>NC_079189.1:244961740-246310490 GCF_029499605.1 Hyla sarda | reverse complement strand
ACAAGCATCCCTCTCTAAGGAGAGGATAGCAGAGCTACCAAAGGAGTGACTGGCGAGCCGTAGAGGGCAGACGGATCTGGTGGTGAAGGGACCGTGGAGACTTGTCCCACAGACAGGATGTCCCATTGAAGGGGACGACACCGAAACTGAGCAAAAGGAACGGCTTCCATGGCTGCCACCATCCTGCCCAACACTTCCATGCACGAACGGATGGACACCGGAACTGGTCGACGCATCAGGCGGATCCCGGACAGAAGAGCACTCCGCTTGTCTGGGAGAAGGAGGACCCGAGCCTTCTCGGTGTTGAATCGGAGTCTCAGGAAGACCAGAGACTGGGAGGGAGAAAGGTTGGACTTCTCCCTGTTGATCAACCACCCGAAACTATTTAGAGTCTGAAGAGTTATGTGAGGACACTCCCTGTTTTGGTCCAAGGACGGAGCCTTTATCAACAGGTCCTCCAGATAAGGAAGCACTGACACCACCCGAGAGTGGAGGATGGCAATCACTGCCGCTAGGACCTTGGTAAAAACCCTGTGGGCCGTAGCCAGCCCGAAGGGCAGGGCCACAAACTGAAAATGACCTGCCAGAACTGCAAACCATAGAAAGAGTTGGTGTGGCGAAAAAATAGGGATGAGGAGGTATGCATACCGGATGTCCACCAAAGACAGGAATTCGCCCTGGTCCTTGGACGCAACAACGAACGGAGAGACTCCATTCGGAAGTGCCTCAGGCGCAGATGCCGATTGAGGAGCTTCAGATCGAGAATCGGACACACCGTTCCCCCGTTTTTGGGAACGAAGAACAGATTCGAATAGAAGCCCAAAAACTTTCCTGGAGCGGAACCGGTACTATGACTCCCTGGGCAAGTAGGGTGCTAAGTGCAGACTGAAAGACTGGAGTCTCTCTGTTCCGGTCCGGTGAGTGTGGAGGCTGGGACCGGAAAAAACGATCCCGGGGAAAAGAACCAAACTTGATCCATTAGCCGTCGGAAACAAAGTCTTTAACCCAGGAATCCTGGATTTGCGCCAACCAAACGTCTCGAAAAAGAGACAAGCGACTGCCAACCGGAGGGAAAGACTCGGGTGGGGGCGTCCCTTCAGGCGGAGTTAGGCTTGCGAGTACCTGACTTGGCGGAGAAGCGTCCGGAACGGCAGTCCTACTTCAAGGAGGGGCGTGCTTTGAAGGTAGGAGCCTTCCGAGACTGTGCAGACACTGGCTTGTCCTGGCAACCCGAGCCAAAGGGACGAAAGGACCAAAATGAAGAGTGCTTGCTGCGAGAATCGGTGCGGCGCACCTTGTTCTGAGGAAGCAGAGAGCTCTAACTGCCTGTAGCCTCCGAGATGATCTAATCCAGGTGCTTGCCAAAAAGACGCCCGCCAGTAAAGGGCATCTCTGTGAGGGATTTCTTGGAAGCCGTGTCGACATTCCAGGCCTTCAGCCACATGGAGCGGTGAATAGCCACCAAGTTGCCTGAAGCAAAAGCTGCACAGAGTGCGGATTCCAGGGAAGCTGAACATAGATAATCGCCCATGTTTGAGATCTGGAGAGCTAAGTCAGCCAGATCATCTGGAGGAGCCCCGGATAAAAAGCCGATAGGGCTTTAGATACCCAAGTCATGGCAAAAGCCGGAAGTAAAGACAAGCCAACCACCTCAAAAGGTGTATTTCGCCAAATTCTCAATTCGCTTGTCTACGGGATCCCTGAAGGAAGCCGCATCAGCCAGTGGAAGAGTGGTGGATTTGGATAAGCGAGAGACTGGAGGGTCCACTAAGGCGGGGTGGTCCATTTGGAGACCAGGTTCTGGGTAAAAGGAAATATAGCCTTCAGTCATTTAGACCCTTGGAAGCGCTTCTCCGGGTGCTTCCAAGCAGTCTCCAGCAAGTCATCAAACTCCTTATGAGTATTGAAGACCCTGGGAGAGCGGTGATCACGACGGAAGGAAACTTCTGGAGCTGGGTCCGAAGTTCCAGGGTCCTGTAGGTGAAAGGTGTCCCTGACAGCAGACACCAAAATGTCCACTGTGTCAGACATGGATAACAGCTCTTCGGATTCCGATTGTGGATCCGAGTCTGAATCCACCAGTTCCCCGGGAACGAGCAGTGAAAGCTCCAGATCTAGGGGACATCGATCTGGCCTGGTCGGACGGAGATCGAGAACGGCCTCTAGGGGAGCGACCGCGTGAGAGAGGACGCTGCCTAGAAGAAGGAGAAAGGGAGCGAGAGTGGTGAGAAGACCGCCTTTTGGGTAAGGAGTCAGAGTAAATTACCCTAGGACACCTGTGAGAGCGTCGGCTGCCTGAACTAGTCTCCCGGGAGTGAGGATGCAAGGAGGAATGCTTCAAGGCAGTAGCCATCTCCCTGGAAACCTGCACCAGATCAGCGATTGTCAGAGAGTGAAGATACCCAAACCAGAGGAGAGTCAGAGACCACACGCTCAAGGGAGCTATCCTGGGTTGAGACGTGAGGTAGAGAAGGCAGAACAGGTGGACTCAGCTGAACCACCTGGCATTTTAGTTTTACAGCCTGTGCAAGCATAGTAAGTGACTAAGGCAGCGACCGCCTTTCTGTTCGGAGCTGGGAGCGGACATTGGTCAAACAGATAATTCAGCTAACCCCGAGAAAAAAAAAAAGGAACAAGCTCACCAAGGTTCCTGTGTCCTGAATCCGTGCAGGCAGAGTCCCTTGTGGAGTTACAGGACCCTCGTAGAGGAAGCTTACAGGATCAGCTTGCAGCAACCAACAGGATCAGCTTGCAGTACAGCCGAAGCACAGTAGCAGCGTACAGCAATTCCAACAGGTAGCAACCGGAGCAGCTTGTGGAGAAGACTGCGCTCGGACTGAGGAGCATGTGATTCCGTCCCCCGGAGCTCAAGGCACCAATAGGAGAGAGGGATACAGAGGGAGGAGATTTGTGACCCCTGCAGCGCGCGCTAGAATGGGAGAGGCTAAGATTCACCTTGTATGCATGCACTGATAGGGGATCAGCGTGCCAAAAAAGGGCCGGAGCAGGAAAGGCCTAAGTCAACGGCTAAATTTACGGGCTCCCGATGGCCCCCACCTCTAATGCGCATGCTGTGACACCCTCCGGAGAAAAAACTGAAACCGGCTGCGGTCTCCGGAGGAAGAGGGAGGACGGCTGCCGAAATAAAAGCTGGGCCGTTCGCGCATGGAATGCTGCGGCTGAGGCAGAGAGACGGAGCCTGTCGCAGTCCAGAAGGAACGCTGTATGTCAGACCCAGGGGGGGGAAAACATGCCGGCCCTGCCTGGAAGGATAGGCACCAGGGGGAGACTGAAGTCTCAACAGGCTCTCCTCTCAAGGTGAGAAACTGTAATAAAGAAAGAGAGCCCTTGCTAACAGGAGCAGCCCAAGAGATTCCCATTTTAATAGGGAGGTCAGGGATGAGAGAGAGGGGGCTGAGGCAGAGAGGGAAAAGGATACTTACCTATGAAGATGTCCCATATACTCTACGCTGATGTCTTCGGCCAGCCTGGTGCCCCCTGCATCATACCAGGCTACAAAAGCAGGGCGAGCAGGAGCAAGCGGGGACCCAGACGCAAGGCACATCCCTCAATGCTGGTCGGTGGCGAGAAAGGGTTAACAGTTCAGACCTTATGAACCGTGCCCTTTGTTCGCAGGGGGGGGGGGGGGGGGGAATCAGGCAGCGCCATTTTCCTGTCACCCCCAACATAGAAAAATAATATAGGAGAGAGAAAAATTATAACTTTCTAAAACTAGAAAATAACAAAAAGACGACCAGGTCTGGATAGCTCCAGACCTGCATCTGCCTCCTATGACAGTAAGCTAAAAACTGATTAGGTCAGAGTCAGTGGGTGGGATATATCCTGCCAGGAGGGGCAAACTTTTATTTTTTTTTATTATTATTATTATTATTAATTAAGGACTAGTGTCAGCCTCCTAGTGACAACAAGATATACCCACGGTTCCTGTGTCCCCCCAATGGAGCAATCGAGAAAATTAGGTTTACTTCAAGGGCTGCTAGGACTGAACCAGGCCTTAACATTCTGATCGGACCTTCACCTGATGGCAGAAATCGATAAGCGGACCCTCACTTAAAGGGGTACTCCGGTGGAAAACAATTTTATTTTTTATAATCAACTGGTGCCAGAAAGTTAAACAGATTTGTAAATTATTTCTATTTAAAAATCTTAATCCTTCCAGTACTTATCAGCTGCTGTATACTACAGAGGAAGTAGAGTTGTTCTTTTCTGTCTGACCACAGTTCTCTCTGTCCATGTTAGGAACTGTCTAGAGCAGGATAGGTTTTGCTATGGGGATTTTCTCCTGCTCTGGACAGTTCCTTATACGGACAGAGGTGTCAGCTGAGAGCACTGTGGTCAGACAAAAGAAATTTAAAAAGAAAATAACTTCCTCTGTAATATATAGATTTTTAAATAGAAGTAATTTATTAATCTTGTATTTTATCCAGGAGGTTTTATCATTTGTATTTTTAGACGCCATGTCGAAGTTTTATATGGATTACGAATAAAGCGGAAGTTTATTATACCGCTGGCTCCAGCACTTTTCTTCCCTAATTTATTAATCTGTTTAATTTTCTGGCACCAGTTGATTTAAAAAAATAAATAAAATACGTTTTTTACTGGAGTACCCCTTTAAAGTAATTTAGTACCCCTGCTCTAGCAAATAGTTGTGGGAGTGCCTCTTTAGTTTGCTGGGGCTTTAGTAAGTGTCTTTTTCGGGCCTAGATTTTTTTAGGAACAGTGAGTTGGAGTGATGCCACCATTTCATTCAGCAGACAGTTTCTGTATAGTTCTCAGTCAGTTTAGGTATTGCTGAAGAGGCACAGAAGACTACAATAAGTGCAGACTGTGTCAAAGAGGCAAGAAAACCAAGCCTGATCCCCTGGATGCGGTCATATGTGGAGCTTACGCATAGGTGAGAAAGCCTGCATTGTAGGTTTAGCTAGCTCCTTGATGGCAAAGTTGTTTTGAAACTGATCTATGCAGAAAAGCGACTGAATCTCTCTACCATTAGCAAACCCCAGAGAGCACAGCATATAATATACATATATATATATTATCCAAGTAACAGGACGGCACTCCAGCGATCCAAAGTAAAGTGATTTTTATTCACTCAAGATGTAAAGCAACGTTTCAACCTACTCAATTAGGGCTTTTTCAATAATATATATATATATATATATATATATATATATATATATATATATATATATCACACATACATATATATATACACATACATATATATATACACTTACACATATATATATACATATATATATACACATACACACATATACTTGAAGCTTATCAAGAGAATGAGTGTGCAAAGCAGTAATCAAATCAAAAGGTGGCTACTTTGAAGAACCTAGAATATGACATTTTCAGTTGTTTCACACTTTTTTGTTATGTCTATAATTCCACATGTGTTAATTCATAGTTTTGATGCCTTCAGTGTGAATCTATAATTTTCATAGTCATGAAAATAAAGAAAACTTTGAATGAGAAGGTGTTTCCAAACTTTTGGTCTGTACTGTGTGTGTGTGTGTGGAATATTATATTATATATATATATATATATATATATATATATATATATATATATATATATATATATATATATATATCTATATATATCTATATATATATATATATATATCTATATATATATCTATATATATATCTATATATATATCTATATATATATATCTATATATATATCTATATATATATATATATCTATATATATATATATAATAATGAAAAGCTACATTACATTATAATTATTATATAATGATCAACAAGAATCTATTTGATAAAGATTGTTGCACTTCAAGAAAAAAAAGTGTTCAGATGTTGTTGAAATTTCGCAGTTTTTGCTGTAATTTTCCTAAATCACAGCAAAACTGCAATGGTTTTGTCACAATTGTGGGGGGGGGAATTAAACCATGAAGTTACCAAAGCATGTGAACACAGCCCTAAATAGTGTATTAATGTATGCTGAATACCTACCCTCCACATACTCCATCACCATGCAAAGATGTCTTCGGGTTTCAAAAGAGCAGAACATGCTGACAACAAAAGGATTCTCTGCAAAGGTTAAGATGTCTCTTTCAACAAACACTTGCTGGATCTGGTTTCGTAGGATCAAATTTTGTTTGTTAATCTTCTTCATGGCAAAGCGCTGGCGAGTCTCTTTGTGTCTGACAAGGTACACAGCACTGCCGGAAAAACAAAATAGACACAACTTAAAGATGCTGTCTTAAAGGGGAACACTTAAGACAAGAGCAGCATAAACATACCATAAGGTGCACACCAAGAATACCATTATTATTAGTACAAAAGTAATTAGAAAATATAGCACAAAGCACACTGATTAAAAACAATTAAAGCACAGGGAGGGCAAGAAATACCCTTAGACCCATCCCTCGACCATGGAGGGGATCCCAAACCAATGGGACCTCCCCACAGGGACACCAGACTCCCTCCTACAGATTGGAATATAACAATGCTCCCATGCAAATATGTTATCACAATAACAAATTCTAAAAGGTTGCTATATGCAATATCCTCCTAGTTAGAGCTCAAGAACCAGATATGTGCACGGTCCAGAAAGATGGATCACCATAAATACACCACAATAACCATCAGCGGAGAAGAGTGTTTTAATTGATTTTAATCAGTGTGCTTTGTGCAATATTTTCTAAATATATATATATATATTCCTGTTAGAAACAACTTTACTAAATTTAATACTTCCTTAAAAACTAAGTATTTTCCTAATATAAGTCATTAAAAAAAATTGTTGCTAAAGATGTGAAAAAAGGCTATAAACATGGCCACTAGAGGTCTCTCTCAAAAGGGGTTCTCCGCTGCCCTGTTTTCTGGAGCTCCGCTCGCAGCATCCAGAAGTTTATTACTCCGAACGCTGTGTGCGGGATTCCGTGTTCGAGGCCGCCCCCTCGTGACGTCACGCCCGCCCCCTCAACGAAAGTCTATGGGAACAGGGCGCGACAGCGGTCGCGCCCCCTTTCCATAGACTTTCGTCTATGGCTCTTTGGTCATGACTACCAAGAAAAGGACCAAAATTCTTAAGGAAGAGGGGAGTGGTTCTCTCTCCTCTGCTCGCTCCCTTGTTTGTTTATTTATTTTTTAACAAGCGTGGAGGTTAACTCCCTTGCATATACAAAAATACGTAACACACTCACCCCGCTTCTTTTGGTTTTCGGCTTCCTAACAGCATCTGGCAGCCGCAAAGGCAGGGGGGCTTGAGTCCCCTTGAACTGCAGATAGGTGCATGTACCTGAAGTTTTCCAATTCTAAAAATAATAAAATAAAAGGGGTACTCCGGTGAAAAACTTTTTTTTATTTTATATTTTAAATCAACTGGTGCCAGAAAGTTAAACAGATTTGTAAATTACTTCTATTAAAAAATCTTAATCCTTCCTGTACTTATTAGCTGCTGAATACAACAGCAGAAATTCTTTTCTTTTTGAAACACAGAGCTGTCTGCTGACATCATGAGCACAGTGCTCTCTGCTGACATCTGTCCATTTTAGGAACTGTCCAGAGCAGCATATGTTTGCTATGGGGATTTCCTTTTACTCTGGACAGTTCCTAAAATGGACAGAGATGTCAGCAGAGAGCACTGTGCTCACGATGTCAGCAGACAGCTCCGTGTTTCAAACGGAAAAGAAATTCCACTGTAGTATTCAGCAGCTAATAAGTACAGGAAGGATTAAGATTTTTTAATAGAAGTAATTTACAAATCTGTTTAACTTTCTGGCACCAGTTGATTTAAAAAATAAAATAAAAAAAAGTTTTTCACCGGAGTACCCCTTTTATTTTATTATTTTTAGAATTGGAAAACTTCAGGTACATGCACCTATCTGCAGTTCAAGGGGACTCAAGCCCCCCTGCCTTTGCGGCTGCCAGATGCTGTTAGGAAGCCGAAAACCAAAAGAAGCGGGGTGAGTGTGTTACGTATTTTTGTATATGCAAGGGAGTTAACCTCCACGCTTGTTAAAAAATAAATAAACAAACAATAATGCAGAACTCAAATCAAACCTGGTGCTACCAGGAACCCACTATCTTCTTGTTTCGCCACTGATCAAGTTGAAACATCAAGATAAGGCCAAGAAATAGCTAAATACTTTCCAGAGGTTTTATAGATTGATAAGATAAAAGGGACTCTTGATGGTCCAGATGGTACAGGTACAAGCAGTGAAAGAGAAAACAGTCTGCATCTTTCAGGATGACTAGGATTTTAATGCAAAACAATGCACTATCACATGCACTAAGTACTTCACTGTGTAGCTAGCCAGTAAAGGCCTTAAAGGGGTACTCTGGTGGAAAACAAATGTTTTCGAATCAACTGGTGCCAGAAAGTTACATAAATTGGTAAATTAGTTCTATTGAAAAATATTAACCCTTCCAGTACTTATCTGCTCTATACTCCACAGGAAGTTGTGTAGTTCTTTCAATTCTGACCACAGTGCTCTCTGCTTCCACCTCTGTCCATGTTAACAATTGTCCAGAGCAGAAGCAAATTCCTATAGCAAACCTCTCCTGCTCTGGACAATTCCTGACATGGACAGAGGTGTCAGCAGAGAGCACTGTGGTCAGACTGGAAAGAACTAAACAACTTCCTGTGGAGAATACAGCACTGATAAGCACTGGAAGGATTACATTTTTTAAAAAGAAGTCATTTACAAATCTAACTTTCTGTCACCAGCTGATTTCAATTCCCCCCCCCCCACCGGAGTACCCCTTTAAGGATGGAAAAAAAAATACTTTGGGGAAGGGGAGTGCAGATTAAACAAATCAGTGCAAAATATAATAAAAAGGTATATTAAAAAAAGAAAAACACACACCCCAACACCTTCCATATTAAAAAGTTTAAATCACCCCCATTTTCTAATGTAAACATAATCTAACATTCAGTATTGCCGCGTGTATAATTGTCCGAATATAACACCATTTCCTCGTACAGTAACGAGTATAAATGCAAACCCCAGAATTGCTGTTTTTTTTTATTTTTTTTATTAAATCCATACCACAAAATGTACCAATAAAAAGGAGATTTTTTGTACTCACCGTAAAATATATCTTTCTTGTAGCCTTCATTGGGGGACACCAATACTATTGGGTATATGCTCTTGCCACTAGGAGGCACTGACACTAGGAAAACATTTCAGCTCTTCCCTGGCAGGATATACCCGCCCACTGGAAGTGAGGTAAGTTTTGTCACAAAGCAGTAGAAGAAGCCAACAAAGAAATATGTCTGAAGGAATCTAGAAAAGAATACCAGGGAAAAATAAAAAATAAAAAACTCTTCATTGGGGACACCGATACTATTGGGACATACAAAAGCAGTCCCCTAGGGTGGGAATAACAACCACCAGAGAAAGGGAGACCGTCCGAAAACTGAACCCTATTCATCTGTAAGGCTCGCGGACGAGACACTGGGCCAAGAGGCAACCGAGACCCAGAAACTGAGCATCTGGAAGGTCCCACAGTCCATGGAGATGGACTACGATGCCAAAAGGAAGGGATCGTCTTTTTTGTGGACTATAGGTTAGTGTTTCCACAGAGAGACAAGAAAGGGTTGCCTAGGAACCCGATGGCCATAGCCATCCTGGAAGGAGGTAGGAAACCAACTCCAAGGAACCAGGGCCAGTCCTGCTGGTAAACAAAAATGGAAAGGGGCCCGACAAAAGAACCCCAGCCAGAGAATCAACAGATTCAAGAAAACACGGCAAAAAAAATGCCAGGGAGAGCAGCGTACACCTGAGCAGAAAGCGAGCACAGTCAAGGTGGAGACCAGAACCTCTGGGGGAAAAAAGGAAGAGACAGAAACTAGCTCTAGAAAAGGGAAAGGCATGATGAACAAGATCGATGGCCATAACCTGAAAAGCTGCAGACTCCAAAACCACTGTCCCAGGGGAACGCAGCCAGCATCTGGGAGGAAGAGCACACAGAGTCTGACACCGAGCCTGAACAGCAGTAAAAACATGACGAGGAAACCGTATCCACGCAGAAGCCTAATTGACCCAACTGGCATAATGTGGCTGACCGGAACGCCCTCCATCCCAGGAATATATGTACCCCAAAGGAAGAGATGGAAAGTAACAAATGGCCAAAAAAAGAACGGGACACCCTGAGAGAGAGCATCCCAGAATATCGGAGCGGCCGACATGGGAATTGGAGGCCCCAGAGTCTCCTAGAGGACTTACACTTGAAGGGTGAGCAAACCCAGCACCCACGAAGCGTTCGGGACAAGAAAAAAAGTGTGTTACAGAAAGATCGCCCCACAACACCAGAAAGACCACCCCACAAATGGGATCACGGAGGGATCTGGGCAGGAGTACCAATATGCCCGAGACTGCAACCATCACTAAGGCCCTAAGAACTAGAAGGGCCAACCTAGAGAATAAGGCCAGCCACAGCAGCCTAGGAGGTTGCCCAATACAAGGAGACTCCCCAGTACTCGCACAAGCCAGTGAAGAGGGAATGGGCACGGAAAACCAGCCTTGAACCCCAGTGGTCCAAGCGGACAAGAGAACTCCAAAGTAACATCCCGTCAGGACAGGAACAGAGAGGGAAACAAAAGGGAAAGTGTCAGTGTAGCACAACTGACACTGTCAAAGAGAAGGATGAACACACCCCTCCAGGGAGATTGCGCCAAGGAAGGAGGAAAGCAATGGCAGGGCCCAAACAGACTGGCTAGACTGGCTGTCGCTGAGCCATACATGATTGCATAAAAGTCCACCAACAGAGGAGAGTGCCCTGGCTGCATGAGCAGCAGTAGAGAACCAAGAAACGGGGAGAGCCAGGCTGCAATAGTGGGCAGTAAGCACACAGGCATAGCTGGTGCAAAGCTCTTGTAATTGCTCTCAGCAAAACAAGAGCCCAGCCAGGTACCCCACCTATGTAGGGGAAAGAGGGAGATGGCTCCATCTCGGCAGCAGAAGCGCTCAGCAAAACAGTCCCCCTGGTGGAGGGAAAAATAAGGAGCGGTCAAGTGTAAACTCAGGTACTGACCATGCTGAGCACCATGATCCCCATACCCCCTGCAGAAGGAGATAGCTAAAGTACAAAAGGAATTGTAGAAGCAGGGAATACAGTCCTGCGGCAACAGGTCGGCAAGTACTGGGAGAAAGCAGCAACCCCAGGAACCCTGCGGCAACATATTGGGGTATGGAGGAGCCATTTGTGGCCCCAGAGGGATCTGAATCCTGGATACTGAAGCTGGGTACAGATAATGCAAGAAAGAAGCACATGCAGCAACCTACAGCTTGTGGGAGGAACCCCCCTTGGGGTGAAACCCTAGCCCCTGCGAAAAAAGAAGAGGGGACCGATGGTGCGTCAACAGAGCCAACCTGATCGTTCTCTAAGGCAGTAGTGCAGGCAATTGACCACCCTGCACCGGAACCCAGGAAAGATACCTGGAGGCATAGGGGGCTGTTGAACAGACTGTGTTGCCCTATCAGGCCCCATGCCAGAACAGATGTGCTCAACTGCAGTAGACCAGCGGAAACAAGATCACAGGATGGCCCAAGATACACCCCACCGAAAAGGAGTGGATGTGAGCTCTATACGTGCAGAGTGTCCATAGCATATGTAGGGACACAGACATGGTTACCGCACAATAGCAGCCACGAAGAAACCGCAGACATCCAAATGGCTGGCAGTATGGAAAACAGACACAGCACCTAACAGTGGGTCATAACCATGCCCGTAGCAGACCAACATAGGGGAACAGAGAGTGCTGCTGTCACTGCGAGGGTCCATGGAATCTGCAGGAAACGCGCACACCCCATCTTCTAATGGGTGATACACACCAGGACTGCTGTTGCAGACGCAAAAAGGTGAGGGATGCATGTGGTGCAGGAAACCATGCAGACACAGACTGACTTACAGGTTTAAAGAGCTAATGAACCCAGTCAGTCACTTATTCGGAACCTCACATTGAATATCATCATTCATCTCTTGAACAACTACTCCCATCATTGCATTGTCATGTATACTTAGTACTGTTATTTGGCATGTGTTTCTATTTTGTTTGATCACAACTCATTTCCCCTGAGTGATTCCAAACTGTTTATTTTTTCTTAACTTTATTCTCCAAATGCTATTGCTCCCCCACCCCTTTTCACACCTGATTGCAATCCTCTGGCAATTTTCTGGCTCAGCCTAGCACTATATATTAGAGGCTATAGGTCTGTTGCCATCTAATACTGCCATCTAAAGTGCTCTTAAGTGTGATATCAAGAATTATACCAGAATTGAACCAGAAGGGAACAAAAGGTAACTAACTCAACATTATAACTACAAAAATAAGTCACTCTTTTTCAGGAAAAAAACCCAAATACCAAACATGCACACACTTATTATTTACATCATTGCGATACATTTTCTCTTCTATCCCCCACCAATTTTTTCGGTGGACTCTATATACATCTGTCCATGCCTCCTTCCCTCACCTATGTATTGCTCGCATGCACTGCTCACCATCATAAACCACCCAAAGTCACCTCATTCCATGGTACAGCACAGAAGTCGCTCCATCACTTCACCGAGCCATCTGCTCTCCCTATTCTTTCTTCTGCTTTTAGCTGCTGGGGACATTGCTCCTAACCCTGGCCCACCTTTCACTAATACTTGCTCTACACTACCTGCCTCTTGCGGAACCACTACAAACTTTAACTGCGCTCTCCTAAACTCTCGATCTGTGTGCAATAAGCTCACCCAGATTCAGGACTTATTTTTCACTAATTCTCTTAATCTGCTGGCTCTCACAGAAACATGGATACAACCTTCTGACACTGCTTCTCTCGTTGCTTTATCTTATGGTGACCTTCACTTTTCCCATACCCCCAGATCTGACACCAGGCATGGTGGAGGAGTTGGGGTGCTTCTAGCACCACAATGAACTTTTCAAGTCATCCCCCCACTACCCTCACTCACGTTTCCCTCTTTTGAGGTCCACACCCTCAGGCTCTTCCGCCCATTGTCTCTCAGAGTGGCGGTCATCTATCGTCCTCCTGGTTCTCCCCAAATGTTCCTGAATCATTTTGCCACCTGGCTCCCTCACTTTCTTTCCTCAGAAACACCTACACTCATCATGGGTGATTTTAATATCCCCATTGAAACCCCAATCTCCTCTTCTGTCTCTAACCTCCTCCTTTGCCCTTTCACAGCTTATTGACTCTCCCACACACAAGGATGGGAATACACTGGACTTTATCTTCTCTAGACTTTGCTCTGTCTCTAAATTCACTAATTCTCCTTTTGAGCTCTCTGACCACAACCTTCTCTCTTTCTTTATCAGTAACTCCTATCCTCTTCCAGACACTCCAACCTTGTACACTTACAGAAACCTGCGTGCCATAAACACCAATCAATTTATAGACTTTCTACAATCTTCACTATCACCAATTTCTTCCCTCTCCTGCCCTAATCTAGCAGCCAAACATTACCATGACACCCTAAAGTCTACCCTGGATCAAATGGCACCCTCTAAAACACGAACCTCCCGACACAGACGGCAGCAACCCTGGCACACGCTAACAACCCGCTTTCTCAGGCGATGCTCTAGGTGTGCTGAACGTCTGTGGAGGAAAACTAAGACTTCTTCAGACTATCTGCACTATAAATTCATGCTTAAATCTTATTACTCCGCTCTTCATCTCGCCAAACAAGCATATTTTACCTCCCTCATCTCCTCTCTGTCTAACAACCCAAAACGCCTTTTTGACACGTTCAACTCTCTCCTTCGGCATAAAGTACAGACCCCAATCACTGATCTCTGTGCTGAAGACCTGGCCAAATACTTCAAAACTAAAATCGATGACATTCGTGATGAAATCCTCTCCCAGTCCCCCCATCCAGTCTCTCTCTCCTGCTATCAGCTGTCACCTAACTAAAATATTTAACCTCTCCCTCTCTTCTGGGGTCTTTCCCTCCTCCTTCAAACACTCTATCATAACCCCACTATTGAAAAAACCATCTCTGGACCCGTCCTGTGCAGCCAACTATCGACCCGTCTCAAATCTCCCCTTTATCTCAAAACTCCTGGAACGCTTGGTCTACTCCCGCCTTATCCGCTATCTCTCCGAGAACTCTCTCCTTGACCCCTTACAGTCTGGTTTCCGCTCTCTTCACTCCCCAGAAACGGCCCTAACCAAAGTCACTGACGATCTTCTGATGGCCAAATCAAATGGCAATTTCTCTTTACTGATTCTCTTGGACCTCTCTGCGGCTTTTGACACTGTGGATCACCAACTCCTCCTCAGTAGTCTCCGCTCCATCGGTCTCAAGGACTCTGCTCTCGCCTGGTTTTCCTCCTATCTCTCTGGCCGCTCCTTTAGCGTCTCGTTTTCTGGTGCTACTTCTTCTCTTCCCCTTGCTGTCAGGGATCGGTCCTGGGTCCTCTACTCTTTTCACTCTACACATCCCCCATTGGAAAAACAATCAGTAGATTTGGTTTCCAGTACCACCTCTATGCTGATGACACCCAACTCTTTACCTCTTCCTTCAACATCACCCCTGCACTCCTACAGAATACCAGTGACTGTCTCTCTGCTGTCTCAGAGATCATGTCCTCTTTATATCTGAAACTAAATTTTTCCAAAACAGAACTTCTTGTTTTTTCTCCATCAACTGATACTGTACCTAACCCTGACATATCCATCTTGGTATGTGGTACTACCATAACTCCCAGGCAGCAGGCTCGCTGTCTTAGAGTTATACTTGACTCTGATCTGTCTTTCACTCCCCATATTCAGTCCCTTTCACGTTCTTGTCACCTGCATCTCAAAAACATTTCCAGAATCCGCCCGTTTCTCACTACTGAATCTGCTAAAACTCTAATTATTGCTTTGATTAACTCCTGCCTCGACTACTGTAACTCTTTACTAATAGGCCTTCCTTTCTCCAAACTCTCTCCTCTCCAGTCCATTCTTAATGCCGCAGCCAGACTCGTCTTCCTCTCCAGCCGCTACACCGATGCCTCCTCCCTGTGCCAGTCACTACACTGGTTACCAATTCAGTCCAGAATACAGTACAAAATCCTCAGTCTCACACACAAAGCCCTCCACAATGCTGCACCTCCCTACATCTCCTCTCTCATCTCTGTCTACCATCCTACACGTTCTCTCCGATCTGCTAATGATCTCACACTAACATCTTCTATAATCCGAATTTCTCACTCCCGTCTCCAAGACTTCACTCGTGCTGCACCGATTCTCTGGAATGCTATCCCTCAATCCCTCAGACTCAACAACATCCATAGTTTCAAACGTGGCCTGAAAACACATCTCTTCAGACAGGCCTATAACATTCTTTAATTTGACTCAACATATCCTCAACATATCCCCACACCTCTTGTTTGAATAGTTATTGTGCAATATTATGTCTGATACTTGTCTTTGTTTGTACCCCATAATTGTAAGCACTGCGGAATCTGTAGGCGCTATATAAATAAAATTATTATTATTATTATTGAAAGTGAGTAACCGGACTTCAGCTGTACAAGTGGCAGGAACGAGGAAGGTGAACTGGTGGATTAGAAAACCATGCAGACAGAGCCTGCCTAATTGGCATAGGGACCATGGAGAACACAGGGTTACCGCATTCAGAACCACACACTGAAATAGGGTTACCAGCCATCAGCCGTGAGAGCGGCAGACATGGGGAGCGGGATCTGGTAGAATAGGGAACCCTGTGAACCACAATGTGGTGCACTGTATGGGGCCCATGGGACAACATGGTCTCACTCATTTGGAACCTCCCCTTGGCAGTGGGTTACCTGAACTTCTGCCATGGTGCGGGAGATGTATGGTAGGCGACCCAATGCAGTAGGAAACCATGCAGACAACATCTGGCTGACTGGCATAGGATCCCTGAATGCACAAGGTGACTCCCTCAAACCCTCCCACAGAATGTGGGGTACTGGAGTGCGGCCGGAGATCTAGGGAGGCAGAGGAGCCATGGCTTGTATCCCCGTTGCCCTGTACAGGGTCCAAAAGGGCACACCGGCTCACTTCTTCAGACACAGTGCACTAGTAGTGGGGTACCAGAACTCCAGCGGCCATGTAATAACTGACAGGCGGCAGAGGAACCACGCAGACCACTGTCTGGCTTACTGGTATAGGCTCCATAGTATACACCTCGCACTAGCAGTGGGGTACCGAAATTTCAGATGCAAACACGGCAGCACTGAGATGAGTGACAGGTGGTAGAGGAAACCATGCCGACCATTGTGATCCCCCAATGTATCAAGTCCAATCCATGTCCCTGCTGGGTCACTTCATTGAAACCCTCACACTAGAAGAGGGGATCTGGAACTCCAACTGCAGCAGACTTGATTGGAGACGGAAACCACGCAGTCGACAGTCTGGCTTGCTAGTATAGGGACCATTGCACACGCATGGTCATTCCTCCAGAAACTCCCTAGTTGTGGGGTACAGGGTAAAAAAAAAAAAAAAAAAAAATAAAAAAATAAAAAAAAAAAATAATAAAAAAAAAGAGCCGAAAGGCCACGTGGCAGACTTTGGCACAGGGGCAGGAAAGCAGGCCCAGACATAGAGCAGAAGGACACCTCGGAGGAGCCCTCGGGTTTCACTAGAAGTGCAACGGCACCAATTAAGGCACCTCTAGGGAGGGACTGGAATCGTCAGTGGCAAACATGACATGGCAACAGGGGAAAACAGACATAACGTGTATCCCCAGGGTTATTTCAGGGAACATGCATCCTTGGTAATGACCCGCCACAGCTGATGACAGTGTCGGCTGGAGGCTCCACTGACCCTGCCATGCTACACTGCAGGAGAGGAGAAGGACGGTGGAGCTATGACGAATCCCCCTATGCCATAATGAAGGGTGGTCGGGCAGGGAAGAGAACAATAGCCCCCAAGTTCCTGCGCTGCCGGAATGGGGGCATAAGACGGAGTTACGCTTCAAGTCCCCAGCATGCATGGCCGCCAGCATTTGTAAAAGCGGCGGCTTCCCTGTGACTAAAGCACCCACTGTAACTCTCGCCTGCTAAACAGGAGAGTCTGGCACTGCAACAAGGCAGCTCTGAACGGGCACTGCAACAAGGCAGCTTTGACTGAGCGGGTAGCGAGTCCCCCCTCAGCTGATCTCCAGATTCCCGTGCTGAGCCCGGGAAGAAGAGAGGTGGAGCTACATGCAACCATTATGGCTCCCGCTGGTGAAAAAGTGCCGGAGGAGTTCAGAACAGCCGGGGTGGGGAGGGAGAAGAAAGTTTACGGCCGCAGAAAGTGCAGGGAGCTGCCGCAAAAGCCAGCAGCTGTTCTGAACAGAACAAATTTGATAATATTCAATAGTAGAAAGAACAAACTCGGCACTGCTTCCTTAATTGTTAGCACCTGACATCCAATGCCTCTGCTGGCTCAACCACGTCTGATGGTGCTCACTGGTAATAGCAAAGTCCAATGCAAACAGTCCACAGAAAAGAGAAAAGAAAACCAGGGCAACTCACCAAATACGTAAACTTCAAGCTTCTTTATTAATCCATGAAGGGTATAAACAGTGCAAGACACGGGTGGACAGAAACCAAGGGGACGTTCGTTCGGGGCTACGGTGCCGTTTCGCAAGATATGCTTCAACTGGCTTCAAGTGGGCCAGTTGAAGCATATCTTGCGAAACGGCACCGTAGCCCCGAACGAACGTCCCCTTGGTTTCTGTCCACCCGTGTCTTGCACTGTTTATACCCTTCATGGATTAATAAAGAAGCTTGAAGTTTACGTATTTGGTGAGTTGCCCTGGTTTTCTTTTCTCTTTTCTGTGGACTGAGAACAAATTTGATATTGTGCCGACCTCAAGTATCAAGATCATTTGTAAAGGTAAAAAAAAAAAAAGGGACTGAGTAAAATAGAACAACCACACACACACAGATGCCATTTTTTTTTCCCTATTTCACCTCACAGATTATTATCATTTGTTTCAGAGCATATGTTATGGCTATTAATGGGTGAGGAGGGAAAAACGAAAGTGTAAAAACTAAAACTGGCCCAGTCCTTAAGGGGTGAAAAAGGAGATTTAAGGTAAAAAGAAAATAGTACACCTAGAACAGTGTCTGGAAACATGGTCAACAGATCAAAAAACGGTCAGACTCCACAAATTACTTAAAACTAGCGTGGCTATAGATTGGTCAGACTCCTTTTTGTTGTCACAAATATCTCAAAATTTTTATTTGTTTCTTCATTATTCTCATTCTAACTGGTAACGACCAAGGACGTGTATATACATGTCTTTGTGCCGTTAACGCAGTATAGCGCGGGCTCCCGACTCGTGCTCACGCCGGCCGCCCCCAGCTGATTCTTGTAGCTGAGGGCTGGCGTTAATAGCAGACCGCCACAGCTAGCTATTAACCCTTTAGATCACCCTTTAGGTACCTTTTAACTGCTCCCTGGTGGTCCACAGGGGGCGATCCACTTCTGAGGTAGCACATTGATCTGTAAAAGGAATCAAATGATTCCTCCTTAAATTCCCCTAAGGGGACTAAAAGTGTAAATAAAATTTAAAAAAAAAGTTTAAAAAAAAGTTTAAAAAAACACAGATTAACCCCTTCCTTATTAAAAGTTAAATCACCCCCCCCCTTTTCCCAAATTCCATATAAAAAAAAAAAAAGATATAAATATAATAAAAATAAACATATGTGGTATCGCCTCGTGCGTAAATGTCCAAAGTATTAAAATATAAGGTTAGTTAAACTGCACGGTCAATGCAATGTATACGGAAAAATAAAAAAGTTTATAGGGGTCAGAAGAGGACAATTTTAAACATACTAATTTTGGTGCATGTAGTTATTTTTTTAAAGTAGTAAAACAAAGAAAACCTATATAAGGCCCCTTTCACACTACAGGTATCATCCTGTAAAAAAACCTCCGTTATTACTCCCGGCAAAAAGTCCTGAAAACAGCTGTCAAAAAGTCCCATTCATGTCAATGGCATTTTTTTTTAACATACTTTTGCATCAGGCATGTCCATTTTTGCTGATGTCCGTTATTTTTGTCGGTACAAAAGACTGTATGCACATATTTTTGGTCGGGGAAAAAAAAATTGTGGAAAAACTGGACGTTAGAATTTAACATTGAAGTCTATGGGTACCGGATGTTCAAAACAAAACTAAAAAAACTGGTAATAACAGATGAACAACAACAGTTTTTTTAAAGAAAAAAACATTAAAAATAACGGATAATTGTCATAAGTTAACATCCGTTATTACATCAGTTTTTTTTCATCCGTTATTGTACAACACGGCAGTAAAAAAAAAGCAGGATGATACCTGTAGTGTGAAAGGGGCCTTAATTGGATATTATTGTAACTCTATGGTCCTACAGAATAAAGATTAGGTGTCATTTTAATGAAAAGTGCACTGGGTAGAATCGAAAGCCCCCAAAAATTACAAAAAGGTGGGTTTCTCTTCCAATTTTGCCCCACAAATATTTTTTTTTTTCTGGGTTCGCCATAAATGTTGTGGTGAAATTATGTCATTACAAAGTACAAATGGTGGCGCAAAAAATAAACCCTCATATGAGTCTGTAGGTGCAAAATTGAAAGCATTATGATTTTTAGAAGGTGATGAGGAAAAAAATGAAAGTGCAAAAACGGAAAAATCCGAGCACCAGGCTCCAGTGCCATACATGTATGCTGCAGATCTTCTAGGGAAGAAGACCTTTTTAGTTGGGGTGTCAGCATCTGGACTCATTGATTAAAACTTTTAACATGTCTTTATGTCTTGGTACCAGATACAAGAAACCTTCAGATGCCCATGCCATGGCAGTTTAGAGCTGTTTTGGCAACAATAGAAAGAACTACCGTATACTTGCCGTATAAGACTACCCCTCCTACCGCGAAGTACAGTACCTTGTAGTTCCCCCACACATTAGGTCGGCAGCTCCCCTCCCCCACAATAGTAGGCAGCTCCCCTCCCCCACAATAGTAGGCAGCTCCCCTCCCCCACAATAGTAGGCAGCTCCCCTCCCCCACAATAGTAGGCAGCTCCCCTCCCCCACAATAGTAGGCAGCTCCCCTCCCCCACAATAGTAGGCAGCTCCCCTCCCCCACAATAGTAGGCAGCTCCCCTCCCCCACAATAGTAGGCAGCTCCCTCCCCCACAATAGTAGGCAGCTCCCCCCACAGACATACAACTTCCAGCCATATAGAGTGTATGGCTGGAGGCTGTATGTCTGTGTACTGCCCCCCACAGTGTTCAGTCACCGCTCCTCCGGCCCAGGGTCACAATCTACTGCTATGGCCTATGGACCATAGCAGCAGTCCCGGGACCGGAGGAGCGGTGATCGGAACACTGTAGATGACGCGCCGCCGGTCACTCACCAGGCCCCGGCCGGCGCTTGTCTTCCTCCGGTCCTCCTGCGCCTCTATGATTGCACGCACGGGACGTCACTGACGTCCCGTGCGTACAACCATAGAGAGGTGGAGAAGCGCAGAAGGACCGGAGGAAGACTGCAGGAGACCGGAGGAGGACGCGCGGCGGCCGGGGAATGGTTAGTGACCCGCGGACATCCTTATGTCCCGAAAAGATTTTTCGGGACACAGGGATGTCTGGCATAGGAATACTTATGATTATCTGCTCGCCCGGCTCCTGTGTGCGGCTGCAGGCAGGGGCCGGCCAGAGCATGTTAAAAATTAATTCATGTATACTAAAAACAAGGGTGCCTCCAGCTGTTGTGAAACTGGAGGCACCCTGGTTTTTAAGTATACAGTTATAAGTTTGTACATGCTCTGGCCGGCCCACGCCTGCAGCCGCACACAGGAGCCGGGCGGGCAGATAATCATAAGTATTCCTATGCCAGACCCCAATACCCGGCGTATAAGACGACCCCCGACTTTTCAGAAGAAAATTTGGGGTTAAAAAGTCGTCTTATACGCCAGGATATACGGTATACAATATTAAGAACAGAAGGTTGACAGTAAACAGCTGATTCATGTTTCAGGATATGACAATAAAGTCCTATGAGCTTTTGTAATCTAGTACTTAGTGGTTGTTGTTCCTAACATTAACAGCAATTTAGGTTGACAGGCCAGCTCTAGAAAACTGACTTGGTGAAAAGGTGATATATTATTGTGCATGGCTGTATACACAAGTTAGTAAAAGCTAACCCACTAAACAAAAGGAGTTTCTATAAACACTCACTGGTCATTGGTCAATCACTGGTGATTGGCTAATCAGCCAATCACAGAGCAGCAACTAAATGCATTTAAGCATGTAGACGTGGTCAAGACAACTTGCTCAAGTTCAAAACGAACATCAGAATGGGGAAGAAAAGGGAGTTCAGTGACTATGAATGGTTGTCAAATGGGCTGGTCTGAGAATTTTGGAAACTGCTGATCTACTGGGATTTTCATGTACTTTCTATCTCCAGGGTTTACAGAGAATGGTCAGAAAAAAAAACACTACTCATTTACATACTGTGTGCGACATTTACAAAAAGTTATTTCCCCCCCCCCATTACAAGACGTCGAGGCACGGTAGTAAACATTATTAACCTATTACAAGTTGTCACTCGTTATATAAGGTAAAACTAATAACTCACCCATAGGCACCATTGCTGATCAATTTACAAGTTTCAAAATCACTCTCTCCCGGTTTCTTTCTGGTAGGAGTACTTGAAACACAAGCCTGAAATAAATAATTTACATTAAAGCCTTTATGCAAAGCCCCCCAAAAAATATCTATTCCTGAGGGTGATAGACCTCAAAACAGGATAATGCATCAACTATTAATGGAAAACTACGAAATCACTAGGACAACTGTTAATAAAAAAGAAAACAAAAACCACACAACATAAAATCTATAACCCTTAGGGCCATGGGGAGCACATACCCATGGAGCACATTAGAATATAATCAACTGAATGCTGTTAAACAAAATGCTTACATCTTGAAATTCTTCTTGCTCCAGCTGCAGTGTATTTTCTGAGTCATAACTATCCAGCTGAACAATCTCTGTAAAAAGAAAAATGTTATAGTAAAAG
The DNA here is from genome assembly GCF_029499605.1 of Hyla sarda. NCBI lineage: Eukaryota > Metazoa > Chordata > Amphibia > Anura > Hylidae > Hyla > Hyla sarda. The sequence continues at coordinate 246,288,463 of NC_079189.1, read as the reverse complement.
GGAAAAATACAAACTGCTCATGAATGCCTAAAAAGTATATTTTTATGCTCACTGTAAAATCTTTCTTGGAGGATCCATTGGAGGACACAGAGACCGTGGGTATATGCTGCTGCCACTAGGAGGCTGACACTAGGCACTAAAAGAAGTCGGCCCCTCCCAACACCATATACCCCGCCTACAGGCTCTGAGCTATCAGTTTAGTCCCAAAGCAGTAGGAGAGCATCGACAGGGGGAAAAAAAAACAGTAACTGTCCGAGGGAACCACAGACAAAAATTAACCGAACCAACCCTCGGACAGGAAACCAAACCAAGGACACCAAAACAAATGGGTGGGTGCTGTGTCCCCCAATGGACCCTCCGAGAGACTTTATGGTAAGCATAAAAATCTACTTTTCTCGTTCGGCTCCATTGGGGGACACAGACGGTGGGAGGTACCAAAGCAGTCCCGGGGGTGGGAAAAAAACGTCAAGTAACTCAGGTGGAAGGCTGGGCCAAAGCTGCCTGCAACACCTTGCGACCCAAACCAGCATCATTTTGTAAACGTGTGCAAGGACGACCAGGTGGCCACCTTACAGATTTGTAAGGCCAAAGCCTTGTTGCGGAGAGCCAAGGAGGCCCCAAAAGAACAAGTGTAATGAGCTGAGACCCGGAAAGGAGGAGTCTTCCCCTTGCAGTGGTAAGATTCCAAGATGGCAGAATGGATCTACCGCAAAATGGTCGCCTTCAAAGCAGGAAGTCCCTTACAACGACCCTCCGTAAGCACAAAGAAATAGTCACACTGGTGAAAGGAAGAAGTGACTGAAAGGTAAATTCGAACGGCCCGTACCACATCAAAACCATGAAGCAAACGTTCCCTGGGATGTGGATGGACAGAAGGACAATATCCTCATTTAGGTGAAAGGAGGAGACAACCTTAGGTAAAAAGGATGGGGCGGACGGAAAACAACTCTTTCCTGGTGTAAATCCAGGTAGGGGAAATGGCAGGAGAGAGCCGCCAGTTCCAAAACTCTCCTAATGGAGGAAAGTATACGAAGAGAAACGTCCCGGAGAGGTTTGAAGGGAGTACCCTGCAAGACACTGAGAACCAGATTCAAGTCCCATGGAGAAGTAGGGGATCTGCATGGCAAAGTAGCATGAGAAACACCCTGCAGAAAGGTGCGGATCGGAAGCCAGGGGACGCTGAATGAGAATGGAAAAAGCAGACACCAGACCCTTAAGGGAACTGAGAGCCAAGTGTTGTTCCAGCCCAGACTGTAAAAAGGAAAGAAGACATGGGAGGGAGAACACAACTGGGGATAAAGTAGCGAGATTTCCATCATCAAAAATAGGACCGACAAGTACGGTAATAAATCTTCGCAGATGAAGGCTTGCGTGCCTTGATCACTGCGCGGATCACTTGGGGAGAGAACCCCCTGGCCCTTAGCACCGCGGTCTCAACCGCCACACCATCAAATGCAGAGACAGTAAATTGGGGTGGCAAAGGGGACCCCGAGACAGCAGGTCGGGATGAAATGGGAGGCGCAGTGGTATGTCGTCCACTAGTCGAATCACGTCGGCGTACAACGCTCACCTGGGCCAGTCTAGAGCCATGAGAATGGCTGGGATGCCCTGTGCTTTGAGCTTCCTCAGGACCCTGGAAAGGAGAGGAAGAGGAGGGAAGAGAAAGGGGAGGACGGAGTGCAACCAGGGGATCACTAGGGCGTCTACGACTAGGGCCAGAGGATCTCGGGACTTCGCGACGAAGTGAGGAACTTTCTGGTTGTGACAGGACGCAAAGAGGTTGCAGATCTCATAAAACACCTCTGGATGAAGTGACCATTCGCCGGGGTCGGCCGATGAGCGACTCATCGAGATGTAGGGAACCCTGCGTTCCGCCCAGAGAAGGATCCTGGAGACCTCGGCCATCGCTGCAGGGCCGAGAGTGCCGCCCTAGCGATTGACAACTCCATGGCTGTGGCATATGTCAGACTGGACACGAACAGGACGGTCCTGGAGAAGGTGCTCCCAATGGAGGAGGCAAAAGGTAAATTGCCCTAAGTGTCAAGATGTTGATGGGGAGAAGAGCTTCCTGGGAGGACCAACTGCCCTGGACCATGCAATCCCTGAAACTTCCCCCAACCGCTGAGACTGGAATCAGTCATGATGGCCTGCAAGTGGAGGGGCAGAAAGGATCGTCCCTGTCGAAGAAGAGGAGACCGAAGCCACTACAGGAGGGACTGGAGAGTCCTGGGAGGAAGAATAATCCCGCGATTGAGGGATAGCGGAGACTTGTCCGACGGGACAGAAGAGAAATACTCACCTTGTCCCGGGAAACTTACCTACTGAACTCTTCGGCTAGCTATTATACGCCTGCATCATGCCGGGCTCAGACAGCGAGATGAGAAGGGTAGATAGGGGGACATGGACCCAAAGGTGCAACCCCAGGCGCTGAAGGGGTTGACAGTGCATAACTCGATGCCTGTGCCCCTTCTTCGCAAATGGGGGAACAGTGAGCGCTATTCTCCTGAGCCCCCACCTAAAAAGAGAAATCAAAAAAATATCTATACACACATCCCTAAACTAAAAAATAAGATAATAAAAGACCAGGTCTTGAGAGCTCCAGACCAGTGTCTGCCTCCTACGGACACTAAGTTAAGACTGATAGCTCAGAGCCTGTAGGAGGGGTATATATCCTTCTGGGAGGGGCCAATTTCTTTGGTTGCCTAGTGGCAGCAGCATTTACCCACAGTCTGTGTCCCCCAATGGAGCCGAACGAGAAATGTATTTTTCTTTTCCAGGTAAAGTGTAACAGCATCACCCACACAATTAACTTGTATATTCAGATTAGTGTGGGTGATGCTATTGTCAGTTTCCCTTCAAGAAAAACCTGATTCAGATGGCTCTGGACATTAGTCTGGGCCTAAGGTTCCCCTTTCAAGGAGACAATGGCCACACAGCAAAGACAACACAGGAGTGGAAAAACCGGTGGTCCTTAAACCACTTTCATTTTTTCCTCATCACCTTCTAAAAAACATGACGCTTTCAATTTTGCACCTACAGACTAATGGAGGGCTTATTTTTCGCGCCACCAATTGCAATTTGTAATGACATCAATCATTTCACCACAAAATTTTCAGCGGACCCAGAAAAAAAATTTGTGGGGCAAAATTGGAAAAAAAACACGCCATTTTGTAACATTTGGGGGCTTCGGATTCTATGCAGTGCAGTTTTCCAGTTAAAAGGACACCAAATATTTATTCTGTAGGTCAATACAGTTAGAATGATACCCAGTTTATATAGGTTTTCTTTATTTTACTACTTATAACTACATGCACCAAAATTAGTATGTTTAAAATTGTCTTCTGACCCCTATAACTTTTTTATTTTTCAGTTTATCGGGTGGTATGAGGGCTCATTTATTGCGCCGCAATCTGAAGTTTTTATCGGTACCATGTTTGTTTTGATCAGATTTTTTTAGGGTATACAAAGTGACAAAAACATGCAATTTTGGACTTTGGAATTTTTTTTAAATGTACGTCATTGACCGTGCGGTTTAATTAACCTTATATTTATATAGTTTGGACATTTATTTATGCACACAGTGAAACCACATGTTTATTTTTATTATATTTATATATTTTTTATATGGAATTTGGGAAAAGGGGGGTGATTTAAACGGAAGGGATTTATGTGTATGTTTTGTAACCACTTAGGGATCATGGGCGTACAGGTACGCCCTGACGCCCTGGTACTTAACCCCTTAAGGACGCAGGACGTAAATGTACGTCCTGGTGAGGTGGTACTTAACGCACCAGGACGTACATTTACGTCCTAAGCATAACCGCGGGCATCGGAGCGATGCCCGTGTCATGCGCGGCTGATCCCGGCTGCTGATCGCAGCCAGGGACCCGCCGGCAATGGCCGACGCCCGCGATCTCGCGGGCGTCCGCCATTAACCCCTCAGGTGCCGGGATCAATACAGATCCCGGCATCTGCGGCAGTTCGCGATTAAAATGAACGATCGGATCGCCCGCAGCGCTGCTGCGGGGATTCGATCATTCATAACGCCGCACGGAGGTCCCCTCTCCTTCCTCCGTGCGGCTCCCGGCGTCTCCTGCTCTGGTCTGTGATCGAGCAGACCAGAGCAGGAGATGACCGATAATACTGATCTGTTCTATGTCCTATACATAGAACAGATCAGTATTAGCAATCATGGTATTGCTATGAATAGTCCCCTATGGGGACTATTCAAGTGTAAAAAAAAAAATGTAAAAAAATGTAAAAGTAAAAAAAAAGTGAAAAATCCCCTCCCCCAATAAAAAAGTAAAACGTCCGTTTTTTCCTATTTTACCCCCAAAAAGCGTAAAAAACATTTTTTATAGACATATTTGGTATCGCCGCGTGCGTAAATGTCCGAACTATTAAAATAAAATGTTAATGATCCCGTACGGTGAACGGCGTGAACGAAAAAAAATAAAAAAAGTCCAAAATTCCTATTTTTTTAATACATTTTATAAAAAAAAAAAATTATAAAAAATGTATTAAAAGTTTTTTATATGCAAATGTGGTATCAAAAAAAAGTACAGATCATGGCGCAAAAAATGAGCCCCCATACCGCCACTTATACGGAAAAATAAAAAAAGTTAGAGGTCATCAAAATAAAGGGATTATAAACGTACTAATTTGGTTAAAAAGTTTGTGATTTTTTTTAAGCGCAACAATAATATAAAAGTATATAATAATGGGTATCATTTTAATCGTATTGACCCTCAGAATAAAGAACACACGTCATTTTTACCATAAATTGTACGGCGTGAAAACAAAACCTTCCAAAATTAGCAAAATTGCGTTTTTCGTTTAAATTTCCCCACAAAAATAGTGTTTTTTGGTTGCGCCATACATTTTATGATATAATGAGTGATGTCATTACAAAGGACAACTGGTCGCGCAAAAAACAAGCCCTCATACTAGTCTGTGGATGAAAATATAAAAGAGTTATGATTTTTAGAAGGCGAGGAGGAAAAAATGAAAACGTAAAAATTAAATTGTCTGAGTCCTTAAGGCCAAAATGGGCTGAGTCCTTAAGGGGTTAAAGGGGTACTCCAGTGGAAAACTTTTTTTTTTTTTTTTTTTAATCAACTGGTGCCAGAAAGTTAAACAGATTTGTAAATTATTTCTATTAAAAAATCTTAATCCTTCCAATAGTTATTAGCTGCTAAATACTACAGAGGAAATTATTTTCTTTTTGGAACACAGTGCTCTCTGCTGACATCTCTGTCCATAGCAGCATATGTTTTCTATGGGGATTTTCTCCTACTATGGACAGTTCTTAATCCCTTCCTTAACGACCACGGACGTAAATGTACGTCCTGGTTTGGCGGGACTTTCCTCACCAGGACGTACATTTACGTCCTGTGTATGACCGCGAGCATCGGAAGGGTGCTCGCGTCATACACGGCAGGTTCCGGCTGCTAGCAGCAGCCAGGACCCGCCCGTAATGGCCGACATCCGCGATCGTGCGGATGTCCGCCATTAACCCCTCAGATGTACTTTGATTGGATGGTCGGATCGCCCGCAGCGCTGCCGCGGCGTTCCGATCATCCAGCATGGCGGCCGGAGGTCCCCTTACCTGGCTCCGGACGTCTCCCGGGGTCTTCTGCTCTGGTCTGAGATCGAGCAGACCAGAGCAGAAGATCACCGATAATACTGAGCAGTGCTGTGTCCTATGCATAGCACTGCACAGTATTAGCAATCAATGGATTGCTATAGATAGTCCCCTATGGGGACATAAAAAGTGTAAGAAAAAGTTGAAAAATGTAAAAAAAAAAAAAAAAAAAAAAATATAAGTGAAAAATCCCCTCCCCCAATAAAAATTGTCCGTTTTTACAATTTTACCCCTCAAAAAGCGTTTTTTTTTTTTAAACAAAAACATTTGGTATCGCCGCGTGCTTAAATGTCCGAACTATCAAAATGTAATGTTAATGATCCCCTATGGTGAATGGCGTAAACGTAAAAAATAAAAAAAAAGTCCCAAAATTTTGCTTTTTTGTCACATTTTATTCAAAAAAAATTTATAAAAAAATGATCTAAAAGTTTTATATATGCAAATGTGGTACCTAAAAAAAAAAATGTACAGATGACGGCGCAAAAATGAGCCCTCATACCGCCCTATATACGGAAAAATGAAAAAGTTATAGGTGGTCAAAATAGGGCGATTTTAGATTACTGATTTTGTACAAAAAGTTTTAGATTTTTTTTAAGCGGTACAAAAATATAAAAAAGTATCTAGCCATGGGTATCATTTTAATCGTATTAACCCACAGAATAAAGAACAGATGTCATTTTTACCGTAAATTGTACAGTGTGAAAACGAACCCCTCCAAAATGTGCAAAATTTTGGTTTTCGGTAAAATTTCCTCCTAAAAAAAAAATTTTTGGGGGCTTTGCCGTACATTCTATGGTAAAATGAGAGGTTTCATTACAAAGTGCAATTAGTCACGCAAAAAACAAGCCCTTATATGGATCTGTAGATGGAAATATAAAAGAGTTATGGATTTTAGAAGGCGAGGAGGAAAAAACGAAAACGCAAAAATAAAATTGGCCTGGTCCTTTAGGTGAAAATGGGCTTGGTCATTAAGGGGTTAAAATGGACAGATGTCAGCAGACAGCTCTGTGTTCCAAAAAGAAAAGAATTTCCACTGTAGTATTCATCAGCTGGAAGGATTAAGGTTTTTTTAATAGAAGTAATTTACAAATCTGTTTAACTTTCTGGCATCAGTTGATTAAAAAATAAAATAAATAAAAATAAAGTTTTCCACCGGAGTACCCCTTTAACCCCTTAAGGACCCGGGGGTTTTCTGTTTTTTTGCATTTTCGTTTTTTCCTCCTTAACTTCAAAAATCATAACTCTGTAAATTTTGCACCTAAAAATCCATATGATGGCTTATTTTTTGTGCCACCAATTCTTCTTTGTAATAACATCAGTCGTTTTACCCAAAAATCTACGGCAAAACAGGAAAAAAAAATTATTGTGAGACAAAAAAAAGCCATTTTGTAATTTTTGGGGGCTCCCGTTTCTACACAGTACATTTTTCGGTTAAAATGACACGCTCTCTTTATTCTGCAGGTCCATATGATTAAAATGATACCCTACTTATACAGGTTTAGTTTTGTCATACTTCTGGAAAATATCACTACATGCAGGAAAATTTGTACGTTTAAAATGGTCATCTTCTGACCCCCTATAACTTGTTTATTCTTCTGCGTATGGGGCGGTACGAGGGCTCATTTTTTGCATCATGATCTGAAGTTTTTAGCGGTACCATTTCTGCATTGATGGGACTTATTGACCGCTTTTTATTCATTTTTTCATTATATAAAAAAGTGACTAAAAATGCAGTATTTTGGACTTTGGAATTTTTGGGTGCGTACACCATTGACCGTGCGGTTTAATTAACGATATATTTTTTATAATTTGGCGATACCACGTGTTTATTTTTATTGACACTTTTTTTTATGGGAAAAGGGGGCGATTCAAACTTTTATTAGGGAAGGTGTTAAATGATCTTTAACTTTTTTATTCCAGTGCTATAGCTCCCATAGGGGCATAGGGGGCAATAACACTGCACACACTGATCTTTTACATTGATAAGTGGTTTCTCATAGGAATCCACTGATTGATGATTCTGCCGCTTGACTGCTCATGCCTGGATCTCAGTCACTGAGCAGTCATTCGGCGATCGGACAGCATGGAGGCAGGTAGGGGCCTGGCCCTGCATTATAGAACGGGAGCAGACTCATGACGTACCGGTACGTCATGGGTCCTTAAGAACCAAGGGTGTACCTGTACGCCCGTGGGAATTTCGGTCCCCACCGCGCGGGGACGGGAACTAGATGCCTGCTGAAATCATTCACCAGGCATCCCGTGACAATGCCCAGAGAGGTCCAGAGAACCCCCAAGTTCAAAGATCACCGCAAACCGTGATTTGTGGCGATTCCAGGGCATACGGGTCTCCGTTGACCCGAAAAATAAGAAGGATCGGGGTTGTCCAAGACACCCACGATCCCCCTGAAGAGATAGGGGTGCCAGCCCTCCTATTGGTCGGTCAGAAGCGACCAACCAATAGCAGATCGGGGGCGGGGGGGTTAAAGTTCGGTTCCCCCGCTCTGCCCACCCACTGTAGTCCGGGCAGAGCAGGGGAACCGGTGGTAACCGGCACCGGAGGTCCACTTGCCATCGGCGCTTGGTGGCAGAGGACAGCAGTGCGGCTCCCTGGTACGGCAATCCTACGGAAGCAGGTGAGTTGCCTAGCAACAACTGGAGGGCTACAGTTTGGAGACCACTATACAGTGGTCTATAAACTGTAGCCCTCCAGATAATACAAAACTACAACTCCCAGCATGCCCAGACAGCTGTTTGGGCATGCTGGGATTTGCAGTTTTGCAACAGCTGGAGGGCTATAGTTTGGAAATCACTGTGCAGTGGTCTCTAAACTGTGGCCCTTCAGATCTTGCAAAACTACAACTCGGCATTCTGGGAGTAGTTGTAGTTGCGTACCTCCAGCTGTTGCACAACTACATCTCCCACCATGCCCTTTGGCGATCATTACATGCTGGGAGTTGTAGTTTTGCAACAGTTGGAGGCACACTGGTAAGAAAATACTGAGTTAGGTAACAGATCCTAACTGAAGGTTTTGCCTCCAGCTGTTGCAAAAGTACAACTCCCAGCATGCACTTTGCCAGGTTATACTCTGTCTAGCACCTTAAGGACCTTTACCCACCTACTTTTTTCCATATTCTGGTGCCTTCATCCTTTGCTTATTCTTACTGTGATTTTATGCTTTTTCTCAATAAAGTTTGTATATTTTAACTTTATCATTATTGCCTTGTGCACGATTTCTCTATTGGGGTCATCAGATTTTAGTGCATGGTTACTTACATATCAGTAAGGTACTTCTTTCGGTGTTCAAAAGTAAAAACATGTCAAGTTTATGATGCCAACATAAAGTAGACATATTGTATATGTGAATCAGTATAACATTTATTTGGAATTTCTATTTTACTTACAAGCAGAGAGCTTCAAATTTAGAAAAATGCTACACTTTCCATGACATTTTGGAATTTTTCACCAAGAATTTATGCAAGTATCGATGAAAATGTATTACTATGTTAAAGTAGAATATGTCATGAAAAAACAAACACAATCTTGGAATCAAATTCATAAGTAAAAGCATCCCCGAGTTATTAATGCTTAAAGGGTACCTCTCATCAAAAAAACTTTTGATATATTATAGATTAATGTATTCAGAATAACTTTACAATTGCATGTTATTAAAAAATATGCTTCTTTCTATTTAATTTTCCACTTTGAAGAAATGTCCACTAGGGGTCTTCCTACCAGTCCTGGCAGCAAGCATTTCAGACTCATGCTGGAGTCCTCAACACTACGAGCTGCCAGTCTGCTTTGTTCACAAAGGAGAACACTCAGAGCTGCCAGCCTGCTTTGTTCACAGCCTGTTTGGCTGTGAACAAAGCAGGCTGGCAGCTCTGAGTGTTTAGGACTCCAGCATGAGTCAGAAATGCTTGCTGACAGGACTGATCGGGAAAAATACAATAGAAGGAAGCATATGTTTCATTAACATGCTATTGGAAAGTTATTCAACATTCATTAATCTAAAATATATCAAAAAGTTTATTTGATGAGAGGTACCCTTTAAAAGCGACAGGGGTCAGATGTGCAAAAAAAGGTTTGGTCCTTAACCCCTTAAGGACTCAGCGTTTTTCCGTTTTTGCATTTTCATTTTTTCCTCATCACCTTCTAAAAATCATAACGCTTTCAATTTTGCACCTAAAAATCCATATGATGGCTAATTTTTTGCGCCACCAATTCTACTTTGCAGTGACATTAGTCATTTTACCAAAAAATCCACGGCGAAACCGAAGGAAAAAAAATCATTGTGCGACAAAATTGAAGAAAAAAATTTCATTTTGTAACTTTTGGGGGCTTCCGTTTCTACGCGTTGCATTTTTTGCTCAAAATTACACCTTATCTTTATTCTGTAGGTCTATACGATTAAAATGATACCCTATTTATGTAGGTTTGGTTTTTATTGGTACCATTTTTGTGTTCATCGGACTTTTTGATCGCTTTTTATCCATTTTTTTATGATATAAAAAGTGACCAAAAATATGCTAAGTTGGACTTTGGAATTTTTTTGCACGTACGCCATTGATCTTGCGGTTTAATTAATGATATAATTTTATCGTTCAGACATTTACGCACACGGCCATACCACATATGTTAATTTTTATTTACACATTTTTTTTTTTCATGGGAAAAGGGGGAGGATTCAAACTTATTAGGGAAGGGGTTAAATGACCTTTGTTAACTTTCTATTTTCATTTTTTTTGCAGTGCTATAGCTCCCATAGGGAGCTATAGCACTGCACACACTGATCTCTTATGCTGATCCCTGCAAAGCCATAGCTTTGCACGGATCAGCGAGATAGGGGCTCGATTGCACAAGCCTGTAGCTCAGGCTTGGAGAAATCAAACCCCGATCGGAAGCCGCGGAGAGAGGTAAGGAGATCTCCGCCTGCGTCCCAGCTGATCGGAACATCGCAATTTTATCGCGATGTCCCGATCAGCCCGACTGAGCTGCCGGGAAGCGTTTACTTTCGTTTTCAGACGCGGCGATCAACTTGGATCGCCGCGTCCGAAGGGTTAACAGTGCGCGGCACAACGATCGCTGCCACACGCTGTTAGCCCAGGGTCCCGCCTATCGTTAGCAGCCGGGACAGACCCGACGCGATGCGTGGTCACGGTGTGACCCCGTTTTTCACAACGGGACCGGGCTCAGGGTGTACAGGTACGCCCTGAGTCCTTAAGAGGTTAATGTGAAAATGGGCTTGGTCGTTAAGGGGTTAAACTTTTTTTTATTTTTTACACTTTTAATCCCCTTAGACTTTTAGGAGAAATCATTAGATTCCATAGAACCACACTGATCTGTGTGCACTTCTTTTACTCCTCATATTCTAAGACCATTAAATTTTTTTTTTTTTCACTGACCTAGTTGTATTGAGGCTTATTTTTTGTGGGACAAATTTTACATTTCATTGGTGCACTTTATTTTATCATATAATGTATTAAAGAGCCATAAAATATATGTAAGGCAAAATAAAATAAAAATGGAATTGCGCAAATTTTGTGGGGCAATAATGGTTCACAATATGGTAAATCTGATATGCTATCTTTATTCTATTGGTCAGTATTCCAATGAAACATGGGTAATTTGTTTTGCGTTTACGCCTTTTACCGTGCAGCATCAGGAACATTATAATTTAATAGTTCAGACAATACGCATGCGGCGATACCAAATACCATTTTTTTTTTTTTTTTTACAGTGTTTTATTTGAACAATAGGAAGGGGGGGGGGGTGATCTGAACTTTTATAAGGCGGAGGATTTAAAATAGTTTAAAAATAAAAAAAAATTATTTTTTATTTTTACTGAATACACATTAGCCTTAAGCAATCGTCGATCTACTGAGGTCCAGGAAAGACTGGCAGATGTCAGCTGATTATAGCAGCGGGGATCTGACGGTTATGACGCAGGCCTGCGTCATATTCCCTTCACCCGACCCATGATTTACCGGTAAGTTATAGGTCAGGAAAGGGTTAAAGGGGATTTGCAAAGTAGTATGGCAGAAAATTCCTAAATTCAGGTGTGTCAATTTGTGGCATCATACTGGAGGCTGTAATTGTTGTCAAAGGGGCTTCAACTAAGTACTAAGTAAGGGGTCTGAATACTGTCATTGCGATATTTTAGTTTTTCCTTTTCGCTAAATTAGCAAATGCATTGTACAATACATGTTGTAATGAAGCCTATTTTTGCAGGTGCTCTGACAAGTTATCTGCTGAGTACTTTCAAAGGGGTATTCTGGGATATATTTTTCTATATGTTGCTGGCGGTTGCTAAAAATAAAACAATGCATATCCACTCCAGTCCCCCTGCAGCTCCAATCAGTACCTTCTGGTCTCCCACTGCTTGTTGCTTGTAGCTGTTCTGAAACGACACCTCAAAACAGGACATGCCTGCCCAGCCAATCACGGGCCAAGACATGACAACTGCGCCCGCTGATCGGCTCAGCAGCCAATGTCTCATGCAGACCCAGATCTTGGAAGAGCTGTGCATTGGGATCATGGTTGCATGACAGCAGTGGTGGGGGAGCTGGAAAAAGTAGATTTTTGGACTTGCCGTAAAATCTCTTTCTTAGAGCTTCTATTGGGGGACACAGGACCATGGGTATATGCTGTTGCTGCTAGGAGGCTGACAGTATGCAAAAAAACAAAAGAATGTCGGCTCCTCCCGGCATAATATACCTGCTCCCTCACTCTGAGCAACTCAGTTTTGTCCCAAAGCAGAAGGAGAACCGACCAAGAAACAACAGTCCGAATACAAACCCAGACAAGAAGGGAACAGACCACAAAAAAAAAAAAAAAAAAAAAAAAAAAAAACACCCCCACACCAAAAGGAGCTAGGCGCTGCGGAATCTGCAAGCGCTATATAAATAAATAAATAGAGCGGAAACTGGCTGGTCGCAAACAAACTAATGGGCAAGTGCTGTGTGCGCCCCCCCCCCCCCCCCCCCCCCCCAATAGAAGCTCAGGGAAAGAGATTTTACAGTAAGTCCAAAAATCTACTTTTCTCGAGCGCTTCATTGGGGGACACAGGACCATGGGACATCTTAAAGCAGTCCCTGGGGAGGGAAGACCCAACCCAGCCATGAAAAGAACTCGGGCGTCTCAACTGCCGCCTGTAAGACCCTGTGGCCCAAACCTGCGTCAGAAGATGCAAAGGTATGAACACTGTAAAACTTGGCAAAAGTATGCAGAGACGACAAAGTTGCCGTCTTGCAAACCTGTAGAGCTGAAGCCCCGTGGCTGACCGCCCAGGAGGCCCCCACCGCGAGGGTGGAATGAGCAGTCACTCTGAAGGGGGCACATGACTCTTGCAGCGATGTGCCTCCGAAATGGCGGAGCGAATCCACTGGGAGATAGTAGCCTTGGAGGGAGACAGCCCCTTGCGCCACCCGTCGGGGAGCACAAATAGGGAATCACACCGCTGGAAGGAGGAAGTGACCAACAAATAGGTCTGATCCGCCCAGACCAAGTCCACCTTGTGAAGCTGGCACTCCGGCTGATGAGAAGGGAATGGGCATAAGGAAGGCAATACGATCTCCTCGTTCAAGTGAGAGAGTGAGTGAGTGAGAGACCACGGTTTCAAACACCACGCCGTCAAATGCAGCGGAAGTAAATTGGGGTGGCAAAGGGGCCCTTGGGAGATGAGGTCGGGACGATCCAGAAGACAGAAGGGAACGTCTGCCACGAGACCGATCACGTCCACGTACCACACTCGACGAGGCCAGTCCGGAACCACCAGACTCGCCGAGGCAACCCTGGGAAGTAGCAGGAAGAGATAGGGGTCCAAGGGACCACAAGAGCGTCCACCGCAAGAGCCAGAGGATCCCGAGACCTGGACACAAAGCGAGGAACTTTCGTGTTTTGGCGTGACGCGAACAGATCCACGTCTGGGGTCCCCCAACGGTGACAAATTAGATCGAAGACCTCTGGGTGAAGGGACCACTCGCCCGGGTCCGTGGTGGAACAACTCAGGAAGTCCGCCTCCTAATTGTCGATCCTGTGAATGTGCACTGCCGAAATGGCTGGAAAGTGAAGTACCACCCAAAATAGGATCTGCGACGCCTCCCTCATTGCCGCTGAGCTGCAAGTGCCTCCCTCGATTGATGTACGCCACGGCTGTGGCTTTGTCCGTCTGCACCCGAACTGGAAGGCCCCGAAGCAGACTCCAGTGCAGAAGGCACAGGAAGATTGCCCTGAGCTCCAGGACGTTGATGGGGAGTCCGGACTCTGACGGAGTCCATCAGTCTTGGACCATATGGTACCGAAAGACACCGCCCCAGCCCAGTAGACTCGCGTCCGTGGTCAGGACATGCCAATGGAGAGGCAGGAAGGAGCGACCCTCCCGGAAGAGGGGGGGGGGAACGAAGCCACCAAAGGAGGGAGCAGCAAACTGGGGGTGAATGCCGGATTCTACAGTGGAGAGACAAGGGAGATTTGTCCCACTGAGATAGGATAGTACCGAAATTGGGCAAAGGGAACCGCTTCCAAGGAGGTCACCATCTTGCCCAGAATGGACACGCAAGTGCGGATGCAAAACAAACTCGGCCACCGAAGGAAGCAAATCCCTGATAAGAGCTCCCGGAGCTTGTCCTCCAGAAGAGCGAGACGAGCAGCAGCCACGTCGAAGCGGATCCCGAGAAACAACCGGGATTGGGACGGAGACGGGTTGGATTTTGCATGGTTGATGATCCAACCGAAACTGGAGAGGGTCTGTAGCGTGATGTTGAAGCTGACCCAATTCTGCTCCAGAGAGGGCGCCTTGATGAGCAGGTCGTCCAGGTAGGGGAGAACAGAGACACCCCGAGAGTGGAGGAGGGACACCACTGCCGCCAGCATCTTGGTAAATACCCGGGGTGTGGTCGCCAAACCGAAGGGCAGAGCGACGAATTGAGAATGACCCACAGGAACAGCGAACCTGAGAAAACGCTGGTGGGCCGGAAAGATAGGGATGTGCAAGTAGGCATCCCGAATGTCCACGGAGGAGAGGAACTCCCTGATCCATGGAGGCGACTATTGACCATAGGGATTCCATCAGAAAGTGCTGCAGTCGCACGACTGTTCAACAGTTTCATATCAAGAAAAGGGCAAACCGTGCCGTCTTTTTTTTAAAAAGGAAGCTCTGTCCAGTGGCAGGGTAGTGGATTTAGACAGCCGCGACACAGGAGGGTCCACCGGAGGAGAAGACCACTTTATAACTAGATCCTGGGGGAAGGGAAAGATAGCCCTTCTTAGTCCCGTGGAAGCGCGTATCCAGATGCTTCCAAGCCACCTCTAACAGCTCGTCAAATTCTGTGTGTGGGCCGAAAACCTGGGGAGCCAGATGAGCGCGGCAGAAGGAGACTTCAGGGGTTGCCCCGGAAGTTCCTGGGTTCTGTAGATGGAAGGTGCTGTCCATGACAGCCGACACCAGACTGTCCACCATATCTGACATGCAGGAAGCCTGGTCCGAGTCAGAGGGAGGGTCTGAATCAGAGTTCACAAGTTCACCAGGGGACTGGGAGCGCTTCGGAGGAGTTCTGGATCGGGAGGAGGTGGACCGGGAGTGGGGGTGCGGAGACAGGCAGCGGACACTGGGTGACCGGTTGCAGTGGCGCCTGGAGGAGGTGGAATGAAAGCGGGAGCAGAAGCTGAGGTGAGAGGACCCCGGATGGCCCGACTCAGGGGAGGAATGGCGCCCCAGACGGCCACGGGAGGGCCGTAGGGAAGGACGGGAGGGGGGACCCACTGCAGTCTCCCTAGTGGAAAGAGCATAAGGAGGACCGCCCCTGGGAAACCCTGGCCAAATCGGAAATTGTCTGAGAGAGAGAGATGAGACCCATTCGAGAGCTGAATCAGACAGTCTGCTGTCCGGAGGACCATCCTGCACGGTCGTCAGGGGAGGACTGGGTCACAGGGATGCACAGGGTGGACAGGTAGGTTCAGAAGAACCACCCGGCATTTCAGATTTACAGCTGGGGCAGGCGTAGTAAGTGACCAGCGCAGGGACGCCTGCCAGGAAGGGGGGGGGGGGGGGGGTGAAAATCGGACATAAAAAAGGGCACTAGTAAGTGAGACAACCAGACAGACAAAAGAATGATCTCACCCAGGTCCTGTGTCTGAGAGAAGAAGGTCCTCAAGGTACGGCTGGAGCTGCAGCAGAGGATGACCGGCAGGGAAGCCGAGATGAGTAGCAGAGTAGTGTGTGCAGACAGGCCCATGCTGGGCCAGTAGCAGAGGAAGAGGAGGGGCCAGCTGACCCCTCCCGCACACGCAAACTCAGGAGTGGTCAGAGCCCTGACCCCCAGAGCACGCAATCCATCCCATAGGAGAAGAGGAGGAAAAGAAAAACCAGCACCCCTGCAGCGCACACTCTGGGACCGACAGCTTAACCTGTCCTGTGGAACTGAGAGGCCGCCGGGAGTAAGGGGAGGAGCTGCCATAATGCAGGGGGCGTGACGCCGCAGGCTCGATTAGAGAGTGCCCGCAGACCGGACAGAGAGCGGGTGCGCAAGGGGAGAGGCCGCAGTGCAGGGCTGATGAGGAAAAAGAAGCAGCGGCGTTGGGCCACTGGCAGGCCAGAGCCGCGGGCACAGTGCCACCCGCCTGCAGCCCGGACCGAAATTCCCCATAGAGAACGTGGGATTCCCCCTCCCCGAGGACACCCCCCGTGCAGGATCAGTACAACATGCTGTCTCCCCAGGAAAAAGGTGGGTAGGACAGCAAGAACTGCAGAGGAAAAACGGAGGGGAGCTGACTGCCTGTTAACCCCTATTGTCCCTGATTCTGATGGGACTGCAGATGCACCCGCACCCCCAGAGCTCCCTAGCCAGAAGCCCCCCGAAGTACTAGAGCCTAGGGATCGACCGATATAGTTTTTTTTTTTTTTTAGGGCCGATACCGTTACTCTGTGGAGGTTAGGGCCGATAGCCGATAACTTATACCGATATTCTGGTATAAGTTAACAGCTATTTATCCCCTCCAGCGACACCGCTGCAGATCATCGATTTAAAGCAGGCGCTTTAAATCAATGAACTGCAGCGGCTTTTGCGGTACCAGAAACTGCCACCGCCACCCACTTCTCTCCCCCTGCCAGTCCTGGGGTCCTGAGTCCTATCACTGGCACCGACAGACCCAGCTGGTAAACAGAGGCAAATGGGGGACCCGGACCCAGGGTACACCACCAGCATAGGCGTGCGCAGCCTATTGCATTAGGGTGTGCACCCTAAAGCACAAACTCACGCCGCACGCGTATATGTCCGCCATTACCAGCGGGTCCCTGGCTGCGATCAACAGCCGGGACCTGCCGCACATGATCCGGGCATCGCTCCGATGCCCGTGGTTATGCTTAGGACGTAAATGTACGTCCTGGTGCATCAAGTACCACGTCATCAGGACATACATTTACGTCCTTCATCGTTAAGGGGTTAAATGGAACTTAATAAAAGGTATATTTTATCATATGGAAGGTCCCTATACAAATCAGTGCCTATAAGGTATGTAGGTTGGTTTTTAGCTAGCTAGGTCAGTTGGTAGCTAGGTGGATTGGTAGTTGATAGCTAGGTAGATAGCATGTAGGCAAAGTCAGATTACAATACACAGTGTTACTTCACACTTTGTATGTTTAGTTCACAAATAGAGCAACTGATGGAGTGCACTTCATACAATCATAGATGCAGAGCCTCTAGTGCTATTCAAAGTGCACATATAATTAGGTATTACTGTTTCACATTTTGTGTAAACTGCGCATTCATAAACATAAGATGCATAACTTTGCCTTGATGTCAGGACACTTGTATAGTTGCACAAAGTCCTGTGTATTACATCGGGTCCCTATATTAGCACCAGGTAATGTATTCACTGTTCACGTCCCAACACTGCGCTATTGCATTAGTGTCCGTCACTGGTGGCCCGGGAAGCGATATTAGAAGAATACACGCTACAACGTGATCCCTGATTAATTAAAGCATGTAGGATCGCCTATGGCAATGTGAACGGAGCCCAAATACTTGAAACCAGCTACCACTAGGAAACTGCGAAGTGCAATGGCATAGTGTTATACAATCTGCAGCCAATGCATAACAAAGGAAGCTGTGTACATGTGTGGATTAGGAAATGGAGTGACGGGCACTAGTGCAATAGCGCAGTGTTGGGACATCTGCAATAAAGTGAACAGTGAATACATAACCTGGTGCTAATATAGGGACCCCATGTAATACACAGGACTTTGTGCAATTATACAAGAAGGGTCCTGACATCAAGGCAAAGTTATGCATCTTATGTTTATGAATGCGCAGTTTACACAAAAAAAAAAAAACAGTAACACCTAATTATATATGCACTTTGAATAACCCTAGAGCACTGGTCTCCAACCTGCGGACCTCCAGATGTTGCAAAACTACAACTCCCAGCATGCCCTGACAGCCGTTGGCTGTCCGGGCATGCTAGGAGTTGTAGTTTTGCAACATCTGGAGGTCCGCAGGTTGGAGACCACTGCACTAGAGGCTCTGCATCTATGATTGTATGAAGTGCACTCCATCAGTTGCTTTATTTGTGAACTAAACATACAAAGGACATTAACTCACATATAATTGGACTGCAAAATAAAGAGCAGTAATAAAAAGTCATAGAAGTAACTGCATAATAACGTGTCTATGTGAAAAGGGTCCAGTAGAGCAGTGTTTCCCAACCAGGGTGCCTCCAGGTGTTGCAAAACTACAACTCCCAGCATGCCTGGACAGCCAAAGGCTGTCCAGGCATGCTGGGAATTGTAGTTTTGCAACATCTGGAGGCACCCTGGTTGGGAAAAACTGCAGTAGAGTAAGTGTGAAGTAACACTGTGTATTGTGACTAAAAGCCCCCACCCCACCGGGTCACCACCCCACACGATTCCCCATCCCAAAGTACCAAAGAAAATAACAAAAATAACTCACCTAGTCCCACGCAGCGATCTCCTGAAGAGCCGGGCCGCGTTCTCTCTTCTCCACAGTGCAGGCGCTGATGATTGACGTCATCAGCGCCTGCGTCTGGGAAGGGGTCACGGCCTTCTCTGAACTCTGTGCGCACACAGTTCAGAAGCTCCGGCAGAGAGTGAACAGCTATAAATGCCTCCCTGGGTTAAATAGACCCAGGGAGCATATAATACAGCAAAGTCTGCGGGCAGAACTGGGGAGGATTACCCCATGATCTGTCCCCCTGCATGATTTTCTGGGGGGATGTGTCCCCCCGATTTCTACGCTCCCTGGATATCCCGAATTTGACGGAGCCTGGGCTTGATTAGGGTGTGCCCAGGCACACCCGGCACACCCCGTGCGCACGCCTATGACCACCAGGCGCTGGTTGATGGCGAGGAGAGGTTAACGGCCCATTCAACAATGCACCGTGCCCCTAGCTTGCAAGTGGGGGATCAGGCAGCGCCATGCTCCTGTCACCCCACGCTAGAGAAAACAAAAAAGAGAAGAAAAAAAAAAATCTAACTATACCCTGAGACAAGGAAAAAAAACATAAGACCAGGTCTGGAGAGCACCAGACCTGTTTCCTGCTGACACCAAGCTAAAACTGAGTTGCTCAGAGTCAGGGGGCGGGTATATCCTGCCGGGAGGAGCAGACTTTCTTTTGTCTTTTGCCTAGTGTCAGCCTCCTAGCGGCAAAAGCATATACCCATGGTCCTTTGTCCCCCAACGAAGCGCTCAAGAAAGTATAGAGTTAAACGAGTGAGCATAAGGATACGGACTGTATTTTGTCTGCAACTCGTTGCTATCTGGAAGGCTGAGGTGTCAGGGAAGACACGTCAGTGTGGTAAAACCAAAGGATTTATTTCCAAAATAGGTAGGCAGACAGCGCGTTTCGCTAGGGGACCCTCGCTTCATCCGGTCTGAGATACTATACAGATGACACTCCTTTTATCTTACTTCATTTAGAAAAGTGCGGCAATAAAGTCACAGACAGTGACGTCACCTGTGGGACGGAAGTGTAGCAATAAACGAACACACAGATAAAAAGTTTAGACAAATAAACCCAATGAATACTTATTAAAAAATATAAATATTTAATTAATAGTTCAGTGTTCATACCGAAGGGAGCATTTGTAATGTGTAATGATATGATTTGAGCAAGGCTTTGTTTCATTCAGCGGAGCTTTCCGATGGGCTTCCCCGAGTTGTGCTATTCATCCAGCGTGCATCAGTAAGTGTTGCATGTAGCTTTGTAGTGCTGACATGTCGGGCAACCTGTAAGAATGCCGCTCGGGATCAGGTGCGTATGGGAGACCTGTCCTGATACCTGTAATGAAGTCTACAGTTTTTCTGGGGTATTGATTGAATGTATCACACAGTTATGTATAGCGCATGGAGCGCAATCCAAATGGGAAACTGGGCATATTGACAGAAGCAAAAAAAAAAAAAAAAGCGCATAATACGGTAGGGGAAATCTAGATAACGAAAACCCCAATTTCAAGGTTGAAGTGCCATATAGATAGGGATAATTCCTATGCATAGTGTTTGATTGGTTCATGGAAGCATATAATGCAGGGTAGGAGCGAATAATACACGTTGTGGGTGACAGGAGCATGGACTACAAAGTTAAAGGGGTATTCCAGGAAAAAACTTTTTTTTATATATCAACTGGCCCCGGAAAGTTAAACAGATTTGTAAATTAGGAAATGTAGAATATGTGTAGCTCACTTGGGATAAAATAAATAATGTGCTTGAGGTTAAAGGTGTTGCCTTCACCCAAAAGGCCTAATGTTAAATGTAGAAATTATAAATATAAAATATTTATGTGAACCAGTCCTCAAAAGCACAGGGGAGAGAAGAAGGAAAAGACTAGTGGAGATGGGATCCAAGAAATGGTCTTTATTATATAAAAAGGATATATATGACCAATCGCCTAGCAGGGCCCTTGCTAAAGGCGAATGGCATATACTGGGTAAAAAATAGATATGAAAAATACAGAATATAGTAGGATTAAAATGAAATAAATATGATGGGTAAGTAGCACCAAAGAAAATTCATTCATTAAATATCTGCTGCATATATCAGGAGAAAACGTTCTCAGTCCATATAATTCATAGGGATATTTCAATGAAAAATCCACAAGAAATGTCCAGAATGAAAAGTCACAATTAGTTTGGGTGTATCCCGAGTAACGATATATGGTAGTGAATGTAGCGACAATAGCTACAATAGGAAATTCATGGACAAGTAATGCAGACAATGTGGCAAACACTGTCAGCGATGAAGATGTCAAGTCTCGGTGCACAGCACCACTCACCCTCCTTTGGAGTCCTCAGGTCCGGGCTGGCACGGCTGAGTCCGGCACTCTGGATATCAATGCCCGCCTGGGTGGTATGCTGGGTGGAATCTCCGGGGGTCCGAGTGTCCTGGGCTGGCACGGGAGGCGTCCGGCCTTGGGGAGGATGATGTCCAGGAGTAACTCTGCCGACCGGGGCTGTGAGTGGATGCAGGTAACAGGTGGTGCGGATTGCACGTGTGAATAAGGCGCTAACAGCGCGCGTGCAGCAGTGGTCCCGGAATAGCGGGCATCCAGCTGTTGCAATTGGAATATGGCAGATAAAGTCTATTTGAAGTGATATACACTTATGGATAAGGTGCAGATAATGGGCTAGACGCGTTTCAAGGCCGCGGGCCTTTTCTTCAGTACCTATAGCTACTGAAGAAAAGGCCCGCGGCCTTGAAACGCGTCTAGCCCATTATCTGCACCTTATCCATAAGTGTATATCACTTCAAATAGACTTTATCTGCCATATTCCAATTGCAACAGCTGGATGCCCGCGATTCCGGGACCACTGCTGCACGCGCGCTGTTAGCGCCTTATTCACACGTGCAATCCGCACCACCTGTTACCTGCATCCACTCACAGCCCCGGTCGGCAGAGTTACTCCTGGACATCATCCTCCCCAAGGCCGGACGCCTCCCGTGCCAGCCCAGGACACTCGGACCCCGGAAATTCAGCCACTCACCCAGCATACCACCCAGGCAGGCATTGATATCAAGAGTGCCGGACTCAGCCGTGCCAGCCCGGACCTGAGGACTCCAAAGGAGGGTGAGTGGTGCTGTGCACCGAGACTTGACATCTTCATCGCTGACAGTGTTTGCCACATTGTCTGCATTACTTGTCCATGAATTTCCTATTGTAGCTATTGTCGCTACATTCACTACCATATACCGTTACTCCGGATACACCCAAACTAATTGTGACTTTTCATTCTGGACATTTCTTGTGGATTTTTCATTGAAATATCCCTATGAATTATATGGACTGAGAACGTTTTCTCCTGATATATGCAGCAGATATTTAATGAATGAATTTTCTTTGGTGCTACTTACCCATCAAATTTATTTCATTTTAATCCTACTATATTCTGTATTTTTCATATCTATTTTTTACCCAGTATATGCCAATCGCCTTTAGCAAGGGCCCTGCTAGGCGATTGGTCATATATATCCTTTTTATATAATAAAGACCATTTCTTGGATCCCATCTCCACTAGTCTTTTCCTTCTTCTCTCCCCTGTGCTTTTGAGGACTGGTTCACATAAATATTTTATATTTATAATTTCTAGATTTGTAAATTACTTCTATTAAAAAATCCAATAGTTATTAGCTTCTGAAGTTTTCTGTCTAACTGCTCAATGATGATGTCACGTCCCAGGAGCTGTACATGATGGGAGAATATCCCCATAGGAGCTGGACAGCTCCCGGGACGCGAGTCATCAGAAAGCAGTTAGACAGAAAACAGCAACTCAACTTCAGAAGCTAATAACTATTGGAAGGATTAAGATTATTTAATAGAAGCAATTTACAAATCTGTTTAAGTTTCTGGAGCCAGTTGATATATAAAAAAAGTTTTGGCCTGGAATACCCCTTTAAAGTAGTACAAGGACCTTATTAGTGGGCTGTACGGATATATTCTCTTATCTGGTATACTGGCAAGAAAATAAATATATGCGCATGATGTGTGCATAAAGGGAATCCAGATCTTATTTTGTGTGGGATCGTATGCACGTGATTATTTTATGCCATGTTATAGGAAATGGAAGAATTGTGCATACCATATAGTTAAAGCATACCTGTCATAGTGCAAAAAAAGAAAAAAAAGTGATATGTTACTCAGGACCCAATCCTGATCATGTGCATATAATTTTTATGTGTCTCGGACCTATATATCCAGAGATATAAGCATTTATCTGCTGGTGAGTTACTTTTTCATTGTGCAGGCTGGAGGGGCGTGTCAGTTTGTCTCCCTCACAGGAGCAAGCCTGTGCAGTCAGCCAATCAGTACTGTCTACTCTGTAACCCTTTGCTTTCTGGTTTTATGCTGTGTCATGTGTCAGAGGAAGATACTTGGAGCTTGCCTGCAGTAATCAAAAGACATTATGGTGAATTCATAACAGGATAAAATGTATAAATATAAGAATAGATCTATATAAAATTAGTGCAAGGATTTTTAGATAAGAGTACAGCATTTTTATGAATACATGTTCTATCTGTTTTATCTTCTTCTAGTAAAGCTGGATGCTAATCAGCATAGCTGTCACTATGTGGGTTATTCGTCTTTCACAGACTCCTGAATGTCTGATCAACTTCTTTGTCATTCAGGAGTCCGAGAAAGCTTCGACTATTTCAGCATGCTGGGAGTTGTAGTTTAGTAACAACTGAAGCTGCAAGGTTTGTAAATAACTGTGTTAGAGCAGTGTTGCCTCGAGCTGTTGTAAAACTACAGCTCCCAGCATGTCCACACATCCTTTATCTGTAGTTTTGCATACACTATAGAAATCTCCTATACTGGATACCGGTATGATTTACGGCCGGTATCCAGTATGCTGTAAAATCTAGACTAGTCTGTCTGGCTAAAAAGACAGGCGACCCCTAGTGGCAGCTATTTTGAGCTTGAATTTCAGGTGAAAATTTTAATTTTTTTTTTTAACAGGTGTATATTGTGAAATGTCATATTATAATGAGTCCTGCAATATATGAAAAGTTTTTGACAATGACAGTGCCTCTTTAAAAGGCAGTGAACTAATATGGCAGCATGATGAAGAATGTAGATATGTGTAACTGTTTGTCACCAGCAGATAGTGATGGCATGATGTAAATAAATTAAATAGTTAAGTGAATTAAAAAAGATAAATACATAGATAAATGACTGCCTGTGATAGGCAGTGAAATAGGTTATAATAAGTATGAAAAAAACTGAAGATAATAATGGTGAGGATGGTGATCACCTGTAAGATATAGTGATAATTCGCTATATCGAATCTTCCGCAGATGCACATGTGTATAAACGCTATAACCCTCTAAGGAAGAACAGTGATTTCTGAGTGTAAAAAAGTTAGGACCCTCTGGGGAAGAGCAGTAATTTTGAGAGAGGTGGTGCAAGTCAATTTCAGGGGCTGTTCTCTGATTAGCTCAGTTGCTTCATTCAGTCCTCTTTGTGCCAGTGCGTCCAGTCGGAAAATCCAATACATTTCCCTTTTGATGAGTTCCTCATGCCGGTTGGGAACATGCTCTCCTATTTGATCGATGGGATACATTTGGACTGGATTGGCGATCCCCGGGTGTTTCTCCAAGCAGTGTCGAGAGACACTGTGTGGCAGGTATCCCTTCCTGATATTGCTTCTGTGGCCAGTCAGTCGTATGTGCAGCCTAAATATTGCAGGCCACATACACATTCCAATCCATAAATGACAAATTTAGAACTGCAAGTGAGGAATTGTTTGATCATAAAATTCTCCCCAGTGCAGTTATTGGTATGGATTTCATCATACCATTTTTTAATACTCTTACAGCATAGGCATCATTTATTTCCACAGTTATAGACTCCTGGATTTGGTCTTGTGCTGTTTTAGTCTGCTGGGAGCCAGTATAGATTTAACAGTGGGGGCTCTCCTGTAAGTGATTCTGGGGTATTGGGGTGGTTTCTTTTAAAAATGTGGTCACTCTGTAGAATATGTCATGGTTTTCTAAAGAAAATAGACAGAATTTGGCCATATATAGTTATAAGTAGTTATGAAATTCAGGCAGGATTGTTCAGTGTCAATCTTACTGTTACGTTTGGAGGTGTCCTTGGTGATGTCCTTTCCCTTCTAACATTCTTCTTGGGAGAGATTATTTGCTCTTTTTTGTGCTTCTGATATTAGTTGTTTGGGATATCTCTTTGCTAGAAATCGATTGGTTAGGAGTTCTGCTTGTTATAGATAAGTGTTCGTGTGTACAGTTTTTCCTTATCCTTTTAAATTGACTAAAAGGGATATTAGTCCTCCATTTCTTTAGATGTCCGCTGTCAAATGAAAGGTAACTGTTTAGAGTCAACCTTTTTGAAAAAAAATGTTGTAGTAATGATTTCCTTGGAGTCATGGGAGATCTCCAAATCGAGGTATTCTATTTTCTTCTTGGAGAATTGTGAAGCGAGAGTGACCCCCCAGTCATTACTCTTAATGGCTTCAATAAATTGTTGGATGATCTCTTCTGGTCCAGTTCAGAGGAAAAAAAAAAAACAAACAGATAATTTATGTATCTTCTATATAGGGATACATGTTTTTTGAACAAGTCTTTCAAAGTTGCCCATCACTAGGTTAGCATATGACGGTGCTACTGTGGTACCCATAGCAGTATCACAGGTCTGATGATAAATCGCACCATCATAGCTGAAATAATTATTGGTTAGTATAATTTCTAAAACAATCCAATAGGAATAGCTTTTGTAGTATGGCAATGTCAGGATCATCAGTCAAAACTTCACCGATGCATTTTAATCCGATGTCGTGCCTGATGTTACTATAAAAGGGCACTAACTTCCATGGTCAGGAAAATGCATCTTTCGTCCCAAATAACATTTTTTAGAAGGGAGAAGAGGCTATAAGAATTTTTTTAGATAGCTTGGAAGGTCTTGAACATGTTTTTGGAGTAGAAGATCCAAATCATGGGATAAAATGGAAGTATAGCTGTTTATGCCCGATATGATTGGGTGTCCTGAGGATTTACAGGATTCTTATGAATCTTGGGAAGGTGATAATAAAATGGTTTGGGGGGGGTTGAAGACGACGAGAAACTTTTTCTCTTTGTTAATGATGTTGTTCCTGAAGGCCTCTTCGACCAGCAAGCTGATTTTTCTTGTAAGGCCGGATAAGGATTGGTACTTAGTTTCCTATAGTATATAGGGCCGTCTAAGATGTTCAGCGTTTCTGCGTAGTCTGCTTAATTCCGGATTACGATCCCTCGAATTCTTGATAGTCTTTTAGGGTTTTTAGTGCTAGTTCAATGGCTTGATTAAATGCCCCTGTCTTTGTGTGGGGTAGAACTTGGATTTACTCTTAACTTTGGGGTGTACCCCTGGTGTCACATTTTCTTCCTTTCCAAGTGGAGTGGATACCATGCCAGGGGGTCTGTGTTGGATTTTATAAGGAAATGACTGTGCAAGGTTAAATTTCCTAGTGTATTGATGAAGGTCCAGGAACAACGTAAAATCCCCAGGTTTGTTGGATGGACAAAATGGGAGGCCTTTTTCAAGAAGAAGGGTTTCATATGGTGTGAGGTGATAGCTGGAAAGATTGAAAATCTTCATGTTAGAGATGCTGTTATATTTTGTGGCTTATTTCTCTCTAAATGCTCTCTTCTTTTTTCTCTTCGCTCTCTTTTGTATTTTCCTTCGCTTCTTTCGTTTTTTCTTTTTATTGGTTTTCCTGATAATTGGTCCAGGGTTTTCTGTTTTATTTTCGGTTTTGCCCCAAGTACTAAATAACTATCCTCGTTACCTGGAGTTTGGGTGGAGGATCCTATAGCGGGTATACTGCATGCTTTTAGGAAGGATACTAATGTTTGAAGTTCTCCAGCATTAGTGTTGTTCGTTATTGTTAGTTTCCCATTGTTAGCTTCATAGTGGGTGCCAACACTAATATCCCCATTTTATTGGGGTGGACTTTCAGCTATTACATGTTCGTCATTCATCTCCCATATGGATTCCTCATGGGTAGTGAGAAGAGATAATTAATCTTCCAGAGGATATGGTCCATCTTCTTTCGTAGGTGAAGGAGACCGTGGCAAGACTGTCACGTTGGTATACTCCTTGGAGTGTTCTCACCCTATTTCCTCCTGGAGCCTATCAATGGTGGTACTTATTTCCAGTATTTGGACTTTGTCTGTATTGGAGTTGCTGGTAAGCCAATCTCCTGGGTCTCCATGGGGATATTTTTCCTCATACCTCGTGGTGCTTCGCTGAGATCGACAGTTTTGGTTATGTCTTTTTTATTGTTTTCTGTACTGGAATGGTTGTCAGTCCTTGTATTGTAAAAGACTTTTTGGTTATAGTTGAACTTTCCATAATATGTGATTTTATGGCTATGTAAAGGGAATTTCTGTCATGAAGTGCGATATAGAATGGGATAATTCCTATGCCTAGTGTTTTGAACTTTTAATGAAATATTTATTCTTTTTAACAAGTATTCCTTGTGTTTGTCTAAACGTTGTTTTATCTATGTGTTGGTTTATTGCTACACTTCCGGCTAGGAGGCGACGTCACTGTCCGAGACTTAATTCCCGCACTTTACTAGATGAAGCAAGATAAAAGGATTGTTATCTGTATAGTAGCTAAGACCTGATGAAGCGATGGTCCCCTCGCAAAACGCGTTGTCTGCCTACCTGTTTAGGTTTTGAAAATAAATCCATTGGTTTTACCACGTTGTCATCTGTGTCTTCCCTGACACCTCAGCCTTCCCGATAGCACTGAATTGCAGACAAAATACAGTGAGTAACCTTATCCTCACTCCTTTAACTCTATGAATCGCAAAGCCATCATCAGATGAGCGGGAATGGATGCAAGGCTGACAGGGGATATGTTTGAGTACTGACTCATACGCGCATTACAGTGTTGTGCCTGCAGCGCAACACTGATAGGGGAGTGTATTGTCTTACTATTGTTTCCATCATTGTTTAAACCGATTGATCTGAAACAGAACACCTATTATATTTGTTTTAAGGCACTTAGATAGAGCCTGTGTCTCTGTTCTCGTTCTGCATGTTATTGCTCGAGAAAGTATAGCTTTTTTGCTTACCACCTGCCAGAGTACATTTTAGAATGAATGAAAATTACATATGTAATTTGTTACCTTCTAATGGATCTTTTGTGAGACCTAATTGGCTGATGATGTAACGTGGAATGTCAGTCTTTATACCATGGCCCTCTTTGGCATGACCCTCAGCAGCCTCTAACAGATGATAAAATTGCTCTGGATCGAATTCCTAGACATATTTAAAATAAAAAAAAACAACATCTTATTTATTAAACAGAGTAGAGCAAAATTCAATAATGCTTAGTAGTGCCTGTGCAAAACCACAATATTGGGCTTGACAAAATATCACCACATGCTCAACCTACAAATACCTAACCTATACATAAATACTGCTTTACAAAAGAAATGTTAAAAAAAAAAAAAAAAAAAAAAAAAAAAAAAGAGGGTACATACAATAAAATAGTAAAAATTGGCTCTGCTGACTGTACACCCTATCTGCACTATTGCATAATGGCACAGATTGTGGATAGGAATGGGATACATAAAAGTTTAGTTTATCACACACACACAAAAAAAAACACTTCCATGATGTCGTCGTAGAGAAGAGTTTCCATAAATCTAAGTAATGACTGTTTGAAGCTGTTATGACATTTATTTGTTTTGGCCATAAGGGCTTTATTACCAGACACTCAAGGAGTCTTGCTGGGCGTGCAATAACCATCAGCAACTTTCTTGCCAGCTGAACAATAAAAGTTACTTCTTCACTCTCAGATCGATTGTAGGCCTGAAACAAAGAAAAATAAATTATGTTTCCACTTTAAAATAGTTCCCAAAAATAATTAAATTGTCATAAAGGCTGGACTATTTAAAGGGCTTATCTAAGGACTAATAAATAAATTACATTTTTACTTTAACCTTTTAATGACACCCCCCAAATACACCTTTTTACAGTGGTCATTAAGGGTATTTATTAAGGCCTGTTGTGTTTTTACAGCAGGGCTGGAATAAGCTTTGGCAGCTCTCCCATGCAGGTAATCCCGGGTGCTTGGCAGTCAGTATGATAGTCAGGCACCTGCTGCAATTACCAGGAGCATAAAAATTAAAAAATCTGCTGCAGTTTAACCCTTCACATACAATGGTCAAATCATAACTGCTGCATGTAAGGATTGTCTGTGCACCACTTGCCTCCAGTATAAGCCCAGCTCCTGCAATCCCTAGCCCCAGATTTCATGGAAGCTGGGGTTCTTATGTAGGCCCCAGGCTTGCCATGGGTCTTTATGTGGGTGCCTACTAGTTTACTAGTGGAGTGTACAATACTAGCGATCTAGTGATCGCTGTCAGCCACCTTATGGGACTAGTGAAGAAAAAGTAAGTATGTAACATATGTCATCGACAAAAATTGGCTAGATAAGGGTTTTTGTTTAAAGTCCCATGCAAGTCTATGGGGAATGTATGTTCCAGCATAACTTACTGGCTGGAGATATTTTGATGAAACTTAGTGCATGTTACTTTTATGTCAAATAAAAATATATGATATATAAAAGGGGTACTCTGGCGGAATTTTTTATTTTTTTTCAAATAAACTGGTTCCAGAAAATTAAGTAGATTTGTACATTATTTCTTTCAAAAAATCTTAATCTTTCCAGAACTTATTAGCGGATGTATACTACAGATGATGTTGAGTGGTTCTTTTCAGTCTGACCACAGTGCTCTCTGCTGAGACCTCTGTCCATGTCAGGAACTGTCCAGAGTAGTGGCAAATCCCCATAGCAAACCTCTCCTGCTCCAGACAGTTCCTCAAATGGACAGATGTCAGCAGAGAGCATTGTGGGCAGACTGAAAACAACAACTTAATTTCCTCTGGAGCATACAGCATCTGATAAGTATTGGAAAGATTAAGATGTTTTCATAGAAGTAATTTACAAATCTTTCTGGCACCAGTTGATTTGAAAAAAAAAAAAAAAAAAAAAAATTTGATTTCCACTGGAGTACCCTTTTAAGGCCCCAAAGGCAAAACAGGGCAAGGGGTTAAAAGCAGCCAGACAAGGCCAGGAAAAAAAAAAAAAAAAAAATTCATAAACCCAATTAGGAGGTTCCAGTCCCACTGCTCCGTACTCCCTGGTCTACACTGGAGATCAAAAATTAGATTATTTATAAACACTTGATTTTTTCAGAAATAATGTAATATACGTTGATCATCATTTGAATTTTTATTTTTTTAATTTTTTTTAAGGGGTACACCATGCCATTACAACTAGAGATGAGCGAAGTTACAGTGATTCGTCACAAACGTCTCACCTCGGCAGTTGCTGACTTTAGCCTGCATAAATTAGTTCAGCTTTCAGGTAATCTGGTAGGCTGGAAAATGTGGATAAAGTCCTAGGAGACTCTCCTAGGACTGTATCAATCTTTTCCAGCCCACCGCAGCACCTGAAAGCTGAACTAATTTATGCAGGCTAAAGTTAGCAACTGCCAAGCCGAGAGGTTCATGACGAATCGAATCATTGTAACTTCGCTCATCTCTAATTACAACAAGGTTTTACAAAATAACCAAAGTATAATCAACAAAAAACCGTGATGATGATGATAATAATTCGAGAACAACAAGGACTGTAGCACAGAGAAAGATTGTAAGTAAATTTTCTGAAGGTTACACCAGTCACCAATCAGTAGGAAGTGTACAAGCCTTTGCTTTGAATGACTTCAGCACATCTGCGCCCCCCACAGGACATCACTAGTCTCTCACACTGCTCTGGTGGGATTTTGGTCCACTCTTCTTTCAGTCTCTATCACAGTTCTGTGACTGTTGTGGATTTCTTGGCCATAGCTTTGTCACCAAGGGTTTTCCAGAGGTTTTCTATTGGGCTTAGATCAGGACTCTGGGCGTCCATTTCATGGTTTCAAGGAACTGTTTTACCCATTTTGCTGTGTGACAGGGGGCATTGTCCTGCATGAAAATTGCTGCTGATTGATGAACACAAGGAAGGAACCCCGTGTTGTTGAAGAAGGTTCTGATACACACCATGTAGCTGTATGAGAGGTCCAACTCCTGCTGCAGAAAACATTCCCCAAACCATGACACTTTCTCCTCCACCTTTCACTGACTTCTTTACACACGTTGGGTTCAGTCTTTCCCCATAATGTTTCCCATCAGACCCAAATAAATTAAACTTGCTTTCATCACTAAAATGAACTCTGGACCACTTCTCTGTCCACACAACATGCTCCTCAGCAACGGTGAGTCCGGCCTTTTGAGTCTTTCTGCTAATGAGAGGTTTGGTCACTGCAGAGTGGGCTTTAAGTCCAAATGCTCTTAAATGTCAAGACACTGTATGACGAGACAGAACCTTACCCTGTTCAGTGATAAACTGGCGAGCAATTCCAGCTGCAGTGTTTAAACTATTATCCATGGAAATTCTCCCCATTATCCTGTCCTCTCCTGCATTCGTCTTTCGAGGGCGACCAGCCTTTTGGGGGACTTGAATGAGTTTGTGATGTTGTAAAGATGCAATATTCTAAAAAATCACAGACTTGGAATGACCAACTTCTCTTGCTGTGGCTGATAGGGTCACCCCTTCTGGACAACCTGCTGCCGGAGGGTTTCAGTCACTTTGGAACGGCACACCATTTTGGCAAAGTCAGTGAAAACTGGAAGGTTAGGCTGCCAGTTAAATAGGGTTCGTCAGATCATTAAGGAAATTATCACCAACTGCCAGATTAACACCAATAACTTGCAGGTATCTGAAAGTGTTCTGTAATTTTGATCAGTGTTCTTTTTCAATTATGCCATTTACAGTTTTATTCTGTGCATTAGAATACAATTTATGAAATAAGCTTAACCCCTTCCCGCTATTGGACGTATGCATTCGTCCAGGCGAATTACACGTTCGCGCAAATGGACGTATGCATACGTCCAAGCGATCTCCTGCTCTGCCGCGGGCAGCGCAGGAGATCGCGGGTGGGACTCAGCTGTCAATCACAGCCGGAGTCCCACCGCAGCTGCAGGGGCCGCGATCGCGCCGGTCCCGGCAGTATTAACCCCATAGATGCCGTGATCAGTCTGATCACGGCATCTATGGTGTTTGCAGGGGGAGCGCTCTCCCCCTGCCCATCAATCGCGGCGCCGCGATAAAATAAGGGGGATCGGGGGTGTCCAAGACACCCTCGATCCCCCTTGAAGAGATAGGAGTGAGGTGGCAGGGTTGCCACCCCTCCTATCCCTGCTATTGATCGGCGGAGCGGCCGACCAATAGCAGACTGGGGGCGGGGGGGGTTAAAGTTCGGTTCCCCGCGCTATGCCCGCCCATCGGTGTCCGGGCACAGCGGGGGGGAACCGTGTAGTAGCGGCGGCGATCACTTACCCGGCGGCGGCGGCTGTGATCACGGCGGCGGTGGAGGTGAGTATGGCGCCGCGTGTCCATAGTCTGTTGCCTAGCAACATCTGCAGGGCGACAGTTTAGAGAGTGGTCTCTAAACTGTCGCCCTCCAGATGTTGCAAAACTACAACTCCCACCATGCCTTGACAGCTGTTTGCTGTGTTGGCATGCTGGGAGTTGTAGTTTTGCAAGATTTAGAGGGGTTCAGGCTGGAGATCACTGACAGTGGTCTCTAAACTGTAGCCCTCCAGATATTACAAAACTACAACTCCCAGCATGCTCAGACAGCAGTTTGCTGTCTTAGCATGCTGAGATTTGTAGTTTTGCAACATCTGGAGGGCCACAGTTTAGAGACCACTGTCAGTGATCTCCAGCCTGAACCCCTCTAAATCTTGCAAAACTACAACTCCCAGCATTCAGGAACAGCAAATGGCTGTCTCGGCATGCTGGGAGTTGTACTTGCGTGCATCCAGCTGTTGCATAACTACATCTCCCAGCATTCTCTTTGGCAATCAATACATGCTGAGAGTTGTAGTTCTGCCACAGCTGGAGGCACACTGGTTGGGAAATACCGAGTTAGGTAATAGGTTCTATTACCTAACTCAGTATTTTCCAACCAGTGTGCCTCCAGCTGTTGCAAAACTACAGCTCCCAGCATGCACGTTCTGTCAGTGCATGCTGGGAGTTGTAGTTTTGCCCCCCCCCCCCCCCCCCCCCCCTCCCATGTGAATGTACAGGTTACATTCACACTGGCGGCGGATTACAGTGAATTCCCTGCTTCAGGTTTGAGCTGCAGCAGCCGCAGCTCAAACTCCTAGCGGGAGACTCAGTGTAATCCGCCGTCAGTGTGAATGTAACCTAAAAACACTACACTACGCTAACACAAAATAAAGAGTAAAACACTACATATACACACGTACACTGCCCCCCCCCCCCACACCACCACCCCTTCCCCCCCCAATAAAAATGAAAAACGTATCCTACAGCAGTGTTTCCAAAACGGAGCCTCCAGCTGTTGTAAAACAAAAACTCCCAGCATTTTCGGACAGCCATTGACTGTCCAAGCATGCTGGGAGTTTAGCAACAGCTGGAGGCACCCTGTTTGAGAATCACTGGGGTTGAGCACCTGTTATCACCTTGAGACTACGTTGTTTTTTTTTGTTTAAAGTTAGTCATGTTGTACACATCCACATACACGTTTATCAGGTGTCAGGATGTGATTGTGGTACTTGTGACCGTCTGCAGACATCCTCCATTGTACGCATTTTTTGCTGGGGATATCGCCCTTAGCAACGGTTGACAAGTGCAGGGCCTCCACCCCAGCGAAGGTGCACAATTGCACTTGGGGTTGAGTTTCCTGCTATAGCCATGTTCATGCAAATATAAGCCGGCAAGCGTCTTTTAAGGCTTATACCAATGCGCCCTTTTATCTTATTGGGTAGCGTTGGGGGTTTCACCTGTGAGGCCTGCTATATATAGACCAGCAAGGGTGGGGCTTGTAACCTGTCTCCCCCTCCCATTGTATGTGTGCCTAGTACACACTGGAGGCGACTGGGAAGCAGTCTGCAAGTTGGACCTTAGGCTGCTATATATCTGGTTCCTGGTTATATGTATCTGGCCAGGAAAAAGGTTAGTGGTTAGGTCCCGCATCACATGAGAAACCTTGGCGTGGTATGCGGGCTCAGGTATGTCCTTCATATAAGGATATACTGGCTAATGTCTCATTTTTACATCAGTTTTGAGGATTAGCTAATGTCATTGTATAGTTACCACAGGATTGAAACCCCACTCTTGTCCATAGGTGCAGGTCCTCTGCCCCATTGTATGTGTGCACAATTGCACTTGGGGTTGAGCACCTGTTATCACCTTGAGACTACGTTGTTTTTTTTTTGAGTTTAGCAACAGCTGGAGGCACCCTGTTTGAGAATCACTGGTGTAAAATACCCCTATGTCCACCCCTATGCAAATCCCTAATTTAGGCCTCAAATGTGCATGGCGCTCTCACTTTGGAGCCCTGGCGTATTTCAAGGCAACAGTTTAGGGCCACATATGGGGTATCGCCGTACTCGGGAGAAATTGCCTAACAAATTTTGGGGGGCTTTTTCTCCTTTTACCCCTTATGAAAAGGTAAAGTTGGGGTCTGCACCAGCATGTTAGTGTAAAAATAAACATTTTTGTACACTAACATACTGGTGTTGCCCCATACTTTAAAATTTCACAAGCGGTAAAAGAAAAAAAGCCTCCAAAATTTGTAACGCATTTTCTCCCGACTACGGAGATACCCCATATGTGGGCGCAAAGTGTTCTGGGGACGCACAACAAGGCTCAGAAGGGAGAGCGCACCATGTAAATTTGAGGTCTAAATTGGTGATTTACACAGGGGTGCCTGATTTTACAGCGGTTCTGACATAAGTGCAAAACAATAAATACCCACATATGACCCCATTTTGGAAACTACACCCCTCACGGAATGTAATAAGGGGTACAGTGAGCATTTACGCCCCACAGGTGTCTGACAGATCTTTGAAACAGGGGTCTGTGAAAATGAAAAATAAAATTTTTAATTTACACAGCCCACTGTTCCAAAGATCCGTCAAATGCCAGTGGGGTGTAAATTCTCCCTGCACCCCTTATTACCTTCCGTGAGGGGTGTAGTTTTAAAAATGGGGTCACATGTGGGGGGGTCCACTGTTCTGGCACCACGGGGGGCTTTGGAAATGCACATGGCCAAATTCTCTCTCCAAAAGCTCAATGATGCTCCTTCTCTTCTGAGCATTGTAGTTCGCCCCCAGTGCACTTCACGTCCACTTATTGGGTATTTCCATACTCAGAAGAGATGGGGTTACAAATTTTGGGGGGTATTTTCTGCTATTATCCCTTGTAAAAATGTAAAATTTGGGGGAAAACAAGCATTTTAGTGTAAAAAAAATATATATTTTTTTACATATGCAAAAGTCGTGAAACACCTGTGGGGTATTAAGGTTCACTTTACCCCTTGTTACGTTCCCCAAGGGGTCTAGTTTCCAAAATGGTATGCCATGTGTTTTATTTTTTCTGTCCTGGCACCATAGGTGCTTCCTAAATGCGGCATGCCCCCAGAGCAAAATTTGCTTCCAAAAAGCCAAATGTGACTCCTTCTCTTCTGAGACCTGTAGTGCGCCAGCAGAGCACTTTTCATCCCCATATTGGGTGTCTTCTGAATCGGGAGAAATTGGGCTTCAAATGTTGGGGGGTATTTTCTGCTATTACCTTTTTTAAAAATGTTAAATTTTTGCTAAACCAAGCATTTTTGGTAAAAAAAAAAAATTATTTTTTTTACATATGCAAAAGTCGTGAAACACCTGTGGGGTATTAAGGTTCACTTTATCCCTCGTTACGTTCCTCAAGGAGTCTAGTTTCCAAAATGGTATGCCATGTCGTTTTTTTTTGCTGTCCTGGCACCATAGGGGCTTCCTAAATGCGACATGCCCCCCGAGCAAAATTTGCTCTCAAAAAGCCAAATATGACTCCTTCTCTTCTGAGCATTGTAGTTCGCCCGTAATGCACTTCAGGTCAACTTATGGGGTACCTCCATACTCAGAAGAGATGGGGTTACAAATTTTGGGGGGTATTTTCTGCTATTAACCCTTGCAAAAATGTGAAATTTGGGGGGAAACACACATTTTAGTGAAAATTATTATTTTTTTTTTTTACATATGCAAAAGTCATGAAACACCTGTGGGGTATTAAGGCTCACTTAATTCCTTTTTACGTTCCTCAAGGGGTCTAGTTTCCAAAATGGTATGCCATGTTTTTTTTATTTGCTGTTTTGGCACCATAGGGGCTTCCTAAATGCAACATGCCCCCAAAAAACCATTTCAGAAAAACGTACTCTCCAAAATCCCCTTGTCGCTCCTTCGCTTCTGAGCCCTCTACTGCGCCCGCCGAACAATTAACATAGACATATGAGGTATGTGCTTACTCGAGAGAAATAGGGCTACAAATTCAAGTATAAATTTTATCCTTTTACCCCTTGTAAAAATTCAAAAATTGGGTCTACAAGAACATGCAAGTGTAAAAAATGAAGATTTTGAATTTTCTCCTTCACTTTGCTGCTTTTCCTGTGAAACACCTAAAGGGTTAAAACACTTACTGAATGTCATTTTGAATACTTTGGGGGGTGCAGTTTTTGTAATGGGGTCATTTATGGGGTATTTCTAATATGAAGACCCTTCAAATCCACTTCAAACCTGAACTGGTCCATGAAAAATAGCGAGTTTGAAAATTTTGTGAAAAATTGTAAAATTGCTGCTGAACTTTGAAGCCCTCTGGTGTCTTCCAAAAGTAAAAACATGTCAATTTTATGATGAAAATATAAAGTAGACATATTGTATATGTGAATCCAAAAAAAATAATATTTGAAATATCCATTTTCCTTACAAACAGAGAGCTTCAAAGTTAGAAAAATGCAAAATTTTCAATTTTTTCATCAAATTTTGGGATTTTTCACCAAGAAAGGATGCAAGTTACCACAAAAATTTACCACTATGTTAAAGTAGAATATGTCACGAAAAAACAATCTCGGAATCAGATTGATAAGTAAAAAGCATTCCAGAGTTATTAATGTTTAAAGTGACAGTGGTCAGATGTGCAAAAAAGGTCTGCGTCCTAGAGGTGAAAATGGGCTGTGTCCTTAAGGGGTTAAAATACTGCTATTTTACTCATGTTCGGATATATTCACATAGGACACGGTGTGTTGTGCTCTAATTTTGATCTCCAGTATAGGCCTCAACTTGGAATGTCCAGATACCATTTTTTTTTTTTAAGACCGTATGAGTACCGAAACTTTAATTCTAGTACTCGCCGATACCAAGTACGAGTACTTTTATTTTAAAGGGAATCTGACAGCAGGGTGACGCTGTTTCTGGCGCTGCTTACCGTGCTAATATATGGGTCCTTGTTGTGTACAATGGAGGCAGCTGCTGTAGTATGAGCAAAGATTTCTCTCTTCTCCATTGGGCAGAACAGGGAATTTGCATTGGCGGCAAAACCGATGTCTCCGGAGAGATTGCGCTGATGTTCACATGGTGAGCAGCGGTAGAAACCGGGTCACCTGCACCATCTACATTCAAGTTAGTGCAGATGACTCTGCTGTAGGATTGCCTATAATAGTAGGAAGTATCCCCTTTAGACCTTAGCAGCCGCCCCCCCCCCCCCTTTAGAAATTAGCAGGACCCCCCTTTAGACAGCAGGGCCCCCCTTTAGACCACAGCCCTCACCCTTGTGGGCAGTTCACCTGCGGCTGTCCTCTGTCTGGTTTTGCCGCTCCACTGCTTCGTCCTCCCGTCCGCATCATTGCGTTCTACGGAGGAGCATGTGACATACACATCACTCTGCTTCCTCCGTATTGTTACGCTGGGTGCAGGGGAGGAGGAGTGACGTGTATGTCACATGCTCCCCCATAGAACGCCATGATGCAGACAGGATGACGGGGCAGCAGAGTGGCAGCAGGAGTCAGACATGGTATCGAGGACATTGAACGAGTCCCCGATACCATGGAAATGGCCAGTATCGGCCCAATACAGATACTAGTATCGGGACATCCCTAGCCTCAACACAGGAAAGTGGATGCTCAGCCAATAACTAGCAAAGGCGGGCCACTTTGTTGTGTTGAAAGATCAGGTAGTGGAGAGCAGGAACCATTGGAACAGCAGCGAGGGACAACATGGTACAGGTCAGTACAGTTTTTTGCTTCGTTTTTTTTTTAAATTTAGCCAGACCACTTTCATAAGTAAAAAATATTGCCAGACAACCACTTTAACCCCTTGGGGACTCAGGGTTTTTCCATTTTTGCACTTTCGTTTTTTCCTCCTCACCTTTTAAAAATCATAACCCTTTCAATTTTACCTACAGACCCATATGATTATTTTTTTTTTTTGGCGCCACCAATTCAACTTTGTAATGACATCACGTGTAAACCTCTAACACATATTGGGTTCAAATATTTAATTCTAAGTACTTAACTATAAAATACTAGTATGAAATCCAATTGTGATTTACTAGAGTAGGACCCCAATGTACACCACTAGCATAAACTCCTACTTCAACACACTACTACAAAAAACAATTGAGTCATTTAATAAAAATACAAAAAGTATAGGTTTATTATTCCCATTTAAAAACACATTGAGGTATTCCAAAAGGTTGGGGGGGGGGGGGGGGGGGAGAAATATACCCATATATATTAACTATACCAATATATACTTAACAGCAAGTGCCAATGGGTCCCAGAGAGCAGAGTGTCACCATCCCAACACGGCGTTTCGGGATCAACCTTTTGTCGGGAGCACCCCTCGACATAGGTTGATCCCAAAATGCCGTATTGGGGTGGTGACACTCTGCTCTCTGGGACCCATTTGCACTTGCTGTTAAAGCATATATTGGTACAGCTTTGCTTACACCCTGTATCTAAACTCTATATAGCATGGTTAACATGCACAGGTTAAATGCTGTTTATATAGGTTTGAAGCTTATGAGGTCTCCTATCAGGGTTCAGTGTGACACTATTGGTGTTTCTTCCCCCCACTCTTGTGAAAACCTCCATGCGTTTTTAAATGTGAATAATAAACCTATACTTTTTGTATCTTTATTAAATGACTCAATTTTGTAAGTCATTTTACTAAAAACTACAGCGAAAAAAAAAAAAAAAAAATACATACATAAATCATTGTGTGCCGTGATCTGAAGTTTTAATCGGTGCCATTTTTGCTTTGATCACTTTTTGATCGCTTTAAATTTTTTATGGTACAGAAAGTGACCAAAAATACACTATTTTGGAGTTCAGTAATTTTTTTTACGTGTACGCCATTGATCGTGTGGTAAGTTCGGACATTTACGCATGCGGCGATACCACACGTTTAGATTTTTTTTTTTTTATGGGAAAAGAGGGGTATTCAAACTTTTATTAGGGAAGGAGTTAAATCACATTCATAAATTTTTTAATATTTTTTATTCATTTATTCATTTATTTTTACACTTTTTTTGCAAGGTTATAGCCCCCATAGGGGGCTATAACATGCAGTACATTCATTGCCAGCACTGATCAATGCTATGCCATAGCATTACATTGATCAGTGTTATCAGTGGTCGATTCCTCAAGTCTGGATCTCAGACTTGGAGCAATCAATTGCCGTTTGAACATGCAGGAGGTAGGTAAGGGACCCTCCTCTTGCGTCCCAGCTAATAGGGACACCGCGGTTTCAGCTTGACTGAGCTGCCGGGAACGCTTTTTTTTTTTTTTTTTTTTTTTTTTTTTTTTTTTTTTACATTTTAGTAAAAATCCGGTACTACCAGTACCGACCAGATATGACATGGGGTCACCACGTGACCCCGCCTTATATCGCGGGAGCAAGGTGTACAGGTACGCCATGCATCCCCAAGAGGTTAATCTCTCAATACATACAGAATACAAATGAAGCAATTTTGCAATAGATCGTTATTAAAAATTTCCTTTGGTGATTTTTAGCTAACCCCTTCTTCCAATTTTTTTAGTTTTTATTTTCGCCTTCCAAGTAACATAACTTTTTATTTTTCCGTTGACAAAGCCATGTGAGGGCTTGTTTTCTGAGGGGCCAGTTGTACTTTTAAATGTCACTATTTGGGGTATATATTTTTTTAATCTTTCATTTACTCTTTTTTGCCAGGTAAATGCAAAAAAAAATAAAAAATTACAAAATAGAATTTTTGCGATTTTAAATGTATGCACTTCTTCACATCTTACTTCCTTAACAAAGCCAAGTGCAGAGGGGTTATGTACTAAAGCCCAGAGGCAAAATAAAATTTGCACAGATAATAGGTAAAGAACACTTAAAACATTTCATAATTCTCTCACATCTTCTAGCATCTTTTCCAATTTCTCCTGCAACTCCACAAAGTATCGAGATGTAACTAGAGCCTCCTTGGATTTATCCAGGCAGTCTCGGGCCAGCTCAATAATCTGGTGATGTATAAAACCAAGTACACCATCAGCAAGAGGTAAGGTCCGATTAGGGCAGAGGTTTGTAATGATGTCTTCAAGTCTCTCCTCCATTTGTGCAGTTGCCTAAGATACAGAAGTATAAGTTAACTACAAATTAACTACATAAAAAATATTATATATCTCAACAGAAAAGATCATCTGAACAGACAAATATTTTATTAATAGCTGATTGCAAAGTAAAATTAATTCCTACACTATGATTTTTTTTTCCTGGCACAAAGGACATGTGTGTGCCCCCTAATCAAGTTGTGCTTAGTGAGGTATTCTTATTAACAAAAGTTATCCCCTATCCAAAGAACAGGGCATAGCTAGCAGATTGGTGGGGGTTTAAAAGCTGGGACCCCCACTGATGCAGAGAATGGTCGACACATGACCTCCAAATGAATGGAGTGGCAGCATGCATGCAAGGCTTCACAAAGATTGCTAACCTCATAGCATAAGCATAATATTGCTTATATGAAGACTTAAAGAGACTGGGGCTCAGGGTTATGAATATTGAAATCAATATAAATTTATTAAAATATTCAGCGTTGTGTTTGTGACTCACAGGGCCCTTGTGAGCCAACAGATACACTTGATAACAATAGTGCAGTATATATGTTCGCAAATATATTAATAATAAAATTTATAAAACAAAAAGGAAAACATTAAAAAGTACGTGGCCACACACTAAAATAGGTTCGACCTGGAAAAAATGTTGCGCAAAAAAGTACTTTGGCTTTATGGATATGGATGGTTATGGACTTGGATATGCTGGTGTGCAATATAGTACTTGTGCTCTATATTAGGGATTGACCGATTATCGGTTTGTCCGATATTATCGGCCGATAATCACGACTTTGGGCATTATCGTATCGGCAATTACCTTGCCGATAATGACCCGCCCCCCGCACCGCAGCACACACCCCCCCCCCCCCCACCGCACTGCCCCAGCCCCACTGCCTCCCCCATCCCCGGTTTTATAATTACCTGTTCCCGGGGCCCACGCTACTTCTGGCTCCTGCTGCGTCCTGCGTTACGCTGTGCGCAATGACGAGTGACGTGACGTCACAGTCAGTGCGCACAGTGACAGCTTAGGAGGACGCTACCGGAGTCAGATGTAGAGTGGACCCCGGGCACAGGCAATTATAAAACCGGGGATGGGGGAGGCAATGGGGCCGGGGGGGGGGTGCGACGAGGCGCGTTAGGGGCGGGGAGGGCGCTGCTGGAGACTTTGCAGTCTCCTGTATTCGCAGCGCAGCTGGGCTCCGGTCAGGTGAACTACAGCGCTTCAATGGGTACAGCAGTAGCAGATCGCAGCGGCGTCCTCATATTTGAGGTAGCGCACGCTGACACAGATTGATTGGCAGATCAGGTAACAAAGCTGGATAAATAAAATTCAGACTGTAGATTATCTCAGTATTAGAGAAAGTGGTGGTCACTGGTATTTAATAGTATGGCTGGACGCGTTCCAGGACCTCCATAGGTCCTTTCTTCAGCAGCTCAGGTCGGACCTATTTTAGTGTGTGGCCACATACTTTTAAATTGATTCCATATTCATGACCCTAAGCCCCAATCTCTTTATTTAAATTGTTTAACCTCCTGACACCGTGGCTATAGGTGCCATTTGGGTAGCTCAGGTCTATAGGTTGCTAGTCTAGCAGGAGCCTCTCCAATATCCTATCTATATGAAGATTTGCCCTGAGGAGGGCTTTCTAATTTGTTATCAGTTTGACTCACAAGGTAAATATACTACTAGACCACTGTCTGGGTTGTGCTGTTCAAACAAACATCCATAGAAGGCTTTTTAGAACAAGCTGTGTGTCAATGTGTAAAGATCAATAGTCCTGGCTGGAAAAGAGGCAGGTCAAGTTAGATAAAAACATTAATACAGGAGACACTACAGTCACCTGGATATGCAATATTGATAGATACTGAGTAAAAAGAGCACATGCAGCCAAGCAACCCATGCGTCAACTTACAATAGAGGAAAACAATACAGCCCAATAATTCTCACCGTCTTGCATTTATAGTAGACAATGTAAACGAAAGTCCTGTATCCAGCTCACCTCCTACCACATAGGCTTGCCTGGATCCAGAGCACAGCCAGGCGCAAAGTACTCGAGAAGAAAAGCAGTGATTCAGCAATGTCATATGACTCCAGCTTTATTAGAAGATCCACGATAAAACAAGTATAGCAACTGTTAAAAAACCAGCAGACGCGTTTCAGGCACATGCACGCCCTTCGTCAGTGATTCCTACTCCCAGACTAGGGTTCCGTTATATTGTGTGCACAGTGGGAGGAGAAACTTCCCCAACCACTCAACTGCAAATTACGAACAAAAAAGCAGAGGCAGGTAAAATACTAAATACAGTAGTATCCGTATTAAATGCTAAAATATTGTGATAAAACAAAGACCGGTGATCTATTGTGCATGGCGATACATTCACAGTAATAAAATACCATATGGCATAACACTATAATCTAAGTACATATCAATAATTAAAACCGAGTGCACAATAAAGGAAAGAAAACTCACTGTATGAGCGGAAGGCAAAGAATAGTGGAACAACAGTTCGCATCTCAGGTTCATGCCCCGTGGCGAGCGGGTTCCTAATGCAAATTGCCAATAAACGTCTCGTTCTTACAGTTTCCTACATAACCATCCTTTACGTGGTCCCATAGACACTTGCTCAATGCCATAAATGCGAAAATGGGTTGTGTTTCCATTATGTACACTTTTGCAAAGTAATGAAGCAACTGGTTTGTTACGTAATGCGTTACTTGAGAAGCACCAATGCTCTAACCCTTAATTTCCAATTTGTGCAACCCACATATTTCAACTGGCATTGGATACACTCAATGACAAACAAGATTACAATAAATGCAATTCAAGTACTGTTTGATGCTGTAACATTTATTTCCTGCTGCATTAGCAAAAGAGTTACACACTTTAACATAATTGCATGTTTGGCAAATTCTGCTGCCACATTTGTAAAAGCCCTTCTGGCTCAACCAAAATGTTTTATTTTTTTGTTGTTCAGAGAGTACCATACTAGGTGACAGGAGATCTCCCAAAGTTTTTGCTTTTTTGGGGACAATGTAACAACCACCTACAAGCAACTGAGAAAGAACATGATCCTAGATCTAGTAGTGTGTGGGGGATGATTACTGTTAGTAAGCAGAATCGTGTTTCCTGCCATAGGTTTACGGTAAGTGGCCACCAAAATGACATGGTTAGTGACACCCTTTAATACTAAATCAAGGAAAGCTACAACAGAGGAATCAGAATGGTACGTGAATTTGAGATTGAAATGATTGTTGTTGATATAGCTCACATACAGTTGCATGGCAGACACATCCCCCTCAAATAAGGAGATGATCATCTATGTATCGTCTATAGCACTGTATGTGAAGTGCAAACGGATTGGAGGTGGTAAAAATTTACTGTAATTCCCCAAAAATACATTGTAAGATTCGCCAAGGACAGCGAGTGCCTCGCACCCGTCAAACCTCACCTCTTTTGAATAAAAAAAGATTGTAGACAAAATGACATAGCGACCTTATCACTTCAAAATCGAAAAATATCAAACACTTACTAATAAAGCGGTAGTG
Source organism: Hyla sarda (assembly GCF_029499605.1). NCBI lineage: Eukaryota > Metazoa > Chordata > Amphibia > Anura > Hylidae > Hyla > Hyla sarda. The sequence goes on along the minus strand of NC_079189.1, from coordinate 246,244,792 downwards.
GCCATCACATATTTACTTAAATGTAATCATATTACCGTAAGCATATTATCAACAGACATCTTAATTTCTTGAAAGAATCATGTTCTTTCTCAGTTGCTTGTATGTGGTCGTCACAGTGTCCCCAAAAAAGCAAAAACTTTGGGAGATCTCCTGTCACCTAGTATGGTACTCTTTGAACAACAAAAAAAAAAATGAAACATTTTGGTTGAGCCAGAAGGGCTTTTACAAATGTGGCAGCAGAATTTGCCAAACATGCAATTATGTTAAAGTGTGTAACTCTTTTGCTAATGCAACAGGAAATAAATGTTACAGCATCAAACAGTAGTTGAATTGCAATTATTGTAATCTTGTTTATGTCATTGAGTGTATCCAATGCCAGTTGAAATATGTGTGTTGCCCCACTTGGAAATTAAAGGTTAGAGCATTGGTGCATCTCAATGACATCATAAGTAACGCATTACGTAACAAATCAGCTGCTTCATTGCATTTCAAGTGTGTACATAATGGCAACACAACCCATTTTCGCATTTATGGCATTGAGTAAGTGTCTATGGGACCACGCAAAGCTCTTCTTGTAGAAAACTAAGAACGAGAAGTTTATTGGCAATTTGCATTAGGAACCCGCTCGCCACAGGGCATAAACCTGAGATGCAAACTGTTGTTCCACTATTAGTCTTTGCCTTCAGTTCTGCGTTTTCTTTTATTGTGCACACAGTTATAATTATTGATATGTACTTAGATTATAGTGTTATGCCATATGATATTTTATTACTGTGAATGTATCGCCATGCACAATATATCACCAGTCTTTGTTTTATCACTATGTTTTATCATTTTATATGGATACTATTGTCTTTGGTATTTTAAATGCCTCAGGTGTTTCGTTGTAATTTGCAGTTGAGTGGTTGGGGAAGTTTCTCCTCCCACCATGCATACAATAGAACGGAACCCTAGTCTGAGAGCGGGTATCACTGACGAAGGGCGTGCATGCGCCTGATGGTTTGCTAACAGTTGCTGTATTTGTTTTATCGTGGAACTTCTAATAAAGGTGGAGTCATTTGACATTGCTGGATCACTGATTTTCTTCTCGATTTATAGTAGAACAGCCATTTATACTATTCCAGTTTTATGCTATTTATATTATTCTAACAAAGAAAACTGGAATTCAAATGTTTTGACCCCTCTATCATAAGCCATCATTAGATGGCATTTATAGATCAATGCTGGGGGGGGGGGGGGGGGTGCAGTGATAGATGGAAAACATGCAAGTATTTGGGAAGATAAGTCATCTTAAAGATATTCACCCTGCCAGGGACAGTGGGAGGTTAGACCAGGGCAGAAGCTTTGCTTCAGTGCTGGCCAGGAGGGGGTCATGTTGAGTGGGAGAAAATCAGACAGTGAAACTAACAGAAATGGCCATTTAAAACCGGTCACAGATTTCTTTATGTACCTACCTTGGGGAATCTTTCCTTGTAAACATGATTCATCATAACAATCTCATTGTCAAAATTTGTAGATGAGCGCCCGGGACTAAAAGAAAAAACAATGTAATAACTTCAAGTGAATCTAAAACTGGTCTTAAAAACAATGTTATGGTAAGCATCTCTTTACATATACAGTGCATAGAAGGAATTCAGACCGCTACTTTTGCACAGTCATTACTTTACTGCCACATTCTAAAATGGATAATATTCTATACCAATTACTTCAAAAGGACATAAAAAAGTACACAAATAATCAGACCCTTTACTTATTACTTTGATGCCTTAACTTCTGCAGCAATTACAGCCTCAGCATTTTTGAGCGGGATGCAGTAAGGTTGGCACATTCATATTAGGGGAATTTCTACCATAGTTTTTTGTTGGTTCTTAATTAGTTAAGTTGTTAGGGAAACATCAGGAAACTGACAGGAGGATTGCTGGCATTAACCTGAATATACAGGATTTTTGGTACTCATCTGGTAATGTGGGTTTTCAAGCACCCCTCTGGCCTGCTTGCGACTGCTGGAGGTAGTCAAGATGCAGAAAATAAAGCAGAGCTGGCTGTTTTATATGATCTGCCTAACTCACACTATGGGAGATTTATAAAACCTTGTGCAAAGGAGCATTAAAGCACTTGTCAATAGAAGCAATATGATAATAACCCAAAGAGGCCCAATAAACTATAATTAAGGCCCAGGGTAAAACATCCTTAATAATATACCCTTAAAAAGGAGATTTTTATGCTTACTGTAAAATCTCTCTCTTGGAAGATCCATTGGGGGACACAGACCATGGGTATATGCTGCTGTCACTAGGAGGCTTGACACTATGGTAACAAGAAAAGTTGTCCCCTCCCAGCAGGTTATACCCGCCTACAGGCACCTGAGCTAAACAGTTTTAGTCCCAGAGCAGTAGGAGAAGACCAACAGGTCAGAAAAAAAACATGAACTGTCCGATTAAACCACAGAACAAAAATTAACGGAACACACTCTGACAGGTAACCGAACCAGGAACACCAGAGAAAATAAGAGCGGGTGCTGTGTACCCCAATGGATCCTCCGAGAAAGATTTTATGGTAAGCATAAAAATCTCCTTTTTTCTATCGGCTCTGTCGAAAAGAAGAAGTGACAGAGATAGGTCCGAACAGCCCTCAACACATCCAGGTTGTGTAGCAAATGTTCCTTGGGATGAGATGGAGCCGGACAAAAAGGACGTAAGGAAGATGTCCTCATTGAGATGAAAAACAGAAACAACCTTTGGTAAGAAGGACGTAACCGGACGTAAAACAACTTTGTCATGGTGTATGATAAGGAAGGGAGAATGGAAGGAGATAGCTGAAACTCTCCTAATAGATGTAATCGCAATAAGGAATGCCACCTTCCAGAAAAGGAGGCGAAGAGGAATGTCCCTGAGAGGTTTGAAGGGAGTACCCTGCAGGGCACCAAGAACTAAATTCAAGTCCCAAGGTGGTGTAGGGGACCTTCACTCCCTGAAGAAAAGTACTGATATGAGGATCGGACACTAGAGGACGTTGAAAGAGAATGGAAAGGGCCGAAACCTGACCTTTAAGGGAACTGAGAGCCAATAACTGTTCTAGCCCTGACAGTAAAATGGAAAGAAGAAGTCGAGGAAGAGAGAGAACGTAACAGGAGAAAAAGAGTGAGATTCACACCAATGAAAATAAGACCGCCAAGTACGGTGGTAAATCTTCGCAGAGGAGGGCTTGTGCACCCTGAGAATAGTGTGAATCACCTGAGGAGAGAAACCCCGGGCCCTCAGAACCATGGTCTCAACCGCCACGCCATCAAATGCAGCGGACAGTAAATTGGGGTGGCAAAGGGGACCTTGAGAGAGAAGGTCTGGACGAAGAGGGAGGGCAAGCGGAAGGTTGTCCAGAAGTCGGACCACATCAGCGTACCACGCTCTCCTGGGCCAGTCCGGAGCCACGAGAATGGCGGGAACGCCCTCTGCTTTCAGATTCCTCAGGACTCTGGGAAGGAGAGGAAAAGGAGGGAAAAGATAAAAAGGTAGGACAAAGGCCGACCAAGGAATCACCAAGGCATCCGCGGCCAGCGCCCAGGGATCCTGGGAAATTCGCCACAAAGTGAGGAACCTTGTGGTTGTGGCAGGAAGCAAATATGTCCACGTCTGGAGTGCCCCAGAGGTTGCAGATCTCTGCAAACACCTCCGGATGAAGAGACCACTCGCCGGGGTCGGCGGAGGATCGGCTGAGAAAGTCCACTTCCCAGTTGTGGATTGCTGAGATGAGCTGCGAGTGCCGCCCTGCCGATTGATATACGCCACCTCAGTGGAGTTGTCCGACTGGACACTGACAGGACGGTCCAGAAGAAGGATCTCCCAATGGCACAGACAAAGATACAATGCCCTCAGTTCCAACATGTTGATGGGGAGGAGGACTGTCCGGTCCCTGAAGGCACCTCCCCAACCCGAAAGACTAGCATCCTTCGTGACGACTTGCCAACGGAGGGGCAGAAATTAGCGCCCCTGTAAAAGCAGGGGGAATGAAGCCACCACAGAAGGGACTGGCGAGACCTCAGTGGAAGAATGATCCTGCGATCGAGGGATAACGGAGATCTGTCCCACCGGGATAGAAGCACAAGTTGAAGAGGACGGTAATGGAACGGCATCATCCGACCCAGAACCTCCATGCATAAGCGAATGGACACTGGAGCAGGGTTCTGGAGCATCCGAACTCCGGACAAAAAAAAAAAAAAAAAATCAGCCACTTGTCCGGCGGAAGCTGAATATGGGCGGACGCAGTGTCCAACTGGAGTCCTAGGAAAATTAGACTGAGTGGGAGTTAGGTTGGACTGGTCGTGATTGACCATCCAACAGAAACTGGAGAAGACTTGAAGGGTGAGACAGAGACTCTCCAGATTTTGGGTCCTGGTTGGGGCCTTGATCAGGAAGTTGTCCAGGTACGGAATCACTGAGACACCCCTCGACCGTAAGAGGGCAATCACAGGTGCCAGGACCTTGGTGAAGACCCTTTGAGCAGTGGCCAGACCGAAGGGAAGGGCCACAAACTGAAAATGGCCTTACTGAAGATACCGCTGATGTCAAGGAAAAATTGGAATGTGGAGGTAGGCGTCCCGAATGTCCACTGAGGAAAGAAACTCTCCTTGATCCATGGATGCCATGACCGAACGGAGAGACTCCATGCAGAAATAGTGGAGGAGAAGACGTTGGTTGGAGGCACTTCAGGTCCAGGATCAGGCGAATGGAACCCCTTTTCTTGGGGACCACAAAGAGGTTGGAATAAAAACCGAAAAAACGCTCCTCCTGAGGAACCGGGACAATTATTCCCTGAATGAGAAGGGACTGGAGTGTGCACCGAAAGGCCCTCGCCAGGGAGGGGGACCGGAGGGCCCGGGAATGAAAAAAGCGGTCCCTTGGAAGGGAGGCAAACTCGATCCGATATCCATATCCCTGACCCAGGAGTCCTGCACGTGAGAGGACTAAATGCCCAGAAGAGAAACAGACGACCTCCCACCCGAGAAAAATCCGCGGGTGGGGGCGTCCCTTCAGGCAGAGGTAGGTTTGCGGTTGCCCGCTTTGGCCGCGAAATGACCCGAACAATTATCCGATTTCCATGAGAGACTGGTTTGGAAGGAGGGAGCCTTCTTGTCCCGTGAGGATGCTGGTCTGGACGTCCTACTGGAACCGAATGCCCGAAAGGAGGTAGACTTTCAATGGGAAGTAGTGCTGAGAGCCTTATTCTGAAGTAACAAGGAACTTTTATCACCCGTCGCCTCTGAGATAATCTCATCTAAGCGCTTACCAAACAGTCGAGAACCAGTAAAAAGGAAGCTCCATTAGAGATTTCTTAGAAGCAGCATCCACGTTCCAGGCCTTGAGCCACATAGAACGACGAAGAGCCACCAGGTTACCTGTGGCAAAAACCGCACAACGGGCTGACTGCATACAGACAGTACACAGATAGTCTCCAGCCCTAGAGAGTTGGAGAGCTAAATCAGCCAATTCCTCCAAGAGGGATCCAGAAAGAATACCCTGGCGGAGTTGAGAAGCCCAGAATGAAAGAGCTTTTGACACCCAGGTAGAAGCAAAAGCAGGAAGCCAGGAAGAACCCGCTGCTTCAAAAGCAAAATCTCTACCTTCTTTCTTGTCCGCCGGGTCTTTGAAGGAAGCTGCTTCTGCCAATGGCAGAGTAGTTGCTTTTGACAGGCGGGAGACCAGAGGTCCACCGAGCAATAAGGTCCCTAGCGAAGGTAAATTGCGCTTGAACCTTCTTAGTTTCTTGAAACTTTTTGTCAGGATGCTTCCAGGCAGACTCAAGCAAGGCTTCAAATTCAGCATGAGAGCTGAAAACCTTGGGTGCAGGTCGGGAACGAGAAAGAAAACTTCTGGAGTTAAGTCCGAAGTTCCTGGGTCCTCCAGATGAAAGGTGTCCCTTATGGCCAAGACAAAGGTGTCCGCCAGGCTGGCCGTATCTTTTCGGTCCTCCGAGTCAGAGGCAGAACCAGAAACCTCATCGCCCAGTTCTCCAGGAGAGTGGGAAAGGATGGAGGCAGCCTTGGATGAGGGTGACACTGACCTGGTGCGCAGATCTGGGAGAGCCATAGCGGCGACCCGGGGAGCGCCCCTGAGAAGAGGTGCGTTCACGGGATGCTGAACCAGAGGGGCGTTACCCATGAGGGGAGCGCCTATGTCTGCTAGTAGACTCTGGAGACGAGTCAGAGGAACTACCCCTGGTACGCTTGTGAGAGTATTTAGCATAGGGAGAGGGGGTCTCTTTAGAGGGTCGACAAAAGGAGGACCTCTCTAAGGCAGTCACCACGGAACGGGAGACCTGAGCTAAGTCGGAAATAGACTGGGAGAGTGAAGACACCCATTCCAGAGGGATAGCAGAACCCTCAGGGTCTGGAGGGGAATCCTGAGTAGAAATACCAGGAGGGTCAGGGGTTCAATGGTACAGGCGGAACAAGTGGGTTCTACCGAATCAGACATTTTAGTATTGCAGCCCTTGCAAGTATAAGAGGTGATCAGGGCCCCGGTTAGCAGTCTAGAGGGAGGGACAGTTCTGGGCTCGGACATAGCAAAAATGAAACAGCCTCACCCAGCGTCTGTGTCCCCAGCAAGGCAGTTGCTGTTAGGAGAACTCCGGTCCTCAGCTAAGGGAGGGGTGAGAGGGAGAGACGGGAGGAATTCAGGACCAATGAGAAGAGAGGGGCCGGACTAGACTAAAGCGCCTCTCATTGGCCCTAAGGAGCACCTCTGCACACACACAGTGCTGATTGGCAGAGAAAAGGAGTCTTGTTTGTGCCCGCACATCATAGGGCACAATTCTCGCCGGCCACGGGTGGGCAGGGCTAATACCCGTGGGCGAGGAAGAGAATAAGGCCTGTGAATTTATGGAACAGTCTACCTCAGGAACTGGTCACAGCAGGAACAATGAACAGCTTTAAAACAGGGTTAGATACATTCCTGGAACAAAACAACATTAACCAGCCTAGCGGTATTCCCGAGCGTGACTCGGGGTTAATTTTCGCTGCTAGAATCGGTAACCCCGAGTCACGCTCGGGGTAGAATTGCAGAGTTGCTGTGCGGGCTGCACAGTATATCGCAAAAGCAATCAAATCGCGATTTTTGCTTTTTGCGATGTAGTGATGCAGCCCCCGGGAAAATATGTGATTATCTGCTCGGGTCGGCTCCCGTTGCGGGGGCCGGCCAGAGCAGGTAAAGACATATACTAAAAGTCAGTGTTTCTCAACCAGGGGGCCTCCAGATGTTGCAAAACTACAACTCTCAGCATGCCCGGACAGCCAAAGGCTGTCCGGGCATGCTGGGAGCAGTAGTTTCACAACAGCTGGAGGCCCCCTGGTAGAAAACCCTGAACTAAGTGTAAAAGTAAGAAGGAAGAAAATAAAAAAACCTTTTGCTCACCTAATCCCGGTCCCTGAAGATGTCGTTCCCCTCCGTGCGCTCTGTTCACTGCTCTGTTCATCTTACAGGACCTTTCACTTTTCAGCCAATCACAGGCCGCAGTGGTGTAAAGCCTGTGATTGGCTGAAGGGGAAAGGACTTGTTCTGCAGCAAATACACTAGGTTTGAAATCTGCCGGCAAACCCAGTGTATTCTGCTGCAGGACAAGAAGATGACAAGGTGACAAGGGGGGAATGTGACACAGGGGAGAATGTAACAAGGGGGGAATGTGACACAGGGGAGAATGTAACAAGGGGGGGGGGGAATGTGACAAGGGGGGGGGAATGTGACATAGGGGGGAATGTAACAAGGGGGGGGGGGAATGTGACAAGGGGGGGGGAATGTGACATAGGGGGGAATGTGACAGAGGGGGGAATGTGACAGAGGGGGGGATGTGACAGGGGGGGAGTGGAATGTAACATGGAGAGGGGAGAAGGTAACAAGGGGGGGGGAGAATGTAACAAGGGGGGAATGTGACAGGGGGGATGAATGTGACGGGGGGAGAGTGTAACAAGGGGGGAGAATGTGACAGGGGGGATGAATGTGACAGGGGGGGGGGAGAATGCAACAAGTGGGGGGAATGTGACAGGGGGGGAATGTGATATGGGGGGGGGGGAATGTGACAAGGGAGGGGGAATGTGACGGGGGGAGATGTGGAATTTCAATGCAAAAAATTGTACCGCTTTTGGTACAAATTTCCAGACGGAATCGTACCGCTAGGGAGGTTAATGCTTATGCAGAATTATAAAACTACATCCCTTCCCCTTATCCCCTTATACCCTTCCCTTCAATTCCCTGGTTGGACTTGATGGACGTATGTCTTTTTTCAGCCATACTAACTATGTAATGTAACTATGTAATATGCCCGGGTTATAATGGCGTCCACCTGTCACCTCTGAGCGCATGAGGGAAGAGAGCGTGGAAAACGCCGCCGGCAGCTCGCAGATGCCAACAGGCTGAAGGCAGAACTGTTCTTCGGACGCATCCAGCAAGCGGTGCGGCCGGAGCTAGGAGCCGGCGCTTGTTTGTGTGCCTGGGTGAGCTGCGGGAAAAGTGAAAGTAAAATGCCTGCTGCACCTGCTGAGGTGCCAAGAGGGGAAGGGGGGTGGGGGGGGGGGGGAAGCACAGTCCTACACCACTGACTTAATAGCATTCCCCAAACAGCCTCAGTAGTTGATAGGGGGTTGCCCAGTATACAATAAAGAGGATTGGGCTGAAAGTAGGGGGTCTCCAGAGGATGAAAGTACCCAAGACCTGAAAGAAAAGGGGGGAGCATACTCACCTTAGTCAGAAGATCTTACCTAATGAAGTCTTCAGTCAGCTTTAGTCACCTGCATCATGCCGGGCTGAAACAGCGAGATGTGCAGGGAGGTAGGGGGACCCGGACCCGTGAGGTACAACCCCAAGGGCTGACCGTTGGCAAGAAGGGGTTGACAATACATCCAGGATGTCTGTGCCCCTTCAATCGCAAATGGAGAAACAGTGAACGCTATGTTCCTGAGTCCTCACCTGAAAACAAGCAAAGAAAAGGGAGAGAAAAATCAAAACGTCCCTAATCTGGAAAAAAAAATTAGACCAGGTCTGGGGAACCCCAGACCAGCGTCTGCCTTCTACAGACACTAAGCTAAAACTGATTAGCTCAGGTGCCTGTAGGCGAATATACCCTACTGGGAGGGGCCGACTTTTCATGCTACCATAGTGTCCAACCTCCTAGTGACAGCAGAATATGCCCATGGTCTGTGTCCCCCAATGGAGCCAATAGAGAAATATCACTTTTATTGTGCACAATGATAAACACAAACAGATAAAAAAAAAAAAAAGGAGGAAGAGGATAGTGGGGATAATCTTACCTGAGGCTTCGGGAACGAGGGCGCATGCATGGAGAATGTCTTCCTTCCTCATCTGTAATGCTTTCTGAGCTCCGAAAGTGTTTGGAAAGAAAGTGCAATTCATCGGCAGTGGGTTGGAAGGGCAATTGGTGTAACCTCTCCTGAGAGGAGGAGGAAGACTGTAGAAAATATGTATATAAAAGAAAAAGCTGAGAATATGAATATTAAGGGAGAGATTCAACAAACTTTGCGCAAAAGTAAAGTAGAGCAGTTGCCAACAGGAACCAGATTCAAGCTTTCATTTTTCAGAGGCCTTTATAAAAAATAAAAAAATACTAAAAATAACAAAATTAAAAATGGTTCTGATTGGTTTCTATGGGCAACTGTTTCTTTGCACAAAGTATTTGGCTTCCAAAGTATGAAGCGCCCATAAAACGTCAACAACTTAGTTAGGAGCCATTCACACAATGTTTTCTATACATGTTGCAGGTATACATCAGCAACTTTCTAAAAAGGTAAATCTGTTTTTTGACAGGCACATTGATCTTAAAAAGGAGTGAATGTAGTCTAGTTGTGACTATATTTGATCAATTTCACAAACCTATACTGTGTCTTCAATTCTGAAAAATGCAGGTGACCATGCTTTTAACCCCTTAAGGACCAAGCATTTTTCTGTTTTTTACACTTTCGTTTTTCCTCCTTACCTTTTAAAAATCATAACTCTCAATTTTGCACCTAAAAATCCATATGATGGCTTATTTTTTGCGCCACCAATTCTACTTTGGAATGACATCAGTCATTTTACACAAACATTTATGGCGAAACGGAAAAAAAAATCATTGTGCGACAAAATTGAAGAAAAAACACCATTTTGTAAATTTTGGGGGCTTCTGTTTCTAGGCAGTACATTTTTCGGTAAAAATGAAACCTTATCTTTATTCTGTAGGTCCATACGATTAAAGTGATACCCTACTTATATAGGTTTGATTTCGTCGTACTTCTGGAAAAAAATCATAACTACATGCAGGAAAATTTATACATTTAAAATTGTCCTTTTCTGACCCCTATAACTTTTTTATTTTTCCACGTACAGGGTGGTTTGAGGGCTCATTTTTTTGCGCCGTGATCTGAAGTTTTAATCAGTACCATTTATTTTGATTGGACTTCTTGATCGCTTTTTATTCCCTTTTTTATGGTATGAAAAGTGACCAAAAATACGCTATTTTGGACTTTGGAATTTTTTTGTGCGTACGCCATTGAGCGAGCGGTTTAATTAATTATATATTTTTATAGTTCAGACATTTACGCACGCGGCGATACCACATATGTTTATTTTTATTATGGTTACATATTTTTAATATGGAATTTGGAAAAAGGGGGGTGATTTAAACTTAATAAGGAAGGGGTTAATGTGTGTGTTTTTTTAAACTTTTTTAAACTTTTTTTTTTTTTTTTTTTTTAACACTTAGTCCCCTTAGGGGACTTTTAGGAGGAATCATTAGATTCCTCATACAGATCATTGTGGTTTCATAAAACCACAATGATCTGCGTGCTCTGCGCTCGATTGATAAAGCCTGGCCCATTGTGTCTGTGCGTGAAACTAGGGCTGGGCGGTATGACCAAATATGTGTATCATGTCTTTTTTGTTATGACAAAGAAGCTTTAATCTGCCTAAGCACAAGTTAAGATTATGGATTTTTTTTTGTAGGAACTATCCAGCAGCCGATGTGTCAGACTGAATTTGCAGATTACAACATTTAAAAAAAGAAAAGAAAAAAAACACACACATGAAGGACTATTTATCAAAACCTGTGCAGAGGAAAAGTTGACCAGTTGCCCATAGCAACAAATAGATTGCTTTTCATTTTTCAGAGGCCTCGTTAACAATCCGATTGGTTGCTATGAGCAACTGGTCAACTTTTTCTGTACACAGGTTTTGATAAAAGTTGTCCTAATCCCAAGAATGTTTATTCACCCAGACACTGGCTTGCTGCAGTTACCCATAACGGCCACTGATTGGTTGAGTGGGCTTTTCTCACATGTCAAAGAGGAAAGCAGAAAGTCCAAACCACTAGGGACTGTCTGAATGGCAGCAGATTAGGAAAGTTTTTTGTTTTTTTAAAAACCAACATGGTAAAAGTAAAAAAAAAAAAAGCAACAAAAATAAAATGACCTTTTACAGTAGTTGCAACCAAAGGCATTACATTTTAAGAATATGATGTCCACGTCAGCAGATTTTTCTCAAATGCATAAGGGCTACACACTGTTGCTAAAGACAAGACAAACATGATGTGCATATGTTACCGAAAGAGTTGAGCTTGGTGTGTTGGTACCATATCCAGAAGAGGGAAGAGATGCCAGGGACCATCTACGCCCATCCGCTCTGAAAAAAAAAAAAAAAAATTTTTTATAAAAACAATTAATAACATACAGCCGGGGTATTCTGTTTTAAGTATTTTTTTTTCTTAGGGCATGCTAACATTCTTCAGTGATTACCTGTCAGTGCGTTGTCCATGACTGCAAGCATCACAGGATTAAAGCAACAAGAAGAGGAAGAAAAATCAGAACAGGCTATCACATAAGCAATGAACAACTTTACAAAGGGGGTTTGACATACTAGAGCAGTGGTCTCCAACCTGCGGACCTCCAGATGTTGCAAAACTACAACTCCCAGCATGCCCGGACAGCCAACGGCCAACATCTTGAGGTCCGCAGGTTGGAGACCACTGTACTAGAGGGTGAAGTGTATAATTCGGTCCTTTACCCATGATCTGCAACTATGCCCTGGAAATTGTAAACAGGTGACACTATGCTTATAACTGAATTAACCTTCCCCCCCCCCCCCCCTTCAGCCACCGCAGAAGGCAGAATGGCTGTAAATGTGATTTCTAGATATCAGAGTTCGGTTCTTTTCACAATTCTGGTTCCAAATGTTTAGAATAGTAACAGTCTACAGGGTAAATCACAAAGGATGTGTCGTATTAGTCATGGATCCTGTAAGAACAGAACCATCTTCTAATACATCTCCACAATGACCCTGAGACATTATAGAAAATATTATTACCAAAAGAAGACTGCTACTGGTATTAAGGGGACCAAAAGAAATACATTATGCATTATCATTGCCTGTGATAAGACAAAATATAGTGAATATGGGGGGAGATTTATCAAAACCTGTCCAGAGGAAAAGTTGCCGAGTTGCCCATAGCAACCAATCGGATTGCTTCTTTCATTTTGCAGAGGCCTTGTTAAAAATGAAAGAAGCGATCTGATTGGTTGCTATGGGCAACTTTTCCTCTGGACAGGTTTTGATAAATCTCCCCTTATGTGTATATACACATACTGTCTGATCTTGCGGTTCCAGGCATGTATCATATTGTTAGATGTGCCAAACACTTTTCACACACTCTTTAAATAAAAATAAAAAAAATAAAAAATTATATACACACATATTTATATTAAATAAAATACATATATTGTACATTAAAGGGTGCTTTATTAATTACATCTAAATTAAAAAGACCATTTTAAATCCAGTAAATCCATGATTTGTCCTGGTCAGTCAAGTTAGAAAAAAAAAAACATTCTATTCCCCACTTTCCTGATAAACAAGTATGACTGTTAAGATAAGTTCCCCCTTTTCATTGACATGAACAAAACACCAAAAAAAACTGCAGCCATTTTGCACTTCCAAGATGCAGTTTTTGTAGTGTGTGTGTGTGTGTTTTTTATTTATTTTTTTTAAACAGAGGGTTGGCGTAGTCTTGGCGTATTTTTTCTTTGGTATTTTTCCCTGTGTTTTTAACATGACAAGTCATGTGAGTCTTTCATCATGAGTCTTTCTAGGGAAATGGGGGGGGGGGGGGGGGGAGGGGAAATGGCAGAAAAACACCAAACAAAAAAACTCCAATGCTAAACCCACATGGCGTTCTTGCATGGAGTTTTTTTTATTTTGCTCCTATAGACCTCTATAGGAGAGAAACACCAAGATTTTAACCAAAACAAAATGATTTTGGAAAACTGCCACTAAGCCTAAAAAAAAAAAAAAAAAAAAAAAAAAAATGATAAGTGGAAAATACCGTCAAAGAAATAGAGCACTAAGTGTTTTCTTTTGGGGGGCATTTCTGAAAACAAAAACAGCAAAAAAAAAAAACATCATGATCTAAAAACAAAGGGGGTGAAGTGCTTATTCAGCGCTGCACTCCTGCACAGTTGAACTCCCAGTTACCCTGGGTTTTGGCTGCTCAAATGCAGAGGCAAAAAAATGGAGAATTCAGCTGGTCATTAAAGGGGTTGTGCCATCATAGAAATTCAACTTTCCTGCCACCTCTTGCCTTTTTGCGGCCAGGGATGTTTAGTATAGCCAAAACAGCCAAAGCTGGGAAGTTATGCAATTTGTGAAACTTCCATTGACTAAATGGAAGTTACGCAAACAACGTAGTACAATGTTTATGTAACTACAAAGCCTTTTTAGCCCTCATCATTAAGGTGGAAAAAAGCTCAGGTGAAGAAAAAAATAAATAAAATCCCACAATGATATTGAAGGTTTTCAAAACACTCTCAAAGAATAGACACCATATAAATGAATACCTACTTGCGAGCAAAAGGGAAGTTAACAGATGCACTAGTAGAGAAGTTTCTTGGACTATCCAGGGGACTGCTTCCTGCTATCAAAAGTAAACATGAATGAGCAAACATGATAACTAGAAAACATCAGTGGTATCATGAAATGTTTAACTATAAAGAAGGAGATCTATCATACTTTTCAAACGTATGGCTTATGACATTTTTTTTTTTACTTTTGCTTACATGCGACCTATTCATCAAATAGTCACACGACCTTGATAAATAAATTGCACGTAAGCAAAACCTGGGAAACCCACTTACAAAAGCATTTTTTAAAGCAGAAAAGTTTTCCCTTATGTTAATGGCAGAAGTTCTTTATCTACCCTTTATTACCAGTAGCGTTGCTAGAGTGACGGGGAGGGTGGGGCGTACCGCACCGGGTGACACCCTGATTGGCCTGCCTGGCACTAAATAGCTGCACTCCAACTATCCCGCAACAACCCATCCACCCTCCTCAGAAATTAAAAAATATTAAAAACATACTATCCGCACCATGAATGTGTGTTCTCTGGAGGCTTTTTTGTCTAATTTTGTGGCCGCATTTTGTGACATTGGTGGGCGGAGTCTTGAGTCGCTGCCCTGAGGCTGGAGTTTACATCTGGAAGGAATATAGCGCAGCACCAACAGGCACATAAACAATAGTGAATAGCAAAGGTTTGAGGGCTCATTTTTGGCGCTGTGATATGTACTTTTTATTGATACAACATTTGTGTATATAAAAAAAAATAAAAAGAAAAAAGAAAAAAGAAAAAAAAAAAAAGAGTAAAATGTGACAAAAAATCGCATCAATTTTTTATTTTTTTTATAGATTTTTTTAATAGAAGTAATTTAGAAATCTGTTTAACTTTCTGGAGCCAGATGATATATGAAAAAAAAAAAAAAAATTAAAAAAAAAAATTAAAAAATAAAAAAGTTTTTTCCTGGATAACCCCTTTAAGCAATGCTTATTGCGGCATCTCCCTCCTGTCCAACCTGCCCCCTTTATTCTTCTTCACTGCTCTCTCTGCTGATGTTGGAGCCGAGCCAGGAGCCATGTAATCTCATCTGCAGCACCCCCATGCAGAGTTCACAACACCGTTAAGTGGGTAGCGATTTAGAGTCAGCAGAGAGAGCAGTGAATAATTAAGGGGGTGGGTTGGACAGGAGGGAGATGCTGCCATAAGCATTGCTTAAGAGCATTGGAAACGCCCCCATTGCTAGTTTCTGTAAATTGGCATGTACCGTATTTTTCTCCGTATAAGACGCACTTTTTCTTCCCCAAAACGTGGGGGGAAAAGTTGGTGCGTCTTATACGGCGAATATACGCCCGAGGCTGCTGCGGGCGAGAGCGGGAAGTCAGCGGTAAGTACAGAGGCTGCAGCGGTGCGGTACAGCGCTGACTACCCGCTCCCCGCCCGCAGCAGCCTCATGATCGCCGGTGAATTTTTCACCTCTCACCGGCTATGTTTATTGCCCTACGCCTGGAACATACAGTTCCGGGCGTCGGGCAGGTGAATTAATAATAACTGTATACTAAAAACCAGGGTGCCTTCAGCTGTTCAGAAACTACAACTGTTCAGAAACTACAACCGGAAAAGGCTGTCTGGGCATGCTGGTAGTTGTAGTTTCACAACAGCTGGAGGCCCCCTGGTTTTTAATATACAGTATTAGTTTTTACCTGCTCTGGCCGGCCCCCGCCTGCAGCCGCACACAGGAGCCGGCCCGGGCAGATAAAATCATAGGTTTTCCTATGCCGGACATCCCTGTGTCCCGAAAAATCTTTTCGGGACATAAGGATGTCCGCGGGTCACTCACCATTCCCCGGCCGATGCGCGTCCTCCTCCGGTCCTCCTGCGGTCTTCCTGCGATCCTCCGCCTCTCTATGGTTGTACGCACGGGACCTCAGTGACATCCCGTGCGTACAACCATAGAGGTGCCGGAGGACAGGAGGACCGGAGGAAGACACGCGCCGACCGGGGCCTGGTGAGTGACCGGCGGTGGGTAATCTTCAGCGTTCCGGTCACCGCTCCTCCGGTCCCGGCACCTACTGCTATGGTCCATAGGCCATAGCAGTAGATGGTGACCCGGGCCAGAGGAGCGGTGAACGGAACACTGTGGGGGCAGCAGTACAGACATACAGCCTCCAGCCATACACTGTATATGGCTGGAAGCTGTATGTCTGTGGGGGGGGGGGGGGGAGCTGCCTACCATTGTGGGGGAACTATACTGCCAACCATTGTGGGGGAACTATACTGCCAACCATTGTGGGGGAACTATACTGCCAACCATTGTGGGGGAACTATACTGCCAACCATTGTGGGGGAGGGGGGAGGAGCTGCCTACCATTGTGGGGGAACTATACTGCCAACTATTGTGGGGGAACTATACTGCCAACCATTGTGGAGGGGAGGGGGGAGGAGCTGCCTACCATTGTGGGGGAACTATACTGCCAACTATTGTGGGGGAACTATACTGCCAATCATTGTGGGGGGGGAGGAGCTGCCTACCATTGTGGGGGAACTATACTGCCAACTATTGTGGGGGGGGAGGGGGGAGGAGCTGCCTACCATTGTGGGGGGAGGGGGGAGGAGCTGCCTACCATTGTGGGGGAACTATACTGCCAACTATTGTGGGGGAACTATACTGCCAACCATTGTGGAGGGGAGGGGGGAGGAGCTGCCTACCATTGTGGGGGAACTATACTGCCAACTATTGTGGGGGAACTATACTGCCAATCATTGTGGGGGGGGAGGAGCTGCCTACCATTGTGGGGGAACTATACTGCCAACTATTGTGGGGGGGGAGGGGGGGAGGAGCTGCCTACCATTGTGGGGGAACTATACTGCCAACTATTGTGGGGGAACTATACTGATATAAAATATTTTACTACAGTATTTGGTTCGGAATCTTTTTCTTCTAGATTTTCCTCCTTTAAAATTGGGTGCGTCTTATATGGCGAAAAATACGGTATATGTTTTCCTTTATATCTCTGCAACAGCTGCATGGAAAGGGGTGAGTGATTCAACATTGGAAAGAGGGTCCCAATAAGCCTGTATATTCAGGTTAGGCTGAATTCACATCACGTTTTTGCCATACTGTTTTCAATCCATTGTTCTAAAGAAAACCGTATGGCAAAAAAACGGATGGAACAGTATGGGAAAAAGTAAACCGTATGCCTTTTTAAACTGTATACTGTTTTTAAAAGTGCATACAGTTCCGTCCGTTTTTAACAATTTTGTCCATTTTTAATGGGAGGGGTGTTGGGTGGGGACTTTAGGATGCAAATGCGGATGTGCAAAGTAAAAACCGTATACGGTTTCCTGTATGGAACTGTATTACATGTGCGTTTCCCATTGACGTCCATGTTAAAAAAAAAAAAAAAACATATGCGGTTGCATTCCGTTTTTTTAAAACGGAGTCAAAACCATTGTTGACCACGTTTTTGTCTCCGGTTTAACCCCTTAAGGACTCAGCCCATTTTGGCCTTAAGGACTACGTTTTCATTTTTTCCTCCTCGCCTTCTAAAAATCATAACTCTTTTATATTTTCATCCACAGACTAGTATGAGGGCTTGTTTTTTGCGCGACCAGTTGTCCTTTGTAATGACATAACTCATTATATCATAAAATGTATGGCGCAACCAAAAAACACTATTTTTGTGGGGAAATTAAAACGAAAAACGCAATTTTGCTAATTTTGGAAGGTTTCGTTTTCACGCCGTACAATTTATGGTTAAAATGATGTGTGTTCTTTATTCTGAGGGTCAATACGATTAAAATGATACCCATTATTACATACTTTTATATTATTGTTGCGCTTAAAAAAAAATCACAAACTTTTTAACCAAATTAGTACGTTTATAATCCCTTTATTTTGATGACCTATAACTTTTTTATTTTTCCGTATAAGCGGCGGTATGGGGGCTCATTTTTTGCGCCATGATCTGTACTTTTTTTTGATACCACATTTGCATATAAAAAAACTTTTAATACATTTTTTATAATTTTTTTTTAAATAAAATGTATTAAAAAAGTATAAATTTTGGACTTTTTTTTTTTCGTTCACGCCGTTAACCGTACGGGATCATTAACATTTTATTTTAATAGTTTGGACATTTACGCACGCGGCGATACCAAATATGTCTCTAAAAAAAAATTTTTTACGCTTTTTGGGGGTAAAATAGGAAAAAACGGACGTTTTACTTTTTTATTGGGGGAGGGGATTTTTCACTTTTTTTTTACTTTTACATTTTTTTAAATTTTTTTTACACTTGAATAGTCCCCATAGGGGACTATTCATAGCAATACCATGATTGCTAATACTGATCTGTTCTATGTATAGGACATAGAACAGATCAGTATTATCGTTCATCTCCTGCTCTGGTCTGCTCGATCACAGACCAGAGCAGGAGACGCCGGGAGCCGCAAGGAGGAAGGAGAGGGGACCTCCGTTCGGCGTTATGAATGATCGGATCCCCGCAGCAGCGCTGCGGGCGATCCGATCATTCATTCAAATCGCGCACTGCCACAGATGCCGGGATCTGTATTGATCCCGGCACCTGAGGGGTTAATGGCGGACGCCCGCGAGATCGCGGGCGTCGGCCATTGCCGGCGGGTCCCTGGCTGCGATCAGCAGCCGGGATCAGCCGCGCATGACACGGGCATCACTCCGATGCCCGCGGTTATGCTTAGGACGTAAATGTACGTCCTGGTGCGTTAAGTACCACCGCACCAGGACGTACATTTACGTCCTGCGTCCTTAAGGGGTTAAAAACCTTACTGCAACCGCATACGTGTTTTTTTATTTTTTATTTTATTTTTTTCATTGTTTTTTTAACATGGACGTCAATGGGAAATGCACATGTATACAGTTCCATACGGGAAACCGTATACGGTTTTTACTTTGCACATGCGCATTTGCATCCTAAAGTCCCCACCCAACACCCCTCCCATTAAAACTGGACAAAATTATCAAATTTCATATTTTTTTTTTTTATAAAAACGGACAGAACTACATGCACTTTTAAAAACAGTATACAGTTTAAAAACGCTTAACCCCTTAAGGACCGGAGGTTTTTCCGTTTTTGCATTTTCGTTTTTTGCTCCTTGCCTTTAAAAAATCATAACTCTTTCAAATTTACACCTAAAAATCCATATGATGGCTTATTTTTTGCGCCACCAATTCTACTTTGTAATGACGTCAGTCATTTTGCCCAAAAATCTATGGTGAAGCGGGAAAAAAAAATCATTGTGCGACAAAATTGAAAAAAAAACGCTGTTTTGTAACTTTTGGGGGCTTCCGTTTCTACGTAGTACATTTTTCGGTAAAAATTACACCTGATATGTATTCTGTAGGTCCATACGATTAAAATGATACCCTACTTATATAGGTTTGATTTTGTCGGACTTCTGGAAAAAAATCATAACTACATGCAGGAAAATTAATACGTTTAAAATTGTCATCTTCTGACCCCTATAACTTTTTTATTTTTCCGTGTATGGGGCGGTATGAGCGCTCATTTTTTGCGCCGTGATCTGAAGTTTTTAACGGTACCATTTTTGCATTGATAGGACTTATTGATCACTTTTTAAATGATATAAAAAGTGACCAAAAATGCACTATTTTGGACTTTGGAATTTTTTTTGCGCGCACGCCATTGACCGAGCGGTTTAATTAATGATATATTTTTATAATTCGGACATTTCCGCACGCGGTGATACCACATATGTTTATTTTTATTTTTATTTACACTGTGTTTTTTTTTTTATTGGAAAAGGGGGGTGATTCAAACTTTTAATAGGGGAGGAGTTAAATGATCTTTATTCACTTTTTTTTTTCACTTTTTTTTTGCAGTGTTACAGGTCCCATAGGGACCTATAACTCTGCACACACTGATCTTCTATGTTGATCACTGGTTTCTCATAAGAAACCAGTGATCAACGATTCTGCCGGATGACTGCTCATGCCTGGATCTCAGGCACTGAGCAGTCATTCGGCGATCGGACAGCGAGGAGGCAGGAAGGGGCCCTCCCGCTGTCCTGTCAGCTGTTCGGGATGCCGCGATTAGCCGCGGCTATCCCGAACAGCCCGACTGAGCTAGCCGGGAACTTTCACTTTCAGCCGCGCGGCTCAGCTTTGAGCGCGCGGCTAAAGGGTTAATAGCGCGCGGCGCCGCGATCGGCGCTGCGCGCTATTAGAGGCGGGTCCCGGCTTCACTATGACGCCAGGCCCGCCATGATATGACGCGGGGTTACTGTGTAACCCCGCGTTATATCAGAAGAGCAGGACCAAGGACGTACCGGTACGTCCTTGGTCCTTAAGGGGATATGGTTTACTTTTTCCCATACTGTTCCATCCGTTTTTTTTTTGCCATACGGTTTTCTTTAGAAAAACGGATTGAAAACAGTATGGCAAAAACGTGATGTGAACCCAGCCTTAGTGCGAGTGACCCTTGTGTCAGTTTCTTTATAAGGGTACATTCACACTTTGGAATTCCGCAAGCGGAATTACACGCAGTGAACTTTAACATCAGTGGGAATGGATCTTTCGCAAGACCCTTTCACAATGAGCAATTCCAGTGGCGGACAATTCAGCCGCTGAAATTGTTCCGTGCATAGCCGTCATTGGTGATGGCGAAGGGCTGCACGGTCCTACTGCCGAAGAATTTCAGCTGCAAGACAATCTCCGCTCGCTAAATTGCACGGAGATTCAGTTTCAATTGCAGAGTGTGAATGCACCCTTAGGAAGATGGATTTGACCTGTTTGCCATAATTCTCTGGTCAGGAGAACCAGGTCACAAGGGTTTTCAGCCTTAGCATCCGGACTCGCAGGATGCATCTCCTGATCATATTAGTTGCCTGGCCTCATGACAGTTGTGACTAGGGATGAACTTTGCGCCGTGCCTGATGACTAAGGATGCGGCACTGATGTCACAGCCAGGCCCTCCCTCTCAATGCAAGTCTATGATGCCTGCCACCCCCCCCTCCCATAGACTTGCATTGAGGGGGCATGGTTGTGAAATCATGAGGGGGCATTGCTGTGACTTCACGAGACTCCGGTGCAGAAGCCAGTGTTCTAAAAGAGCCCCGGGTGCTGCAAGGAGATCACGGGGTTTCCCAGCGGCGGAGTACCCCTTTAAGTAATTGTGGTGTAGCTGATCAAAAGATGCAATGTCCCACAAACACACAGTGTATACTTGCCAGAACTAACCTGTAGGTACAGAGAGTGGCGATAAAGGACGGGAAAGTGTGGGTGAAGGTGATCCCACCACCAAACTCTTTCTGTTGTTGCTTCTACAGCTGAGGATAGAACAGACATTGTTATTTAACTAAAATCTAACAGCTATATATATATATATATATATATATATATATGTTAATAAAAGACACATAAGCAAAGATGTAGGGTGGTAGGTCAACCTCTAATAACTATATCATAATAGCTAACAAAAACAAACACGATCTTCTGTATGTATGGCAACACGATGTTACATCAGTGTACACCTTCAGACCATGGCGATTTCCTGTTAATAGAGCTTGTACTAAAAAGTGTTTAGTTAGGTTTCTAGCACAAAAGGCAAAGCTCCGACTGTGACTTATGGAACGATCATCTCCAACAGATCTAAAAAATTATATTTTATTTAATAACCTCATTTTAAAAATCGCATCAACATATTCTGCAGTGCTGTACAGCGCTTGCCACCACTCACATCAGTCCCCATCCCCAATAAGCTTTACAATCCAAATGCTAAACTAAAAAGTGCCCTTGCCACTTCAAATAAATAAATAAATAAAAACACCCACACATTTTTTCCTAAAGACATGTCAACATTTTATATCATTGCTAAGACCCCCCACTGAATACAGTGGTCCCTCAACATACGATGGTAATTCGTTCCAAACGGACCATCGTTTGTTGAAACCATCGTATGTTGAGGGATCCGTGCAATGTAAAGTATAGGACAGTGGTCTACAACCTGCAGACCTCCAGATGTTGCAAAACTACAACACCCAGCATGCCCGGACAGCCGTTCGCTGTCCGGGCATGCTGGGTGTTGTAGTTTTGCAACATCTGGAGGTCCGCAGGTTGTAGACCACTGTTAGAGGAAGTTGTATCCCTGCCGCTCCGGACCATCACCGCTAGTCACCGCTGCCCTGGATGTCGCCGGCCATCGCTGTCGCCGCGTCCCCGACGCTCCGGCAAGGCCTCTGCTTCCCCGGCAACCGCGCTCTGTCGCCGCCATCACGTCGCTCCTATTGGATGACGGGACGGCGTGCACAGCGACGTGATGACGACGATGGAGAGTGCCGACGATGCAGGGGATCCCGAAGAGGACGCGCCGGAGCCCCGAGGACAGGTAAGAGACATCACCGGAGCTCACGGGGCACCGTAAACGGCTATCCGGTGGCATCTGAAGCAGTCTGCGCTGCCAGATAGCCGTTTATGCGATGGCCCCGACATACAAAAGCATCGTATGTTGATGCGGCCTTCAATATGCGATGGCCTCTGAGAGGCCATCGCATGTTGAAATTATCGTATGTCGGGGGGGGGGGGGGGGGGGGTCATCGCAGGTCGAGGGGTCACTGTACTCAGACCCTGATCAGTCTCTAGGACATATCAAAAACACATTTGAGAGTGTCCATTTAACTAAATCAGCATTTCTTGGAGTGATTGAGGAAACCAGTCTTCTGAGAAGAAACACATGCAAGATAGGGAGAACATATAAACTCCTTGCAGATGTTGCTTTAGGTGGGATTTGAACCCAGGACTCTGTATGAAGGATAGCTCTGTGTGTCTTGTCTGGACTGAAATTGCAAACATGTTCTTTTAGGAAGCACTGACCATGAGAAAGTACTGTACAAATATTTCATGTTTTAGGTCTCATTGCTGTGTTTGCCTCACATCTGGGATGCAGACTCTGTAATACACCATATTCTATACATCGGAAAACCAGCAAGGCAGATACGAGTCGCCACGTTCAGTGCTCACAATTTGACATGGTTCCTATAAAGGCTTCCTGTTTCCACAGACTGGTTTTAGAACGCCCACTGACACGTAACAAGTGGGCAAGGGTAACACTCCTTGACTCAGTGGAACATTACTTTCACAACAGCAAGAGACAGGGGTGACACAATGTGTAGCATGTCAGACCTTTATCATGGAAAAAACATTTCACTGTGGATGCTAAAATGAGCAGGTCAAAGCAACTGATGGGGGAAAAAACAAGCTGGTTTGGGACAGATGGAATATCTGAGCTCAAGTTTGGTCATTTCTTCATGGGAGCGGCTCACAAGAAGCTTAACATAACTTGCAATTACCCTGTACACCATGTGTATACCATGACATGTCCAGCAATCTCCACTGTGCTATTATTTATGAAGCATATTTCCTGACCCGAGGAAATTCCTGCTGATGAGAGGCTACAGGGAAATGATGCTGCAAAACCTCAATGTAGAGCAATTTGTGGCAGGAAAAGTGTACACTTTAAAGGGGAAAGATTGCATTCTTTAACAAAGTAGTTATTCGGCACAAGTGATCTTAGAAGCGTGCATAGAAGTCTGAACACCTAAGCAGAGCGCTTAAATATGATTTAGAAAACTAGTGCAACCCCTGGGTTTATAATCGGGTACTATCCTGCAGTTACACAATCTGTCCAGTAGATGGTGGACTGCACAAGCAAATGACCTGAGTAGTGACTGAAGCTGGGTAAGGGTGCGTTCACACAGAGTAAATGAAGAGTAATTCCCGCTGAAAAATTTACGGGCGAAATTTGCGGGAAATTCGCGCGAAAACGATGTCGGGCGGAATTCTTTTTTTACCATTGACTTCAATTGATTTCTGCTAGCGAATTCCGCTTGAAGAATGAACATGCTCTTTCTTCAATCGGAACGGAATTCAGCGTCGGAATTCTGCTAGCAGAATTTCCGCAGTGTGAACAGGACAGCGGAAATAACATTAAAGTCAATGGGCAGAGGAGATGTGCATTAGTTTGTAGGGGAGAATTCAAGAGGAATTACTCAAGTAAAGTCCTCTCGAATTACTCAGTGTGAACGCATCCTAAGGAGGAGTCATGCAGACATTTGCTGGTAGCCATCTTGGATTTTTCAGTTCCAGCAAAGCAAAGGGAGAGGACACAGAGGGACAGTATGTGAGGGATCATGGTTTAAAAAGAGTGCCTGCAGCAGCTGAGAGTAATCTGCTAGCAGGTTGAACAAGGTCCAGTGCTGGTACCAGGAAAGCCTCTGTGGCCAGGTTCACACGGCAGAGTTTCTGCACTGAATTCTGCATGAATTTATGCCAATCCACTTCAAAAGGAATTCCTGCAGCAGATGAAGTGTACTGGCTATAAATTCATGAAGATATTCTTCCGTATGAATGCGGCCTGTAAGTAGCAAAGAGAACTTAAACCTGAACTAACCCGATTTCCAGCCTGTGTAAGGGTAAACCTGCACCCTTCTTCCTTGTCCCACAACAGGGTACCCTGAACATGTGATCAGTTTGTGGACATAGTGAAGGTTTCAGCTTACTCCTTATAACACTAAAGCAGAACTTTGTACCGGCCCCATCAGTTCAATGTGTACCACCTGAAGGTACCAATCGGTCGCTAGGGCAAAGATTAGGGTGGGCTGAATGTGTGCTTGCGGGTGGGCAAGACCTACATACATATTGCATCTGTATGATTTTGTGATATACTATACTTTATGCAATACAAAGTTCGTTTCAAGTTACCGTTGCTTTGTGTCAGACTTATTTTTTCACAAAATGTATCCATCTGGACCCCACATCCATACCCTGATCTGTTGGGTGGATGCCCTGCTGCAGATTTCTACCCCAGCTCCCAGGTAGTGGAGGCTCAGGATCGCAGGGATATAGGTGTACATTCCCAAAATCCCATTACCCTATAAATATTGTATATTATATAAATAATATAATATAGCAATAATCATGCTGTATTTAGAAATACCTTGTATACCCCCAGCAGACACGGCAGAATGAACTTTAAAGACAACATTGCATTACCAATACTTCCAACTAGAAATAAAAAGCCATGATGATATCTACTCTTTTCCACCAAGTGTGATATTAAGCGCTATGCGTTCATTTTGGTAACATTCTTTTGTAATCTGCCAAACCCAGATTCGGCAATCAGACTACCAGGTACTGAAACATAGTTCATGAGACAGTTCGGAACAGAGGATAGGAGATTTTTTTACATACCAAACGCTTATGCGTCACACTATGCAAGTTTCTGTGGTTTCGCTTTGTAACTGAGCTTTCACACCTAGATGCTTTCACTCACTGATAACAAAGTTAGAAGTTTTACAGGAAACATAATTAATGTGGCACAGTTATCGGATGTAACTTTTGCTACATTACGGAGCTCTTTACGATAACTAATTCTACTATCAATGTTTGTCTATGGAGATTGCATAGCCATGTGCTTGATTTTATGCAATGGGCCGATCAACTGGTGCCAGAAAGTTAAACAGATTTGTAAATTAATTTGTAAATTACTTCTATTACAAAATTTTAACATGTTAAGGACCAAGGCGTACCTGCAAGCCCAAGTCCGCTCCCTTTCTATAACACGGGGCCGCAGCCTCTAA
Organism: Hyla sarda; assembly: GCF_029499605.1. Lineage (NCBI taxonomy): Eukaryota > Metazoa > Chordata > Amphibia > Anura > Hylidae > Hyla > Hyla sarda. Next base: position 246,219,307 of record NC_079189.1, on the reverse strand, counting down.
CAGCGACTGGGACCCGTGGCTAATACCGCGCGACACTGATCGTGGTGCCGCGTGCTATTAACCCTTTAGACGCGGCGTTCAAAGTGAAACTAAACTACCCCCAGCTAGCTCAGTGGGCTGTTCGGAACCGCCGCGGTGAAATCACGGCATCCCGAACAGCTGTAGGACACAAGGAGGGTCCCCCTACCTGCCTCCTGGTGTCCGATCGCCAAATGACTGCTCAGTGCCCGAGATCCAGGCATGAGCAGTCAAGCGGCAAAATCAATAATCGATCAATGGTTTCCTATGAGAAACCATTGATCAATGTAAAAGATCAGTGGGTGCAGTGTTATAGCTATAACATTGCAAAAAACTAAAGTGTAAAAAAATAAATAAAAAAAAAAAAAGTTAAGATCATTTAACCCCCTCCCTAATAAGTTTGAATCACCCCCCTTTTCAACATAAAAAAAAAAAAAAAAAAAGTGTAGCTAAAAATAAAAATGTGGTATCGCCACATGAGGAAAAGTCCGAATTATAAAAATATATCGTTAATTAAACTGCACAGTCAATAGCGTACGCGCAAAAAAATTCCAAAGTCCAAAATAGTGTATTTTGGTCACTTTTTATATAATGAAAAAAAAATGAATAAAAAGCAATCAAAAAGTCTGATCAATACAAAAATGGTGCCAATAAAAACTTCAGATCACAGCGCAAAAAATGAGCCCTCATACCGCCCCATACGCGGAAAAATAAAAAAGTTGTAGGGGTCAGAAGAGGACAATTTTAAACGTATACATTTTACTGTATGTAGTTATGATTTTTTCCAGAAGTACGACAAAATCAAACCTACATGAGTAGGGTGTCATTGTAATTGTATGGACCTACGGAATAAAGAGAAGGTATCATTTACCGAAAAATGTACGGCGTAGGGTAAAATGACTGACGTCATTACCAAGCAAAGTTGGTGGGGCAAAAAAAATAAGCCATCATATGGATTTTTAGGTGCAAAATTGAAATAGTTATGATTTTTTTTTTAAAGGTAAGGAGGAAAAAATGAAAGTGCAAAAATGGAAAAAACCCTGGTCCTTAAGGGGTTAAACTAAGTAGAGTAGAAAGGGGGGCAACATACTTACTGGTATACATACATACTGGTCATATAGGATGGCTTCACATGATCGTATTACAGCCACAAGCTCTGGCCTGACTGGTTGTCTGATGGGTCATCAGACATGCAGTAAAGCTGAGACTTGCAGCACTAAAACGGATACTAAAATGCATCCATGATTTGGCCATGTGAAACTGGCCATACAGTGGGGCAAAAAACTATTCAGCACCAATTGTGCATGTTCTCCCACTTAAAAAGATGAGAGGCCTGTCATTTTCATCATATCTCAACTATGAGACATAATGAAGAAAACAAAATCCATAATCACATTGTCTGATTTTTAAAGAATTGGCAAATAAGTATTTGGTCAATAATGAAAGTTCATCTCAATACTTTGTTATATACCCTTTGTTGGCAATGACAGAGGTCAAATGTTTTCTGTAGTCTTCACAAGGTTTTCACACAGTGTTACTGGTATTTTGGTCCATTCCTCCATGCAGATCTCCTCTAGAGCAGTGATGTTTTGGCACTGTCACTGGGCAACACAGACTTTCAACTCCCTCCAAAGGTTTTCTATGGGGCTGAGATCTGGAGACTGGCTAGGCCACTCCAGGACCTTGAAATGCTTCTTACAAAGCCACTCCATTGCCCGGGGGGAGGGTTTGGGATCATTGTCATGCTGAAAGACCCAGCCACATTTCATCTTCAATGCCCTTGCTGATGGAAGGTTTTCACTCAAAATCTCACAAATACATGGCCCCATTCATTCTTTCCTTTACACGGATCAGTCATCCTGGTCCCTTTGCAGAAAAACACCCCCAAAGCATGATGTTTCCATCCCCATGCTTCACAGTAGGTATGGTGTTCTTTGGATGCAACTCAGCATTATTTCTCCTCCGAACAGGACAAGTAGAGTTTTTACATCTGACCATATGACATTCTCCCAATCCTCTTCTGGATCATCCAAATGCTCACTAGCAAACTTCAGATGGGCACGGACATGTACTGGCTTAAGCAAGGGGACACATCTGGCACTGCATGATTTGAGTCTCTGGCGGCGTAGTGTGTTACTGATGGTAGCCTTTGTTACTTTGGTCTCAGCTCTCTGCAGGTCATTCACTAGGTCCCCCCAGTGTGGTTCTGGGATTTTTGCTCACGTTCTTGTGATCATTTTGACACCACAGGGCGAGATCTTGCGTGGAGAGCCAAATCGAGGGAGATCAGTGGTCTTGTATGTCTTCATTTTCTAATAATTGCTCCCACAGTTGATTTCTTCACACCAAGCTGCTTGCCTATTGTAGATTCAGTCTTCCCAGTCTGGTGCAGGTCTACAATTTTGTTTCTGGTGTCCTTCGACAGCTCTTTGGTCTTGGCCATAGTGGAGATTGGAGTGTGACTGAGGTTGTGGACAGGTGTGTTTTATACTGATAAGTTCAAACAGGTGCCATTAATACAGATAACAAGTGGAGGACAGAGGAGACTCTTCAAGAAGAAGAAGTTACAGGTCTGTGAGAGCCAGAAATCTTGCTGGTTTGTAGGTGACCAGATACTGATTTTTCCACCATAATTTGCAAATAAATTCTTTAACCCCTTCCCTCTTGGGTCATTTTTCATTTTTGCACTTTTGTTTTTTCCTCCTAGCCTTCTAAAAATCATAACACTTTCAATTTTCCACCGACAGACTCATATGAAGGCTTGTTTTTTTTTGTGCCACCAAATTTACTTTGTAAAACTATAAACAATTTCACCACAAAATCTACGCCAAAAGCAGAAAAAATATTTGCAGGGCAAAATTGAAAAAAAAAAAAAAAAAAAGCCATTTTGTATATTTTGGGGGCTGCCGATTCTACACAGTGCCCTTTTCAGTGCAAATGACACATTGGCCCTCATTTACTATTGCAAACCCGACATGTTTTGTCGGGTTGTGCGGCAGAAATTCTGTCTGTGCCGGAATCTGTGCCAGAATTTGCGCCAGAATTGAAAATACCCCGACTAACTCTCCATTTTGCTTAGAAATTCCAAAAAAGGGGCGCGGCTGCCGGGAAAAGGGGAGTGGTCTCTGAAAAGGGGCATGTTCCCGACATTTTCACAAAAACCCAACATATTTACTAAGGTTTCCACATAAAATGTGGTGGATTTGAGCTGAGGAAAACCTGACAGATCAGAGCATGTGTAAAAAAGCAAAGTGTAGGGAAAGTGGAAAATATAGGGAAAGCTTAGTAAATACCGAGGGAAAAAAAATTGTAGGGAATTAAAACCCACAAAGAAACATACAAAACACTCTTAGTAAATGAGGGCCATTCTCTTTATTCTGTAGGTCCATACGGTAAGGGGTTGGTACGAAGGCTAATTTTTTGTGCCGTGCTCTGTAGTTTTTATCTGTACCATTTGTGTTTCGGTTAGACTTGGATTGCTTTTTATACAAATTTTTTTTAAATGGGAAAAGGGGGGTAATTCAAACTTTAGGGAAGGGGTTAAATCCCATTTATGAATTTATTTTTTTTTCTTTACTTTGACTGCATACACTGAAGCCTGGATATCAGGCTTGGAGTAGTCAAGTGACGATCGGACAACGGGAAGGAAGGCAAGTACCCTCCCGCTGTCCTCTCAGCTGTTCCGGATGTCGCGATTTCACCGTGGCAGTCCCGAACAGCCGACTGAGCTAACCGGTAACGGCAATCTCCCATTTTAGATGCCATGACCAACTTTGATCGCTGTTTCTAAAGGGTTAATACCGGACATCAGGCTGATCAGCGATGTCCGGTATTAGCCGCGGGTCCTGGTTGCAGATAGCCACCGGGTATGATGCGCGCTCACCTGCTGAGCGTGCGTCATACCGCAGGAGCCCGCAGTGGACGTAAATATACGTCCATTTGCGGGGAGGGGTTAAAAAAAAAATAAGACAATGATTTTATGGATTTTTTTCTCATTATGTCTCTCATAGTTGAGGTATACCTATGATGAAAATTTACAGGCCTCATATTTTTAAGTGGGAGAACTTGCACAATTGGTGGCTGACTAAATACTTTTTTGCCCCACTGTATTGCACTGCTTAAAGGGGTACTCCGGCCCTAAGACATCTTATCCCCTATCCAAAGGATAGGGGATAAGATGTCTGATGACGGGGGTCCCGCTGCTGGGGACCCCCGCTATCTCGCATGCAGCACCAACCTCTGGGAGCAGCACGCAGCGCTGTAGCCTCAGAGTCTGCCGGGTAACAACTACGGATCCGGAGTATCGGGACGTCAGAACTCTGCCCGTGTGACATCATGCGGGGCATGACATCACACGGGGGCAGATCCGTGAACTCACGATTCTCCAGATCCGTGGAAGTCACGCTTCACACTTGGAGCCTCCAGTGCTGCAGAGAGCTCGCAAAGAAGGGGATAAGTTGTATTAGGTCCGGAGTAACACTTTAATTTTCTGGTGGCATTTAGATCCGTGTTGGAAGTTCAGAGCAGAACTTCTGCTGTGTGCACGCAGCAATGGCAATCCCATTAAAGTCAACAGGGTTATGCTGCAAGGCGGAATCCACATTATGTTGTGAGATTCCGAGTGCAGAAGGGACCTGATTAATAAACCAGCGCTAGAACCGCAGTTACTGCCATCACCATAGACTGCAATGCATTTCATCTAAAGAATAACGAAAATCATTTCGGCGGCAGAATTTCAGTAGTGGAAACGCCACCACCGAAATTTCATAGTGTGAATTGTGCAGAGGAACATTATTGAACAATGGAATTCTGCAGTGTGAACGTCACCTAACAGTGACATCTGTCACCTATAGACTAATATGGTATCCACTTAGATACATCGTGAGCTTTTCAAGATGGATTTATTAACCAGATGCTATTATGTTCTATGGGTGATGGATGCCCCTACTAGGCACCTGTTTACCAAATCTGCCACCCATAGGCTATTGTAGCATCCATTCCTAAATATGGAATAAAATAAAAAAAATCTTGATGTACTTGTTAAATGGATACCTGTGACAGATGGCATCCGTCACCCATAGGCTAGTACGGCCTTCAGTTAACAGATACCACTTGATTTACCCCTTTTTGGTTCCGTCTGGCAATGTAAGGCTATGGGTACGTTCACCCAGGTGTAAAACATGCTGTTTTTTTGTGCCCAGAACATCACGGTGTTCCTGCCCAACACATTGCTCCCAATGGGAGAGAGAAGAAAGTGACCTATTAAAGTCAACAGGAGCTTCACGCAGGCGCATTTGTGCCCTATGAACACTCTTAAGCCATGTTGACAAGGACTATTTTCCACGCAGACATATCCCCCACAGCGGGAAGAACATGCAGACTCATAGACGGCAATGCATTCACGTTAGGACTCCACAGAAGGAATAGACGTCAATGGGACTCTGCTGCAGCGGAATGTCCGTACGGCATTCCATTGTGTGAACATAGAATTAGTGTATATGTCTGGAGCTTTCCAGATGTACACGCTAACAGGCTGGTTCCCGAAGGAGGTGCACTAAGGTCCCATCCACATTACTGTGTTGGGGTACATCAGGATAACGTTCAGTCCATTAAAGCTAGTGGGCCTATTGCAGGTACACCGTGGTATGTACAAAAATACCTTTTTTCTGGTATCCCAACAAATTCTGGTAAGGTACCTCAGAAACGTGATCTGAATGGGGACTCATACCCTAAACAGGGGTCATCTGCCCTCATTTGTCACGATTATGAGTGCCCTGAGTACAGAGCTTGACCACTGAGGCCACGTGACATCCTCTACACATGTAAGGCTACGTTCACATTGCCGTCAGACTTCACTATATAGAGTTCCGTCAAGACAACAAGAGTTTAGCAGAGAGAAAAAAATCCCTGATGGACACCATTCAAGTCAATGGGATCTGTCTGGACCCAGTGGGTCAGTTGTGGCACAAAAGAAGACCAAGAACAGGACCGAGCACAACGGCAATGTGAACTTAGACTATCAGAGCACCGACCGGAGGCACAACAGAGGGATTAGGGCAGAAACTGAATGGTAAGTAAAACAGCCCCTATTGGAAAGAACAGACAAAAATCTAGGCAAATTCTTAGTTACCATGGCGACCTGACACCTGAGATTTGTCAAGCCTTGCAATAAGAAGACATCTCCAATGTTGAATAGTGTAGCCTTGTGCGCCATCCTACTGTGCCCAAACCTTTCAGCATTACATATGTTAGCATGAGGGTCTTCCCTTCAGACATTTACCTTTTGGACCTTTGCAGTAGCGCCCCCTTTGCCAGGTGTCCTTTGCAGCCATGGAATGCTGTCCAGTAACTTGGATCCGACATCCTGTGAATGGGTGGATGAAGCTATTTGGGCACTCAGGACTGGCATGCCATTTATGGAATATTCATTCTCCAGAGAGTCCAATATGCCACAAAGTCTCCAAAGACCTAGCACCCCCACACCCAGTGATGCAGAGGGTGGTACAGTCTAGTGCATGTGCTCTGGAGATGGGTGAGGAGGCTCTAGTTACCCCCCAAGTCTCCCATGCCCCTTATACAGCCACACTCTACTCCCAGCCACCACTTGCTATAGCCCCGCTACCCTCCTCATGCCAGTGCCAGCCGACATCAGGGTACGGTGCCACTGCCCAGACACTGTCCCATTATACACTACACTACAACAGCTTCTATTAGTTCCATTGTTTCCCCCCCGCTCACTAGAAAAGCGCCCGGGAAGCAATGCCAGGCAGCCGCCATTCCGATAAGCCCGTTACATGTGTATGGGAGCCTGGCACCCCCTGCCCGTGCGTTACCCGCCAGCCCTCACCACAACCCCTAGTACTAAATGCCCGGGTCCCGCCGGTCAGCTCACAACGAGGGGCTACAACGGCAGGAAGCTGGGGCGGTGACGTCACGGGGGGCGGCCTCTAGACTAACACTGTCAGTGCCGGAGCACAGCGCATCACTCTCTCAGCTCTGCTGCACCGCTTTATGTAGAGGAGGCGTCTGAGGTGATTCTACATGGACATGATACATATGCTAGTAATAGGACATAGATATTATATACTACAAGGAGAGTAACCTGCAGTACATGGACATATATAGTAGGAATACTACTACACAGGGCTGAATTTCCTCATGCTGCCCTAGGCCAGTGTTTCCAAACCAGTGTGCCTCCAGCTGTTGCAAAACTACAACTCCCAGCATGACTGAATACAGTGGTTGGGAAACACTGCTCTAAGCACTTGAACTGAATAAACCCCACTAACCCCACTTTTTTATGCAGATACAGTGGTCCCTCAACATACGATGGTAATCCGTTCCAAACAGACCATCGTTTGTTGAAACCATCGTATGTTGAGGGATCCGCGCAATGTAAAGTATAGGACAGTGGTCTACAACCTGCGGACCTCCAGATGTTGCAAAACTACAACACCCAGCATGCCCGGACAGCCGTTGGCTGTCCGGGCATGCTGGGTGTGTTAGTTTTGCAACATCTGGAGGTCCGCAGGTTGTAGACCACTGTTAGAGGAAGTTGTACTTACATGTCCTCGCCGCTCCGGACCGTCACCGCTGCCCGGGATGTCGCTGTCCATCGCTGTCGCCGCATCCCCGAGGTGTCCCCGACGCTCCGGTAAGGCCTCTTCTTCCCCGGCATCTGCGCTCTCTGTCGCCGCCATCACGTCGCTACGCACACCGCTCCTATTGGAAGACGGGACGGCATGCTCATCGACGTGATGACGATGATGGAGAGCGCCGACGATGCAGAGGATCCCGAAGAGGACGCGCCAGAGCCCCGAGGACAGGTAAGTGATCGTCATCGGACCACACGGGGCACCGTAAACGGCTATCCGGTGGCATCTGAAGCAGTCTGCGCTGCCGGATAGCCGTTTATGCGATGGCCCCGACATACAAAAGCATTGTATGTTGATGCGGCCTTCAACATGCAATGGCCTCTGAGAGGCATTCGTATGTTGAAATGATCGTATGTCGGGGCCATCGTAGGTCGAGGGGTCACTGTATATCCAAATCTGCAGCAACACCCCTACATACTTAAAGGGTACCTCTCATGATGTTATATTTTATAATCCTCCCAGTTCACTGCCCCCATCATGATAAACCACCCCCTGCCTTTATTTTTATTATTTGATAGTTTTCTATCTTGATATTGCTCTGTATTTTATTCTCGGTCATATTCTCAGACTGGTAAGAGGCGTTCCCCAGCAGGCGTGACATCATCTGAAGCTATACTGGGGAGAACTTCCTTCCTCTGCTACACACAGCCCAGAGCAGTTCAGTGTGTGAGATGTCCTATGATTGGCTAAGGCTGCACACACACACACACACACAGCATTCCAGACTATATTTCCTGATTTTGGACTTCTGCCAGGCCAGTAGGAGTCCAAAGTCTGCGCAAGAGATGGGGGTAAATGTGCTCTGGAAAAGTAGGGAGACACCTAGTGGCAGCTTTTTTAAACACATATAAAACAGAATACATAATTTTTTTAAGTATATACAAAAGATTTTTTTTATTTACCATAAGGAGTGCAATAACAAAAAATTATTTTAATGAGAGTACCCATAACTAACATTCTGTAACATGAATTTTGTTGCAGATTTAACATGCATCTCACGATATACACATAAAGTGGTGAAAGCATCACAAATCCACACTATAATATACAAAAGGGCCCCTACCTACAGGGGGATCTACCTACTCCAGCACCTACGTAAAGGGGGAAACTACCTGAAGGGGAGTGGTCTACCTAATGGAGCCTAATAGGGGGACCTACCTACTTTTCCCTAACCCAGATATCTACCCACTATAGTGCAAGGGGTCATTATTACTGTCTTGAGGTGCTGGAAAAGTGCTGAGCCTTAAATGTTTTTCCGGCAGGTTCTACAGATACAACTTGTGGCTGAAAGAAATGGAAAGTGAACAACTCCAATTAGACTAGACGTCGCCTATGAGTCACCTGATGTAACTGTAAGGAATCACTTTACATGGTCTACAGCACCTGTGTAAAGGGGCAGGGATGTGGAATTCCTATCGCCCGACGCCCGGGACAAGCAGTTTCGGGCACCGGGCAGGTGAATTTGTCCCGGCCCTTAGCCCGGCTTCGGGCAAGCAGAGCAGGGCCGGACCTGACAAGTGCGGCGGCGATCTGCAGTCTGTATGGAGCGCGCACCCGACTCCTGCCCGCTCCATACTATGCAGCCTGTGTCCTCGGAAGCAGAGCAGGGGAGATGAGAAGCTGTGTACAGTATTTGTCTTCTCTCCCCTGCTCTGCAGACATGTGGGGGGGAGATGAGGGGGCGTGGCTTCTTTCTCCCCGTGCAGACCTGCGTCCTCTGCCTTCACTCCCCCCAGCTGTAGCTTCGGAGAGCTGGGGAGAGGAGGCACGTCTGCACGGGGAGATGCATGCGGCACTCTGCAGTATATATGGAGATTCCTGCCCGCTCCATACTCTGCAGCCCCCGGCTGTTCTCAGTAGCTGTGGGGCCGCCGCTAATAGCCAGCATGGGGCGATCGCCGCGGCTGGCTATTAACCTTTAGATCGCTGCTGTCAAAGCTGACAGCAACGTCTAAAGGGACATGTGAATGCTCCCTGGTGGGCTAGTTGGGTGGATCGCCCCCCGCAGCGCGATCACATGGGGGGCGATTCCCTATGGAGGTAGCCGGAGGGCTTACCTCTGTTCCCTGCAGTCCCGCTCTGTCATTGATAGATCCTGGCTGGACCAGGCTCTATCAATGGATCACAGAGTACACAGATTAATAGAGCTCAACAGAACTCTATTCATCTGTATGGGGAATCTAATGATTCCTCATATAAGTGTAATAAAGTGTAAAAAAAAAAAAAGTTTTAATAAAAGTTTGAAAGACAAACATTAACCCAGTGGTCTTCAAACTGTGCCCCTCCAGATGTTACAAAACTACAATTCCCAGCATGCCAGGACAGCCAACGCCTGTCCGGGCATGCTGTGAGTTGTAGTTTTGCAACATCTGGAGGGCCACAGTTTGAAGACTGCTGCATTAACCCCTTCCATGTTAAAAGTTCAAATCACCCCCTTTTCCTATATAAAAACATGTAAACATAATAAAAATAAACATATTTGGTATCACTTCGTGCGTAATTGTACAACCTATTAAAATATAACATTATGTATCCCGTACGGTAAATGTAAAAAAATACCAAACCACAGATTTGCAATTTTTATAATATCCCAGAAAAAAAAGTTAAAAAGCGATTAAAGAGTCAGATCAATACCAAAATGGTACCAATGCAAAAAACAGATTATGGCGCAAAACATGAGCCCTCATACAGCCTGGTATGTGGAAAAAAAATAAAGCTACAGGGGTTAAATAATGGCAATTAAAAAAATTAGAAAAAGTCCAGAATTAGTAAAACATGACGTAAATGATACAAATCTGGTATCGCTGTAATCAGGCGGCCTAAAGTATAAACCTAACATGTTATCTCAGCCACAAGGTAAATGGCGCAGAGAAGAAAACCACCAAATCTGCAAAATTATCTTTTACTATTTCAATTTCACTTCCCTTAATATATATATTTTTTTGGTTCAGAGAATATGTTATTGAAAAATTAAAAGGTATCATTATAGAAGGTAGTTATGGCTATTATAGGGCGAGGAGGAAAAAACGAGAGCGTAAAAGCGAAAATTGGCCGGGACAAGTGGATCGTCATGAGGGACAAGTAGATTTTGCTCCATTTTAGTCCCGTGGACAAGTAGTTTTTTATAACATTTCCACACCCCTGAGGGGATATCTACCATTATATGGGGGGGATATATATATATATATATATATATATATATATATATATATATATATATATATTAGCCCCTCATCATTGATCTTGTGAGCTCTATTCTTTTTATAAGCATAAGTGCAATATATTGGTGTGTTGAGGGCACCTTCTGCTACTATTAATACCATAGGTTATTTTATCATACCGTGGTTTTTGTTAGGTAGTGTGGTGGTGGGGTGTGTGATGAGGGCAGATGTTATTACCCTAGGGGCAGATGGCATTAAACCCTTGTATTCGTGACACCAGGGCGTGGTTTAGCCTATAACCACCCGAAGGTATACCGCTGGATCCTGGGCTAGACACGAGGGCAATAAAGACTCCGACACTAAATTACGGACAATGGTAGCTTTACTGAGGGTAGACAGATGGTAAAGTCTATACAGTTCAGCCAGGGCCCAAGGAGTGACCAGTGACACAGAGACCTTAAGGGCTTGCTGGGACCTGTAGTAGGACTGGACAATTTAATGCAGACCATGCTGACTTGACAGATGACAGGGACTGACTTGACTCATAAAGCTGTGACTTTAGCTTACTTGACTTGATGGTGGCTGCAGGAGTTTGAGGTCTACAACACTTTGGACACACACTAGGCGACTGCACTGGACCTCAGCAGAAGAGCAGAGCTCAAAGAGAGAAGCTATCTCCACCCAGGGGTTATATGGGGGAGACTAGCAGGGAGCCCCATAGGTCACTCTTGGGATCACCTGGTCACTGGTACCTCCTGGGTAACAATCACATGACATATCACATGATATAACTCTTAAAGCAACATTACATTTTATAACACTTTACATGGTAAAACACATTTACAATGGGGAAACAAGTGCAGGGGGCCTTGGGACACTGAAGGAGGCTGCCTGTCAGGACAGCAGGAGCATGGGATAACACATCCCGTACTGGGCCACCGCAGGAGTAATGAGGGTTATGCCCCAGATAGAGAGTGAGCTTATCATACTAGCAAGTGAGCCAGTTTTTGATAGGGACTGTGAGCAATAAAAGGGGTAGGTTCCTGTGCCGTCCATATTAGAGCGATTACTCCACTTAGGTTCACGGTCGTCCCTACCTAAGACCCACCCTAAGTCACGGGGGATAGGGCTGATGATAGCCAGGCTGATTTCTTATGTTGTATTGATTTGAGTGACGTTCACTTCACTGGCCTGTGTATATCTGTATGTGCCAGTTGTTTTTTTATATATTATCTATTGAGTGTGATATTTTGCACACACTTCTTTTGTGAGTGGTTTTTGTTCTTTTCTGTCCAGTTCTGTGAGGACAATTTTAGACATTCCAATAAATGTTAAAGGGGTATTCCGGGAAAAAACATCTTATCCCCTATCGAAAGGATAGGGAATAAGATGTCTGATCGCGGGGGGCCTGCCGCTGGGACCCCCCGTGATCTCCCTGCAGCAGCCCGCATTCTATGCGTAGCTACGTCTGAAGTTTCGGAAACCTCTGGCGTGATGTATTTCACTGTAGGTACTGTGTTCTTTTCTTTGTAGGCCTCATTCCATTTTCGGTAAACAGTAGAATGATGTGCGTTACCAAAAAGCTCTCTCTTGGTCTCATCTGTCCACAAGACGTTTTCCCAGAAGGATTTTGGCATATTCAAGGTAATTTTGGCAAAATCTAATGTTGCTTTTTTATGTCTCTGTGTCAGCAGTGGGGTCCCCCTGGGTCTCCTGCCATAGCGTTTCAGGTGGCCGGAAGAAGCGTCAATTGACGTGAAACGTTGCCAGTCCCTGCACCTGCCCCACTCTCCCCCTGTTTCATGCTGTAGCGTGTCTATCCACCTTTGATTTTGCTCCGATGCCGGAATAAATCTTACCAGTTACAGAAGTCTTATGGGTGAGTTGCCGTGTCTCTTTTTTCCTTGTATTGATGGACATATATTGCTTCTACCTAGGACACTGAGCACCCCCGAGACCTGTAGTATTAGACCGCTTCAGCTTCTTAGTGGCTCATACGCTACCACACCTAGTGCATTAACCCTTGCAGTGCATGGTCCTATTTCTTTTGCCTGGCTTTTGTCTTATCTATTTTAGAACAGAAAACTTGCTGTAATAGTTGCAGACATGTACCAAATTTATCAAACGGCACACAGACTTTGATAAATTTTGCTGATGCAACTTCTAAAAAAGTCGCAGACGTGCAAATTTTGTGCGAAAATTGTGCAAATTTTTTGTGAAAGGTCGCACAAAGAATGCAGGGCAGACCTGAGAAACCATCTATTTCTGGGATTGTGCAACAATTTTCCAACATTCGCACAAAGTGAACTAAATGGGTAAAAATCATGGAAATGTTTCTAAAGCAATTGTCGCACAAAAAGTCACACGGACCCATTGTGCAACATTTTGTGCGACAAACGTAGAAAAAAAATCTGTTTAAAAAGCTTTCTAAATGATAGATGATTGATAAATCTCCCCATTGTTCCTCTCTCTAACTCCTAACTGTCTCTTAGCTAACTGTGGAACTGCCCCATCTGTCTGTCAACTAGCTGTGAACTAAACCAGTGTACAGTCACTGCCTACAACAGTGGAACAATCCGACACCGCAGCACAAAAACTTACTTATAAACGTAATTACTATTTAGAACGTATGAAGGGGGTAGTCATCCCTTTCTGCATTACAGATTTTAGCCTAATTTAAAAAGTACACCTTAACTAAGTTGTTCAATTATCATGGAAAATTGTCTCACCTTATATAATGTTAATGTTAACACATATATATATATATATATATATATATATATATATAAGTTTTTTTATTTTGTTATATACCCTATGAGTGCTGTCATGGGGTGGGGGTGGAATGGGGTTGACAGAGTTAAACAGAGTCTAAGCGAATGCCGGGTGCAGTAGGGAAATTGCGGGGGTCCCCAGCGGCCAGATCAGACGATCAGACATCTTATCCCCTATCCTTTGGATAAGGGATAAGATGTCTGGGGGCAGAGTATCCCTTAAAGCCTGCAGTACCAACATGAAAAGTGGGATTGCAGGTGGCAGATGCACAGAGATTATCATTTGCGCATCTAAAGTTCCAGCTCAGTCAAACAAGAGGACCACCGCTGCCCACCAAGGACTTTCCGTTTGCTTACTTGTCAAGATCATTGCAAGCCCTGGGTGAAGGCTTTGAGGCTTCAGTAGGTGTCACACATCCAGGGGGCCCAAGTATTATCAGCCACAGGCATGTCATCACAGGTCTGTGTGCAGCCTGCGGATAGGGACAGGCACTTCTAAAGACTTGCGCTGTGCAGAGTCATGCGCTACAGGAATGGTGATTGGTCAGTGATGTGTCACATCACCAGCGCACCCTAAACACCATTATACTAGAAGCAAATATCACCATACATATTACCATTATTCTGTAACTGACCAAATCCAGCATATCTAGACCTATATTACCAATAACAACAGTATACTTTTATTCTCTGATGTCAAAGAGGTTTCTTGAAGACCATGAAGTGCTGAGATCTGGATTGCCTCCTTGTTCCCCTTCCCATCCATGTCCCTGTTTTAATTTTAAAGAATCACTGTATTTTAACTGGGTCATGTGATCCCCAGCCTGATCCATAGAAAATCAGTGTTCAATTTGTAAGAGGAAGTGGTCTGTCATACAGGATGACATCATCCTAGAACTATTTGGCTCATCCATCTGTCTATCCTTTGGATAGGGGATAAGATGTATTTGGGCCTGGACTACCCCTTTAATGTTCAGATTTGATGCGCAGGATTTTCTGCTGCAGATTTCAATGTAAACTGACTGACTGAACACAACTTGAAATACTGCACATCAAATCTGCACAGAATACTGTATGTGTAAATAGACCCTTAAGAAAGATTGGCATACAACATAAATCAGTTATTAATTTGCATTTACAATATGTCTACTTTATGTTGGCATCATTTGTTAAATGTTGTTTAACTTTTTTAGTGGGACTTAGAAGTTTGGCAGCAATTTTCCAAAATATAGAGAATTTCGAAATCAGATCTTTTTAGAGACCAGTTCATTTCTGAAGTGGATTTGAGAGGCCTGTATGTAAGAACCCCTATAAATCACCCCATTATAAAAACTGCACCCCTCAACGTAATTTAAATAGCTTTTGGGAAGTTTATTAACCCTTTAGGTGTATCACAGAAATTAAAGCAAAGTGGAAGTGGACTTCAAAAATTGCATTTTTTTTTGCAAATTTGCCATTTTTCTACATTTTTTCTGCAACACAGCAGGTGCAGTATAAATTACATGTTGTTTTTGTTCTGCTGTTCAGTACGATTATGGCGATATCTAATTTATATACGTTTTTTATGGTTTATCCTATTTACATCACAAAAAAAACATTTTTGTTTGTAAAAAAAAAAGTGTCACCATATTCTGAAAGCTGTAACTTTTTTTTTATCTTTTTTTTTTTTTTACCAATGGAGCTGTGTGAGGTTTTTTTTTTGTGGGATAAGTAGCGGTTTTGAATAGTTCTATTTTGGGGTATGTCTGACATTTTGACCACTTTTTATTACACTTTTAATGAGGCGGGATTACCAAAAAGCAGTAATTTTGGCAACATTATTATTATTATTTTTTTATGGTGTTCACCATGCAGTATCAATGACATGATGATTTTTATTCTGCAGATGGGTACGATTATGGCAATAGTTCACTTTTGTACTTTACTTGATGGTTTATTACTTTTACACTATTTTTGATTTTCAAAATCTTGTTAGTGCATCACTATTTTCTGAGAGTGTATTTTTTTATACCGACAATGTTGTGAGATAGCAAATTTTCTCCATGAGGAGGTGACGTTTTTAGAAGTACCATTTTGGAGTACATTGGACATTTTGATCACTTTTTATTTTAGTTTTACAGAGGCGACATTGATATACACCCTGTTCCAAATTATTATGCAAATTATATTTTTATCATCTACCTAAATAATTGATGTAAATAACAGTCAGCATAATTCTCATGCTATTAACTAACAAGAGTACAATTCAAATGTTATTGAACAAACCACCTAATGATAACAGTATTTTTGTTTAAACATAAAAACATAAAAAAACAATGCACTGTTCCAAATTATTACGCACAGTAAGTTTCAAAATTGTCATTTGTTGTGTTTGCAGCATATTTACCAAAATCAAAAGCTATTTCAAGCAAATTTTTAACAACATTTTAGCTTTTAACACATTTTAACAGATCATGTTACATTTGAACAGAGGACCCCTAATTTGATAGCAGCTTCACAAGTCTTGCATCCATTGAACTTGTGAGTTTTTGGCCAGTTTCTGCTTGAATTTGTTTGAGATTTTAGAATAGCCTCCCAGAGCTGCTGTTTGGATGTAAACTGCCTCCCACCCTTTTAGATCTTTTGGATGCTCCAAAGGTTCTCAATAGGATTGAGGTCAGGGAAGGATGGAGGACACTGTTACGCCGAGCGCTCCGGGTCCCCGCTCCTCCCCGGAGCGCTCGCTTCACTCTCTCCGCTGCAGCGCTCCGGTCACGTCCTCTGACCCGGGGCGCTGCGATCCCGCTGCCAGCCGGGATGCGATTCGCGATGCGGGTAGCGCCCGCTCGCGATGCGCACCCCGGCTCCCCTACCTGACTCGCTCCCCGTCTGTTCTGTCCCGGCGCGCGCGGCCCCGCTCCCTAGGGCGCGCGCGCGCCGGGTCTCTGCGATTTAAAGGGCCACTGCGCCGCTGATTGGCGCAGTGGTTCCAATTAGGGTATCACCTGTGCACTTCCCTATATTACCTCACTTCCCTTGCACTCCCTGGCCGGATCTTGTTGCCTTAGTGCCAGTGAAAGCGTTCCTTGTGTGTTCCTTGCCTGTGTTTCCAGACCTTCTGCCGTTGCCCCTGACTACGATCCTTGCTGCCTGCCCCGACCTTCTGCTACGTCCGACCTTGCTTCTGCCTACTCCCTTGTACCGCGCCTATCTTCAGCAGCCAGAGAGGTGAGCCGTTGCTAGTGGATACGACCTGGTCACTACCGCCGCAGCAAGACCATCCCGCTTTGCGGCGGGCTCTGGTGAAAACCAGTAGTGGCTTAGAACCGGTCCACTAGCACGGTCCACGCCAATCCCTCTCTGGCACAGAGGATCCACTACCTGCCAGCCGGCATCGTGACAGTAGATCCGGCCATGGATCCCGCTGAAGTTCCTCTGCCAGTTGTCGCTGACCTCACCACGGTGGTCGCCCAGCAGTCACAACAGATAGCGCAACAAGGCCAACAGCTGTCTCAACTGACCGTTATGCTACAACAGTTACTACCACAGCTTCAGCAGTCATCTCCTCCGCCAGCTCCTGCACCTCCTCCGCAGCGAGTGGCCGCTCCTGGGATACGCTTATCCTTGCCGGATAAATTTGATGGGGACTCTAAGTTTTGCCGTGGCTTTCTTTCCCAATGTTCCCTGCATCTGGAGATGATGTCGGACCTGTTTCCCACTGAAAGGTCTAAGGTGGCTTTCGTAGTCAGTCTTCTGTCCGGAAAAGCCCTGTCATGGGCCACACCGCTCTGGGACCGCAATGACCCCGTCACTGCCTCTGTACACTCCTTCTTCTCGGAAATCCGAAGTGTCTTTGAGGAACCTGCCCGAGCCTCTTCTGCTGAGACTGCCCTGTTGAACCTGGTCCAGGGTAATTCTTCCGTTGGCGAGTATGCCGTACAATTCCGTACACTTGCTTCAGAATTGTCCTGGAATAATGAGGCCCTCTGCGCGACCTTCAAAAAAGGCCTATCCAGCAACATTAAAGATGTTCTGGCCGCACGAGAAATCCCTGCTAATCTACATGAACTCATTCACCTAGCCACTCGCATTGACATGCGTTTTTCTGAAAGGCGCCAGGAACTCCGCCAAGATATGGACTCTGTTCGCACGAGGCGTTTCGTCTCCTCGGCTCCTCTCTCCTCTGGTCCCCTGCAATCTGTTCCTGTGCCTCCCGCCGTGGAGGCTATGCAGGTCGACCGGTCTCGCCTGACACCTCAAGAGAGGACACGACGCCGTATGGAGAACCTCTGCCTGTACTGTGCTAGTACCGAACACTTCCTGAGGGATTGTCCTATCCGTCCTCCCCGCCTGGAAAGACGTACGCTGACTCCGCACAAGGGTGAGACAGTCCTTGATGTCTACTCTGCTTCTCCACGTCTTACTGTGCCTGTGCGGATGTCTGCCTCTGCCTTCTCCTTCCCTGCTGTGGCCTTCTTGGACTCTGGATCTGCAGGAAATTTTATTTTGGCCTCTCTCGTCAACAGGTTCAACATCCCGGTGACCAGTCTCGCCAGACCCCTCTACATCAATTGTGTAAATAATGAAAGATTGGACTGTACCATACGTTTCCGCACGGAGCCCCTTCTTATGAGCATCGGATCTCATCATGAGAGGATTGAACTTTTGGTCCTCCCCAATTGCACCTCGGAAATTCTCCTTGGACTTCCCTGGCTTCAACTTCATTCCCCTACCCTGGATTGGTCCACTGGGGAGATCAAGAGTTGGGGGTCCTCTTGTTCCAAGAACTGTCTAAAACCGGTTCCCAGTAACCCTTGCCGTAACTCTGTGGTTCCTCCAGTAACCGGTCTCCCTAAGGCCTATATGGACTTCGCGGATGTTTTCTGCAAAAAACAAGCTGAGACACTACCTCCTCACAGGCCTTATGATTGCCCTATCGACCTCCTCCCGGGCACTACTCCACCCCGGGGCAGAATTTATCCTCTCTCTGCCCCAGAGACTCTTGCCATGTCCGAATACGTCCAGGAGAATCTAAAGAAGGGCTTTATCCGTAAATCCTCCTCTCCTGCCGGAGCCGGATTTTTCTTTGTGTCCAAAAAAGATGGCTCCCTACGTCCTTGCATTGACTACCGCGGTCTTAATAAAATCACGGTTAAGAACCGCTACCCCTTACCCCTCATCTCTGAACTCTTTGATCGCCTCCAAGGTGCCCACATCTTCACTAAATTGGACTTAAGAGGCGCCTATAACCTCATCCGCATCAGAGAGGGGGACGAGTGGAAAACGGCATTTAACACCAGAGATGGACACTTTGAGTATCTGGTCATGCCCTTTGGACTGTGCAACGCCCCTGCCGTCTTCCAAGACTTTGTCAATGAAATTTTTCGTGATCTGTTATACTCCTGTGTTGTTGTATATCTGGACGATATCCTAATTTTTTCTGCCAATCTAGAAGAACACCGCCAGCATGTCCGTATGGTTCTTCAGAGACTTCGTGACAACCAACTCTATGCCAAAATTGAGAAATGTCTGTTTGAATGCCAATCTCTTCCTTTTCTAGGTTATTTGGTCTCTGGCCAGGGACTACAGATGGATCCAGACAAACTCTCTGCCGTCTTAGATTGGCCACGCCCCTCCGGACTCCGTGCTATCCAACGCTTTTTGGGGTTCGCCAATTATTACAGGCAATTTATTCCACATTTTTCTACCATTGTGGCTCCTATCGTGGCTTTAACCAAAAAAAGTGCTGATCCCAAGTCCTGGCCTCCTCAAGCAGAAGACGCCTTTAAACGACTCAAGTCTGCCTTTTCTTCGGCTCCCGTCCTCTCCAGACCTGACCCTTCCAAACCCTTCCTATTGGAGGTTGATGCCTCCTCAGTGGGAGCTGGAGCTGTTCTTCTACAAAAAAATTCTTCCGGGCATGCTGTCACTTGTGGTTTTTTCTCTAGGACCTTCTCTCCAGCGGAGAGGAACTACTCCATCGGGGATCGAGAGCTTCTAGCCATTAAATTAGCACTTGAGGAATGGAGGCATCTGCTGGAGGGATCAAGTTCTCCTGTTATTATCTACACCGACCACAAGAACCTCTCCTACCTCCAGTCTGCCCAACGGCTGAATCCTCGCCAGGCCCGGTGGTCTCTGTTCTTTGCCCGATTTAATTTTGAGATTCACTTTCGTCCTGCCGATAAGAACATTAGGGCCGATGCTCTCTCTCGTTCCTCGGATGCCTCAGAAGTTGATCTCCCTCCGCAACACATCATTCCACCTGACTGCCTGATCTCCACTTCTCCTGCCTCCATCAGGCAGACTCCTCCAGGGAAGACCTTTGTTTCTCCACGCCAACGCCTCGGAATCCTCAAATGGGGTCACTCCTCCCATCTCGCAGGTCATGCGGGCATCAAGAAATCTGTGCAACTCATCTCCCGCTTCTATTGGTGGCCGACTCTGGAGACGGATGTTGGGGACTTTGTGCGAGCCTGCACTATCTGTGCCCGGGATAAGACTCCTCGCCAGAAGCCCGCTGGTTTTCTTCATCCTCTGCCTGTCCCCGAACAGCCTTGGTCTCTGATTGGTATGGATTTTATTACTGATTTACCCCCTTCCCGTGGCAACACTGTTATTTGGGTGGTCGTTGATCGATTCTCCAAAATGGCACATTTCATCCCTCTTCCTGGTCTTCCTTCTGCGCCTCAGTTGGCTAAACAATTTTTTGTACACATTTTTCGTCTTCACGGGTTGCCTACGCAGATTGTCTCGGATAGAGGTGTCCAATTCGTGTCTAAATTCTGGAGGGCTCTCTGTAAACAACTCAAGATTAAATTAAATTTTTCCTCTGCATATCATCCCCAGTCCAATGGACAAGTAGAAAGAATTAACCAGATCTTGGGTGATTATTTGCGACATTTTGTTTCCTCCCGCCAGGATGACTGGGCAGATCTCCTTCCATGGGCCGAATTCT
The DNA here is from genome assembly GCF_029499605.1 of Hyla sarda. Taxonomy (NCBI): domain Eukaryota; kingdom Metazoa; phylum Chordata; class Amphibia; order Anura; family Hylidae; genus Hyla; species Hyla sarda. Next base: position 246,198,765 of record NC_079189.1, on the reverse strand, counting down.
CGTATAACTTCAGGGTCTCTGAATCTTCCTCCAAATCCCCATTTTTCGTGGTGTACGGCCGTCACCCTCTTCCCCCCCTCCCTACCCCCTTGCCCTCTGGTCTGCCCGCTGTGGATGAAATTTCTCGTGACCTTTCCATTATATGGAGAGAGACCCAAAATTCTCTCTTACAGGCTTCTTCACGCATGAAGAGGTTCGCGGATAAGAAAAGAAGAGCTCCCCCCGTTTTTTCCCCTGGAGACAAGGTATGGCTCTCCGCTAAATATGTCCGCTTCCGTGTCCCTAGCTACAAGTTGGGACCACGCTATCTTGGTCCTTTCAAAATTTTGTGTCAAATTAATCCTGTCTCTTATAAACTTCTTCTTCCTCCTTCTCTTCGTATCCCTAATGCCTTTCACGTCTCTCTTCTCAAACCACTCATCCTCAACCGTTTTTCTCCCAAATCTGTTCCTCCCACTCCTGTTTCCGGCTCCTCGGACGTCTTCTCGGTCAAGGAAATTTTGGCTGCCAAAAAGGTCAGAGGGAAAAATTTTTTTTTAGTAGACTGGGAGGGTTGTGGTCCTGAAGAGAGATCCTGGGAACCTGAGGACAACATCCTTGACAAAAGTCTGCTCCTCAGGTTCTCAGGCTCCAAGAAGAGGGGGAGACCCAAGGGGGGGGGTACTGTTACGCCGAGCGCTCCGGGTCCCCGCTCCTCCCCGGAGCGCTCGCTTCACTCTCTCCGCTGCAGCGCTCCGGTCACGTCCTCTGACCCGGGGCGCTGCGATCCCGCTGCCAGCCGGGATGCGATTCGCGATGCGGGTAGCGCCCGCTCGCGATGCGCACCCCGGCTCCCCTACCTGACTCGCTCCCCGTCTGTTCTGTCCCGGCGCGCGCGGCCCCGCTCCCTAGGGCGCGCGCGCGCCGGGTCTCTGCGATTTAAAGGGCCACTGCGCCGCTGATTGGCGCAGTGGTTCCAATTAGGGTATCACCTGTGCACTTCCCTATATTACCTCACTTCCCTTGCACTCCCTGGCCGGATCTTGTTGCCTTAGTGCCAGTGAAAGCGTTCCTTGTGTGTTCCTTGCCTGTGTTTCCAGACCTTCTGCCGTTGCCCCTGACTACGATCCTTGCTGCCTGCCCCGACCTTCTGCTACGTCCGACCTTGCTTCTGCCTACTCCCTTGTACCGCGCCTATCTTCAGCAGCCAGAGAGGTGAGCCGTTGCTAGTGGATACGACCTGGTCACTACCGCCGCAGCAAGACCATCCCGCTTTGCGGCGGGCTCTGGTGAAAACCAGTAGTGGCTTAGAACCGGTCCACTAGCACGGTCCACGCCAATCCCTCTCTGGCACAGAGGATCCACTACCTGCCAGCCGGCATCGTGACAGACACACTATGACTTTCTCTCCTTTTAGCCCCATAGCAGCCATTGATTTAGAGGTATTATTTGGTGCATTGCCATGCATGAAGTAGATTTTTATAACGGAAAGCATAGTTCTTCCTTCTGTACCAGGGAAGAAAGTGGTCAGCCAGAAACTCCACATACTTTGCAGAGGTCATCTTTACACCTTCAGGACCCTTAAGGGGCCGACCAGCTCTCTTCCCATGATTCCGGCCCAAAACATGACTCCACCAACTCCTTGCTGACGTCGCAGCCTTGTTGGAACAGGATGGCCATCTACCAACCATCCACTACACCATCCATCTGGACCATCCAGGGTTAAACGGCACTCATCAGTGAACAGGACTGTTTGAAAATTAGTCTTCATGTATTTTTCTGCCCAATGCAGCTGTTTCTGCTTGTGAGCATTGGTTAGTGGTGGCCGAATAGAAGGTTTATGTACAGTTGCAAGACTCTGGAGGACTCTACACCTTGATGTCCGTGGGACTCCAGAGGCACCAGCAGCTTCAAATATCTGTTTGCTGCTAAGAAATGGTATTTTAGCAGCTGCTCTCTTGATCCGATGCAGAAATCTTCCTCAATGTGCCTTTATCTGCACGAACTCGTCTGTGCTCTGAATCAGCCACAAATCTCTCAATAGTGCAATGATGTTGCTTAAGTTTTCATGAAATATCTAATGATTTCATACCTTGTCCAAGGCATTGAACTATTTCACTCTTTTTGGCAGCAGAGAGATCTTTTTTTCTTCCCCATATTGCTTGAAAATGGTGCTCTGCTTAATAATGTGGAACGCCCACCTTTAGTAGTTTTTCCTTAACCCCTTGGGGACGGAGTGTTTTTCCATTTTTGCATTTTAGTTTTTTCCTCCTTACCTTTTAAAAATCATAACCCTTTCAATTTTGCACCTAAAAATCCATATGATGGCTTATTTTTTGCGCCACCAATTCTACTTTGTAATGACATCAGTCATTTAACCCAAAAATCTACAGCAAAACAGAAAAGAAAATCATTGTGCAACAAAATTGAAGAAAAAACGCCATTTTGTAACATTTGGGGGCTTCGATTTCTACGCAGTACATTTTTTCGGTAAAAATGACACCTTATCTTTATTCTGTAGGTCCATATGATTAAAATGATACCCAACTTATATAGGTTTGATTTTGTCGTACTTCTGGAAAAAATCATAACTATATGCAGGAAAATGTATACGTTTAAAATTGTCATCTTCTGACCCCTATAACTTTTTTTTCTTCTGCGTACAGGGCAGTATGAGGGCTCATTTTTTGTGCTGTGATATGAAGTTTTTAGCGGTATGATTTTTGTATTGTTCGGACTTTTTGATCACTGTTTATAAATTTTTTCATGATATAAAAAGTAACCAAAAATACGCTATTTTGGACTTTGGAATTTTTTTGCACGTACGCCATCAACCATGCAGTTTAATTAACAATATATATTTATAATTCAGACATTTCCGCACGCGGTGATATCACATATGTTTGTTTTTATTTACACAGGTTTTTTTTATATGAGAAAAGGAGGGTGATTCAAACTTTTATTAGGGAAGGGGTTAAATTATCTTTATTCACTTTTGTTTTCACTTTTTTTTTTTTCAGTGTCATAGCTCCCATAGGGGGCTATAACACTGCACACACTGATCTTTTACATTGATCAATGGTTTCTCATAGAAAACCATTGATCAATGATTCTGCCGCTTGACTGCTCATGCCTGGATCTCAGGCACTGAGCAGTCATTCGGCAATCGGACAGCGAGGAGGAAGGTAGGGGACCCTCCTCGTGTCCTACAGCTGTTTGGGATGCCTCGATTTCGCCGCAGCGATCCCGAACAGCCCACTGAGCTAGCTGGGAAGCAGTTTACTTTCATTTTAGAAGTGGCGTTCAACCTTGAACGCCGCGTCTAAAGGGTTAATAGCGCGCAGCACCATGATCAGTGCTGCGCGCTATTAGCCACAGGTCCCGTCCGTTGTTAGAGGCCGGGCCTGACCCGCTATGACAGGGTAGCCCCTCGTTATAGAAAGGGAGTGGGCGGAGGCCATACAGGTACACTCTCCGTCCCCAACAGGTTAAATGTTGATGGATAGTTTGCGCTGACACTGACAGGGCAGCTTGAATATCTTTGGAACTTGTTTGGGGCTGCTTATCCATCTTCCGGACTATCCTGGGTTGACACCTTTCATCAATTTTTCTCTTACATTCACGCCTAGGGAGATTAGCTACAGTGCCATGAGTTGCAAACTTCTCTATAATGTTGCGCACTGTGGACAAAGGCAAATCTAGATCTCTGGAGATGGACTTGTAACCTTGAGATTGTTGATATTTTTCCACAATTTTGGTTCTCAAGTTCTCTTCTCCTCTTTCTGTTGTCCATGCTTAGTGTGGTACACACATACACACAATGCAAAGACTAAGTTAACTTATCTCCTTTTTCTCTGCTTTCAGGTGTGATTTTTATATTGCCCACACCAGTTACGTGCCCCAGTAGTTTAACCCCTTAACAACCAAGGACGTATATTTACGTCCTTGCCCAGCTCCCGCGATATAACGCGGGGTCACGCGGTGACCCTCGTGTCATATCGGGTGAAAACACAAAAAGACAGGAGGGGCTCAACCTAGTGCAAGCAGGGTGCTACCCAGTGAAAAAACAACAGAATGTCTAAACCAGAAAAAGCCATCACTGATAAATGGTACCACACCCAGTATAATTAATTGAAAATGTTTATTGATACAAAAAATACATTAGAACATGCAATTGCACACAAAGAAGAAATTAAAAGCAATAAAATCTCTGACTAACTAAAGCCAGCACACAACTAGGGGAGGGGCCATGAACCCCTGTTGACACTGTCCTCCTTCAGTCTTCCATCTTCATTTGGCCCTTGATGTCTGGTCTGGGTGGTAACCCAACACAGTGCAATGTTGCAGTCAGTTAGTGTATGGTTGGTTATATTATTATTGTGATACATACCCCTTATTGATATCATTGCTTTCTGCATTACTGTTCTTTGTATATGATCTGCAGACCCGACACATAGGTCGTTTATTGCATTATTGAGGACAGGTGTCAGGTAAGAGAGGGGGTTCATGGCCCCTCCCCTAGTTGTGTGCTGGCTTTAGTTAGTCAGAGATTTTATTGCTTTTAATTTCTTCCTTGTGTGCAATTGCATGTTCTAATGTATTTTTTGTATCAATAAACATTTTCAATTAATTATACTGGGTGTGCTACCATTTATCAGTGATGGCTTTTTCTGGTTTAGACATATCGGGTGAAAATGCGGTGAAAATGAAAATGCAGTGTCCCGATCAGCTAGGACGCGAGCGGAGGGTCACTCACCTTCCCACGGCGCGTCCGTTCGACGATTGATTGCTCCAAGCTTGAGATGCAGGCTTGAGCAATCAACCACCGATAACACTGACCAATGCACAGCTATGGCTTTGCGGTCATCAGTGTAAAAGATCAGTGTGTGCAGTGTTATAGCCCCCTATGGGAGCTATAACACTGCAAAAAAAAAAGTGTAAAAAAAAAAAAGTTAATAAATGTCATTTAACCCTATCCCTAATAAAAGTCCACATCACCCCCCTTTCCCCCCCCCAAAAAAAAACATGTAAATGAAAATAAATATAAACATATGTGGTATTGACGCGTGCGTCAATGTCCGAACTATAAAAATATATCATTAATTAAACTGCAAGGTCAATGACGTACGTGCAAAGTAATCCAAAGTCCAAAATAACGTATTTTTGGTCACTTTTTATATCATGAAAAAATGAATAAAAAGCGATCAAAAAGTCCGATCAATACAAAAATGGTACCACTAAAAACTTCAGATCACGGTGCAAAAAATTAGCCCTCATACCGGCCCGTACGCGGAAAAATAAAAAAGTTATAGGGATCAGAAGATGACAATTTTAAACATATACATTTTCCTGCATGTAGTTATGATTTTTTTCAGAAGTACGACAAAATCAAACCTATATAAGTAGGGTATCATTTTAATCATATGGACCTACAGAATAAAGAAAAATGTACTGTGTAGAAACAGAAGCCCCCAAAATTTACAAAATGGCGTTTTTTCTTCAATTTTGTTGCACAATGATTTTTTTTCCGTTTCGCCGTAAATTTTTGGGTAAAATGACTAATGTCACTGCAAAGTAGAATTGGTGGCGCAAAAAAATAAGCCACCATATGGATTTTTAGGTGCAAAATTGCAAGCATTCCGATTTTTAAAAGGTGAGTAGGAAAAAACGAAAGTGCAAAAACTGAAAAACCTGTGGTCCTTAAGGGGTTAAAGGAGCATCACATGCTTGAAACAATCTTAAGTATGTATGAAGCCAGCTCAGCTCCTGAACTCCCTTTATACCCCAGCTGTGCTGCTGCACTTTTTAAAGATGGCGTACTGCAGCAAGGGGTTAAGCAGGTCCACCCACTTGACTACATAGCCCAGAATGAACAGATAATTACATCAGTAAATATCAAATAATATTGGAAACTGTCCCACAAAACTATATCATTCTGCAAGACTCCTGCTCTATAACATGATGCCTGCAGATTGGTCTGCATTTTCTATGTGCAGCTTCCCTTTAAGGCCTTATCAGCCTCATAAAAGTACTATAACTTTTTTATGTCTTTTTGTGACATTATGAAATAAATATATAGGTACTCTTAAGTAGCTCAAATACAGCTTTAAGTTAAATGAACTCCCCATTTTACAACCTTTTTAATACCTTTTTATGTGCTGTGGCATTGGTGGTTTTTGCTTTGTTGTTAAAGAATTAATTCAGTAAACACAGTAGCCATGCAGATGTTAATATCTTGGAATTCCTTCCTGACTGCATGGTTGAGCCCGGCAGTATGCGTGACTCTGGGTAAATGCTTTCACATCATTGTGTGCCCAAACACAGCATCATGGAAACATTAAATTTGCTGTCTGGAACTCCTCATTTCCAGCAATACACTTCAGTCTACATGGTGTAAAAGAGGCAAATCTGGTGGTATTATTAAAGGTCAATGGAAGCAAGAACAACAAAAAAGTAAAAACAATAAAATCTATAAAATTATAAAGGTTAAAGAGGTACTCTGGCCCAAAGACATCTTATCCCTTATTCAAAGGATAGCCCCCTCAATGCAAGCCTATGGGAGGGGGCATAACAGCTGCCACACCCCCTCCCATAGGCTTGCATTGAGGGAGCGGAGCTTGACGTCACATGGGGATGGAGCTGTGGCGTCACGATACTCCGGCCCCGTGATCGTGATTCATCAGACCCGGAGAGATGTTCGCTCTGGAGGCTGATGATAATGGGGTGCTGCATGAAAGACTGCGGGGGGTCACCAGCAGCAGGACCTCCGTAATCAGGCATCTTATCCCCTATCCTTTGGATAGGGAATAAGATGTCCCAGGGCCGGAGTACCTCTTTTAGGGGGAATTAATATTTATTGAACAGAATTTAAAGAGTACCTTGTGGAGGAAGAATGAAACGGCACCCAGAACGCTTCTTGCAAAACTTGCTGCTTTATTGCTTGGAGCGGGGTATACAAACTAGGATGCACTATACCAACAACATGCTTGTTTCACTTCACAGTCATGCTTTAGGATAGATGTTTTTGGTTTAGGATAGAAGTTTCTATGTATTTATTATGTGTCACTTTGGGTTTTGTGATTTGTTACTAAATAGATTACTTGGCATATGCACTAATGGTTAAAAGGAGTAGTCCAGTGGTGACCCAGTGGTGAACAACTTATCCCCTATCCTAAGGATAGGGGATAAGTTGCACATCACGGGGGGTCCGACCGCTGGGGCCCCCTGCGATCTCCTGTACGGAGCCCCGACAGCCCGCGGGAAGGGGGCGTGTCGACCTCCGCACGAAGCGGCGGTCGACACGCCCCCTCAATACAACTCTATGGCAGAGCCGAAGCGTTGCCTTCGGCAATCTCCGGCTCTGCCATAGAGATGTATTGAGGGGGCGTGTCGGCCGCCGCTTCGTGCGGGGGTCGACACCCGCTATCTCGGCGGAGAGCCGGGGCCCCGTACAGAGAGATCGCGTATTGAATGCATGGTGGAGTGGTGCAGACAGCATTTTCTACTGACTGTGTTATTAGAATTTAAAGAAGACTAACCAAGAGAAAATATAGAAAAGGTCCTTTACGTTAACCCCTTGTGGACCAAGCCCATTTTGACCTTAACCCTTTCAGGACTAAGGGTTTTTCAGTTTTTGCACTTTTGTTTTCTCCTCCTCACCTTTTAAAAATCATAGCATTTTCAGTTTTCCACCTACAGGCCCATATTAGGGCTTGTTTTTTTGCGCTACCAATTTTACTTTGTAATGACATCAGTCATTTTAGCAAAAAAAATTATTTGTGAGACAAAATTGAAAAAACCCCACCATTTGGTAAATTTTGGGGGCTTCTGTTTCTACGCAGTGCATTTTTTAGTAAAAATTACACCTTATATTTATTCTGTAGGTCCATACGATTAAAATGACATCCAACTCATATAGGTTTGATTTTGTTTTACTACTGTTAAAAAAATTATAACTTTTTGCACGAAAATTAGTACGTTTAAAAAAGTCCTTTTGGACCCCTATAACTTTTTTATTTTCCTGTATATGGGCCGGTATGAGGGCTCATTTTTTGCGCCATGATCTGAAGATTTTATCGGTAGCATTTTTGTTTTGATGGGACTTTTTGATCTCTTTTTATACATTTTTTTAAGGTACACAAAGTGACCAAAAATACTGAATTTTTTAGTTTTTTTTACGTGTACGCCATTGATCATATTGTTTAATTAACATAATATTTTTATAGTTCAGTTAGACATTTACGCATGCGGCTATACTACATATGTTTATATTTATTTTTGTTTACATGTTTTTTTTTTTATGGAAAAAGGGGGGTGATTTAAACTTTTATTAGGGAAAGGGTTAAATCACATTTATTAACTTTTTTTTTCTATTTTGTTTTTTTTACACATTTACAGCCCCCATAGGGGACTATAACATGCAATCTTTTAATTGCATACACTGATCAATGCTATGCCATTGATCAGTGTTATCGGTGCTTTTCTGCTCTAGCCTGGATCTCAGGCATAGAGCAATAGATCGCCGATCGGACAACGAGGAGGAAGGTAGGGAACCTCCTTGTGTCCTCTCATCTGATCAGGGCACCGTGGTTTTACCGCAGTAATCCCAATCAGCCCCACTGAGCTGCCAGGAAGGAATTATTTTTTATTTTAGACACAGCGATCAACTTTGATCGCCGCGTCTATGGGGTGAATACCGGACATCACCACGATCGGTGAAGTCCGGTATTAGCCACGGGTCGTTGACAGCCGGGACTGACCTGCTATGACGCGGGATCAGCTCGTGATCCCGCGTCATAGTGGGGGAGCGGGTGCAGGGCATACAGGTACACCCTGTGTCCTTAACAGGGTTAAGGACCAGGCCAATTTTCGCTTTTGCACTTATGTTTTTTCCTACTCCACTTCTAAAAATCTTAACGCTTTAAATTTTGCACCCACAGACCCATATAATGGCTTGCTTTTTGCATCACCAATTGTCCTTTGTAATGACATAATTTATTTTATAACAATCTGCGGCAAAACAAAACAAAATTATTTGTAGGGTGAAATTTTAAAAAACAAAACCATTTTGTAACTTCTGGGGGCTTCCGTTTCTACGCAGTGCACTTCTTGGAAAGAATGACATCTTATCTTTATTTTATAGGTCCATACGATTATAGAATACCCAATTTATGTAGGTTTTATTTTATTTTACTACTTTAAAAAAATTATAACTACATGCACCAAAATGAGTATGTTTAGGCTGCTTTCACACTACAAAATCCTCCGTTTTTAAACATCCGTAGGAAGATCCGTGTAAAAATCAGCTGAAAACGGCAGTAACAAAATTCTATACATCCGTTAGAAAATCCCATTATAGTTTATGGGATTTTCTAATATCCGTATGAATCCGTTATAGTCCGTTATTGATAACGGTCGTTAGTTTGTTACGGAAGATAGTTACGGAAGAAATAGTTCATGAACTATTTCTTCCGTAACTATCTTCCGTAACAAACTAACGTCCGTTATCAATAACGGACTATAACGGATTCATATGGATATTAGAAAATCCCATAGACTATAATGGGATTTTCTAACGGACGTATAGAATTTTGTTACTGACGTTTTCAGCTGATTTTCACACGGATCTTCCTACGGATGTTAAAAAATGGAGAATTTTGTAGTGTGAAAGCAGCCTTAAAATTGTCATCTTCTGACCCCTATAACTTTTTTATTTTTCCACAAACGGGGATATATGAAGGCTCATTTTATGCTCCGTGGGCTTTTTATGAATTTTTTTTATGATATATGAAGTGACCAATAATGCACAATTTTGGACTTAGGTATTTTTTTATGTGTACGCCATCAACTGCAGTTTTGCTACCCTTATATTTTAATAGCTCGGAGATTTACGCACGTGGTGGTTCTACATATGATTATTTTTATTTTTTATCTCATTATTTTATTTTTTAAAAATGGGAAAAAGGGGGATTTAAACTTTTATTAGGAAGGGATTAATTCACTTTTATTAACTTTTTTTAACACTTTATTTTTTAGCCCCCATAGGGGGGTAAAACATGCAATCTTTTGCATGTATATATGCATATATGTCACGATGCCGGCTGGCAGGTAGTGGACCCTCTGTGCCAGAGAGGGATTGGCGTGGACCGTGCTAGTGGACCGGTTCTAAGCCACTACTGGTTTTCACCAGAGCCCGCCGCAAAGCGGGATGGTCTTGCTGCGGCGGTAGTGACCAGGTCGTATCCACTAGCAACGGCTCACCTCTCTGGCTGCTGAAGATAGGCGCGGTACAAGGGAGTAGGCAGAAGCAAGGTCGGACGTAGCAGAAGGTCGGGGCAGGCAGCAAGGATCGTAGTCAGGGGCAACGGCAGAAGGTCTGGAAACACAGGCAAGGAACACACAAGGAACGCTTTCACTGGCACTAAGGCAACAAGATCCGGCAAGGGAGTGCAAGGGAAGTGAGGTAATATAGGGAAGTGCACAGGTGAAAACCCTAATTGGAACCACTGCGCCAATCAGCGGCGCAGTGGCCCTTTAAATCGCAGAGACCCGGCGCGCGCGCGCCCTAGGGAGCGGGGCCGCGCGCGCCGGGACAGAACAGACGGGGAGCGAGTCAGGTAGGGAAGCCGGGGTGCGCATCGCGAGCGGGCGCTACCCGCATCGCGAATCGCATCCCGGCTGGCAGCAGGATCGCAGCGCCCCGGGTCAGAGGACGTGACCGGAGCGCTGCAGCGGAGGGAGTGAAGCGAGCGCTCCGGGGAGGAGCGGGGACCCGGAGCGCTCGGCGTAACAGTACCCCCCCCCTTGGGTCTCCCCCTCTTCTTGGAGCCTGAGAACCTGAGGAGCAGACTTTTGTCAAGGATGTTGTCCTCAGGTTCCCAGGATCTCTCTTCAGGACCACAACCCTCCCAGTCAACTAAAAAAAAATTTTTCCCTCTGACCTTTTTGGCAGCCAAAATTTCCTTGACTGAGAAGACGTCCGAGGAGCCGGAAACAGGAGTGGGAGGAACAGATTTGGGAGAAAAACGGTTGAGGATGAGTGGTTTGAGAAGAGAGACGTGAAAGGCATTAGGGATACGAAGAGAAGGAGGAAGAAGAAGTTTATAAGAGACAGGATTAATTTGACACAAAATTTTGAAAGGACCAAGATAGCGTGGTCCCAACTTGTAGCTAGGGACACGGAAGCGGACATATTTAGCGGAGAGCCATACCTTGTCTCCAGGGGAAAAAACGGGGGGAGCTCTTCTCTTCTTATCCGCGAACCTCTTCATGCGTGAAGAAGCCTGTAAAAGAGAATTTTGGGTCTCTCTCCATATAATGGAAAGGTCACGAGAAATTTCATCCACAGCGGGCAGACCAGAGGGCAAGGGGGTAGGGAGGGGGGGAAGAGGGTGACGGCCGTACACCACGAAAAATGGGGATTTGGAGGAAGATTCAGAGACCCTGAAGTTATACGAAAATTCGGCCCATGGAAGGAGATCTGCCCAGTCATCCTGGCGGGAGGAAACAAAATGTCGCAAATAATCACCCAGGATCTGGTTAATTCTTTCTACTTGTCCATTGGACTGGGGATGATATGCAGAGGAAAAATTTAATTTAATCTTGAGTTGTTTACAGAGAGCCCTCCAGAATTTAGACACGAATTGGACCCCTCTATCTGAGACAATCTGCGTAGGCAACCCGTGAAGGCGAAAAATGTGTACAAAAAATTGTTTAGCCAACTGAGGCGCAGAAGGAAGACCAGGAAGAGGGATGAAATGTGCCATTTTGGAGAATCGATCAACGACCACCCAAATAACGGTGTTGCCACGGGAAGGGGGTAGATCAGTAATAAAATCCATACCAATCAGAGACCAAGGCTGTTCGGGGACAGGCAGAGGATGAAGAAAACCAGCGGGCTTCTGGCGAGGAGTCTTATCCCGGGCACAGATAGTGCAGGCTCGCACAAAGTCCTCAACATCCGTCTCCAGAGTCGGCCACCAATAGAAGCGGGAGATGAGTTGCACAGATTTCTTGATGCCCGCATGACCTGCGAGATGGGAGGAGTGACCCCATTTGAGGATTCCGAGGCGTTGGCGTGGAGAAACAAAGGTCTTTCCTGGAGGAGTCTGCCTGATGGAGGCAGGAGAAGTGGAGATCAGGCAGTCAGGTGGAATGATGTGTTGCGGAGGGAGATCAACTTCTGAGGCATCCGAGGAACGAGAGAGAGCATCAGCCCTAATGTTCTTATCGGCAGGACGAAAGTGAATCTCAAAATTAAATCGGGCAAAGAACAGAGACCACCGGGCCTGGCGAGGATTCAGCCGTTGGGCCGACTGGAGGTAGGAGAGGTTCTTGTGGTCGGTGTAGATAATAACAGGAAGTCTTGATCCCTCCAGCAGATGCCTCCATTCCTCAAGTGCTAATTTAATGGCTAGAAGCTCTCGATCCCCGATGGAGTAGTTCCTCTCCGCTGGAGAGAAGGTCCTAGAGAAAAAACCACAAGTGACAGCATGCCCGGAAGGATTTTTTTGTAGAAGAACAGCTCCAGCTCCTACTGAGGAGGCATCAACCTCCAATAGGAAGGGTTTGGAAGGGTCAGGTCTGGAGAGCACGGGAGCCGAAGAAAAGGCAGACTTGAGTCGTTTAAAGGAGTCTTCTGCTTGAGGAGGCCAGGACTTGGGATCAGCATTTTTCTTGGTTAAAGCCACGATAGGAGCCACAATGGTAGAAAAATGTGGAATAAATTGCCTGTAATAATTGGCGAACCCCAAAAAGCGTTGGATAGCACGGAGTCCGGAGGGGCGTGGCCAATTTAAGACGGCAGAGAGTTTGTCTGGATCCATCTGTAGTCCCTGGCCAGAGACCAAATATCCTAGAAAAGGAAGAGATTGGCATTCAAACAGACATTTCTCAATTTTGGCATAGAGTTGGTTGTCACGAAGTCTCTGAAGAACCATACGGACATGCTGGCGGTGTTCTTCTAGATTGGCAGAAAAAATTAGGATATCGTCCAGATATACCACAACACAGGAGTATAATAGATCACGAAAAATTTCATTGACAAAGTCTTGGAAGACGGCAGGGGCATTACACAGTCCAAAGGGCATGACCAGATACTCAAAGTGTCCATCTCTGGTGTTAAATGCCGTTTTCCACTCGTCCCCCTCTCTGATGCGGATGAGGTTATAGGCGCCTCTTAAGTCCAACTTAGTGAAGATGTGGGCACCTTGGAGGCGATCAAAGAGTTCAGAGATGAGGGGTAAGGGGTAGCGGTTCTTAACCGTGATTTTATTAAGACCGCGGTAGTCAATGCAAGGACGTAGGGAGCCATCTTTTTTGGACACAAAGAAAAATCCGGCTCCGGCAGGAGAGGAGGATTTACGGATAAAGCCCTTTTTTAGATTCTCCTGGACGTATTCGGACATGGCAAGAGTCTCTGGGGCAGAGAGAGGATAAATTCTGCCCCGGGGTGGAGTAGTACCCGGGAGGAGGTCGATAGGGCAATCATAAGGCCTGTGAGGAGGTAGGGTCTCAGCTTGTTTTTTGCAGAAAACATCCGCGAAGTCCATATAGGCCTTAGGGAGACCGGTTACTGGAGGAACCACAGAGTTACGGCAAGGGTTACTGGGAACCGGTTTTTGACAGTTCTTGGAACAAGAGGACCCCCAACTCTTGATCTCCCCAGTGGACCAATCCAGGGTTGGGGAATGAAGTTGAAGCCAGGGAAGTCCAAGGAGAATCTCCGAGGTGCAATTGGGGAGGACCAAAAGTTCAATCCTCTCATGATGAGATCCGATGCTCATAAGAAGGGGCTCCGTGCGGAAACGTATGGTACAGTCCAATCTTTCATTATTTACACAATTGATGTAGAGGGGTCTGGCGAGACCAGTCACTGGGATGTTGAACCTGTTGACGAGAGAGGCCAAAATAAAATTTCCTGCAGATCCAGAGTCCAAGAAAGCCACTGTAGAGAAGGAGAAGGCAGAGGCAGACAACCGCACAGGCACAGTAAGACGTGGAGAAGCAGAGTAGACGTCAAGGACTGTCTCACCTTTGTGCGGAGTCAGCGTACGTCTTTCCAGGCGGGGAGGACGGATAGGACAATCCCTCAGGAAGTGTTCGGTACTAGCACAGTACAGGCAGAGGTTCTCCATACGGCGTCGTGTCCTCTCTTGGGGTGTCAGGCGAGACCGGTCGACCTGCATAGCCTCCACGGCGGGGGGCACAGGAACAGATTGCAGGGGACCAGAGGAGAGAGGAGCCGAGGAGACGAAACGCCTTGTGCGAACAGAGTCCATATCTTGGCGGAGTTCCTGACGCCTTTCAGAAAAACGCATGTCAATGCGAGTGGCTAGGTGAATAAGTTCATGTAGATTAGCAGGAATTTCTCGTGCGGCCAGAACATCTTTGATGTTGCTGGATAGGCCTTTTTTGAAGGTCGCGCAGAGGGCCTCATTATTCCAGGACAATTCTGAAGCAAGTGTACGGAATTGTACGGCGTACTCGCCAACGGAAGAATTACCCTGGACCAGGTTCAACAGGGCAGTCTCAGCAGAAGAGGCTCGGGCAGGTTCCTCAAAGACACTTCGGATTTCCGAGAAGAAGGAGTGTACTGAGGCAGTGACGGGGTCATTGCGGTCCCAGAGCGGTGTGGCCCATGACAGGGCTTTTCCGGACAGAAGACTGACTACGAAAGCCACCTTAGACCTTTCAGTGGGAAACAGGTCCGACATCATCTCCAGATGCAGGGAACATTGGGAGAGAAAGCCACGGCAAAACTTAGAGTCCCCATCAAATTTATCTGGCAAGGATAAACGTATCCCAGGAGCGGCCACTCGCTGCGGAGGAGGTGCAGGAGCTGGCGGAGGAGATGACTGCTGAAGCTGTGGTAGCAACTGTTGTAGCATAACGGTCAGTTGAGACAGCTGTTGGCCTTGTTGCGCTATCTGTTGTGACTGCTGGGCGACCACCGTGGTGAGGTCAGCGACAACTGGCAGAGGAACTTCAGCGGGATCCATGGCCGGATCTACTGTCACGATGCCGGCTGGCAGGTAGTGGACCCTCTGTGCCAGAGAGGGATTGGCGTGGACCGTGCTAGTGGACCGGTTCTAAGCCACTACTGGTTTTCACCAGAGCCCGCCGCAAAGCGGGATGGTCTTGCTGCGGCGGTAGTGACCAGGTCGTATCCACTAGCAACGGCTCACCTCTCTGGCTGCTGAAGATAGGCGCGGTACAAGGGAGTAGGCAGAAGCAAGGTCGGACGTAGCAGAAGGTCGGGGCAGGCAGCAAGGATCGTAGTCAGGGGCAACGGCAGAAGGTCTGGAAACACAGGCAAGGAACACACAAGGAACGCTTTCACTGGCACTAAGGCAACAAGATCCGGCAAGGGAGTGCAAGGGAAGTGAGGTAATATAGGGAAGTGCACAGGTGAAAACCCTAATTGGAACCACTGCGCCAATCAGCGGCGCAGTGGCCCTTTAAATCGCAGAGACCCGGCGCGCGCGCGCCCTAGGGAGCGGGGCCGCGCGCGCCGGGACAGAACAGACGGGGAGCGAGTCAGGTAGGGAAGCCGGGGTGCGCATCGCGAGCGGGCGCTACCCGCATCGCGAATCGCATCCCGGCTGGCAGCAGGATCGCAGCGCCCCGGGTCAGAGGACGTGACCGGAGCGCTGCAGCGGAGGGAGTGAAGCGAGCGCTCCGGGGAGGAGCGGGGACCCGGAGCGCTCGGCGTAACAATATATTTGACAATGCTATGCCATAGAATGGATCAGTGTTATCAGCGCTCTGCTTCTCCAGTCTGCATAGGACTGGGAGCAGCAGAGCACCGATCGGACGGCGAGGAGGCAAGTAAGGGCCCTCCCGCCGTCCTCTTAGTTGATCGGGACATCGCAGTTTTACCGCGATGGTCCAGATCAGCTCCGCTGAGCTGCGGGACACTTTTGCTTATGGTTAGACGCCACAATCAACTTTGATTGCGGAGTCTAAAGGGTTAATGCCAGGCATCGGCCCAATCATCGGTGCCCCGCATTAACCCTGGGTCCTGGCTGATAGCAGTCAGGACCCACGGTGTTTGAAGCGTGCTCAGCTTGTGAGCATGCTTCAAACCCCACTAACAGGACCAGGGCTTACAGGTATGCCCTTGGTCCTTAAGTACTGGGATGCAAGGACGTACCTGTACTCCCTTGGTCGCCAATAGGCTACGGGTAGGGTCATACGTAACGTATACGGTGTGTATTTTGATGGATTTTTTCTGCAGATGATTTTGCTACCCATTGACTTTAATGGGTAGGAAAATACACATATGCAAATACGCAGCAAAATATGCAGAGTATACACTACGTTTGACCCTACCCTTAGTTGCATAAATTTTTTTCTATGCAGACATATGTCCATCTAAAGTTATAGGCTCAAAGTCTGTGTTGGGACCTCTGGCACTATCATGAGTAGATAAGTAACATCTCCCCAATTTTATTAACTTTATTTAGCTCTTGCTGTCTATCTGTTTGGCCCAGATTTATTAATCTGTTTGAGATAACAAGTGTCTGATTTGACCAGAGCAGCCTATCACAGCTCAGCTTTCATTTTACCAGAGCTCACCAAAGTGCTTATGTCACTTTGTCTCTGTGGGGGAGGGGAGAGAGGATGCAAAGTTGACAGAGGATGTCAGGTTTTTCTACACTTTCTGTCTGTCACAGCATACTCCCGACAGGAAAAACGGCACAGTACAGGTAATAAGTGTATATTACAATACAGTAGGTCTAGCTATGAGAGGACAAAATATGAATAATTTTTGCTTTCCAGAGTACCCCTTTAAATCTATTCACTTGCATGCATTTACATTCTCATTAATTTACATACATTTTCTGCTCTCTGCTGTCACCTCTGGTGAGCAGCATTACGGTAATTAACCTTTGGAATTCTCCAGAATTCTCCAGAATCAGGCCGACGCTGTTGCTAGGCAAATTAGGCAGCCTATTAGGGGGCATCTACCTGTATATCAACCTACTTGGGAGGGGGGGGGTTGCATACAGGGGAATTACCTGTCTATCTATCTACATACCTACATGGGGATTACCTGCCTAACTAGCTATTTACATACCTACAGGGGAGGTACCTACTTTTCTACATACCTACAGGGGGATTATCTACCTATCTATCTACATACCTAAAGGGGAAAATTGCCTAACTGCCTACTGTCTACATTCCTACAAGGAGATTACCTACCTATGTATCTATTTACATTCCTACAGGAGGATTATCTACCTACCTATATACATACCTAAAGGGGGATTACCTAACTAACTACATACATACAGGGGGATTATCTATCTATCTTCATTCCTACAAGGGGATAATGTACCTAACTGCCTATCTATACACCCCAGGGATAGATGGGCAATAGGCAGGGACAGAAAAAAAAATGGATGGTGGGAGCTACCCTTTAATATTTGGTTGCATACCCTTTGGAAAAAATAACTGAAATCAGTCACAGGTGTTCAATGGGATTTACATCTGGACTCATTGCTGGCCACTTCAGAACTCTACAGCTCTTTGTTGCCATCCATTTCTGGGTGCTTTCTGACGTATGTTTCCGGTCTTTGTCCTGCTGGAAGACCCAAGATCTGGGACTCAAACCCAGCTTTCTGACACTGGGCTGTACAGTGTGACCCAAAATCTGTTGGTAATCCTCAGATTTTTATGATGCCTTGCACACATTCAAGGCACCCAGTGCCAGAGGCAGCAAAACAACCCCAAAACATCATTGAACCTCCACCATATTTCACTGTAGGTACGGTGTTTTTTTTCTTTGTAGGCCTCATTCCGTTTTCAGTAAACAGTAGAATAATGTGCTTTATTAAAAAGCTCTATCTTGTTCTCATCTGTCCACAAGCCGTTTTCCCAGAAGGATTTTGGCTTACTCAAGTTCATTTTGGTAAAATGTAGTCTTGCTTTTTTATGTCATTCTGTCAGCAGAGGGGTCCTCCTGGCTCTCCTGCCATAGCGTTTCATTTCATTTAAATGTCGATGGATAGTTCGCGCTTACACTGATGCTCCCTGAGCCTGCAGGACAGCTTGAATATCTTTGGAACTTGGGGCTGCTTATCCACCATCCGGACTATCCTGCGTTGACACCTTTCATCATTTTTTCTAGCTACAGTGCCATGGGTGTTACGCCGAGCGCTCCGGGTCCCTGCTCCTCCCTGGAGCGCTCGCAGCGTTTCCCTCTCTGCAGCGCCCCGGTCAGACCCGCTGACCGGGAGCGCTGCACTGACACTGCCGGCGGGGATGAGATTTGCATAGCGGGACGCGTCCGCTCGCGGATCGCATCCCAAGTTACTCACCTGTCCCGGCCCCCGGCTGTCACGTCCTGGCACGCGCGGCTCCGCTCCTTAGGGCGCGCGCGCGCCAGCTCTCTAAGATGTAAAGGGCAAGTGCACCAATGATTGGTGCCTGGCCCAATCAGTCTAATTAGCTTCCACCTGCTCCACGTCCATATAACCTCACTTCCCCTTCCCTGCTTTGCTGGATCTTGTTGCCCTTGTGCCTAGAGAAAGCATTTTACTGTGTTTGCCATTCCAGTGTTCCAGACCTCTTGCTATCACCATTGACTACGAACCTTGCCGCCTGCCCTTACCTTCAGCTACGTCTGACCTCGCCCCTGTCTAGTCCTTCTGTCCCGCGCCTTCTCAGCAGTCAGCGAGGTTGAGCCGTTGCCGGTGGATACGACCTGGTTGCTACCGCCGCAGCAAGACCATCCCGCTTTGCGGCGGGCTCTGGTGAATACCAGTAGCAGGAAATGTAAAATATGTGTAGCTCACTTAGGATAAAATAAATAATGTGCTTGAGGTTAAAGGTGTTACCTTCACCCAAAAGGCCTAATGTAATATGTAGAAATTATAAATATAAAATATTTATGTGAACCAGTCCTCAAAAGCACAGGGGAGAGAAAAAGGAAAAGACTAGTGGAGATGGGATCCAAGAAATGGTCTTTATTATATAAAAAGGATATATATGACCAATCGCCTAGCAGGGCCCTTGCTAAAGGCGAATGGCATATACTGGGTAAAAATAGATATAATAAAAAATACAGAATATAGTAGGATTAAAATGAAATAAATATGATGGGTAAGTAGCACCAAAGAAAATTCATTAATTAAATATCTGCTGCATATATCAGGAGAAAACGTTCTCAGTCCATATAATTCATAGGGATATTTCAATCCAAAATCCACAAGAAATGTCCAGAATGAAAAGTCACAATTAGTTTGGGTGTATCCGGAGTAACGGTATATGGTAGTGAGTGTAGCGACAATAGCTACAATAGGAAATTCATGGACAAGTAATGCAGACAATGTGGCAAACACTGTCAGCGATGAAGATGTCAAGTCTCGGTGCACAGCACCACTCACCCTCCTTTGGAGTCCTCAGGTCCGGGCTGGCACGGCTGAGTCCGGCACTCTGGATATCAATGCCCGTCTGGGTGGTATGCTGGCTGAATCTCCGGGGGTCCGAGTGTCCTGGGCTGGCACGGGAGGCGTCCGGCCTTGGGGAGGATGATGTCCAGGAGTAACTCTGCCGACCGGGGCTGTTAGTGGATGCAGGTAACAGGTTGTGCGGATTGCACGTGTGAATAAGGCGCTAACAGCGCGCGTGCAGCAATGGTCCCGGAATCGCGGGCATCCAGCTGTTGCAATTGGAATATGGCAGATACAGTCTATTTGAAGTGATATACACTTATGGATAAGGTGCAGATAATGGGCTAGACGCGTTTCAAGGCCGCGGGCCTTTTCTTCAGTAGCTATAGGTGACACCTATAGCTACTGAAGAAAACGCGTTGTGACTTTTCATTCTGGACATTTCTTGTGGATTTTTCATTGAAATATCCCTATGAATTATATGGACTGAGAACGTTTTCTCCTGATATATGCAGCAGATATTTAATTAATGAATTTTCTTTGGTGCTACTTACCCATCATATTTATTTCATTTTAATCCTACTATATTCTGTATTTTTTATTATATCTATTTTTTTTACCCAGTATATGCCATTCGCCTTTAGCAAGGGCCCTGCTAGGCGATTGGTCATATATATCCTTTTTATATAATAAAGACCATTTCTTGGATCCCATCTCCACTAGTCTTTTCCTTTTTCTCTCCCCTGTGCTTTTGAGGACTGGTTCACATAAATATTTTATATTTATAATTTCTACAGAATACCAGTAGCAACCTAGAACCGGTCCACCGACACGGTCCACGCCAATCCCTCGCTGACACAGAGGATCCACATCCAGCCTGCCGAATCCTAACAATGGGTTGCAAACTTCTTGATAATATTGCACACGGTTTACCAAGGCAAATCTATATCTCTGGAAATGGACTTGTAACCTTGGTATTTTTAATATTTTTCCACAATTTTGGTTCTCAACTCCTCAGACAGTTCTCTTCTCCTCTTTCTGTTGTCCATGCTTAGTGTGGCACACACACAATGCAAAGACTAAGTGAACTTCTCTCCTTTTTCTCTGCTTTCAGGTGTGATTCTTATATTGCCCACACCTGTTACTTGCCCCAGATGAGTTTAAAGGAGCATCACATGCTTGAAACAATCTTATTTATCCACAATTTTGAAAGGGTGCCAATAATTTTGTCTAGCCTATTTTTGGAGTTTGGACTGACATTATGTCCAATACACACAAAGGAAATAAATATGTGTATAGCAAATTTACGGCCATGACTGTAGAGCAAAGTTGCTAAAGCTTACCAGGTACCAGGATCACATACCTTTCAACTTTTGCTCAGAGCAAAGAGGGACAAGCCAACCTCCTAACTGCACCCGCAGGTAATGTGCCTAACCACGCCCTTAGTCATACCCTAACCACCCTGCACCTGCAGAATGGGAATGCCTCTTTAACAGCAATAATGTCAGTCTGTCATCTAAGTTTAGGAGGACCTTCTATACTGAAAGGCTGACAGCAACCCCCATCATTACCACCACAGACCATATAAATGACATCAAAGAGAATTGTGGATTTCAGCACTTCTGGGTTGAGGACTATGCAGTACAAAAATTGTATTTCGAGACCAAATCAACGACACATGTATATTGCAAACTTGGGCATCTACCGCAAAGGTATTTAATGCCACAAAATTTCTTTTTGCTGGATAAACCCTTTAAAAGACTGAGGGGTTAACGATTTTCAGGGCCCCTTAACAATCTGTGCCTTTGTGAACTTCCAGTCAGGTCAGAGAAATGTGTCCTGTTGGGCACCATCTCTTTCCCTGCGATGGAACTGAGTGGGACTATAAGGGCCAGCAGACCTTGGTTTACCCTGTCCTCTCTGGGTCACCACAAATATTTGGTAATTTTTACATTTTTGGTAAAGATGTGTTTTGAAGGAAGACTTTCACGCGGGCATTGCGCCCAGACCTTAAACGGCTATTAGGCTCTTATTTCCCCCCCCCAGCCTTTAACGGGCGTTATCGGCAGTGTGAAAGAAGCTTTAGAAAGATAAACAACTGCTCAAAACACAAAACCATTAATGCACAAAAATATATTTTTTGGACCCTGACTGTCATATTGTTCATTAGACAGCTCCAGTGTCTAGCGTGGGATCAGGTCACATCTATGGGGCAAGGAAGTAACACAGTAGGCCGAAGCCTGAGTGATTCCAAGTAGGTGAGAAAGATCCCTGAGCTCCCAAAAAATAAAACTTGAACTGTATTTAGAGAAAAATACACTGATACATGTTATAAAACTGCAAGACTAAAATCAACGTGTTTCAAATTGGTAACTTTGGGGGAGATTTATCAATATGTCTCTGTGTGCAGCTACTTCACAGAGTTTTTTTCTTTTTTTTTTTGCTGTGTTTTTGGCTTCTGTGCTCCAAATTTATCAAAACTGTGCAAGACTTTAATAAATTTTGCACATATGAAAAATCACCTCAGAACTTGCTGTTGGATGTCATTTTTCTAAGCCATGGCAGAGGAGGCATGAATATGCATTGTTTTTTTCTTTTTAGTTTGGGCAATATTTTTGCGCCTTTTTAAAAAAGATGCAGTTACTCAATCTCGTTCACTGAAAAGTCAAAAATGAAGCACTGCATTTTAAGTCACTTTTTAAATTGCGCAAAAATTTGGCACCAAATTTCAGCCAATAAAATGTCAGGAAGGCAAAAATAAATCTCCCTCTATGTTCAAGAACCGTTATCTGTTTGAAATACATTGATGTTTTGTATTGTATATTGTTACATGCACCAGTTTATTTACTTATATTTTAACCTCTTGGGGAGGCAGGGCATATGCATACGCTCTGCATCCCCAATCCTTAAGGACCCAGGGCGTATCTGTACGCCCGTGGGAATTCCGGTCCCTGCCGCTTGCCGGGCGGGGACTGGATCGGGATGCCTGCTGAAATCATTCCGTGTTATACAGGTCTCCGGTCCAAGACAGCACTGATCCCCCTGAAGAAATAGGAGTGAGGTGGCAGGGGTGCCACCCCTCCTATCCCTGCTATTGGTCGGTCAGAAGCTACCGACCAATAGCAGATCGGGGCAGGGTTAAAGTTCAGTTCCCCCGCTCTTCCCAACCATGGTAGTCCAGGCAGGGCAGGGGATCTGTGCTGGGAGCCGCAGCGGAGGTCCCTTACCAGAAAGCAGGTGGCGATCCTTCTCTAGGTGCGGTGTCGGTGGCGATCCTGCAGACGACGGAAGCCTGGTGAGTTGCCTAGCAGCATCTGGAGGGCCACAGTTTACAATGGTCTCTAATCTATAGCCCTCCAGATGTTGCAAAACTACAACTCCAGCATGCCCACACAGCAGTTTGCTTTCTGGGCATGCTGGGATTTGTAGTTTTGCAATATCTGGAGGGCAACAGTTTGGAGATCACTGTGCGGTGGTCTCTAAACCGTGGCCCTCTAAATCTTGCAAAACTACAACTCCCAGCATGCACGAACAGCAAACGGCTGTCTCGCCATGCTGAGAGTTGCAGTTGCGTGCCTCCAGCTGTTGCGTAACTACATCACCCAGCTTGCCCTTTGGCAATCAGCTGGAGGCACACTGGTTGGAAAATACTGAGTTAGGTTCTGTTACCTAACTCAGTATTTTCCAACCATTGTGCCTCCAGCTGTTGCAAAACTACAACTCCCAGCATGCACGGTCTGTCAGTGAATGCTGGAAGTTGTAGTTTTGCAAAAGCTGGAGGTTTGCGCTCCCCCCCCCATGTAAATGTACAGGGTACAATAATTCGGGCGGGGGTTTACGGTGAGTTTCCTGCTTCAAGTTTGAGCTGCGCCAAATTTTCCGCCGCAGCTCAAACTCCTAGCGAGAAACTCATCATAAACCCCCGCCAGTGCGAATGTATCCTAAAAACACTACACTACACAAAATAAAGGGTAAAACACTACATATATACACACACGTACATTGTCCCCCCTTCCCCCACCCCAATAAAAATGAAAACGTCTCGTACGGCAGGGTTTCCAAAACGGAGCCTACAGCTGTTGCAAAACAACAACTCCTAGCATTGCCGGACAGCCAATGACTGTTCAGCCATGCTGGGAGTTTAGCAACAGCTGGAGGCACCCTGTTTGGGAATCACTGGCGTAGAATATTTTTGCTAGCAGAGGCAATTGTAAGGCCCTATTCACATGGCAGAATTTCCGCTCATCTGCCCCAATTTCGCTTCCACTTTTGAGGTTTTTGTGCTGAATTGGTGTGGAATCCAAGTGGAAATTCTGCAGAAATGTGAATGGGAGTGTGGACTCCCATAGAAGTGTACTAAGCTTTTATTTGAGGAGGAATTCTGCCGTGTGAATAGAGCCTAATGCTTGTATCTGGGTCTGCCCCTATGCAAATCCCTAATTTAGGCCTCAAATGCACATGGTGCTCTCTCACTTCGGAGCCCTGTTGTATTTCAAGGAAACAGTTTAGGGCCACATATGGGGTATGTCTGTACTTGGGAGAAATTGCCTTACACATTTTGGTGGGCATTTTCTCCTTTTAACCTGTATGAAAAGGAATAGTTGGGGTCTACACCAGCCTGTTAGTATAAAAAAAAATTTGTTTTACACTAACATGCTTCTGTTGCCCCATACTTTTCATTTTCACAAGAGGTAAAAGGAAAAAAAGACCCCCAAAATTTGTAACACAATTTCTCCTGAGTACGGAAATCCCCCATATGCGGACTTAATATGCTCTGCAGGCACACAACATGGCTCAGGCATGAGAGCGCACTATGTGCATTTGAGGCCTAAATTGGTGATTTGCACAGTGGTGGCTTTTACAGCAGTTCTGACATAAATGCAAAAAAATAAATACCCACATGTGACCACATTTTGGAAATTACACCCCTCACGTAATGTAATAAGGGGTGCAGTGACCATTTACACCCCCCAGGTGTCTGGCAATTTTTCATTTGCACAGCCTACTGTTCCGAAGATCTGTCAAACGCCAGTGTGGTGTAAATACTCACTGTCGCCTTAATTAAATTCTGTGAGGGGTGTAGTTTCCAAAATGGGGTCACATGTGTAGGCAGTCCACTGTTCTGGCACCATGGGGGCTTTGTAAATGCACATGGCCCCCAACTTTAATTCCAAACAAATGCTCTAAAGCTCAATGTCGCTCCTTCTCTTCTGAGCATTGTAGTTCGCCCACAGAGCACTTTACATCCACCTATGGGGTATTTCCATACTCAGAAGTGGTGTTACAAATTTTAGGTGGCATTTTCTCCTATTACCCCTTGTAAAAATGTAAAATTTGGGGAAAAAACTGCATTTTAGTGAAATTTTATTTTTCATTTACACATCCGACTTTAACAAAAAGTCGTCAAACACCTTTGGAGTGTTAAGAGTCACTGTACCCCTTGTTACGTTCCTTGAGGGCTGTATTTTCCAAAATAGTATGCCATGTATTTTTTTTTTTTTTGCTGTTCTGGCACCATAGGGGCTTCCTAAATGCGACATGCCCCCCAAAAACCATTTTAGCAAAATTTGCTTTCCAAAATCCAAATGTGACTCCTTCTCTTCTGAGCATTGTCGTGTGCCAGCAGAGCACTAGACTTCCACAAATGGGGTTACACATTTTGGGGGGCATTTTCTCCTATTACCCATTTAAAAAATGTAAAATTTGGATAAAAAACTGCATTTTAGTGAAAATAATTTTTTTCATTTACACATCCAACTTTAATGAAAAGTCGTCAAACACCTGTGGGGTGTTAAGGCTCATTGTACCCCTTGTTACGTTCCTTGATGGATGTAGTTTCCAAAATAGTATGCCATGTGTTTTTTTTATTTTTTTTGCTGTTCTGGCACCATAGGGGCTTTTAAATGGTTAACAAACTTTCTGAATGTCATTTTGAATACTTTGAGGGGTGCAGTTTCTATAATGGGGTATTTCTCACAGAAAGGCCCCTCAAATCCATTTCAAACTTAACTGGTCCCTGAAAAATTCAGATTTTGAATTTTTCGTGAACATTTTTAAAAATTGCTGCTATACTTCCCTCTAATGTCTTCAAAAAGTAAAAACACGTCAACTTTATGATGCTAACATAAAGTAGACATATTGGCCCTCATTTACTATTGCAAACCCGAGATGTTTTGTCGGGTTGTGCACCAGATTCTGTCGCATTGCGCCAGAAATTCTGTCTGCGCCAGATTTTGCGACAGAATTTGCACCAGAATTGAAAAAACCCGACTAACTCTCCATTTTGCTAAGAAAACCCGAAAAAGGGGCATGGCCGCTAGGGAAAGGGGCGTGGTCTCTGAAAAGGGGCGTGTTCCTGACATTTTCACAAAAAAAACTACATATTTACTAAGGTTTCCACATAAAATGTGATGGATTTGAGCTGAGGAAAACCAGACAGATCAGAGCATGTGTAAAAAAAAAAAGCAAAGTGTAGGGAAAGTGGAAAATGTAGGGAAACCTTAGAAAATACTGTGTAAAATAAATTGTAGGGAATTAAAACCCACAAAGAAATCTACACTCCACTCTTAGTAAATGAGGACCATTGTATTTGTGATTCAATATATAATTTATTTGGAATGTCCATTTTCCTTACAAGCAGAGAGTTTCTAAGTTAGAAAAATTCAACATTTTCTAAATTTTCATGATATTTTGGGATTTTATATCAGACAGGAGGCATTCGCATTATATGCAATATCTTTCTTTACTGCAAACACATAGCAGCCCAAAAACGTAATATTCAAGTAATACAGAGAAAAAACTTTGGTAACACACGCAGGTGTCAGGTAAGCACACACAAACATGCTGTCACAACAGGTATCCAATAGGTGTATATCCCAGGTTATATAAGGACCCATTGACTGTCATTAGTCCTCTTTCTTTGCTGCTCCGCGGACAGTTCAGATGAATACTTTATTTACGTTCATTGTCACTATTCATTACTAAGTTTGTTCATATAATTGCTATATTAATTATTATATTACATATTTTTCCTACCTTGTGCTCACATTAAGGTATCGCCGCTGTATTCGCGCGCCACACTCCGCTCACGCGCCGCTCTCTTCTCAGTCACGGCCATTTTCCTGATGACGCACTTATTTTTTATCTGTTCTCGCGATATCTCCTCTGGTTGGTGATCAACCAGTTGTTCCCGCCCTCAGTTACTTCATTCGCGACGCGACTAGTCACTCAGCAGGTTCCCGTTCTATTGGCTGACTAAAATTTCTCTGACTAACAATATTTATTAGCTTATACTGCCGCCTAGCGTTCTTTTCAGAACACTGCAGTACATTTCATAGCTATTCAACACAGTTGGTCAATTTTTTTCCCTCAGGAAAGAAGTTTTTTCTATATATACATTATTCTCAGTAGCCCATTTATTAACACATTATTAATAGATTAATTAATTAACATATATATATATATATTAATTGATATTTTATAGACCACTGATATATTGATAATATATTGTGTGTTTACACCTATCACTAGTGGTGTTATTTTACTTTAACCATTATATTAGGTTATAAAATTTTATCGGCTGCATATTTTCTGCTATTACAATTATGTCATCTGATCAAATGACTGCGAGAGATCCTAGAAGCACAATTTCTATGGAAATTCAAGAACTGGTTGACCAGTCTGTAGCCAGATCAGTCAAAAGTGCAGTGTCTGAGGCTATGGCTTCTATGCAGGACACTCTGGCTTTATCTGTGGCTAGATCCATTAACCAATTTTCCTCTCAGCAACAGCAGACTGATAAAATTCATAAAAAACGACCCTTTAAGAGGCCTCTAAATAAAGACGACCCTTCCGTTTTATCCTTTCAGCGGGGTCAAGACCACATTCCAGGCTTGCGCCCATCTTGCAGCCATCATACAGATGCTCAATTATTGCATCCTAAACCCTCCACCCGTGAGGAAGAGTATGACGTACGGGAAGAAAGGGCCTCTAAAAGATCCAAACCGGACTCCTTTACGGAGTCTAAGGAGACAGCTTCTGATGAGGATTCAGAATCCTCTGACAATGGGGATCAATCCTTTGAGCCAGATGATGTAGGTGAGGATAATACCAATTATGGAGACACCTCAGTCTCAGATTCCACCATTTTGGATTCTTTGGGGTTACCATTCTTTAACCCTTCCCAAATTTCTCACCCAAGGTCAGGAGAGTGGTCTACAAACCCTCAGGTTGACAAATTTATTTCTTTCTGGCTAAAAAGGGGTCTTGACAAAAAGGATAGAAATAAATTACGGGCAGAGTGCCCAAGACCTACACTTTCTGTTGACACTTCCCAGACTCCAGAAGTAGATCCCATTTTAATTAAATATTTACAGAAATCGGGAAAAAATCCCAAAAAGGGAATAGACCGGAGTTTCAGATCGTGCCAGGATAAGTTCCTGGACCTCTTGGGACCTATAGCCAAAATTATAGATATTACAGAAGAGGCTGCAGCCTCTGGCAACCCCATAGATATACCTACTATGAGGGGTTGGGCCCAAAGGGCTATGTGCCTTTTTGGAAATATAAATGAGGCCTTCTGTACAGAAAGGAGAAGGTCCATATTAATGAAGCTGGATCCACAGCTTACTCATTTGGCCACGTCTGAGTCCACCAACCCTACTGAAGGACTCCTTTTTGGAGATAACTTTGTAAAAGACATATCTAAATACGTAGGGTTATTCTCAAGCCTCGACAAGGCACAATCTAATCTGAAAAAAGTTTTTTCAAACAAAATTTTTGGCAGGGCTGGGAAAAGCAGGGGCTGTTTTCCCAGCCGAGGTAACCAAAACAGATACCAATATAAAGGCCCCAAACCTCAACCAGACAGGTCATCATCATTTGCCCCTCCGGTTACCCACCCACAGCCATTCTTTCCTACCCGTGGACGCCCATGGAGGGCAAGAGGCTTCAGAGGCGCCCAAAGATCCAGGCCTTCAGGTAAGTCACCCAGTTTCTTTCCATCCTCCAGTGGGCGGAAGACTCCTTCTTTTTTCCCAAAATTGGGAGGCAGTATCTTCCGACCATTGGATCCTCTCAGTTGTGAAAGGTTATCAAATAGAGTTTATATCCCCTCCGATACAGACTAATTTTCCTCATCCCATACAGTTTTCAAAAGAAGATCAACTTCTTATCAATTCAGAAATCGAGGAGCTAGTTTAAAAAAATGCTATTATCCAAATTCCCCTCGATTCACCAGGTTTTGTGAGCAACCTCTTTCTGGTGAAGAAAAAAGACGGAGGTCACAGACATGTAATCAATCTCAAGTTGTTGAACAACTTTGTGTATTACCGTCATTTCAAAATGGAGGGAATACATTTATTAAAGGATCTTCTTCTTCAAGAAGATTGGCTGATCAAAGTAGACCTGAAAGATGCTTACCTCACGGTCCCTATTCACCAATCTTCACAACCTTTTCTCCAATTTATTTGGAACAACATGAAATGGCAGTTTACTTGCCTTCCTTTTGGTCTTTCATCAGCCCCTTGGTGCTTCACCAAGTTGATGAAACCAGTTGTAGCCATTCTGCGATCTCGTGGCGTTCGTCTAATAATTTACTTAGACGACATTTTGATTATGGCTTCCTCTCGTGCCCAGGCTTTTTCCCACGTGGGAAACTATCTCTCTTATCTTATCTAGGCTTCCTGATCAACTACGACAAATCTGTTCATATACCCTCTCAACAAATGGAATTTCTAGGCTTTTTGATAGATACTCGTTCGGCTCTTTTGAGTCTCCCTTTGAAGAAGTTAAAAACTATTCGCAGGGAGATTCGTTCTTTGCTGAACAAGGATATTATTTCTCTACGAGCCATTGCTCGGATAGTCGGTCTTTTATCAGCCTCAATTTAGGCCATTTTTCCTGCCCCCTTACATTACAGGGCCCTCCAACGATTGAAAATCCAACATCTTCAACAGGGCCTTGGGTATTCGGACGAGATACCATTATCCCCAGAAGCCAGAGAAGAATTGGTCTGGTGGGTTCATCATATCCAGGAATGGAATGGGAAGACGATTTTTCTTTCCAGACCAGATGTCATCTTGGAGTCGGACGCCAGCCTGGTTGGCTGGGGCGCTCATTTCGGATCCCTTTCTACGGGAGGCAAATGGTCTCCCACAGAATCCGTTCTTCACATCAATTGTCTAGAACTCAAAGCAGGATTTTTCGCCCTGAAGAGTTTCATAAGAGACATGTCCCATTGCTGTGTGCTCCTTCGCATGGACAACATAACTGCTGTCTAATATATAAATCGCTTAGGAGGGACAAAATCAGAACTGCTCGTCAATATTGCAAGAGAACTCCTTCACAAATCTACAATAGTCCTGATCACTCCGTGGTGGCCAACTCAATCTTGGTTCCCACAAATTCTCAGCATGGTTCTGGATTATGCCAGGATCCTTCCCCCATTACAAGATCTCCTATTAGATCCCTCCAACAACCCTCATCCGCTAATACTATCACAACAACTTCCTCTAGTTGCTTGGTTGATTTTGGGCCAACCTCTTTTGACTCAGACATTTCTTCATCAACTAGAACTATCCTCTCCGAAGCCTGGGCTCCAGGCACCAGGACAGCTTACCGATCAGCCTGGAAGTTTTGGGCTGATTGGTGCGCACAAAGGGACTTGGATCCCATTCGTGCACCTCTCCCCCACTTCTTGAACTTTTTATCTAAATTATTTGATGATGGTAAGGCTTATCGCACCATTAATCTTTATCGATCAGCAATTTCCTTTTACCATGAACCTGTCAACGCCATTCCCATTGGACAAATCCCTATTGTATGTAAACTACTTAGGGGTATTCGACTTAAACGTCCCCCAGTACCTAAATATCATTCTACATGGGATGTCAATTTGATCTTGAATCTCTTTAATTCTTGGGAAGATAGTGACGCCCTGTTGCTTAAACTCCTCTCTTTTAAACTTACTACTCTTCTATGTTTGATTTCCATCAAGAGAGTTTCTGATGTCAAGGCCCTTGATATATCTCTTCACCAGTTCTCCCCTTAAGGTGTTGTGTTTAAGATCAACAGAAGAACTAAAACTAACATTCAGGAAGTTTTCTATCCGGCTTTTCCTCACAATGATAAGCTCTGTGTGGTCAGATGTCTCAAGTCTTATGAAGCTAAGACAATTTCCATCAGGAATAGTTCCTATTCTCAACTCCTTATATCTTATTGCAAACCGCATTTACCGGTTTCTTCCGCCACCCTTGCCAGGTGGGTTAGACAGGTAATGTCTTTTGCCCACATAGACATTTCTCTTTTTGGCGCCCATTCCACTAGAGGAGCAGTTTCCACCAAACTCTTACAATCAGGTGGCTCTCTTGCCGACCTTCTCAAAGCTGCAGACTGGTCTTCTGAGTCTACCTTTAAAACCTTCTACTTTAGACCGGAATCTCATGTTTCTATGTCTATGCTTTAATTTAGTTGTTAGTATTATCAATGTTATTCTATGCATTGTAGCTTTGAACTTGCATATAATGCGAATGCCTCCTGTCTGATATAAAATTGAAGATTTTCCTAAACCAGTTGACGGAAAATATAGATTTTATGAAAGACAGGAGGCGAGCATTATCCCTCCCTATTTCCCATCCCTGTTATTTTTCTAATTTTGTCGTTTTAGCATATTAAGAAATTTGACTTCGGGACATGCTTGACCTCACTCGTTTGTTCATGGATTCTACTACTGGTGTTTCTACAAGTTTACCTACATTTCACTGCTTGAGGAACGTCAACTTCACCTTCATCTTCTCACCTGTATCTTCTTCAGTAGTCTTCAAGGTTTTGGATTCTCCTTCAAGTTGAACTGGTTGAACTTTTATTTCAGGTCACACAAAGAAAGAGGACTAATGACAGTCAATGGGTCCTTATATAACCTGGGATATACACCTATTGGATACCTGTTGTGACAGCATGTTTGTGTGTGCTTACCTGACACCTGCGTGTGTTACCAAAGTTTTTTCTCTGTATTACTTGAATATTACGTTTTTGGGCTGCTATGTGTTTGCAGTAAAGAAAGATATTGCATATAATGCTCGCCTCCAGTCTTTCATAAAATCTATATTTTCCGTCAACTGGTTTAGGAAAATCTTCAATTTTTCACCAAGAAAGGATGCAAGTAATGACGAAAATTTACCATTTTGTTAAAGTAGAATGTCACGAAAAAAACATTCTCGGAATCAGAATAAAAGGTAAAAGCATCTCAGAGTTATTAATGCATAAAGTGACAGTGGTCAGAATTTCAAAAAAGGGCTGAGTCCCTAAGGGGTTAAGTTTTATCTTTTTGGAGCTGGAGAATCTTTCCCTTTGCATGCCAGAAGTACTACTGGTATGGATTATTATCATATTAAAACTGCTGCTAAACAGTGTAACTGATAATTTATCACAATAAGAAACTTTGTTTTTATTTCAAGAGTTTTTACAGTCACGGCCGTAAATGTTGGCACCCCTGAAATTTTTCAAGAAAATGAAGTATATCTCACTGAAAAGGATTGCAGTAACACGTGTTTTGCTATACACATGTTTATTCCATTTGTGTGCATTGGAACTAAACCAAAAAGGGAGGAAAAAAAAGCAAATTGGACATAATGTCACACCAAACTCCAAAAATTGGCTGGACAAAATTGTTGGCACCCTTCCAAAATTGAGAAGTTAATTTAGTCTTTGCATTGTGGACAACAGAAAGAGGAGAAGAGAACTGTCTGAGGACTTGAGAACCAAAATTGTGGAAAAATATCAACAATCTCAAGGTTACAAGTCCATCTCCAGAGATCTAGATTTGCCTTTGTCTACAGTGTGCAACATTATAGTTTTCAACCCAGGGCACTGTAGCTAGAAAAATTGATGAAAGGTGTCAACGCAGGATAGTCTGGATGGTGCATAAGCAGCTCCAAACAAGTTCCAAAGATATTCAAGCTGTCCTGCAGGCTCAGGGAGCATCAGTGTCAGCGCAAACTATCCGTCGACATTTAAATGAAATTAAACGCTATGGCAGGAGACCCAGGAAGACCCCTCTGCTGACAGAATGACATAAAAAAGCAAGACTACATTTTGTCAATGTAAGACTCACCGCAGACAGCAGGTACCCAGGAAGTAGTAAATCCGTAGTTCCACGGTATTCTGGAGCGGGTTATGTAGTGGATCCGCTGGACCTGTGTGGCAGATGTTGCGGGCCGTGCCAGGGAGCGGAGTCTAAGGTGCCGCTGGTTTTCACCAGAGCCTGCCGCAAAGCGGGTTGGACTTGCTGCGGCAGGCGACACACAGGTCGCTAACCCTGGCACGACTCGACCACACAGGCGGCTGAAGTGAAGCGTGGCACAGAAGGAATAGGCAGGACGTAGTCAGGCTGGCTAGAGTTCAGGGCAGGCGGCACAGGAGCGTAGTCAGAAAGGTAGCAGAAGGTCAATAGGCTGGCGGCTAGAAACACGGTCGGGTCACGGAATACAAAGGTCTGGTACACGGAAAGGAAATGCTAAGACTGTTTTCTCTAAGGTGCAAGGCAAACAAAGATCCGGCAAGGGTACTAAGGAGGTGCTAAAACTTATAATAATTTCAAAGCCGGAGCTGAGAGACAGAGGCCGGGGACGGAGGTGAGTGACGGGCTGGGACTCGCATGCGGGCGCGCCACGCGATGCAAATCCCAGCACCACTGGGAGCCGACATACGGGGATAGATGTGCTCGTGGCCGGTATGTCTGGCCGGAGCGCTGTTTATTACAGCCAAAATGAACTTGAGTAAGACAAAATCCCTCTGGGAAAACATCTTGTGGACAGATGAGACCAAGATAGAGCTTTTTGGTAAAGCACATCATTCTACTGTTTACCGAAAACGGAATGAGGCCTACAAAGAAAAGAACACAGTACCTACAGTAAAATATGGTGGAGGTTCAATGATGTTTTGGGGTTGTTTTGCTGCCTCTGGCACTGGGTGCCTTGAATGTGTGCAAGGCATCATGAAATCTGAGGATTACCAACGGATTTTGGGTCACACTGTACAGCCCAGTGTCAGAAAGCTGGGTTTGCGTCCGAGATCTTGGGTCTTCCAGCAGGACAATGACCCCAAACATATGTCAAAAAGCACCTAGAAATGGATGGCAACAAAGCGCTGGAGAGTTCTGAAGTGGCAGCAATGAGTCCAGATCTAAATTCCATTGAACACCTGTGGAGAGATCTTAAAATTGCCGTTGGGAAAAGGCGCCCTTCCAATAAGAGAGACTTGGAGCAGTTTGCAAAGGAATAGTGGTCCAACATTCTGGCTGAGAGGTGTAAGAAGCTTATTGATGGTTAAAGGAAGCGACTGATTTAAGTAATTTTTTCCAAAGGGTGTGCAACCAAATATTAAGTTAAGGGTGCCAATAATTTTGTCCAGCCCATTTTTGGAGTTTGGTGTAACATTATGCCCAATTTGCTTTTTTTCTTCTCTCTTTTGGTTTAGTTCCAATACACAAAAAGGGAATAAACATGTGTATAGCAAAACATGTGTTACTGCAATCCTTTTCTGTGAGAAATACTTCATTTTCTTGAAAAATTTCAGGGGTGCCAATATTTACGGCAATGGCTGTATATTTAATGATCTTTATATACTGTGTGGTAGTTATTGATGCCACTAGGTGGTGCAATATCTACAGCTTTCATCAGGCTTTTCCCCTACTCTTCTGAAGAGCAAAGTAACTAGCCATTTTATGTGATGGTTATATATATATATATATATATATATATATTTACACTTTTATAAGATGATCAGTCATGTCATATATAAATAAATGGATTGAAGTCTATCATGCCACCATTATTAAAAATATAGTGTATTAAGACATTGATTTAGAAGTTAATTGAGAGGTAATTTGCTAATGAAATAAAGTTCTGGCTGTCTGCTGCCGTCACTAGGAGGCGTCCAATGCAAAAGGAACTTATACAGCTCCCATTGAACTTTACTTTTGCTGTAGAAATTTGTTCATATAGCGTCCTTTTTAGTGGTGGCTGGAAAACGAGGTCTAAAGAGGTATTTCTAAAATGTCTTTTTTTTTCAGTGTTCTTTCACATAAATATTCCTTTTCACTGTATCCACATGGTTCCTGCAGATATTTCTTTCCCTTTTTTTCTGTGCTATTTGTTATATGATCCCACTGTGTCCTGGCACTTCCCCAATGTATGCTCCATCATCAATTATGTGGCATACATAGTTCAAGGCTAGCTTTCAGAGCTATTTTACTTACACATGTTCTGTGAGCATCAATGCATACTCTGCAAGCAAGAACTCAAGCCCACATATATGGCATGTAAGCAATCATGTGCCCCATATGGGGCAAAATTTATGGCTGTGTGGTTGCTTCCTGAAGTGAAACTGTTAAAGAAGGTGACTGGAACAGCACAGGAATTGCTTTGGCGCTGTACACATGGAATTAACCGGACTACAGAAATAAAACCAGATCTGTTTAATGTGCAATGAGGCAACGCATTTCACTGCGCATGCTCAGCTTCATCAGGCATGTCAATAAGGGGAATCACTCAGGCTATGTACCCAAGACAATTAATACTTTACAGGACCAATTTGAGGTTTCCCATAGTAACATCAATTTAACATCACTAAAATACATATATTATAAACAACATCATAAAGTTCAAATGAACATTAGATCAATATTGTAAAATTGAGACATTTATGGGGTTCGACTTCATCCTCTCACATAATCAAAGGCCGTACATAAATTGTATATATCGCAACAGCACGGACACACAGTGCAGCAGCAATTCAACAGCATAGTATATACAGCGATTGTCAGGCCCAAGGCCTGATAATGGAAACATACATGTGTTTTATAATTGCATCTATGTATAAACTAAGACCTGGGGGTGAGGGGTCATTCAGACGGTGTATCCTGTGTCTTTTGGGGGTCTGGCTGTGTGTTTACATCTCCTTTGAAGTCATGCACTCTGGTCCCATCATATAATCAACCAGATAAGAGAGCCAGGAAGAGAGATGCCCCCTGGTGGGATCAGAGGGGAGGGGGGGATGGAGTCCCTCCAAAAAAGAGATATATAATATTTAACAATGCTAGAGTCAGGGTGTTCAATGCTGTGGAACAAGCTGACAAGACCATCCTAAGAACAGCTGGAACCTCACTCTCATGGACTGCTATATCATCATGCTGTAAGAACTTCATTTTTGCTTTCTGAACTTGTCTTGCCAAACTCTTTTATACATTTTTGTAACTGTATGTCATTTGTTCCTGTATTTTTATGCATAGCACTGTGATACCTTTTATCAGATTAAATGTTTAATTAATCAGCTCTGGTCTTTGATCTTTAAATATATGAGCTCACCTTTCTGAAGGAGGCTCTGGTAAACACATTTATCTAAGGGTTAATTTGGTGACTTGCTGGGACTAGTAATGGATACCCAGAGGTCTGGCGGCTTTAACCCTTGCACCATCACACTCTCTCTACCGTCTCGTCTGGACCGATAGGGTGTGATCTTGACAGCGATCATCATAAAAAGTAAACTACAATGTACCTTCAAAAATACTACAATATATCTTAAAACCGGAATGCTTGATACGCTCCAGCAAACAATATGGAAAACGAATTCCACGTGACATCCTACGGCCAATAACAAGATAAATGGGTCGGACAGTCCTTCAGCAGCATGCAAGGTAAAAAACTAATATAATCCTAACGTATTAGTATAGGAATTAGAAAAATTAGCGTAACCTACAGAATCTTTACCACAGGATCTTTACCACAAATTGTAAAATGGTATAGTGGCAAATTATAAAATGGAATAGATTTAAAGTATTTTTATAGGTTAAATGGACTGTTACATCTTGCGCTCCGGCCAGACACTCTGGCCATGAGCGCATTCCCCCTCTCACTTCCCCAGCCGGCGGGTCTGGTATTCGCATCGAGGTATACGCCCGCATTCAGTCCTTGGGCTGAATTCTCCTATAATCATAAGGATTCTGAGTTCACAAGGACTTATCCATTTTTTGTTGTGTATGGACATCATCTCCGTTCTCCTCTTCCAGTTCCAGTTTCCTCCGGTGTGCCAGCTGTAGATGAACTCGTCCGAGACTTCTCTTTCATTTGGCAACTTCTCTTCCATTCGGCATTCTTTGTCTCTTGCCTCCTCACACATGAAGACCCAGGCAGATAAGAAAAGAAGACCTCCTCTGTGTTTCTCTCTTGGTGACAAAGTTTGGTTATCCTCCAGGTACAATCGCTTCAAGATTCCCAGCTACAAGCTGGGTCCTCAGTTCCTGGGTCCGTTCAAGGTCTGGGAAAAAAATCAATCCAGTCTCATAT
This sequence comes from Hyla sarda, assembly GCF_029499605.1. NCBI lineage: Eukaryota > Metazoa > Chordata > Amphibia > Anura > Hylidae > Hyla > Hyla sarda. The sequence continues at coordinate 246,162,047 of NC_079189.1, read as the reverse complement.
AAACTCTGTTTGCCTTCTTCACTTCGTATTCCCAATTCTTTTCGTGACTCCCTCCTCAAACCTCTGGTACTCAACCGTTACTCACAAAAGAACACTGCTCCCTCGCCCGTCTCCAGTTCCTCGGATGTCTACCAGGTAAAATAAATTTTAGCCACCAAGACTGTGCAAGGACGACGATTCTTCTGTATGCCCTGATTCCGCTCCCTTTCTATAACGGGGGGCCATGGCATAGCAGGTAGGGCCCGGCCTCTAACAATGGCCGGGACCCATGATCAGTGCAGCGTGCTATTAACGCTTTAGACGTGGCGTTCAAAGTTTATCGCTGCATCTAAAGTGATAGTAAACTACTCTGGCTAGCTCAGTCGGCTGTTCGGGACTGCCGCGGTAAAATCGTGGCATCCCGAACAGCTGGAACATGCAAGGAGGGCCCCTACCTTCCTCCTGTGTGTCCGATCGCCGAATGACTGCTCCGTGCCTGAGATCTAGGCATAAGCAGTCAAGCGGCAGAATCATTGATCAATGTTATCCTATGGGATAACAATGATCAATGTAAAAGATCAGTGTGTTCAGTGTTATAGCCCCCTATGGGGGCTATAACATTGCAAAAAAAAAAGTTCATAAAGATCATTTAACAGTTTTAAAAGTTTGAATCACCCCCCTTTTCCCATTTAAAAAAAAACTGTGTAAATAAGAATAAAAATAAACATATGTGGTATCGGCGCGTGCAGAAATGTCCGAATTATAAAAATACATAATTCATTAAACCGCAAGTCCAAAATTGCGTATTTTGGGTCACTTTTTGTATCATGAAAAAATTTATAAAACGCGATCAAAATGTCTGATCAATAAAAAAATAGGCACCCCTAAAAACTTCAGATCACGGTGCAAAAGATGAGCCCTCATACCGCCCCATATGTGGAAAAATAAAAAAGTTATAGCGGTCAGAAGATGACAATTTTAAACGTATACATTTTCGTGCATGTAGTTAAGATTTTTTCCAGAAGTAAGACAAAATCAAACCTATATAAGTAGGGTATCATTTTAATTGTATGGACCTACAGAATAAAGAGAAGGTGTAATTTGTACCGAAAAATTTATTGCGTAGAAACGGAAGCCCACAAAATTTACAAAATGGCATTTTTTCTTTAATTTTGTCGCACAATGATTTTTTTTTTCATTTTGATTTTTGGGTAAAATAACTGATGTCATTATAAAGTAGAATTGGTGGCACAAAAAATAAGCCATCATCTGGATTTTTGGGTGCAAACTTGAAAGAATTATGATTTTTTGAAGGCAAGGAGGAAAAAACGAAAGAGCAAGAATGGAAAAACCCTGAGTCCTTAAGGGGTTAAAGGGCATTTGCTGAAAGAAAGCAATAGATAAACCTGGGTCTCTGATGGTCATTACTTCCTGGCTATGTCTCAACATGCTGAAAATGCATGCTTAACCTGTTGGGGACGAAGGGCGTATGCATACGCCCTTGCGTCCTGGTACTCAAGGACGAAGGGCCACCCCTCCTATCCCTGCTATTGGTGGTCTAGACGCGACCACCAATAGATGATCGGGGGCGGGGGGCTTTACTTTCGTATTCCCCGTCCTGCCCACCCACAATAGGCGGGGCAGAACGGGGAAAATGAAGAGGACCGGGCGCCGACGTCCACTTTCCCGTCCGGAGGCAGCGGAGCGACGGTGATCGGCGGGCGGCAGAAGAGGACGGCTCCCTGGATCCAACGGAAGCCGGTAAGTTGCCTAGCAACATCTAGAGGGCTACACTCTGAGACCACTATAGTGGGATTTGTAGTTCGGCGGGCGGCAGAAGAGGACGGCTCCCTGGATCCGACGGAAGCCGGTAAGTTGCCTAGCAACATCTAGAGGGCTACAGTCTGAGACCACTATAGTTGGATTTGTACTTTTGCAACAGCTGGAGGTCTACAGTTTAGAGACCCCTGCACAGTGATCTCTATACTGCCCTCTAGATCTTGCAAAACTACAACTCCTAGCATACCCACACAGCTGATTGCTATCTGGGCATGCTGGGATTTGTAGTTTTGCAACATCTGGAGGTCCACAGTTTGGAGATCACTATTCAGTGGTCTCTAAATTGTAGCACTCCAGATGTTGCAAAACTGCAAATCCCAGCGTGCCCAAACAGCAAACAGCTGTCTCAGCATGCTGGGAGTTGTAGTTGCGTACCTCCAGCTGTTGCATAACTACATCTCCCAGCATGCCCTTCTGTGATCAATACATGCTGGAAATTGTAGTTTTGCAACAGCTGGAGGCACACTGGTTGGAAACTACTGAGTTAGGTAACAGAACCTAACTGAAGGTTTTCCAACCAGTGTGCCTCCAGCTGTTTCAAAACTACAACTCCCAACATGCACGGTCTGTCAGCACATGCTGGGAGTTGTAGTTTTGAAACAGCTGGAGGTTTGCCGCCCATGTGAATGTACAGGGTACATTCACACAGGCAGGTTTACAGTAAGTTTCCTGCTTCAAGTATGAGCTGCAGCGCAATTCTTCGCCACAGCGCAAATTCCTAGCGGGAAACTCACCGTAACCCGCCAGTGCGAATGTACCCTAAAAACACTACACTACACTACAATAACACCTAATAAAGAGTAAAACACTACATATACACCCCCTTACACTGCCCCCCCCCCAATAAAAATGAAAAACGTATTGTACAGCAGTGTTTCCAAAACGGAGCCTCCAGCTGTTGAAAAACAACAACTCCACGTATTTCTGGACCGCCACTGACTGTCCAGGCATGCTGGGAGTTTAGCAACAGCTGGATGCACCCTGTTTGGGAATCACTGGCGTAGAAAACTGCAATCCCTAATTTAGTCCTCATATGCGCATGGCGCTCTCTCACTTCGGAGCCCTGTCGTATTTCAAGGAAACAGTTTAGAGCCACATATGGGGTATTTCCATACTCGGGAGAAATTGCACTACAAATTTTGGGGGGCTTTTTCACCTTTTACCCCTTATGGAAAGGAAAAGTTGGGGTCTACTGGGTTATACTAACATGCTGGTGTTGCCCTTTACTTTTTATTTTCACAAGAGGTAAAAGGAAAAAAGACCCCCAAAATTTGTAATGCAATTTCTCCTGAGTTTGGAAATACCCCATATGTGGGCGTAAAATGCTCTGAGGGCGCCCAACATGGCTCAGGAGCGAGAGCGCACTATGTACATTTGAGGCCTAAATTGGGGATTTTCACAGGGGTGGCTGATTTTACAGCGGTTCTGACATAAACGCAAAAAAATAAATACCCACATGTGACCCCATTTTGGAAACTGCACCCCTTACAGAATGTAACAAGGGGTACAGTGAGCATTTATGCCCCACAGGTGTCTGACAGATTTTTGGAACAGTGGTCCGTGAAAATGAAAAAATTTTTTTTTTTGTTTGCACAGCCCACTGTTCCAAAGATCTTTCAAATGCCAGTAGGGTGTAAATGCTCACTGTACCCCTTATTACATTCAGTGAGGTGTGTAGTTTCCAAAATGGGGTCACATGTGGGGAGGTCCACTGTTCTGGCACCACGGGGGGCTTTGTAAATGCACATGGCCCCCGACTTCCATTCCAAACAAATTATCTCTCTAAAAGCTCAATGGCGCTCCTTCTCTTCTGAGTATTGTAGTGCGCTCGCAGTGCACTTGATGTCCAAACATGTTGTATTTCCATACTCAGAAAAAAAGGGGTTACAAATTTTGGGGGGCATTTTCTTCTATTACCCCTTGTAAAAAAATTAAATTTGGGGAAAAACCAGCATTTTAGCGAAAACATTTTTTTTTTCATTTACACATCCAACTTTAACAAAAAGTTGTCAAACACATGTGGGATGTTAAGGCTCACCGTACCCCTTGCTACTTTCCTTGAGGGGTGTAGTTTCCATAATAGTGTGCCATGTGGGGGGGGGGGGGGGGGAGGTTTGCTGTCCTGGCACCATAGGAGCTTCCTTAATGTGACATGCCCCCCAAAAACCATTTCAGAAAAACTCACTCTCCAAAATCCCATTGTTGCTCCTTCCCTTCTGAGCCCTCTACTGCACCCGCCGAACACTTTACATACACATATGAGGTATTTTCTTACTCGACAGAAATTGAGTTACAAATTTTGAGAGGATTTTTCTCCTTTTACCCCTTGTAAGAATTCAAAAACTGGGTCTACAAGAACATGCCAGTGTAAAAAATTAAGATTTTGAATTTTCTCCTTCACTTTGCTGCTATTCCTGTGAAACTCCTAAAGGGTTAACACACTTACTGAATGTCATTTTGAATACTTTGAGGGTGCAGTTTTTATAATGGGGTCATTTATGGGGTATTTCTAATATGAAGACCCTTCAAATCCACTTCAAACCTGAACTGGTCCCGGAAAAATACAGATTTTGAAAATTTTGCGAAAAATTGCTGCTGAACTTTGAAACCCTCTGATGTCTTCCAAAAGTAAAAACATGTTAACTTTATGATTCAAATATAAAGTAGACATATTGTATATGTGAATCAATATATAATTTATTTGATATGTCTATTTTCCTTACAAGCAGAGAGTTTCAAAGTTAGAAAAATGCTAAATTTTTTAATTTTTCATCAAATTTTTGCATTTTTCACCAAGAAATGATGCATGTATCGAAGAAAATTTACCACTACCATAAAGTAGAATCTGCCATGAAAAAACAGTCTCGGAATCAAATTTATAAGTAAAAGCATCCCAGAGTTATTAATGCTTAAAGTGACAGTGGTCAGATTTGCAAAAAATGCTCCCGTCCTTAGGGTCATAATGGGCTCCGTTCCCAAGCAATCACAATCAGGGTGACATGCTTCAGTATTGTTTTATTTTTTCTATTTTTAAGTCACATTTTTTCTAATGAAAAACCCTTCAGGAAAATATGTATATAGTTGAGCAGAGAGTTGTCAGCTGATGGCTCTCTATTTCCTTCATAGTCATTGTATGACTTCTGCCATTGGCAGTATAGCGCAGGCAGATGTAGTGTTCATTAATGCCATACACTGTGTGATATTCCAGGAGTATAAGGGTTAAAATCTGCATCTTGATTGTATCAGATGAATAATGCCCTGGTCACGTGATTCTCTCTAAGCCAATGGCTGTGGGAGAAGTGCAGTCTGGACCAGGCCAGCAGTGTGTGAACATCTCCTACACCTAGGTCAAAGTGTTATTTTTCACAGATTATTACAGATTTCCAGAGGCATCGACTGTGAAAATAAGTATGTGCAATGCAATATTGTTATCTATGCTATTGGTGGCTTACTGGTCCACATTTGTAGTCCAGAATGTGCTCAGAGAGGTCAGAGGAGGACTCATTCTTTAGAGGACACAACTATGACCAGAAAGGTTTCGGACAATAATAGTGAGCAGCTGGGAATAGGCAGCCCAGTCTGCCCCCGAATAGCTGTGATCCAAGACAACAATTAGGGCTCAGTGAGAGCTGGCAAAGTGTAGATGGACCCCCGTCCAAGCACTGTTTCCAGCCTGGCTGCTACATCTGGGGGATTATCATTTTTATTGTTGCATGAAATCATGCAACAATAAAAATGAAAACTAATTTGCCTCAAAATATGAATAAACAGCAAACAAAATATTACAACTCAAACTTTAATATAATAGTAAACTGAATGTATTCTTACTGGTGTCTTTCATAAAATGTTTTTTCAGGTAGCAAAATATAATAACTAGCAGGTAGACATGATTTATGAGTTTGATCTTTACTCAGGATTGATAGTTCACTTAAAGAAGAACTCCAGACCATAAAAATTGTCCCCCATAGTGCCGACAGTAAAAAAATAAAGATGTACATACCGTCCTCCGCTCCCCCGGGGCCTCCAGTAACCGGCTTCGGTTTCCGCCGCAATCCACTTCCTGGTTGCTGGTGGTCGGATGAATCAGCCAATCACCAGCCGCAGTGCAGTCCGACTCGGCCGGATAGGATGAGCGGCAGTGTGAAAAATTCTTCACTACACCGGCACCTGCGGCCGGGGCCGAAAATGTCACACTGCCGCTCAGCCTATCGCCGGCAGAGTTGGACTGCGCTGCGGCTGGTGATTGGCTGATTCATCCGACCACCGGCAACCAGGAAGTGGATTGCGGCGGAGACCAGAGCCGGTTACCGGAGGCCCCGGGGGAGCCGAGGAAGGTATGTACATCTTTATTTTTTTACTGCCGGCACTATGGGGGACAATTTTTATGGTCTGGAGTTCTCCTTTAAGGCCCAAAGCACACTGCAGAGCTGTATATACAGAACCTGTAATACTCTGCATGGAGGCTGTAATCCTGAGATAATAGCTGGGGAAGCAGGCAGAATTGTACTCCACTAAGCAGGGGCGAAACTAAGCAGTGTGGAGCCCCATGCAAATTTTTTTTTTAATGCTCCCCATTCTTGTAGCTGACATGTCTCCCTGCCATGTGTAAAACAAAAGTACACAAAATGTGAAATGGTCATCAACCAATCACATTATATATTTTAGTTTCTCATCTGCTTTAGAAAAATAAAAGCCCTAATCTGACTGGCTGGTATAAGACACAGCACTAACCATATGTTGTGGGATAAGATTGCGTTGCATACTTATCTTAGGGCTTGATCAGTTGTATGGCTGGGCCGTATGAACTGAATAATTTGTGCAGCCCTTTACTGCAAATCAGCTGTTGTCGGTACCCCCATAGCTGACTGGGGGTCGATAACTTTTTAGTGGGTCAAAACAACCTGATCAGCTGACCAGCACACCTATTACACAGGGCCATGTCGGCGGTTCAGCTGATAATTGGGTTCACACATACAGTAGAGTGTGGCTGTGGTTCAGTGTGGTTATTGTCCGCATGCTGTTTACAGGTGAAATAATGTTAATAGTGTGTATGGTATTATTCAGACATTATGTGGTTGTTATATGTAGTTATGATGTGGTAGGGTAGTATTGTTTGGCCCTTGCATAGTGGTAGTATTCAGCCACTATGTAGAGGCACTAACGTGGTCAGTTAGTATATTGTTTTCCTTGTATAGTGTTATTACTGGTAATTACATTTACTCTTTGTGTGCTGGTATGCAGTATTATGATACTGAAAATGATTTCATTGATTATATATATATATATATATATATATATATATATAAATGAATGTGAGGTATTTGCAAAACATATTTTTGTATACGTTAGCAACACTATCATGGGGGTTTGTTGGGGGCAGGTCCAAACTTTACCTCAGGTCCATGGGACTATAGTTATACCAATGAAATTGAAATTATTACTGAACTGATGCCTGCACCCTTTGATAAATGCCGGCTAATGTTTACGGAACTCATGTGGAGCAAATCTGTCAGTCAGCCTGGTGTGGCTGCCTTGTGTCTGGTCCCAGCTGGAGTGGCCCTTGCATAAAACTGTGCTGCCTTTGCAAATTTGCACATCATAAATCAGTGCGTAAACTTTGCACCTAGAAAACCATGCCCAAACCACACCCACAAAATGCCCACTGAATTTGCTGGTGCAGAAAACCATGTACAGTGATGAAAGTCACAATCATAAATGCGGCAAACACTGTGCACCTTCACTTCACAAAAATATAGGCTGATACATGACCTCCTAAGGGTCTAGTATGGCTATGTACACATGGCCGTTCTCTCCCATCCCGCCATTCTCCTGTCATTGCTGCTAAACAGACTATACTAACAAACAGATGCAAACTGAGGCAAAGGGTTGCCATTAAGTGGCATCCAGTTGCATCAGTTTATAATTCGTTTGCATCCTTTATTGGTTGCTCACAATAACAGATCAAAAACAGCTTGGAAAAAAGGGATGCACACAGATGACCTCACAGGCTTATCCGTTTTCCTTAGACTTCAATGTTAAATTTCATATATCTGTTTCTAATCTGTTATATTTGACTGAGAAAAAAATACTGACTAAAACATCTTTTCTCCACCATAAATAACAGAATAGGAACCAAATTAGTACAAATGGGTGACAAAGGATTGTAAAAAATTCCCATTGACATTAATGGGATCTATTTACAGCCGTTTGCAAGGCGTTTGCAAAAGGCTTGAACGGATTTGAGAACAAGCATGAATTAACGGGGACAGACGTTAATGTGAACGAGCCCTAACGCTCCCAGTGCACATAACACTCTCATTTGCATAATGACTGTTCAATAGAGTATGTTATGGAGTCAGAATCTGGGCACAACTTGTCTCACGAGGTCAAGTGCTAGGTCACTCACAAAAAGTATCTATGGAACAATTTACAAAACAGTAACTTTAGATTGGATCTTGCACAAAGAGATTTCACAAATCTGTTTATGGTATATCCTTATATTGTGGACAGTGGACATCATGTAGAACATGGACTGGAAAAAGACCTCATGACTGACCATAGTTAAATACACCAACAAGTAAGGCTAGGTTCACACTACGTTTTGTACTTACGGTTCCCGTATACGGCTGGGCTTAATCGCGGCGCCCACACTCAGCCGTATACGGGAACCGTATTTAATGCATGTCTATGAGCCGACCGGAGTGAACTGCAGCCTCCGGTCGTCTGCGTTTTCGGCCGTATGCGGTTTCCCGACCGCAGGCAAAAATGTGGTCGACCGCGTTTTTGCCTACGGTCGGGAAACCGCATAGGGCAGAAAACGCAGCCGACCTGAGGCTGTGGTTCACTCCGGTCAGCTCATAGACATGCATTAAATACGGTTTAATACGAGTGTGGGCGCCGCGATTAAGCCCCGCCCCCTTCCTAACAGCCGTATACGGGAACCGTAAGTACAAAACATAGTGTGAACCCAGCCTAACACTGCTCACAAGATCCTCTATTTTCTGAACAATCTCCTTTTTAACCATGTATAACCCAGTTTTGCCGGCATGTATAGCTGTGAAGGTGTTAATATCTCTTGCTTGTATGGAGTTCCCTCTTCCCTAGCTCTGCTAAGGCTGTGATCACTCAGCAGCGACTATACCCCTTATGTTCCTGTTAGCCAGGAGCTGGATGGTGTTTCCCTGGAAACGCAATGGATTTGTTCCCATCCTCATTACATCTGCAGCCACTGCTCTGTTGGAGAGAGGGACATCCCTCCCCTTGTATGTGACATTTCCTTCTTTAGGATTTGCTCTGCTGGCAGTCTGCTACTGTCATAGAATTAATGTATATTCTATGTGGCCTTGAGGTCATTGGGAAACACACAGGAAAACTGTCTGCACATTAATCCCTCCAAATTAATGAAATATGGACAGAATTCATATGCCTTGGTGTACTCACAGACATAGGTAGAGTAATGTAAGTACACATTATAATGCACTGCCATAAACACAGGGAACAGTTATTTCAAAATACCTTAGGTAACTTGTTTGTTAAGGAAGCATTCCAAGAAATTATTTTCTTTTGCTTATATAGTGCAGCATGGGCTATTATTAGAGAATAATGTAGACTTTTTGTGTATGCCTTTTGCTTTCCTTGTTTTGCTGATGTGGCATGCAATCTCTTGAACGGGGCCCCAGCTCTGCTGCAGCTCTCTCCATGTAGGAGGCGTTTCGGCCGCAGCATGACGTTGTGGCTGACACCCCCCCCTCCATGTATCTTTACGAGAGAGGTGGAGATGCAGCATTCATGCATCTCCGCCTCTCCCATAGAGCCAAATGGAGGGGGCATGTCTGTCAACCTCTCAGTGAGGTAGACGACACAAACGTTAGCCACGCAGTGCCGCGGCAGTTCATGGGCCCCATACAGAAGATCATGGGGGGTCCCAGCAGTTGGACCCCCCGCAGTCAGACACTTATACCCTATCCCGTGGATAGGGGATAAGGGTATTATAGCTGCAGTACTCCTTTAATGAAAAAGGTGACCACCTCTCTCCAATGAACAAAGAACTACCAACCCTTACACCTAGTTTATTAGGTATTTGTGGTCTATTAAGTAAATATTTTATTGACTTTTATTCTTTTATAATATTTCCTTTAAATTAGTAAATATCCTTCTGTTTCCCACTAATTTATCCCCTAGAGGACACAGGACATGCCGCTAATGGCAGCCATCAGCGATCATGCTGATGCCCACCATTAACCCTTCAGATGCTGTGATCAATACTCATTACAACATCTGAAACATTAAGGGGGACTGTCAGTCATAATGCCAAAGCTTCAATTCACACGTTCAGGAAGTCATACTGCCAAAACTGCTATACAGCTAAAATAAAATGTATCAAATTTATCAGCAGTGTAAACAAAAGTGGAAGAACAACATTGACGCTTTACAAAATTAGTGTGTTCCATATAACTTGTTTTGTCCACTATCTGAGCTGGTGTGTAAACGCCTCCCTATTGTTAACTTCATCAGCAACTTTCTGCTTTTTTAATTGTTAGAGATATCATATCTCAGCCTAAATAGCAGCTAATTGTAGGAAATTTCTAATGAAGACTATTTAGTAAGATGCTTCATTTTGCATTTAGGAAACAAATCAATAACAAAAAAAAAAAAGAAAAAAAAGAATACAAAGGCGTTCATAGCATTTAAGTATAGTTTCCCACGTAGCATTTTTTGAAAATATACCACTGCAATTTTTGATGCTGATTAAGTCAAAGCAAGGAGTGGATTCAAAAGTAATGGAATGCATATACCCATAGAGATACATGGAGGGGGAGTGTCTGCCACAGCTTTCTGCTGGGGACAAAACTGCACTTCCTGCAGACTGCCGCGGCCCCTGTCCTGGAGATCCCGCTCAGACCCCCCCGCGATCTATAACTTATACCCTATCCTTTGGATAGGGGATAAGTTATGTTGTGCTGGAGTACTCCTTTAAGCTGGCTGTACTCCAATCCCATATAAACTGCCTTGATTGATGCCGCTAAGGACAGGGTACATAATCACAAGTCAGCCCAAAATCCTGTACTTTGGTCTTCTGTACTTATCTTCTGAACGGATAGTGTCTTCTGAACGGATAGTGTCTTCTGATGCGCAGTGTGCTTATGAAGATCGGACATACACATCCAGTTTCACTTCACATGCCTCAGAAGCCACTTGATTGTCAGAAGAAAAAGAAAACTACACGAGTTTGCAGACCAACTTGTGGTTATGTACATATTGGGGGAGATTTATCAAAACCTGTGTAAAGGGAAAGTAGTGCAGTTGCCCATAGCAACCAATCAGATTGCTTCTTTAATTTTTAATGAGTCCGGTGAAATTAAAGAAGCAATCTGATTGGTTGCTATAGGCAACCTTTACCACATTTTCTCCACACAGGTTTTGATAAATCTCCCCCATTATGTATTATCTTTGGGACGTAATTCAAGCAAGATTGGGTGGGATCAGGGTATGGCCAATTTATTGTTTTCCAAATGTCTTCACCTCCTTGACAGCAGAAAGTAACTTAGCATAAGGCATAAACAGGGATAAAAGCTCTCATTTAGCCATACCTAACATCTGCTTTTGCTAATATGGACTCCTTTAGAAAGCACAGAATGGAAACAGCCAGCTCATGGTGGCCCTTTGGAGAGCAAAAAGCATCTGACTGGTTTTATTTAACTACTTTGTTGTTTTAGATAAAGTAATAACTACTATAAACCTATAGGAATATATTTTATATAACAGAAATACTATTGCATAGTATAGAAGGATAGATTATAAAAAGTAGTATTGACAGTTTAACCCTCAGATTCAAAGATCGGAGAAGGTTTTAGCAGAAACACAACAGATTACACAATTTAGAAGCTGAGCTACAGCACTGAGCTTCTTACCTCCATGGGTGTAGGGTTTGCAGCGGACTGTTTGGGCTGCAGGGACTACAGGGACTGAGCAGAGTTGGACTTTGGTTGTTTGGAGACAAACTGTAAAGGAAGAGCAAGTTCAGAACTAGGGGGCCCTCAAACAGTTTTTTTTTTTGCAGACTTTAGGAAATGTTTCAAAACTCACTTACCTTTATAGGCTAACCACCAACACAAAAGGGAACTAATTATACTCCTATACATATTCAGTCCAATGAAAGTTCAAGATTCAGGACCTGCCAAAAGAATGTGTTCATTCTTTTGGTGGAATTTCGTCAGACTGCATTGCCATCTATGGAAAAGGTGCACGCCCACTTCAGCAGTGTGGACGGGCCTTTCATAAATACAGTCATGGGGTTAGTACTAATACAAATACTTCTATGTTCTTAGTCCTTCACAACAGATAGGCAGTGTTGAATTTCTTAATTTTAATGATCAGATAGCATTTATAGCAACATCAAAGGGAAGGCAAGCACCAATATGACATGAGCAGATTAGCCCAAACTACTATTCGCAGTGAGTGATTGTAATCTATGACTCACAAATGAACACATATGCTTGTACACAAAAAGAGCAGACTGACTCAGTCCCAAACACTTGTACTGACAAACATAGTATAATGAAAGCTGAAGAATACAGTTGCCTTAGAGCAGGCTTGATAAAAAAGATGCACGAAAACATACCTTAACATCAACATTTGACAGACTCACAAAGCTACATGTAGTAAATGTTGATGTTTGTGAAAAGATTTATTGCCTAATTTTATAGCCCAATAAAATGGTCATGCTGTGTGTTGCGTTAAAGTGAATCTGTCAGCTCTATATCATACTCAAAACTGCAGGCATGGGCAGATAGCTTTTTAAATAGTGATAAAGCAATTGATAGCTTACTTTTAGCTGATGTCTGTTTGCATAGCTTTAAACTGATGTTTTTCTTGTAAGCTCAAGTGTTGTGTAATTGACATATAAGGATCAGTGCTCGATCCAAATCATATAAATCAATCATGGGGTGGCAAGGAGGTGGGCATGCTGCAGCTCAGCTTGGCCTTTGTGACTCTTTGGCTTGTAAGGAATACATGATTTTATAACTTTGTAAATAGCCATTAGCTAAGAGACAGTTATCATTTGTGTTATCTATCAGGTATCTGTCAATGTCTGCAGCTCTGAGCATGATGTGGAGCTGACAAATTTAATATGCACGGGGAAGCAGTAAAAATCACATTTTTGTTTTCCTCAGAAGAATGGTGGTGTTGGTATTCAGTTATTAGGAGTTTTTTTTCTATTTTAGTGGGGAGATTACAATTTAGTCAAATTTAACCTACTTGTATAAACTGCAACAGCCAACTCTTAAAGTAAACTTTGTTATGACTTCAAAAGAAAACGATGGTCCAGCACATAAAGAAATGCAGCTTTATTTTGGAACTTGACACATCACAGGTAAAATTGGCTCCAACACCAAACCTGTTTTGAGCGCATGCGTTCTTCCTCAGTCACCGAGGAAGAGCGAATGCACTCGAAACGTGTTTGATGTTGTAGCTGATTATATCTGTGATGTGTCAAGTTCCGAAATAAAGCTGCACTTCTTAATGTGCTGGACCATTGTTTTCTTTTGAAGTTGCCACTGTGCAGGTCTGTGCACTACATTGAGGAAGGTGAGCTGGACTCTGTGTTAAACTTTGCTATGACTATGGATAAAATGGTCGTATGAGTGCCAGGGTCATTCCTAGATAATGGTTATTGATTGTGAAATGAAAGGTGTGCAACAAATATATATTTGTGTCTTAATTCTGTATAGATCTTGAAAAAAAACTGTTTGTAAAGGTAACCAATCATCCCTTATATGCTGCCTTAAAGGAAAACTGTTACTAAACTCCCCCTGCACACTAAACTCCCCCTGCACTAACCAGAAGTACTGTCTGGTAGTGCGGGGGACGCTGATCAATATGCTGCCTACCATGCCCGGATCCATCCAGCTGTTCGCCTGTTATCTTCATTATTCATGATAAGCAAATGATCTAACTGGGGGGGGGGGGGGGGGGTTACATGCCTCCATCTGGCACTGTGATGTCAGGGCCGCTCGTCCGTAGCACCGCCCAGCCTATGAATATTCATCCCCTTCATTCAATATTCATCCCCGCCTCTCCCTCTCCTCCCCGATCTGTACAGGACTCCACTGCACATGTGCCGCTTCCTGTGTATACCCGGGAGCGGCCTCAGCGCAGTGGAGTCCTGTACAGAGCGGGGAGAAGAGGGGGTGGAGGGAGGGGATGAATATTCATAAGCCGGGCGGTGCTGTGGATGAGCAGTGCTGACGTCACAGTGCCAGATGTAGCCTTGTAACCTCGCCCATGACAATGAGAAGATCATTTGCATATCAGGAATAATGAAGATAAGGGGCGAACGGCTGGACAGATCCGGGCATGGTAGTGCTATTGATCAGCTTCCCCCGAACTACCAGCCAGTACCTCTGGTTAGTGCAGGGGGAGTTTAGTGACAGTTTTCCTTTAATCATGAGTCATTGGGGCAGTCCCTGATTCTCCCTGTTCCATCTCCTTGATTGATAGATCTCTCTCTATTTGGGTACAGCAAGAGCTCTATCAATCAATTTTGATGGGGTGGGGATAAGCAGCCAGGGGTCACCCTGATGACTCTTGGTCCAGGCACCATGAAAGATATGACAGGTTCCCTTTAAAACCTTGTGTGGTGGCCCAGCACGAGAGTTGTTTCCTCGTACCCTTGCTGCCCTGTCAGGCAGCCTCCCTGCAATGTCCCCTGCCCCCCCTCCTGCATCTCTTCTACTGTAATTGTATATTATCCGCTATGTTATGTGTATAAGAATGTTATATCTTTAAGAAAGGTTAACATGTGATCACCAGTTAACATGTGAGTTGTCATGTAATTGTTACCCAGGAGGTATCAGTGACCAGGTGACTTAAGGGTGACCAATGGGACCCCACCAGAGTCTCCCGCATAAAAGCCTCTGGAGGATTCGCTTCTCTTTCTTAGTTCCTTAGTCTTTGCTGAGGTGCAGTCAAGCCTAAGTGTGTCTGGAGTCATAGAAGGCCTCAAGTCTGCAGCCACAAGCTACAAGTCTACAAGTAAGCTAAAGTCACAGCTTAGTCTGTCTCCAGTCTAGTCAAGTCAGTTACTGTGATCTATTGTCAAGTCAACGTGGCCTGCACTAAATTGTCTAAAACCACTGCAAGTCCCAGCAAGCTCTTAACCCCTTAAGGACGAAGGGGTTTTCTGTTTTTGCATTTTAATTTTTTCCTCATCACCTTCTAAAAATCCTAAAGCTTTCAATTTTGCACATAAAATTCCATATGATGGCTTATTTTTTGCGCCACCAATTCTACTTTGCAGTGACATTAGTCATTTTACCCAAAATTCCACCGAGAAACATAAAAAAAATTCATTGTGCGACAAAATTGAAGACCCCGTTTTAAACACCGGGCGTAGGGCGTACAGGTACGCCCTACGTCCTTAGGGGTACTCCGGTGGAAAACTTTTAAAAATGTTTTTATTAACTGGTGCCGGAAAGTTAAACAGATTTGTGAATTACTTCTATTAAAAAATCTTAATCCTTACAGTATTTATTAGCTGCTGAATACTACAGCGGAAATTCTTTTCTTTTTGAAACACTGTCTGCTGTCTGCTGACATCATGAGCACAGTCCTCTCCGCTGACATCTCTGTCCATTTTAGGAACTGTCCAGAGCAGCATATGTTTGCTATGGGGATTTTCTCCTACTCTGGACAGTTCCTAAAATGGACAGAGATGTCAGCAGAGAGCACTGTGCTCATGATGTCAGCAAACAGCTCTGTGTTACAAACGGAAAAGAATCTCTACTGTAGTATTCAGCAGCTAATAAGTACTGGAACGATTAAGATTTTTTAATAGATGTAATTTACAAATCTGTTTAACTTTCTGGCACAAGTTGATTTAAAAAAAAAATAAAGTTTTTTTACTGGAGTACCCCTTTAAGGTCTCTGAAGTCACTGGTCACCTCCGTGGGCCCGGCTAAACTGTATAGACTGTACCATCTGTGGTACAAATTTGCTATGTTTGCATACAGATTTTTGGGTGCCTCTGATTTTAAACAGAATTACATGGACATGTATTCTTCTTGCAGATCCTCATGGAAATAAATCTATCGCATACTAGGACGCAGGGTGCCAGAACACCACAGTACTGTGTGCTTTGAGCTGTAAGCTACTAAAAAGGTACTGTTTTTATTCTCCGAGATTAGAAAAAAGGTACGTCTTAGCGCCAGTTCATATCATCTTTGTCGCCCTCCTCAGCACCCTCTCCAGTTCAGCCATGTCTTTTTTATATACAGGTGCCCAAAACTGGACACAATACTCCATATGTGGCCTGACTAATAATTTATACAGAGGCAAAACTATGTTCTTGTGATGAGCCTCTGTGCCTCTCTTGATACATCCCATAACTTTATTAGCCTTGGCAGCAGCTGCCTGGCACTGGTCACCAAAGTTGAATTTACTGTCCACCAGTATCCCCAAGTCCTTTTTGGTAGTAGTTTTACCTAATGTTTTATTATGTAGCACAATTTTCAAGAAAAATTTAGCAATAAATGTATATTTTATGGCCCAAGTGCATAACCATACATTTAACCACATTAAACTATATTTGCCATGTATGTGCCCAAGCCTCCAGCTTCCCAAAATCTCTCTTTACTATTATGTTATCCTCCTCTTTGGTGATCATCTTACCCAGTTTAGTGTCATCTGCAAATATAGAAATCTACTCTGTAATCCCTGTACAAAGTCATTGGAAAGAAGTGAACCCAGTACTGACCCCTGTGGTACACCACTTGTAACTGTAACCTAACTCTAATAAGTTACATTGATACCCACCCTCTGCTTCCTATCACAGAGTCATTTACTAACCCAGTTACATATATCCTCCCCTATTAACCTTCTGTGTGGCACAGTATCAAATGCCTTTGAAAAGTCCAGATACACAACATCCACAGCTTCACCCCGGTCCAGTCTATAACTGACCTCCTCATAGAAGCTGATCAGATTAGTGAGAGCACATGATAGGTGTTCACACTGCTGTGGTGCTCTGTGGCGGACATTGTTGCTGTGGTGCTTTGTGGAGTGGTGTGGCTGTGGGCTTGGTCGGGCAGCAGTGGGGCTGCCTGGCCACTGGGTCATTCCCCTGTGGGCTTGGTGCCGCAGTAGACGTGGTCGCTGCTTGGCGCTATGCCAGTGGTAGTTTAGGGACCCACTCTGATTAGGTGGCCTTAACGTGGTGAGTGAGCTTGTAGTTTTTGATCAAAATGTATACTAACAACCTGTTAGTTTTTTAAATTATTCTGAAAAGCAAGTAGATCAAAATACAAATTTTGGCAGTGCAAAATACAAATTGTGGCTGTGGCAATAATTCTCTGTGTTGAACTTTTTGCTAATTTTATTTTATTCTTTTACAGAATTAATTGTTTTAATAAAGTTTTAATGTCTCCCAACTACCTTCTTGTTTCAGCAGTCTGAATACTTTCACTTTTATCATTTATTGTATCCCTAACTGTGTTGGTTAACCATGTTGGTTTTCTCCTATTTCTATGAAAATAAAACAGGATGCCTCAACAGGATGCAAAACGTGATGTGAACCTTGCCTATTTACCATTATACCAGGACACAAAAATTATGAAGGTTCTGTTTTTCTGTCCAGATGGATCCTGTTTTTTTTTGTAACACAGAAGTCAATGGTAAAAGGATGCAACATGATAAGCATCCTGTTTTAGGGTACGGCCCCACGTATCGCTTACGCAGCATATTTCATGCTACGAAAAATCTGCTGCTGCAGTGGGAAATACACTGCATAATCCCTGATCACCATACACACAGGGCTTTCCGTTGGCAGCCCTATGTGTGCAGTGAGTTTTGGAGGCGGGGCCGTGCTATGTTGTGCCCCACCTCCAAAACTCTCTGCACACATAGAGCTGCTGCCGGAAAGCCCTGTGAGTATGGTGATCAGGGATTACGCAGCGCATTTCCTGCTGCAGCAGCAGATTTTGCGCAGCATGAAATATGCTGCGGAAGCGGTACGTGGGACTGTACCCTTAAAGGTGCCTTTTTTCTTATCTTGAAAAATATAAACTTTTAACAGAATGCAAAAACATGAGGTTTTTCCCTAGTTTTACCTGCTCTATATTACATATTCATTAGCTGTAGGGAACTAAAAGAGCCTGGCAACCAGTGAGTTAGCTCAGTATAAAAGGCAGTTAAGAGGTTAAATGTCCAGTTCCATAGCAATGTACTTAAGCAGCTCTTGTCATGTTAATAATTACATACAGGCAGACGCTTATTGCCCGGCTCTGTCCAAACACCTCTCCTGTAAGCTTAGAAATCCACAAAACATTAAATCCACTTACTGACAGGCTTTTGTTTCAACTATGGGATGACATTAATCTTTTATTTTATTGTATACTATGTTATAAGATTGTTGCCAGTTCTCCTTTTAAGGGAAAAAGTTACCTTATTGAAAAGCTGGGAAAACACAAGAAAGAAGTTGTAAATGTGTATGAGACAGTGCACAATCTATGTGGAAAAATGTGCCTTTCTACAAAGAAAACGCACAGAACCCTCCCATGGAGCTCCCTCAAATACTATGAGATCCGGTATCACAGCAACAGGGATACATTTAGCCAAATAACCCCTTAAATAACCTGTGATCTCAAGGCCAGGTTTTCTGGAGAGACAGTGTGTGAGATTTGTGAAGGTGGTGTTTGCTATTAGGCTGGGTTATAAATGGAGGGGTGTTTTCCGACTGGAAGATTCTGTCTCCATGGTAACCCCATCAGTACCACTGCAGTAAGTAAGATCCCCTTTCACTGCAAGGTTTAATAGAAGAGTTAGACAAGGATACCACTTAAGTCTTCAATAGCAAAATGATGGCATTATTCTAATCTAAAAACTAATGTTAAGGCATCTGACTGTAGTGCTGATCACCAAATGTCAATACACTAAGATAGGGCTGATTTGTGTCCACGTCATGTATACTATGGCAAGACGGGGCAAGATGAGCAAGATGAACTATATTTTCCATGAAAGATCGCAATAACATATCTTATGTAAAGGTTATGGGGGAGATTTATCAACTTGACAAATACCAACATACATTACAAATAGACAATGACATTCTAACACATTAAAGCTGGACACAGACCTCTAGGATGGTCTAAATAATTGTTTTGGCCCACTAAGTGCCTGTCCAAATTCATTATTCAATATACAGTCATGGCCGTAAATGTTGGCACTCCTGAAATTTTTCAAGAAAATTGAGTATTTCTCACAGAAAAGGATTGCAGTAACACATGTTTTGCTATACACATGTTTATTCCATTTGTGAGTATGGAACTAAACCAAGAAAGGGAGGAAAAAAAGCAAATTGGACGTAATGTCACACCAAACTCCAAAAATGGTCTGGACAAAATTACTGGCACTTAATTTAATATTTGGTTGCACACCCTTTGGAAAAAATAACTGAAATCAGTCGCTTCCTATAACCATCAATAAGTTTCTTACACCTCTCAGCCGGAATGTTGGACCACTCTTCCTTTGCAAACTGCTCCAGAGCTCTCTTATTGGAGGGGTGCCTTTTCCCAACAGCAATTTTAAGATCTCTCCACGGGTGTTCAATGGGATTTAGATCTGGACTCATTGCTGGCAACTTCAGAACTCTCCAGCCCTTTGTTGCCATCCATTTCTGGGTGCTTTTTTTACCTATGTTTGGGCTCATTGTCCTGCTGGAAGACCCAAGATCTTGGACGCAAACTCAGCTTTCTGACACTGGGCTGTACAGTGCGACCCAAAATCCATTGGTAATCCTCAGATTTCATGATGTCTTACACACATTCAAGCACCCAGTGCCAGATGCAGCAAAACAACCCCAAAACATCATTGAACCTCCACCATATTTCACTGTAGGTACTGTGTTCTTTTCTTTGTAGGCCTCATTCTACTTTCGGTAAACAGTGGAATGATGTGCTTTACCAAAAAGCTCTATCTTGGGCTCATCTGTCCACAAGACGTTTTCCCAGAAGGATTTTGGCTAACTCAATTGTCACGATGCCGGCTGGCAGGTAGTGGATCCTCTGTGCCAGAGAGGGATTGGCGTGGACCGTGCTAGTGGATCGGTTCTAAGTCACTACTGGTTTTCACCAGAGCCCGCCGCAAAGCGGGATGGTCTTGCTGCGGCGGTAGTGACCAGGTCGTATCCACTAGCAACGGCTCAACCTCTCTGACTGCTGAAGATAGGCGCGGTACAAGGGAGTAGACAGAAGCAAGGTCGGACGTAGCAGAAGGTCGGGGCAGGCAGCAAGGATCGTAGTCGGGGGCAACGGCAGGAGGTCTGGAACACAGGCTAGGAACACACAAGGAAACGCTTTCACTGGCACAATGGCAACAAGATCCGGCGAGGGAGTGAAGGGGAAGTGAGGTACAAATAGGGAGTGCACAGGTGAACACACTGATTGGAACCACTGCGCCAATCAGCGGCGCAGTGGCCCTTTAAATCGCAGAGACCCGGCGCGCGCGCGCCCTAGGGAGCGGGGCCGCGCGCGCCGGGACAGGACAGACGGAGAGCGAGTCAGGTACGGGAGCCGGGATGCGCATCGCGAGCGGGCGCTACCCGCATCGCGAATCGCATCCCGGCTGGAGACGGTATCGCAGCGCACCGGGTCAGTAGAGCTGCCCGGAGCGCTGCGGTAGCGAGAGAGAAGCGAGCGCTCCGGGGAGGAGCGGGGACCCGGAGCGCTCGGCGTAACAGTACCCCCCCCCCTTGGGTCTCCCCCTCTTCTTAGAGCCTGAGAACCTGAGGAGCAGACTTTTGTCTAGGATGTTGTCCTCAGGTTCCCAGGATCTCTCTTCAGGTCCACAGCCCTCCCAATCCACCAAAAAGAACCTTTTTCCTCTGACCGTCTTGGAGGCCAGTATCTCTTTCACTGAGAAGACGTCAGAAGAACCGGAGACAGGAGTGGGAGAAACTAATTTGGGAGAGAAACGGTTGATGATGAGTGGTTTAAGAAGAGAGACATGAAAGGCATTAGGAATACGGAGAGAAGGAGGAAGAAGAAGTTTGTAAGAGACAGGATTAATTTGGCACAAGACTTTGAAAGGACCAAGATAGCGTGGACCCAGTTTGTAACTGGGGACACGAAAGCGGACATATTTAGCGGAGAGCCATACCTTGTCTCCGGGAGCAAAAATGGGGGGAGCTCTTCTTTTCTTATCGGCAAACTTTTTCATGCGAGATGAAGCCTGTAAAAGAGAATCTTGGGTCTCTTTCCATATGGTGGAAAGATCACGAGTCACTTCATCTACAGCGGGCAAACCAGAGGGCAAGGGAGTAGGGAGGGGGGGAAGAGGGTGACGGCCGTACACCACGAAAAATGGGGATTTGGAGGAAGATTCAGAGACTCTAAAGTTATACGAGAACTCGGCCCATGGCAGAAGATCTGCCCAATCATCCTGGCGGGAGGAAACAAAATGTCGTAAATAATCACCCAAGACCTGGTTAATTCTTTCTACTTGTCCATTGGATTGAGGATGATATGCAGAAGAAAAGTTTAATTTAATCTTGAGTTGTTTACAGAGAGCCCTCCAGAATTTTGACACGAATTGGACGCCTCTATCCGAGACTATCTGTGTGGGCAACCCGTGAAGACGAAAAATGTGTACAAAAAATTGTTTAGCCAACTGAGGCGCTGAAGGAAGACCAGGAAGAGGGATGAAATGTGCCATCTTGGAGAATCGATCAACGACCACCCAAACAACAGTGTTGCCACGGGATGGGGGTAGGTCTGTAATAAAATCCATACCAATCAGAGACCAAGGCTGTTCGGGGACAGGCAGAGGATGAAGAAAACCAGCGGGCTTCTGGCGAGGAGTCTTATCCCGGGCACAGACAGTGCAGGCTCGCACAAAGTCCATGACATCCGTCTCCAGAGTCGGCCACCAATAGAAGCGAGAGATGAGTTGCACAGATTTCTTGATGCCTGCATGACCTGCGAGATGGGAGGAGTGACCCCATTTGAGGATTCCGAGGCGTTGGCATGGAGAGACGAAGGTCTTTCCTGGAGGAGTTTGCCTGATGGAGGCTGGAGAAGTGGAAATCAGGCAGTCAGGAGGAATGATGTGTTGCGGAGAGAGTTCAACTTCCGAGGCATCCGAGGAACGAGAGAGAGCATCGGCCCTAATGTTCTTATCGGCAGGCCGAAAGTGAATTTCAAAATTAAATCGGGCAAAGAACAGAGACCACCTGGCCTGGCGAGGATTCAGCCGTTGGGCAGACTGGAGATAGGAGAGGTTCTTGTGATCGGTGTAAATAATAACTGGAAATCTTTATCCCTCCAGCAGATGCCTCCATTCCTCAAGTGCTAATTTAATGGCTAGAAGCTCTCGATCCCCGATGGAGTAGTTCCTCTCCGCCGGAGAGAAGGTCCTAGAAAAAAAACCACAAGTAACAGCATGCCCGGAAGAATTTTTTTGTAGAAGGACCGCTCCAGCTCCTACAGAGGAGGCATCAACCTCCAATAGGAAGGGTTTAGATGGGTCAGGTCTGGAGAGCACGGGAGCCGAAGAAAAGGCAGACTTGAGCCGTTTAAAGGCGTCTTCCGCTTGAGGAGGCCAAGACTTGGGATTGGCATTTTTTTTGGTTAAAGCCACGATAGGGGCCACAACGGTAGAAAAATGTGGAATAAATTGCCTGTAATAATTGGCGAACCCCAAAAAACGTTGGATAGCACGGAGTCCGGAGGGGCGTGGCCAATCTAAGACGGCAGAGAGTTTGTCTGGATCCATTTGTAGTCCCTGGCCAGAGACCAAGTATCCTAGGAAAGGAAGAGATTGGCATTCAAACAGACATTTCTCTATCTTGGCATAAAGTTGATTGTCACGAAGTCTCTGAAGAACCATACGGACATGCTGGCGGTGTTCTTCTAGATTGGCAGAAAAAATCAGGATATCGTCCAGATATACAACAACACAGGAGTATAAGAGATCACGAAAAATTTCATTAACAAAGTCTTGGAAGACGGCAGGGGCGTTGCACAGGCCAAAGGGCATGACCAGATACTCAAAGTGTCCATCTCTAGTGTTAAATGCCGTTTTCCATTCATCCCCCTCTCTGATGCGGATGAGATTATAAGCACCTCTTAAGTCCAGTTTGGTAAAGATGTGGGCACCTTGGAGGCGATCAAAGAGTTCAGAGATGAGGGGTAGGGGGTAGCGGTTCTTTACCGTGATTTTATTAAGACCGCGGTAGTCAATGCAAGGACGTAGAGAGCCATCTTTTTTGGACACAAAGAAAAATCCGGCTCCGGCAGGAGAGGAGGATTTACGGATAAAGCCTTTTTTTAAATTTTCCTGGATGTACTCCGACATAGCAAGAGTCTCTGGGGCGGACAGAGGATAGATTCTGCCCCGGGGTGGAGTAGTGCCCGGGAGGAGGTCAATAGGACAATCATAAGGCCTGTGAGGAGGTAGAGTCTCAGCTTGTTTTTTGCAAAAAACATCCGCAAAGTCCATATAGGCCTTAGGGAGACCGGTTACAGGGGGAACCACAGAGTCACGGCAAGGGGTACTGGGAACCGGTTTTAGGCAGTCCTTGAAACAAGAGGGCCCCCAAGTCTTGATCTCCCCAGTGGACCAATCCAGGGTTGGGGAATGGAGTTGAAGCCAGGGTAGTCCAAGGAGGATTTCGGAAGTGCAATTGGGGAGGACCAAAAATTCAATCTTCTCGTGATGAGGTCCGATGCACATTAGAAGGGGCTCCGTGCGGAAACGTATGGTACAGTCCAATCTTTCATTGTTTACACAATTGATGTAGAGGGGTCTGGCGAGACTGGTCACTGGGATGTTGAACCTGTTGACGAGAGAGGCCAAAACAAAATTTCCTGCAGATCCGGAATCCAAGAAGGCCATAGTAGAGAAGGAGAAGGCAGAGGCAGATATCCGCACAGGCACAGTAAGACGTGGAGAAGCAGAGTAGACATCAAGGACTGTCTCACCTTTGTGCGGAGTCAGCGTACGTCTTTCCAGGCGGGGAGGACGGATAGGACAATCCTTCAGGAAGTGTTCGGTACTGGCACAGTACAGGCAGAGATTCTCCATGCGGCGTCGTGTCCTCTCTTGAGGTGTCAGGCGAGACCGGTCGACCTGCATAGCCTCCACGGCGGGAGGCACAGGAACGGATTGCAGGGGACCAGAGGAGAGAGGAGCCGGGGAGAAAAAACGCCTTGTGCGAACAAAGTCCATATCCTGGCGGAGCTCCTGACACCTTTCGGAAAAACGCATGTCAATGCGAGTGGCAAGATGGATGAGTTCATGTAGGTTAGCAGGGATTTCTCGTGCGGCCAGAACATCTTTAATGTTGCTGGATAGGCCTTTTTTAAAGGTCGCGCAGAGGGCCTCATTATTCCAGGATAATTCTGAAGCAAGAGTACGGAATTGTACGGCGTACTCGCCAACGGAAGAATTACCCTGGACCAGGTTCAACAGGGCAGTCTCAGCAGAAGAGGCTCGGGCAGATTCCTCAAAGACACTTCGAATTTCCGAGAAGAAGGAGTGTATAGAGGCAGTGACGGGGTCATTGCGGTCCCAGAGCGGTGTGGCCCATGACAGAGCTTTTCCAGACAGAAGGCTGACTACGAAAGCCACCTTAGACCTTTCAGTAGGAAACTGGTCCGACATCATCTCCAAGTGCAGGGAACATTGGGAAAGAAAGCCACGGCAGAATTTAGAGTCCCCATCAAATTTATCCGGCAAGGATAGTCGTAGACCAGAAGCGGCCACTCGCTGCGGAGGAGGTGCAGGAGCTGGCGGAGGAGATGATTGCTGAAGCTGTGGTAGTAGCTGCTGTAGCATCACGGTCAGTTGAGACAGCTGTTGGCCTTGTTGCGCTATCTGTTGTGACTGCTGGGCGACCACCGTGGTGAGGTCGGCGACAACTGGCAGAGGAACTTCAGCGGGATCCATGGCCGGATCTACTGTCACGATGCCGGCTGGCAGGTAGTGGATCCTCTGTGCCAGAGAGGGATTGGCGTGGACCGTGCTAGTGGATCGGTTCTAAGTCACTACTGGTTTTCACCAGAGCCCGCCGCAAAGCGGGATGGTCTTGCTGCGGCGGTAGTGACCAGGTCGTATCCACTAGCAACGGCTCAACCTCTCTGACTGCTGAAGATAGGCGCGGTACAAGGGAGTAGACAGAAGCAAGGTCGGACGTAGCAGAAGGTCGGGGCAGGCAGCAAGGATCGTAGTCGGGGGCAACGGCAGGAGGTCTGGAACACAGGCTAGGAACACACAAGGAAACGCTTTCACTGGCACAATGGCAACAAGATCCGGCGAGGGAGTGAAGGGGAAGTGAGGTACAAATAGGGAGTGCACAGGTGAACACACTGATTGGAACCACTGCGCCAATCAGCGGCGCAGTGGCCCTTTAAATCGCAGAGACCCGGCGCGCGCGCGCCCTAGGGAGCGGGGCCGCGCGCGCCGGGACAGGACAGACGGAGAGCGAGTCAGGTACGGGAGCCGGGATGCGCATCGCGAGCGGGCGCTACCCGCATCGCGAATCGCATCCCGGCTGGAGACGGTATCGCAGCGCACCGGGTCAGTAGAGCTGCCCGGAGCGCTGCGGTAGCGAGAGAGAAGCGAGCGCTCCGGGGAGGAGCGGGGACCCGGAGCGCTCGGCGTAACATCAATTTCATTTTGGCAAAATGTAGCCTTGCTTTTTTATGTCTCTGTGTCAGCAGTGGGGTCCTCCTGAGTCTTTTGCTATAACGTTTCATTTAATTTAAATGTCGATGGATAGTTCGCGCTGACACTGATGCTCCCTGAGCCTGCAGGACAGCTTGAATATCTTTGGAACTTGTTTGGGGCTGCTTATCCACCATCCAGACTATCCTGTGTTGACACCTTTCATCAATGTTTCTCTTCCGTCCACGTCCAGGGAGATTAGCTATAGTGCCATGGGTTGCAAACTTCTTGATAATGTTGCGCACTGTGGACAAAGGCAAATCTAGATCTCTGAAGATGGCCTTGTAACCTTGATATTGTTGATATATTTCCACAATTTTGGTTCTCAAGTCCTCAGACAGTTCTCTTCTCCTGTTTCTGTTGTCCATGCTTAGTGTGGCACACACAGAAACAATATTATTTTTCCACAATTTTGAAAGGGTACCAATAATTTTGTCCAGCCCATTTTTGAAGTTTGGTGTGGCATAATATCCAATTAGCTTTTTTTCCTCCCTTTTTTGATTTAGCTGCAATACACACAAAGGGAATAAACCTGTGTATAGCAAAACATGTGTTACTGCAATCCTTTTCTATGAAAAATGTCAGGGGTGCCAACATTTACGGCCATGACTATATGTCTTTTTGTCAAAGTACAAAGTAAAACAGTCATAGAAATTTTTGCAACAAATGTGGGGCATGTGAATATACCAAGATAAATGACATTACTGAACCATTTACCATATAAGCAGACAAAAAAATGTATACAGATGTAATTAGTTTTTTCACAGAACAAACAATTTTCTAATGACTAAAATTAAATATATTTCTATGTATCCCACTTTCTAAATGATTGAATAACATTGGCATTATATTGTAAGAAAAACTTTACAGGGGTATTCTGGGGAAAATGTAGAAAAATAGGCTCAGGGAAATTGTAAAAGCAAAAAAAAAAAAACCTCCTAAAATAACCTTTCATGCTCCCCTGCCTTTGTCTTGGAGCACCTGTCTCAATGCAAAGCACTTGTTTGAGGTTGGCCCATGTACTTGCCTGCTCAGCCAACTAGCAGCTGTAGCAGGGTCTTGCCTTAGCCACTGATTGGCTGAGCAGGCGACTGTAAGTGCTGCCCCCGAACACAGGAAGTGCTGCAAAACAAGATGGAGCATTATAACAGCGGTGACAGTGGGGGAAAGAGGGAATTAAGTATAGGAGTTTTTTTGTTTACCACCTTCCACCCACCTATTTGTTTACGTTTTCCCTGGAATACCCTTTTAAGGCTGTGTTCATGTTGTGCATTTTTGTTGCGTTTTTAATATGTGTTTTTTGTCTTGAAAGGTGGACTCACTAAGTGTAAACATTGTAGGCCAGCAAAATAATCTTTGTAGCACATGATATAACTATACTGACATACAACCACATGCCAACAACTAAAATAAACTCAAAACTTAAACAAACTTTACAGTTTATTGTAAATAACAGCACTATCAAAATGGCCTCTGGTATGGTCACAATTATTTGTAATGATGACCCTGATCTCAATATTCTGTCAATAGGTGAATAGTTATTTTTTTGTGTGTGTGTCTATTTGGCATCTTAAATCTTGCTGCTTTTAGCATTTTACTATAAAATGAACATTCTCATTCAGTATGTGAGTCTAGCACTTTTATGAAGCAATTTGGGAATAGGATCATAAGGCCAATATGCTACAACGAGGATGTCTAGATGATGCATTCATTTTTATTCCCAGTTATGAATTGCTAGACCATAGGTAGTTGAATATTATTGCCATTTAATTAATCTATCAAGACAGCATTCAGTATTTAAAACAGTGGCAAATCTACACAGTTAAACACTAATATTTTTTTAAAACTTAGTTTTTCATATGGTTTGTTACCATCAAATTGTCAGTGTTTTCCATTAACATTAAACTGTTATTGAATAATCTAAAATGGATTTACACTAAAGAACTTTGGGATCATCAAGCTATGGTTATCAATGACATAACCATTGAAGTTGAGCATGACTTCCATTGACTTGCCACAACTGTTACTTCAATACCAAAGTCATAGTAAAAGTTGCACCATGATGTTGTCACGATGCCGGCTGGCAGGTAGTGGATCCTCTGTGCCAGAGAGGGATTGGCGTGGACCGTGCTAGTGGATCGGTTCTAAGTCACTACTGGTTTTCACCAGAGCCCGCCGCAAAGCGGGATGGTCTTGCTGCGGCGGTAGTGACCAGGTCGTATCCACTAGCAACGGCTCACCTCTCTGGCTGCTGAAGATAGGCGCGGTACAAGGGAGTAGACAGAAGCAAGGTCGGACGTAGCAGAAGGTCGGGGCAGGCAGCAAGGATCGTAGTCAGGGGCAACGGCAGGAGGTCTGGAACACAGGCTAGGAACACACAAGGAAACGCTTTCACTGGCACGATGGCAACAAGATCCGGCAAGGGAGTGCAGGGGAAGTGAGGTGATATAGGGAAGTGCACAGGTGAACACACTAATTGGAATCACTGCGCCAATCAGCGGCGCAGTGGCCCTTTAAATCGCAAAGACCCGGCGCGCGCGCGCCCTAGGGAGCGGGGCCGCGCGCGCCGGGACAGGACCGAGGGAGAGCGAGTCAGGTACGGGAGCCGGGGTGCGCATCGCGAGCGGGCGCTACCCGCATCGCGAATCGCATCCCGGCTGGAAGCGGAATCGCAGCGCCCCGGGTCAGTGGATCTGACCGGAGCGCTGCAGCGGGGAGAGGGTAGCGAGCGCTCCGGGGAGGAGCGGGGACCCGGAGCGCTCGGCGTAACAGTACCCCCCCCCTTGGGTCTCCCCCTCTTCTTAGAGCCTGAGAACCTGAGGAGCAGACTTTTGTCTAGGATGTTGTCCTCAGGTTCCCAGGATCTCTCTTCAGGACCACAACCCTCCCAGTCCACTAAAAAAAAAGTTTTCCCTCTGACCTTTTTAGAAGCTAAAATCTCTTTGACAGAGAAGATGTCCGAGGAGCCGGAAACAGGAGTGGGAGGAACAGATTTGGGAGAAAAACGGTTGAGGATGAGTGGTTTAAGAAGAGAGACGTGAAAGGCATTAGGGATACGAAGAGAAGGAGGAAGAAGAAGTTTGTAAGAGACAGGATTAATTTGACACAAAATTTTGAAAGGACCAAGATAGCGTGGTCCCAACTTGTAGCTAGGGACACGGAAGCGGACATATTTAGCGGAGAGCCATACCTTGTCTCCAGGGGAAAAAACGGGAGGAGCTCTTCTTTTCTTATCCGCGAACTTCTTCATGCGTGATGAAGCCTGTAAGAGAGAATTTTGGGTCTCTCTCCATATGATGGAAAGGTCACGAGAAATTTCATCCACAGCGGGCAGACCAGAGGGCAAGGGGGTAGGGAGGGGGGGAAGAGGGTGACGGCCGTACACCACGAAAAATGGGGATTTGGAGGAAGATTCAGAGACTCTGAAGTTATACGAGAATTCGGCCCATGGAAGGAGATCTGCCCAGTCATCCTGGCGGGAGGAAACAAAATGTCGCAAATAATCACCCAAGACCTGGTTAATTCTTTCTACTTGTCCATTGGACTGGGGATGATATGCAGAAGAAAAATTTAATTTAATCTTGAGTTGTTTACAGAGAGCCCTCCAGAATTTAGACACGAATTGGACGCCTCTATCCGAGACGATCTGCGTAGGCAACCCGTGAAGACGAAAAATGTGTACAAAAAATTGTTTAGCCAACTGAGGCGCTGAAGGAAGACCAGGAAGAGGGATGAAATGTGCCATTTTGGAGAATCGATCAACGACCACCCAAATAACAGTGTTGCCACGGGAAGGGGGTAAATCAGTAATAAAATCCATACCAATCAGAGACCAAGGCTGTTCGGGGACAGGCAGGGGATGAAGAAAACCAGCGGGCTTCTGGCGAGGAGTCTTATCCCGGGCACAGATAGTGCAGGCTCGCACAAAGTCCACAACATCCGTCTCCAGAGTCGGCCACCAATAGAAGCGGGAGATGAGTTGCACAGATTTCTTGATGCCCACATGACCTGCGAGATGGGAGGAGTGACCCCATTTGAGGATTCCGAGGCGTTGGCGTGGAGAAACAAAGGTCTTTCCTGGAGGAGTTTGCCTGATGGAGGCAGGAGAAGTGGAGATCAGGCAGTCAGGTGGAATGATGTGTTGCGGAGAGAGTTCAACTTCTGAGGCATCCGAGGAACGAGAGAGAGCATCGGCCCTAATGTTCTTATCGGCAGGACGAAAGTGAATCTCAAAATTAAATCGGGCAAAGAACAGAGACCACCGGGCCTGGCGAGGATTCAGCCGTTGGGCAGACTGGAGGTAGGAGAGGTTCTTGTGGTCGGTGTAAATAATTACTGGAAATCTTGATCCCTCCAGCAGATGCCTCCATTCCTCAAGTGCTAATTTAATGGCTAGAAGCTCTCGATCCCCGATGGAGTAGTTCCTCTCCGCCGGAGAGAAGGTCCTAGAAAAAAAACCACAAGTGACAGCATGCCCGGAAGAATTTTTTTGTAGAAGAACAGCTCCAGCTCCCACTGAGGAGGCATCAACCTCCAATAGGAAGGGTTTGGAAGGGTCAGGTCTGGAGAGCACGGGAGCCGAAGAGAAGGCAGACTTGAGTCGTTTAAAGGCGTCTTCCGCTTGAGGAGGCCAAGACTTGGGATCGGCATTTTTTTTGGTTAAAGCCACGATAGGAGCCACAACGGTAGAAAAATGTGGAATAAATTGCCTGTAATAATTGGCGAACCCCAAAAAGCGTTGGATAGCACGGAGTCCGGAGGGGCGTGGCCAATCTAAGACGGCAGAGAGTTTGTCTGGATCCATTTGTAGTCCCTGGCCAGAGACCAAATATCCTAGAAAAGGAAGAGATTGGCATTCAAACAGACATTTCTCAATTTTGGCATAGAGTTGATTGTCACGAAGTCTCTGAAGAACCATACGGACATGCTGGCGGTGTTCTTCTAGATTGGCAGAAAAAATTAGGATATCGTCCAGATATACAACAACACAGGAGTATAACAGATCACGAAAAATTTCATTAACAAAGTCTTGGAAGACAGCAGGGGCGTTGCACAGGCCAAAGGGCATGACCAGATACTCAAAGTGTCCATCTCTGGTGTTAAATGCCGTTTTCCACTCATCCCCCTCTCTGATGCGGATGAGGTTATAGGCGCCTCTTAAGTCCAATTTAGTAAAGATGTGGGCACCTTGGAGGCGATCAAAGAGTTCAGAGATGAGGGGTAGGGGGTAGCGGTTCTTAACCGTGATTTTATTAAGACCGCGGTAGTCAATGCAAGGACGTAGGGAGCCATCTTTTTTGGACACAAAGAAAAATCCGGCTCCGGCAGGAGAGGAGGATTTACGGATAAAGCCCTTTTTTAAATTTTCCTGGACGTATTCAGACATGGCAAGAGTCTCTGGGGCAGAGAGAGGATAAATTCTGCCCCGGGGTGGAGTAGTGCCCGGGAGGAGGTCGATAGGACAATCATAAGGCCTGTGAGGAGGTAGAGTCTCAGCTTGTTTTTTGCAGAAAACATCCGCGAAGTCCATATAGGCCTTAGGGAGACCGGTTACGGGAGGAACCACAGAGTCACGGCAAGGGTTACTGGGAACCGGTTTTAAACAGTCCTTGGAACAAGAGGGACCCCAACTCTTGATCTCCCCAGTGGACCAATCCAGGGTTGGGGAATGAAGTTGAAGCCAGGGAAGTCCAAGGAGAATTTCCGAGGTGCAATTGGGGAGGACCAAAAGTTCAATCCTCTCGTGATGAGATCCGATGCTCATAAGAAGGGGCTCCGTGCGGAAACGTATGGTACAGTCCAATCTTTCATTGTTTACACAATTGATGTAAAGGGGTCTGGCGAGACTGGTCACTGGGATGTTGAACCTGTTGACGAGAGAGGCCAAAATAAAATTTCCTGCAGATCCAGAGTCCAAGAAGGCCACAGTAGAGAAGGAGAAGGCAGAGGCAGACATTCGCACAGGCACAGTAAGACGTGGAGAAGCAGAGTAGACATCAAGGACTGTCTCACCCTTGTGCGGAGTCAGCGTACGTCTTTCCAGGCGGGGAGGACGGATAGGACAATCCCTCAGGAAATGTTCGGTACTAGCACAGTACAGGCAGAGGTTCTCCATGCGGCGTCGTGTCCTCTCTTGAGGTGTCAGGCGAGACCGGTCGACCTGCATAGCCTCCACGGCGGGAGGCACAGGAACAGATTGCAGGGGACCAGAGGAGAGAGGAGCCGAGGAGAAGAAACGCCTCGTGCGAACAGAGTCCATATCTTGGCGGAGCTCCTGACGCCTTTCGGAAAAACGCATGTCAATGCGAGTGGCTAGGTGAATAAGTTCATGTAAATTAGCAGGAATTTCTCGTGCGGCCAGAACATCTTTAATGTTGCTGGATAGGCCTTTTTTAAAGGTCGCGCAGAGGGCCTCATTATTCCAGGATAATTCTGAAGCAAGAGTACGGAATTGTACGGCATACTCGCCAACGGAAGAATTACCCTGGACCAGGTTCAACAGGGCAGTCTCAGCAGAAGAGGCTCGGGCAGGTTCCTCAAAGACACTTCGGATTTCCGAGAAGAAGGAGTGTACAGAGGCAGTGACGGGGTCATTGCGGTCCCAGAGCGGTGTGGCCCAAGACAGGGCTTTTCCAGACAGAAGGCTGACTACGAAAGCCACCTTAGACCTTTCAGTGGGAAACAGGTCCGACATCATCTCCAGATGCAGGGAACATTGGGAAAGAAAGCCACGGCAAAACTTAGAGTCCCCATCAAATTTATCCGGCAAGGATAGGCGTAGACCAGGAGCGGCCACTCGCTGCGGAGGAGGTGCAGGAGCTGGCGGAGGAGATGACTGCTGAAGCTGTGGTAGTAACTGCTGTAGCATAACGGTCAGTTGAGACAGCTGTTGGCCTTGTTGCGCAATCTGTTGTGACTGCTGGGCGACCACCGTGGTAAGGTCAGCGACAACTGGCAGAGGAACTTCAGCGGGATCCATGGCCGGATCTACTGTCACGATGCCGGCTGGCAGGTAGTGGATCCTCTGTGCCAGAGAGGGATTGGCGTGGACCGTGCTAGTGGATCGGTTCTAAGTCACTACTGGTTTTCACCAGAGCCCGCCGCAAAGCGGGATGGTCTTGCTGCGGCGGTAGTGACCAGGTCGTATCCACCAGCAACGGCTCACCTCTCTGGCTGCTGAAGATAGGCGCGGTACAAGGGAGTAGACAGAAGCAAGGTCGGACGTAGCAGAAGGTCGGGGCAGGCAGCAAGGATCGTAGTCAGGGGCAACGGCAGGAGGTCTGGAACACAGGCTAGGAACACACAAGGAAACGCTTTCACTGGCACAATGGCAACAAGATCCGGCAAGGAAGTGCAGGGGAAGTGAGGTGATATAGGGAAGTGCACAGGTGAAGACACTAATTGGAATCACTGCGCCAATCAGCGGCGCAGTGGCCCTTTAAATTGCAAAGACCCGGCGCGCGCGCGCCCTAGGGAGCGGGGCCGCGCGCGCCGGGACAGGACCGAGGGAGAGCGAGTCAGGTACGGGAGCCGGGGTGCGCATCGCGAGCGGGCGCTACCCGCATCGCGAATCGCATCCCGGCTGGAAGCGGAATCGCAGCGCCCCGGGTCAGTGGATCTGACCGGAGCGCTGCAGCGGGGAGAGGGTAGCGAGCGCTCCGGGGAGGAGCGGGGACCCGGAGCGCTCGGCGTAACAGATGTAGCTCTGCAGATGTGCTAAGGATGAATTGTGCAGCTGAATACATTCTTATCAGATGTCTTGTGCCACATACCATAAAAAGACTAGTTATCATGAAAATGCTAGAGCTTGTAAGCAGTCAACTTTCATCATACTACACAACCTGTTAATCTACTAGGCTAGTATAGCCGTGCACAGACCATTTAGTAGATTACTAGAAAGGTAAAGGTAATAGTTGTACTATTAACCTATACAGGTAAGCAAATCAGTTATGTCAATCCTTCACATACACACTGTAGCCTACAGTAGCCTGCTATCATTCAAGTGGTCTCTTCTGTTCATCAGAATTCATTTTACATTGCTAGCAACTTCCTACAATGTGTATGGTAATCCCAAGTGTCCCCCGCTCATCCATGTATTGCAGGGAACACCATTTACTTTTGATGTATCACATATTGCGTAGTACATGGAAATGGAACCTTACTTCATGTATGCAGTTTATCGGTTAACTATATAACTGCGTAGCACTGATGGACACAGACAGTGTACAGATTGACAGTATGATTCACTACAATGGGATATCTTATTGTTGTTTACATGCAGCCACTGCCATTCATAAAACAATATGGTTATCCCTAACAGATTTTTATTACATCAAGGTTATATAGCAAAATTTCCCTTACATATTATATAAATCTACAATCATGCATGCACACATATCACAGGTAGATGGAAAGCTACAGTAGGCTTCAACAGCTGTTTTAGCCATGTCCCCAAAGCCCTCCCAAAATACCATGAACCTCTCCGAATGTGTCCATTAATTCAGTGTGTCCAACCCCCGGAAAATTGCAGACATATGCATATACTCACTCTAATGTCAATGAAGGGATTTTCAGTTTGTCTCTCCTGGATTTCATGGCTGTTCACAGATGAATCCTGCTGTAGTGTGTTTCTCACTCTCCCTGTCTGATCTTTCGCTTATGTTATCAGCACAGCCAGAGATAATAAGTGTACTAGGCACAGCTGGCCATTGGGGAGGGAGGGAGAAGAGGGAAGGAGGGAGGGAGCATGTGTGTAAAGACTGAGTAATGCAAATTTACAGAGTGCTCTCTGTATATGGGTCATCCCATGAATTGCTCTCTTTGCCGGAATAAGATTACCCCCCTTGTACGCATAAGAAACAAACAAATTGCTGGCAAGTAAACAGACATTTTCAGATTAGACAGTTATGGTTAAATAATGAATTATGAGCTCATGCCATAGTATTAAATTATTTCACTAAATGCCAGTCAGTCGCCTGTAATTCCAGTGCCCACTACAGACCAGAGACAACTGGGTTTTGCTTGCTGAGAGTGACTCTTAGTTTATTACTTCATGCAGTAGATAATGCAGTGCATGTGTATAAAATGTATCTTATCTACATTATGTGACATGTGAGGGCATTCACTTGCCTGGTAAGTAATTCCATTCTTTTTATGTCTGTTTTTCTTCTGATTAGTTTTTGGAAAACATTTAAGGAAGCGGTGGTGGTGAGGGTGTCCCAGGGTTTTACATTTCCTTAGTATGGTGGGAATGGATGATGGCACAAATGAATGATAAGATAGCAGCCGGGAACTGAAACAGACAGATGATGAATAAAAACAAGCTACAAAAATTTACCCTAACTAGTTTTCCCTAGATCCTTTTTTAGCCCTATCCCTAAACACTGATTCTCACTGTCCCTAAAAATAATCCTAATGAAAATACTCTAATCTGCAAAACTGACCCTTATACAATCAACGGGAGTACACTAGAGACAAGAACCAAGGCTCAGAAGTACTGAACTTATGAAAAAATGCAGCAAGATGAGAGTGGTAGAAGCAGATACAGACTACACAAGAATGAACCAAGAACAGCCCTGACTGATTAAGAACAAAACTAAGCTAAAAAAAAGTACTTAGAAATCACAGCAATGTACACCGCATAAGCTACAATCCACTAACACTGCAAAAGCCAAGGATATTGAAAGAAAGCAGCAAGATCTAGTGCACATCCACTGCCCCAAAGAAACAGGAGAAGATGTAGTAGCAAGATGATCCCTGCTGTTCGGAACACCACATAGGAAACTATGGAACCAGTTTTGACATTGGTTCTCCTCCAGCATTGTCCAAAAGGAGAAAGAAACTGGAAATCTACACATATGTGAATCGACCCTCATTGTGATTTTAATTGATATTGTGCTGCTGAAGCGATATATCTAAACAGTTTATCCCGAATGTAACATTGTAGGTTGTTGCAGACAGTAGGCCTAAGAGGAGGGACAAGCACTGTTGGTGCCCAAGGAGATTGTATCAGAGGGTGCCTCCACCCCTATGGTCCCTAAAGCCTTGTTCCCTCAGTTGCCATTAGCAGGCAAAACCAACATGGCATGTTCTGGGCTGCAGCTGTCAGAAGTCGTGAGATTACCTAATGCAAAGTAGGCAGAAAAGCAGCTGGCCTGCTCTAAACTACTAGTTGCAAAAAATACTGATTAAAAAATGGGGGCATTGTTATTTTTACAAACCCACAATATTGTATAAAATTCTATAGCACTCCAGTAATAACCCAACTCTCACCTGGGAATAGAAAAATTGGCCGCACGGATGGTCTGGAGCAAGACCACAGCAGCAATGCAAGACAAGCGAAGGTTTCCAGCTGACCAGATTCCTTAAAGCAATAGACTCAATTTCTAATCTTCAAAAGCTTATTCCATACAAAGAGAGACGTGTTAAAAACTCTGACGCATTTAGACTGTGGTGGTCTTAGTTATAAGTCTATGACTAAGACCACTATGGTCGAAACGTGTCAGGGTTTTTAACATGTCTCTCTTTGTATGGAATAAGCTTTTAAAGATTAGAATTAAAGCCTATTGTTTTAAACAATCTGGCCAGCTGGAAACCTTTGTTTGTTTTGCACAATATTATATGTAGTAAAGAAATGATACATAAAGTATATTGGAAAGTTTTACAGCTTTTCATTATATAACAACAATATAAAAACAACAAAAAAAACATTTGCTAATGCTCCAATATCCCTCTTCTGTAATTGTTGGTTGTTGACATGGGTGATATGCGGGAAATATAATATTTTTCTTTTATTCGAAAACTGCTGCATTTTCACAGTTTTTCCATATGTGTAGTCTGATTTTAAAGGGGTACTCTGGCCCTATGACATCTTATCCCTTATCCAACGGCCGTCATGCCCCCCTCCAATAGACTTGTAATGCGGGGGCGGGGCGTGATGTCACACGGGGGCAGAGTCATGATGTCACGATACTTCGGCCCCGTAGTCGTGACCCGGCAGACTCCCAGACTTCAGCGCTGCGTGCAGCTCCCAGAGGTGGGTGCTGCATGCAAGATAGCGGGGGTCCTCAGTGGCGGGACCCCCACGATCAGACATCTTATCCCCTATCCTTTGGATAGGGGTTAGATGTCTTAGGGCCTGAGTACCCCTACTGGGATATCAGTATCAGATCGGAGGGGATCTAGCTATCAAAATCCCCACTGATCAGGTGATAGAAGTGTCTACTGTGCTGGTGCAAGTGCTGCTGCCTCTTCATTACATACTAGTCCGAGATTTGTATACAGTGGGGCAAAAAATTATTTAGTCAGCCACCAATTCTGCAAGTTCTCCCACTTAAAAAGATGACAGAGGCCTATAATTTTCATCATAGGTATACCTCAACTATGAGAGACATAAAAAGAAAAAAAATCCATAAAATCACAATGTCTGATTTTTAAAGAATTTATTTGCAAATTATGGTGGAAAATAAGTATTTGGTCAATGACAAAAGTTCATCTCAATACTTTGTTATATACCCTTTTTTGGCAATGACAGAGGTCAAACGTTTTCTGTAAGTCTTCACAAGGTTTTCACACACTGTTGCTGGTATTTTGGCCTATTCCTCCATGCAAATCTTCTCTAGAGCAGTGATGTCTTGGGTCTGCCGCTGGGCAACACGGACTTTCTATTCCCTCAAAAGGTTTTCTATGGGGTTGAGATATGGAGACTGGCTAGGCCACTCCAGGACCTTGAAATTCTTCTTACGAAGCCACTCCTTTGTTGCCCGGGCCGTGTGTTTGGGATCATTGTCATGCTGAAAGACCCAGTCACATTTCATCTTCAATGCCCTTGCTGAAGGAAGGAGGTTTTGACTCACAATCTCGTGATACATGGCTCCATTCATTCTTTCCTTTACATGGATCAGTCGTCCTGGTCCGTTTGCAGAAAAACAGCCCCAAAGCATGATGTTTCCACCCCCATGCTTCGCAGTAGGTATGGTGTTCTTTGGATGCAACTCAGCATTCTTTCTTCTTCAAACACGGCGAGTTGAGTTTTTACCAAAAAGTTCTACTTTGATTTCATCTCACCATATGACATTCTCCCAATACTCTTCTGGATCATCCAAATGCTTTCTAGCAAATTTTAGACGGGCCCAGACATGCAGGGGGACATGACTCGCACTGCATGATTTGAGTTTGGCGGTGTAGTGTGTTACTGATGGTAGCCTTTGTTACTTTGGTCTCAGCTCTCTGCAGGTCATTCACTAGGTACCCTTGTGTGGTTCTGGGATTTTTGCTCACCGTTTTTTTTGATCATTTTGACACCATGGGGTGAGATCTCGTGTGGAGCCTCAGATCGAGGGAGATTATCAATTTTATTTAATTTATTTTATTTTATATAATTTTCAGTCTTCCCAGCCTGGTGCAGGTCTACAATTTTGTTTCTGGTGTCGTTTGACAGCTCATTGGTATTGGCCATAGTGGAGTTTGGAGTGTGACTGTTTGAGGTTGTGGACAGATGTCTTTTATACTGATAGCAAGTTCAAACAGGTGCCATTGTAACACTCACATTTCAGAAGACAGGAACCCCAGGGGATGTGGATCCGCTGTACTTGTGTGGCAGATGACTCGCACCGTACCAGGGAGCGGAGTCTAAGGTGCTGCTGGTTTTCACCAGAGCCCGACGCAAAGCTGGATGAACCTGCTGCGGCAGGCGGCACCCAGATTGCGACCCCTGGCACAGCTCAACCACACAGGTGGCTGTGGAGATGCGAGGCACAGGAGGGATAAGACAGCTCATAGTCAGGATAGCAGAAGGTCAGGGAAGACGGCACAGTAGCGTAGTCAGGAACGTAGCAAATGGTCAGTAGGCAGGCGGCAAGGAGCAAGGTCAGGTCACGGAGCAAAGGATCAGATACACAGCAATGCAATAACAGGAATTCTTTCTCTCAGGCTCAAGGCAACAAAGATCCCGCAGGGTAGTGAGGAGGGTGGAGGAATTTATCAATGAGTTACAGGTGAATTACACTTATGAGCCCACTGGCCCTTTAAATCTTAAAGCTCCGGAGCAGAGAGGCAGAGGCGGGGACAAGAGAAGCACCAGGGGAGTGACAGACTGGCGCTCACATGCAGGCGCGTCCCGCGATGCGAGTCTCAGCCCCGCCGGCAGCAGTAGGTAATGGGACCATGCGCTCACGGCCAGCGTGTGCGGCCGGAGTGCATAACGTAACAGTACCCCCCTTTGGTCTCCCCCTCCTTTTACGAGTCAGAAAAATCCTGAGAAGGTCACAGTCCAGGATATTCTCCTCAGGTTTCTAAGATCTCTCCTCAGGACCGTAACCCTCCCAGTCGACCCAAAAAAATTGTTAACCTCACAGTTTTTGTAGTAAGAATCTCTTTAACCTTGAAGATGTCAGAAGAGCCGGAGACAGGTGTGGGGACAAGATTCTTTTGAGAAAACCGGTTTATGACAAAAGGCTTGAGGAGAGAGACGTGGAAGGAATTGGAAATATGTAACATAGCAGGTAGGTGGAGTTTGTAGGAGACAGGGTAAATTTTTTGTAGAATCTGGAAGGCACCAAGGTAGCGAGGACCGAGCTTGTAATAGGGTATCTTGAAGCGGATGTACTTGGATGAAAGCCACACCATGTCACCAGGAGAGAAGGACGGAGGCGGTCTTCTACTTTTATCTGCTTGCGCCTTCATGTGTGAAGGTGCCTGGGATAATCACTGTCGGGTCTGTTGCCAGATGGTAGAGAAGTCACGGACCAGCTCATCAACAGCAGGCACACCGGAGGAAACTGGGAGAGGAAGAGGAGGATGGATATGGAGTCTGTAGACAACACAAAAGGGGGACGACCTTGTGGAATCCTTATGATTATATGAGAATTAAGCCCAGGGGAAAAGGTCGACCCAATCGTCTTGGCGAGCTGAAACAAAATGCCGAAGATAAGTCTCTATGATTTGATTAACCCTCCCCACCTAACCGTTGGACTGAGGGTGGTAGGCCGAGGAGAAGTCAAGATTGATGTCCAGACGGTTACAAAGGGCTTGACAGAACTTAGAGACAAACTGCACACCTCGATACGAAACGATATGCTGAGGAAGACCATGTAAAGAAAGACATGCAGCAAGAAGTACTTCGCCAGCTGCAGGGAAGAAGGAAGACCTGGTAGAGGAATGAAATGAGCCATCTTGGAAAACCGATCTACAACAAACCAGATGACAGTGTTATTGAGAGGGAGGCATATCGTTGATGAAATCCATGGCGATATGGGACCAGGGAGTCTCTGGAATGGGTAAAGGCTGTAAGAGTCCTGCAGCTCTCTGTCGAGGAGTTTTGTCACAGGCACAAGTTTCACAGGAACGAACAAAATCAGAAACATCACGTTCGAGATAAGAAGTGCCGGGAGTCTTGCGTATTCTCGGATGTCCTGCTGTCAAAGAAGAATGACCCCATTTCAGGACCTTGCGTCTCAATCTGGCAGGCACAAAGGATTTTCCCGGAGGAACATGCTGAATCTCGGCAGGAGCGGTAGGAATCAAACGGTCAGGAGGAATAATATGCCTAGGCGTGGAGTCCAAACCAATGCCGTCAGAGGACCTGGAGAGAGCATCAGCCCTCAGCAAGGAGTTCACGATCTCCAATGGAGTAATTCCTCTCAGCAGGAGAGAAGGTCTTGGAGAAAAACCTACAAGTAACAGTATTGACCTTGGCGTTTTTCTGAGGAAAAACGGCACTCGCTCCAATTGATGAGGCATCAACCTCCAAAGCAAAGGGCCTCTCCGGATAAGGTCTTGTAAGCACGGGAGCAGAGGCAAATGCAGACTTTAAACGGGAGAAGGCCTCTTCATCCTCTTGAGGCCAAGACTTAGGATTAGATGCCTTCTTAGTGAGAGCCACAATTGGAGCAACCAAGGATGAATTGATGATAATAGTTTGCGAATCCCAGAAAGCATTGAATAGCACGTAGGCCCGAAGGACAAGGCCAATCCAATACTGCAGACAATTTATCTGGATCCATCTGCAGGCCCTGATGAGAGACAATGTAGCCAAGAAACGGAAGACTAGAATTCTCGAACAGGCATTTCTCCAGTTTAGCGTAGAGATGATTCTTCCGTAGTCCCTGAAGAACCAGACAAACATGAGTACGATACTCCTCTAAGTTGGAAGAGAAGATCAGGATGTCATCTAGATATACGACAACACCAGTGTAGAGAAGATATCATTGACAAACTCTTAAAAAACGGCTGGAGCATTGCAGAGACCAAAAGGCATTTTATAATTGAGACACTCAAAATGTCTGTCACGAGTACTGAAGACCGCTTTCCATTCATCTCCCTTGCGGATACGAATGAGGTTATACGCTCCACATAAGTCCAGCTTAGAGAAGACCTTGGCACCACGAAGACAGTCAAAAGTTCTGAGATAAGAGGTAGAGGGTAACAGTTCTTGACCGTGATTTTGTTATGTCCCCTGTAGTCAATGAATGGATGGAGTGAGCCATCCCTCTTTCCAACAAAGAAGAAACCAGCTCCAGCTGGTCTCAGGAACTGATAGAGGGTATATCCTTCCACTAGGAGGAGTGGTACCAGGCAGAAGATCAATAGAGCAATCATAAGGACGATGTGGAGGCAGAGACTCAGCCTGTTTCTTGCAGAAAACATCAGAGAAATCTTGGTAAGGTCAGGTAAAGGAGGAGGACGAAAAACTATTTTAGACTGAACTGATTGGAGGGAAAGATTTTGACAGGATTGTCCCCAACGAATAATCTGCCCAGTTCTCCAATCCAGTTGCGGAGAATGGCGATGCAGCCAAGGAAGGCCAAGAAGAATCTCTGAAGTACAGTGTGGCAGAACATAGAATTCAATCTTTTCTTTGTGCAATACTCCCACTTGCATGACCAGAGATTCAGTACACACAAGACAAAAAGAAAAAAGGACACGCGCCCCTAGTGTAATACTTCAAGACCTTGTGGTAAGGGAAGGGGTTGGTGTTCCACTTACCAGATGGTGTTGCGCTATGGGCACAACACCTAGATGAGCTCGAGTGATGATGCAGTGTGCTGAATGCAGCCTGGATCCTCCGGTATCAGCGTGGCTGGCCGGCTTGCAGAGATATCAGGAACAGGAAAGGGAAAATGATCCTCAATAGGCGCAATAAACAGCAGTGAAGGAGATTTCAATGGTCATCCATCATTCATATAAAGATATTTATTGAGCACACAGTAGCAACGAGTTTCTTGCCCGGATCGGGCACTTCCTCAGGCAAATGTGCACATTTGCCTGAGGAAGTGCCCGATCCGGGCAAGAAACGCGCGTTTCGAGCGTCCGAGCGTTTCCCGGACACTGTGGGCGAGCTGTACAGTCCTTGAAGAAGTGCTCTGGGCTAGCACAATACAAGCACAAATTCTCACTACATCGTTGTGACCTCTCCTGTTGTGTAAGACGAGACCGATCCATTTGCATAGCATCTTCAGCAAGAGGCGCAGGAAACAGAAGAGGTGGACGTTGAAACACGGGTGCTAGACGAGGATATCTTCTTATTCGGGCAGGTTCCCTCTCTAAGCGCTGTTCCTCCTTTCTCTCAGCAAAACGCACATCAATGCAAATGGCCAAGTGGATACGTTTAGTCAAAGAGGATGGAGGTTTACATGCTGTGAGGGCATCTTTAATCCTGCTTGACAGTCCTTTTTTGAATGTGGCACACAAGGCCTCATCATTCCATGCAAGTTCAAAGGCAAAAGTGTGAAATTGAACCGTGTAGTCACCAATGGAAGAATTCCCTTGACAGAGGTTCAGCAAAGCCGTCTTAGCAGATGAGTCATGTGCAGGTCCCTCAAAGACACTGCAAAACTCTGCCAAGAAGGCCAACAAATTGAAGGATACAGGATCACCACGGTCCCAAAGGAGTGTAGCCCAGGCCAGGGCTTTTCCGGACAGAAGACTAATGATAATGGCCACCTTAGCACGTTCTGTCGGAAACTGTTCAGACATGAGCGCCAAGTGCATGGAGCACTGTGTAACGAAGCCTCTGCATGACTTAGAATCCCCATCATACTTGGAAGGTAACAGAAGATGTAGCTGGGAGCCAGAAGACACTGCAGGAACAGGTGGTGGGAGTGGGCCAGGTTGCGGTACCTGCTGCTGTTGTAAGAAAGTTGCTGTGCCTGTCGGGCCCACTGCTGCGACTGACATACCACAACGGAGGGAAGATCCGCGACTTCAGACAGGGGTACTTCAGCGGGATCCATGGCCAGATCTTACTGTAACACTCACGTTTCAGAAGACAGGAACCCCGGCGGATCTGGATTTGCTGGACTTGTGTGGCAGATGACTCGGACCGTACCAGGGACAGGAGTCTATGGTGCTGCTGGTTTTCACCAGAGCCCGCCACAAAGCGGGACGGACTTGCTGCGGCAGGTGGCACCCAGGTCGCTACCCCTGGCATGGCTCGACCACACAGGCGGCTGAAGAAATGTGAGGCACAGAAGGGATAAGACAGCTCGTAGTCAAGATAGCAGAAGGTCTGAGCAGTCGGCACAGTAGTGTAGTCAGGAACGTAGCAAATAGTCAGTAGGCAGGTGGCTAGGAGCAAGGTCAGGTCAAAGAGCAAAGGATCAGATACACAGCAAGGCAATAACAGGAATGCTTTCTCTCAGGCTCAAGGCAACAAAGATCTGGCAGGAAAGTGAGGAGGGTGGAGGAATTTATCAATGAGCCACAGGTGAATTACACTAATGAGCGCACTGGCCCTTTAAATCTTAAAGCTCCGGAGCGCGCGTGCCCTAGGGGATGGGGACACGTGCGCCGGAGCAGAGAGCCAGAGTCGGGGGCAGGAGAAGCACCAGGTGAGTGAAGGACCGGGGCTCGCATACGGGGGCGTCCCTCGATGAGAGTCCCCGCCACACCGGCAGCAGCAGGTAATGGGACCATGCGCTCACGGCCAGCGTGTGCAGCCGGAGCGCATAACGTAACAGTCATTAATACAGGTAACGAGTGAAGGACAGAGGAGACTCTTAAAAAAGAAGTTACAGGTCTGTGAGAGCCAGAAATCTTGCTTGTTTGTAGATAACCAAATACTTATTTTCCACCATAATTAGCAAATACATTTTTTTAAAAATCAGACAATGTGATTTTATGGATTTTTTTCTTATTATGTCTCTCATAGTTGAGGTATACCTATGAGGAAAATTACAGGCCTCTCATCTTTTTAAGTGGGAGAACGTGCACAATTGGTGGCTGACTAAATACTTTTTTGCCCCAGTGTATATGGTAGCAATTGTACCTGATATTGCAGCTCACCCTATTAAAGTTAACAAGATGAGCTGTAATACCAGGGACAGCTGCTGTTGAATGTACACAGTTGTGCCTGGAAAGTGATGAAGAGGCCATAATGCTTTAATCACCTCATCAGTGTCATGAGTTGGACCACCACCGATTAGATAAACCTGTCCTAAGAAGAGTCACGGAAAAAACCCTTTAACATAAATCTGTTTATGCTCTTACAGTGTACTGCACCCATTCATACAACCATGCACCTATACCAACAAGACTGCACCCATACATACAACAATACATTTCCGGCATCAACACAGCCCCTATACACACAACAGTACCCCGTTACTATCAACTCAGTATCCAGTAAAATAACAGTGCACCTATACCATCAACACTGCATCCTTCTGCTCAATAGTGCATCCATACCATCAACACCGCATCCATATCCAACCCTGGGCCCATACACACAATAGTACCCTTCCAGCATCTGCACCTATACACACAACATAGCATTATACCATTTACACACACACAC
Source organism: Hyla sarda (assembly GCF_029499605.1). Lineage (NCBI taxonomy): Eukaryota > Metazoa > Chordata > Amphibia > Anura > Hylidae > Hyla > Hyla sarda. The sequence goes on along the minus strand of NC_079189.1, from coordinate 246,117,718 downwards.
ACTCACTACACGTCATTTCCTGCCCTTTTAGAATCCTTTCCAGGGATTACTTCCAATCTAAATAAATAGGTGGAAATGAAAAGTACAATCAGGGGTGTAACTATAGACATAGCTGTATAAATAACCGTTATTGAACTTTACAGTTAGGAAAATGTGTTATTGGGATACAATTTCCAGTATTCTGAATCTACATTGATTCAGACAACAATATAGATAAATTGTAAAACATTTGGCAGTACATTTATTACTGCTTTTATTTTTATTACCCTATGTTATAACATAGCAAAACTGTAATAATAACAAACCTGTGTTTTTATCTCTTGATGATAATGAAATACCTTTAGCTCTCATGTATACAACTTGTTTGCAGACCTTGGATTTGTAATACACCAGGCTTTGACATATGTTGGAAAAAGGAGGTTCTTTTTATATACTGTATAAATAAAATATTGTGCTGTGCTCCAATGTGATAGATAAAGAATAGGGCCTCAAAAAACTAACATGAAGAGGCACTCTGTAAGGGTCAGGTATGTAAAGACTTTGTGTGCCTCCATATTGGTTGGGTTCATATGGTAAGTGAAATATCATACACCCATAAATAAAGAACAACCCCATTAACAAAACATAATTATATTACTGATCAGCTGCTTTTTTTTAAAAACATATTGAATTAATAATGTGGTCAGATTAACATATGAAAACACTAAGATGTATGTACATATATCTAAGTTTCATATCATGGTCATATATCCTAGAGCAGTTTTACAGCGGTTTGTCTGAAATGAGATGATGTCAGCTGGAGTGTAATATAATTTATTTTTAAATAACAAACAGAGTAGGAGCCCACTTCTTCAAACTGCTCATTTTGGCTGGGAACAGAGCAACAGATGGACAATGAACACATATGTGGAGTAGGAGGAAACGATTATAAATACCATTCAAATAGACAATACATTTCAAATAGCCTGTCAGTTGGTTTTCAGTAGAAGGCATGCAGATCACCTAGGACACAATGGGGGAGATGTATGAAAACTGGTGCAAAGTATTCAATGTGTAAGGATTTCTCCCTGGGGATAGCTCTGGGATCGTCCTTAACACAGCCACAGGACACATTTCCACTTCAATCAGCAGGCAAACAACAGTACTTTATGCAAGTCCGGACCCTTGCCAGCTTTATTAGACAGGTTGCAGGATAAATAAAAACATAAGGCAGGAACAAACAAAACCCTAGACTGTCTAGGCACTAACTAAACAATCCAGCATGCCCTGACTACCAACTGGTGGGCTTTTCCCGGTGAGTTAAACTTATGCCTTCTGCAACCTTCTACTCACTGTTCACACAAAGCGTTTGCAACCTCTTGCTGTGTGTCTCATCCACACTTTGGGCCACTCACAGCTCGGGCTGTGTGTTCCTGACCAGGACCCTTGCCTCCCCCCAAATACACCTTGCTGTCTTCTGGGGAGAGCCCAGATTATTCTGTTTAACTTCCTTTTAAACACACTTCTCCTTTCTGCTACCTCATTAATTAGGCCACAGGTGGAGGTTTCTCCAGGGTTAGCTAGGGAAATACACCCTTTCCTTGCCACACTGTCACAAATAGCATGGACAAACTCCTAGATTCCCCACCTTTCACAAAAAGGAGGATCTTTTCAGGTAGCGCTGGTTTTCAATAATATAATCAATTATAGATTCTCATAAATAAGCTGAAGCTGAAATTTAGCTATTGTCATCCTTCTTTATTAAAGCATATGATACAAAGAATAATACATTTCATGCCCATCCCAGGAGCTTACTTAGTCTCTATCACACATGTACAGGCAAAACAATCATTAGAAATCAGTGCATGCACCATTGATCACAGTGGAGTGTTATTGGCTTTGCCCAAAGATACTGTTCCCAAAGTTCCAAATGGAGAAGATGTATCTTTTAGCTACAATTTATGCTTCAAACTGCTGACACCCAGCTGTCAGGGCAAGGAGACACATGGCACATTTCATATATCTGTCTGTGCTTCCATAAAATAGAAAATGCTTTCATTCTTTGGTACAAATTGGTATTCCCAAGCCTCCTCAGCGCTGATGGCTAAAACACCTCCTTACTTCCCCTCCCATCCTTATCTCTGTTTGATTGACAGTCAGCTGGAAGCTGAGGCCTGTTTTCAAATGTGCATAAAAATTGTGCACAGGTGCAAGATTTGGAAACATGACTCAGTTTCCAGAAACAGGCAGTCCAGCCCTCATTAGAAGGGCTAAGAAACAACTCTTTGATACTTGGCACCAGAGAAGCTTTTTCTGTGTTATGAAAGCACAGACATATATGAAAGGTACCCTGTGCCTCCTTGCACTAACAGTATCAAATTAATGAAACTGCACAAAATTCATTCCAATGTTATGCTTTACATGTATTGTGCCTTACAACATACCATTAGGGTACTTTCACACAAAGATTTACATGTAGAAAATTTGCTGCGTATTACAATACTGGAAAATCATAACAAATCTTCACCAAAATACACACGATCCTGAATCCTAAAGTTACCTACATCCTAGTACTGTACTTCTCCCCAATGGATTTGATCACTTCTCAGCTTCTCTCTGAACTGTGACCCTGCTTTTGCAAAGCGACAGAGCACACAGTTTCCCACAATCCCCCTAACTTGCATACAAAGTGGAGACAAACAAGGAATATGCAGTTGAATTGAGAATGCGTGACCCTCTCAGTGGATGCTCTAAGATTGTCATAAGCAAGAGCAACAGTACAATTTCAGAAATGCTTGTACATTGGAAATTCACATAGACCTATTTATCTTTGTGGTAAAACCCTCATACTGAAGGTTGGCAACCCTGTCCCTTTGGCTTTTAACCCCTTAACGACCTGACTTTTTTCCATTTTTGCACTTTCGTTTTTTCCTCCTCGCGCTTTCAATTTTCCACAAACAGTTTACAGCCGTCCGCGGCTGTCAGCTATTAACGGCGGCCCCCAGCTACAGGAATCAGCTGGGGGTCAGCCGGTATGGCGCGGGCTTGAGTCAGGAGCCCACACCATACACCGGTTGCCGTCTCAGGACGAGCTGGCTCGTCCTTAAACGACAACCGGTTAAAGGATGAATATTCTTATCTTTCTTTTTACAAAAGAAAGATGAAGTTAGATGATCTATGAAACACCAGTAGTGAAGGAAGAAAATAAGCTCCTCCAGCTCACACCAGTACTGTATTTTAGCTCAAATGTAGCTGAGCTCAAAGAAACATGCATGTTTACACTTCAGTTCCACTGTACAGGGAAAAACTAAAATAAAAAGATCAGCATCTTTTTTCTGTTTGGATCCACTGGTTTTAGCTACAAATACTGACCAAAATACTATGTGTAAAGCCATCTTAATAAGGGCTTGGAAATGTCAGAAAAGTGTAAAAAGTTGACAAGCATTAAATGGGTAATCCGGGGATTGGGGGGGGGGGAGGCTTGTGAACTATGCCCATCTTTAAAAATAAACCCCTACTCACTTCCAGTGCTTCCACGGTGTGATGTATGGGCTCGGGAAGTACCCTGGCTCAATACGTCATGCTGCACTGCGCACACAGCATCCTCCTGCGTCCCCCTGTGTCCCCTGCGTCCAAACCCCGCCCTCCCCCTCCCCCTTGCGGCGCAGTGAGCCGAAAATGGTGCCCGACGTCGGAGCGAGCTGCATTTGCGCCGGACTGCCGTGGAACTGCAAGCTGCGCGGGCCGGCTTGCTTAAGGTAGCGTACCTTTTCCACCCCTCCGTTACCCCTTCTCAACCCTGTCCAAACTGCACCACTGTCACCTAGGTCCACCCTCTGCCCCCCCGTCACACATGTCCACCCCCCCTGTCATCCATGTCCGCCTTGTCTACCTCCCTGTCCATCCCTGTCACCCATATCCTACCCCCCCTGTCAGTGTCACCCATGTCTACCACCCCCCACCCCCCCTGTCACCCATGTCTACCACCCCCACCCCCCTGTCACCCATGTCTACCACCCCCACCCCCCTGTCACCCATATCCTACCCCCCTGTCAGTGTCACCCATGTCTACCACCCCCCCTGTCACCCATGTCTATCCACCCCCCCGTCACCCATGGCCATTTATTTTGTGGTGTTGGGAAACCCCTTGGAGCCCTGCTGGCTCTTCGAGGATCAGGGGCCCTCTAAGTGGTGTTACTCTGGTAGCTCTGGATGTAAATATAGCAATATACTCAATGATATAAGTATCCAGTCCAGTGTTTCCCAACCAGGGTGCCTCCAGCTGTTGCAAAACTACAACTCCCAGCATGCCAGGACAGCCTAAGTCTGTCCAGGCATGCTGGGAGTTGTAGTTTTGCAACAGCTGGAGGCACCCTGGTTGGGAAACACCGATCCAGTCCATACTCATCCCACACCATGGCCAGTTAGGATGTCAGGTGTGTACACTGTCCGTAATAATGTTATAATAACATGTCCACCCCCCTGTCACCCCTGTCCACTCCCGTCACCCCATGTTCACCCTCCTGTCACCCCTGTTCACCCTCCTGTCACCCATGTCCACCCCCCTTGTCACCCCTGTCCACTCCCCTTGTCACCCCTGTCCACTCCCCTGTCATCCATGTTCACCCTCCTGTCATCCCTGTCACCCATGTCCTCCCCCTGTCACCCATGTCCACTCCCCTGTCACCCATGTCCTCCCCCCTGTCATCCCTGTCACCCATGTTCACCCTCCTGTCACCCATGTCCACCCCCCTTGTCACCCCTGTCCACTCCCCTTGTCACCCCTGTCCACTCCCCTGTCACCCATGTTCACCCTCCTGTCACCCATGTCCCCCCCCCTTGTCACCCATGTCCACTCCCCTGTCACCCATGTCCTCCCCCCTGTCATCCTTGTCACCCATGTCCTCCCTCCTGTCACCCATGTCCACCCTCCTGTCACCCATGTCCACCCTTCTGTCACCCATGTCCTCCCCCCTGTCATCCATGCCCTCCCCCCTGTCATCCATGTCCATGTCCACCCTCCTGTCACCCATGTCCACCCTTCTGTCACCCATGTCCTCCCCCCTGTCATCCATGCCCTCCCCCCTGTCATCCATGTCCATGTCCACCCCCTGTCACCCATGTTCACACCCCTGTTCACCCTCCTGTCACCCCTGTTCACCCTCCTGTCACCCATGTCCACCCATCTGTCCACCCCCCCGTCCACGCCCCCTGTCACCCATGTCCACCCCCCTGTCCCCCATGTCCACCCCCCCTCTCACCTATGTCCACCCTCCTATCATCCTGTCACTAATGTCCACCCCCCTGTCATCCATGTCCGCCTTGTCCACTCCCCTGTCCATCCCTGTCACCCATGTTTACCCCCATCTACCCTGTCACCCATGTCCACCCTCCTGTTCACCCATCTGTCCCTTTGTTACCCCGGTCCACCCCTCTCTGTCACTCCTGTCCCTCTTTTACCCCCTTGTCACCCTTGTCCACCCCTCTGACCCCGTCTCCCATGTCCACCCTCCTGTCATCCATATCCACCCTCCATCCAACCCTCTGTCACCCCTGTCCATCCCTATCACCCATGTTCACCTTCCATTGTCCACCCCCCTGACCACATCCTTGTCACCCATGTCCACCCCCTATTCACCCCTCTGTCACTCCTGTCCACCCATCTGTCACCCCCATGCCCCCGTCACCCATGTTCACTTTTCTACACCCAACTGTCACCCTTGTACACTCCTCTACACCCCTCTGCCACCCATGTACACTCATCTACACCCCTCTGTCATCCATGTAAACTCCTCTACACCCCTCTGTCACCCATGTACACTCCTCTACACCCCTCTGTCACCCTTGTACACTCCTCTACACCCCTCTGTCACTCATGTACACTCCTCTACACCCCTCTGTCACCCATGTACACTCCTCTACACCCCTCTGTCACCCATGTACACTCCTCTACACCCCTCTGTCCCCCATGTACACTCCTCTACACCCCTCTTTCATCCATGTACACTCCTCTACACCCTATGTCACCTATGTACTCTCCTCTACACCCCTTTCATCCATGTACACTCCTCTACACCCTCTGTCACCCATGTACACTCCTCTACACCCCTCTGTCACCCATGTACACTCCTCTGTCACCCATGTACACTCCTCTACACCCCTCTTTCATCCATGTACACTCCTCTACATCCCTCTGTCACCCATGTACACCCCTCTGTACACCCCTCTGTCACCCATGTACACTCTTCTACACCCCTCTGTCACCCATGTACACTCCTCTACACCCCTCTGTCACCCATGTACATTCCTCTACACCCATCTGTCACCCATGTACACTCCTCTACACCCCACTTTCATCCATAATCACCCCTCTGTCACCCATGTACACTCCTCTACACCCCTCTGTCACCCATGTACACACCTCTACACCCCTCTGTCACCTATGTACACTCTTCTACACCCCTCTGTCACCCATGTACACTCTTCTACACCCCTCTGTCACCCCTGTACACTCCTCTACACCCTCTGTCACCCATGTACACTCCTCTACACCCCTTTGTCACCCATGTACACTCCTCTGTCACCCATGTACCCTCCTCTACACCCCTCTTTCATCCATGTACACTCCTCTACACCCCTCTGTCACCCATGTACACCCCTCTGTACACCCCTCTGTCACCGATGTACACTCTTCTACACCCCTCTGTCACCCATGTACACTCCTCTACACCCCTCTGTCACCCATGTACACTCCTCTACACCCCTCTTTCATCCATGTACACTCCTCTACACCCTCTGTCACCCATGTACACTCCTCTACACCCCTCTGTCACCCATGTACACTCCTCTACACCCCTTTCATCCATGCACACTCCTGTACACCCTCTGTCACCCATGTACACTCCTCTACACCCCTCTGTCACCCATGTACACTCCTCTGTCACCCATGTACACTCCTCTACACCCCTCTTTCATCCATGTACACTCCTCTACACCCTCTGTCACCCATGTACACTCCTCTACACCCCTCTGTCACCCATGTACACCCCTCTGTCCCCCATGTACACTCCTCTACACCCCTCTTTCATCCATGTACACTCCTCTACACCCTATGTCACCTATGTACTCTCCTCTACACCCCTCTGTCACCCATGTACACTCCTCTACACCCCTTTCATCCATGTACACTCCTCTACACCCTCTGTCACCCATGTACACTCCTCTACACCCCTCTGTCACCCATGTACACTCCTCTGTCACCCATGTACACTCCTCTACACCCCTCTTTCATCCATGTACACTCCTCTACATCCCTCTGTCACCCATGTACACCCCTCTGTACACCCCTCTGTCACCCATGTACACTCTTCTACACCCCTCTGTCACCCATGTACACTCCTCTACACCCCTCTGTCACCCATGTACATTCCTCTACACCCCTCTGTCACCCATGTACACTCCTCTACACCCCACTTTCATCCATAATCACCCCTCTGTCACCCATGTACACTCCTCTACACCCCTCTGTCACCCATGTACACTCCTCTACACCCCTCTGTCACCTATGTACACTCTTCTACACCCCTCTGTCACCCATGTACACTCTTCTACACCCCTCTGTCACCCCTGTACACTCCTCTACACCCTCTGTCACCCATGTACACTCCTCTACACCCCTTTGTCACCCATGTACACTCCTCTGTCACCCATGTACCCTCCTCTACACCCCTCTTTCATCCATGTACACTCCTCTACACCCCTCTGTCACCCATGTACACCCCTCTGTACACCCCTCTGTCACCGATGTACACTCTTCTACACCCCTCTGTCACCCATGTACACTCCTCTACACCCCTCTGTCACCCATGTACACTCCTCTACACCCCTCTTTCATCCATGTACACTCCTCTACACCCTCTGTCACCCATGTACACTCCTCTACACCCCTCTGTCACCCATGTACACTCCTCTACACCCCTTTCATCCATGCACACTCCTGTACACCCTCTGTCACCCATGTACACTCCTCTACACCCCTCTGTCACCCATGTACACTCCTCTGTCACCCATGTACACTCCTCTACACCCCTCTTTCATCCATGTACACTCCTCTACACCCTCTGTCACCCATGTACACTCCTCTACACCCCTCTGTCACCCATGTACACTCCTCTGTCACCCATGTACACTCCTCTACACCCCTCTTTCATCCATGTACACTCCTCTACATCCCTCTATCACCCATGTACACCCCTCTGTACACCCCTCTGTCACCCATGTACACTCTTCTACATCCCTCTGTCACCCATGTACACTCCTCTACACCCCTCTGTCACCCATGTACACTCCTCTACACCCTCTGTCAACCATGTACGCTCTTCTACACCCCTCTGTCACCAATGTACACTCCTCTACACCCCTCTGTCACCCATGTACACTCCTCTACACCCTCTGTCAACCATGTACGCTCTTCTACACCCCTCTGTCACCAATGTACACTCCTCTACACTCCTCTGCCACCCATGTACACTCCTCTACACCCCTCTTTCATCCATGTACACTCCTCTACACCCCTCTGTCAACCATGTACGCTCTTCTACACCCCTCTGTCACCAATGTACACTCCTCTACACCCCTCTGTCACCCATGTACACTCCTCTACACCCCTCTTTCATCCATAATCACCCCTCTCTCACCCCTGTAAACTCCTCTACACCCCTCTGTCACCCATATACAATCTTCTACACCCCTCTGTCACCCATGTACACTCCTCTACACCACTCTGTCACCCATGTACACTCCTCTACACCCCTCTGTCACCCATGTACACTCCTCTACACCCCTCTGTCACCCATGTACAGTCCTCTACACCCCTGTGTCACCCATGTACACTCCTCTACACCCCTCTGTCACCCATGTACACTCCTCTACACCCCTCTTTCATCCATAATCACCCCTCTGTCACCCATGTACACTCCTGTACACCCCTCTGTCACCCATATACACTCTTCTACACCCCTCTGTCACCCATGTACACTCCTCTGTCACCCATGTACACTCCTCTACACCCCTCTTTCATCCATGTACACTCCTCTACATCCCTCTATCACCCATGTACACCCCTCTGTACACCCCTCTGTCACCCATGTACACTCTTCTACACCCCTCTGTCACCCATGTACACTTCTCTACACCCCTCTGTCACCCATGTACACTCCTCTACACCCTCTGTCACCCATGTACACTCCTCTGCCACCCATGTACACTCCTCTACACCCCTCTTTCATCCATGTACACTCCTCTACACCCCTCTGTCAACCATGTACGCTCTTCTACACCCCTCTGTCACCCATGTACACTCCTCTACACCCCTCCGTCACCCATGTACACTCCTCTACACCCCTCTTTCATCCATAATCACCCCTCTCTCACCCCTGTAAACTCCTCTACACCCCTCTGTCACCCATATACAATCTTCTACACCCCTCTGTCACCCATGTACACTCCTCTACACCACTCTGTCACCCATGTACACTCCTCTACACCCCTCTGTCACCCATGTACACTCCTCTACACCCCTCTGTCACCCATGTACACTCCTCTACACCCCACTTTCATCCATAATCACCCCTCTGTCACCCATGTACACTCCTCTACACCCCTCTGTCACCCATGTACACACCTCTACACCCCTCTGTCACCTATGTACACTCTTCTACACCCCTCTGTCACCCATGTACACTCTTCTACACCCCTCTGTCACCCCTGTACACTCCTCTACACCCTCTGTCACCCATGTACACTCCTCTACACCCCTTTGTCACCCATGTACACTCCTCTGTCACCCATGTACCCTCCTCTACACCCCTCTTTCATCCATGTACACTCCTCTACACCCCTCTGTCACCCATGTACACCCCTCTGTACACCCCTCTGTCACCGATGTACACTCTTCTACACCCCTCTGTCACCCATGTACACTCCTCTACACCCCTCTGTCACCCATGTACACTCCTCTACACCCCTCTTTCATCCATGTACACTCCTCTACACCCTCTGTCACCCATGTACACTCCTCTACACCCCTCTGTCACCCATGTACACTCCTCTACACCCCTTTCATCCATGCACACTCCTGTACACCCTCTGTCACCCATGTACACTCCTCTACACCCCTCTGTCACCCATGTACACTCCTCTGTCACCCATGTACACTCCTCTACACCCCTCTTTCATCCATGTACACTCCTCTACACCCTCTGTCACCCATGTACACTCCTCTACACCCCTCTGTCACCCATGTACACCCCTCTGTCCCCCATGTACACTCCTCTACACCCCTCTTTCATCCATGTACACTCCTCTACACCCTATGTCACCTATGTACTCTCCTCTACACCCCTCTGTCACCCATGTACACTCCTCTACACCCCTTTCATCCATGTACACTCCTCTACACCCTCTGTCACCCATGTACACTCCTCTACACCCCTCTGTCACCCATGTACACTCCTCTGTCACCCATGTACACTCCTCTACACCCCTCTTTCATCCATGTACACTCCTCTACATCCCTCTGTCACCCATGTACACCCCTCTGTACACCCCTCTGTCACCCATGTACACTCTTCTACACCCCTCTGTCACCCATGTACACTCCTCTACACCCCTCTGTCACCCATGTACATTCCTCTACACCCCTCTGTCACCCATGTACACTCCTCTACACCCCACTTTCATCCATAATCACCCCTCTGTCACCCATGTACACTCCTCTACACCCCTCTGTCACCCATGTACACTCCTCTACACCCCTCTGTCACCTATGTACACTCTTCTACACCCCTCTGTCACCCATGTACACTCTTCTACACCCCTCTGTCACCCCTGTACACTCCTCTACACCCTCTGTCACCCATGTACACTCCTCTACACCCCTTTGTCACCCATGTACACTCCTCTGTCACCCATGTACCCTCCTCTACACCCCTCTTTCATCCATGTACACTCCTCTACACCCCTCTGTCACCCATGTACACCCCTCTGTACACCCCTCTGTCACCGATGTACACTCTTCTACACCCCTCTGTCACCCATGTACACTCCTCTACACCCCTCTGTCACCCATGTACACTCCTCTACACCCCTCTTTCATCCATGTACACTCCTCTACACCCTCTGTCACCCATGTACACTCCTCTACACCCCTCTGTCACCCATGTACACTCCTCTACACCCCTTTCATCCATGCACACTCCTGTACACCCTCTGTCACCCATGTACACTCCTCTACACCCCTCTGTCACCCATGTACACTCCTCTGTCACCCATGTACACTCCTCTACACCCCTCTTTCATCCATGTACACTCCTCTACACCCTCTGTCACCCATGTACACTCCTCTACACCCCTCTGTCACCCATGTACACTCCTCTGTCACCCATGTACACTCCTCTACACCCCTCTTTCATCCATGTACACTCCTCTACATCCCTCTATCACCCATGTACACCCCTCTGTACACCCCTCTGTCACCCATGTACACTCTTCTACATCCCTCTGTCACCCATGTACACTCCTCTACACCCCTCTGTCACCCATGTACACTCCTCTACACCCTCTGTCAACCATGTACGCTCTTCTACACCCCTCTGTCACCAATGTACACTCCTCTACACCCCTCTGTCACCCATGTACACTCCTCTACACCCTCTGTCAACCATGTACGCTCTTCTACACCCCTCTGTCACCAATGTACACTCCTCTACACTCCTCTGCCACCCATGTACACTCCTCTACACCCCTCTTTCATCCATGTACACTCCTCTACACCCCTCTGTCAACCATGTACGCTCTTCTACACCCCTCTGTCACCAATGTACACTCCTCTACACCCCTCTGTCACCCATGTACACTCCTCTACACCCCTCTTTCATCCATAATCACCCCTCTCTCACCCCTGTAAACTCCTCTACACCCCTCTGTCACCCATATACAATCTTCTACACCCCTCTGTCACCCATGTACACTCCTCTACACCACTCTGTCACCCATGTACACTCCTCTACACCCCTCTGTCACCCATGTACACTCCTCTACACCCCTCTGTCACCCATGTACAGTCCTCTACACCCCTGTGTCACCCATGTACACTCCTCTACACCCCTCTGTCACCCATGTACACTCCTCTACACCCCTCTTTCATCCATAATCACCCCTCTGTCACCCATGTACACTCCTGTACACCCCTCTGTCACCCATATACACTCTTCTACACCCCTCTGTCACCCATGTACACTCCTCTGTCACCCATGTACACTCCTCTACACCCCTCTTTCATCCATGTACACTCCTCTACATCCCTCTATCACCCATGTACACCCCTCTGTACACCCCTCTGTCACCCATGTACACTCTTCTACACCCCTCTGTCACCCATGTACACTTCTCTACACCCCTCTGTCACCCATGTACACTCCTCTACACCCTCTGTCACCCATGTACACTCCTCTGCCACCCATGTACACTCCTCTACACCCCTCTTTCATCCATGTACACTCCTCTACACCCCTCTGTCAACCATGTACGCTCTTCTACACCCCTCTGTCACCCATGTACACTCCTCTACACCCCTCCGTCACCCATGTACACTCCTCTACACCCCTCTTTCATCCATAATCACCCCTCTCTCACCCCTGTAAACTCCTCTACACCCCTCTGTCACCCATATACAATCTTCTACACCCCTCTGTCACCCATGTACACTCCTCTACACCACTCTGTCACCCATGTACACTCCTCTACACCCCTCTGTCACCCATGTACACTCCTCTACACCCCTCTGTCACCCATGTACAGTCCTCTACACCCCTGTGTCACCCATGTACACTCCTCTACACCTCTCTGTCACCCATGTACACTCCTCTACACCCCTCTTTCATCCATGATCACCCCTCTGTCACCCATGTACACTCCTGTACACCCCTCTGTCACCCATATACACTCTTCTACACCCCTCTGTCAAAAAGTGCGGAGCCTAATAGGTTTGTTTTGCAGGTTTAACGGTGAGGAATTGTGGGTGGTAGAAATCGTGATGATGGCGCGGACCAGATGGAGAGGAGAAGGCAAATGAAGCAAATTAGAGAAGACGTCATTGGTGAGTTGTTGTTTAAAGCAGCACTTTAAACTACATACCCACTGATAAATAGATATAGAGCATTGCTGTTTTTTTTTTCTTTTTACCATTTTATTCTTTTTTTTTGCTCGTCAACCTCGGTAGGGGAGCCCCGCGGAAAAAAATGTTTTTCAGTTTTTTATATTTTTCTTTACTTTTTTTTTTCTACTATTTTTTATTGCGCTTGGGGGGGGGGGGGGGGGCAGATTTATTTTTGTCTAAGGCCTAAAAAGTCTAGAGCCGCCTCTGTACAGATTCTAATATCTTCCTCCAAAAATTCTGTACCTCTGCAGACTGTTAGCAATTGCTGTTAGAAACTATTTTAGGTATGAATCCTGGGGAAACCTTACATAAAGTCCATACAGTATACCAGACACTGTAGGTTTATGTCCCAGTGTCAAGGATTGACTGTGACAGGGGTTATTCTGGCTGTCAAAAAAGCATCTACCATAAATGCCCAGAGAGGTTATTACAGTTCTTTTAGAAGTCAGGACATAAGACATAATTCATGACCATATAGAGTTTGAAATGCATTTTCATTGCTTTATTTGGGGATTTGTTTATGTCTTTGTGTTGCACATTATATTTCCTGTTGCATATAGATGCCTTCATGAACAATATATATTTCCTGTTGCATATAGATGCCTTCATGAACAATATATATTTCCTGTTGCGTATATGATATTGAATTCATAAGAAAGTATATATCCTGTTGTGAATATGTGTAGCTATTGCATTGGGGAATAACCACCCACAACATGGAGCTTGTATTTCCTAAATAGAGAAGCTCTACAGATTAGCTGAGAACACTTCAGAGTGTTAATGACGCTTCTTAATCCTGTCTATTACCTGTCTGCACCAAGAAAAGCCTCAAGTGCCATGCAAGTCAGTCCCATCTGGCAGGGACAGTATCCTGCCCCCTCCCAACCTGATAAGCTATGTATGCAGTGTTATGTGAGTGAACAGATGTTCTCCAGAATGCTTCATAAAATACTCATCTGAATATTACAACAGTGAAACTGTAGGAATAAGTTCAGCTCTTTCCATCCGTGACGTTAGGAGTGTTACAACTCATGTAACTGTTTATTGTCATAAATGCTGTTAATGCCCACAAGCCCTGAATAATAACATACCTACAGTACATATAACATTAATACAACAGAAGTTTATATTTTAGAGAAATCTACAATCCTCTTTCTAGGGAACAGTTTTACTACAGTAGATAAATAAATCTAGAGATTCTATATACAGTGTTGAGGAGAACGCTGGGGTAGGTATGGGATTAACAAGGTTTCATGCTATGCTCATTAACATAGTAGATCTTCGATTCTCTGGAGAAGAAACAGGTTCTCCGGTGGGGAAAAATAGGCCCCAGGTTGCCACTCATGCTGATCTCAATATGTTATCCTGGTTTCCATAGAAACAAGGAACATAGACAAGAAAAAATAAAACAACCGTACCAATATTATTCTTCCAATCTTGCAGATTGAATGTCTTTTGCAAGAGGTGCACTTTTTGTATTCAGGGGTATAATACTAGCGCCTAGCAACTCTTAACTAGGACATACTATAACATGTATAACATACTTATTTATTGGGGGAAGGATTCAATAAGAGGTCTGTTGCATGACCTTAACAATTTAGCTAAACCTTGTGCAGCTTTAAAAGGAACCTGTCACAATTAGTGTTGAGCGGCATAGGCCATATTCGAATTTGCGATATTTCGCGAATATATGGACGAATGTTCGTCATATATTCGCTAAATTCGCATATTCGTAATATTCGCGTTATATTTTCGCATATGCGAAAATCGCATATGCAAAAATTAGCATAAAAGATAATTTGCATATACGAAAATTAGCATATGTGAGAATTTTTAAGCGAAAATTCGCTTATGCGAAAATTCACATATGCAAATTTTCACATATGCGAAAATTCGGACGCCAGTCTCACACAGTAGTATTAGAGCCTTCTTTACACCACACAAGCTGGAAGCAGAGAGGGATGATCATTGTGATGTGTACTGTGGAAAAAAAACAAAAAAAAAAACGAATGTTCGTAATTGCGAATATATAGTGGTATATTCGCGAATATTCGCAAATTCGCGCATATGCGATATTCGCGAATAAAATTTGCATTGCGAATATTCGCGAGCAACACTAGACAATGAAAATGCCATCTGACCTGCAGTTACCATTTTATAAAGCCGGATGAGCTGAGCAGATTGATATATAGTTTTGTAGAAAAAAATTGAGTATATCATGTATGTTATATTGAACCAAATTCCTGCTTCTCTGGTCTCACCCCTAGGCGGTCCTAATCAGCTCTCTTTGTATGCACACTTCACAGGATAAATGTCTGCTCACTAGGGCCCCCATCAGGACCACCTCAAACTTTACAATGGGAATTACTATTCCACCATTCCTCCTTACCTTTTGACTACGAGTGTATGCTTGACCACTGCTCCATTCAGACTTCATCCCACAGTGGTTGTGCAGTGAAGCTGAATGGTAGACTTTGGACCCCTTTCTAGTGATTGGTGGTGGTCCCATAGATGGGGCCACAGCAATCAAACAATTGGTACCGATCCTGTGGTAAAACCCCCCTAAATATGGGAAAAACTTTTTTTTTTTTTTGCTTACTGATATTCCATTAGCATTTTTTGATAGACATAGCAGTATGAGGTCTCAGCAGGATGTGTTATTAACTGGTTCCACCATTCCACAATGATGTTGGTTTAAGCCTGCTGTATGAACAATCGGACAGCTTGATTTTCTGTTGCCCTGCTGTTGGTAACATGGCTGATCACTCCATCGTTGAGAACCCTGCAAAAATGCAAGCCACGAAGCCCATGTAAAGAAAGCCTTACACTGTCTACCTGCTTGCTGCTGCGCTCTCTGATGCCTCCATTACTGTAAGTAGAGTACTCTTAATATTATCATAAAAAGGGTGTCCTAGGACATGGATGCATGAATATAAATAGTGCTGGATTATATAGAAAACTTTGGACCCCAAAATGTATTCAGACCCCCAAACAAGACCTAAAATAAATATGACCTCAGACTTCCCAAATTATTTCAATGTGTGAATCCAAGGTAAGACATCTTTTGTCCTTTCCTTTCCCCCTTCTTATATCCTTCTTTCCTTCTCTCCTTTTTTCTTCCTTTCCACTGCTGCCCACTCCTGGCTACACTATTGACAGGATGTGTTTCCTCAATGATGTCTTATGTTGAACCCTCATATGTGGTTCTTTTTCCTGTGGACCTGCATGTCCTACATTGAGCGGCTTGTTATATGCTTACACCTCTGGTTTATTGCTTTCATTATTGTTACTGATTTTCTTCAGTAAACATAGATTTACCGTAAAATATACATCTGTAAATATGTGATGGTAATGGGACAAACTCTTGATTTATGCAAGATATGGGTTTTAGACTACCACCACCTTGATTCCTACAGTTAAAGGGGTACTCCGGCGCTAAGACATCTTATCCCCTATCCAAACCATAGGGGATAAGATGCCTGATCGCGGGGTCCGGCCGCTGGGGACCCCCGTGATCTTGCACGCAGCACCCCGTTATAATCAGTCCCCGGAGCATGATCGCTCCAGTTCTGATTACTGACGATCACGGGGGCCGGAGCATTGTGATGTCATAGGCTTGCATTGAGGGAGCGGAGCCTGACATCACACGGGGACGGGGCCTTGATGTCACAATGCTCCGGCCCCCCGTGATCGACAGTAATCAGACCCGGAGCGAACATGCTCCGGGGACTGATTATAACAGGGTGCTGCGTGCAAGATCCCAGGGGTCCCCAGCGGCGGGGCCCCTGTGATCAGGCATCTTATGCCCTATCCTTTGGATAGGGGATAAGATGTCTTAGTGCCAGAGTACCCCTTTAAGCATAATATCTGATGGATGGGCAATTATTATTTTCACCTCCTCCATCACTGAAGCCCTAGACAGCCCCTATTCGGTGTACCCCTTGTCTTGCTCCTGATGTATAAAGCTAATATTGTGTGCCGACAAGAGTGCATCATTTGCAGTTTTATCTATAATATGGCTGCATAGTTATTTGTGGGGAATATTGTACTTATATTTACCTACAAAGTATGCTTTAAGAAAAAAACTTTCATACTTTGTGTCTGAAGAAATATATCATAATTGTTTAAGTGGACTCCAAATAGAATAGTTGTATTTGCCATTGAGATGCATTGTGTGCATGAGGCCTACTATTCTGAAAAGCAGAGGCGTAGCTATAGAGGTAGCAGTCGCACCGGGGCCTTGGTGCCTAAGGGGGCCCAAAGCACATATGCCCCATAATAGAGCAGTACAATAATTCACATATGGGGCCCTGTTGCAGATTTTGCATTGGGGCCCCGAAGCTACAAGCTACGCTTCTGCTGAAAAGTGTCATTATTTTATTCTTCGTTAACCATATCAAGAGGGGGGGGGGGGGGATTTATTAAATGCAACTTTTTAAGTTTTATAGTCGAATTTTGACCTCACACAGGGAGTGGTTTATTTTGAAGGTTAAAGGGGTACTACGCTGGAAAAAAAAATGTTTTAAATCAACTGATGCCAGAAAGTTAAACAGATTTGTAAATTACTTCTTTAAAAAAAAAAATCTTAATCCTTCCAGTACTTATCAGTTGCTGTATGCTCCAGAGGAAGTTCTTTTCTTTTTGAATTTCTTTTCTGTCTGACCACAGTGCTCTCTGCTGACACCTCTGTTCATTTCAGGAACAGTCCAGAGCAGGATAGGTTCCTGAAATGTACAGAGATGTCAGCAGAGAGCACTGTGGTCAGACAGAAATGAAATTTAAAAAGAAAAGAAGTTCCTCTGGAGCATACAGCAGCTGATAATTACTGGAAGGATTAAGATTTTTTTTAATAGGAGTAATTTACAAATCTGTTTGCCTTTCTGGCACCAGTTAATAAAAAAAAGTGTAGTACCCCTTTACTTCTTATCCCCTATCCAAACAACATGCGATAAGTATCTGATTGCAGGGGGTCCGACAGCTGTGAACCCACACAATCGTCTGCACAGGGCTCTAGCTCTCCTCGTGCATGGAGTGGGGGTCAACACTCCCCCTCCATGCATTACTATGGGAGAGCCAGAGATACACAAGCGCTGTTCTCGTGTATCTTCGATAGAGATGCACGGAGGGGGCACTGTGACCCCAACCCCCCCCCCCCCCCCCCCCACTCCATGCACGAGACGAGCTGAAGCGCCATTCAGGAGATCAAGACACTTATCCCATATTGTTTGGATAGGGGATTAGAAGTAAAATATTGGACAACCCCTCTAAATCAAGGGGCAGTGTATTATAATGTTTAAATACTATCTGTGCACACTTGCGAAATATACGGGCGTCAAGCTAATGATAAATTACACACTGAGAAAACCAGTCTATCAATATATTTAGTAACATACGTGTAGCACAGGAAACTGAGCAAATACTAAATACCTACAAAAATGTTTATTATAGAAAACAGCATTATAGAGGGAATTCACATGTGTATTTTGATTATAGCAGTAACATTATTATTGGGCACTGATGAATATATTTATCTTTTTTTACTTACACGCTCCCCCGACGTGGCAAACTGAGCTCTTTCTGAAACAAAATAAAAATTAGCATTAAAGTCATTATAGTCAATTCACCACATTCTATTCACCATAATATAGATTTTTATCCTTTAGCCTATGCTTTCATTGCTTGTCTATGAATTTGACCAAAATACATGACGCCAAAGGGTAATATCGAATGTATCAATGCCAAAAAGTATGGGAAGCTTATGGGTTCCAATGCAAAATCTGTAACGGGTACCAAACCTACCATTTGCCATTTCTTTTATTTATTTCTTTTTAGTTTTTATCATAAAAATGTTATTGAATTTTACTATAAGACTAGTCATCTTAATGAGTAGCTAAATCAGCTGAGGAAAATCTGCAGCAAAATACACTACAAATTGTGCACGTGTGAATGTATCCTAACAACAATGAAATCTGAAGGAAAAAAAGAAAAGAACCAACTATGAAATAAGTTTAGGTTTTCCTTTGGATTTGTGCCTATGAAATTAGATTATTGTTAAAAAATGAATTACATATCCTTTTCAAATTTTAACAATAAAAATATTTTATAGTCAACAAAGTTACAAATACTTGCAGCAGTTAGTCCAAAAAGCATATGATGCCCTCTTGTGGCAATATTTGTTATCAGTGTCAAAGAATTGTGAAAGTGTAAGAGTATGTTCTCACAGGCAATGAAAAGCCTTAAAAACTCCCCAAAATGACTAAAATATGTGCAGTTTCAAGCTCTCATTAATTTCTAGGGGAAATGCTTAAAGGATAAGTTTCATGCTCAAAAACTCATCCCCATTTTAGATCGTGGGGTTCCACTGCAATCTCCTGTTTGGAGTCCCGTTGTGCTAGGACAGGAGTGCGCCACGAGCCCCGCTTGAAGCGGAGGCCGCCCCCCCATATAGTTCTATGGGAGAGACGAAGATTGCCGAACGGCTCCAAACAGGAGATGCGGGGGCTCCATCCGTCCACCGGTGTCTTCTGCTCTTGTCTCAGATTGAGCAGACCAGAGCAGAAGATAGCCGATAATACTGATCCGTGCTATGTCCTATGCATAGCACTGAACAGTATTTGCAATCAAATAATTGCTATAGATAGTCCCCCTATGGGGACATGAAAAGTGTTTAAAAAAAGTTTTAAAAAGTGAAAAATCCCCAATAAAAATGAAAATTGAGAATCACCTTTTGCGTAAATGTCCGAACTATCAAAATATAATGTTAAAGAGTACCTGTCATCAACAAAAACTTTTAATATGTTGTTCATAATCATTAATAAAGAGATATTGTAATATATCTTCATTAAAAAATATTAATATTTATACCAGTTTTTTTCATTTTATACTTTTGGCCACTAGGGGTCTCTCTTCTATGCCTGGTCTGCAGGTAGCTTCCTATGCTTTTCATAGTAAGTGTACAGCTTTTAGGACTAATGCTGAGAGGGTTCTGGTCCTTCCACCGGAAGTTCAGTACTCTCAGCTCACTGTGAGCTACAAGCCTGTGAGCTGAGAGTACTGAACTTCCTGTGGAAGGACCAGAACCCTTTCAGCATTAGTCCTAAAAGCTGAACTCTTACTATGAAAAGCATAGGAAGCTACCTGCAGACCAGGCATAGAAGAGAGACCCCTAGTGGCCAAAAGTATAAAATGAAAAAACTGGTATAAATATTAATATTTTTTAATGAAGATATATTACAATATCTCTTCATTAATGATTATGAACAACATATTAAAAGTTTTTGTTGATGACAGGTACTCTTTAATGATCCCGTACAGGGAACGGCATAAACGTAAAAAAAAAAAAAAAAAGTCCAAAAATGCTGCTTTTTTGTCTCATTTTATTTGAAATTTTTTTTTTAAATAAAAAATGGTCTAAAAGTTTTATATATGCAAATGGAGTATCAATAAAAAGTACAGATGGATATAATGTCCAAGCTAACATCACATTTAGTCCCTAACTTCACAGCCCCTAACTAGGGATCGACCGATATCGTGTTTTTAGGGCCGATACCGATAATCGGTGGAGGTTAGGGCCGATAGCCGATAACTTATACCGATATTCCGGTATAAGTTATCGGCTATTTATCCCCCCTCGACACTGCTGCAGGTCATTGATTTAAAGCGGGCGCTTTAAATCAATGCACTGCAGTGGCTTTTGCGGTGCCATAGGCCGCCGCCGCCACCACCCGCTTATCTCCCCTACCTGTCAGGGTGGTCCGGGCCATCCATCCATCCTTCCTGTAGTGTCCGGCGGCATTCCGGGTGGAGGGTGCACCGGTCCAGGCTGTCCTTCTTCTCCGGGGGTCATCTTCTCCACTCCGGGCAGGCTCCGGCCTAGTAGCGCAGCATAGACGCCGCTGCGCAGTGATGCCCGTGCGCAGGGACGCACCTGACGTCACGGCGTAGCGGCGTCTATGCAGCGTACTGGGCCGGAGCCTGCCCGGAGTGGGGAAGAGGACCCCCGGAGAAGGACAGCCCGTACCGGTGCACCCTCCACCCGGAATGGCGCCGGACACTACAGGAAGGAAGGATGGATGGCCCGGATCACCCCCATTACGGGTAAGTTTATTTATTTTTTAATTTTTATTGACTCGGAGGGTGGGGGAGGGGCCCGACCGGTATAGCGGTATGGGCAAAAATTCATACCGGTATACCGCCCAGCACTACGGTGGGAGGTGCGACGCGGTGGGTCGGGGAGCGGTCGCAATGCGGTGCGGCGGGTCGGGGGGGGGGGGGGTGTTTTGGTCGCCTCTGCAGTGCGGTGGGGGCGGTGCGGGGGGCGGGGCATAATCGGCTTATCGGCAAGGTTATTGTCGATACCGATAATGCCCAAAATCGTGATTTTCGGCCGATAATATCGGCCATACCTATAATCGGTCGATCCCTACCCCTAACAGCCCCTCACATCACAGGTCCCCCCTTTGAAGTCCCCCACACCACAGGTCCCCCGTTTGCAGCCCCCCCCCACACCACAGGTCCCCCCTTTGCAGCCCCCCACATCACAGGTCCCCCCTTTGCAGCCCTCCAACATCACAGTTCCCCCCTTTACAGCCCCTATCATCACAGGTCCCCCCCTTTGCAGCCCCTCACATCACAGGTCCCCCCTTTGCAGCCCCCCACATCATAGGTCCCCCTTTACAGCCCCTATCATCACAGGTCCCCCCCTTTACAGCCCCTATCACAGGTCCCACCCTTTGCAGCCCCCCACATCACAGGTCCTCCATTTGCAGCCCTACAACATCACAGTTCCCCCCTTTACAGCCCCTATCACAGGTCCCCCCCCTTTGCAGCCCCACACATCACAGGTCCCCCCTTTGCAGCCCCCCACATCACAGGTCCCCCCCTTTACAGCCCCTATCATCACAGGTCCCCCGCTTTACATCCCCTATCACAGGTCCCCCCCTTTGCAGCCCCTCACATCACAGGTCCCCGTTTACAGCCCCTATCATCACAGGTCCCCCCCTCCTTTGCAGCCCCTCACATCACAGGTCCCCCCTTTACAGCCCCTATCATCACAGGTCCCCCCTATACAGCCCCTATCACAGGTCCCCCCCTTTGTAGCCCCTTACATCACAGGTCCCCTCTTTACAGCCCCTATCATCACAGGTCCACCCTTTGCAGCCCCCCTTTGCAGCCCCCACATCACAGGTCTCCCCTTTACAGCCCCTATCATCACAGGACCCCCCCTTTGCTGCCCCCCACATCACAGGTCCCCACCTTTGTAGCCCCCCACATCACAGGTCCCCCTTTGCAGCCCCCCAACATCACAGTTCCCCCCTTTACAGCCCCTATCATCACAGGTCCCCCACCCCCATTTGCAGCCCCCCACATCACAGGTCCCCCCATTACAGCCCCTATCATCACAGGTCCCCCGCTTTACAGCCCCTATCACAGGTCCCCCCCTTTGCAGCACCTCACATCACAGGTCCCCCTTTACAGCCCCTATCATCACAGGTCCCCCCCCCTCCTTTGCAGCCCCTCACATTACAGGTCCCCCCTTTACAGCCCCTATCATCACAGGTCCCCCCTTTACAGCCCCTATCACAGGTCCCCCCTTTGTAGCCCCTCACATCACAGGTCCCCCCTTTACAGCCCCTATCATCACAGGTCCACCCTTTGCAGCCCCCCACATCACAGGTCCCCCCCTTTGCAGCCCCCCACATCACAGGTCTCCCCTTTAAAGCCCCTATCATCACAGGTCCCCCCCCTTTGCTGCCCCCCACATCACAGGTCCCCACCTTTGTAGCCCCCCACATCACAGATCCCCCTTTGCAGCCCCCCAGCATCACAGTTCCCCCCCTTTACAGCCCCTATCACAGGTCCCCCCCTTTGTAGCCCCTCACATCACAGGTCCCCCCTTTACAGCCCCTATCATCACAGGTCCACCCTTTGCAGCCCCCCACATCACAGGTCCCCCCCTTTGCAGCCCCCCACATCACAGGTCTCCCCTTTAAAGACCCTATCATCACAGGTCCCCCCCTTTGCTGCCCCCCACATCACAGGTCCCCACCTTTGTAGCCCCCCACATCACAGGTCCCCCTTTGCAGCCCCCCAGCATCACAGTTCCCCCCTTTACAGCCCCTATCATCACAGGTCCACCCTTTGCAGCCCCCCTTTGCAGCCCCCCACATCACAGGTCTCCCCTTTACAGCCCCTATCATCACAGGTCCCCCCCCTTTGCTGCCCCCCACATCACAGGTCCCCACCTTTGTAGCCCCCCACATCACAGGTCCCCCTTTGCAGCCCCCCAGCATCACAGTTCCCCCCCTTTACAGCCCCTATCATCACAGGTCCCCCACCCCCATTTGCAGCCCCTCACATCACAGGTCCCCTTCTGCAGCGCCCCCCCACCCCACACACATCAAAGGTCCCCCTCTTACCAGACCCCCACACACACACCACAGAACAGGACTCCCACCCTTTCCCTTACATAGTAATAACATTAGATCCCCTTTCCTCTCACCCAGCATAGTAGATCTTCCCCCGAGCAGCTGCAGTCACTGTGCCGACAGGAGGAGGGGCCAGGAGCAGTGAGGAGACAGACAGTAGAGGGGAGTGTAATGTCTGTACAGCTCCCAGTACAGACTCTGTAGCCTTAGACCTCCAGACTTCCGCTCTCTGTGTCAGCTGTCAGGAGCCTCAGGATCTGTGTGTGATGCTGCAGCTGCGGAGCACTCAGGTCCTGACACTGCTGACAGACTGACACAGTGACTTGTCGGGACTCAGGCAGCCTGCGCTCCAGCAACTGCCGGCCCACAGGGCAGCGGCCTACCGGGAATATTCTCGCTATCCCGGTAAGCCAGTCCGGCCCTGCCTGTTATATTAACTCTTTCTAGGCCCACAAGTTTCAACACACCAGGTTTGCTATCACGCACGTCCCTGATGTGTTGAATAAGTCTCGAGGCTCCAATACCGGTGTGCCCTGATTGGAAATGTTCAAAGACCGGGACATTTAAAGGTCCAATAGTCTTTCCTCTGTAATATCGCCGACAAGGACAAAACAAAGCACAAACAATAAGAGTAGTTCTGCAATTTATAAAGTGATTAATTTGGTAATTTTCACCTGATAACATTTTTTTTTTATCTTTAAAGCAGTAGACACAGCAGTTGCAGCTGCCACATGTAAAGTTACCCCTTGGTATGCAAGATTTAACCATCTATTAGAAGAGTATGTACTACAGAATTTACTACGTACAAGGCAATGTTTGAAATTTTTGCTGTGGCGAAAAGTTATGTGGGGTTTGTTGTATGCCATAGGAGTGAGATCAGGATCATAGGAGCGAGATCGGGATTCGGTACCAGTATATGGATACTGAAAAACTAACCAATCTAGGTATTTCGACAATGGCTCGGTGATGGAGCCAATTGCCGAAACAATGGGGCGCCCAGGAATATTCTCCTTTTTGTAAAGAAGTAAAAGCAAGGGGTCACAGGGTTGTCAGGAAAATGTTTTTCAGCAGTTTAATGTGAAATACATTTTTTTAGTATATACGTGCAAAGTAAGATTTAGAGACTAGAGCGAATTCTAGGGACCGGGTCAGTGAAAAGTTTTTTAAATGTACTCCTATCCCCCAGTTTTCACATTGCTTACTGGATGTAATATGTTTTAGACATTACTTATCCGCACTCTTTGTAAGGATATCAGACCTAGGGGGAGATTTATCAAAACTAGAGATGAGTGAACTTACAGTAAATTCGATTTGTCACGAACTTCTCGGCTCGGCAGTTGATGACTTTTCCTGCATAAAATAGTTCAGCTTACAGGTGCTCCCGTGGGCTGGAAAAGGTGGATACAGTCCTAGGAGACTCTTTCCTAGGACTGTATCCACCTTTTCCGGAGCACCGGAAAGCTGAACTAATTTATGCAGAAAAAGTCAGCAACCGCCGAGCCGAGAAGTTCGTGACGAATCGAATTTACTGTAAGTTCGCTCATCTCTAGTGTCAAAAGATATATTTATTGAAAGCAAGGAAACGGTACAGAGAAGAACATTTCAATCACAGTTTTACAGTATAAATAGTACATACAGCTAGTTTTGAACCTGCTAGTTTTGAATGTAGTCTCATCGTAGACAACAACCGGCAATAGTGCCAACCAACTGGGGTCAGGATCAGTGGATCCGGGGAGGGATGGGGGGTAGGTAAGGATGGGGAGGGCAAGGAGGGTGGGTGATGAAGAAGAAGGGTAAGGGAAGTATCAGTGGGGATAAGCAATCCGTGTCATGAAATGTTTCAGACCTATTAACCTGTTAAGGACATAGGACGTTCTCTAACGTCCCCGCTACCTGGGCTTTAATGCCCAAGGACGTTAGAGAATGTCCTGTTGTATTTCTGTCTCTGCCGCTCGCCGGGCAGAGATCGGAACGGCATGTCTGCTGAAATCTTTCAGCAGGCATGCCATGCAAATGCCGAGGGGGGTCCCGGGACCCCCGCATGTCGGCGATCGCTGGAGATCGCTTGCGAAATCACGCGAGCGATCTTCAGCGATTCAGGTCATTCGGGTCACTTGTGACCCGATGACCTGGAAATAAATGGTGATCGGCGGTGTACAATTACACCGCCAATCACCTACCGTTGCTGGGGAGCAGTGACAATACTGTCACCGCCCCAGCAACGCTGCTATTGGCTGGCGATCGTCCAGCCAATAGCAGAGCGGCAGAGGAGGGGTTAACGGCTCCTTCCCGCTGCTGGACCCGCTGTTTTGGTTCAGTCAGCGGGTGCAGCAGCAGGAAGAGGACCGTTGATCCCCTCTCAGAGCTCCGGAGCCCCCTCAGGAGCCTTAGAATAGGGTGAGATCATTTTAGGGACAGGTAGGAGTATAAATAGTTAAAAAGTTAAATAAAAGTAAAAAAAAAGTACCCCCCCCTCCCCCCCTGACCCCCTAATAGGTCCCCCAGGGTCCTATTAGGGTCTGATCCCTGACCCCTGGTCCTATAAGGGGCTCAGGGAGCTGCGTGTGCCATCCCTTTTTTTTTTTCGGCGCAGCTTTTTTTATTTTTATTTTTTTATAAAAAAAAAAAATCCCCCCCCTGACCCCCTAATAGGTCCCCCAGGGTCCTATTAGGGTCTGATCCGTTACCCAGGGTCCTATTAGGGGTTCAGGGAGCTGCGTTTTCCACCCCTTTTTTTTTTTTTTTGGCCACAGCTTTTTTTTTCTCTTTCTATTACTTTTCTACACTTTGTACACCAAGCACCACACACTACATACTCCCCCCCCCCCCACCGTACAATAAAGGCGATGGCCCGCCGGGCATTTTCGGCAGTGGAGGCTTACGCTTTTTTAGCCTCCGACTCCGAATCTGCCAGTGAGGACGATGAATATCCAACATTTTTGTGTTCTTCATCGCCCTCCTCATCATCTAGTAGTGATGATGAGTCCCCTGTACGGCGGCCACGCACCCCCCATGAGAGTGACCCAGTGGCCGACACTAGTACGGGTGGCAATGCCGTTCGTAATAGGAGTCCGGCCCCCCAGACAAGTGCACCGGAGCCCCCTTCAGATGACCCTGTCTGGAGCCCCCCAGAGGATTATCAGCCACGGATTCCTGAGTTTGTTGGCGACTCAGGAATCCGGATTGACACGGCTGGGTTCACTGATCTGGACTTTTTAAAGTTTTTTTTCAGTGACAGCCTGGTCAATCTAATGGTGGAGCAAACGAACTTGTACGCCCAGCAGTTCATTGCCCACCACCCCAATTCGTTTTTGGCCAGGCCCAATGAATGGCGCGCCATTGATGCAGCGGAAATGAGGACATTTTGGGGCCTCACGCTGCATATGGGCCTGGTCAAAAAACCAAGTGCTCGTCTGGAGCGGGGACGTCCTCTACCAGACCCCGCTTTACAGTATGGCGATGAAACGGAACCGGTATGAGGCCATACGGAAATGCCTGCATTATGCAGATAATGCGGCATGTCCGCCCCAAGGTGATCCCGCCCATGACCGGCTTTACAAAGTGAGGCCGGTCATCGATCACTTTGGGGCCAAATTTTTGGAGGCCTATGTACCGCTCAGGGACCTCTCGGTAGATGAGTCTCTCATCAGTTTTAAGGGGAGACTCATCTTCCGCCAGTATATTCCCTCGAAGCGGGCGCGATATGGCGTGAAGCTCTATAAACTTTGCGAGAGTACCTCCGGGTTTACTCTCAAGTTTAGAGTGTATGAGGGACGAGATTCCCGTATTGAACCCCCAGATTGTTCCCCCACTCTGGGTGTTAGCGGGAAAATCGTTTGGGACCTTATGTACCCATTGCTGGATAAGGGTTACCACGTGTACGTGGACAACTTTTATACCAGTATCCCTCTCTTCACATCCCTTTCTGCCAGATCGACATCCGCTTGTGGGACCGTGCGGAAAAACCAGAGAGGCCTCCCTCTAAATTTGGTCAAGACGCCTATCCCCAAGGGTGAGTCCCGTGCCCTCACCCATGATAACCTGTTGTTGGTGAAGTATAAGGATAAGAGGGATGTCCTTATACTCACCACTATTCATGGGAACGGCAGCACCCCTGTCCCTGTGCGACGTACCGTGGGACCGGTCCTCAAGCCCGATTGTATTCTGGACTACAATCGGTATATGGGGGGGAGTTGATCTCTCAGATCAAGTCCTCAAGCCATACAACGCCATGCGGAAAACACGGGCATGGTACAAAAAAGTTGCGGTCTACATGGTACAGGTTGCCATGTACAACGCTTTTGTACTATCCCAGAACGCTGGCAACACGGGGACATTCCTTCAGTACCAAGAAGAAGTCCTAAGGTTCCTGATCTTTGCTGACCGGGAAAGATCAGGCCGGACTTCCCAAGGGTCTGGAGTTATAGGCGCCAGGATCGTCCCAGGCCAACACTTTCCAGGTGAGGTCCCCCCCCAGTGGAAAGAAGGGACGATCCCAGAAAAAAGGCAGAGTGTGTTACAGGAAGGGGAGACGGAGGGACACCACCATTCAGTGTGACACTTGCCCAGATAATCCGGGCCTCTGCATAGGCTGCTTCAGGGAGTATCACACTTCCATGGAGCCCTAAATTTTCCCTTTTCAGTTTAATTTTCCATAATTTGACCAATGTACCAAGTCCAGAGTACATTCCAAAATTTTACCCCCATAAATCACTAAATTGCCCAGAAAAAACTGAAAAAAAAAATAAACCTGATAAGACCTCTGGGGTTGTTTTTTCAAAAATGGGTCATAGGTCACTGAGTCACTATCATCGGGGACTTTTTATATTGCCTCAAATGCGCAGCGCTCTCTCTCCACCTGAGCGGGTGCGCATTTGAGGCAACAGGTTAGGGACGGCCTCACACCTCACATTCCCAGAATGATGACTCAGAGCATAGGGTTTGGGGCGGGCATATTTTTTTTAGTTTTGGCTGTGCTCTGGGTCATCATTCTGGGAACATATCCTATTTTATTATTATATTATTTTCTGGCCCACTGTACCCCATATTACGGGCCACTGTACCTCACCTGTCTACCCCAGTTACGGCCTGTTGTCCCCCATAGTGTTCCCCTATTTTAGGGCTCAGTGCTCCCCACCCATTAACGCTCCTTGAGGGGGGGTCCCACATCCTGGCTGCTATAATAAGCTCAAGGCCCCTGACTGACCTCCTACTCCAAGACCTGGTGTGCACCCGCGGAGCAAAAATCATCAAAATTAAGGTATGTCCTTACTCCAAAGAAATGTATTTACAAATTTTGGGGGGTATTTTCTGCTATTAACCCTTGTAAAAATGTAAAATTTGGGGGGAAACACATTTTAGTGAAAAAAAAGATTTTTTTTTTTACATATGCAAAAGTTGTAAAACCCCTATGGGGTATTAAGGCTCACTTTACCCCTTGTTACATTCCTCAAGGAGTCTAGTTTCCAAAATGGTATGACATGTGGGGGTATTTTGCTGTCCTGGCACCATAGGGGCTTCCTAAATGCGACATGTCCCCCCCATTTCAGCAAAGTTTGCAAATGTGACTCCTTCTCTTCTGAGCATTGTAGTTCGTCCGTAGTGCACTTGACTTCCACTTATGGGGTACCTACATACTCAGAAGAGATGGGGTTACAAATTTTGGGGGGTCTTTTCTACTATTAACCCTTGCAAAAATGGGAAATTTGTGGGGAAACCCAAATTTTAGTGAAAAAGAAAATATATTTTTTATATATGCAAAAGTCGTGAAATCCCTGTGGGGTATTAAGGTTCACTTTACCCCTTGTTACGTTCCCCGAGGGGTCTAGTTTCCAAAATAGTATGCCATGTGTTTTTTTTTTGCTGTTCTGGCACCATAGGGGCTTCCTAAATGCGGCATGCCCCCAGAGCAAAATTTGCTTCCAAAAAGCCAAATGTGACTACTCCTCTTCTGAGACCTGTAGTGCGCCAGCACAGCACTTTTCACCCCCATATGGGGTGTTTTATGAATCGGGAGAAATTGGGCTTCAAATTTTGGGGGGTATTTTCTGCTTTAACCCTTTGTAAAAATGTAAAATTTTTGCAAAAACAAGCATTTTAGGTAAAATGTTTTAGTTTTTTTTTACATATGCAAAAGTTGTGAAAACCCTGTGGGGTATTAAGGTTCACTTTACCCCTTGTTATGTTCCCCAAGGGGTCTAGTTTCAAAAATATAATGCCATGTGTTTTTTTTTTGCTTTTCTGGCACAATAGGGGCTTCCTAAATGCGGCATGCCCCCAGAGCAAAATTTGCTTCCAAAAAGCCAAATGTGACTACTCCTCTTCTGAGACCTGTAGTGCGCCAGCAGAGCACTTTTCACCCCCATTTGGGGTGTTTTCTGAATCAGGAGAAATTGGGCTTCAAATTTTGGGGGGTATTTTCTACTTTAACCCTTTGTAAAAATGTTCCATTTTTGCGAAAACAAGCATTTTAGGTAAAAACTTTTATTTTTTTTTTACATATGCAAAAGTCGTGAAACCCCTGTGGGGTATTAAGGTTCACTTTACCCCTTGTTACGTTCCCCAAGGGGTCTAGTTTCCAAAATATAATGCCATGTGTTTTTTTTTTGCTGTCCTGGCACCCTAGGGGCTTCTTAAAGGTAACATGCCCCCCAAAAACCATTTCAGAAAAATGTTCTCTCCAAAATCCCCTTGTCGCTCCTTTCCTTCTGAGCCCTCTACTGCGCCCGCCGAACACTTTACATAGACATATGAGGTATGTGCTTACTCGAGAGAAATTGGGCTACAAAAAACAGTAAAAATTTTCTCCTTTTACCCCTTGCAAAAATTCAAAAATTGGGTCTGCAAGAAAATGCGAGTGTAAAAAATGAAGATTTTAAATTTTCTCCTTCACTTTACTGCTATTCCTGTGAAACACCTAAAGGGTTAAAACACTTACTGAATGTCATTTTGAATACTTTGGGGGGTGTAGTTTTTATAATGGGTCATTTGTGGGGTATTTCTAATATGAAGACCCTTCAAATCCACTTCAAAACTGAACTGGTCACTGAAAAAAGTGAGTTTGAAAATTTTGTGAAAAATTTGAAAATTGCTGCTGAACTTTGAAGCCCTCTGGTGTCTTCCAAAAGTAAAAACACGTCAATTTTATGATGCAAACATAAAGTAGACATATTGTATATGTGATCCAAATTTTTTTTATTTTGAATATCCATTTTCCTTACAAGCAGAGAGCTTCAAAGTTAGAAAAATGAAAAATTTTAATTTTTTTCATCAAATTTTGGGATTTTTCACCATGAAAGGATGCAAGTTACCGTAAAATTTTACCACTAAGTTAAAGTAGAATATGTCACGAAAATACAATCTCGGAATCAGAATGATAACTAAAACCATTCCAGAGTTATTAATGTTTAAAGTGACAGTGGTCAGAATTGCAAAAAACGCTCCGGTCCTAAGGTGTAAAATGGCCCGGTCCTTAAGGGGTTAATACAGTGCATCACAAAGATAAGTAATACGTCAAGTCCGGGGCATGGGGAGAAGACAGCCATGGTTCCCAAACCTTATCAAAGTTATCTCTGGTGTCAGCTCTAATTGCATTAAGTTTTTCAGATAGCAATATTTGATTTACTCTAGAGACTACCATTGAGCTAGATAGAACATTGGAGCGCCATTTAGACGCCACATGGATCCTGGCCGCCAGCAGAATAAATTGAGTTAACTTAAATGAAGCAAAAGACATGCCCTGCGGCCTACGTCCCAATAAGCAAACATCAGGAGAGGGGGACAGTCTGATGTGCAAGACCGAGGAAATTAGGCTTGCTATGTCCGACCAAAATCTCGCCACCTGAGGGCAGGTCCACCATATATGGAGCATGGAACCTGTCTCATGGCAGCCCCTAAAGCATTCTAAGGACACCTCAGGGTATATGATGTGCAAGCGAGCTGGCACATAATAAGCCCTGTGTAGGACCTTCAGGGAGGTTTCAACAAGGGAAACCTGCCAACTCCCTTTACTAATTTGGGTACAACAATCGTGCCACGTAGATAAGGGCATAGAGACCCCCAGATCCTCTTCCCATTGAGTCATGAAGGGCAGCTTAGTGTCTGGAGGAGGCTTGTTAAGCAAAGCGTAGATGTGAGATAGGGAGCCAGGTCGAGAGGGTGAGTAGATGGCAAGTGTCTCAAAAGAGGTAGGGGAAATCCCCGAAGAGGAGAAGGGGAGAGACAGAAGGAAGGAAAAGATCTGATTAAGTCTATACAATTCAGAAGGTGGAGGAGTATATCTAGCTATAAACATCTCCTTGGTCATAAGGTGGGTACGAAGGAGAAAATTATGTATGCGAGTAAGTTTGTGGAGCACCCACGGTGAAATGGACCTGTGTGGAGGCCTGGAGCAAAAAGGGGGTTAGGAAAAATAGGTAAGGCTGGGGACAGAGGAGATTGAAGAGGAATCTTGAAGCGAACCGATCTCCACAAGAGCAGCGAGTAGCGAGAGAGGAGAGCAGAGGGGGGATCAAAGTAAAGATAGGACTGGATGACCACATAAGAGAGCATAAAGTATGGGGGGAGAGGAGAGCATTTTCCAGAGTAAGCCAGTGAGGTGCACCCGAATCTGTGTTACATAATAACAATTGAGCAAGACGAGCCGCTCTATAATATTTGACGAGGTTGGGGACAGATAGACCCCCAACACTCTTATGGTAGTACATAATAACTCTGGGGATACGGGGGACGGAGGCCTAGCCAAATGAAACTAAATATATCAGCCAGGAGTGTCCGGAGATCTGGTAAGCGGATAGGAATAGGTAGGGTTCGGAATAAATATAACAGTCTAGGTAGCAGTACCATCTTGACAGAGTGGAGCCTGCCCAGCCAGGAAATATGAGGAAGATTCCATTTACCCATGTCGGCCCTCAGGGACTTAAAGAGAGGGGGGTAATTAAGTTTATAAAGAGAAGCAATGTTAGAGGGAAGAGAAACCCCAAGATAGGGAAGGTAAGAAGTGGTGGGGTGGAGATCGAAGTTAAGACCAATGAGATCCTGTGTCGACCTGGGGGTGTTACAGAACAATATCTCCAACTTTTTCTTATTAATTACTAGTCCGGAGACCGCTGAGAAATTATCCAGGACCGCAAATAAATTTGGAATGGAAACCAGGGGGTTCGTAAGGGTCAATAACAGATCGTCCGCAAATAAATTAACCTTATATACCGATACAGCTATATCTACTCCCGAGATGTCAGGGTTTCTTCTTAGGGCACTCGCCAGTGGCTCCATGGCCAAAGCGAATAAGGCAGGCGATAACGGACACCCCTGGCAAGTACCCCGCTCAATAGCAATGGGACTCGGGGAAGAAGAGGGGAGTTTAAGATAAGCCTGAGGTGAAGAGTATAATGTATGTAGAGCAGCTATAAACTGGCCTGAGAATCCCATTCTTTCCAGAACCTTAAACATATAGGACCATGAGACGGAGTCAAAGGCCTTCTCAATATCAAGCCCCAACAAAGTCAGGGGGACCAGAGTCGAAGAAGACCTGTGAATCACATCAAGGACCTTACGGATATTGTCTGGGGTTTGACGACCAGGGATGAACCCCACTTGGTCGTTATGAATCAGGTCAGGGAGGAATTTATTCAGTCTGCGGGCTAATATGGAGGTAAACAACTTAGTGTCCAAATTAACTAGGGAGATAGGGCAATAATTGGAAGGGAGCAAGGGATCTTTATTAGGCTTAGGGATGACTACAATCAATGCGGTAAGGAACTCTGGGGGCATAGGGGAACCAGAGAGCATCCTGTTGCAAAAAGAGACAATGTGAGGTAGTAGAATAGAACTGAACTTTTTGTAATAGAGGGCCGACAGGCCGTCAGGGCCAGGGGCTTTGCCCTGTTTCAAGTCGGAGATACATTGATCTACCTCCTCGGCCGACACAGGGGAGTTAAGGCACTCCCTATCAGAGGGTGAGAGGGAAGGTAAAGAGATGGAGTCCAGAAAGGTAGAGATAGAGGTGGAAGAAGGGGGAGAGGAGCGCTCCTTGTACAGGGATGAGTAGAAAGAATGGAAGACATCATATATACGGGAAGGGTTAGAGGTGGGCACTCCAGGCTTGAGTTGAATTGAATGAACCCTATTTATCCGCTGTCTTTGCCTCAGCATGGAGGCCAAGAGCTTGTCCGGCTTGTTCGTCCATTTATAGTAGGTGGCCTATGTCCACCTCACCACTCGCTCAGTGCGATCCGTAAGCACCGCATCCAGCTGCAACCTAGTAGTTTTAATAGCATGTAGCAAATATGGTTGAGGGTTCAGCTGGTGTGCAGTGACCAGTCTAGCTAGCTTATTTTCCAGGGCGGATTGTGTATTCAGTCTCTACTTTTTAAGTTTTGCTGCAAGAGATATGAGTTTACCTCTAATGAACGCCTTATGGGCCATCCAAGTCCAACCAATATCAGAGGGGGAAATAGAGTTAGTAGAAAAGTAAGAAGTGAGAGCTTCCTCCAGAGCCACACGAATACGGGGGCGTGACAATAATGACTCATTTAACCTCCATGCATATGGTGTGGAACAGCGAGTACCAAAGGCAAACTGGGCGTACACCATATCATGGTCAGACCAGGCACAATGTATGTGTCTGGCATAGAGCAAGTGTGGCAGAGAGGAGGTCGACGTCAGAATCCAGTCGATTCTGGTATATAGCGAGTGTGCTGGAGAATAGTACGTATACCCCCTCTGCGCCAGGTTGTGCTCCCTCCACGCATCCGCCAGTTCATGCAAGGCTAGAGTGTCCTTCAGGAGTCTCTGCTGTGTACCTGTTCTGCGAAAAGCAGTTGTGTGGGACCTATCAAGCACCCCGTTGAACACCATATTAAAGTCACCACACCATATAAGGAAATCATAGGTAAGATCAGGTAATTTGGCTGCTAAGTGAACAAAAAAGTCCAATGGATCATCATTTGGTGCATAGGAATTAATTATACACAGCCGAGACTCCTGATATGTGCCCTCCAGAACCAAATATTTACCCTCAGTATCCACATGAGAGTTGAGTACGGTGAAAGGGAAAGCATTGTGTAGCATTACCAGTACTCCTCTGGATTTGGAAGTGTGAGAGGCCATATAAACTCGCGAGTAATTAGTATGGATGTGCTTTGGATAGGAAGAAGTAGTGAAATGTGACTCTTGTATACAAAGCACATCTGGAGCGTATTTGAGGTAATCTATCATAGCTTTTTTCCTCTTAATTGGGGAATTGAGCCCTCGGACATTGTGAGATATCACCTTACACATAAAGAAAAGAAGAGGCAGAGCTGAGGTAAGTAAAGAAAGATAAGAAGGAGTGGAGATGCACTTGTCACATTAGAAGAGAAAAAGAAAACAAACACGGAAAAGTAGAAGAGGGTAAGGGAAGGAAAGATAAGGGGGAACCAGAAAAACATGAGAACAAAGGTACCAGGAAGGCTACATACAATAGCCACAAGGACTCTTAACATCATAAGAGGACAGAGGGAGGGAGCAAGGGGGGGGGGGCCCAATGGGCTCTTAGTCCCCCGTAGCCCCCGTATCCTCTGCAGGTGGGGCAACATGGTAATCCACCAAAGGGAAAACTATACAGTGGGGCAAAATCTCCCAGGCAAACGATAGTTAAACCACAGCCCAAGCAAGGGGAGTGGGTCATCACAATAGGAATGCAATCATACAAACAAAATCCCCATGGAGGCGGGAACCCCACTTCCAGGCCCCCCGACCTCGGAGAGCCATAAAAAGAAAAAAATAAATAAAAAATAAAAAAAGGGGGAAAAATAAAATAAATAAAGGGGGTGATACATATAACAGAGAACAGTTTCCTGTAGTAGTCCCATGCACTATGGACCAAAAGAAGAAAACAGTCCCTGCAAGAGAACAGGAGCATAAATGAGCGGCAGCTCCATAAAAAAAAATAAAAAAAAATAAAAAAAGGAAAAAAATGAAAATAAATGAATAAAAATGGAATAAAAATGGAATAAATAGGCCTCCAACAGTGTAAGAGAAAGACTTGGAAAATAACAACCCTACGACATTCAGGGTAGCGTCCCAAAGTCAACAGCCATTAGGCAAGAGAGAAAAGAAATAAAAAAAAAAAGTAATAAAAGTAAACAGTCGTGGATGATCATCCTGGAGGCTGGTGGAGAGGTCGGTGACGTTTGTAGGGAGAGTCCATCCTTTGCCACGTCTTCCTGATTTTAGACAGCCGCTGTGGTAGAGGCACAGATTCCTCACAAGGTATATTTTCCTTTTTTAGAATCTCCATAGCTTCCTGCGGTGTACGCACTGTGTAAAATGTAGAGCGGAGCTGGAACTGTAGATTAAAGGGGAACCCCCACCTATAGCGCACTTGTGCTTTTTGTAGAGCAAGTGTGATGGGGCGCATATGCCTCCTCCTCACTAGTGTTGATGGAGCTAGGTCAGCATACATATGAACCAAGGAGGGTAACCCCGGCAGGGGCTCAATATTACGTGCAGCCTGGAGTAAGCGGTCACGGGCCTCTGGATAATGTAGACGGAGAACAACATCTCGGGGGGTGTCTGGCGTTTTAGGGCGAGCCAGGGCCCTATGGATGCGGTCCATGCGAAACAAAGTGGGGTCCGCCTGAGGTAAAAGTGCTTTGAAAAGGTTAGTGGCCACCTGCTGGAGGTCAGTGTTGTACTCCGGTAAGCCCCGTATTCTTATGTTGGCCCTACGAGACCTATTCTCCAGATCCTCAATTTTTAGCTCCAAGAGATCCAGGTGTTCGGCATGGTCCGCACTGGTTTGGCGCTCGGAGGTCAGAGCGTCAACTATATCATCTGTCTTAATCTCCAAGTCCGCTATTCTTTGGCCTAGGTCCCCAATTTGTTTGGTAAAGTCAGCCACCGCCCTCGAAAGTTCAGTTTTGAACATACCTTGTATGGTACGGTACATGTCAGCAGGTGTGAGGGGATCCGGTGTGGTGTCTTCTATCTGGGGAGTATCAGCTATGCTCTCCTCCTCAGGCGCCTCCTGGCAGGGAGCCCGTGTTGGGGTCGGCGCCATTTTAGATTTCAGACCCGTCCGGAATATTTCGGGTCGGGTCTGGGACATCGACCTCTGAGAGATCCCAGATCGCTGGGGATCTTGGTTGGCCATGTGGGCTAGCAGTTCGGGAGATTTGGCCTCCGTGGAGCCGGTAAGACGGCGCTTATATAGCTATATTCCCTGCGGTGGCGCGGAGCTAACGGGAGAAGCGTCCTCACCATCGAGCCGCGCGCATGCGCCCTTGTTCGCTCATCTCTAATCAAAACCTGTGCAGAGGAAAAGTTGGCATGTTGCTCATAGCAACCAATCAGATTGCTTCTTTCATTTCTCAGAGGCGTTTTTTTTTAATTAAAGAAGCAATCGATTGGTTGCTATGGGCAACTGGTCAGCTTTCCTCTGTACTGCTTTTGATAAATCTCCCACTTAGTTTTTAGATTTTTGAGTGCTTCACTTTCTAAGGTGGTAAGGTTGCAATGGTGAACAGGTTACAATAATGGTTTTGCATCAGCCAGTACTTTTTGCTGAAATAAATCAGGATTGCCACAGGGTTGTAGCAGGGAAGAAAAGGTTGATTTCTTACCACCACTAAATTCTGAAACCACAATGGTATCATTGGTGAGGTGGAAAGAATCACCTCCCATCTCCCATCAATTCCACTATTGTCTCCAGACCAGACTCTCCCAATAAACAGATAAATTGGTAAAGCAGCTGAAAAACTTTTCCTGACAACCCCGTGACCCCCCCTGCTAGTACTT
The DNA here is from genome assembly GCF_029499605.1 of Hyla sarda. Taxonomy (NCBI): domain Eukaryota; kingdom Metazoa; phylum Chordata; class Amphibia; order Anura; family Hylidae; genus Hyla; species Hyla sarda. The sequence continues at coordinate 246,080,317 of NC_079189.1, read as the reverse complement.
ATTGCCAAAGATTCATAAAAATAAGAAGAATACTCCTGGGCACCTCATCGTTTTGGCAATTGGCTCCATCATGGAGCCATTTTTTAAGTACCTAGATTGGTTATTGTGCCCTCTTGTGGCAGACGTGCCAGCGGGGTTTGGACACACCAATGATTTTTTTTTAAAGCCATTGGTGATGTAGTCTTACCAGAATGTTGCTTTTTTGCGCCAATGGACCTCGAATGCTTATACACTCATATCCCCCAAGCATTGAGAGTTGATTGCATTTGTTTGTTATTGACAGATTAAGGGCACAATTCAGACATAGTTGAACAGATTTATCAAACTGTGTAAGAGAAAAAATAGAGGTTTTTTTCGACAGCAGCCAATCACAGCTCAGGTTTTCTTTATCAGAGCTCGTTGTGATTGGTTGCTGTGGGAAAATCCCTAAATTTTTTCTCACACCGTTTGATAAATATGGGAAAGCATCTTTAGTGTGCGATGCCTCATTGTTCATTGTGTCACATACCCTTTTTTGTTTCAAATGTGACTTGTTTGCGCATTGCTCAGGCACTGCAATGGGTAGGCCTGCTGCATGCAGCATTGCAAACTTGTTCCTGGGCGTTTTTGAAAAGCGCTATACCTACAATGTTAAAAGTCAGTTTTGAAATATCTTCACTGATATTTTAGGTATGTGGACAATGTTTTCCTAGTGTGGACGGGGTCTCAAGATGCGTTTCATGACTTTGTAAATTATCTGAATAATGATGACATGAACATAAGCTTCACTCATAAAACACACCCAGAAGGTTATTTATCCACAAAAGGGTTACAAAAAGCCAACTGAAGCCAACACATTACTTCATTGAAAAAGTTACCACCCAATTCAGACCAAGAAAGCGGTTCCTTACGATCATTTTTAGAGATTAGCAAACTTTTCAAAAATTCAATTCGGCCGATTGGCCGAATTTTCCGAAAAGTTTGTTTCCATCCAATTTTTTTTGCGCTGAATCTATATTAAAAAAGGCTATTTCTAGCCTACATACAGCCTCTATAGGGGTATAGAACACTTTTCTGTATTCTAAAACGCATATAGAGTGTGCTGGGTTAGTGAAATAATACTGTTATTCAGAATAACATGTAGATTACCGGCATCGCTTTTAGAATCACTGCCGCACAGCAGCACAATGAAAGAGCCTGGTGGTGGCAGCAGTGTCAGGAGACCATATAGTGACTGAATGACATAGCGTGGAGGTGTTGGCAGCATGAGGAGACCATATAGTGACTGAATGACATAGCGTGGAGGTGTTGGCAGCATGAGGAGACCATTTAGTGGCTGAATGGTACAGTGTGGAGGTGTTGGCAGCATGAGGACACCCTATAGTGGCTGAATGACACAGCTTGGATGAGGCTGAAGCATGAGGACACCATATAGTGGCTGAATGACACAGCGTGGAGGTGTTGGCAGCATGAGGAGACCATATAGTGGCTGAATGGCACAGTGTGGAGGTGTTGGCAGCATGAGGACACCATATAGTGGCTGAATGACACAGTGTGGACATGTTGTCAGCATGAGGAGACCATATAGTCGCTGAATGACACAGCGTGGAGGTGTTGGCAGCATGAGGAGACCATACAGTGGATGAATGGCACAGCCCGGAGTTGCCAGCAGCATGAGTAGGTACTAGACCTTCACAATCCCTAAGATTAAAAGATGAATTAATAAATTTAAACCGAAGATTTTGGATAGCAGGTGCTACCTATGAGAAAATTTGAAATTCCCAGAACCAGGCCCCACAGCGGCATCAGTAAACCATATATTGCCTGAATGACACAGCCTGGAGTTGGCTGATTCACGAGTACACAGCAGGGCTTCACAATCCCCCCCCCCCCAAAAAAAAAACACCACAATTTTAGAAATTTTTGAAAAAGATTTTGGATAGCGTGTGCTACCTATCAGAAAATTTGAAATTCCCAGACCCAGGCCCAGCAGCGCCATCATTTTTTAATTTGAGATTTAAAACAAACTTTCTGTGTCCTGGACCCCAGCGTGTGGGTACGAAGGACCAAATCCAACAAGCCCCCACAGGGCTCATGTGGCCGTGAGATGTAGGCGCAACGTCTACATTGCCCTGAACGGCCATTGTTTCCAAGACTTTTCGCCAAGGCAAACCATGTGAAGAACAGCGTGACACCGCCGTGCTCTGCACACATGGTATGCTGAAGGGCCACTGAGACTTGTCTGGGCAGTGGAGGCTTAAGACACAGTGGAGAATGTGGAGGCGGAGTAGCACACTGTCACAGGACCAACGGGCTGACAGAGTGTAGCAGGAAGCAGCATTGAGTACACACCAGGGCTTCAGAATCCCAAAGAAAAAACATTTTTTTTTAAATGTTAAGAATATTTAGGACAGCGGGTGCTACCTATATATTGCCTGAATGACACAGCCTGGAGTTGGCTGATGCATGAGTACACACCAAGGCTTCACAACCCCCCCAAAAAAACACAACAATTGTAGAAATTTATGAAGAAGACTTTTGGATAGCGGGTGCTACCTATGAGAAAATTTGAAATTCCCAGACCCAGGCCCAGCAGCGGCATCAGTAACCCATATATTGCCTGAATGACACAGGCTGGAGTTGGCTGATGCATGAGTACACACCAGGGCTCCACAACCCCCCCCCCAAAAAAAAACAACACAATTTTTGACATTTTTGAAAAAGATTTTGGATAGCGGGTGCTACCTATGAGAAAATGTGAAATTCCCAGACCCAGGCCCCACAGCGGCATCAGTAACCCATATATTGCCTGAATGACACAGCCTGGAGTTGGCTGATGCACGAGTACACAGTAGGGCTTCACAATCCCCCCCCCCAAAACCACAACAATTTTATAAATTCTTGAAAAAGATTTTGGATAGCGGTTGCTAACTATGAAAAAATTTGAAATTCCCAGACCCAGGCCCCACAGCGGCATTAGTAAACCATATATTGCCTGAATGACACAGCCTGGGGTTGGCTGATGCACGAGTACACACCAGGGCTTCACAATCCCCCCCAAAAAACAACACAATTTTAGAAATTTTTGAAAAAGATTTTGGATAGTGGGTGCTACCAATGAGAAAATTTGAAATTCCCAGACCCAGGCCCCACAGCGGCATCAGTAACTCATATATTGCCTGAATGGCACAGCCTGGAGTTGGCTGATGCATGAGTACGCACCAAAGCTTCACAATCCCTAATAAAAAAGACAAACATTTTTGACGAAAAATTTTACCAAAAATTTAGGACAGCGAGTGCTCTCTATATATTACCAGAATGACGCAGCCTGGAGTTGGCTGAAGCATGAGGAGACCATTGAAATGTGTGATTTTTTTAATTTGAAATTTAAATCTAAATTTGTGTCCCGGACCCCGCCGTACCTAATCTCACAAGCACCCACAGGGCTCATGTGGCCGTAAGATGTAGGCGCAACCTCTCCATAGCCCTGACCTGCCATTTTTGTTTTTTGTACATTTGTTTAAGAAGAGTCCAGAAGACTCTATAATGCAGGATGGTGGACCACCAAAAGACATTCTTCTATAAAATAATTTTTTATGAAATAAAGAAGCAGAGTTCATCCATCTCCGTATTTTTTTTTTTAATTTTACTTAAAAAATCACACGCAACAAGCTTTCAATGGTGTAATGGTTATTATTGTGGAAAATTCATGTTTATTACTGTGATAATTATCAGAAAATTGGAAAAAAAACACTACCCAAGAGTGTTTAATAACCCCATACATTGCACCATAAATGTTGAAATTTAAATTAAGCATGTACCGTATTTATCGGCGTATAACACGCACTTTTTAGGCTAAAATTTTTAGCCTAAAGTCTATGTGCGTGTTATACGCCGATACACCCCCAGGAAAGGCAGGGGGAGAGAGGCCGTCGCTGCCCGCTTCTCTCCCCCTACCTTTCCTGGGGTCTAGAGCGCTGCTGCCGGCCCTTCTCTCCCCCTGGCTATCGGCGCCGCTGCCCGTTCTGTCCCCCTGACTATCGGTGATGGCGCCGATAGCCAGGAGGAGAGAAGCGGCGCCGACAGCCAGGGGGAGAGAAAGGGCAGCGGCACCCATTGCCCCGTTGCCTCCCCCCATCCCCGGTGGCATAATTACCTGGGTCGGGTCCGCGCTGCTGCAGGCCTCCGGCGTGCGTCCCTGGCGTCGTTGCTATGACGTCAGTGCGCCGCGCCGTGCATAGCAACGATGCAGGGGACGCGCGCCGGAGGCCTGCAGCAGCGCGGACCCGACCCAGGTAATTATGCCACCGGGGATGGGGGGAGGCAACGGGGCAGCGGCACCGGCAATGGGTGCCGCTGCCCCTTCTCTCCCCCTGGCCAGGGGGTGAGAAGGGCCGGCAGCAGCGCTCTAGACCCCAGGAAAGGCAGGGGGAGAGAAGCGGGCAGCGATGGCCTCTCTCCCCTGCCTTTCCTGGGGGTGTATCAGGGTATACACGCGCACACACGCACCCTCATTTTACCATGGATATTTGGGTAAAAAACTTTTTTTACCCAAATATCCTTGGTAAAATGAGGTTGCGTGTTATAGGCCGGTGCGTGGTATACCCCGATAAATACGATATGTATGTATTTCAAAAATCCTAAAATTAAAGGTCCAAGCCCAGAAGCCTCATGAAGTCAAGTAGTTCCTGAAAGACACAGGAGCAGTCAGAAGTAGGCATTAGCAGTACCCAAGAGGCTTTAATAACCCCTTACATTGCACGATCACTCGCGAGATCGAGCAATAACAGGTGTGTTATGCCCTCAGATGTCCGGGGCTGCACGTGCGCTACACTGAACGGACCAGCATGTGTCTATCTTTCACCGACAGGTGCGGGTAACCCGCTGAACCCTGTTCGCGATAGGGATCAGGGATTGCAATTATTTGCCAGGAAAGAAGAATCACAACTAAGTGCGGGTCATAAGCTCGGGTTCATTAAGTCCCTGCCCTTTGTACACACCGCATGTCTCTACTACCGATTGGATGGTTTAGTGAGGTCCTCGGATCGGCCCCAGCGGGGTAGGAGAAGGCGCTGGCAGAGCGCCGAGAATTTAAAGATCATTGTTGAAATTTGCATTAGGCATGTATTAACTACTGCTAAACTTCCAAAAATTGAAGGCCCAAGGCCTGAGGCATCAGGGAGGCAATTATTTCCTGAAAGACACAGAATGAGTCAGGAGCAGTACCCAAGAGGGTTTCATAACCCCTTACATTTAAAGATCAATGTTGACATTTGCATTAAGCATATATTTAGCTACTGCTAAACATTCAAAAATTAAAGGCCCAAGGCCAGAAGCATCAGTGAGGCAAGTAGTTCCTGAAAGACACAGGATGAGCCAGGAGCAGGCAATGGCAGTACCAAAGAGGGTTTCATAACCAACCATAATTGGGAAATGTTGGTGTAGCAGCATGGTCAATCTACTCTGAGGCATCTGGCATTGGTGGAAATCCTGGCTGATCCATCCCTGATTCATCTTCACAAACGTCAGTCTCTCCACATTTTTAGTGGACAGACAAGTTCGCCTTGGGGTGACTATGGCCCCGGCTGCACTAAACACCCGCTCTGATGGCACACTACTGGCCGGGCAGGATAGCTTTTCAAGGGCAAACTCTCCTAGTTGCGGCCATAAATCAAGTTTGGCTGCCCAGAAGTCCAGCGGATCTTCAGTGGTTGTTGGCATGGTCATGTCAAGGCATGCCAAGGCATGCATCGTGCCATTTGTGCCAGTGACTCAGAGGGACTACCTGCCTCCATCTCCACTGCATACTGCCACGGTGTGTCTGGGTCCTCTGTCTCACCTTCCTCATAACCCTCCAGCTCCTTTGGCTGCTCCTCCTCTCCTGTCCGATGACTAGAAATACCGGTCATCTCATCCAACCTAAACTGTGCTCCGCTCTGCCCCTCATCATCCTCCTCCTCCAGTTTAGCCCCCACAGGGCTCATGTAGCTTTGAGATGTAGGCGCAACGTCTCCATTGCCATGACCAGCCATGGTTTCAATAATTTGTTGTAGGAAATGTAGAGTGGAATTATGTCTTTCATGGTGTAATCCAGGGGACTCACAAATAATGTGGCTTCCTCAAAGGGCCTCAGCAAACGGCAGGTGTCACGTATGAGCTGCCACTGGTTCACATTGAAGTTACACAGGGGAGTACTCTCTGCTTGGATCATCAAGAAATCGGTGATGGCTTTTCTTTGTTCGTATAGTCGTATAGTCTGTGGAATTCCAACATGTGGCAACGTCACAAATAAGACTATGTTGTGGGATACCATTCTGACGCTGCAGCTCAAGGAAGGTGTGCTTGGCGGTGTACCAGTGGCTGAAGTGCATGCACAGTTTCCTTGCCATTTTCAGGATGTTTTGCAAATGGGGTGAAGACTTGAGGAAGTGCTTGACAACCAGATTCACGCATGTTTCACACTTCCTTGTCGCAGCGCGGACACGATGTTCTTCCCGTTGTCGGTCACCATGGTTCCCATTTCCAGATTTCGTGGAGTAAGCCACACTCAGATTTCTTTTCCAATGAACTTTAGCAGTTCCTCCCCTGTGTGACTCCGTTCGCCAAGGCAAACCATGTGAAGAACAGCTTGACACCACGGTGCCCTACACACACGGTACGATGAAAGGCCATCGAGATTTGGACACGGTGGAGGATGAGGAGGCGGCGTTGCACACTGTAACAGGACCAACTGCCTGGGAGCGAGAGCGTGGAGGGTGTGACCTGTCCAAGCTGCTGTTGTGGCTGTGCAGGAACCACATTTACCCAGTGGGCCGTAAAAGACATTGTCCCTGCCCGTAGTTACAGCTCCACACGTCGGCGCTGCCGTGCACTTTTGAACACACCGAGAGGCTCAAAGACTGGCCCACCTTGTCTTGTACAAACTTATACAGGGCTGGTGCTGCCTTCTTCGCAAAGAAATGACGGCTTGGGACTCTCCACCTCGGCTCGGCACAAGCCATCAATTCTCTGAAAGGTGCAGAGTCCACCACTTGAAAAGGGAGGGACTGCAACACCAGCAACTTGGACAGGAGCACATTCAACTTCTGCGCCGTTGGATAAGTGGGCGCATATTGTTGTCTCTTGGACATGGCTTCGCCGATCGATTGTTGGTGGAATGGCTGACTAAAAGCAGGAGCGACAGAAGGAGGGATTGACACACAGCTCCCTTCGGCTGAGGTGGTGGAGCCTTGGCTGGATGAAGGAGCAGATGGCCACTGGGTGATGCGGCAGGCTGGACCACTACATCGGAGCCATGGTTCTCCCAGGCTGCTTTATGGTGGCGAAGCATGTGTTGACGCAGGGCCATGGTGCCGACATTGGGACCATGGCCACGCTTCACCTTCTGCCAACAGATCTTGCATGTGGCTACGTGAACCTCCTCCGGATGCCTTATGAAAAACTTCCACACGGCCGAGTAGCTGATTTTCCCACCTGCAGTCCGCACTAATTGACTGCTACTGGCGCCGTCTCCAGGAACCCCTGTTCCAATACCTCCCGGAAAGGTAGGCTGCCGCGAAGCAGGTGGTCTCCCCCCGGGCACGTTTGGCTCCTGAATTTCCACTCCTGCCACCACGCTGACTGCCAACCGTGCTACCTCCTTGCTGCCTCAAGGGCAACCTGCAACTCTCTTCTCCTGATGATGATGAAGCCCCTTCTGCACCCGGCTCCCAATTGCGATCTACTTCATCATCATCAACAGGTGTGTGCACGTCACTGATGTCCTCCTCAGGTTCCCCAACAGTGTCTGCTTCAGGATCCTGAACCCTTGCAACACCGCCACCCACGTCACTCTCCGCATCACTACTTGGCCGCCTAGCGGAGCAAGCGGCACATGTCTCCTCCCCTTCTTGGCTGTCCAGTAGCTGCTGACTGTCCTCTATTAGATCGTCCTCAGTAAATAGTGGAGCTGAACCCACAGCATAAGATACTTCTTTAGGAGAGGGAACAGCATAGGACAAAGGCAATGGGAGGACACGGACTGCTCCCAGGCCATGCCAACTGAGGGTTGTGTCTGAGGAACCCACCGACTGTTGACTGGGGGTGTCAGATGTCAATTGTGATGATGTGGATGAGCGTGTTAACCAATCCACTACGGCAGATGGGTTGCTGGTGGAGACGCGACCGCTGGCTGATAACGGGAGCTCAGGCCTCTCGCTGCGACTCCTGTTGCCACTTGCCCCAAGTCTGCTACCAACTCTGCCTGAAGTATTTAGGCCTCTGCCCCTCCTCTGTGCACGTCCAGGCACTTCTCTGCCTGACATACATAGTACGTTTATGAACAGTATTTGTCTAGAACAGCAGCAGGTGATTACTTACGGCTGTCCTTTCACAGTATGTAGGCCCTTGACAGATTAACAGCTACTAAATGGTACAATAATTGGATGTACCTATGCGGTATGCACTGATGAGGGCAGTAATATGCATAACTATACGCAGAAAAAACTCTGTATTTTTGTAAAACACCAGCCGGTGAATACTATTGTTTGGACTTTGACGGTTTGGAGCACCTTGACAGATTAACAGGTACTGAAGGGTACAATACTTGGATGTACCTATGCGGTATGCACTGATGAGGGCAGTAATATGCCTAACTATACGCAGAAAAAATCTGTATTTTTGTAAAACACCAGCCAGTGGATACTATTGTTTGGACTTTGATGGTATGGAGCACCTTGACAGCTTAACAGGTACTAAATGGTATAATACTTGGATGTACGTATGCGGTATGCACTGATGAGGGCAGTAATATGCCTAACTATACGCAGAAAAAACTCAGTATTTTTGCAAAACACAAACTGGTGAATACTATTGTTTGGACTTTGTCGGTATGGAGCACCTTGACAGCTTAAAAGGTACTAAATGGTACAATACTTGCATGTACCTATGCGGTATGCAGCATAACCTCCCCACTGCTCAAAGGGGTACTCTACTGGAAAACATTTTTTTTACTCAACTGGTGCTACAAAGCTAAACAGATTTATAAATTACTTCTACTTAAAAATCTTAATCCTTCCAGTACTTATTAGCTGCTGTATAAGTGATTCGCAGGAAGTTCTTTTCTTTTTTAATTTATTTTTTGTCTGACCACAGTGCTCTGTACTGACAGCTCTGTCCATGTCAAGAACTGTCCATAGTAGGAGCAAACCTCTCCTGCTCTGGACAGTTCCTAACATGGACAGACAGAGCACTGTGGACAGACTGGAAAGAACTACACAACTTCCTGTGGAGAATACAACAGCTTATAAGTACTGTAAGGATTAAAATTTTAAATAAAAGTAATTTAAAAATCTGCTTAACTTTCTGGCACCAGTTGATATAAAAGTAAATGTTTTCCAGTGTAGCATCCCTTTAAGTAATTATGGGAGCTGTATATTTAAATGGTGAAAACTTCTTTAACACTTTCCCATTCTGTGGCAACTGGTATATCTGATTATTATACTGTAATTTCTCACAATGCGCTACACCAGTGGTGTCTGTCACAACAGGCTAAAAACTTACTGAGGGGAGGAAGGTATGGGGGTGACACCATTTTCTACCGCACCGGGTGACACCAACCCTAGCAACGCCACTGATCAGAGGGTATTTTACATGTCAATCCAAAAATTTGATATATCTGATTAAGTGTCCGTGCGGTCTCCTATACGTTGGAGAAACAACCCAGCGTGTAGGAGACCGCATCAACAGACATAAGTCCTCCATTCGCTGCAATAACCTTCTGTTCCCTATGCCCCACCACTTCATAAATAAAGGACATAACATCTCTCAACTACGTTATCAGGTGATCAACCAAGTACTCCCCCCAAGGAGGGGAGGTGATATGAAAAAACTATTATTGAGAAAGGAAGCTTTCTGGATTCACACCCTCGACACTTTGGCACCGAGGGGTCTAAATCGTGAATATGAGATTGACCAGTTATTATGATTATGCTAATCTTTCTATGTTTTCAATTTTCATTTAGAGACCAACCTGATTACTTCTGAACATGCTTGATTTTCTGCAGAGAGACAACCACGCGTATTGTTGTTTTTGTTATTTTTGTTGCCATGGCTACTAATGACGTGTTAATTATGTGCCTCTGACGTATATAAAATGAGTTCCTTTGTTCAGTTTTCATATGCAGTTGATAAAGGCATTAGCCAGAACGCGTGCTGCGTTTTTTGTATGCATTGTCATTTGCAAAAAATAAACAGAAGAATTTTCATCCATTTATGAGTGCCAGGATTTCCATTTCTAGATACTATTGTTTGTACTTTGACGGTATGGAGCACCTTGACAGCTTAACAGGTACTAAAGGGTACAATACTTGGATTTACCTATGCGGTATGTACTGATAAGGGCAGTAATATGCGTAACTATACTCAGAACAAACTCTGTATTTTTGTAAAACACCAGCCGGTGAATACTATTATTTGGACTTTAACGGTTTGGAGCACCTTGACAGCTTAACAGGTACTAGATGGTACAATACTTGGATGTACCTATGCGGTATGTACTGATAAGGGCAGTAATATGTGTAACTATACTCAGAACAAACTCTGTATTTTTGTAAAACACCAGCCGGTGAATACTATTATTTGGACTTTAACGGTTTGGAGCACCTTGACAGCTTAACAGGTACTAAATGGTACAATACTTGGATGTGCATATACGGTATGCACTGATGAGGGCAGTAATATGTGCAACTGTACGCAGAAAATCTCTGTATTTTTGTAAAACACCAGGCAGTGGATACTATTGTTTGGACTTTGACGATATGGAGCACCTTGACAGATTAACAGGTACTAGATGGTACAATACTTGGATGTACCTATGCGGTATGCACTGATGAGGGCAGTAATATGCCTAACTATACCCAGAAAAAAATCTGTAATTTGTAAAACACCAGCAGGTGGATACTATTGTTTGGACTTTGATGGTATGGAGCACCTTGACAGCTTAACAGGTACTAATTGGTACAATACTTGGATGTACCTATGCGGTATGCACTGATGAGGGTAGTAATATGCCTAACTATACGCAGAAAAAACTCTATTTAAAAATAAAAAATGAAACGGTGAATACTATTGTTTGGACTTGCACAGTATGTAGCCCCTTGACAGATTAACAGGTACAAAATGGTACAAATGCACTACAGTCCACTGAACAATAATGTATTTCTGAACAGCAGCAGGACCCAACAGTGCAGCACCACAAAAAAAAAATTCCAGGGATTAAACCCTAAATCTGTCACACAATTCTGAGCAGCAGAAGATTTGTGGGGAAAAAAAAAAAAAACTCAATTTGGCTGAAAAATGAGGAGATAAGATGCTTAAGAAAGTTCAGGCAGCTTGGAGATCTGTATGAGGCAGCTGACAGCTATCTGCCCCTCTCTGCTGCAATGCTCAATAACGTGAATAGGAGGTTTAGCTATCAATGATCCTTCTCAGAGTAACAGCACAGCACTCTGCACTCCTGCCTTTCCCTAATGCTGATGTGACTAGCATTTGCAGTGTAACGCTGTGGCATGAGCTATTCACACACACACTAGGGTGACCACGTGTCCCGGATTGCCCGGGACAGTCCCGCATTTGAAGAGTCTGTCCCGGGTCCCGGTCACCCTCATTCCGGGACAATGCAGTGTCCCGGAATGATCTGAGCCCGTGAGCCGCCGACCGCTGCTGTGCTGTGAGTCACAGCACAGCAGTGGACTGCGGCTCCAGGGAGGGGGGGGGGGGCAATGGGGCAATTGCCCCCCCCCCCCCAAGATTGTTGCCCCTCCTCCTGTACTTAGTGTACTATAGCATGCTCCTCCCTCCCCTTTCTCACACCCGTCACCTCTCTATTACAAGCCGCGGTTGCTCCATTCCTGCAGTCAGTAAGAGCCAATCACGGCAGGCCGGTGCAATGACATCACATCATCGCGCCAGTGCCTGGAGATCACGTCCCCGCGGCTCTCACTGACTGCAGGAATGGAGCAGCCGCAGCTTGTGAGAAAGGTGACGGGCTTGAGAAAGGGGAGGGGGGAGCAAATTATAAGTGAGAGGGGCAAGATATAAGTGAGGGGCACATGTCAGGGGGGCATTATATGTGCGGGCACATGACAGGACCCCCCACTGTCATGTGCCCCTCATATATAATACCCCCTGTCCTGTACCCCTCACATATAATGCCCCCCTGACATGTACCCCTCACATATAATGCCCCCTGTCCTGCTCCCTCAGGGGGCATTATATGTGAGGGGCACATGTCAGGGGGGCATTATATGTGAGGGGCACAGGCCATGGGGCATTATATGTGAGGGGCACAGGACAGGGGGCATTATAAGTCAGGGTCACATGTCAGGGGGGCATTATATGTGGGGGCGCATGACAGGACCCCCACTGTCATGTGCCCCTCATATATAATACCCCATGTACTGTACCCCTCACATATAATGCCCCCCTGACATGTGCCCCTCACATATAATGCCCCCTGTCCTGCCCCCTAAGGGGGCATTATATGTGAGGGGCACAGGACAGGGGGCATTATAAGTCAGGGTCACATGTCAGGGGGCATTATATGTGAGGGGCACATGTCAGGGGGGCATTATATGTGAGGGGCACATGTCAGGGGGGCATTATATGTGAGGGGCACAGGCCATGGGGTATTATATGTGAGGGGCACATGACAGGGGGGCATTATAAGTCAGGGTCACATGTCAGGGGGGCATTATGAGTCAGGGTCACATGTCAGGGGGGCATTATATGTGGGGGCACATGACAGGACCCCCCCACTGTCATGTGCCCCTCATATATAATACCCCCTGTCCTGTACCCCTCACATATAATGCCCCCCTGACATGTGCCCCTCACATATAATGCCCCCTGTCCTGCTCCCTCAGGGGGCATTATATGTGAGGGGCACATGTCAGGGGGGCATTATATGTGAGGGGCACAGGACAGGGGGCATTATAAGTTAGGGTCACATGTCAGGGGGGCATTATATGTGGGGCACATGACAGGACCCCCACTGTCATGTGCCCCTCATATATAATACCCCATGTCCTGTACCCCTCACATATAATGCCCCCCTGACATGTGCCCCTCACATATAATGCCCCCTGTCCTGACCCCTCAGGGGGCATTATATGTGAGGGGCACATGTCACGGGGGCATTATATGTGAGGGGCACAGGCCATGGGGCATTATATGTGAGAGGCACAGGAAAGGGGGCATAATAAGTCAGGGTCACATGTCAGGGGGCATTATATGTGAGGGGCACATGTCAGGGGGGCATTATATGTCAGGGGCACAGGCCATGGGGCATTATAAGTCAGGGTCACATGTCAGGGGGGCATTATATGTGAGGGGCACATGTCAGGGGACATTATATGTGGGGGCACATGACAGGGGCCCATATAATGTGCCCATATAATGCACAAATAATGCCCACCTGACATTTGCTGCTTACTTATAATACCCAAAGTCATGTGCCCATCCCTTATAATACCCCCTGTCCTGTGCCCCTCACATATAATGCCCCCCTGTCATGTGCCCCTGACTTATTATGCCCCCTGTCCTGTGCCCCTCACATATAATGCCCCATGGCCTGTGCCCCTCACATATAATGCCCCCGTGACATTGCTTGTTTATTAGAGGGTATCCTGATAACCTCCTGAATGAAGCATTAACCCCTACAGGACCCATGACGTAAAGTTACGTCCTGACACCCTGGGTCTTAAGGACCAAGGATGTACAGTTACGTCATGGGCAGTTCCGGTCCCCCCCGTGCGAGGATCTGACCGGGATGACTGCTGAAATCATTCAGCAGGCATTCCGTGCAAATGCCCAGGGGGGTCTGAGACCCCCCTCATGTCGGCGATTGCAGAAAATCGCATGTCAATTCAGACACTGTTACAGTGGTGCCCAAACTGTAGCCCTCCAGATGTTGCCAAACTACAACTCTCAGCATGCCTAGACTGCCCAGGCATGCTGGGAGTTGTAGTTCTGTAACATCTGTCCCTTCAGATTTTGCAATTTTCATGAATTTTTAGAAAATTGCTGCTCTACTTTGAAGCCCTCTAATTTTTTCAAAAAGTAAAAATATGTCAATTTTATGATGCCAACATAAAGTGAACATATTGTATTTGTGAATAAAAATAAAATGAATTTGGAATATCCATTTTCCTTACAAGTAGAGAGCTTCAAAGTTAGAAAAATGCTAAATTTTCTAAATTTTCATGAAATTTGGGGATTTTTCACCAAAAAAGGATGCAAGTAACGACGACAATTTACCACTAAAATAAAGTAGAATATGTCACGAAAAAACAATCTCAGAATCAGAATATTTGGTAAAAGCGTTTTAGAGATATTAATTCTTAAAGTGAAAGTGGTCAGATGTGCAAAAAACGCTCTGGTCCTACAGTGAAAATTGGCCTGGTCCTTAAGGGGTTAAAAAAAGGACAATCCCAAAATCATTCTGCCCTTTTCAAGGGAAAAAAACCCTCCAAAAAATCTTTATATCCTTTTTGCTTTTTCTTTAAAATTATCTCTCCTCTTGCTAATTCTATAAAACTAGCTATATCCAAATACTGGTACCTAATTGAAACAGATACCGATCTCGCTCATATGGCATGTAACAAACCACACATAGCTTTTCGCCGCAGCAAAAATTTGAAAGGTTGCCTTTTACGTAGTAAATTCTGTAGTACATACTCTTCTAATAGATGGCTAAAATCTTGCATACTAAAGGGTAGCTTGAAATGTGGCACCTGCAATTGGTGTGTCTATTGCTTTAAAGGTAAAAATGTTTTTTTGTCAGGTGAAAATTACCAAATGAATCACTTCATAAATTGCAGAACTACTCTTATTGTTTGTGCTTTGTTCTGTCCTTGTGTGCAATATTACAGAGGAAAGACGATTAGACCTCTAAGGCTGGTTAACACTGTGGAATTTCTGGACAGAATTTCTGCCGGAGATCAAGTCAGCGGCACTAGGACCGCGTGGACTGCATTGCCGTCCCCATAGATGTCATTGCATTTCTGAGTAGATCTCCCAAAAGATTCACCCAGAAATGCATTGCCGTCTATGGGGACGACAATGCGGTCTTAGTGCCGCCAGCTAAATCTCCGGCAGAAATTGTAGTGTGAACCTAACCTAAATGTCAGGGTCCTTGAACATTTCCAATCAGTGTGCACCGTTATTGGAGCCCCGAGACTTATTCAACACATCAGGGACGTGCGTCATACCAACCCTGGTGTGTTAAAATCTGTGGGCCTAGAAAGAGTTAATATGGTAACAGGCATGGATAGGCATAAAGTACTTCTCTGTGCTATAGCCTGCTGGACCCCACACATCTGGTGCATGGAGCAAACTTTTCCCCGTGCTGGATGACTGGCGATGTGGAGGCTCGTGATGTCATGGCCACGTCACAGCGTCATGCTCCCTCAATGAAAGTCTACGGAAGGGGGCGTGATGGCATCACGGCCCCTCCCATAGACTTGTATCGAGGGGGCTTGGCTGTGACATCACGAGTGGGGCATGGTCGTGACATCACGATCCTCCGCCGCTGCACCCGATGCTCTAAACGAATGCCAAGTAAAGCAGGGAGATCGCGGCGAGAACCCCAAGATCAGACATCTTATCCCCTATCCTTTGGATAGGGGATAAGATGTCTAGGGGCAGAGTACCTGTAACACTCACCGGAGAAGACTGGAGGTGGATCCGCTGAGCACCGCGTGGCAGATGTAGAGAGCCGCACCAGGGAGCAGAATCTAAGACGCCGCTGGTCTTCACCAGAGCCCGCCGCGAAGCAGGATGGACTTGCTGCGGCAGGCGACGTCCAGGTCGCTTCCGCTGGTACGACTCGACCACGCGGACGGCCGAGGTGGTACTTGGCACAGAGAGGGGTAACTGGGAGGTTGGGAGCGGGCAAGCTGTCGGGCTGAAGGTAGGGCTAAGGTCAGAGGCTGGAGACTGGGTGCGTGGTCAGGAACGTAACAGAAGGTCAAGGGCAGGCGGCAAGGGACGAAGTGGGGGACGTAGCTTAAAGGTCAGGTAGCACAGGTAGTCAAAGTAGTGGTACGCTTTCTCTAGGGCAATAGCACAAAGATCCGGCAGGGAACAAGGGAAGTGAGGTGCTTAAATAAGGTGGGACCAACAAGTGACAAATAGAAAGGGTACTGTCTCTTTAAATCTCACAGAGTGGCGCGCGCGCGCCCTGGGGGAGAGACGCGCGCGCACCAGCACTGCAGGAGGAAGCACGGGAGACGCGCCGAGAGAAGCCCACGGACGCGGCTCCCGTGCGAGCGGGACGAGGATGCTGCCCAGCTGGAGAGACGGAGGAAGAAGGTAAGTGGCGGGGAGAAGAATGCCGGGGCACGGGCACACAGGAGCGAGGGGAGAGGCGCAGACGGCCCCGTGCAGGATACCGGGACACGGAGCGGGCCGTGACAGTACCCCCCCCCCTTTGGCCCCCTCTTCCTTTTGAGTTGCAGGAACTTCTGGATTAAGTTCTTGTCCAGGATATTCTCCTCGGGTTCCCACGACCTCTCCTCAGGACCAAATCCCTTCCAGTCAACCAAAAAGAACCGTCTACCTCTGGAGAGTTTGGAGGCAAGAATTTGTTGCACTTCAAAAATGTCGGAGGCACCAGAGATTGGAGATGGAATACAAGACTTGGTGGAAAATCGATTCAAGACCAATGGTTTGAGGAGGGAGACATGGAAGGTGTTAGGGATGCGAAGGGAACGAGGCAGGAGCAGCTTGTAGGCCACCGGGTTAATTTGACGAAGAACCTTGAATGGGCCTAGAAAACGGGGTCCTAGTTTATAACTGGGCTGTTTAAGGCGAACATGCTTGGCGGAAAGCCACACCTTGTCACCGGGATGGAAAATTGGTGGAGGTCTTCTCTTCTTGTCAGCCTGGAGTTTCATACGGGAGGAAGCATGGGTTAATGAACGTTGGGTGTCTTTCCAAATGGCCTGGAAATCTCGAACCAGGGAATCAGCCGCAGGGACCTCGGAGGAGATGGGCAGTGGGAGAGGAGGGCGGGGATGGTGTCCATAGACAATGAAGAACGGGGAGTTGCCAGAAGAACCAGAGTCATGGTGATTATAAGAAAATTTGGCCCAGGGTAGAAGAGAGGACCAATCATCTTGTCGTGCAGAGACGAAGTGACGAAGATAGGTACCAAGGGTCTGGTTCACTCTTTCTGCTTGACCATTGGTTTGAGGGTGGTACGCAGAGGAGAAATCCAGCTTGACTTTGAGGCGATTACACAGAGCACGCCAGAACTTTGAGACAAATTGCACCCCCCTGTCAGACACAATATGGAGAGGGAGACCATGGAGCCGGAAGATGTGACGGAAAAACAAACTTGCTAGTTGGGTTGCGGATGGTAGACTGGGGAGCGGGATAAAGTGGGCCATTTTAGAGAATCTGTCCACTACAACCCAGATTACAGTGCAATTGGAGGACGGTGGCAAGTCCGTGATAAAATCCATGGCAATATGGTCCCAAGGAGATTCCGGAATGGGAAGTGGTTGCAGTAAGCCAGCCGGTCTCTGGCGAGAAGTTTTATTCCGGGCACAGATGACACAAGCACGAACAAAATCGGAGACATCGCGGGGTAGGCTGGGCCACCAGTAGTGACGGGAAATGAGGGAGATGGAGTTCTGGATCCCCGAATGTCCTGCTAGGAAGGAGGAGTGGCCCCAGTTCAAGATCTTGGTTCTCAGGTGAGGAGGTACAAAGGTCTTCCCAGGAGGTACCTGAAGAAGGGAAGCCGGTGCTGAAGGAATGAGGCGGTCAGGAGGAATGATGTGCTGAGGCTGCGAGTCTAGTCCCGTAACATCAGAGGCCCTGGAGAGAGCATCAGCTCTGATATTCTTATGGGCTGGACGGAAGTGGATCTGGAAGTTAAAACGAGAGAAGAACAGAGACCACCTGGCCTGTCGGGGGTTCAGCCGTTGCGCGGTTTGCAGGTAAAGGAGATTCTTGTGATCAGTATAAATGGCAATAGGGAGGACTGTCCCCTCCAACCAATGACGCCACTCCTCCAGAGCTAATTTAATAGCCAAGAGCTCCTTGTCCCCGATGGTATAATTTCTTTCTGCTGGAGAAAAGGTCTTAGAAAAGAAAGCGCAGGTGGACATTTTGCCCTTGGTGGATTGCTGCATTAAGACTGCTCCAGCTCCCACGGAGGAGGCGTCCACCTCCAGGGAAAAAGATTTGTCTGGGTCGGGGCGTGTCAAGACCGGAGCAGAAGCAAAGGCAGACTTGAGTTGGGAGAAGGCTTCCACGGCAGGGGGAGGCCAAGACTTGGGGTCCGCTCCCTTTTTAGTCAAAGCCACAAGGGGTGCTACTAGCGTAGAGTAATGTGAGATGAACTGCCGATAATAGTTGGCAAAGCCCAAAAAGCGCTGAATAGCTTTTAATCCAGAAGGCTGAGGCCAGTTCAGAACAGCGGACAATTTATTTGGGTCCATGCGAAGCCCTTGGCTAGAGATGACATAACCAAGAAATGGGAGGCTGGTCTTCTCAAAGAGGCACTTTTCGAGTTTGGCATAAAGATGGTTGCTTCTCAGGCGACAAAGAACTTGGCGTACTTGGGTCCGGTGAACCTCTAAACTGGGGGAGAAGATGAGAATGTCGTCGAGATAGACGACAACACAGGAGTACAGGAGATCCCGGAAAATGTCGTTGACGAATTCCTGAAAAACTGCTGGTGCGTTACACAGGCCGAAAGGCATAACAAGATATTCATAGTGTCCATCTCGGGTATTGAATGCAGTCTTCCATTCGTCCCCCTTTCTGATCCTAATCAAGTTATAGGCACCTCGAAGATCCAACTTCGAGAAGATCTTAGCTCCGCGTAAGCGATCAAAGAGCTCGGAAATTAGTGGAAGAGGATACCGATTCTTAATAGTGATCTTATTCAACCCTCGATAATCAATACAGGGGCGTAGCGAACCGTCCTTCTTTTCCACAAAGAAGAAGCCGGCTCCCGCAGGGGAGGAAGATTTTCGGATGAATCCCCTCTGTAAGTTCTCCCGGATATAATCCGACATGGCCTTGGTCTCGGGCGCGGACAGTGGATAAATCCTACCCCGAGGAGGAGAGGTGCCTGGCAGGAGGTCGATAGGGCAGTCATAGGGACGGTGAGGAGGTAGACACTCCGCTTGCTGCTCAGAAAAAACGTCGGCAAATTCACGATAGTGGACAGGAAGGCCAGGTAAGACAGAAGTGGGAGGAGGGAATCTAGGTTGAACCGATTTCAGGCAACGGTTGTGGCAATCCGGACCCCAACGAGTAACCTCTCCGGAGCGCCAGTCCAAGAGTGGGGCATGAAGCTGCAACCAAGGAAGACCCAGGAGAGCATCAGAAGTGCAGTGAGGTAGAACGTAGAAGACGATCCTTTCCTTATGAAAGACCCCAATCTGCATCTCGAGTGGAGCAGTCACCTCAAGCACTGCGGTATTAAGGCACTCCCCACTGATGGAAGATATGTACAAGGGTTTAGTGAGCCGAGAGACAGGAAGGCGGTACTTAGAAACTAGGTGAGCGGAAAGAAAATTGCCGGCAGAACCAGAGTCCACAAGAGCGGAAACAGAAAAGGTATTACCCGAAGAAGTGATCTGAACTGGGATATTCAAGCGGGGAGAGGAGTTCCTCTCACCTAGGGTCGCCTCTCCTACGTCTCCTAGGTGTGAGCGTTTCCCTGGCGAGGAGGACGGAGAGGGCAACGATTCAAGAAGTGTTCTGGGCTGGCACAGTAAAGGCAAAGATTCTCCTCCCTGCGACGGGTTCTTTCCTGAGGGGTAAGACGGGCCCGGTCCACTTGCATGGGCTCGTCAACAACAGAAGATGAGGGGGCCTCCGGTGGGTGTTGTAATACCGGAGCCAGCCTAGGGAAGCGACGTGGTCTTGGCTGCTGACGCTCCTGGCGGAGTTCCCCTTGCCTCTCCGCAAAACGGACATCGATGCGGGTAGCCAAATGGATTAAATCCTGAAGAGAAGAGGGGGGGTCACGAGTGGCCAGGGCATCCTTGACCCTACTAGACAGGCCCTTCTTGAAGGTGGCACACAGTGCCGGTTCATTCCAGTCCAGTTCAGACGCTAGGGTGCGAAACTGGATGGCGTAATCACCGACTGACGAATCTCCCTGACAAAGGTTCAAGAGGGCAGACTCGGCGGAAGAGGCTCGGGCAGGTTCTTCGAAGGCGCTCCGGAACTCGGTAAGAAAGGTTTGCAGGTCCGCTGTAATAGGGTCGCCTTTGTCCCAAAGAGGGGTGGCCCAGGCCAAGGCTCTTCCAGAAAGAAGACTGAGGACGAAGGCCACCTTGGCCCGTTCCGAACGGAACTGATCTGCCATTAATTCTATATGCATGGAGCATTGGGACACAAAACCCCTGCACGCCTTGGAGTCACCCTCAAACTTGTTGGGCAGGGAGAGTCGCAACTTGGGACCGAGAGCAGAAGCTGGAGGCTCAGGTCCAGGAGCAGGCTCGGGAACGGGTTGCCGTGGCTGCGGCTGCTGAAGCTGCTGCTGCTGCATGGTGAGGAGCTGCTCCATCATGGCGGATAATTGGTTCAGTTGTTGAGCCTGCTGTGCCAACTGCTGGGACTGCTGAGCCACCACAGTAGAGAGATCCGCGATGCTGGGAAGAGGCACCTTGGCGGGATCCATGGCCGGATCTTGCTGTAACACTCACCGGAGAAGACTGGAGGTGGATCCGCTGAGCACCGCGTGGCAGATGTAGAGAGCCGCACCAGGGAGCGGAATCTAAGACGCCGCTGGTCTTCACCAGAGCCCGCCGCGAAGCAGGATGGACTTGCTGCGGCAGGCGACGTCCAGGTCGCTTCCGCTGGTACGACTCGACCACGCGGGCGGCCGAGGTGGTACTTGGCACAGAGAGGGGTAACTGGGAGGTTGGGAGCGGGCAAGCTGTCGGGCTGAAGGTAGGGCTAAGGTCAGAGGCTGGAGACTGGGTGCGTGGTCAGGAACGTAACAGAAGGTCAAGGGCAGGCGGCAAGGGACGAAGTGGGGGACGTAGCTTAAAGGTCAGGTAGCACAGGTAGTCAAAGTAGTGGTACGCTTTCTCTAGGGCAATAGCACAAAGATCCGGCAGGGAACAAGGGAAGTGAGGTGCTTAAATAAGGTGGGACCAACAAGTGACAAATAGAAAGGGTACTGTCTCTTTAAATCTCACAGAGTGGCGCGCGCGCGCCCTGGGGGAGAGACGCGCGCGCACCAGCACTGCAGGAGGAAGCACGGGAGACGCGCCGAGAGAAGCCCACGGACGCGGCTCCCGTGCGAGCGGGACGAGGATGCTGCCCAGCTGGAGAGACGGAGGAAGAAGGTAAGTGGCGGGGAGAAGAATGCCGGGGCACGGGCACACAGGAGCGAGGGGAGAGGCGCAGACGGCCCCGTGCAGGATACCAGGACACGGAGCGGGCCGTGACAGTACCCCTTTAAAGACACAGCCCATTTTGGCCTTAAAGGGGTACTCCGGCCCTAAGACATCCTATCCCCTATCCAAAGGATAGGGAATAAGATGTCTGATTGCGGGGGTCCCGCCACTGGAGACCCCCGCAATCTGTCATCCACCTGTCTCAGCTGCTCAAAGCGATGATTGCTCCGTGTCTGAAGCCTCACGACCACAGGACCGGAGTATCATGACATCACGACTCCGCCCCCTTGTGACATCACACCCCCTTAATGCAAGTCTATTGGAGGGGGCGTGATGGCTGTCACGCCCACTCCCATAGACTTGCATTGAGGGGGCGTGGTCGTGGGCATCTGCTGTTTGTATCATCCTGCACTTTTTCTACTTTTTGGATACTTATAATAAAGAATTCTGTTTTATTCTACACAGAGGGTTAGTGTTATTAACCTTTTCTACTGTCTATTGAGAAATAAAATGTTAACACACCTATTTTCAAAAGCATTCTTACTTTGCTGCATTTTTTCCACACCTGGTTTAAAACTTTTGCACTGTATTGTATAAACTAATTCATAGAAATAAAATAACGCACTAAGCAGGAGTTTCCTGGTAACTAGTGAAACTTTATATGTGGATGTAATGATGATATATGTAAGTGATTATTAGAGAGAAAGGGTCAATTTATTGGGAAAATTGTACAATTGAAACCTAATTCTGGTACCCTGGAGTGCCTCTAGTCAAGATAAGATACATTTGAGCATGGAGCTGTACAGATTCTGAATGGCATCCTGCAGGACATTTGCCAACAGATGCAGCTAGGTTTTAGATCCTCTCACTTGTAGGGTGCCAAAGCTAGCTTAAGTATGTAGAGAAAAAACAAATGGGACAAATGCCGTCACACCCTTTGCCTTTTTTTCCCCGACATTGATAATTGGTTGAAAAACTAGTGAACTGCTCACCTGTGGGTGTTGTGCTACGAACACAACACTGATAATCACCTTTAGAGTGGGGCGCTATGGTTCCCATGTCCATCCGTGCCCAGAAGCATGGGTGGTAACAACAGTGGTAGCTCCCATGGTGTTGGAGAAGAAGATGACACCTGGTTGGTGCTCACTGGATGCTGGATGGAAGTGGTGAAAGTAGCAATAACCCAGTAGCGGACACAAAATAATAAACAATAGTGGCTCTATTTGCCTTTAAAATGCATTACGCATTTTGAGGGGACCTGCTCCCCTTTTCCTCAGGACCTGGAGGCACATGAGGAAGAAGGGAGCAGGTCTTCTCAAAACGCAGTGTCCCGTTTAAAGGCAAATAAAGACACTAAAGTTTACTATTTAGTTTCTGCTACTGGTTATTGCTACTTTCACCACTTCCATCCACGATGATTTCACCAGATGTGGATAGCGGCATTTGCCATGAGGTCTTGTAAATAAGAGTGCAGAATTATGGTACTTGTGATGCACGAGTGCAGAAGTGCTGACGGGCACTGAAGTGCACAAGGTGCAATTAGTGTTGAGCGGCATAGGCCATATTCGAATTCGCGAATATTCGCGAATATATGGACGAATATTCGTCATATATTCGCGAATATTCGCATATTCGTTATATCCTCGTTTTATTTTCGCGTATGCGAAAATACGCGCATGCGAAAATTAACATATGTGGAAATTCGCATATGCGAAAATTAGCATATGTTAATTTTCGCATATGCGAATTTTCGCACGCCAGTCTCACACAGTAGTATTACAGCCTTCTTTACACCACACAAGCTGGAAGCAGAGAGGGATGATCACTGTGATGTGTACTGTGAAGAAAAAAAAAAAAAAAAAAAAAAAAAAAACGAATATTCGTAATTACGAATATATAGCGCTATATTCGCGAAATTCGCGAATTCGCGAATATGCGATATTCGCGAATAATATTCGAATTGCGAATATTCGCGAGCAACACTAGGTGCAATCACGCATATCTACAATGCCGTGGCCACGTGGATAAATATTTCCTTATATGATATCAGTGTCCTGGAACTAATCCTAACTGGCTGGATCATTTTGAGTGATATGTTATTTTTATATACAGGTTTTTGCTGTTTAGACACCAGCTTTACCCTCTGGCATCGGTCCTTATCTATTGGACAGATTACCCTTGAGAAACCCTGACATCATGGGGGGAAACGCGTCGTAACAAGAGGGCATAAAACTGTTACATTGTTTCGATTCACTATTCACATAAGGTGTTAGTTTTTGGTAATCTAATCTGGTTTTTACTGGTGGGTGGATATCTTGATATATACATTCTTAGTATTGGTGACAGTTGATTTGCGTTGGAGACAGTTTATCTCTAGCATTAGATTGGAGAAAACTATTTGTCTCTTTTACCATTGTCACCAAAGAGAATGTTCTGTGATAAGTGATGTTTTATACTGTCACAGTTTAAATACAGTGGTGATATAGAGAGTCCCAGTTGTAATGCAGTGTATTGCGACACTTAGATATTTATGAGGTTCCACTCTCCTGACTTCATTATTAAACAAACTAGATGTTGAGGTATTGGTTTTGAGGTGTCACGAGTGTTTAACCACATTTTTTGTTATGAGATTCCTTTTAATGCATACCAATAAATAGTTGTTTTAATCTAAACAAGGGTCTAACGGAGGGCCAGGCAGCAGAAACAGCTTGCCTGCCGCTAGGCTGCTGTTACGCCTAGCGCTCCGGGTCCCCGCTCCTCCCCGGAGCGCGTACGGCGTCTTTCTCTCCGCAGCGCCCCGGTCGGTCCCGCTGACCGGGAGCGCTGCCCTGTCATGGCCGTCGGGGATGCGATTCGCACAGCGGGACGCGCCCGCTCGCGAATCGCATCCCAGGTCACTTACCCGTTCCCGTCCCCTGCTGTCGTGTGCTGGCGCGCGCGGCTCCGCTCTCTAGGGCGCGCGCGCGCCAGCTCCCTGAGACTTAAAGGGCCAGTGCACCAATGATTGGTGCCTGGCCCAATTAGCTTAATTGGCTCCCACCTGTTCCCTGGCTATATCTAGTCTCCTCCCTTGCACTCCCTTGCCGGATCTTGTTGCCCTTGTGCCTAGTGAAAGCGTTTTGTGTGTCTAAAGCCTGTGTACCAGTACTTCTGCTATCCACCCTGACTACGAACCTTGCCGCCTGCCCCCGACCTTCTGCTACGTCCGACCTTGCTTCTGTCTACTCCCTTGTACCGCGCCTGTCATCAGCAGTCAGAGAGGTGAGCCGTTGCTAGTGGATACGACCTGGTCACTACCGCCGCAGCAAGACCATCCCGCTTTGCGGCGGGCTCTGGTGAAAACCAGTAGTGACTTAGAACCGGTCCACTAGTGCTGTCCTCGCTAATCCCTCTCTGACACAGAGGATCCACTACCTGCCAGCCGGCATCGTGACAGTAGATCCGGCCATGGATCCCGCTGAGGTTCCCCTGCCAGTTGCCTCTGATATCACCACGGTGGTCGCCCAGCAAGCCCGACAGATCGCCCATCTAACCCACCAGCTGTCGGAAGTGTCCACCATTGTGCACCAACTTCAGTCGCAACTTCATCAGCAATCATCTCCTCCGCCAGCTCCTGCACCTCCTCCGCAGCGAGTGGCCACTCCTAGCCTCCGCCTGTCCTTGCCGGACAAATTTAATGGGGACTCTAAGTTTTGCCGTGGCTTTCTTTCGCAATGTTCCCTGCACTTGGAGATGATGTCGGACCAGTTTCCCACTGAAAGGTCTAAGGTGGCTTTCGTAGTCAGCCTTCTCTCTGGAAAAGCCCTGTCATGGGCCACACCGCTCTGGGACCGCAATGACCCCGTCACCGCCTCTGTACACTCCTTCTTCTCGGAAATTCGAAGTGTCTTCGAGGAACCTGCCCGAGCCTCTTCTGCTGAGACTGCCCTGCTGAACCTCGTCCAGGGTAATTCTTCCGTTGGCGAGTACGCCATACAATTCCGTACCCTTGCTTCTGAACTATCCTGGAATAATGAGGCCCTCTGCGCGACCTTTAAAAAAGGCCTATCCAGCAACATTAAAGATGTTCTGGCCGCACGAGAAACTCCCGCTAACCTGCATGAACTCATTCATCTAGCCACTCGCATTGACATGCGTTTTTCTGAGAGGCATCAAGAGCTCCGCCAGGAAAAAGACTTCGATCTCTGGACACCTCTCCCACAGTCTCCATTGCAATCTGCGCCTAGGCCTCCCGCCGAGGAAGCCATGCAAGTGGATCGGTCTCGCCTGACCCTGGAAGAGAGGAATCGCCGTAAGGAAGAGAATCTTTGTCTGTACTGTGCCAGTACCGAACACTTTTTGGTGGATTGCCCTGTCCGTCCTCCACGTCTGGGTAACGCACGCTCGCACCCAGCTCTCGTGGGTGTGGCGTCTCTTGATGCTAAGTCGGCTTCTCCACGTCTCACGGTGCCTGTCCGGATTTCTACTTCAGCCAGCTCTTCCCTCTCAGCCGTGGCCTGCCTGGACTCTGGTGCCTCTGGGAATTTTGTTCGGGAGTCCTTGGTGAATAAGTTCCGCATTCCGGTGACCCGTCTTGTCAAGCCACTCCATATTTCCGCGGTCAACGGAGCCAGGTTGGATTGCACCGTGCGTTACCGCACGGAGCCCCTCCTAATGTGCATCGGACCTCATCACGAGAAAATTGTATTTTTGGTCCTTCCCAATTGCACTTCCGAAATTCTCCTTGGACTACCCTGGCTTCAACACCATTCCCCAACCCTGGACTGGTCCACTGGGGAGATCAAGAGTTGGGGTCCCTCTTGTTCCAAGGACTGCCTTAAACCGGCTCCCAGTACTCCCTGCCGTGACCCTGTGGTTCCTCCTGTATCCGGTCCCCCTAAGGTCATTAAGGACTCTGCCTGCCACAGGAAATGCCTCTCCCCCCCTCCCAGTCCCATCAGGCAAGCCTCTGTGTCCCCTCATGGCCCTCGTCCTGGTGTCACACTGCCCCGTGCCAGGCCTCGCCCTCTGCCCTTCCTCCCCATTCCTACTCCTGCTGTTCTGCCTGCCGTTGAGGAATCCCTCCATCCTTTCCCGGTGTCCTCATCCCAGGGGAGGCAGTTACCGGACAAAGAGAAGGGGAGACCTAAGGGGGGGGGTACTGTTACGCCTAGCGCTCCGGGTCCCCGCTCCTCCCCGGAGCGCGTACGGCGTCTTTCTCTCCGCAGCGCCCCGGTCGGTCCCGCCGACCGGGAGCGCTGCCCTGTCATGGCCGTCGGGGATGCGATTCGCACAGCGGGACGCGCCCGCTCGCGAATCGCATCCCAGGTCACTTACCCG
This sequence comes from Hyla sarda, assembly GCF_029499605.1. Lineage (NCBI taxonomy): Eukaryota > Metazoa > Chordata > Amphibia > Anura > Hylidae > Hyla > Hyla sarda. The sequence continues at coordinate 246,053,606 of NC_079189.1, read as the reverse complement.
TTCCCGTCCCCTGCTGTCGTGTGCTGGCGCGCGCGGCTCCGCTCTCTAGGGCGCGCGCGCGCGCCAGCTCCCTGAGACTTAAAGGGCCAGTGCACCAATGATTGGTGCCTGGCCCAATTAGCTTAATTGGCTCCCACCTGTTCCCTGGCTATATCTAGTCTCCTCCCTTGCACTCCCTTGCCGGATCTTGTTGCCCTTGTGCCTAGTGAAAGCGTTTTGTGTGTCTAAAGCCTGTGTACCAGTACTTCTGCTATCCACCCTGACTACGAACCTTGCCGCCTGCCCCCGACCTTCTGCTACGTCCGACCTTGCTTCTGTCTACTCCCTTGTACCGCGCCTGTCATCAGCAGTCAGAGAGGTGAGCCGTTGCTAGTGGATACGACCTGGTCACTACCGCCGCAGCAAGACCATCCCGCTTTGCGGCGGGCTCTGGTGAAAACCAGTAGTGACTTAGAACCGGTCCACTAGCGCGGTCCTCGCTAATCCCTCTCTGACACAGAGGATCCACTACCTGCCAGCCGGCATCGTGACAGCTGCCATATGGGACAGGGTTATGTTTTATATATATATATATATATATATATATATATATATATATATATATATATATATCCTGGGCTATGTGCCCCCATATATTGTATGTAAATATATACAATACATGTGTTATATAGTTATGGGCCCCTGGGTGACTCTTTGTCCGTAAGCCCTGTCTCCAAACTTTATGCCCCCATATAGTACAGTTTATTATAGGCCTACAACTCTGTGCCCCCACTATCATAGGTGCCCATATAGTAGGCAGGCTGTTGCTAATTTTCATAAATAATTATATACACATGACATACATGATAAAAGAGATAAAATACATATGCAAGGGAAATTTCATTTTTTCCTCCTTTTAAAATCCATAACTCTTTAAATTTTCCATCTACAAACCCATATGAGGGCTTGTTGTTTGTGGAACTAATTTTACTAAGGCAGACCATATAAGTGATAACACCGAGTTACATCAGGATACTTATAGGTGATGTCTTTTCTGATTGGAGACATTTACTTTCCGTTTTGTTTACCATCCAACCCAGAACGTCATAATGATTTCTTCCAGCTACAACTTGTCTCTGCAAAACGTGCCAGTAAAAACATTTTAGGCTCCGCACTTTTCCAAGACTTATAGTGCCCGAACTAGTAATCATGCCCCTCTTGTCCCACGTAGTAGAATGTGGGGATGAGAGGGTAATGAAAGAGTCAGTAGGGTCCTCCTATTACCTAATTAGATTGCTCCAGTAGGTAGACTGGTCTATTTAGGTAGTTTCCCCCATCACATAGGTGCCCTGAGTAGGTAGCCCCCCCCCCCCAAGAGATTAGTCGCCCCTGTAGGTAAACCCCCAGATTTTTGCCTCATGTATGCAAAACCCCAGCCTTCGGCCATCAGGACATGATGGGAGTTTTTGGAACCATCTGAAGAGCCACAGGTTGGTGATCATTGTCGAAGATTTTTGACTAACCCTTAAACTATGATCATACTTGAAAAGTGCATAAAAAGCTATTCCATGTAATATAAATATATAAAATTATCTTGACAGTGAGCAGCAAATCTTTTCATGCTACCTGCATACGCAACAGCAGAATACAGGCTGAAGGGTTTCCAGCAATTCTACACTGCTCAAAAAAAAAAACTAAAGGGAACACTTAAACAACACAATGTAACTCCAAGTCAATCACACGTCTGTGAAATCACACTGTCCAATCAGGAAGCAACACTGATTGACAATCAATTTCACATGCTGTTGTGCAAAAGGAACTGACAACAGGTGGAAATTATAAGCAATTAGCAAGACACCCCCAATAAAGGAGTGGTTCTGCAGGTGGTGACCACAGACCACTTCTCAGTTCCTATGCGTCTTTGCTGATGTTTTGATCACTTTCGAATGCTGGCAGTGTTTTCACTCTAGTGGTAGCATGAGACGGAGTCTACAACCCACACAAGTGGCTCAGGTAGTGCAGCTCATCCAGGATGGCCCATCAATGCGAGCTGTGGCAAGAAGGTTTGCTGTGTCTGTCAGCGTAGTGTCCAGAGCATGGAGGCGCCACCAGGAGACAGGCCAGAACATCAGGAGATGTGGAGGAGGCCAATGGAGGGCAACAACCCAGCAGCAGGACCACTACTTCCGCCTTTGTGCAAGGAGGAGCAGGAGGAGCACTGCCAGGGCCCTTCAAAATGACCTCCAGCAGGCCACAAATGTGAATGTGTCCAATCAAACGGTCTCAAACAGACTCCATGAGAGTGGTATGAGGGCCCGATGTCCACAGGTGGGGGTTGTGCTTACAGCCCAACACCGTACAGGACGTTTGGCATTTGCCAGAGAACATCAAGATTGGCAAATTCGCCACTGGCGCCCTGTGCTCTTCACAGATGAAAGCAGTTTCACACTGAGCACATGTGACAGACGTGACAGAGTCTGGGGATGCTGTGGAGAATGTTCTGCTGCCTGCAACATCCTCTAGCATGACCGGTTTCTTTGGGGGGCCCTCCATGTGCTTGCCAGAAGTAGCCTGACTGCCATTAGGTACCGAGATGAGATCCTCAGACCCCTTGTGAGACCATATGCTGGTGCTGTTGGCCCTTGGTTCCTTCTAATGCAAGACAATGCTAGACCTCATGTGGCTGCAGTGTGTCAGCAGTTCCTGCAAGAGGAAGGCATTGATGCTATGGACTGGCCTGCCCATTCCCCAGACCTGAATCCGATTGAGTGCCACTGGGACATCATGTCTCGCTTCATCCACCAACGCCACGTTGCACTACAGACTATCCAGGAGTATGCCCATGCATTGCAGGGAGGTCATACGGGCACATGGAGGCCACACAAACTACTGAGCCTCATTTTGACTTGTTTTAAGGACATTACATTAAAGTTGGATCCACCTGTAGTGTGGTTTTTCATTTAGATTTTGAGTGTGACTCCATATCCAGACCTCCATGGGTTAATAAATTTGATTTCCATTGATAATTTTGTGTGATTTTGTTGTCAGCACATTCAACTATGTAAAGACGAAAGTATTTACATACAAATAGTTCATTCATTCAGATTTAATATGTGTTATCTTAGTGTTCCTTTTATGTTTTTGAGCAGTGTTTATTAGAGGAATTGTCCTTTATGCAATTTCCTGGTCTATTCTTCATAGTGACTCTAGAGAGGTGGAGCTCTGCTTTTAAAAAGTTGCTCTGCAACTCTAACATCTGATCAGGGCATGTAATAAGTAATGTTCCAACTTAGGAGTCAGAACTTTATTTGATCTGAATATCTGAGCAGAATATCAGTGATACAAGCTTCTGGGATGAAAAAAAAATTCTTAAAATTGGGGGCAGTATTTTGAGCAGCACACTTGCTAAACCTAAAGTAGGAGTCTGACTCCTTTAAAGTATTTATATTTAAACCATGTTGCTGGAAGTCTAGTACCAGGCCCTGGTATGTTACCTGCAGAAATGTAGAAAAAAGCTGCAGTGGCGCTTCCAAGGAAGTAACCCAAAGTCGTGGGTATAGGTGTAAAGTAAATAATTTATTACAGCATAAAGAAAATCAAAGAAAATAAATAAACATAGCAAGACGCGTTTCAGGAGTCACAGCTCCATTTATCAATTGCAGGTAGTTGCTATAACTCCATCCTCACGCTTCAGGCCTGCATACCAAGCTACCATCACCGGCAAGGGATACGCTACCCCCCACCAGGGCACCTACCTACACCGGCTAGAGACCTACACCGCACCCGGCGCCACCTCCGCTTTTTTTTGCTATATACTGGTATGTTACCTGGCACACATACAGGGTAGGTAGTAGATATCGACAAATCCCCACCCACGGTCCCTGCCCCCGATTGCCATACTTTCCTTTGGCTCTTGTCTTCTTTCTACTTCCTCTGTTTTCTCTTCCTCTGCGGTCCAGTGACTGATGGCGCCATTCAAGTACCAGAGTGCAGAGAAAGAGTTCAGCCTGTGCATACCGGCTGCATTAACCCATTAACTACAATGGAACGTAAATGTACGTCCTAGCACATTGGTACTTAACGCACCAGAAGGTACATCTACGTCCTGTACATGAAGCGAGCACAATAGCTGCAGATTGGGACCTGCCGGTAATGGCGGACATCAGCGATAGCACTGATGTCTGCCATTAACCCCTAAGATGCCGTGATCAATATTGATCACAGTATCTGTGGCAATTTGACTGTTCTGAAGGCTGATCTGATTATTTTGCCTAATTTGTTTTAATAATTGCCTAGTGACAATTCTGATTATTTTCCCCAATTTTCTCTACATCCATGCCACATCTGGATCTCTACATCCCTGCCGTGCGCATGTTATACAATATTCTGTTGTATTGTTAAGTTGTATTTCTCAATACACTCACTAACTCAATTACCACTCTTGCCAGTTTGCACGTACAGCAGGTGAAAGTTGTATTTCAAGTAGTATTCCACACATACAAAGTAACCAAAATAAATAAGATCCGAAATTAAATTATGTGTTATAATGTGAAATGACTCAGGGAAAAAGTATTCAACACATGAAAGAAGGGAGGAGCAAAAAGGCATGGAAAGCCAAAACAACAGCTGAAATCTATCAGTAATTGAAAAGCAATTCAACAGTCAGTGTAAATTAATATCAGCTGGTTCAGTCCCAACTGATGGCCTCTAAAAATGTCTCATTGCCAAGGTGTCACACAAGACACATTTTATGATGGGTAAAAGCAAAGAGCTGTCTCAAAACCTTCCCAACCTAATTGTTGCAAAACATAACAATGGTGTTGGTTATAGGTGCATTCCTAAGCTTCTGAATGCTCCAGTGAGCACTGTTAGGGCCATAATACGGAAGTGGAAAGACAACAATTTCACCATACATTTGCTAGACCAGGTGCTCCTCGCAAGAAAAGACACTTAAATGGGTACTTTGCCCCTAGACATGTTATCCCCTATTCAAAGTATAGGGGATAACATGTCTGATTGGTTTGCGTGTTCGTGATGTCACACCATGGGGCTCCCATGTTCGTGACATCACGCTATGTCTATGGGAGGGGGCGTGACGGCTGTGTATCTGTCATGCCCTCTTCCATAGACATAAATTGAAAAGGCGTGACATGACATCACGAACACAGAAGACCCTGGCTTCCGTGTTCATTAATGCCAGAGATCGTGGGGATCCCAGAGGCCGGACCCACCCACGATCAGACATGTTATCCCTTATCCTTGGGATAGGGGGATAACATGTCTGGGGGATAAGTACCCCTTTAAATACTGGGAGAATATATCGAGATATTTATCATTGTCTTTAGAGCTGTTTTTGTGTGTATATTTGTCTCAAAGTTGGTGCAGTGCAGCATCTCTGACTATCTTTTGAGACTTTTTGGTTTACACCATTTTTTTTTTTTTTTTTTAAAGTGTGCACAGACCAGGTTAGTCTTTTGCAGTGATAATTAATTTATCACCTGTGTGACAGAGTGTCTGGAGAAGTAGTGGACGGGGTCTATGTGTGCCCGAGGTTCCTCACTTCTGTAATTTAAAACAACCAGGGAAATGTTCAGCAGAGGTCTATGCAGTCGTCTCTGCAATTCAGGTTTGTATAAAACCTGTGTGTTTTTTTAGGGCCTGTGTTGCTGGAGTGGGGAGAGAAGGGTGGGCCCCCACTCCATCCGGACAGTCCGGGTTTTGGGCTGTCAGGTAATCACTCCTCAGGTGTGCTGGCCTGACATAAGGCTTAGAATGCAGACACGTCTCTCTCTCAGCCTGGGAACAGATTATCTGCATGGAGCCTGTGAGAGCACTACAAGTGGTATGGACTTTGCTATATTGTTTGGTGCCCAGTATTAGGCCGGCACTTGGTTAGTGAGGTTTCCTGTTGTTTAGTTAGAGCTGGACAGGCTTAGGATTTTGTTTTTATTTTTTATGTTCTGTACCTCAACCTGACAATAAAACTGGCTGAGGTCAGTTAAACAAATTCCCTGCTGTTTGGACTGCAATTTCTACAGTATGCCTGCTAAACTGTGCCTGTCTTCCCAGGAGACGTCATCCACGTTACCTAATCCCTTACACCTGAGACTTAAAAAAAAAAAAAAAAAAGTTGCAAATTTTCACGCAAAACCCACCAAAAAGTCTCAAAAATACACCAGCCCAGACTTAGTTTAGCTTTAGCTCTGCGACCATTTTAATAAATTTGTTGCACCTACACATTACCAGCACACAAAAAAGGTGTAGAAAATGATTCACCTACAATGATGAATGCCCCCCAGTGTGTGGTCAGATAGGAGCAACATTGAATTGTTTGGATGCCATAATACACACCATATTTGAAGGAATAATGGCACTACACATGCACTGCACCCTAAAAACACCATACCAACAGTGAAGTTTGGAGGTGGGAACATCATGGCGCGTGGCTGCTTTTTAACAAAATTTAAATTTTCACATAATTAAAGTAAGGATGAATGGGCAAATTTACTGAGACATTCTTGCCAAAATCTGCTGCCATCTACCAGGATGATGAACATGAAACAATGGTGGACATTTCAACGAGACATTGAACCACACAGCCAAAGAAAGAAAATAAAGCTGCTAGAATGGCCCAGCTAAATCACCTGACTTAAATCCCATTTAAAATCTATGGAAAGGACTGAAGATTATAATTCATAGAACAGGCTCACAGAACCTTCAAGATTTTAATGCTATCTTTGTGGAAGAATGGGCCAAAATCACACCAGAGCAATGCATGCTACTAGCTTCTCCATATCTATGGCTTTTTAAAGCATTAAAGTCATTATCAACAAAGGCTTTTGTACAAAGTATTAAATAAAAATCAGTAAGCATGTACAATACTTCTTTCCTGTGTCATTTCACATTATTACACATAACTTAGCCCCTTAATCACCCATGACGTTTATACATGTTATGGTGTTGTTAAGGATGTATGGCGCAAGCCATACCGGATGGCCCTCAGCTGATTTCAATAGCTGAGAGCAGCTGGCTATTAACCCTTTAGATCACTTGTCAAAGCTGAAACAGTCCCTGTTGGTCTAGAGGGGTGGATCAACCCCTTCATACCCCGCAGCTCGAACCACTGTTGAAGGGGTATTCCGGGCAAAAACATCTTATCCCCTATCCAAAGGATAGGGTATATGATGTCTGATCGCGGGGGGCCTGCTGCTGGGACCCCCTGCAATCTCCCTGCAGCACCCGCATTCTATGCGGGGTTTCCGGGACATGACGTCATACCACGTCCCCTCCATTCATGTCTATGGGAGGGGCCATGACGGCCATCACGCCCCCTCCCATAGACATTAATGGAGGGGGCGTTGTGTGACATCACGTCCCCAGTACCGAAAACTCGGAGGTTTCGGAGACTGGAGACACAGCCCCGCGAATGCGGGTGCTGCAGGGGGATTGCCGGGGGGGGGGGGGGGTTGGGTCCTAGCAGTGGGCCCTCCATGATCAGACATCTTATCCCCTTATCCCCTAAGATGTTTTAGCCTGGGATACCCCTTTAAGGTAGCTGGAGGGCATACCTCTCTTTCACTGCTGTTTTTGGCTCTGCTGTTGATAGTGCCTGTCTGGAGCAGGCTCGATCAGTCAAGCACAGAGTACACAGATCAATGCAGTTCTATTGAAATGCATTGCTTTGTATGAGGAATCTAATGAATCCTCCTAAAAGTCACCTAAGGAGACCAATAAAGTGTAAAAGGTTTAACACACATACATAAACCACTTCCTTACTAAAAGTTTAAATTACCCCCATTTCCCATATTCTATATGAAAAATAAGTTAACATAATAAAAATGAACATATTACTTATTGCCGCATGTGTAATTGTCCAAACTATTAAAATATAACATTATTTATGCCATACAGGGAATGCCATAAGCAAAAAAAACAAACAAACCCCAGAAATGCATTTTTTATCACATCATAGCCCAGGAAAAATGAAGTGAAAAGGTCTGATCCACGATGGCCACACGGGCAAAAAAAAAAAATAAAAATAAAAAAGTGAGCCCTCATACAGCCAAGTATACAAAAAAATGAAAAAGTTAGAGGGGTCAGAAAATGGCAATAAAAAAATTCAAAAAGTTTAGAAATCTTTGTAATTAGTAAAATATGATGCAAAATATAAGATTACATGTTAGTTTGACCACATGGTGAATGGCATAAAAAGGACCCCCCCTCCCCCCCCCAAAAAAAAATTTCATTTTACCTCACAAGTAGTTAATTTCAATTTTGGAGCATATGCTATTTAAAAATTAATGAAAACATTACAAAGTGCAACTGGACCTGCAAAAAACAAACCCTCATATGGGTAGATGAAAGAATAAGAGTTATGGCTTTTAACCCCATCCCGCCATAGGACATATGCATATGTCCAAGTTGCTGGCTAGTTAGCGCAACTGGATGTATGCATACATCCTAACGATCTCCTTCACAGCGTGATGCGCTGCAGGAGATTGCCGATGGGACCCAACTGGTCTACCGAGACTGGAATTGCGCTTATCTTCGCAGCATTAACCCCAGAGATGCCATGGTCAGTCCTGATAATGGAATCTATGGGGTTGACAGGGGAGGGGGTTCCCCCTGTCCACCAACGGTGTTCCCGCAATGTGATTGCAGGATCTAGTTGGTTGCCAAGGCAGCAAGAGGCCAGCTGATGGCCTCCTGTCTGCCTATTACGGCAGTCTGTGATGTCCAGCGATAGGCTGGATCGCACAGGCTGTTATTCAGTGTAGTACTGACTGTTATACTGTGCTGCAGTACAGGTGTACTGCAACATAATATAACCTGTAAAAACTGAAAAGTAAAATAATAAAAGGTATTTAAATAAATTGATAAAGTGTAAAAAAAGAAAGAACAAATGCCCCTTTCCCAATAAAACTCTATATTATCACCCGAAAAATAAAAAACACCCAAACCTCTACATAATAGGTATTGCCACATCCGTAATAACTTGTACAGTAAAATGATAATGCAAAAAATGCAGAAACAGCACATTTTGATCCAAAACAGGGAATAAGAAAGATCAAAAGGTAGCATGAATCTCAAAAATGGTACCAATAAAAAGTATAGCTTGTCCTGCAAAAAATAAGCCCACACACATTGACGTTGGACGAAAAATAAAAGTTATGGCTGTCATGACAACACAAAAAAGGGGAAAAAATTTCTGTTGAGAAAAGGAAAAAAGAATATAAAAAAAAGCTGTATAAATTGGGTATCACAATAATCATACCAACCCACAGAATAAGAATAACATCATTTCTACCATACAGTGAATGCCATAAAAAAGAATTTTTTCACAATAATTTTTTCACAAAAAATGCTGCATGAATCAACAAAGATTTACCACTAATATAAAGTAAAATATTTCACGAAAAAACAATCTCAGAATCGTGTCGCTGAGTAAAAGCATGTCAGAGGTATTACCACTTAAAAAAACACTTGCCAGATTAAAAAAACTTGGGCCCAGTCATTAAGATAAAAACAGGTGGTGTCCTTAAGGGGTTAAAGGGCGAGGAGGGAAAACCAGTGCAAGTGCAACAATGAAAATTGGCAAGGTCCTCAAGGGGTAACTTCTGAGCTGATTTGTTTTGGTTTCTTTGTATGTTTGGTTTGGTTTCTTTGTATGTATGCATTACTTTAGTTGTTACATCTGGTGAAAATTTTATGTCAATTGCACCTTTTTAAATAAATTAAGTAAAAAAAATACTGACTTGTTCAATACTTATTTCACCCGCTGTATATGACAAAGGTGGACCAAGTCCCCTTTTGCTCTACGTGTGCAGCTTTTATTAAAAAAAAAAAATTAAATAAAAAAATCCAGCTTAACTGCAAATGGACTGATGTGGTTTTTAAATAACTTGTTTGTCATGACAAACAGTTGCACATAGAGCTACTCGGCTGCAGCTGGGAGCCCGCTCCGCAGTCGCTCGCTCTGCATTCCAATGAGAACATTTTTATCAACACCCTTTTCCCATTTTCAAATAAAAACGTCTAAACTACAGAAAATAAACAAACATATTTGGTATCACCGCATGAGGAAACATCTGAACTATTAAAATAAGACACCAAAATGGAACCAATAAAAACTACAGATCACAGTGCCAACAATTAACCATCATACAGCTCCGTAGAAAAGTGAACAGCATAAAAACTAAATACCTTTTTTTAAATTTTTTTATTTCAGCCCACATCTAACTTTTTTTTCCATTTTGCAGTAAAAAGAAGGGTATCTTTATAAGAAAAACAAAACAATTGCTCCAACAAAAAACAACCTTATGAGGCTTTGTATGTGGAAAAATTAAATAGTTATGGCTCTTAAAATATGATGAGTTACAAACATGGCAAAGCATGGCTATAACATGCAGAATATGCTGGCACTAGGACCGATCAGAAATGTGCCATCTTCATAGACGGCAATTCATTTCCGAGCAGATACCGCCAAAAGAATTGACATGCCAATTCTTTTGGTAGCGGCCAGAATTGGGATTTCTGCAGCAGTTGTATACCCCTCCAAAATTCTGCCGTGTGCATGGTGCAGCAGAATCCCATTGATTCTGCAACGCAATTTGAATTTTTCTGCTGGATTCTGCTCCAGAAATTCTGCTGTGTGAACATGGTCTATCGCTGAATGTAAGGCATTGGGGTTATACTGTATGACGTACCAATATTTGTTAATAAAAAATAAACTCTTTCATTTTAATCAGCAGAGGCTTAATGTATTGGGCATTGGGGGTTATATTGTATGATATGCCAAAATGTATTAATAGCAACTGATCCCTTTCAATTAAATCAGCAAAGGCTGAATGTTTCTTAACAGAGCATGATGTATCCAGTTTACATGCTGGCACGTAATGCCTCAAATCTAATCGACGGTGTTATAAACTCAATTTTATTTCATCTCTACTACAACCTAGTTAATGTATCTTTTGATCACAGTCATTAAGCATGTACAGAAGACTGATACTCAGACATTGTTGGATATATCACTAGATAACCATATCATGTTCGAACATTTTTTAGATAGTGTAAACATATTCTGCCTCTAATATTGAATGCAAACAATCTAAATATACATAAATGTCTTCTAAAAAGTACTCTTACTTGTGCCTACTGATATGGTGGCAAGTTGTCTACTTTCCTACCCTATATGAGCCAGAGTATTTTCTTTCTTGTTTTTACTAATTTCATTGTATGGAGTTAGTATTGCTTTCTGTATATCGGTTGATTGAAAAAAATTAAAATCTCTTAAATAAACAATTATAAAAAAAAAAAATTATATATATATATTGTTGAGATTCCCATATATATGCATTATAGAACATTCCCTTATAAACATGTACACTAGGTTCTGTTCACACTAATGCCATGGCTTCAGGTCATAACATAGACACAAAAGCTTTGACAAGTCCATTTTCAAACAGATCCGAGGTGTTTGTCAGGTTCTGGTATTTTTTAATAGTTCTGTTTGTGCGTTAAAAAATATCAATAACAACTGGACATAAATAGCATAAAGCTAATGTGAACACAATCATGGCTTGTTCTATAATAAGACATTCACCCTTTATAAAAAGACATAAGAGAATGAACCAAACAAGCTAGTCATTAAACAGTAGCACTATAGATCAACTTTCGCCTGACAACCAGACAGCATTGAAGAATATACAAAGGCTTACTTGCAGTCCTCTCCGCCTCAGGATGCTTGACTCATCCATGTCTAATTTCTCCTATTTTGCCTCTAAAGCTTCTCTCACACTTCCAGCTTTAGCATGCTGCCTTGTTGGTGTCTTCTTGGATCTGTTTAGGCAGCAGCAAGCACCACTAGAAGTGGTTCAACTGCTTCATTTTCCCAATTGGATGTTCTCCGTCATATGATTCTTTTCTTATCCACTAGACCAATCTGATGTGCTGCTTAACTCTTTGATTTCCACTGAATAGCTTCCTTTACATTTTTTTTTAGAGAAAGTTGTACAACAAAACACAATCTATATTACATGCAATAAAACAATTACATTGTGTCTGCAGTAAAGTTCCTTTTTTTGTTTGTAGTATTTGACATTAGCAATTGAAAATAATTTCCCACTAGATTACATTTACATGGAAGGCTTGTGCCAATGCCGGTAATATTGTGACACCAGATTCATTGATTGCCAGAGTGATGTCTAAAGCTGACAGAACTATATATACTAAAGACGGGCACCACTCCTGAGGAAGCTGTCTTGCAGGACCGCAGAACGTGTGGAGCTGCTGTGCCCCCCCCCCCCTAGTTGGTGAGGTAGTCCCCCCAGCTTTCAGGAACATGGTTCATTTAAGCTTGTAATTACAGTTCACCATTGGCCGGTGGTGATTATGTGATATCTGTATTTGTGTTGGTATTAAGATATGTATTACCTGTATCCGGCCATTTGATGCATGTGGGATTCCTTATTCTTCTTTCTATCCCAGGGACCCTTGCCATATATTTATTGTGGTTACCAGGGAGGGGTTGGTGGTAATTCAGATCATAATCCCCACCATGTGTCTATCTCTGTGTTTTTACATATTGTGGTGTGCGTCTCTATATAGTGGCTAGCTTTCTTCTTTTTTTGTTTCTAAAGCTGACAGAGGGCTGGAACACTTTCTGCTTCTGTCTGTCACCACAATTCAGTTGCTTATAAAAATGATGTCCAAGCTGAATAGAGAATTCTCAGAATTTACTTGTGCCACATAAAGCATGAAACATTTAAATTTAGGCAATATGTATTGCTGACAACACTCACGCACCAGGTTTATGTGAAATAACAAGTGTAACACTTTTGATTAGAGTCCATCAGCACATGACGTTTACCACTGCTTACCAGTACTGTGCCATGTGTTTGGCTCTTCCTCCTCACTATAGGTTCCAGACATCCTACTCTCCTGCACTGTCAGTTTCTGGCATGTCCTATAGGGATAGTGCACGTGTACATGGCTCCTGTTATAGAGCCAGTGTGTCCGCTCCTGATTCCTGTCCAGACACCTCCCATATAAATGCACTTCTTTCTTCCTGTGGTGTCTGAGCAATATTGTAGTATCTACAAGCAAAGACGTCTGTTATCTTGTTCCTGATATGCAAACCCTGCCCCGCTTCTGCTCCTCTGGGTCTGCACCTCTTTCTGTATAACAAGCCTGCTACATCTGGCTGCAACTGAGCTCCTCAGCTTTGCTGTTCTAACAGCTCAGGTTCAGCAATCACACTATCAGTCAACTATGCTACATCAGACGTTATTGCTGCCCTAATTTCTTCTATAGCATCAGTTCATCCCACCTGCCTTTTTCACCGGTGTATGGCACTGCAGGGCATTTTGGCCTGCCTTACCAACTGCCACTTAAAAGGCATCCCAGAGTAGGATAAAAGGTGAAAACTAAGTGTGGCTAAAAACTGCAGTGGCAGTTTAAAAAAGACAACAACAAAAACTGCCACGTGAAAACCCAGCCTAAGATGTTTGTCCTCCAAATTCTGCAGAGATAAGTCTTTATAATGGTCAGCTTGAGATGAAAAATGCAGGAAAATAAAAAAAACTCTGATTAGAGATGTCAACCATTAAAAAATGGATGTAACTTCTCTGTAATGACTTACTTATATGGTCTTTAGACTATTTAGTACTAGTATCTGCTTTTTGTAGTTTTTATTCAGAAACAGTATGGTGGTAATGTGTCGCCAGAGTATTGCAGTATTGTGTGATATCGGTATATTAATTAGCTACAATGCAGTATCAACATGTGATCATAGGGTAGTGGTATTATTTGTATAGTAGTAATATTACTCTTGGTATAAAGGGATTGGGTGAGTAGTAGTTATGAGCAAACTTAAATTAGATTAAGAAACCACCAAAGGTGTTTAAAAATAAGTGCTTTCCTAATGTATCTATTGCACAGAACAATCCTGTATTTGTGGTATCATGGGTGGTGTAGGAAAAATACCTTATCAATTCGTGATACCAGGGCACCATTATCCTATACATGGTCCGAGGTTGGAGACAGCTTCTCCTGGGCAAGACACAGGGAGTAAAGGAACACACTGATTTCAGGTTACGGATAACTGTCTTTTGTAATGTCCGTTTATTTGTTTTTATGTGTTGTGGTCTGTTCAGACAATGGTATTCTTGTCTGAGCAGTTTCTGTTCTAATTCTTCCTGTGCTTGGGAGAGTTAATTCTCGGAGCCAATTGAGAACCAGAGTTCTCATGCATTCTGTGCTGGTTATTTGTGCAATAATGTTACTCTGATTATGTCTGTTTTGGCATGTACCTTGTATTTATCTGTTGATATCTGAGTTTTAACCATGGTTTAATAATCCTGTTTGTGATAGCTTTTAGTCTTCCAGGTTTTATGTACATATGTCACTTTTTAAGATTATGTATGTCCGTTCTGCTTAGTCTGTGTTCACACTGAGTCTTGCTTGTTACGAGTGCTCTGTATGTAATAATTCCTGTTTGGTATCCTGGAGTCAATTCTGACTCATCTGGTTTTTAGTCTAGTGTTCTATGTATTATATTTCTGTTTCCTACTAGGTCAGCATCCTGATCACATGGTGGAGTGTGCCCGCTTGCTAGTAGTCTATTTGCCTTTATTATGCTGTCTACTCCTTTTGTGGAGTGGGGTGTCCAGTTTGTTTTTGTTCTGTGTCCCAGTGTAAACAGTGTTCTATGTTCCTGATCAATGCAAAATTCAGTTCTTCTGTTCATCCCCTGCATCTCTTGGATTCCGCTGTATACTTGTTGCATACCTAGTTTTTTTATTTGGATTCCGGTTTATGAACTGTTTGTTAGTACACTGCATCCTGTCCTGTTTGCCTGTATATATTCTGTCTGGTATATCTTGTTGTCTGGTAGTTTTCCCTTTCTGTTTCAGGCCTGTGACCAACTATGTATATTATTTTTTTTTTACACCCACTGCACTTTAGCACACGGAGGGACTGGATCCAAGTTCTTGATCCACCATTTAGGGTGGTTGGGCAAGTAGGCAGGGAGAGTTTTTCTAGGGTTTTGGGCTCACTCTCCCTGTTCACCTCTGGTCATGACATCTTTACTGAACAGGGTGCAGAGGGTATTACACAGACAGTATGGTGCACAGTGGAGAGGATGCAGTGTAACCCTTTGGGAGACCTGTTGCCTTGCTGGGACTTGTGGTGCTTTCATCCAAAAAATTGATACTGACTTGAGAGGATTGATGATTGATCCTGGTGGCTAGGGTTCTGTCAAGGTCCTGTAGCTTTCTCCGCCAAGGCATGAACTTCCACCATGCGGGGGATCCTTGCAGAATGACTGGATAAGATAGATTTCATCTGGGCCTTCCCTTAGAGCTTTTCTACACACCTCACATCTTTGTCCTCTGTCCTCCACATTGACTAGCACTGAACTGAGGAAACTCCTCCCCCCACTACACTATATGGCCAAGAATTTAGGGCTTCCTGTTGGCAGGCAGAGTCCCATGGGTTTGCACTGCCCCTCTCTTAAAGGTATCATAACACATATAAATTACATATATAAGAATAACATAACATGATAATTATAAAAAATATATTAACTCTTGGCAAAGTGCTGGGACATAATAAACACAATAATACCTTTATAAGGTCCTCTCGCCATTACAGAGGGCTGAGTTGAGTGGTTCTGTAGTCCCAAATGTCCCTAGACCTCCACACAGTGTTTCAGTAAAGGGCCGGTACTTGGTTTTTATTTTGGAGCTTGGGCGCCCAAGATAGTATGGGTACAGGAATAAAATACAAAAGGAGACGAGGAGGAGATGCAATGGGTCTTTACCCACAGAGTGGCAAATTATGCAATACAATGCTATTCAGGCTCTCATTCCAATACTGGTGGCTTAGAAAAGGTTATCCATGTCCAAGTAGGGAGGTGGTGCTGCTACAGCTCATCACTTGTCCTTAAATGTAGTTGGCTGGATGTTGCATCCCTGGTTGACTTACAGGGTTTAAAATGAAAGAAAATGGAAGAGATTTGTTAGAATCTGTGTAGAGGAAGACTGGTGCAGTTGTCCATAACAACCAATCCAATTGCTTCTTTCATTTTTTACAGGCCTCTTCGAAAATGAAAGAAGAAATTTGATTGCTTGCTATGGCCAACTGCACCACTCTTCCTCTACACAGGTTTTGATAAATCACCCCAATGTCCTCACTCACATGGTTCTCCTGCGCAGATTACAAGGTGCAGCTTGGCAGTTACTTGTCCCTAAGCCTGGGCCAAAAGTCTAATATAGGTCATAGGATATTGGAAATGAAGTCCTTGTTCATTTCTTTTACAGACTGGTCAAAAAATTTAGAAGTTAAAGCCTTTTTTCTTGAGTGCTGGCCTGGGGGCAAAGCTTGGTATAGAATGTGTTTCTCATACTCAGAAGCAGCAGGCCTCAAGGGGTCCTTGGTTACAGTGGCCTGGCAAGGCCTGAATCCCTTATGAAGTTTGTACATCCTTTCTGTCTCTACCCAACTCATACGTAATTAATCTCCAGGTGTACTGGTTTTATATAAAGGCTAAATAACATATCTTTTCCCTATGATCTGGAATCTTCTGTGTAATAACCTATTGTGAGAGTAATACTAGAATGTGTCATTAGATGGCAGTGTTGCCTAACTCAGGGTGCATTCACACCACGTTTTGTACATACGGGTGCCGGATCCGGCGGGGGGAGGGGCAAACCGGGCGCTCCCGTACTCCGGCCGGATCAGCCCGTGACTCCATTTACTTTAATGACCCGACCGGAGTCAAACGGTGACTCCGGTCGGCTCAGTTTTGACCCATATCCGGTTTCCTGACCGGACCTAAACTGTAGTATACTACGGTTTTAGGTCCGGTCCAAAACCGCATACAGGTCAAAACTGAGCCAACCGGAGTCACCGTTTCACTCCGGTCGGGTCATTAAAGTAAATGGAGTCACGGGCTGATCCGGCTGGGGTATGGGAGCGCCCGATTTTCCCCTCCCCCCGCCGGATCCGGCACCCGTATGTACAAAACGTGGTTTGAATGCACCCTTATGCAGCTGAATGTAGTGTATGTGGGCGTTAACCATTTCACTGCCTGCCAGTTACACAGGTAGTAAGCATTGTAGAGGACAGAAACCAACACAAAACCAACCCCAGATAGTGCTCTGAGACATTTATTGTTTTTTTTATAACTATGTGTATTTGCTACAAACTCAAAATGCTGAGTGACCATTTGGGTCACCAGAGTGTGGTGATTCCAAAATTTTTGAACAGATACTTTATTGCTTTTCAGCACAAAAAAAAAGTTTGTTTTTAGAATAGCTGAGTAAACTAATTGCACTCACATAAATATATATATGTATCTGTGTTGCTAAGTAATGGAAGAATCTGACTAGTTTAATTCCGGAAATGCTAAAGAACACAGAGAAACAAACTGTAAACTTGTACTCAGCAGGAAGGAGGTCTATTCATCTTCCAGCAAGTAAAGGAAGCCTGGGGCACTTCATTGAAATTTCATTAATATATTAATGATTCAAACACAAGAGAACTTAAGCACAAACTTGTGAGGAATAAAATACTGTAGTTTCTCCTAAAAATGCTGTATTAACCCCTTAAGGACATGCACTGTAAATGTACGACACCGCATCGAGTAATTTTGCACACAGCGCTGTACATTTACGGCGTGGCTATGAAGTAAGTGTGGGAGCTGCGCTTGCTACAGAGAAGCTAAGCTCCAGCTGTTACAGTATATGATCACAATAAAAAAAATACTACATATCTGGTATTGCTGCATGCGTAAATGTCCTATCTACTAGAGTATAATGTTTATTATCCTGCCTGGGGAACTGCTTAAATTTAAAGAAATACTAAACGCCAGAATTGGTGATTTTTGGTCAGATCACATGTCGGAAACAAATTAATAAAAAACTATTAAAAAGTTATATTAAAACTAAAATGGTATAAAGAATAATTATAGATCACGTTACAAAAAATGAGCCTTCATACTTCCCTGTAAACAGAAAAATTAGAATGCTATAGGGGGTCAGAATAGGATACTTTTAAGCATTCTTTTTCTCTTTGAAAAAGTAGTACAATAATAGAAAAGCATGTAAACATCATTTTAATCATATTGACCCATAGAATACAGAAAACATGGCAGTTTTACTGTAAAGTGTTCAGCATAAAAACAAACCGAAGCCCCTCCCCTCCCCAAAAGCTGCAAAACCTCAGTTTTCTTTTTAATTTCCCCACCCAAATAATATTTTTTGATTGCACCGTACCGTATCAATATATATAAAACAGAAACCAAGAAACTACTTGCTGTACAACTTCATCTCTCCACCTTGAGCGACCCGGAAGATCCCTAGAAGTATGAGGACTCAACCGAGAGCAAATGCATTTTCTAATGACTTGGAATACCGGGCCTGCTACGAGGCTATTTCAAACAAATACGCCTTAGATTTGATTTTACATAATATTGAATTTTTCCAGCGTGATGCTACAGCACTTAAAACTAAGATTACAGAAGTAGAATCTTCCTTGAAAACGTCACTAACAGAGGATGAGTGGCGTGAGCTACAGGAGAAACAACAAGCTTTCTTGGATAAGCAAAAAACACAGATACAAGAGACCAAGAGACATAAATGGTTCCGCGACTGCCAGGACTACAAAAATGGTCGCATATATACATTATATTTCATCTAATAAACGCTATACCAGGACAGGTGACATGGATGGTGACAGCAGACAGAAACCGGTGAACCGCCAAGACAACACGGGGCCTCTTTTAGCGAATACGCCGTCCGGCGGGGGGCGGCGTAGAAGAGGCAGCCGCAAGCACTTCAGAAGCTGTAAAGACAAGAACCCAGAGAACAGGACAAACCCAATATCAGAGATCTGTTCAACAAAAGAAGAAATAGTCACACCTCCCGCAGAGACTATGGTTACGTTACGTCACGTTATCTAACCAACAATTGCTATTACTGTCTAAAGGATTGAGTTTCTATCCTAGCATATTTAACAATTGGTTTCAGCTTGAACTTGATTTTGTGAGCTTTATACGTAGGCTTAAACTTAAAGGGGTACTCCTCCCCTAGACATCTTATCCCCTATCCAAAGGATAGGGGATAAGATGTCAGATCGCTGCGGTGCCGCTGCTGGGGATCCCCGGGATCCCCGCTGCGGCACTGCGCTATGCACGTAATGACGCGCAATACAGGGGCCGGAGCATCGTTACGTCACGGCTCGGCCCGTGATGTCAAGAGGGGCGGAGCCATGATGACGCGGCTCCGTCCCCTGTATCGCCCGTCATTACGCACAGAGCGAACTCACTCTGGGGATAAGATGTCTAGGGGTGGAGTACCCCTTTAAGATATGGTTTAGCACTCATGTGGAGCCTCCTGGTGGTCAGTCAGTTGACAACCAGAATGCCCAAGCATTTAAATACACCGATTTTGGTCTTCCCTCGCAAAGTGACTTTATACCGCCTATTGAACCACATGCTGTTTCTATTTTTTCTGAATGTGTTAATCATGAATTCACACAAATTAGGGAGTAACACACTAGACTTAAACATCCCAACCTCAAGCATGAAGAAATCCTCGCCATGCAACAACTTATCCATGACCACAACCTCATTGTCAAACCCGCTGACGAACGGGGTGGGGTTGTGGTCATGGATAGGAGCACTTACCTTAAGGAGGCCAATAGACAGCTACAAGATATAGAGGTTTACACTAAGTCAGGACCCTTGTGCCACTATGCAACGCACGATAGCATCCATTTTGGATGAGGCATTTAATGAAAACATAATTGATCAGAAACTCAGGAATTTTTTACAGGTTGAATCTCCAATCACACCAATGTTATACTTACTTCCTAAGATTCACAAACAGCTCATTGACCCTCCAGACTGACCGATAGTATCTGGTCGGGGTTCCCTCTCTAACCACATCTCTATCTTTTTGGATAAGATACTCAGACCTCTTGCCACCAACACCAAATATTTTCTTCGAGATACCATGCATTTTTTGTCTGTCATTAAACCACTACACATACCTGATAATTCTATCATAGCATCTTTTGACATTGTTTCTCTGTACACATCCATCCAACATAAGAGAGGCATTGAAGTGGTTAAGAAGGGCCTGATAAAAAACAACATGGCCCCTAAACAAATTAGTTTTATTCTTCAACTACTAACATTAGTTCTAGAGAACAACTACTTTTCCTTCAACATCACCTACTACATACAGCTGAGTGGGACCGCGATGGGGAGTAACATGGCGCCAACTTATGCTAATATTGTCATGGCCGACTTTGAGGATAAACATGTCTATGTATCCCACCACTCCAGGAAACTCCTGGGGTGGTGGAGATACATAGATGACATCTTTGTCATCTGGACTGGCACAACCACAGAATAACTTGATTTTAAAACTTACCTCAACAGCATTGACCTGGATTTACAATTTACACTCACATTTTCTACAGATTCAGTTAACTTTCTCGACACTAAGGTGAGCATTGCTAATAATCTTCTGACCACAGACATCTATCACAAACCAACTGATTGTAACACCTTACTCACATACGAATTGGCACATCCTAGACCTATGATAACCTCCTTACCATACAGTCAATTACTTAGAGCAAGTCGCATTACAGACACTGACAATAAATTTGATAAAGCGATCAACCTTATGGTTCGACAATTCAGTGATAGAGGTTATCCACAGGAAGTTATTTCCAAACATGTCAATAGAGTGAAGACAGAGAGAGCCACTGGAAGATAATTTTCTAACAAAAAAAATCAAACTAACCGCATACCATTCAAATCTACATACAATGCGGTATCAAACAACATTTCAGCTGCCATCAGAAAACACTGGTATATTGTTAAAGACAGTTTTCCACAAATAAAGGAATTTCAGGTTCCTTCCCTAATGTTTTATCGCAGAGCTCGCAACCTGAGGGACCATCTAGTTAAGACTGATGTTACTGGTCCGAACCCAAATAAACAACAAAAATACTTTACCGTGAAATCCAAGGGGTGTTTCCCATGTTTATGCTGCGTCAGTTGTAAGTATCTCCAAAAAGTTAGTTCTTTCATACATCCGACCACGTTGAAAGAATACCCCATAAAGTTTTATCTCACATGTGAAAGTGATCACATAATTTACGCTCTGTGGTGCCCATGTAAACTTATATACATAGGTGAAACTAAAAATGACTTTCGCACCAGACTTAACCAACATAGATACTCCATCCGTAAGAAACGGATGGACCTCCCGGTTTCAAAGCACTTTGTAGAAGCTGGACATACAGAGTCGGAACTAAAAGGTATGATTATTGATCATATCCCACCTCTTAAACGAGGTGGTGATAGGATCACTATTCTACAAACCAGAGAACTCAGGTGGATATTTGACCTTAACAGTCTGAAACCTAATGGTTTAAACGTTGAATTCTCAGTGTTACCCAAAATGCTTAGACGATAGATAGTTAGGTGTGAATCTAGCTGGTATAGCCCCTTTTGTGTTTTGCCTCGGTCCGTATGTAGGTGAATAGTGATATAATAAAGCTTTGTTTCCTGTACTAAACTACTTTTATTTTATTTTTTAGAATTATTGCCAAATGGGGAATGGCCATGATGTCACAATTTTCTGTCACCTCCTGCTCCATATTTGGACCTCCGTATCCTGCGCTGAACTCTATGGGCTCATATGCACACTTCTATTCTTCCATTGTGTTCCATCCTTTGTAATTCCTGCTCTCTCCCTTCTATACCCTATTATACTCTGGGATGAATTATATCCTTGATGGGGGAACTTAGCGTCACTACCTCGCAACTGCGTGGGTTTGGGATTATGGAGAGTTGTGTTATACTCTGAATTATTCGGAGGAACCACATTTCCAGTGAGAGATTGGTCCATGTCCATGGACCTCTCCTTTACTCACGACCCACGATACCCGATATGCATAGGTGAGTGATTTGCTATCCCTGAAATGACTGTGAGGATGCTTGCCAGAGGTCATGGGTTAATTTCTAATATTTCTCTTTTTTCCAGATTATCCCTGATGGATCGGTTCACGTACACCGACTCAGAAGACTGGAATCGGTCCAGACACACCGACCTATGTTGATGCAGGCTCTTTACCTTTGCTTTGAGCACCATCTTTGCTCTGAACACCACCTTTTTCCTTTTTCTCTATTGGTTGCTAGGGGCGACACCATGGCGGTTAGCTACCCCCACAACCATTACTTTGAAGTTACTTACCAAAACTTCTTAGTACTCGCTTGAATATTCAGGATAATCTTTCAATCATTTTCTGTGCAAACCTGCCCTGTTCAGATGCTGCGATATCCTTCTTTGTAAAGCCGGTTAGAGGCACCGGTTACCATGGACGCTATTTCCCCACTGCATGGATACGGAGATACTGTGTTTTTTCCCCCTTTGTACCTTATTGGAGCACGCGCATACGACGGAACATCCGGGTAAGGGGTTGCTATGGACGCGACGGCCGCGCGACCAATAGACAGGAACCCGCTCATAAACCCGGAACTGCGACCGAGACACGCACCTTCCTGCACTCCATGAGAACGGTGAATCCTTCACATCGCAGACATCATGGCGCATCCCTGTGAGCTAATCACTATCACCACCGACATCACTTATGAACTTTCACTACTGGAGATTGTAATGATCTCAATACGAAACACCATTTCATTGATCGCCATGATCTACCAGCACCTAATGTGGATATAAATATATGTATATGATGCACCTTTTCTTTTGATGTACTAATATGCTTGTTTGTATACCTTGTCACTTATTACGATACTTTGTTTTGATATGCAAATGATGCCAGTAATTGGTCACATGATGATATGGGCGGCCTTAGGGCGGTCCATATATACCCTGTGTTTGTCACTATTCCTCACCTGAAAAAGCCAGTGTGAGGCTGGCGAAACGTTGTCCTTGCAGGTAATGGAATAAAAAATCACCTTTGATTGCATCTGTGGTGTGCTGTATCCTTTTTTACACACATATATATATATATATATATATATATATATGTGTATATATATATATATATATATATATATATATATACACACAGGGCCAGACTGGGGATTAAAACCAGCCCTGGAAATAATTGCAGACCAGCCCTACATCAGCCACACCTAGATTTATCCCTTTACAGTAACAGTACACTAATATATATATATATATTTTTTTTTCCTCAATATATATTTCGAAGAAATAAATTGCTACTGTATTTCACTATGGTGAAGCAATTTATATATGTGTCAATTTTCCATGCATTATAATACTGAATATGTCTATATAAGTCCTACATTTACCAAGAAACAATAGTATGGGAGGAAAGGAAATATTACCATCACACAGTAACTGACCAAGTCCTCTATACTTAGACTGATATTAACAATAATGGCTCTATAAAAGGAGGAATATTATCACCATACATATTATCATCATACTGTTACTGGCCAAATCCTGTATACTGACCAATATTACCAATAATACAAGTATACAAGGAGGAATATTATCACCATTTATATTACCATCATACTGTTACTGACTAAATCCTGTATGCCAGTGTTTCCCAACCTTTTTCGGCTTGGGGCACCCCTCCAAAAAAAATAAAAATAAAAATTTTCAGGGGGCACCCTGACCGAAGTTGACGAGCAAAAAAATAAAAATTAAAAAATAAAATGTTTAAAAAAAGCTGCAATGCACACAAATTCCAATATCTATTTATCAGTGGGTATGTAGTTTAAAGTGCTGCTTTATACAGCAACTCACATGTGACATCTTCTCTGATCAGCGTCGTTCATATTGTCCGGACCGCCCTGACCATTTCTTCCAGCCACAACTCTTCACCGTTAAACCTGCAAAACAAATCTATTAGGCTCCGCACTTAGCATTAGCCTCCAGATTCCCCTTTTACAAGTGAAGAGGAAAACAGGGGTGTATAGGTGTAAAGGGGTAACAGAGGGGGTGTACATGGGAGACAGGTGTGTAGAGGAGTATACGGGGGAGACAGAGGGGTGTACATGGGAGACAGGTGTGTAGGAGTATATGGGGGTGTAGGGGGGGTTTACAGTGGTGGCAGAGGGGTGTAGAGGAGTGTACATGGGTGACAGAGGGGTGTAGAGGAGTGTCCGAGGGGTGTGCATGGGTGACAGAGGGGTGTGGAGGAGTGTACATGGGTGGCAGAGCGGTATAGAGGAGTGTATATGGGTGACAGAGGGGTGTACATGGGTGGCAGAGGGGTGTAGAGGAGTGTACATGGGTGGCAGAGGAGTGTAGAGGAGTGTACATGGGTGGTAGAGGGGTGTAGAGGAATGTACATGGGTGACAGAGGGGTGTAGAGGAGTGTCCGAGGGGTGTGCATGGGTGACAGAGGGGTGTACATGGGTGACAGAGGGGTGTGGAGGGGTGTACATGGGTGGCAGAGGGTTATAGAGGAGTGTACATGGGTGAAAGAGGGGTGTACATGGGTGGCAGAGGGGTGTAGAGGAGTGTACATGGGTGACAGAGGGGTGTAGAGGAGTGTACATGGGTGACAGAGAGGTGTAGAGGAGTGTACATGGGTGACAGAGGGGTGTAGAGGAGTGTCCGAGGGGTGTGCATGGGTGACAGAGGGGTGTGGAGGGGTGTACATGGGTGACAGAGAGGTGTACATGGGTGGCAGAGGGGTGTAGAGGAGTGTACATGGGTGGCAGAGGGGTGTAGAGGAGTTTACATGGGTGGCAGAGGGGTGTAGAGGAGTGTACATGGGTGGCAGAGGGGTGTAGAGGAGTGTACATGGGTGGCAGAGGGGTGTAGAGGAGTGTACATGGGTGGCAGAGGGGTGTAGAGGAGTGTACATGGTTGGCAGAGGGGTGTACATGGGTGACAGAGGGGTGTAGAGGGGTGTACATGGGTGGCAGAGGGGTGTAGAGGAGTGTACATGGGTGACAGAGGTGGTAACAGGGATGACAAAGGGGTGTACAATGGGGGGTGAACATGGGTGACACAAGGATGGACAGGGATGACAGAGGGTTGGACAAGGGTGACAAGCAGTTAAAAGAGGGGTGGACAGGAGTGACAAAGAAGGGTGGCCTGGGGTGACAGAGGGGTGAATGGGGGGTGGACATAGGTGACAGGTGTAGACTGGGGGGTGGTCAGAGGGATGGAGGGGGGGGGGGACATGGGTGACAGAGGGGTGGCCAAGGTGGACACGGATGACAGGAGGGTGGACACGGGAGATATGGGGGTAAACAGGGAAGACAGAAGGGTGGACAAGGATGACAAAGGGGATAAAAGAGGGGGGACAGAGGGGGTGAATAGGGGGATGGACATGGGTGACAGGGGGTGGACAAAGTGGACATGGGTGAGGGAGGGTGGGGAGATGGACATGGGTGAGGGAGGGGGGGGAGATGGACATGGATGAGGGAGGGGGGGGAGATGGACATGGGTGAGGGGGGGGGGGGAAATGGACATGGGTGAGGGGGGGGGGAATGGACATGGGTGAGGGAGGGGGGGATGGATATAGGTGAGGGGGGATGGACATGGGTGAGGGGGGGGATGGACATGGGTGAGGGGGGGATGGACATGGGTGAGGGGGGATGGACATGGGTGAGGGGGGGATGGACATGGGTGAGGGGGGGATGGACATGGGTGAGGGGGGGATGGACATGGGTGAGGGAGGGGGGGAATGGACATGGGTGAGGGAGGGGGGGAAATGGACATGGGTGAGGGAGGGGGGGGGAAATGGACATGGGTGAGGGAGGGGGGGAAATGGGCATGGGTGAGGGAGGGGGGGAAATGGACATGGGTGAGGGAGGGGGGGGAATGGACATGGGTGAGGGAGGGGGGGGAATGGACATGGGTGAGGGAGGGGGGGGGGAATGGACATGGGTGAGGGAGGGGGGGATGGACATGGGTGAGGGAGGGGGGGATGGACATGGGTGAGGGAGGGGGGGGAATGGACATGGGTGAGGGAGGAGGGGGGGAAATGGACATGGGTGAGGGAGGAGGGGGGGAAATGGACATGGGTGAGGGAGGGGGGGGATGGACATGGGTGAGGGAGGGGGGGAATGGACATGGGTGAGGGAGGGGGGGGAATGGACATGGGTGAGGGAGGGTGGGGAATGGACATGGGTGAGGGAGGGGGGGGGAATGGACATGGGTGAGGGAGGGGGGAATGGACATGGGTGAGGGAGGGGGGGAATGGACATGGGTGAGGGAGGGGGGGGAATGGACATGGGTGAGGGAGGGAGGGGGGTGAGGGACGAGGGGATGGACATGGGTGAGGGAGGGAGGGTGAGGGACATGGACATGGGTGAGGGAGGTAGGGTGAAGGACATGGGTGAGGGAGGGGGGGGGGGAATGGACATGGGTGAGGGAGGGGGGGGGGAATGGACATGGGTGAGGGAGGGGGGGAATGGACATGGGTGAGGGAGGGGGGGGAATGGACATGGGTGAGGGAGGGGGGGGAATGGACATAGGTGAGGGAGGGGGGGGGAAATGGACATGGGTGAGGGGGGGGAATGGACATGGGTGAGGGAGGGGGGGGAATGGACATGGGTGAGGGAGGGGAGGGGGGAAATGGACATGGGTGAGGGAGGGTGGAATGGACATGGGTGAGGGAGGGGGGGATGGACATGGGTGAGGGAGGGGAATGGACATGGGTGAGGGACATGGGTGAGGGAGGGAGGGGGGTGAGGGACATGGGTGAGGGAGGGAGGGGGGGTGAGAGACATGGGTGAGGGAGGCAGGGGGGGATGGACATGGGTGAGGGAGGGAGGGGGGGATTGACATGGGTGAGGGAGGGAGGGGGGGATGGACATGGGTGAGGGAGGGAGGGGGGGAATGGACATGGGTGAGGGGGGGGATGGACATGGGTGAGGGAGGGAGGGGGGGATGGACATGGGTGAGGGAGGAAGGGGGGGATGTACATGGGTGAGGGAGGGAGGGGTGGGGGATGGACATGGGTGAGGGAGGGAGGAAGGGAATGGACATGGGTGAGGGAGGGGGGGATGGACATGGGTGAAGGAGGGAGAGGGGGATGGACATGGGTGAGGGAGGGAGGGAGGGAGGGGGGGGTGGACATGGGTGAGGGAGGGAGGGGGGGGATGTACATGGGTGAGGGAGGGAGGGGTGGGGGATGGACATGGGTGAGGGAGGGAGGGGGGGATGGACATGGGTGAGGGAGGGAGGGGGGGGATGGACATGGGTGAGGGAGGGAGGGGGGATGGACATGGGTGAGGGAGGGTGGGGGGGATGGACATGGGTGAGGGAGGGTGGGGGGGATGGACATGGGTGAAGGAGGGAGGGGGAGGGATGGACATGGGTGAGGGAGGGAGGGGGGGATGGACATGGGTGAGGGAGGAGGGGGGGATGGACATGGGTGAGGGAGGGAGGGAGGGGGGATGGACATGGGTGAGGGAGGGAGGGAGGGGGGGATGAACATGGATGAGGGAGGGAGGGTGAGGGACATGGACATGGGTGAGGGAGGGAGGGTGAGGGACATGGGTGAGGGAGGGGGGATGCATATGGTACAGTACCTTTAAGAACGCCATTTTTCGTCTCCGTTCTTCCTCAGGGCTCCGGCAGGGCAATCATTCACGGTGCTGCAGGGGAACGCTGGGGCACGGGTCACTACACCCCCTCTGGGCCGCAGGGGGAAGGAGAAGCTAAGGGATGCTGGGGGGCGTAGGGGTACGCTGAGGCCTATAACAGCAGCCCCTGATCATGTGACTCCGACTCCTCCATGTGACTGATCACATGACGGACCGTCATGTGATCAGTCACATGGAGGAGTCGGAGTCACATGATCAGGGGCTGCTGACGGTGACATCATCGCAGGTCCTGCGGCGCCGGGGAGGGAAATAAAAAAAAATATATCAGGGTTGGAAACACTGCGCTCTGGATGCGCAGGTACTGCTGGGGTGAGTGGCGGGGCTGGGAGCTTACAGCTCATAGCTCCGCCTCTCTGTGGCCACTTCACACAAGGTCCTGACTTAGTGTCAGCACCTTGTGTGAGTGAGCAGCCACTGTGTGGCCGCACACGGGCCGGCCGGTGTAGTGTAGAAAACCGGCCCCTGCCGGCCCACTGTGCGGTCGGCCCACCGGGAATCTTCCTGGTATCCCGCTAGCCCAGTGCGGCACTGTATATATACTGCTCAAAAAACACTTAAATAACACAATGTAACTCCAAGTCAATCACACTTCTGTGAAATCACACTGTCCACTCAGGAACCAACACTGATTGACAATCAATTTCACATGCTGTTGTGCAAATGGAACAGACAACAGGTGGAAATTATAGGCAATTAGCAAGACACCCCCCAATAAAGGAATGGTTCTGCAGGTGGTGACCACAGACCACTTCTCAGTTCCTATGCTTCCTGGCTGATGTCTTGGTCACTTTTGAATGCTGGCGGCCGCCCCTCCCCCTCCCATAGACTTGTATTGAGGGGCGGGCCATGACGTCACAAGGGGGCGGAGCTGTGACGTCACGATGCTCCGGCCCCTGTATCACCCGTCATTACGCACAGAGCGAGTTTGCTCTGTGCAGTAATGACAGCGGGGCGCTGCAGCCGAGATCCCTGGGGTCCCCAGCGGCGGGGCCCTCGCGATCTGACATCTTATCCCCTATCCTTTGAATAGGCAATAAGATGTCCTAGGGCAGAGTACCTCTTTAAGGACCTGGGGTGATGTCACATTCATGTGACCTGTGGGGGGTGGGGCCTAACATCCTGTTGAGCAGATGGCAGGGCAGTGGAGGAAAAAAAGATGGATAAAAGCTTGGTGAGTACTCCTAATGTAGAATACCCTGCTGGCGTGGAGTCACTGTATACAGAAGTGTTTCCCAACTTTGGTGACTCCAGCTGTTGCTATACTACAACTCCCAGCATGCCCGGACAGCCAAAAGATTTCTGGTCATGTTGGGAGTTGTAGTTTTGCAACAGTTGGAGGCACCCAAGTTCGAAAACAGATGTACAGTATATACACCTATTTACTCCAGAGCTGTACTCACTATTCTGCTGGTGGGGTTACTGTATACATACATTACTTATCTTGTACTGATCCTGAGTTATATCCTGTAAAAAAAAAAATTTAATTTTAAACATAACAAGAAATAGCAACATAACAACATAAACATACAATATCTGACAGAACATAACAATATAAGTAATCATAAAACCAACACCATAACATAAAATACAACACCGGTCCACCCCACACTCATTCCTCCACACAAATATATACAATATTTACAAGACATTTTCCTATAATACCCATACCATACTGATAAACTATATATACAAAAATTAAATGTAAATTCCCTGGCCCAGTTGCAATACCAAAAAACAAATAATAACAGCAATAATAATAATATCTACAAAAAGAATTCAAACCAAAGAACACCACTTTTTTTTTTTTTTTTTTTTTTTAGCACTGAGCTGTTCCTGCATCCCATGCCCCCAGTAGATGTTACCAGACTTCCATGAACCAGTCCAGGATTTTCTGTATATATATATATATATATATATATATATATATATATATATAAAAAAGTCCCATAGAAACCCCACCCCCTTTTAACCCACCACCCAAACTAAACTAAACCCAAACCCCAGGTGGCATCACACAATATGTGGGAAATTAGTTCTTACCTGAAATTTCCATTTCCTGGAGTCCGTAGGCGGCACTTAATCTTCTGACCCGGAATTTAGAAGAACCTGCATAGCAGTATAACAATGCAGAAACAAGGTTACTTCTAATTAATTAATTAGCTGATCGGCCCCAGCTGACCTACTAGTATATAACCCCCCATAAACTCGTATGATATGCAGCAATAAGGAATTTATTAGGGTGGGATAAAGTTGTGCCGCCTATAGACTCCAGGAAATGGCGGCACACAATGGGATTTGCAAAGCAAGGCAAAAAAAATTAATCAAGAAGGGGTGGGAATTATTGGCTACTAGCTCCCCGAATTACACTCTCACCAAAGGCCGATCCCTCAGAGGCAGAGATATCTATCCGATAGTGTTTCACAAATGTAGTAGGTGAGGCCGAGATTGATGCACGGCAAATCTGGTCCATTGGTACATGGCATTTCTCTGCCCATGAGGCCGCTGTTGAACGTGTCGAATGAGCTCTGAGACCCAGAGGAGATGTCAAACCTTCCAATTCATAGCAGTAGTGGATGGTTTCCTTGATCTATCTAGCCAAAGATGCTTTGGTAGCCTTTCCACCTTTCTTAACTCCTTGAAGAGGATGAAGAAGGCTTCTGACATTCTTAACGGTGCTGATCTGTCCAGGTACATTAGGACTGCTCTTCTTACATCTAAAAGATGAAGATCTCCCTGTCCTTCCACAAGAACCGGAAGTATCAACTCCTGGTTCAAATTCTGGGCTGATGGAACTTTCAGTAAAAAACCTGGCATCGTTCTAAAAATGACCGCATTAGGCAATATTCTTAGAAACGGTTCTTTGCAGGACAACGCCTGTAATTCACTAATTCTTCTAGCTGTAATTGCTATCAGAAAAAGAGTTTTGAAGGAAAGCCACTTCAATGATGCCGACTCCATAGGCTCGAATGGTTCCCCACACTTTTTAGGACTAGTTGAAGATCCCATGGAGGTAATGGTAGATGGTAAGGGGGGGGGGCGTAGCTTCTTTAGAGCCCTGAAGAATCTTGACACCACTGCCGAACCTGATAACAGGCCCCCCCATATGCGCATTAATGCCCATCACTTGAACCTTCAGGGTGTTGGGCTTTAGACCTTTGTCGAACCCTTCCTGAAGTAAGAGTAACAGAGTAGCAGCTTCCAATGGAACCAAGCCTTTTCTTGAACACCAAGCTGAATACAAGCACCAGACCCTTGCGTATACCTTCATGGTCGCTGGTTTCCTAGAGGCTAAGAGAGTATTGATCACCTTATCATCAAACCCTTTGTTGTTCAAGAGTTGGCGTTCAAGTTCCAAGCAGCCAGGTTAAGACTGCCAGGGTCTGGATGAAGAAGGCCTTTTTGTAGAAGCAGATCCCTGACTACTGGAAGCTTGAAGTAATCTCCTCTCAATATTTCCCACACGAGTTAAAACCATGCCCACCTTGGCCAGAATGGGAGAACTACTACTGCTCGTTCATGCTCATCCATGATCTTCCTGAGCATTCGGGGAATCAATGGAAGTGGAGGAAAGGCATAGATGTATTTCTCTCTCCAAGACACCGACATCCCGTCCACCACCAGAGGATGTCCCATCAGGGACAGGGAACAGAATGTGGGAAGCTTCTTGTTCTCCTGGGTCGCAAACACATCCCCAGTTGTCCTTGGGTTGAGACCCCATTCTCCCGGCAAAACCTTTTGCCTGCTCAGCACGTCCGCCATGGTATTCCGTGATCCCCTTATGTGTACCGCAGAGATTGAGAGTAGATTTTTCTCTGACCATTTCATTATGCTGGCACAAAGGTCCGGCAGGCTCCTGCTCCTCATTCCTCCTTGTTTGTTTACACAGTAAACTGACGCAAGGTAGTCGGACTGGATTTGAACATGGCATCCTAGAAGAGTGTTCCTGAAATATTTTAATGCCAGACTGATAGCTTTCAACTCCCTGTAGTTGGATGATCTTATTGCGATCCTCTTCAGCCATGACCTTTGCACCCACTTGTCCTCCCCAACCAGAGCTTGATGCATCTGTAGTAAGGACTACCGGTTAAGGAGGGAAGAGAATTTTCCCTTAGTGAAGGTATAAAAACCTGATGTTGTCTCCAACCACCACATCAGGTTCTTCTTCAGCTTCTTCGGCAGTTGAATAACTGACTCTAGGTCCTGTTGTGATTTGTCCCAGAGGGAAAGAACGTGCGACTGAAGCTTCCTCATGTGAGACTTTGCACTTGGGACAGCTTCTATTGAGGATGTTAAAAGTCCCAGGATCTTCATGGCAAAATGACCCAGAAAAAACGACAGATGACTCTGACAGATATTGGTAGCTCTCTCTTCTGACCAAAAAATCTTCATTTTCATGGAGTCTATTATGAACCCTAGGTACGTAGTCCTCCGTGTAGGAGTCAAGTGCGATTTCTTTAGATTTATAAGGAACCTGTGACTTCTGAGGATCTCCCTTGCTGTCTGAAGATGAGTTGCTAGAAGACTTTCCGACCGAGCCTTGAATAGCCAGTCGTCCAGGTATGGTGTCACATGGATGCCTTGTAGCCTGAGATGAGCCACTAACTCTACTACCATTTTGGTGAAGACTCTCAGTGCTGATGTTATGCCAAAGGGGATGCAGGGGAATTGAAGGTGATGGACTTGACCTTGCGATTTCACTACTATCCGAAGGAATCTCCGATGAGAGGGCCGAACCGGATCTTGGAGATCCAGTGATGCCATATAATCTCCCTGTTGGATGTCTAAGACTGCCGGTTTGATGGACTCCATTTTGAACTTTTTTACGAAATATTTGTTCAGAAGGGAGAGGTCTATGACCAGCTTCCAATCTCTGCTTGATTTTGGTACTGCAAAAACTGGAGAGTAGAACCCTGTTCTTTCTTCAGTTGGAACTTACTCCGGCGCTCTTTTGCAGGAATTGTTGTACCAGATCGGAGACTACCACAGAGGCTCTGTTTACCATGAATCTGTACGGGGGCAGTGTTTTCAACTCCAGGGAATATCCTTTTTTTTTTTAAAGAAATATATTCGCTCCAATTCTTTATCCATAGAGCTCTTCTTGTTGCATCTGATAATGCTAAGGCTCTTGATGAAAACTTCATCATACCCAGTGGTGTGTCGCATAAGAACTCTGAGGCTGACTTCATGATGGAAATATTCTTCAGGAGATCCTTCCGAGACACCCGTCATTAATGTCTCTGGATAGATCAGACAACCAGATTCTGAGGGATCTGGCGACCGGAAGAGAGGCCGATGCCACCTTCGCTACTGCTGCCGCTGAAGTATATGTTTTCTTACAAAGTAAATCTGCCTTCCTCTCCATAGGGTCTGAAAGCAAGGTGGACTCTTCAGATGGAAAAATAGCTTTCTTGGCCAAGCGAGCTGCTGCCATATCCACCTTAGGAGGATTTTCCCAATCCTCATATGCCATAGGAGACAGTCTATATGTAGAACGCATTCTGGCTCCTGGAATGGTTTTCTTTTCTGGTTTGGACCAGTCTTTATGGAACCAATCTCTTAGGAGGGGGTGCATTGGTAGCATCCTATCCCGTGATGGAGGGAAGTAATATAACTGATCTCTCTGCAGCTTAGTGGAGACATCTTCTCCACTCTCCAATACATCCTTTACCACCAGTAAAAGGGACTGTACTTTGTCCTTATCCAAGAGATAAAGATCTTCAGAAATTTCCCCTTCTTCGAATTCCCTCATTTCTGAACCTCTGGACTCTCCGAGGGAACTTGAAGATGAGGTAGATGGGGAAGACACCTCTTTATGTGACACTTTACGTTTTTTCTCCCCAAAGGAAGCCTTTACTTGTGTGAAGGTGGAGACTAACTCATTCTTCAACCATCCCAGAAATTCATTGGGCTCTATTGGCGTGGACATCTGGGGGGGCATCAGACATAAAGAGCAGAAATTATCCTCCCAATCCTCAGGTAATAGCTGCTGGCACCTAGAGCAGATCCTATGCTTGGACTTCCTAGCTCTTTTCCTTCCAGTATGTGAAATCTATAGAAAAAAAAGGGGGGGGGAGGGGGGATTTATTCAGCATGTACCTAACTGGACTGACAAGGAGTACTTTCCCTTTAACAGTTGTACATTACCTCTGACGACTGAGAAATCTGCTGCCCAGGATGAGCGCAGCTTCCCAGCGGCAGCACCAGTAATTTATGTGTTATGAAACTATGCGCATGCGCGCATGCATTTGCGCCACACACCGTGGCTGCGCCACGCTTCCCCTATCAGATTCTATATAGACGCTTGCCGCGTGTCCACCCGCCGACTCGCATACACTGAGGACTATGCCCATCAACTAAGGGCTATGCGCATTGATGCGCCGCGACTTTTCACATAACGCCGGCGGGTGAAGCTCAGGCTAGCCACGTGGTTCACCTGCCGATAATCACTCACGGCCACTGTGCGCTCCTGCGCCTTGACAGGTCCCAGATGGAGGAAGGAGGCCGCAGCACCAGCACCAGGAAGCCCAGGTAACGCTGTGAGACAGAGTGGGTAGCTGATAAACTGAGAGAGCCCCCAGCATATATGCTATTTTTCACCACAGGAACCCCAGGATCCTGAGGTTTGGGGCCCTTGCTTCTGCGTTCTTCTATCCTTCCTAGAAGAAAATAAATACAAGTGTACTCTGTTTATTGGGGGTTATATACTAGTAGGTCAGCCGTAGCTGATCAGCTAATTAATTAATTAGGAGTAACCTTGTTTCTGCATTGTTATACTGCTATGTAGGTTCTTCTAAATTCCGGGTCAGAAGATTCCTTAACCCATTGTGTGCTGCCGTAGGACGATCAGGAAATACAACATATACAGTACAAAAATATACACATAGACTACAACAATAAATGCAATAATTGTAATAGTAATGCTATATTACCATACACCTACAGCACAAAAAACAAAAAGACTAATGAGCCAGCATCAGCCCACCACCAGGGGAAGACAACAGGCTAAGGCACTTTAAACAGAGAGGAAAAAAAAAGGGGGAAAAAATAGAACACAAAAGCGGCCCTGGTGAAGTATGTTAGACACAGTAGTGTATTGTAGTGTAGTATTGCTGGTCAGCACCTTGTCCTGACGAAGGGCCCATTTCGGTCCGGAAACACGTTGATATGTGCTTTGAATAAACGCTATTTTTACCCATTTGGTCTACTATTGTCGGACTTACGATCCAATGGGGTCTGGCGCTTCGAAAACTTCCATTTCCTTTGCCTTTGCCTACCTAAGGCACTTTAAAGACGGAGCCCCTCCACAGACGAGAATGCCTGCCAGCACCCAGCCTCTCGTACTCCAGAGAATGCCACTTTACCAGGTCCCCGAGAATTTTCCTAACTACCTCATCCACAGGGAGGATTTTACGCTGCGTCGACACTAAACACTGTGCCTTCCATGTGTAGTACCTGACCACTGAGCTAACTAGGAATAAAGTGCTCCTGTCCCAGCCGCCAAGGTTTCTGAATGCCCCATAGGCCCATTCCGCATAGAAGAGACTGGCCAGCCAAGTTTAACCAATGGGAGCGCCCACCCTGTTGTAAACCTCTGTTTTAAAGGGACAATGAAGAGGAAAATTTCCAGCATGTCTCCACACTTCTCACAGGGACATCCCGGTCCTTAGAGCTCCTGCACTTCAGATTGTCTCACACAAGTCTCAAGTCTCAAAATTTCAAGGGGATCCTGATAGAATTCAAAAGCCCTAACCCAACCTCCAGTTCCCGACTTGGGCAATCCTTGAGCGTCAATGGTCTCTGGAAATTAGAAGACAGGACCCTCTTGTCAAGGAATTTCCTCAACAGAGTGCTAATCTCCCACATCCCCAGGCCCCACCAACCAATAACCTTCAGAACCGGGGTAGCATAAGCCACGAGATGCCCATGTGGTGTGCGAAGATCCTTCACTTGTCCTCCTGTCTCCCATTCCTGGAAGAAAGGCCGAAACCATCCCCTACAGGAGGATACCCACAGAGGAGCCCTCTCTTTATAGAGGTTTGAAAAATCGGTCTTAAGAAAAGTATTCACTAGAAATAGCACAGGGTTGTCCATATCCAACCCCCTAGTCTACTTGTACGGTAAATAACCTCCCTCTTCATTAGGTTCAGGCTATTCCCCCATAACATTTGGATGAACACACTGTAGAACCGGGTCCAGAGAGGTTCTGGCAATATGCATACACTGCCCAGATATATCAGTAAAGGGAGCAGGAATATTCTTATCAGGTTAACCCTTTCTTGGAGGGTGAAAGACCAACCCTTCTGAGCAGCGAACTTAAGCCTGCTGTCCCAGTTTTGTTTGGGGTAATCCCCTTGGCCAAATTCAATGCTGAGGACTTTTGCAGATTCATGGGGCACTGGTAGTGCTTCCGGGAGATCAAAACCAGGATCTCCCCCTCCCAGCCAGAGACTCTCACACTTATCCCAGTTGATCTTGGACCCAGACGCCTCTGAGTAGTGGTCCACCTCTGACATCACCCATCTGCCCTCCTCTGGTGAGGAGCCAAACATGGCGACATCATCAGCATACGCTACCACCCTCAGAGCTGAATCTGGCACTGCCAGGTCCAATCTCACCACCGCCAACTGTCCACAATCAATCCTCCTAAGGAAAGGATCAATTTTAAACACATACAGCAAGGGGCTCAAAAGGACAACCCAGACGGACGTCAGACCCAATCTCAAAAGAGTGGCCAATCCAACCATTCACAAGCGGGAAACACTCTGCCCCTACATACAAGGTCTTAAGCCTATAAAAAAAACCCAGGCAGGCCAAATCTAAGAAGAACAGACCAGAGGTACTCATGGTTAACCTGATCAAACGCTTTTGCCTGATCCAAGGACAGCAAGTACCCCTACCTGTGGCCAGCCCTACCCTGCTCCACAGTCTCCCAGACTCTAAACACAGCACTAAATGTACTGTGGCCCGGAACAGAGCAATGCTGAGCCCCCGAAAGCAGCCCGGGTGCAAACTCACCAGCCGGTTAAACAGCACTTTTGCCAGAATCTTTCTGTCCGCATTGAGAAGCGCTATGGGACACCAATTCTCAATGCGGGACGGGTCTTTACCCTTTGACAGGATGATCAGTGCTGACCTCCTCACTGACTTCGGCAGAGTGCCCGAGGATAGACACTCATTAAATACTTCTGTCAAGAGGGGAACCAAAGTGTCCTTAAAGGTCTTATAGAACTCAGATGTTAAGTCATCTGGACTGGGTGACTTTTTGAGGGCAAGCCCATCAATCGCAATCCTGACTTCCTCTTCCCGGATCATCACTGTCGAAACGTCAAGAGAGGGGTCTACTCCTGGTTCAGTGACGGCTTCAGCCAAGAAAGCGGATACCTTATCTCTATCTAGATCCTTCCTTCCCAAAAGTTGTGAGTAAAAGGATCTGATGACCTCCAGGATCCCTGATCTGGACCTTTTCAAGGATCCCGTACTATCAATCAGTCTTGAGACTACTTTACTACTCACTGTCATCTTCCAGTTTCTGTAAGAATCGGGCGAGCGGTACTTCCCGTAATCCCTCTCAAAAACCAAAGATGTGTGTCTGTCGTACTAGCACTTAATCAGCAAGGACTTCACTCTATAGATATCCTCTTCGGTACCTCCAGTCGAGACATGGTGTTCAAATTTCTTCCTCAGGCCCTGGTACAAGCGGTACCTGTTTAGGCTTCTGAGGCCTGAGAGCTGGCGGAAGAATCTCGCAACCCTTTTCTTGAACATCTTCCACCACTCTGACATACTTGACATACACTACAAAGGCCCAGCACTGGTACCTGGCTCTGAAGAAAATCCCCAAAGGATGGTCTTATCTCCACTTCTTCCAAGAGAGACAAAATGAGCTTCCAATAGCCTCTGCCCATCTGAGAAAACTAAATTAAACAGTGATCGTAGAACTCCACCTCAACAACAGACACTGCTGAGAAGACGGCTTCCTCTTTTAAATAAAACCTGACTATTGTGGACCTACAACTACACCTATGATAGTTGAGTCCTGCGTGGCCTGGGGTGTGGACATCCACCACCTATGCTATTAAGGGCGACGCTATAAGTCAGCTTGTCTCTGGAACCTCCCCTGTCTTGGGGCCTCGTGACAGCATTAAAGTCCCATCCAAAGACCACCTGCCAACTTGTAAAAAGATAGCGCTTAATCCTCATAAAGAGACACTTCTGGTCCCACTTAGACTGTGGGCCGTAGATGTTAATAAGTTCTTGTCCCTTCATGAGGACATCTAAAATCAGGCACTTCCCCATTTCTAACTCGATAACCCTAAGGCATTCTACCGCTGTGGTAAAAGGACTGCCACTTCGCTATACGGCTCGGCCACAAGAGACCAGCAGGAAGGCCCATTCCTCCACTCTCTTTTAGCCTTGTATATAGATG
The DNA here is from genome assembly GCF_029499605.1 of Hyla sarda. Lineage (NCBI taxonomy): Eukaryota > Metazoa > Chordata > Amphibia > Anura > Hylidae > Hyla > Hyla sarda. The sequence goes on along the minus strand of NC_079189.1, from coordinate 246,015,549 downwards.
CTATGTCTGTTAGCCTTGTCTCCTGCAAAAATAAAATATCAGCATTAATATGGGCAAAAAAATCAAAGGCTGCAAATCTAGCCATATCTGACTTAATGCTGGCAAAATTAATGGATGCCAGAGTCAACGGAGAGGGTGCCACCATCCATGGTGATTGAGTTCGACAGCTTTCTTTTTCCCACCATCCTTCCCATCCACCCTACTACCCTCCTCATCAGCTGATGGTTTACCCCGTTTAGTGAGACGGATGTATCCATTTTCCCTTTATATCCATTTTCCTCGTCCCCTGACTCTGGGCTAGTCCCCCCCCCCCGAAGACATAGGTTCTCCAGGAAGAGAGGACTCAGCGTCTCCTGTGGGCCCCACCGCAACATCCGGAACCTCACCCCCAGCATCCTCCTTCTCTGAGGAAATGTCGAGGAGGGCTCGGAACTGGTTGGAGAGACCAATCAGAGGGAGGTCAGTTGTACCTTCCTTTGGCATCAGGCGGGGTTAGAAGACGTTAAATCTTCCTTTTTCTTATTCCTCCGAGTACCCCACTTTGTTTCTGCCCATCTCCCACTGAACTCATCCGTACTCTCACCATGGGAGAACAGCGAGGAGACGACATGAAGATGCTCACTATTCTGCTGGTAAAGTCACTGTGTGCATTCATTACATTACTTATCCTAAGTTATATCCTGTATTATACTCCAGAGCTGTACTCACTATTCTGCTGGTGAGGTCACTGTGTACATACATTGCATTACTTTTCCTGTACTGATCGTGAGTTATCTCCTGTATTATATTCCAGAGCTGTACTCACTATTCTGCTGGTGGGATCACTGTGTACATACATTACATTACTTGTCTTGTACTGATCCTGAGTTATATCCTGTATTATACTCCAGAACTGTACTCACTATTCTGCTGGCGGGGTCACTGTGTGCATACATTACATTACTTATCCTGTACTGATCCTGAGTTATATCCTGTATTATACTCCAGAGCTGTACTCACTATGCTGCTGGTGAGGTCACTGTGTACATACATTACATTACTTATCTTGAACTGATCCTGAGTTATATCCAGTATTATACTCCAGAACTGTACTCACTATTCTGCTGGTGAGGTCACTGTGTATATACATTACATTACTTATCCTGAGTTATATCTTGTATTATAGAGAAGGCCTTTAACTATATATATGGGGCACATAGAGGCCTTTAACTATATATATGGGCCACAGAGGGGCCTATAGCTATATAATGGGCACAGATTGGCCTACAACTATATATGGGGGCACTATTACTGTGGGGCAATACTAATGGGGGTTTGTATAGAGTTGAGGATTGTGCTGGAGAAAAGAGCCTAAAATGTTTGTCTGGCAGGTTCTGTGGAGAGGAGTCTTGGTTGGGAGAAGTCATTATGATGGTCTTGAACGGATAGAGAAGAAAAGGAAAGTGAGCTCCTCCAATCAGAGAAGACGCCCCCTGTGACTGACTCAGAGAAGACGCCCCCCTGTGATCGACTCATGTGAGTCTATAATATCATGCTGTATTCTCCTGATTGTGTCACTTGTACATTCTGCAGTTATGTTTAGGGAAACAACTACTCCCAGCATTCCCTCACCACTGCTTCTATCATACTGGGAGTTGTAGTTTCACATGGTTACAACATCTTTAGTGCTTTTCCCTTACTTGGCAATTGGTATATTTGATTATTATTATAGTTGAAATAATTTTCTGCAACGCTCTACACCAGGGGGGTCCTTCACGCCAAGTAGGGAACCTATTAAAAGCTTGAACCCCCTGCTGCTATCATTTGAGCCTCACCTCAGTTTAGAACATAGAGTGGTCTCACCTAATACATCTGCGCTGTAATGCTCCTTATTGGGGTTTGTGTTCCCTGGCTTGAAGTAGCATCAGCGGCATAAAGCAAAATCTTGTAGGCCCCACCCCCTTGCCCCCTCCTTTTTGTTGCCCCGTTCTCGGCCATGCCCACGTTACTGTTCTGTGGGTGAGTTCCCATGCCTGTATAATGCTAAGTTTCCACTTGTTTTTTCTCCTGTGTTTTTTGTGTGAAAAAACGCTAGAAAATACACCAGTGCAATTTCTTGCGTCTGACGTTTTTCGGGCGTTTTTGCATTTGAGTGGAAATAGCATTTTTGGCCCCTTTGCCATTTTTTGTTGGGTACCCAAAAAAAGTGATGGAAACAAATGTATTTAACGAAATGTATATATTTTTTTTTTATAACGAATAATATAAGGGATCAATTTATGTGGGCGAGCAGGGCACAAAAAATTTAGCCAACAATAAAAAAAAAATGTCTTCTTTTATTTATTATTATTTTTTTTAAATATTTTTTAGGTAGTACTACTACTTCCAGCAAATAACACACTGTTCCATGATGGAAGTAGTAGCTCCTGTACTAATAGACAGATCGCGCCGGGGGTCACTCTTGACACCCAATGCAATCGTCCATAATATAGCAGAGATTCGGGGCGGCTCTATACAGCGCTCGCATCTCTGCAGTATACTCCGGGCCGGCCAGTGATGTGAATAGAAATTCACATCACTCATTCATATTTTCCGCCCAGAGTGGGGATTGGCCGGATGGTGGCAGCCAATCCCTGCTCTCAGCGGGAAATATGAATGGTGAGTGGCCGGTCAGAGTACATAGCAGAGATGCGAGCACAGGAGAAAGACGCTCCGCATCTCAGGGAGGAAAGATGATCGCAGTGGGTGTCAGGAGTGACACCTGCTGTGATCTGTCCTTAACTGCAGGTACTACTGCTCCCAACATGGAGCACACTCTGCTCCATGCTGGGAGCTGTAGTACCTGCATTAATAGACAGATCACAGTGAGTGATCTTCCTGTATAATGCATAGATTCGGGCAGCCAGCCGCTCTTCTGTGGTCCCCTGCTCTGACGTATATATATATATATATATATATATATATATACATATACACCTATTCATATTTCCCACAGAGAGTTGTGATTGGTTGGAACCATCTGGGCAATCACAGATCTCTGTAGGAAATACGAATGGGTGTATATACACGGCAGTGCAGGGGACCATAGAAGAGCGGCCGGCTGCATCTATACATTATACAGAAGGATCGCAACGATCTGTCAATTAGTACAGGTACTACTACTCCCATTATAGAACAGTGTGTAGTAGTACTACTTAACCCCTTAAGGACTCAGCCCATTTTGGCCTTAAGGACTCAGACAATTAAATTTTTACGTTTTCATTTTTTCCTCCTCGCCTTCTAAAAATCATAACTCTTTTATATTTTCATCCACAGACTAGTATGAGGGCTTGTTTTTTGCGCGACCATTTGTCCTTTGTAATGACATTACTCATTATATCATAAAATGTATGGCGCAACCAAAAAACACTATTTTTGTGGGGAAATTAAAACGAAAAACGCAATTTTGCTAATTTTGGAAGGTTTCGTTTTCACGCCGTACAATTTCTGGTAAAAATGACGTGTGTTCTTTATTCTGAGGGTCAATACGATTAAAATGATACCCATTATTACATACTTTTTTATTATTGTTGCGCTTAAAAAAAATCACAAACTTTTTAACCAAATTAGTACGTTTATAATCCCTTTATTTTGATGACCTCTAACTTTTTTATTTTTCCGTATAAGCGGCGGTATGGGGGCTAATTTTTTGCATGATTTGTAAATTTTTTTGATACCACATTTGCATATAAAAAACTTTTAATACATTTTTTATAATTTTTTTTTATAAAATGTATTAAAAAAAATAGGAATTTTGGACTTTTTTTTTTCCGTTCACGCCGTTCACCGTACGGGATCATTAACATTTTATTTTAATAGTTCGGACATTTACGCATGCGGTAATACCAAATATGTCTATAAAAAAAAAATTTATGCTTTTTGGGGGTAAAATAGGAAAAAACGGACGTTTTACTTTTTATTGGGGGAGGGGATTTTTCACTTTTTTTTTACTTTTACTTTTACATGTTTTAAAAATTTTTTTTACACTTGAATAGTCCCCATAGGGGACTATTCATAGCAATACCATGATTGCTAATACTGATCTGTTCTATGTATAGGACATAGAACAGATCAGTGTTATCGGCTATCTTCTGTTCTGGTCTGCTCGATCTCAGACCAGAGCAGGAGACGCCGGGAGCCGGATGGAGGAAGGAGAGGGGACCTCCGTGCGGCGTTATGAATGATCGGATCCCCGCAGCAGCGCTGCGGGCGATCCGATCATTCATTCAAATCGCGCACTGCCGCAGATGCCGGGATCTGTATTGATCCCGGCACCTGAGGGGTTAATGGCGGACGCCCGCGAGATCCCATTGCCGGCGGGTCCCTGGCTGCGATTAGCAGCCGGGATCAGCCGCGCATGACACGGGCATCGCTCCAATGCCCGCGGTTATGCACAGGACGTAAATGTACGTCCTGGTGCATTAAGTACCACCTCACCAGGACGTACATTTACGTCCTGCGTCCTTAAGGGGTTAAAGAATGTAAAAAAAAAAAAGTGAAAAACACACACACTACATTTTTATTATTGTCAGCTACATTTATAGTGCCCTACCTGCCCACATAAGTTGATCACTGTTTAAAAATGTATTACATTTCTTTATAATAAAGATAAATTTCACAAAATAAAATTTTTTCCATCCCTACTGCATCTTTTTTGGATCGCTAAAGTCCAAAAAAGAATAAAAATTGCATGAAAAAAATGACGTGATAAAGAAGCCACAAGGTGGCGAAACGTCGGGCCTTGGCGCGCTACATCTGACTCTGATCACCACTGGGTAATTTACTGCTTTGTCACTTTAGGTTGATATGTTATCATCTATTTCCCTTCACTCACTTGAGTGATAAGATATTACTCTTTTTTCTAATTTACTGATCTGCCTTTATGGCTGAATGTATTTATGTGCAGCGCCAATTTTTGTGCAGTCTCCTATCATGTTAACCAGTATTTTAATTGTCTTTGATTGTCTGATGCTTAGTATATGTAAATTTTAATCTTGTTTGTATTAATAAAGTGATTCTTGATCTGTAGTCACGCCTTGTGTTTGGTTTTGAAGGATTTAATTTTGATCTAGCGTGGGATCTATTATTCGAAGAGGGGGATTTTCTGAGGCATCTAGTTCATATGATGCCTAAGGCAATTGAAATTAGTAGCTCTATGCATATTACATACCTTCCAACATTTCAAAATTATTATTATTTTTTTTTTTTATCACTCTTATCAATACAAGCAATTGCACTCTACAATATCGCTCTTGCATTACCACATCACCGCAATTTTCTATTAGTAGGCCCTTCCTCCAGTCTCCATGCCAGTTGTCTCCAGTCACAGGGCCTTCCTTATACTGTGACAGCCCTGCCTGGCCAATCAGGAGTCAGGCCAATCAGAGGAGGTTGTGCCACTGGCTGTGCCTCCTGGAGGTGGGATATTTAAATGCTCATAGTTTATTCTAACCTTACTCCTAAAAGCAGCTCATCGTTCATCATTGTGTATTTCAGTATATTGCTTGCTAGGGTTTCTGACCTGCATGCTTGTGACCTGGCTCTCCTTCTGCCTAATGATTTTGTACCTCATTGTCCTCCTGATATTCCCTTTATCTTGCCCTACCACACCTGCGTGTTTGTTTGTCTCTGTGTTTCCGTTTGGTATTCCTGACCTCGGCTTGCTCTATAGTTAACCCTTTGCTTTACATATTTTTTCCTAACATTTCTGATAGTTGCCATATAGAGTATATGAGGGCAGTATAGGAGCCTCTGCCTAATTCTATATCGGGGCAGTATAGGGTCTAGTTTACTAAATGACATGGTAGTAGTAGGCCCTGTCTTCCCCTACACAAACAGTGAGTCCTAGCAGCCACTCCCAGGTCCTTTGGTGTGCACTTAAGCTGGGTCACACAACGAAGCAGACTCTCCTTCTTCTTTGTGATCAGCCCGGGATCGGCAGTTGGGGCCCGACTCTTGTGCTGAACTTACTATTTAGCAGAGCATTCTGGCCACCTCCTTCGGAGACACACTTGTGTAATAGCCTGCCCAGCCAATCACTGGTTGAGACAGGGTCCTTCTCAGCTGGTGATTGGCGGAGCAGGCCATCACTCCTGCACAACTCTGAAGGTGGAGCTGGAGCAGGGCTCGAGTCCTGCAGGAACGCACAGGAACGGAGGAGGAACGCTGTCCCTGTTACACTAGTCCTGCTGGACCGACCTCTGAATTATTCTTACCCTCCCTCTGACTCCTCCCCTGGCCCAGACTGCTAGATACTGGAGATGTAGGACCTGTGATGATGTCACCATCACATGTTGGGGGGCGGAGCTTAGCTGTGGAGGAGAGGGAAGATCGTGGTTGAAGGACCTGTGTGATGCTGTGGAGGAGGCGGCGCTGAGCTGGAGGAGAGGTCACAAGTCACTCCAGTAAGGTAATTACATAGAAGGAGATTTGTTACAGTGTGTCACCCCAGATGCATGGAATAGCCTTCCTGCAGAAGTGGTCGCTGCAAATACAGTGAAGGAGTTTAAACATGCATGGGATAAGCATAAGGCTACCCTTCATATAAGATAGGACCAGGGACTATTGATGGGCCAAATGGTTCTTATCTGCCGACACATTCTATGTTTCTATATGTTTCTAGTAAGGAGATTACATAAGGAGGAGGTTTGTTACAGAGTGTCACTCTTATACTCCGTAGGCAGCTGTATGCCTGTGGCCTGTAAGAATCCTGGAACCGTGCAGGATGTCGCAGGATGTCAAGTTTTAGCTTGGACATTTTCAGGTTTGTTTTTTTGCGCAAGCTGGGGGGGGGGGGGGGGGGGGGGGGGAATTGGTGTATTAGAAATCTTGGGTGAGTTCCCACACTTTTTTTTCCAGGACTTGACCCCTGAGCTGGAGCACTCAGGGAAAAAGCTGCTGAAATGTAAGTTCAGTGTAAGAGTCAGGCCCCATACAGGTGATCATCCCCATGCAATCAAACACTTATTCCTTGTCCTGTAAATAGGGGATATGTTTTGAGATATTATATTGAGAGCATATTTAATCAGTGGTAAAAAGGAAGGACCTCATCTTTTTATAGTACAGACTCTCAGGAATTTCTCATGGACTATTGTTATATGTTAATGTGTCAGAAGATAACAGTTAATGTCTCCCAGTGTTTTCTGGAGACAGAAAAGATTGGTAATGGTCATGGGTATCTTACACATTAGATCCGCTACCAGGCTCTTAATGGCACAGAGATTTTTTTTGTATGAATGCTGTATAAATTAAAGTACAACACAGACAATGAAGCCCCTTTACTGAATTATACACAATGTTGGCACTGATTGTTACAAGTGGGGAAGGAGAGTCAGAGTAATTCATATTAAACTAGAACATTTATGTAGGAATGATTTTATAAAAGCTAGATACAAACAAAAACCTTTTCGAGAAATGTGCTCACTGCGTCATTCCTGTATGTGATTTTATAATATGTAAACTGACATGACGGATAGGAATAAACCATGGATTTTAATAGTTTTATCAGAAAAATAAACTCACTGTTTGAGAGTTATGCTATGGTCCCAAAGTGTATTTAATGGTAAAATATGCATCTCTAAAATCGCAGAAAATTTTCGGTCATATTGTTAACATTAGTGTGCTCTATGTCAGTCTATGAGGAAGTGGTTGTGTGTACACATAATATGTAAAAAAAAAAAAAAAAAAAAAAAAAAAAAAACAGACATATTTTTTTCAACCGAAAAAATAAGTGAGAAGAATCAGAACAGGAACAAGAAATCTGTAGTCTATTATTTTTTAAGCAATCAGAAGTATCCACAGCATCTGAGCTGTTCAACAGAGGAGGGAGATTCAGAATTGTTGTTATTTAATCACATTTAGTGGTATTTTACCCCAAAATGGTAAAACCAATGAGAACTACAGCTCACTTCACAGAAAACAAGTTCCAAATAGTAATACATAATAAAAACTATATCTATTTAGTATTATTAACCTACATTGACATAGATGTATATAACATTTTGGAATACTTATGTGTAAAATCCTTTCACTTTCTTGTAAATCAGTCTTCTCTGCTTCTGATCCGCTACTATCTTCCCTTTCAGATATCGTCCTGCTTTCCCTTCCAGTTTGCTTATCTGTTAACATAGATAAGACAATTTCCCACGATAAAAACATGTACCTCTAAATGAATCATATAGTTATCAAATAGGTATGGAAGGAGGAAATATTACTATAATACTATTACTGACCATATCCAGTATATCAAGACCAACATTACCAATAATACCAAGAAGATATATTATTACCATACACCTCTTAATCAGGTAAGCAATGGACATGTGTCGATTGTTTGTTTATGTTCACTGGATAAGATAGCCATTATAGAGTACGATCTGACATAGAAAAATGCTTTTTTATTCTTGTACTTTATTCCTGTAATCAAGCAGGGACAAGTATGAAAGAGTGAGCGAGGAGGCATTCTAGCCTACAGAACACCAGGGGTCCCTCTTTAAAGAGTACCTGTCATGATCTTGTTAAACTTTATAATCCTCCCAGTTCACTGCCCCCATCATGATAAATAGTGTTGAGCAGCATAGGCCATATTGAAATTCGCGATATTTTGCGAATATATGGACGATTATTCGTCATATATTCGCTAAATTTGCAAATTCGTAATATTCGCGTTTTACTTTCGCATATACAAAAATTTGCGTATGCGACAATTCGCGTATGCGAAAATTAGCATAGACAAAAATTAGCAAATGCGAAAATTCGCAAATGCGAAAATTCTCACGCCAGTCTCACACAGTAATATTAGAGCCTTCTTTACACCACACAAGCTGGAAGCAGAGAGGGATGATCACTGTGATTTGTACTGTGAAAAAAAAAAAAAAAAAGAATATTCGTAATTACGAATATATAGTGCTATGTTCGCGAATATTCGCGAATTCGCGAATATGCGATATTCGTGAATGAAATTTGCATTGCGAATATTCGCGAGCAACACTAATGATAAACCACCCCCTTTATTTATTTATTTATTTATTTATTTTTGTTTTCTACTCCTTGATATTGCTCTGTAGTCCAAGGTCTGTGCAAGAGATGGGGGGGGGGGGGGGGGTTCATGTGCTGTGGACAAGTAGGAAGACACCTAGTGGCAGCTTTTTTAAACACAAATTAAACATAGAAAACGTAATTTTTTCTAACAAAGTAAATTAGAAAGATTTTTTTTATTTACCATAAAGAGTGCAATAGCAAAAAATGTTTTAATGAGAGTGCCCATGTGGTGTCCCGGTACCGGATTGCATCCGTTACCTTGTGGTGAGGTCCCCAAAGTCAGAGTCCCTAGGTAACGGTGGGGTCCTCATCAATAGTTGGCCCCTTGTCACCCCTTTAATAGTTAAAATTATTCAAATTCAATGTGTAAATATGTGAATAAAGTGTACTTACCTTGTTGCAGTGTCGCAGGACCTGCGGGTCACGTGATGCGTTCCAAAACTCTATGGTTTCTGGTTCAAGGACCTTTGGAGGAAGTCAGGTGATCGCCCACCATGCATTGTAACGGTGAGTGACAGCTGACACGGGCCAATCCAAAACAGCCCTGCCCCTGCCCATATAAGGGAGCAGCGGCCATTACTTTCTCTCTTTCCTCGTGGGCTGCTGATGGAGGAGGATCTACGCAGCTGTCATCAGCAGTGATTAGGCCCAAGCCTTGCGGCAACGGCCATCTTTACAAGACTGTGAGTTATCTCAATCCCTATTAACTCCGCAAGATCACCGGAGCTAAATAGACCCCTAAATCCGGACGGATATCTGCATCAATCGTAATTCTAATAATCCTTTGGTTAAGTCAATGGTCCTCGGCATCTGTCAATCACTGCCGTGCTGTATAGAGACTGTATTGCTAAGACTGTTGCTGTTAATTGGATGTACATTCATTTACACACGCACCTATCGTTTCTGGGAAGGGTGGCGATAGGCCGAAGATTTACCTCAGAGTATTAACCCGCACCCTGGCGTCACGAGTGACAGGGGTTAAATTAACCCCTCATATACCGAAGCAACACCCCAACTACACTACACCCCAAGGCAGTTACCACACCCATTTAACACTTGGTACATGAGAATTAAAGGGGTAGTCCACTGTAAATTGTAAATTACTTCTATTAAAAAATCTTAATCCTTACAGTGTTTATCAGCTGCTGTTATGATCCACAGGAAGTTCTTTTCTTTTTGAATTTCCTTTCTGCCTGACCGCAGTGCTCTCTGCTGACACCTCTGTCCATTTTAGGAACTGTCCAGAACAGGAGAGGTTTTCTGTGGGGATTTGCTCCTACTCTGGACAGTTCCTAAAATTAGTTATGGAAGCACAGACAGATATATGAAAGGTAACATGTGCCTCTTTGCCCTAACACGTATCCAACAGTGTCAGCAGTTTGAATTGCAACTGACAGATTTCCTTTAAGTTTTAATACTATGATTCCATGATATAACAATACCTTTTATTGTGATGACCACCCAAAATCACACCAAATAAGTGGTCTTCTAGGCAAATGGTCTTCTCAAACAATGCATAATAAATATAGTCCTGCACTCACCGCAGTCCACCGCTGCTACAGAAGAAGCATCATGATGCCGGAAGAAGTGCACATTTGCACAAAACCACCAGTTGTGGCCTCTGAGCCCCTGTGCAATCCCCGTTACCTCCATGATGCCTCTCCTGTAGCAGTGGTGGATTGCGGTGAGTGCAGGACTCGTGCTCTTGTTATATATTTATTACTTACCTACATTGTGTTCTGTCCTTGCACCACCATACCACCCTAGGGACATTTATAGTATTGGAGCTTTCAGGGTTGATTTCTCCAGGTGGTAATGTTTATGCATTGGGCTTTTTTGTGTTCTTGAATGGTGCCTCCGATCTCTGTTTTTTGTACATCAGTTTATACATAACAATGCATAATAAATATGGAATTGAAAATCTGGTCTGGGTACGAGGTTTATTCTTCTCAAAGAGATGTTCTTTTAGTTGTTTTATGGTGATGCAGTTCGGAAGTTATCCTTTCATTGTGCCCTCAGCAATATGTGTTTTTTGAGACATCTGTACTGGGCTAAATTTAATTGCATAAAATAAGGGTTGCAGCTTTTACATACTTGCCAGTAATATTTTCTACTACATTAGAAAATGCAGAACGCATCATGTATTTACTCATAGAAGCAGAGATGTTCATTATTGAGTTGCCGTATAATCTGCATGAGCATCTGTAAAACTGACAGAACACCAGAACAGATCTTGTCCGGAGCTGCTTAATAACTTCCTGGGGAAAGATGATTCAGGCAGTGAAATATTGTATCACCCAGTGAGAACACTGCTTTCCCTGTTACTTCACCCATCACTAAAGGCTCTTTGATATAATTCAGATTCAAGCGACATGATGTGGGTAACTAGGTAACCAGTACTTTACGAGTTTATGGGTATATAAGAAATGGCCATACCCACTCTTTCATGCAAGAAAAAGTTTTAACCACAAGGCTGTAGTTTTTAACATATGCTGGCAAATATTACAATAATACTAATAATACATCTTTATCCAGAGTTTTCTGGGGTAATTGTATAGAAAATATGGCATTTAGGCTGAACAGTATTTTTAAAGCCCTGTGCTCCTTTTCCTAACACATATGTCATTGTAAGATTAATAATAACTCTCTCTTATAATTCCTTATGATCTAATAAAAGTGAATGTAACCAGATATTGAGACACCTTCTTAATTTCTAATCTGTTTCTACTTTATGATTTGGTGTTTTTTTTAACATAATTTTTAGTACCTTAACAACATTTGGCGATATGCTTTACAGACCCTATTCACTTGTACGGGAGGAATCTATTTGCTCATTCTGTGAGGTCATTCTATAGGAAATGGTAGACAGAGCTCTGAGTATCACTTATTGTGAATGGCATGGTCCCATCTTATCTACTGTATATACTGGTGTCACCTTTTCCTGTAATCCTGTCTGCGATGACAAGGAGGAAACCGATGAAAGTGATAATTACGGAACAGAAACTGTCAGCTTATTAATAGGCTTAGTGGCCATAATGAAAATTGCAAGTTTTCAAGTTTATGTTTTAATATAGATAGCAGTAGGTAAAATTAGAAAAAAAAAGTCACCAAATAGTCTTAAAATATATGTTTAACATGAAACCTTGATTTAAATAAGAGATAATTTTGTGCTAGACATTCCTTTTCTGCAATTGAGAACGGGGGAATTTTCCCCCGAAAACGCATCTTGCATGTGTCCACCTTGTATACACTAATAAATGTAAATACTTTATTTTAAACTAGACTGGAATCGATTTGGTCTCTATTTGGTCTCAGCAGATCACTATTTTTCTTCCTCAACGTAACCTCATCTTCTTGCCGACCTCCGACCAAAAGTAGGCCACACAAGCTGCAGCCTGAGATCGCTCATCTGACCCCATACAGAGGGGGGATACGCATATACCAAGACTAGCCCCAGGTGAGCACGTTTCACAACTGGGGCTATAGTGGGGACAAAAAAAACACGGAATTACGCGAGGCGCTGTCCTCTCCATCTTTTTTTCTTCCTTTATTTGAATTTTCTGATGACACATTTTCTTTAAACAGTATCAAGAAAACACAAACCAGAAATACAGTCCAATGAGTAAATCTTACAGGGTTTGCGTCTGATCGACCTGTGCCTGAGATCTGTACATTGCTGCTAAAACAATAACATTAGCATGAAGTAAGATATGACAGATGTCCCCTATGTTTGTATGCTGTACACATATAATCACAGTGAACTCTTCCGGCATAGAAGCAGGAAGAATCACAGAACTATCAAAATAGCGAAAGCTAACTGTTGACAACTCTAGTCTCCCGTTCTTAAAGGGCTATCCCATAATTACTAAATTAACCTGTCTTCTATTAATCAATGAAGTTTCCCAGGAGATGACAGATCTTATATGACTTTTTCCATCATTAGATTTCCCTAGATTTACAGGAAAAACTTCAGCCGATTTGTCGAATTTTCTTAAAAAAATTGATTCGGTCCGAATTTATTCGCAGCGAATCGCTATTAAAAATCGCTATTAAAAATTGCTATTTCTGGCCTACAGAGATGCTCAATAGGGGTGTAGAACACTTTGGCTTGTCCTTACACGCATAGGGAGTGTGCTGTGTTAGTGAAATAATACTGTTATTCAGTATGACATGCAGATTACAGGCATCGCTATTAGAATCACTGCTGCAAAGCGTCTGGATGTGGTAGATTTTTTATGTAATTTTTATTTAATTTAATTTGAATTTAGTTAAATTTTTTGATTACCCATTCTGGTGAGCATCGAGTCCTCCGACAGGCGAGATACCAGCTGTTCCAGCCCCTGCCTCTCAGCGCCCCCTGACTGTGAAAGTGCGAATGTTTCATTTAATCATATAAAGTAAAGTATAGACACTGGCACCAAAGCCTATTTTTTTTAGACATGTGTAGGAGATATTAGGATAAATACAGTTCATGCTTCAACGGTTATTTAGCTGAATGGCCCATGTATAGTGTTCAATGAATGGTGCTCACAAGTAGTAAAAGTTCGTGTAAATATCTTCACAAAAGGTATCGAAAAGATTGGAGAACTCATCCAAAATCTTGAACATGCTTTTATTTCATCAATGATGCAACATGACACGGTAGGAGCAGGGTAGACGGGTGCGGACAGGAGGCTGAGGGGACATACAGGTGGGGGCTCCCCCACCTGTATGTCCCCTCAGACTCACACCCGTCTACCCTTCTCCTACCGCATCATGTTGCATAAGTGATGAAATAAAAGCCTGTTCAAGATTTTGGGTGAGTGCTCCTATCTTTTCGACACCTTTTGTGAAGATGTTTCATTTAATCAGTTATGGTTTATTGTTAATTCCACAGGTAATATGACGTCGTCGACCATAGGGCCTCAGTCTTGAAAAGATTACATCGATTTTTTTAAATTTAAGATTTATATTAGCTTCAGTTTAATGTCCCGGCGTTTAGTTTGAACTAATACTGTATGACCACAAAACCCAATCTAACAAGGAGTCACATGGCGGCACAATGACAGAGCCTAGAGGTGGCAGCAGCATGAGGAGACCATAATCTGGCAGAATGACACAGCCTGGAATTGGAGGAAGCAAGTGGAGACCATATAGTGGCTGAATGGCACAGCCGGGAGTTGGCAGAAACATGAGGAGAGCAAAAAGCCTCACAATCCCTAAAATTAAAAGATTAATTTTCTAATTTAAATTGAAGATTTATGGTAGCTAGTGCTACCATAACATTTTTTAGGTAATGTCCTAGGCACAGCAGCATGAGTAAACCATATAGTGGCTGAATGACACAGCCTGGAGCTGGCTGGCGGCAGCATGAGGAGACAATAGGGCTTCACAATCCCAAAGATTAATGAAGAGGAATTTTCTAATTTAAATTAAAGGTTTATGGTGGCTATGATCTTCTCATGCCGATTTCTTTATGAATGACTTTTAGCAATTCCTCCCCTGTGTGACTCCGTTCGCCAAGGCAAACCATGTGAAGAACAGCGTGACACCACCGTGTCCTGCACACATGGTATGTTGAAGGGGCACTGAGACTTGTCCATGCAGTGGAGGCTGAGTACACGGTGGTGGATGAGGAGGCGGAGTCGCACACTGTCACAGAACCAACGGCCTGAGAGCGTGGAGGAGAAAGCGGCAGGACCTGTCCAAGTTGGTGTTGTGGCTGTGCAGGAACCACATTCATCCAGTGGGCCATAAAGGACATGTATTGTCCCTGACCATAGTTACAGCTTCAGACATCGGCACTGCCGTGCACTTTGGTACACACCAACAGGCTCAAGGACTGGCCCACCTTCTCTTCCACAAAATTGTGCAGGGCTGGTACTGCCTTCTTCGCAAAGAAATGATGGCTTGGGACTCTCCACCTTGGCTCGGCACAAGCCATCAGTTCTCTGAAAGGTGCAGAGTGTACCACTTGAAAAGGGAGGGACTGCAGCACCAGCAATTCGGACAGGAGCACATTCAGCTTCCGTGCCGCTGGATGAGTGGGCGCATACTGTTGTCTCTTGGACATGGCTTCGCTGATGGATTGCTGGCGGAATGAATGACTAAAAGTAGGAGGAGCAGGAGCATCTGGAGCGACAGAAGGAGGGTATGACACACAGTTCCCTTTAGCTGAGGTGGTAGAGCCTTGGTTGGCTGAAAGAGGGAGCGGCGTGCCACTGGGTGATGGGTCTGGCTGGACAACCACATTGAAGCCATGGTTCTCCCAGGCCGCTTTATGGTGGCGCAGCATATGTTGATGCAGGGCCGTGGTGCCAACATTGGGACCCTGGCGACACTTCACCTTCTGCCAACACATCTTGCATGTGGCCAGGTTAAGATCCTCTGGATGCTTGATGAAAAACTGCCACACCGCCGAGTAGCTGATTTTCCCACCAACAGTCCGCACTAATTGACTGCTACTGCCGCTGTCTCCAGGAAACTGTTCCACTACCCCCCGGGAGGTAGGCTGCCGCGAAGCAGGTGGTCTCCCCCGGGCATGTTTGGGTCCAGAATTTCCACTTCTGCCACCATGCTGACTGACAATCATGCTACCACCTTGCTGGCTCAGCTGCTGCCTCACGGGCAACCTGCAACCCTCTTCTCCTGATGTTGATGAAGCCCCTTCTGCACCCGGGTCCCAATTGCGATTGGCTTCATCATCAACAAGTGTCTGCTCGTCACTGATGTCCTCCTCAGGTTCCTCAACAGTGTCTGCTTCAGGACCCTGTACGCTGGCAACACCACCTCCCACGTCAGTCTCCTCATCACTACTTGCCTGCCTAGCGGAGGAAGCAGCGGATGTCTCCTCTACTTCTTGTCTGTCCAGTAGCTGCTGACTGTCCTCTATTAGATCGTCCTCAGTGAATAGTGGAGCTAAACCCACAGCATAAGTTACTTCTGTAGGGGAGGGAACAGCATAGGACAGAGGTAATGGAAGGACAGGGACCACTCCCGGGTCATGCCAACTTAGGGTTGTGTCTGAGGAACCCACCGACTGTTGACTGTGGGTATCAGATGTCACTTGTGATGAAGTGGATGACCGTGTTATCGCTGTGACTCCTGCTGCCACTCGCCCCCTAGTGTGCTGTAACCTCTGCTTGCGCCTAATGAATTTAGGCCCTTGCCTCTCCTCTGTGAATGTCCTGGCACTTCTCTGCCTGTCATACTTAGTGCTTATATTAGTGCTGTGCAGTATACCGGTTCATACCGAATGCCGAATTTTTTTTCCTGCACGATATTAATTTTTCCCATACCGCAATGCCGGTTGTGCCCCTCCCCCCAACCTCGAATGAATGAATTATCAGCCGCAGCGGCTGTCCTCACATCAGGGAACTAATCATATGTGACCCGCGGGCGCTGTTCTGCTTCTCTCCCCCCCCCCCCCAATTAATTATCAGCCCAGTGCTGCGCTGTCCCCCACATCAGGGAACTTATCATATGTCACCCGCGAGCGCTGCTTCTCTCCCCCCCCCTCCAAATAATTATTAGCCGCTGCGCTGTACTATCCTGTGCCCGGGCTGCAAAAATAAACTTTAACTCACCTTCCGACATTCCTTGTTACCGGCCTCACGGTCCCTCCGCTGCGGTCCTGGAGATGGGAACATCACAGAGCCATGAGCCTATCACCGGCCGCAGCAATGTCCTGCCTCGGCCGGTGATAGTCTGAGCCCACTGTCATGTAAGGAGCCGGCTGGCTTCTTACATGACAATGCGCTCAGCCTATCACCGGCCGAGGCGGGACATCACTGCGGCCGATGATAGGCTGAGCGCACTGTCATGTATGAAGCCGGCCGGCTCCTTACATGACAATGTGCTCAGCCTATCACCGACCAAGGCAGGACATCGCTGCGGCCGGTGATAGGCTGACGGCTGTGACGTTCCCATCCCCAGGACTGCAGCGGACGGACCGTGACGTCGGAAGGTGAGTTAAAGTTTATTTTGTTTATTTTTACAGCCCGGGCACAGGATAGTACAGTACAGCGCAGCGGCTAATTATTTGGGGGGGGGGGGGAGAGAAGCAGCACTCGCAGGTGACATATGATTAGTTCCCCGATATGGGGGACAGCACAGAGCTGGGCTGATAAACCGGGGAGGGGGGGGGGGGAGAAGCAGCACCCACGGGTCACATGATTGGGGGGGTGAAAAATACCGTTAAATACTGTGGAACCGCCATAACTTACAAAAATACAGTGATGCACATTTTTGGTCCTACCACCCAGCTCTAGCGTATATGAGGGGAATACAATAAGCTTCACTACGCTTAAAACAGTACTTGTCTGGAGCAGCAAGTGTGTACTTTTGGCTGGCCTTTTACAGTAACTAGGCCCTTAAAGGGTAGCTCCCACCATCCTATATTTTTTTTTCTGTCCTTGCCTATTGCTAATCTATCCCTAACCCCCTCCCTGCTTTAAATTTTTCTTTTTGCTATATTAAAAATAACTTTTTGTCTGCCTGGTAGTGTGCTCACTACCAGGCAGAATTCCCCAGCTGGCACCACATCACTGATGCCTGCTGGGGACAACACTTCCGCCCTTAGTTTATCTACACAGGGTGCCTCCAGCTGTTTCACCACTACAACTCCCAGCTTGCCCTGACATCTATTGGCTGTCAGGGCATGCTGGGAGTTGTAGTAATGAAACAGCTGGAGGCACCCTGTGTAGATAAACTATAAGTTAGTGCCATGCGGCGCTACGGCGCTAGCCCGTTCAGTCTGTCAACCCCCCCCATAGTTCCCTCCATCACAAACCCCCCCCCCCCGCGCGCATATCCCGTTCCCTCCATCACAAACCCCCCGTCCGCATACCCCGTTCTCTCCGTTATACTTACAGATACTGCAGAGTCCGGCAGCGGGTGTGCAGGGACAGCGGCGGTGATGACATGTGCGGGAGGAGTGGCCTCCCATCCAGTGGCCGGGGAGCCAATGCGCTCGCTCCCGCCTGTCTGATTGACAGGCAGGGAGCGAGAGCAGCCTAAATGAAAAAGGACTGATTGCCAGGCCAAAATCAGTCCTTTTTCAGGCGTGACATCACGCCAGGCTGCAGCCGGCCACTAGGAGGGTGACCCCCATTGGCCGGTTTTTAAACGTAAATTTCACCCTGATAATGCAAAAAAAAAAAATTATGACAATATATTAGTGATGTGTTGTAGTACATAAGTACTACAACATATCAAAAAATTAAGTTGGTGACAGTGCCCATTTAAGACTTTATCAAGAACAAAATGGTACAACACTTAGATGTACTTATGTGGTATGCACTTATGAGGGCAGAAAAATGCGCTACAGTACCCTTAAAAAAGTATGTGTACAACACCAGCCGGTGAGTACTTTTGACTGTCCTTTCACAGTATCTAGGCCCTTGAGACTTTATCAAGAACAAAATGGTACAACAGTTAGATATACGTATGTGGTATGCAATTATCAGGGCAGAAAAATGTGCTACAGTACTTTTGGCTGTCCTTTCACAGTATCTAGGCACTTGAGACTTTATCAGGAAGAAAATGGTACAACACTTAGATGTACGTATGTGGTATGCACTTATGAAGGCAGAAAAATGTGCTACAGCACGCTTAAAAAAGTTTTTCTGTACAACACCAGCCGGTGAGTACTTTTGGCTGTCCTTTCACAGTATCTAGGCCCTTGAGACTTTATCAGGAACAAAATGGTGCAACACTTAGATTTACGTATGTGGTATGCACTTATGAGGGCAGAAAAATGTGCTACAGTACATTTAAAAAAGTTTTTGTGTACAACACCAGCCGGTAAGTACTTTTGGCTGTCCTTTCACAGTATCTAGGCCCTTAAGACTTTATCAGGAAAAAATGGTACAACACTGAGATGTATGTATGTGATATGCACATATGAGGGCAGAAAAATGCTCTGCAGTACGCTTAAAAAAGTTTTTGTGCACAACACTAGCAGTAGACACCAGTGCTGCAGCACTCAGTCGCTGTGTACTACAGCCAAATCTACAGCAAAGCCGAGTGTGTGATTGTGTGTATACAGCAGAGTCGAGTGTGTGATCGGGTGCATACAGCAGAGCCGAGTGTGTGATCGTGTGTATACAGCAGAGATGAGTGTGTGATCGAGTGTATACAGCAGAACAGAGGCTCTGCTGCATACACTGGATCACACACATGGCTCTGCTGTATACACACAATCACACACTCGGCTCTGATGTATGCACCCGATCACTCACTCGGCTCTGCTGTATACACACAATCACACACTCGGCTCTGCTGTATACACACAATCACACTCGGCTCTCCTGTATACACTCAATCACACAAGTAGTCTCCTGGGAGTTGTAGTTCACCAACACCTCTATTGTATCTCTGTAGTTTCCTGGGGGTTGTAATTCACCAACACCTATATTGTATCTGTGTAGTCTCCTGAGATTTGTAGTTCACCAACACCTCTATTGTATCAGTAGTCTCCTGGGAGTTGTACTTCACCAACACCTATATTGTATCTCTGTAGTCTCCTGGGAGTTGTAGTTCACCAACTCCTCTATTGTATCAGTAGTCTCCTGGGGGTTGTAGTTCACCAACACCTCTATTGTATCAGTAGTCTCCTGGGAGTTGTACTTCACCAACACCTATATTGTATCTCTGTAGTCTCCTGGGAGTTGTAGTTCACCAACTCCTCTATTGTATCTCAGTAGTCTCCTGGGATTTGTAGTTCACCAACACCTCTATTGTATCTCTGTAGTCTCCTGGGAGTTGTAGTTCACCAACACCTCTATTGTATCAGTAGTCTCCTGGGGGTTGTAGTTCACCAACACCTCTATTGTATCTCAGTAGTCTCCTGGGATTTGTAGTTTACCAAACCTCTCTTGTATCTCTAGTCTCCTGGGGGTTGTAGTTCACCAACACCTCTATTGTATCTCTGTAGTCTCCTGGGGGTTGTAGTTCACTAACTCCTCTATTGTATCAGTAGTCTCCTGGGATTTGTAGTTCACCAACACCTCTATTGTATCTCAGTAGTCTCCTAGGGGTTGAAGTTCACCAACAACTATATTGTATCTCTGTAGTCTCCTGGGAGTTGTACTTCACCAACACCTCTATTGTATCTCAGTAGTCTCCTGGGAGTTGTAGTTCACCAACACCTCTATTGTATCTCAGTAGCCTTGTGGGAGTTGTAGTTCACCAAAACCTCTATTGTATCTCTGTAGTCTCCTGGGAGTTGTAGTTCACCAACACCTCTATTGTATCAGTAGTCTCCTGGGATTTGTAGTTCACCAACACCTCTATTGTATCTCTGTAGTCTCCTGGGAGTTGTAGTTCATCGACACCTCTATTGTATCAGTAGTCTCCTGAGGGTTGTAGTTCACCAACACCTCTATTGTATCTCAGTAGTCTCCTGGGGGTTGTAGTTCACCAACACCTATATTGTATCTCTGTAGTCTCCTGGGAGTTGTAGTTCATACACCAGTGTTGGGAAACACTGGCATACACACACACATAACAGGGACTACATCTCCCAGCATGTGTCATTCAGTAGTCCTTCCCCCCCCTCTCACACACAGAATCATCTCCAGTATGATATTTATTCCCTGTAGTCTATACACCACCAGCCCCTGCAGTGTAATGTCTCCTTCACACACACGTCCTCCCCTCCCCCTCCCTGCTCTGTGGTTTGCTCTGTGTTTCCCCCGTAAAAACTTGAAACCTCCCCGTGATAAGTGAGGTCCTGTGTAGACAGAGCAGGGGAGGGGGGAGGAGCTCAGTACGTCCTCATTCTCCCTCTGCTTGAATCTTACAGATAGGGGCGTTTCTGAGGCTGAGCCTATGGCTGCCTCAGAAAGCACCCGCTTATGCATATGCATAAGCAGGGAGGACCGGACGGAGGCTAGGGGGAGCACAAACACTGCTGGGAGCAAGAGATCTCCGTTCCAAAGATGGCGGCTACAATGTAATGAATAGGGGATGGACGCAGGACTACTGGGCTATGCTGGCAACTCTAATATCTCATAAACGGCTGCATATAGGTAAATATAACTAATTGACTGAATTGTATAACTTTTGTTTGGGGAACATTTGGGCAGGGATTTTTGATCACTACAGTTGTCCTTTAAGAAGATGTCTGAGTTTAAGAATGACTGACTCATCTGTCATAGTCTCCTTGTAACACTCACGTTCAGAAGACAGGAACATGGTGGATGTGCATCCGCTGGACCTGTGTGGCAGGTGACTCGGACCGTACCAGGGAGCGGAGTCTAAGGTTCCGCTGGTTTTCACCAGGGATGGACTTGCTGTGGCAGGCGGCACCCAGGTCGCTACCCCTGGCACGGCTCGACCACAAAGGCGGCTGAGGAGATGCGAGGCACAGGAGGGATAAGGCAGCTCGTAGTCTGGATAGCAGAAGATTAGGGCAGGCGGCACGGTTGCGTAGTCAGGACATAGCAGGAGGTCAATAGGTAGGTGGCAGAGACGCAAAGCGAAGGATCAGATACACGGTAAGGCAGAAACAGGAATGCTTTCAATCAGGCTCAAAGCAGCAAAGATCTGGCAGGGGAGTAAGGAGGGTGGAGGAATATATAAGTGAGCCACAGGTGAATTACACTAATGAGCGCACTGGCCCTTTAAATCTTAAAGCTCCGGTGCGCGCACGCCCTAGGGGACGGGGACATGTGCACCAGAGCAGTGAGGCAGAGGCTGGGGCAGGAGAAGCACCAGGTGAGTGATGGACTGGGGCTCATATGTGGGCGTGTCCCGCAGTACGAGTCCCCGCCCTGCCGGCAGCAGCAGGTAATGGGACCATGCGCTCACAGCCAGCGAGTGCGGCCGGAGCGCATAACGTAGCACTCCTGTATTGATTTGGGTGGTACCATGCCTAAATCCTGAGATCTAGACCAATGGATTTGCAATTTCTTTTATATTTTCAGATTTATACATGCTTTTATTTTATTTTCTCCCCATGGTTCTCGGGGGTATTCATAATGCTTGAGCTGATGCTCTGAACTGTTAAGCGGTTCAAAAAGATCAATATGTTTTTGTTTAAGATGTTGAAGAGTGTTGAAGAGTACAGCCATGTTAAAAAATGTATTTAAATACAGATATATTCACAATCGGGGACATTTATCATTGTTTGCTTTGGTAAGGCTAAGTTTCCACTTGTTTTTTTTTCTGGCAGTTTTTGGAATGCTGCCACTGCAGTTTTTGAGCCAAAGACAGAAATGTATTTGAAAGGAATAGGACATATAAAGGAAGGACTTACACTTCTCCTCCCTCATGGATCCATTTCTGACTTTGGATCAAAAACTGCAGTGGCAGCATTCCAAAAACTGCCAGAAAAAAAACCAAGAGGAAACTTAGTCAAAGTGAGTTCTGTAGGCATAATTTTTTTTTGCTTTGGGTTTTTATCATACTATCACAGGGGGTTGATCAATTTGGCTCACATAAGCAAAAAACAATAAAATCACGTTTATTAGCACTTTTTCCCCCCTAAATGTACTGACCCATTTTTTGCTTGTTTTTTGTCTTTTCCTTTCAGATCCGTCTATCCTGTGTGGTACTTCAGATTTGGTGTACTACGATGACCAGCGTTTTTTTGTTTAATATTAATAACATTTTGTAATGAGGGCTTGTGGGGGAGTGTTTTTTTGGAATAAAAGTTTTACAAATGTGTTTTTTTTATTTACTTTACAGGCTTAGTGGTGGAAGCTGTCTTATAGATGGAGTCCATTACTAAGCCGGGGCTTAGTGTTTTCCCCAAAAACAGCTAGCGCTAACCCCCGATTATTGCCCCGGTACCCACCGCCACAGTGGTGTCGGGAAGAGTGGATGCCAACAGGCCTGGAGTGTCAAAATTGGCGCTCCTGGGCCTAGGCGGTAACAGACTGGCATTATTAAGGTTGGGGAGGGCCAGTAACAAGGGTGCTCTCCCACCCTGGTAATGTTAGGATGTTGCTGTTTGGTTGGCTGGCTGAGAATAAAGACAGGGAACCCTATGCCGTTTTCTTTTATTATTTAATTATTTATGGGGAAAAAATGCATAGGGTTCCCCATATTTTCATTCTCTGCCACATACCAACCAAACAGCAACAGCCTGACGTTACCAGGGTGGGTGAGGACCATTGTTACTGGCCCTCCCAAGTCTAAATAATGCCAGCCTATTACCGACTAGGCCCAGGAGTGCCACATTTGACGCTCCAGGCCTGATGGAACCGGCTCTTCCGGCACCCCTGTGGAAGTGGGTACCGGGGCAATAATCGGGGTTTAGCGCTAGCTGTTTTTGGTACTAACGCTAAAAGTCTCACCACCTTTTTGTATGACTTTTTGCACAGCTTCCCTCCCCGACCACCTGCCGATATCTGCGCACTAGCTAAAGCAGGACTACAACTCCCAGCATACCCTTACAGTAAGGACATGCTGGGAGTTGAAGTCCCAACACCTTGCAGGCAGGTGGTAGATGTGAGTGGGTGCCTGGGAGCTGAACTGTGCAAAAAGTCTCACAAAAAGTCTCACGTGCAACTTTTAGTGCGAGTTTTTCAAAATGCTGTTATAGGCAAGTTTGTAAGCCAGGTCTGACCTGACTTACACTTGCGACTTTTTGAAGGGGGTTTGCGACTTTTATTTGCTTACGTGCGACTTTCGCAGTGATAAATCCTGGACCACTGCAAAGTAAAAACTGAAAATTGCTTAGGTACGGCTGATTGGTATTTTTTGTTTACCCACAAAAGTTGCACAAAAAATTGCCTAGGCGCATGTGCGACTTTTTGTTCGACTTTTTGTGCGACTTTTGTAAGCAAAAAAGCTGCTTAAACCCTTGATAAATCTCCCTCAATGTGATCTGCTAGTTGAAAATATTTTTAAAAGGTCTCATGATATAGGGTTCATGTGCAAATTATGATATTCAGTTTAATGCTTATTTCCTGTTTTATCTTTGTAGTTTATGATTATACTCTATTTTAATCCTGCAAGCTTTAAAATCATGAATGAAATGAACAGCCTACAATGACACAATTCATTGCATCCAGTCTATTCTGTCTTGATTCTCTGCCTGATCCTATTTATGTCAGGACGAACAGAAACCCTAAAGGCCTGGTTGTTCCCAACACTGCCATTTCTAATTTGCTTTTCAAATTTGATAAGATGTATAGCTCTTAAAGGGAAATATAGAATAACCCTCATTCTTAGTGTCATATAGTAACCAATAATAAGACACAATGTCTATTAAAGTTCTATTGCCAATACTTAATTCATCAATCAAAACCTTTTGGGGTGTTCTGTCGTGGTGTCTGTAGTGTTGACTGAAAGATTCACACTACCTGGGGCAATAATCCTCCCAGAAAATCTGACCTTTATTACAAATGCAAACATAACCTTATTGTATGTACCTATTGTTTAAATTATATTGCCCATAATTCAGAGGTGTAGAGAAATCATTGTATGCATATCGACTTTGCAAAGATGAAAAGGAGAAGATATTATCTAGTTTCCTTAAAAGTTTATATTTTAACACATTGTGGGAATTGCACTGGCTCCCTCCCTTGGTAAATGTAAAATAATATACTGTATACAGTTAAACTATAATTGTGGCTAAAATTAGGACTCAATTAAAGAGTACCTGTCATCAAACCATATTTTCTAAACTAACTCAGATTATATTCCCTAACTACTCCTAACACCCCTCCTGCCCTTACATTTTTTTCCGAACTTTAAAAAGTTCTCTATCATACCTTTCCCCTTGCTCACATTGTGTGAGCTCCCGGCAGAAGAAAGTGGACATTCTTCAAGAGGTGCAACGTCACTGAAGCCTGCAAGAGATGTGCCTCGCCATGCCCAGCACACACTTCCTGAGCTTGGTCTCCTGCCAGGCCAGGAGGAGACCAAACTGTTTGACTTATGCAGGAAAGAGAACAGAGCCACCTAGCGGCCATTTTTTCAATCACATTAAAAACATATAAAGGTTGAGAATTTTAACAGCAAGTAAATAGCAAAGTGTCTTATAAGTACATAAGGAACAATATATTAAAAGTTTATTCCATAAAAGAAAATGAAAGAATGGAGCACTCGCCAGGTCTTTAACTCCTTGGGGACAGAGGTATTATGCATACGCCCTTGCGTCCCGTCACTTAAGGACGGAGGGCGGTGACGGGGGGTGATCAAACCGGGATGACTGCTGATATCTATCTATTTTCCGCCGCAGCTCAAACTTCCAGCGGAAAACTTACTGTGAACACCGTCTGTGTGAATGTACCCTAAAAACACTACACTACACTAGCAAATAATAAAAAGTAAAGCACTACATATACACCCCCTTACACGTCCGTCCGTCCCCCCCCCCCAATAAAAATGAAAAATGTCTCACACGGAGCCTCCAGCTGTTGCAAAACCACAACTCCCAGTATTGCCGGACAGCCATAGACTGTCCAGGCAGGTTGGGAGTTTTGCAACAGCTGGAGGCACCCTGTTTGGGAAACACTGCTGTAGGGTTTTGGTGGAGACAAGCCCCATCCTTGTGTCTGGGTCCGCCCCTATTGCAAATTCCTCATTTAGGCCTCAAATGCGCATGGCGCTCTTTCACTTCAGAGCCCTGTCGTATTTCAAGGCAACAGTTTAGGGCCACAAATGGGGTATTTCCGTACTTGTGCGTTACAAATTTTGGGGGGATTTTTCTCCTTTTACCCCTTATGAAAAGGTAAAGTTGGCTACACCTGCATGTTAGTGTAAAAAAATTAACATTTTTACACTAACATGCTGGTGTTGCTCCATACTTTTCATTTTCACAAGAGGTAAAAGGAGGAAAAAGACCCCCCAAATTTCGAATACAATTTCTTCTAAGTACAGAAATACCACATATGTGTACGTAAAATGCTCTGAGGACAAACTACATGGCTCAGGAGTGAGAGAGCGCCATATACATTTAAGGCCTAAATTGGTGATTTGCACAGGGGTGGCTGATCGTTACAGTGGTTCTGACATGAACGCAAAAAAAAGAAACCATTTGGAAACTACACCCCTCATGGAACATAACAAGGGGTATAGTGAGTCTTAACAACCCACAGGTCTTTGAGAAATTTTCGTAAAATTTGGACATGAAAATAAAAAATTTGTTTTTATTTCCTTGAAATGCTGGTGTTACCGCAAATTTTTCATTTTTTACAAGGGGTAATTGGAAAAAAGCCCCCCAAAATTTGTAACCCCATTTCTTCTGAGTAAGAACATACACCATATGTGGATGTAAATTGCTCTGCTGGCGAACTACAATGCTCAGTAGAGAGGGAGCGCCATTGGGCTATTGAAGAGAAAATTTGTCTGGAACGGGAGGCCACGTGTGTTTACAAAGCCCCCATAGAGCTAGAACAATGGACCCCCTCCACATGTGACCCCATTTTGGAAACTACACCCCTCACGGAATGTAACAAGGGGTGCTGTGAGCATTTATGTCCCACAGGTATTGTCACGATGCCGGCTGGCAGGAGGTGGATCCTCTGTGCCAGAGAGGGATTGGCGTGGACCGTGCTAGTGGACCGGTTCTAAGTCACTACTGGTTTTCACCAGAGCCCGCCGCAAAGCGGGATGGTCTTGCTGCGGCGGTAGTGACCAGGTCGTATCCACTAGCAACGGCTCAACCTCTCTGGCTGCTGAAGATAGGCGCGGTACAAGGGAGTAGACAGAAGCAAGGTCGGACGTAGCAGAAGGTCGGGGCAGGCAGCAAGGATCGTAGTCAGGGGCAACGGCAGGAGGTCTGGAACACAGGCTAGGAACACACAAGGAAACGCTTTCACTGGCACAATGGCAACAAGATCCGGCGAGGGAGTGAAGGGGAAGTGAGGTATAAATAGGGAGTGCACAGGTGAACACACTAATTGGAACCACTGCGCCAATCAGCGGCGCAGTGGCCCTTTAAATCGCAGAGACCCGGCGTGCGCGCGCCCTAGGGAGCGAGGCCGCGCACGCCGGGACAGGACAGACGGAGAGCGAGTCAGGTACGGGAGCCGGGATGCGCATCGCGAGCGGGCGCCACCCGCATCGCGAATCGCATCCCGGCTGGAGACGGTATCGCAGCGCACCGGGTCAGTGGAGCTGCCCGGAGCGCTGCGGTAGCGAGAGTGAAGCGAGCGCTCCGGGGAGGAGCGGGGACCCGGAGCGCTCGGCGTAACAGTACCCCCCCCCTTGGGTCTCCCCCTCTTCTTAGAGCCTGGGAACCTGAGGAGCAGACTTTTGTCTAGGATGTTGTCCTCAGGTTCCCAGGATCTCTCTTCAGGTCCACAGCCCTCCCAATCCACCAAAAAGAACCTTTTTCCTCTGACCGTCTTGGAGGCCAGTATCTCTTTCACTGAGAAGACGTCAGAGGAACCGGAGACAGGAGTGGGAGAAACTAACTTGGGAGAGAAACGGTTGATGATGAGTGGTTTAAGAAGAGAGACATGAAAGGCATTAGGAATACGAAGAGAAGGAGGAAGAAGAAGTTTGTAAGAGACAGGATTAATTTGGCACAAGACTTTGAAAGGACCAAGATAGCGTGGTCCCAGTTTGTAACTGGGGACATGAAAGCGGACATATTTAGCGGAGAGCCATACCTTGTCTCCGGGAGCAAAAATGGGGGGAGCTCTTCTTTTCATATCGGCAAACTTTATCATGCGAGATGAAGCCTGTAAAAGAGAATTTTGGGTCTCTTTCCATATGGTGGAAAGATCACGAGTCACTTCATCTACAGCGGGCAAACCAGAGGGCAAGGGAGTAGGGAGGGGGGGGAAGAGGGTGACGGCCGTACACCACGAAAAATGGGGATTTGGAGGAAGATTCAGAGACTCTGAAGTTATACGAGAATTCGGCCCATGGTAGAAGATCTGCCCAGTCATCCTGGCGGGAGGAAACAAAATGGCGTAAATAATCACCCAGGACCTGGTTAATTCTTTCCACTTGCCCATTGGATTGAGGGTGATATGCAGAGGAAAAGTTTAATTTAATCTTGAGTTGTTTACAGAGAGCCCTCCAGAATTTTGACACGAATTGGACGCCTCTATCCGAGACGATCTGCGTGGGCAAGCCGTGAAGACGAAAAATGTGTACAAAAAATTGTTTTGCCAACTGAGGCGCTGAAGGAAGACCAGGAAGAGGAATGAAATGTGCCATCTTGGAGAATCGATCAACGACCACCCAAACAACAGTGTTGCCACGGGATGGAGGTAAGTCTGTAATAAAGTCCATACCAATCAGAGACCAAGGCTGTTCGGGGACAGGCAGAGGATGAAGAAGGCCAGCAGGCTTCTGGCGAGGAGTCTTATCCCGGGCACAGACAGTGCAGGCTCGCACAAAATCCACAACATCCGTCTCCAGAGTCGGCCACCAATAGAAACGAGAGATGAGTTGCACGGATTTCTTGATACCCGCATGACCTGCGAGATGGGAGGAGTGACCCCATTTGAGGATTCCGAGGCGTTGGCGTGGAGAAACGAAGGTCTTCCCTGGAGGAGTTTGCCTGATGGAGGCTGGAGAAGTGGAGATCAGGCAGTCAGGGGGAATGATGTGTTGCGGAGAGAGCTCTACTTCCGAGGCATCCGAGGAACGAGAGAGAGCATCGGCCCTAATGTTCTTATCGGCAGGCCGAAAGTGAATTTCAAAATTAAATCGGGCAAAGAACAGAGACCACCTGGCCTGGCGAGGATTCAGCCGTTGGGCAGACTGGAGATAGGAGAGGTTCTTGTGATCGGTGTAAATAATAACGGGAAATCTTGATCCCTCCAACAGATGTCTCCATTCCTCAAGTGCTAATTTAATGGCTAGAAGCTCTCGGTCCCCGATGGAGTAGTTCCTCTCAGCCGGAGAGAAGGTCCTAGAAAAAAAACCACAAGTAACAGCATGCCCGGAAGAATTTTTTTGTAGAAGGACCGCTCCAGCTCCTACAGAGGAGGCATCAACCTCCAATAGGAAGGGTTTAGATGGGTCAGGTCTGGAGAGCACCGGAGCCGAGGAAAAGGCAGACTTGAGCTGTTTAAAGGCGTCTTCCGCTTGAGGAGGCCATGACTTAGGATTGGCATTCTTTTTGGTTAAAGCCACAATAGGAGCCACAATGGTGGAAAAACGTGGAATAAATTGTCTGTAATAATTGGCGAACCCCAAAAAACGTTGGATAGCACGGAGTCCGGAGGGGCGTGGCCAATCTAAGACGGCAGAGAGTTTATCTGGATCCATTTGTAGTCCCTGGCCAGAGACCAAGTATCCTAGGAAAGGAAGAGATTGACATTCAAACAGACATTTCTCCATTTTGGCATAAAGTTGATTGTCACGAAGTCTCTGAAGAACCATGCGGACATGCTGGCGGTGTTCTTCTAAGTTGGCAGAAAAAATCAGGATATCGTCCAGATATACAACAACACAGGAATATAAGAGATCACAAAAAATTTCATTAACAAAGTCTTGGAAGACGGCAGGGGCGTTGCACAGGCCAAAGGGCATGACCAGATACTCAAAGTGTCCATCTCTAGTGTTAAATGCCGTTTTCCATTCATCCCCCTCTCTGATGCGGATGAGATTATAGGCACCTCTTAAGTCCAGTTTGGTAAAGATGTGGGCACCTTGGAGGCGATCAAAGAGTTCAGAGATGAGAGGTAGGGGGTAGCGTTTTTTTACAGTGATTTTATTAAGACCGCGGTAGTCAATGCAAGGACGTAGGGAGCCATCTTTTTTGGACACAAAGAAAAATCCGGCTCCGGCAGGAGAGGAGGATTTGCGGATAAAGCCCTTCTTTAAATTTTCCTGGATATACTCAGACATAGCAAGAGTCTCTGGGACAGAGAGAGGATAAATTCTGCCCCGGGGTGGAGTAGTGCCCGGGAGGAGGTCAATAGGACAGTCATAAGGCCTGTGAGGAGGTAAAGTCTCAGCTTGTTTTTTGCAAAAAACATCCGCAAAGTCCATATAGGCCTTAGGGAGACCGGTTACAGGGGAAACCACAGGGTCACGGCAAGGAGTACTGGGAACCGGTTTAAGACAGTCCTTGGAACAAGAGGGGCCCCAACTCTTGATCTCCCCAGTGGACCAATCCAGGGTTGGGGAATGGTGTCGAAGCCAGGGTAGTCCAAGGAGAATTTCGGAAGTGCAATTGGAGAGGACCAAAAACTCAATTTTTTCGTGGTGAGGTCCAATGCACATTAGGAGGGGTTCCGTGCGGTAACGCACGGCACAGTCCAATCTTTCATTGTTAACGCAATTGATGTAGAGAGGTCTGGCGAGACTGGTCACTGGGATGTTGAACCTGTTGATGAGAGAGGCCAAAATAAAGTTTCCTGCAGATCCGGAGTCCAAGAAGGCCTTAGTGGAGAAGGAGAAGGTAGAGGCAGATATCCGCACAGGCACAGTAAGACGTGGAGAAGCGGAGTTGACTTCAAGGACTGTTTCACCTTTGTGCGGAGTCAGCGTACGTCTTTCCAGGCGGGGAGGACGGATAGGACAATCCTTCAGGAAGTGTTCGGTACTGGCACAGTACAGGCAGAGATTCTCCATGCGGCGTCGTGTCCTCTCTTGAGGTGTCAGGCGAGACCGGTCAACTTGCATAGCCTCCACGGCGGGAGGCCCAGGAACGGATTGCAGAGGACCAGAGGAGAGAGGAGCCGGGGAGAAAAAACGCCTCGTGCGAACAAAGTCCATATCCTGGCGGAGCTCCTGACGCCTTTCGGAAAAACGCATGTCAATGCGAGTGGCAAGATGAATGAGTTCATGTAGATTAGCAGGGATTTCTCGTGCGGCCAGAACATCTTTAATGTTGCTGGATAGGCCTTTTTTAAAGGTCGCGCAGAGGGCCTCATTATTCCAGGATAGTTCTGAAGCAAGAGTACGGAATTGTACGGCGTACTCGCCAACGGAAGAATTACCCTGGACCAGGTTCAACAGGGCAGTCTCAGCAGAAGAGGCTCGGGCAGGTTCCTCAAAGACACTTCGAATTTCCGAGAAGAAGGAGTGTACAGAGGCAGTGACGGGGTCATTGCGGTCCCAGAGCGGTGTGGCCCATGACAGAGCTTTTCCAGACAGAAGGCTGACTACGAAAGCCACCTTAGACCTTTCAGTAGGAAACTGGTCCGACATCATCTCCAAGTGCAGGGAACATTGTGAAAGAAAGCCACGGCAAAACTTAGAGTCCCCATCAAATTTATCCGGCAAGGATAGTCGTAGGCCTGAGGCGGCCACTCGCTGCGGAGGAGGTGCAGGAGCTGGCGGAGGAGATGATTGCTGAAGCTGTGGTAGTAGCTGCTGTAGCATCACGGTCAGTTGAGACAGCTCGTGGCCTTGTTGCGCTATCTGTTGTGAGTGCTGGGGGACCACCGTAGTGAGGTCAGCGACATCTGGCAGAGGTACTTCAGCGGGATCCATGGCCGGATCTACTGTCACGATGCCGGCTGGCAGGAGGTGGATCCTCTGTGCCAGAGAGGGATTGGCGTGGACCGTGCTAGTGGACCGGTTCTAAGTCACTACTGGTTTTCACCAGAGCCCGCCGCAAAGCGGGATGGTCTTGCTGCGGCGGTAGTGACCAGGTCGTATCCACTAGCAACGGCTCAACCTCTCTGGCTGCTGAAGATAGGCGCGGTACAAGGGAGTAGACAGAAGCAAGGTCGGACGTAGCAGAAGGTCGGGGCAGGCAGCAAGGATCGTAGTCAGGGGCAACGGCAGGAGGTCTGGAACACAGGCTAGGAACACACAAGGAAACGCTTTCACTGGCACAATGGCAACAAGATCCGGCGAGGGAGTGAAGGGGAAGTGAGGTATAAATAGGGAGTGCACAGGTGAACACACTAATTGGAACCACTGCGCCAATCAGCGGCGCAGTGGCCCTTTAAATCGCAGAGACCCGGCGCGCGCGCGCCCTAGGGAGCGAGGCCGCGCGCGCCGGGACAGGACAGACGGAGAGCGAGTCAGGTACGGGAGCCGGGATGCGCATCGCGAGCGGGCGCCACCCGCATCGCGAATCGCATCCCGGCTGGAGACGGTATTGCAGCGCACCGGGTCAGTGGAGCTGCCCGGAGCGCTGCGGTAGCGAGAGTGAAGCGAGCGCTCCGGGGAGGAGCGGGGACCCGGAGCGCTCGGCGTAACAGGTATCTGACAGATTTTTTGAACAGTCGTCAGTAAAAATGAAAAATTTAATTTTTCATTTGCACAGCCCACTGTTCCAAAAACGCTCACAGCACCCCTTGTGACATTCCGTGAGGGGTGTAGTTTCCAAAATGGGGTCACATGTGGAGGGAGTCCATTGTTCTGGCACTATGGGGGCTTTGTAAACACACGTGGCCTCCCGTTCCGGACAAATTTTCTCTTCAAAAGCCCAATGGCGCTCCTTTTCTTCTGAGCATTGTAGTTTGTCTAGGGGCGGAGTACCCCTTTAAACTAAGCCCTTTTATAATGAAGCCACACCCCTTGGCACAGAAAAGTTGCACATTTTTGTGCAAAATGTGGCTTGCACAAAAAATACAAACTTTATTTCCCCAGAAAACTGGCAAAACCTAAATTTGGGGTTTGACTGTAAAACCACTTAGGTCTCTAGATAAGCATTGGCCACAATGGCCATAAGTTTTGAGTAACAAAAAATTGTGAAATATTACAACTTGTATAGATTGACCACATATTCTGACCTCTCTGTAGCATACCATTACATTTCATTTATTCTGCAACTCATTATAGGAGAAATGTTTTGTCAGATACAGGTAAAATGTTACATCTTACTTTAGCTTCAAAAATGTCCATTTATACAGAAGAATGAACCTCATTTCTGGTCATATTTGTTCATTTCGAGTCTAGTGATACTTCTTACTGAGAATTAGGACAAGCAAGCAAATACACAGCCAAGAACAGGAAAAATAAAGACCAAACCTGCTACGAGCACTTCCTTATGCATTCAACTATTTTATAGAAAATGGGGTTAAAGAACATCTGATCTTTCCCTCTGTACATATTTACCAGCATTAACTGTGTTATAGAAAAAGGTTTAGAGGTGGAAACTAGAGGTTTCTCTGACCCTTCTCCATTAGGTGTGCTTCACACGCAGGGCATATTACAGCTGCATGTTTGTGTCTATATTACGATAACATATATATACGATATATTACGATAACAGGTCCCGGCCTGACCATGGGTCTGAAGAACTAAAGATTGCCAGGTCAAGTAATAGTTACATAGAATAAAGCTTATAAATCAATCTTAAATGAGCACTGTCAGATAAAAAAAAATTTTTTTATATAACTTTTCTAATATACTTCATAAGAAAATGTTATCTTATCTATCTTTTTATAGAAAAAACACAACTAGGGGTCCCCATACCATCCAGAACATAATCCTGTCGGGCTGCAGTATCATTTTTGTCCAAGCTAAAGCATAGGCAGAGACAAAGACCACTAAGTGACGGTGGAACCTACTTCGCCCAAGTCAAGAAGTAGTTTTCATGAATCTTTTTTACCTTCACCCTCACTCGGGGAATTTCCATCCCTGAACTAATGCAGGACAGAGAGCGGACACACACCGCTACCAACTATGGAGGCAGGTACTCGTCCCCGCTATTTACTCTCTGCATCTGTATAGGTAATCTGGCTTAGTACAATAAGGGCAGAGCGTGGTCTAATGATACCCCTCATTAGTGCTGTTAATGTAATTCAATCGGAAGGTATCTCTGTGTCTATTGGGGATTTTTCTCTCAGGAGAGTGTTGTACATCATGTACACTCACTGATATTGATATAAGTCCTGGTTCTTGCACCGTTGTTCCATTTTTTTATCCTTAGCATATGTTTGTAAATGGATAGCAGGATTTCCATTTGTTCAACCAGCTGCATCAGAGACAATAGTTAGGACCTAGAGCCACTATATACATTGTTATTGTTCATTTGATAGTTAAAAAATGTTTATTACAGGTCTTTTCATTTTACTGAACACTTGTTATGTAACAGCTGGATTGGACCCCAGGGCTGCACACAAGTTGTACTGCTATTTAAAGCAATGAACACAGGCAGCAGTCTTGCAATTACCTGAAGAACTGAGAAGAAATGAGAACATCAGCAGCTCCTATTACCAGGGAGAGGTGCATGCCTAAATGTTGTCGTCTATTCACAACACACCGGTGAGAAGGAGTCTATAAGACAGTCCCTAACTTTCCTGCATGGGCTGCTTATTCCTGGGTTATCAGATATCTCTTTTCACCCAGGCCTTTAACCAATAGAATGCACACTCATTTCACATATTGCTGACCGCTAACAATACCGTTACTGCCTCAAAGACCTATTTCTGCAGTTTTTAATGGCAATGCCTTGAACCAAGTTGCTTTCCCTCTGCTGTTATTCTAACACAGAACAACATGTGCCTGTACACTATTTAAAACAGACCCCACCCCCTAAAAAGGGGGTGAACTTTGGCCATTTACACACTACAGGGCTTCTCTACACAAATTGCAGCAAAATCCAGCCTGTGTATGTTGCGTAACAAACAGTAAAAATATGTAACCTATTCCCCAGAACAATGCGACATAAAGTCACCTAAGGCTAAGTTTCTACTTGGTTTTTTGTCCTGCGTTTTTTGGTTTGAGAAAAACGCATGCAAAAAGTCTGAAAAAACGCTTGGCAGTTTTTTTGGTACCCAAAATTTGTTGGGCAACGAAAAAAAATTAAATAAAAAGATGCAGTAGTGATGGAAAATATATGTATTTAACGAAATTTTTTTTTTTTATAACTAAATTTTAATAAATTTTTAATAAAGTGTGTGTGTTTCACTTTTGTTCTCTATTTTTTAATTTTTTTAGGTAGTACTACTACTCCCAGCATGGAACAGACTGTTCCATGATGGGAGTAGTAGTACCTGTACTAACAGACAAATCGCCCCGAGTGTCAGTCGTGACTCCCGATGCGATCGCCCATAATATAGCAGAGATGCAGAGCGGCTCTATACAGCGCTCGCATCTCTGAACTATACTCCACCCAGTGATATGAATAGAACATCACTCATTCATATTTCCCTCAGAGCGGTGATTGGCTGTAACCAGAGTATAGTGCAGAGATGTGAGCGCAAGAGAAAGCCGCTCCATCTCTGCTATAGACAGGATGATCGCATTGGGTGTCAGTAGTGATACCCGCTGTGATCTGTTCATACTTGCAGGTACTACTACTCCCAACATGGAGCACACTCTGCTCCATTCTGGGAGCTGTAGTATCTGCATTAATAGACAGATCGCAGCGAGTGTAACCCGCTGCAATCTGTCTATTAATGCAGGTACTACAGCTCCCAGCATTGAGCAGAGTGTGCTCCATGTTGGGAGTAGTAGTACTTTCAGTTAAGGAAAGATCCAAAAAAGAGTGAAAAAATGCCAAAAGGATAAAAAAAAAACGCCAAGGTGAAAAACGCCAAGTGGAATAAGAATTTTGTGATTTCTCATTGATTTACGGCTAACATCTGGCCGTAGTGTTTTTTGGCCGAAAAAACGCAACGCGGCAGAATTGGAATTTTTCATGGCATTTAAAAAAAATACAAAAAAAACATGTAGAAACTTAGCCTTACAATTACATATTTTTATAATACAATTGAAGAAGGACATTAAAGGGGGTATTCCAGGGCTTTTTTTAATTTGACTATGCTACAGGGGCTGTAAAGTTCTGTGTATTTCATAATATAGTGTCAGCACCTGTGTGTCACGGTTTTCTCACAATTATTAAGTGATTTTCACTCCAATATTTATTTTTATCAGCATACAAAATGACTGTTGTCTCAGATTTTTCCCAGCTTGCAATGCGGCCGAGACCTCACTCACTAGTCAGCTGATGACAGGGAGCCTGTCTGCTTCAATGGGTGGAGGGATCAATTGGTGGGAGAGAGATCAATCTGCAACTAATGCAACAGCTGTAGGCACCCTGATTGAAAACCACACTGATTTGAATGGATGCAGCTCATTTATGTTTCAATGGGTGGGGTGGCTGATGTGTGGGAGGTAGAAAGATGGAATTGTGGGATTTGTAGTAAAAAAAAAGTCAAACAGTTCACAAACAGCTAGCCACAGTATTATGGTAATCTCATGACATAGCCATTTAGCCCCAAGACAAGCGCAGATCTTTCCTAAGCTTGTCCATTACTGTCTGCCAGGTACGTAAAAAAATCACCTTATGGTGGATAATCCCTTTAATGGTCAGTTCACATGTGCGTATTTTTGCTGAAGATCTGCTGCAGATTTGCTGCTGCACATTTCGCTGTCCATTGACTTCAATGGGTAGCAAAATCTGTGAAAGCAAATCTGCAGCAGAAAATATGCCTGTGTGAACTGACCCTAAAGAGGAGTACGGTGTCCATTTTAGAACATCGTCAGTCGTCAGACGTAACTCCGTCCTCCGTCAGGTGAAACGGCATCCCGCCTCCTCCCTCGGGCCAATCTCCGTCAGAAGCAACTCCCTCCTCCCTCCTTTGTCATCCTAAAGTCTCTCATCCGAAACTTTCCTGCCGTGTAACAGAGCCGAGTCAGTGTCGGCTCTCTGCTATATGGATTCTGCTGTACACGCTATTCAATGTCGGCTCTGCACAAGTTTGTAGCACATGCAGTGTCTGTAGTACGCGTGCAAGTTTCACAGTTTCGACACTGCTATACAATGCTGTGCAGCGTCGGCTCTGCTACATGGAGAAAGTTGCGTTTTGGACGACGGAGTTTCGGATGAGGGAAGATGGAGTTATGGCTGAAGGAGGATGGCAGTTGGTGTGAGGGAGGAAGCAGGACACAGCTTCACATGACAGAGGACGGAGTTGCGGCTGACAACTGACGGCGATTAGTCCGAGGTAGGAGGCGGGACGCCGTTTCACCTGACAGAGGACGGAGTTGTGTCTGACAACTGATGGCGATTGGTCCGAGGGAGGAGGCGCGACGACGTTTCACTTGATGGAGGACGGAATTACGTCTGAAGACTGACTATGTCCTAAAATGGACACCGTAGAGGAGATTTATCAAAACTTATGTAGAGATAGAGTGGTGCAGTTTCCCATAGCAACCAATCAGATTGCTTCTTTCATGTTTCAGAGGCCTCTTTACAAATGAGAGAAGCGATCTTATTTGTGGGTAACTGCACCACTATTCCTCTACACAGTTTTGATGAATCTCCTCAGTCTCCAAATATACCCCTTCAGTGTGGACTGGAGACTTGTGGGTGTATATGAACTTTACATGATGGCGTGGTTCGCCGTGAACAAATCCAAGCTGTCTTGAGTAGAAACAGGGCTGCCATCGGGGGATACAGCCAGTCCCCCAGTAAGGGCCCGGGCTCCCAGTGAGGCAAGTCCCTGCTGCACCCCCCTGTAGCAGTCCTAGCACAGAAGCAGAAGACTGCTGGTTAAACAGCGGTCTCCTGCTTCTGTATGTACATTAATCAAATATTGTACATAATTTACATACAGGAGCAAAGACTTATGCTACAGCCTGCCAGAGAATCCCGCGCTTCTGCAGAGGATCCAAGGAGCCTGGCCTCAGCACAGGAGTGACAGAAAGGTAAGTGGAATTTTAGTTTTTTGGAGGACCTTTCTGTTAGCACTACCTACCTGGGGGTACTACCTACTTGGGGGCATTATCTACCGGGGGGGGGGGCACTATCTACTGGGGCCACTATCTACAGGGGGCACTCTCTACAGGGGCATTATCTACCTGGGGACATTACCTACATGGGGGAACTACCTACAGGGGGCATTACTTACTCCCTACTGTGGTCATTACCTCCCTGGGGGCACTACCTACTACCTACCTACTGGGGCAGGACCGGCTCCACCTATGGGCAAGATAGGAAGCCACCTACTGCACCCTCTTGATGGAGGTTTGTTACATTGTGACACCCCAGTAGTAAAAAGATTATATGAGGAGGAGGTTTGTTACAGTGTGCCACCTCAGTAGTAAAGAGATTATATTAGGAGGTATGTTACAGTGTGTCACCTCAGTAATAAGGAGATTACATCATCTGGAGGTTTATTACAGTGTATCATCCCAGTAGTAAAGACATTATAAGAGGAGGTTTATTGCAGTGTGTCACCTCAGTAGTAGGGTGATTACATGGGGAGGGGGTTTGTTACAGTGTGTCACCCCAGTAGTAAGGAGATTACATGAGGAGGGGTTTGTTACAGTGTGCCACTCCAGTAGTAAGGGGGGGCATGTCAAAGGGCGTAGCCAATGAGCGGGGTCATAGGGGAAGCAAAATTTGCTTTTGTCTAGGGTGGCAAAAATCCTTGCACCAGGCCTGTACTGGGGCACTACCTACTGGGGGCATTACCAAGAACCTACCTGAGCGCATTACCTATCATCAACCTACTATTTACCTGAGAGCATTACCTACTAACTACCTACCGATTGCTTAACCTACCTGGGAACATTACTGTGGCCATTACCTGACTACCTACTGGGGGCTTCTACCTTAGAGGGGGGATTCCTTACCTACACACTGGGGCATTACCTAATAAGGGTAGGGAAATTACCTACCCGTCACCACCCAATTCCCCTAGCCTTTCCTCCCAACACACTTATCTACTCCATCATACTATGCAGGACACCAAGGCGGCATTATTTGGGATGCTGAGGGTAAGGAAATGGTCAGGAATCTGCTGAAAAGGTGTGGAGCCTGTGTGCTTCTGTAGATGTAACTGCACTGTAATTGGTTATCTGGTCTGCAGAGCATGTGTAGAGGGGGATCAACATTATATGGGCTTTGCATGGGGGGATATTGGTCTATGTTCAGTAGTTTTTATGCAGTCACTATATGGTGGTAATGATGTGGCAGTATTATTCTCCCTTGTGTTCTGGTATTATTGGTAATATTGGTTTTAGTATGCAGGATTTGGTTAGAAACAGTATAATGCTAATATGTAGGGATGAGCGAATCGAATCTGATGAATCCGAATTTGTTACAAATTTCAGGAAAAATTGAATTTGCAACGAATGCGAATATCACCACGATTCTATCACGGGAAATCGCTTCATTAAACTCCATTTAGTGTGGTCCAGGCTCCAGGGCATCTAAAATGGCGGATCCACATGTGAGGACATGGGGCAAGGAATCATGGGAAGGCGGGAACAAGGGTAGGCGGGATGACCCTGAATCACATGCAGGATGCAGCCTATCAGCAGCCAGTCACCCCTGTGATGTCACAGCCCTATATAATCGACAGCCATATTGCGGCCAGTCACTTCAGCCTTTCATTGCAGAGAGATAGATAGGGACAGACAGCGCTGTGTGTTGCACAGAAAAGCTTTTTCCAGCAGCAATTCACCTCCTAGTCAAGTCAGCATCCCATTGCACAGATAGAGAGACAGAGAGCTGTGTGTGTTTCACAGAAAAGCATTCATACTGCAGTGATTTACCTCCCAGTCACTGTCAACATCATTCTATTACAGAGTGAGTTGCACAGAGGAACAGCAGCAATTCAGCTCAAGCACAAATCCTGCCTAGAAACACTGATAGGTAAGGGAGTGAGATTGAGAGTGCAATTTTGGGTGTAGTACACAGTGACTGTGTGCTGCAGCACGAGTGTGTATTGCTGGTGTTGTGCACAAATACTTTTTTAAGTGTACTGTAGCGCATTTTTCTGCCCTCATAAGTGCATACCACATACATACATCTAAGTCGTGTACTATTTTGTTCCTGTTAAAATCTCAAAGGCCTAGATACTGTGAAAGGCCAGGCAAAAGTACTCACCGACTGGTGTTACATACAAATAGTTTTTTAAGCGAACTATAGCGCATTTTTCTGCCCTCCTAAGTGCATACCACATACATACGTCTAAGTGTTGTACCATTTTGTTCCTGATAAAGTCTTAAGGGCCTAGTTACTGTAAAAGGAAAGCCAAAAGTACACACCTGCGGTTCTAGACAAATGCTGTTTTAAGCGTAGTGAAGCGTTTTGTACTCCCATCATATACGCACTAAGTATGTCAGGCACAGAGAAGGTGGTAGTAGCAGTCAATTAGTGGGAAAATCAGCTACTCGGCGGTGTGGCAGTTTTTCATCAAGCATCCGGTGGAGGTTAACATAGCCACATGCAAGATGTGTCGGCAGAAGGTGAAGCATGGCCAGGGTCCCAATGTTGGTACCACGGACCTGCGTCAACATATGCTGCACCACCAGGAAGCGGCCTGAGAAAACCATGGCTCCGATGTGATGATCCAGTCTGCTGCATCACCCAGTGGCACGCCACTCCCTCTTTAAGCCATCCAAGGCTCCACCACCTCAGCCGAAGGGAGCTGTGTATCATACCCTCCTTCTGTCCCTCCAGATGCTCTTGCTCCTTCTACTTTTAGTCATTCCGCCATGAATCTACCAGCGAAGCCATGTCCAAGACACAAAAGTATATGCCCACTCATCCAACGGCACAGAAGCTGAATGTGCTCCTGTCCAAGTTGCTGGTGCTGCAGTCCCTCCCTTTTCAAGTGGTGGACTCTGCACCTTTCAGAGAACTGATGGCTTGTGCCGAGCCGAGGTTGAGAGTCCCAAGCCGTCATTTCACAGCGAAGAAGGCAGTACCAGCCCTGCACAATTTTGTGGAAGAGAAGGTGGGCCAGTCCTTGAGCCTGTTAGTGTGTACCAAAGTACACGGCAGTGCCGACGTCTGGAGCTATAACTATGGTCAGGAACAATGCATGTCCTTTATGGCCCACTGGGTGAATGGGGTTCCTGCACAGACACAACAGCAACTGGGACAGGTCACACCGCTTCCTCCTCCATGCACTCAGGCCATTGGTCCTGTGACAGTGTTCGACTGCGCCTTCTCATCCTCCACCGTGTCCTCAGCCTCCACTGCACGAACAAGTCTCAGTGCCCCTTCAGCATACCATGTGTGCAGGGCACGGCGGTGTCACGCTGTTCTTCACATGGTTTGCCTTGGCAGTGGAGTCACCCAGGGGAGGAATTGCTAAAAGTAATTCATAAAGAAATCAGCGCATAGCTTACTCCACAAAAACTGGAAATGGAAACCATGGTGACTGACAATGGGAAGAACATCTTGTCTGCGCTGTGACAAGGAAGGCTGAGCCTTGCGCCCTGCAACGCACATGTGCTCAATCTGGTTGTCTAGCAGTTCCTGAAGTGTTCCCCCCATTTGCAAGACATCCTAACAATGGGAAGGAAACTTTGCATGTACTTCAGCCACTCGTAAACGGCAAAGCACACCCTCTTTGAGCTGCAGCGTCAGAACAGTGTCCCCCAACATAGTCTGATTTGTGACGTTGCCACACGTTGGAATTCCACCATCCATATGTTGGACTGACTATACAAACAGAGAAAAGCCATCACCGATTTCTTGATGATCCAAGCGGATAGGGGGACTCCCCTGTGTAACTTCAATGTCAGCCAGTGGCAGCTCATACGTGACACCTGCCGTTTGCTCAGGCCCTTTAAAGAAGCCACATTATTAGGGCAGTTTGTCTAGTCATCTGACAGGAGAGGGGGAGCAGACAGAGGAGCTAGAGTGTTATGAGGAAGGCGAGACAGAGGACCCAGACACAGTGTGGCAGTATGCAGTGGAGATGAAGGCAGGGAGTCCCTCCGAGTCACTTGCACAAATGGCTCAATGCATGCTCAGTTGCTTGCATAGGGACCACTGAAATGTCACCATTCGGTAGCTCTTCGACTTCTGGCTCTCCACCTTACATCGCTTCCGGCACAAAATGGGGGCCTTTTTTACACCCACTGAGAGGGAGGACAAATTGACCTACTACAGAGACATCCTACGTAGTCAGTTGGCCTATGCCTATCGACGCCATCCTCCATCCTCTCACAGGTCTGACTCAGGCGGCCATCTGCGCTCACCTTCCACTGCGATGGCTGCTGGGGAGGGGTAGGGTGGAAGGTGCAGTACCAGCTTCATCAGCAGCAGACTCGTCTGTCTATGAAAAATGTGGACAGACTGACCTTTGTGAAGAGGAATCAGGCATGGATCAGTCAGGATTTCCACCCACCAATGACTGATGCATGAGAGTAGATTGACCATGGTGCCACACCAACACTTCACAAATATGGACAGAGCCAAACACATTTGAGGTGCTGCTCCCCAGTTACAAACATTCCTCCACATCAGACCTTTTTTCACCCACCTTCTTCACCTGGTACTGGTATTGCCACCCACCGAACCACTCTGTCACCGGGTCACTTTCAGGACTCCTTATTCTGCTGCTGCCACCTCCAGGCTGTCTCATTCTGCCACTATATGTTCTCCTCATGCTGACACCACCTCCATGCTGTGTCATTCAGCGACTATATGGTCTCCTCATTCTGCTGCCAACTCCAGACTATGTCATTCAGCCAC
This sequence comes from Hyla sarda, assembly GCF_029499605.1. Taxonomy (NCBI): domain Eukaryota; kingdom Metazoa; phylum Chordata; class Amphibia; order Anura; family Hylidae; genus Hyla; species Hyla sarda. The sequence goes on along the minus strand of NC_079189.1, from coordinate 245,973,239 downwards.
TATATGGTCCCATCTTGCTGCTGCTAACTCCAGGCTGTGCCAGTCAACCAATCTATGGTCTACTCATGCTTTCGCCACTTCCAGGCAGTGTCATTCAGCCACTATGTGGTCTCCTCATGCTTCCGCCACATCCCCGCTGTGTCATTCAACCACTACATGTTCTCCTCATACTACCACCACCTCCACGCTGTGTCATTCAGCCATTATATGGTCTCCTCATGCTGCCACCAACTCCAGGCTGTGTCATTCAGCCACTATATGGTCTCCTCCTGCTGCCGCCAATTCCACGATGTCATTCTGCCAGATTATGGTCTCCTCATGCTGCTGCCACCTCTAGGCTCTGTCTTTATGCAGCCATGTGACATGTGACTCCTTGTTGGATTTGGTGTTTTGTAACCACACATTTTATTATTAACCCCTTAAGGACCAAGGACATCCTTGGTCCCACTCCCGTGATATAACGCGGGGTGCCACAATCAGCCCGCATCACATCCCGGCGGGCCCGGCGTTATAGTGAAGCCGGGACCCGCCTCTAATAGCGCATGGCACTGATCGCCGTGCCGCGCGCTATTAACCCTTTAGCTCAAAGCTGAGCCACGCGGCTAAAAGTGAAAGTAAAAGTGCCCGGCTAGCTCAGGGAGCTGTTCGGGATCGCCGCGGTGAAATCGCGGCATCCCGAACAGCTGTACTACAGGAGGAAGGTCTCTTACCTTCCTTCCTGCAGTCCGATCGCCGATTGAATGCTTCAAGCCTGAGATCCAGGCTTGAGCAATCAATCGCCGAAAACCCTGATCATTGCATCTCTATGGAGATGCATTGAACAGTGTTAAAGATCAGTAAATGCAATGTTATAGCCCCCTATGGGGGCTATAATATTGCCAAAGAAAAGTGTAAAAAAAATCATTAACCCCTTGAATTACCCCTTCCCCTAATAAAAGTTTGAATCACCCGGCATTTCCAATAATAAAAAAAAACTGTGTAAAAAATAAACATACCGTATATACTCGAGTATAAGCCGAGTTTTTCAGCACGATTTTTCGTGCTGAAAACACCCCCCTCGGCTTATACTCGAGTGAACTCCCCCACCCGCAGTGGTCTTCAACCTGCGGACCTCCAGAGGTTTCAAAACTACAACTCCCAGCAAGCCCGGGCAGCCATCGGCTGTCCGGGCTTGCTGGGAGTTGTAGTTTTGAAACCTCCGGAGGTCTGCAGGTTGAAGACCACTGCGGCCTTCGACATCATCCAGCCCCCTCTCACCCCCTTTAGTTCTGAGTACTCACCTCCGCTTGGCGCTGGTCCGGTCCTGCAGGGCTGTCCGGAGAGGAGGTGGTCCGGTGGCATAGTGGTTCCGGGCTGCTATCTTCACCGGGGGCGCCTCTTCTAAGCGCTTCGGGCCCGTGACAACGACGCAGAGGTGCGTTCATTGCCAACGTACTTCTGCGTCATTGTCAAGGCAACGCCTCTATTCCGGGCCGGAAGCGCGGAGAAGAGGCGCCCCCCGGTGAAGATAGCAGCCCGGACCACCTCCTCACCGGACCACCTCCTCACCGGACAGCCCTGCAGGACCGGACCAGCGCCGAGCGGAGGTGAGTACTCAGAACTAAAGGGGGTGAGAGGGGGCTGGATGATGTTGAAGGCCGCAGTGGTCTTCAACCTGCGGACCTCCGGAGGTTTCAAAACTACAACTCCCAGCAAGCCCGGACAGCCGATGGCTGCCCGGGCTTGCTGGGAGTTGTAGTTTTGAAACCTCTGGAGGTCCGCAGGTTGAAGACCACTGCGGGCGGATGATGACAAGAGGATGATGAAGGGGGGGGGGTGGGATGATGAAGGGGGGTGTGTGGGATGATGACATGGGGATGATGAAGGGGGGGGGTGTGGGATGATGACAAGAGGATGATGAAGGGGGGGGGTGTGGGGATGATGAAGGGGGGTGGGGATGATGAAGGGGGGGTGTGGGATGATTACAAGGGGATGATGAAGGGGGGATGTGTGGGATGATAAGGGGATGATGAAGGGGGGATGTGCGGGATGATAAGGGGATGATGAAGGGGGGATGTGTGGGATGATGACAAGGGGATGATGAAGGGGGGATGTGTGGGATGATAAGGGGATGATGAAGGGGGGATGTGTGGGATGATGACAAGGGGATGATGATGAGGATGTTAATGACGGGTCTGGATGATGACAGGGGGGGATGAGGTATTTCCCACCCTAGGCTTATACTCGAGTCAATAACTTTTCCTGGGATTTTGGGTTGAAATTAGGGGTCTCGGCTTATACTCGGGTCGGCTTATACTCGAGTATATACGGTATGTGGTATCGCCGCGTGCGGAAATGTCCGAATTGAAAAAATATACCGCTAATTAAACCGCATGGTCAATGGCGTACGCGCAAAAAATTCCAAAGTCCAAAATAGCGTATTTTTGGTCACTTTTTATATCATGAAAAGATGGATAAAAAAACAGGCAGGGAGTCTCTCCGAGTCACTTGCACAAATGGCTCAATGCATGCTCAGTTGCTTGCATAGGGACTACTGAAATGTCACCATTCGGTAGCTCTTCGACTTCTGGCTCTCCACCTTACATCGCTTCCGGCACAAAATGGGGGCCTTTTTTACACCCACTGAGAGGGAGGACAAATTGACCTACTACAGAGACATCCTACGTAGTCAGTTGGCCTATGCCTATCGACGCCATCCTCCATCCTCTCACAGGTCTGACTCAGGCGGCCATCTGCGCTCACCTTCCACTGCGATGGCTGCTGGGGAGGGGTAGGGTGGAAGGTGCAGTACCAGCTTCATCAGCAGCAGACTCGTCTGTCTATGAAAAATGTGGACAGACTGACCTTTGTGAAGAGGAATCAGGCATGGATCAGTCAGGATTTCCACCCACCAATGACTGATGCATGAGAGTAGATTGACCATGGTGCCACACCAACACTTCACAAATATGGACAGAGCCAAACACATTTGAGGTGCTGCTCCCCAGTTACAAACATTCCTCCACATCAGACCTTTTTTCACCCACCTTCTTCACCTGGTACTGGTATTGCCACCCACCGAACCACTCTGGTCACTTTTTATATCATGAAAAGATGGATAAAAAAACAATCAAAAAGTCAGATCAATGCAAAAATGGTACCGACAAAAACTTCAGATCACAGCGCAAAAAATTGAACCCTTATAGCACTCTGAAAACGGAAAAATAAAAAAGTTATAGGGGTCAGAAGATGACAATTTTAACCCCTTAAGGACACATGACGTTCTCATACGTCTCCATTTCCGAGTCCTTAAGGACACATGACGTATGAGAACGTCATGTGTTTTACCGCCCCCCCGCAACCATCTGGAGCGGAGCCGGTGCCCGATGACTGCTGAAATCGTTCAGCAGGCATCGGGGCATATCGCCCAGGGGGGTCATGATGACCCCCCATGTCGGCGATGGCCGAAGATCGCTGGACAATTCAGTCCAGCGATCTGCGGCGGATTCCGGGTCAATCGGGTCTCCGGTGACCCGGTGACCCGGAATTACTTGCCCCGAACAATTACTGGCCCCGAACAGTCAGAGCCTGCAGGGGTGAGGTGGCACTGGTGCCACCTCACGACCGCCCTGATTCGTCGGCCGGATTACCGGCCGACCAATCAGGGCGCCTGCTGCGGGTGTCACTCCCGCAACCCGCTCCGCCCCTCTTCCGGAGGACGTGAGCTGGTGCGGGACGTGCACCCCGGGTGCTGGGGACCCCGATCCCCGGCGTCCCTGTTGGGATCGGGGCCCCAGGAGCGACGGCGGCGGCGGGACTGACCTGCGCGACGTGGAGCAGCAGCAGCAGTAGGAGGTGAGTGACAGCCTCCTGCTGTTGCTTAGCAACATCTCCCAGCATGCAAAAAGGGCATGCTGGGAGCTGTAGTTATGCAACAGCAGGAGACAGACCACCACAACTCCCTGCATTCCCTTATGAGCATGCTGGGACTTATAGTTTTGCAACAGCTGGAGGCACATTTTTTCTATGGAAAAGTGTACCTTCAGCTGTTGTATAACTACAACTCCCAGCTTGCACAATCAGCTAAAGTGCATGCTGGGAGTTGTAGTGGTGCATCTGCTGGTTGCATAACTACAACTCCCAGCATGCCCGTTGGCTGTTGGTGACTGCTGATAGTTGTAGTTTTGCAACAGCTGAAGGCACACTGAGTTAAGTAGCAAACCAGTGTGTCTCCAGCTGTTGCATAACTACAATCCCCAGCATCCCCAGCCAAAGTAGTATGCCTCCAGCTGTTGCATAACTACAAGACCTAGCATGCCCTTCCGCTGTCCGTACATGCTGGGGGTTGTAGCTTTTGCAACAGCTGAAGGCACACTGGTTGCAAAACACTGAGTTTGTTACCAAACTCGGTGTTTCACAACCAGTGTGCCTCCAGCTGTTGCAAAACTACAACTCCCAGCATGCACTGATAGACCGTACATGCTGGGAGTTGTAGTTTTGCAACAGCTGGATGTCCCCCCCCCCCAATGTGAATGTACAGGGTACACTCATATGGGCGGAGGATTACAGTAAGTATCCGGCTGCAAGTTTGAGCTGCGGCAAATTTTCGGCCGCAGCTCAAACTGCCAGCGAGAAACTACTGTGAACCCCCGCCCGTGTGACTGTACCCTAAAAACACTACACTACACTAACACACAATAAAATAAAAAGTAAAAAACACTACATATACACATACCCCTACACAGCCCCCCTCCCCAATAAAAATGAAAAACGTCTGGTACGCCACTGTTTCCAAAACGGAGCCTCCAGCTGTTGCAAAGCAACTACTCCCAGTATTGCCAGATAGCCACTGACTGTCTAGGCATGCTGGGAGTTTTACAACAGCTGGAGGCACCCTGTTTGGGAATCACTGGCGTAGAATACCCCTATGTCTACCCCTATGCAAGTCCCTAATTTAGGCCTCAAATGCGCATGGCGCTTTCACTTTGGAGCCCTGTCGTATTTCAAGGCAACAGTTTAGGGTCACATATGGGGTATCGCCGTACTCGGGAGAAATTGTGTTACAAATTTTGGGGGGTATTTTCTGCTATTACCCTTTTTAAAAATGTAAACATTTTGGGAAAACAAGCATTTTAGGTAAAAAAAAAAATTTTTTTTACATATGCAAAAGTTGTGAAACACCTGTAGGGTATTAAGGTTCACGTTACCCCTTGTTATGTTCCCCGAGGGGTCTAGTTTCCAAAATATTATGCCATGTGTTTTTTTTTTTTGCTGTTCTGGCACCATAGGGGCTTCCTAAATGCGGCATGCCCCCAGAGCAAAATTTGCTTTCAAAAAGCCAAATGTGACTCCTTCTCTTCTGAGACCTGTAGTGCGCCAGCAGAGCAATTTTCACCCCCATATGGGGTGTTTTCTGTATCTGGAGAAATTGGGCTTCAAATTTTGGGGGGTATTTTCTGCTATTACCCTTTTTAAAAATGTAAAATTTTTGGGAAACCAAGCATTTTAGGTAAAAAATATTTTTTTTTTACATATGCAAAAGTCGTGAATCACCTGTGGGGTATTAAGGCTCACTTTACCCCTTGTTACGTTCCCTGAGGGGTCTAGTTTCCAAAATGGTATGCCATGTGTTTTTTTTTTTGCTGTCCTGGCACCATAGGGGTGTCACGATGCCGGCTGGCAGGAGGTGGATCCTCTGTGCCAGAGAGGGATTGGCGAGGACCGCGCTAGTGGACCGGTTCTAAGCCACTACAGGTTTTCACCAGAGCCCGCCGCAAAGCGGGATGGTCTTGCTGCGGCGGTAGTGACCAGGTCGTATCCACTAGCAACGGCTCACCTCTCTGACTGCTGAAGATACTGAAGATAGGCGAGGTACAAGGGAGTAGGCAGAAGCAAGGTCGGACGTAGCAGAAGGTCGAGGCAGGCAGCAAGGATCGTAGTCAGGGGCAACGGCAGGAGGTCAGGAACACGGGCTAGGAACAGACAAGGGAACGCTTTCACTAGGCACTAAGGCAACAAGATCCGGCCAGGGAGTGCAAGGGAAGTGAGGTAATATAGGGAAGTGCACAGGTGATTACCCTAATTGGTAATTGGGAAGATTGGGCCAGGCACCAACATTGGTGCACTGGCCCTTTAAATTGCAGAGACCCGGCGCGCGCGCGCCCTAGGGAGCGGGGCCGCGCGCGCCGGGACAGGACCGACGGAGAGCGAGTCAGGTACGGGGACCGGGGTGCGCATCGCGAGCGGGCGCCACCCGCATCGCGAATCGCATCCCGGCTGGAGGCGGTACCGCAGCGCACCCGGTCAGTGGATCTGACCGGGGCGCTGCAGCAACGAGGATGAGGCGAGCGCTCCGGGGAGGAACGGGGACCCGGAGCGCTCGGCGTAACAGTACCCCCCCCTTGGGTCTCCCCCTCTTCTTGGGGCCAAAGAACCTGAGGAAAAAAAAGTCAATTTTTCCGTGATGAGGTCCGATGCACATTAGGAGGGGTTCTGTGCGGAAACGCATGAGACAGTCCAATCTTTTATTGTTAATACAATAGATGTAGAGGGGTCTGGCGAGACTGGTCACAGGGACGTAGAACCTGTTGATAAGAGAGGCCAAAAAATTTTTTCCTGCAGATCCGGAATCCAAGGAGACCATAGTAGAGAAGGAGAAGGTAGAGGCAGATATCCGCACAGGCACAGTAAGGCGTGGAGAAGCAGAGTTGACATCAAGAACTGTGTCACCTTTGTGCGGAGTCAGCGTACGTCTTTCCAGGCGGGGAGGACGGATAGGACAATCCTTCAGGAAGTGTTCGGTACCGGCATAGTACAGGCAAAGATTCTCCATGCGGCGTCGTGTCCTCTCTTGAGGTGTCAAGCGAGACCGGTCAACTTGCATAGCCTCCGCGGCGGGAAGCACAGGAACGGATTGCAGAGGACCAGAGGAGAGAGGAGCCGGGGAGAAAAAACGCTTCGTGCGAACAAAGTCCATATCCAGGCGGAGCTCCAGACGCCATCCGGAAGAACGCATGTCAATGCGAGTGGCAAGATGAATGAGTTCATGTAGGTCAGCAGGAGTCTCTCGTGCGGCCAGAACATCTTTAATGTTGCTGGATAGGCCTTTTTTAAAGGTCGCGCAGAGAACCTCACTATTCCAGGACAACTCGTAAGCAAGAGCACGGAACTGAATGGCGTACTCGCCAATGGAAGAAACACCCTGTTCCAGGTTCAGCAGGGCAATCTCGGCAGAAGAAGCTCGGGCAGGCTCCTCGAAGACACCACGGACCTCAGCGAAGAAGGACTGGACTGTGGCTGTGGCAGAATCATTGCGGTCCCCATCAAACTTGTCCGGCAGGGACAAGCAGGGGTTAAGAACGGCCGGTTGCTGCGGAGGAGTTGCAGGAGCCGGCGGAGGAGATGGTTGTTGCAGCTGTAGCTGTGACTGAAGTTGCTGTATCTGCGGCAGCAGCTGCTGTGACTGAAGTTGCTGTATCTGCGGCAGCAGCTGCTGTAACTGTGACTGAAGACGCTGTGTCTCGGAGATCAAGTATGCCAGCTGTTGATCTCGTTGGGCGATCTTTACGCCAAATTTGTCCGGCAGGGACAAGCAGGGGTTAGGAACGGCCGGTTGCTGCGGAGGAGTTGCAGGAGCCGGCGGAGGAGATGGTAGTTGCAGCTGTAGCTGTTGCTGTATCTGCAGCTGCTGTATCTGTGACTGAATACGCAGTGCCTCGGAGGTCAAGTATGCCAGCTGTTGATCTCGTTGGGCGATCTTTAGGGCTAGCTGGGCGACCAGTGTAGGATCTTCAGCGGGATCCATGGCCGGATCTACTGTCACGATGCCGGCTGGCAGGAGGTGGATCCTCTGTGCCAGAGAGGGATTGGCGAGGACCGCGCTAGTGGACCGGTTCTAAGCCACTACAGGTTTTCACCAGAGCCCGCCGCAAAGCGGGATGGTCTTGCTGCGGCGGTAGTGACCAGGTCGTATCCACTAGCAACGGCTCACCTCTCTGACTGCTGAAGATACTGAAGATAGGCGAGGTACAAGGGAGTAGGCAGAAGCAAGGTCGGACGTAGCAGAAGGTCGAGGCAGGCAGCAAGGATCGTAGTCAGGGGCAACGGCAGGAGGTCAGGAACACGGGCTAGGAACAGACAAGGGAACGCTTTCACTAGGCACTAAGGCAACAAGATCCGGCCAGGGAGTGCAAGGGAAGTGAGGTAATATAGGGAAGTGCACAGGTGATTACCCTAATTGGTAATTGGGAAGATTGGGCCAGGCACCAACATTGGTGCACTGGCCCTTTAAATTGCAGAGACCCGGCGCGCGCGCGCCCTAGGGAGCGGGGCCGCGCGCGCCGGGACAGGACCGACGGAGAGCGAGTCAGGTACGGGGACCGGGGTGCGCATCGCGAGCGGGCGCCACCCGCATCGCGAATCGCATCCCGGCTGGAGGCGGTACCGCAGCGCACCCGGTCAGTGGATCTGACCGGGGCGCTGCAGCAACGAGGATGAGGCGAGCGCTCCGGGGAGGAACGGGGACCCGGAGCGCTCGGCGTAACAAGGGGCTTCCTAAAGGTGACATGCCCCCCAAAAACCATTTGTCGCTCCTTCCCTTCTGAGCCCTCTACTGCGCCCGCTGAACAATTAATAGCATATGACGTGTGTCCTTACTCGAGAGAAATTGGGTTTAAAATACAAGTAAAAATTTTCTCCTTTTTACCCCTTGCAAAAATTCAAAAATTGGGTCTACAAGAACAAGCGAGTGTAAAAAATGAAGATTTTGAATTTTCTCCTTCACTTTGCTGCTATTCCTGTGAAACACCTAAAGGGTTAATACACTTTCTGAATGTCATTTTGAATACTTTGGGGGGGTTTAGTTTTTATAATGGGGTCTTTTATGGGGTATTTCTAATATGAAGACCCTTCAAATCCACTTCAAAACTGAACTGGTTCCTGAAAAATAGTGAGTTTGAAAATTTTGTGAAAAATTTCAAAATTGCTGCTGAACTTTGAAGCCCTCTGGGGTCTTCCAAAAGTAAAAACTCATAAATTTTATGATGCAAACATAAAGTAGACATATTGTATATGTGAACCCCCAAAAAATATATTTTGAATATCCATTTTCCTTACAAGCAGAGCTTCAAAGTTAGAAAAATGCAAAATTTTCATTTTTTTCATCAAATTTGGGGATTTTTCACCAAGAAAGGATGCAAGTTACCATAAAATTTTACCACTAAGTTAAAGTAGAATATGTCATGAAAAAACAATCTCGGAATCAGAATGATAACTAAAAGTATTCCAGAGTTATTAATGTTTAAAGTGACAGTGGTCAGATTTGCAAAAAACGCTCTGGTCCTTAAGGTGTAAAATGGCCTGGTCCTTAAGGGGTTAAACGTATACATTTTCCTGTATGTAGTTATGATTGTTATGCCGAGCGCTCCGGGTCCCTGCTCCTCCCCGGAGCGCTCGCGGCGTTCCTCTCTCTGTAACGCCCCGGTCAGACCCGCTGACCAGGAGCGCTGCACTGACACTGCCGGCAGGGATGCGATTCGCATAACGCGAATCGCATCCCAAGTCACTCACCTGTCCCGGTCCCCGGCTGTCACGTCCTGGCGCATGCGGCTCCGCTCCTTAGGGCGCGCGCGCGCCAGCTCTCTAAGATTTAAAGGGCCAGTGCACCAATGATTGGTGCCTGGCCCAATCAGTCTAATTAGCCTCCACCTGCTCCCTGCTCATATAACCTCACTTCCCCTTCACTGCTTTGCCGGATCTTGTTGCCTTGTGCCAGAGAAAGTGTTTAGTGTATGTCCCAAGCCTGTGTTCCAGACCTTCTGCTGTTGCCCCTGACTACGACCCTTGCTGCCTGCCCTGACCTTCTGCTACGTCCGACCTTGCTCTTGCCTTGTCCTTTTGTACCGCGCCTGTCTCAGCAGTCTGAGAGGTTGAGCCGTTACCGGTGGATACGACCTGGTTGCTACCGCCACAACAAGACCATCCCGCTTTGTGGTGGGCTCTGGTGAATACCAGTAGCAACTTAGAACCGGTCCACTGGTACGGTCCAAACCAATCCCTCTCTGACACAGAGGATCCACCTCCAGCCTGCCGAATCCTAAAAATGATTTTTTTCTGAAGTAATACAAAATCAAACCTATACAAGTAGGGTATCATTTTAACCGTATGAATCTAGAGAATAAAGATAAGGTGTCATTTTTATCGAAAAATGTACTACGTATAAACAGAAGTCCCCAAAATGTACAAAATGGCTGTTTTTTTTAAATTTTGTCGCACAATGATTTTTTTTCCTGTTTCGCCGTCGATTTTTGGGTAAAATGACTGATATCATTACAAAGTAGAATTGGTGGTGCAAAAAATAACCCATAATACAGATTTTTAGGTGCAAAATTTAAAGAGTTATGATTTTTTAAAGGTAAGGAGGAAAAAACGAAAGAGCAAAAACTGAAAAACGCCTGGTCCTTAAGGGGAGCGATAACAATGAACCATAACTGATTAAAGGAAACATTTGCACTTTCACAATCAGGGGGAGCTGAGGGGCAGGGGCTGGAACAGGTGGTATCTCACCTGGCAGAGGACCGCCAGCTTGATTTTAAGATACAAGTATGAGCTTTTTCACTGCAACCACTTCTAACTTTATGCGCCCACTTATCCAATGGCACAGAAGCTGAATGTGCTCCTGTCCAAGTTGCTGGTACTGCAGTCCCTCCCTTTTCAAGTGGATACTCAGAGTAAGAGGGTATGAGGGTGCGCTGAGAGGCAGGGGCTCGAACAGGTGGTAGCTCGTCTCGCGATGGACCGCCAGCTTGATGCTCACCAGAATGGGTAATCAAGAAATTTTTATAAATTCAAATTAAATTCAATAAAAATTACATTAAAAGATCTGCCACATCCAGACGCTCTGCGGCAGTGATTATAATAGCGATGCCTGTAATCTGCATGTCATACTGAATAAGGCTGGGTTCACATCACGTTTTCTTCCATACGGGAGTGCATACGGCAGGGGGGAGCTGAAACCTCGCGCTCCCGTATGCCTTTCTATGCGCTCTCATATGTAATTCATTTCAATGAGCCGGCCGGAGTGAAACGTTCGGTTCGGTAGGCGCATTTTTGCGCCGTATGCGCTTTTACAACTGGACCTAAAACCGTCCGGCCGGCTCATTGAAATGAATTACATATTTGAGCGCATAGAAAGGCATATGGGAGCGCGAGGTTTCAGCTCCCCCCTGCCCTATGCGCTCCCGTATGGGAGAAAACATGATGTGAACCAGCCCTAACAGTATTATTTCACTAACACAGCACACTCCCTATGCGTGCTGGGACAAGGCTATAAGTGTTCTACACTCCTATTGAGCCTCTCTGTAGGCCAGAAAAAAATTTTAATAGCAATTTGCCACAAATAAATTCAGACTGAGCCTAATTTTTTCGGAAAATTCTGCGAATCGGCCAAATCAAATTTTTCAAAAAGTCACTCATCTCTAGTAATATGTGTGGAGATAATACTCCCCCTACAAAATCATATAGATAAAAATGTAATCTTCATCTATATATATAAAACTCAATGGGCCTCATTTACTAATGTGATCCCGAGTCTTTTTATCGGGTTTTGCGCCAGATTTTTAGTCGCATTACCTATGTGACGATGTTTGCGACCAAAAAAACACTCCTTTTTGAAAACTCTCCGAGTGTTTAGTAAAACACATTAAATGGGCGTGTTTTCAACTAAATGGGGTGTGTTCCCGAGTAAGTAACTAAAAACTCTCGGAGTGTAATGTGAAACACACGTAAAAAGTGTGAGATTGTGAAAATGAAAACCCGACAGCCGGCAGCAGTCGGAAAGTTCCTAAAAACGGAGGGTTTTTAAGGATGTTCACAGCAACAGCCATTAGAGACGTTATTTGCATCTCTCATGGTAGATTAACAAACTGGTGGATGATTTAGTGGGCTTTAGTCAGCCTTTCTTTACATGTACTATTTTGCTAAACTTTAAAATACATTTTTCATGCTGATGTATTTATTTTTTCTTGCTTTCAACATTTTCCTTTTCTCCAAACGTCCTCACTTCTCAATAGGTTATCCAAGTATTGATGTTTTTTTTTTCTAACAGCTTTATAAATGTTGTAAATGTTATTTAATATGCACTGCCACCCACCCACCTGATTTCCTATTTATCTATTCAATTTATGCCTACCCATATTTTTTTGTTTTTAGCTGGGTTTTTCTAAACTTGTGTAATCTTTACCCTTTAAGTTCGAATTACACTTTGAATTTTATGGCCCAAACGCCTATAAAAACGCACATTTGTCCGCACAGCGTTTTTTCTTTGTAAAAACGCTGTATCTAGATGTTAGCTGCAAGTCAATAGTTAACAATAGTCAATAGTTAAATTGATTTTTTTTTTTTTTTAAATCCTTTGGCCATTTTTCTTTTCTTTGGGTCTCATAGGCTGCTTTTTAAAAACCTCCTCAAAATACAAGTTTTGATGTTTTTAATTTAACCCCTTAAGGACCCGGGCTTTTTCCATTTTTTCATTTTCAATTTTTCCTCCTTAACTTTAAAAAATCATAACTCTTTAAAATTTTCACCTAAAATTCTATATGATGGCTTATTTTTTGCGTCACTGATTCTACTTTGTAATGACATTAGTCATTTTACCCAAAAATCTACGGTGGAACGGGAAAAAAATCACAATGTGCGACAAAATTGATGAAAAAACAGTATTTTATAAGTTTTGGGGGCTTCCGTTTTTACGCAGTACATTTTTCGGCAAAAATGATACCATATCTTTATTCTGTAGGTCCATACGGTTAAAGTGATACCCTACTTGTATAGGTTTGATTTTGTATCACTTCAGAAAAAAATCATGAATACATGCAGGAAAATTTATACGTTTAAAATGGTCATTTTCTGACCCCTATAACTTTTTTATTTTTCTGTGTTCAGGGCGCTCTGAGGGCTCATTTTTTGCGACGTGATCTGAAGTTTTTAGCGGTACCATTTTTGTTCTGATCAGACTTTTTGTGGTATTGTGGTATAAAAAGTGATCAAAAATGCGCTATTTTGGACTTTGAATTTTTTTTGCGCGTACACCATTGAATGTGCGGTTTAAAAAGTGGTATATTTTTATAATTCGGACATTTCCACACGTGGCGATACCACATATGTTTATTTTTATTTTTATTTACACTGTTTTTTTTTTATTCTTGGAAATGCCGGGTGATTCAAACTTTTATTAGGGGAAGGGATAATTGACTAGGTTAATGATTTTTTTACACTTTTCTTATGCAATATTATAGCTCCTATAGGGGGCTATAACATTGCATTAACTGATCTTTAACACTGATTGATTCATCTCCATAGGAATGGATCAATCAGTGTTTTCGGCGATTGAATGCTCAAGCCTGGATCTCAGGCTTGAAGCATTAAATCGGCGATCGGACTGCAGGAAGGAAGGTAAGAGACCTTCCTCCTGTGCTACAGCTGTTCGGGATGCCGCGATTATACCGCGGCGATCCCGAACAGCTCCCTGAGCTAACCGGCACTTTTTACTTTCACTTTAGGGGTTAATAGCGCGCGGCACCGCGATCAGTGCCGCGTGCTATTAGAGGCGGGTCCCGGCTTCACTATGATGCCAGGCCCGCCCGATATGATGCTGGGTCACCGTGTGACCCCGCGTTATATCGCAGGACCGGGACCCAGGATGTACTCATACGTCCTGGGTCCTTAAGAGGTTGAAAGCTTTGCATTTTCCTCACAGAGAATTTGATGCCATAGAAAAAACGCACCAAAAAACGCTGTTGTTTTTAATTTATGAATTTTGAACAGGGATCAATATATATGTGCGGCCAGGGGAATAAAAATGTAGCCAACAATACTAAAACTGTAGTGTGTGTGTGTTTATTTGTTATTTTGCGTTCATTTTTAATTTAGTACTACTACTACCAGCATGGAACACACTGTTCCATGATGGAATTAGTAGTACCTGTACTCATTGTCAGATCGTACCTGGGCCGTTGCAATACGCCTGTATAATGTATAGATGCGGGCGGCCGCTCTTCTATGCTCCCCTGCACTGCCGTATATATATATATCTACCTTGTACTGCAGAATCTTCAAATAAAGAGTTTTTACCTGCAACCTAGTGCCGGACCTTGTTCTTTCCTTCACAAGTGAGCAGCGGGAGGCGGTACCGGCTGGTCTGCGGCACAGGTGGCGAGGTGGGCGTGCACAGGGTGAGCGACTCACAATCCAGCCTTTTGAGAAATATATATATATATATATATATATATATATATATATATATTGTAAGGATTCCTCCTTGGGGATTAGCTCCGGGATCGTCCTGGCCAAAATGTCAGCCGCTTGCCAACAAAATTTTCCGTTGCCCCTAGCAACGCCTTTATACACAGTCTCAAAACGTAATCTGCACTCTGCAGGTGGCCCGTCCACCTGTCTCCTTACTTGAGAAAGAGAGCCCACTCGCTTGATGCGATCTGTTGCCCCTAGCAACAACTTCACCACAGGAGCAGTCCTGCTCTTGTACTCCACAGCTGGGCTCGTCCCACTGTCTCCTCTCTGAGAAAAGAGTTCCCACTTGCAACATGCATGATTATTTTCTCCTGGCAACAACTTCACTGCAACTCTACCACTGGTTGCTCATAGCAACGTGTTTGGCCACATCCAACACCAATTTTAAGGATTCCTCCTTGGGGATTAGCTCCGGGATCGTCCTGGACACTGCCACGGGACACGTTTCCACTCAATAAACCCGCAGACAACGATTATTCATGCACGCCTGGCACCTTGCCAGCTTTATTTAGACAGGTTGCAGGTAAAACAAAACATAACTCAGGAACAAACCAAAGTCCTAGACCGTCTGGTCACTGACTACACATATCAGCATGCCCTGACTACTATCTGGTGAGCTACCCTCAGCCAGCATAAAACATGTGCCCCTGCAACCTGTTACTCACAGTTCACACCACTTCTTCACTTCTTGGACCGCTCACAGTTCGCTGTGTGTTTCCTCAACAGGGTCCGTGTGTCTCCCCCTACAGCGACATGCTGTTACCCAAGGAGAGCCCCAACTATTCTGTTTCTTTTCCTTTTAAACACACTTTCCCTTCCTGATACCTCATTAATCAGGCCACAGGTGGAGCATTCAGCAGAGTTAGCAAGGGAAATACACCCTTTCCTTGCCACAATATATATATATATATATATATATATATATATATATATATATATATATATATACATATATACACCTATTCAGATTTCCAACAGAGCTGGGATTGCCCAGATGTTTACACCCAATCACAACTCTGTGGGAAAGATGGATGTATATATATATATATATATATATATATATATATATACACAAAGAAAACAAGAAAAAATAGGGCTAGGGCTCAAGAGATAGCACTTCAATAGGTAATTTAAAAGGACTCAGGGTGTACACTTGTTATTACTCACTCCTCTTTGGGGGACCAAAAAACTTAAAACTTGGTACCCCCCTCCACGTCCGCTTATCACGGGTTCTTTGCACCGGATCAATCCAAGCTCCGATGTATAGATGGGTAATGCTCACCGCAGGCGTCCGTAGCAGAGGATATTTATTAATGATATTAAAACTATAAAAGTTACAATAAAATGCTGTGGCAACGCGTTTCTGGGAGATTAAGCAGGTAGACTCCCCTTCCTCAGGCCATTAACAGTCCAAATGGTTTACAGACATTTTATACAGACTCTGTTCCATGATGGTGGTAGTAGTACAGGGGCTGAGGGATTGTTTGCATTGGGTCTCACTTCTGACACCCGATCCGATCATAATTAATTAAGCAGGGGAGCGTGCGGCATGCTCCGCAACCCTGCGATCACGATGTATTTTACTTTAATTTGCAAATACACGCATGGAGGCCTGATTGGCTCCTCAGTACTGGCCATTCAGAGCTACCCACGCGGAATTTAAAAATGAAAGTAAAAAACATCGACATGGCAGGGTTTCGTAGCATGCCGCCCGCACCCCTGCTTAATTAATTGTGATCGGATCAGGTGTCAGAAGTGAGACCCGGTGCGATCAATCCCTCAGCCCCTGTACTACTACCCCCATCATGGAAGAGTCTGTTCCAGGGTGAGGGTAGTAGTACAAGCAATAATGTAGCCTCCCCAGATGCCGGCAGACTCCTGCAGCCAGTAACTACTACTTACACCATGGAAACAAGTCTGTTCAATGATGGGAGTAGGAGTAGTCCTGGCTGCAGGATTCTGTAGGTGGCCTATTTATCAGACTTAAAAAATTTCGAATGTTAAACAAATTCTGAAAAAAAGGGGAACAACGGCTAAAAACGGATACCCGTTTGATCAGTCGTTTATATACTTAAAAAAAAAAAAGAAAAAAATAATAGTTTTATAAATACCATCTGAAGGCACCCTTAGTAATAGTAAAATGTAACAAATATTGGAATGTTGAATTTATTCTTGCATGTTGTTTACCATTTACGAGTCTGCTGCGTTGTTTGTAAATGCTGATGTCTCCATATAGTATTTTCGACTTCTCTCGGACTTTTCACCTGGTGATTCACACTGAGGCTGTCAGAATGACGCTGTGACGTCATGTGCGACTGCTGCACGTAACCCCGCCACGTCGCAAGCAGCTCAAGCTTAAAACAACACGAGAAGTCACGCCCTGGCGCCACACAGACAAGAAGACTGCGTCACAGCAAGAGGTACTACAGCAACATCCTTACCATAGTGTACCTTCACATTGCAGAGTGTTTATGCGCCTTACATGCCTCCGTCTCACTTTTCTGGGCTGGAAGGAATGTGATCTTTCCAACATTTCAAGAAATAATAACCATACTGTTAATTTGTCAAAGAACTTTCATAATCAGGTAAGCGAGGGTGGGTCTTTTGTGTGATCTAAGCAAACACACGGTTACTGGAGTTACAGGCGACATATATACTCCTGGGGCAATATGAAAGAGTAGTTCCTTCACTAATGTATAGTATGATGTTTCATTTACTTGCTCCATAGCATGGGCCCTTACACAGTCAAGGCTACACATAACGTGCCGTGTGTGCGAAAATTCGTTCCTACAAGGTATACAGTGTAAGACATCTTTTTTAATTTAACAAGACTGAGGTGGCATTGGACAATATGCTGGGTTACAATATAGGTGACATACAATTTTTTTATAGTTTTAGATAATGTTTTTTTTTAATCAACATTTATATACTTTTTATTGTGGCCACTGTACCAACTGGATTCCTAGTGTGCCCATAATGTTACTTTGTGGGAAAGGGTTCCTCCACATCTAGACATCTTATTGCTTATCCAATAGGGGATAAGATGTGTGATTGCGGGGGGCCCGCAGCTGTCCCCCCTCCCCCCTACATGCGAACTGTCCTGCAGCACCAGGGCTCTCTGTAACACCCGACAAAAGGTGTAGCTGCCTTTGTCCCTGTCATTCCTTGGTGCCCAAAGCAGCTATCCACCGTCAACGGTCTAGGCAGGGCCTGCTCTGCTGCTGCGGATCACTGTAATAAAGCGGCACCACGGCATTCAAATCAGTAAGCCTGCGGCCGGGACTGACAGGGGACGTGGCGCAAGTGCCGTTACTCCGCAGACCCTCGCAGGAGGATGCCAGCGACATCACACATCAGTCCTGTCTGCCGCAGGAAAGAAGAAACCATGGGCAGCCATGTGAGTGTGTCTGTAAGTTTGCCTGTCTGTAGTGTGTGTATGTGTGTATCTGTCTGTAGTGTATGTCTGTAAGTGTATGTGTGTAGTGTGTGTCTGTAGTGTGTGTAAATTGTTCATGCTGGTGTGGAGTGTGTATGTGTGTGTGTGTGTGTGTGTGTGGTGTGGTCCGCAAAAAGTGCTTGGCCCGGGTCAAATTCCAAACTGCCCTGTGCAGCCCCACTATAATGTGTTGCATGGAGAGAGCTTGGCTCTGTGCCTGATGAGTGGTGAAGCAGGGGCCGGAGGTTACTGAGGTAATGTGTCCACCCACTCATGTTTTTACGGGCCCACCCCTCAATGTAAGTGTATGTGAGGCTGCGTTACGGCGGCCATTCCCCCTCCCATAGACTTACATTGAGTGGGCGTGGCTTTCCGTCATGCATGTTGGTGACCTAATGTCACTAAAATTTGGCACCTGCCTTGCCAGTCATCAGGCACAGAGCAAAGCTCCATTCATGAACAAGAAGACAAGGTGTGCTGCTGGATAGATTAAGGGGTTCACAGCTGCGGTACAGCCGCGATCACATATCTTATACACTATCCTTTGAGAAGGGGATAAGATGTCTATTGGTGGATTACAAATTAACATTGTTTAACAACTTACATTTCCAACTTTGAAAAATGCAGAGCAATTGTGGTTGTTAATTAGCAGAATATATGTAATAACATGTAATTTTAATGTTCCTATATTTATTTTTTTAAACATTAAATAGGCAAAAAGCTGTGTCAATTACACAAAATTCATCAAAAAAGGACAAGATGTCAAGTAAAAACGAAGCAAGTACATCCACCTAGCCAGAAGGTATGTACACTTGACATCAAGTATCTTTACATGGCTTAAGCAGGAAAATAATATTTATCTTCCGACTTTGTCACCCAAAAAAAAGGTGAAAAATAGCATTAAAAAAAAGGATGTGATACATCAAGTGATATTTATTGGAAAGAGTTTGAAATTTTCAATAAAGCAAGGCAGTTGATAATAATTAAGACATTAAGGTTTATTGATTGATAATCTAAAATAAACATGCAAAGGCAGTACAGAAACCCCTGCAGCTGTATGCAGGATCATGGTGTTATCTTTGTGTGCCTTGAAGGGCAAGACTTCAAACAGTTAACTGCATGTGGGTTGACAAAGCAAAATCAAGATAGGTTCCAAGTTGATCCATGTTGTCTTGTTACGCATTTTTATATTGTTCATTGTGGTTAAAGGAATCTTTAACCTGTAAACGAAATAAAAAAAAGGTTGACATTATTCATTTTCGGACTAACAATCCGACATTAGATAATTATCTTTCTCTTTGCAAAGGCTCAGTGCGCTCAACCCCATTCACCCGGGCAGAGCTTGAGTACATGGTGAAATTTTTGAATGAAAGGCATTACGAGTCCTCTGATTTAAGAAATTCTCATAAAAGAAAAAACAAGATTATGACAAGACTAGCCTGCCACATAAAAATCAAGTTTGGAAACTCACACAGCTCGCAACAAATATCAAAGCGCTTCTCGGACTTAAAGGTGCGGCAACCAAAATTACTTAAAACTCTGTGCATAAACATTTCTCTGGAAAATCGTAATTCAACAGTGACTACAGACGCTAAACTTGTAGAGGAGGTAAAATAAGGGTTAACAACCAACAATCCTTAAAATGTTTAACATTTTGTTTGTTAAACACTTAAGGACTTAGGGCGTATGGATACGCCTTGACATCCTGGTACTTAAGGACCCAGGGCGTATCCATACGCCCGTGGGAATTTCGGTCCCCGCCGCGCACCGGGCGGAGACCGGACCGGGATGCCTGCTGATATCGTTCAGCAGGCATCCCGCGCAAATGCCCAGGGGTGTCATCAGATCCCCCATGTCGGCGATCGCAGCAGATCGTTGGTGAATTCACACTAATGATCTGCCGCGATTCAGGTCAATGTGACCTGCTGACCCGAAGATACAAGGGGATCGGAGGTGTACAATACACCCCCTATCACCCATTGTATCTATGGGGAGGTGGCGATTTCGTCACCCCCCCAGGAGCGCTGCTATTGGCTGGACGATGGTCCAACCAATGGCAGCCGGCGGGGGAGTGGTTAACTGCATCTTCACGCAGCCCTGCCCGTTAGCTGAGTTCAGTCAGCGGGCAAAGCTGCTCGACGGTGCCCCCCTGTGAAGATTGGAGCCCCCTCAGGGCCGACGATCCCCCATAGAGCAGGGACAGAAAACCCCCCAGGGAAAGGTAGGAGAAAATAGTGTAAAACAGTAAAAAAAAAAAAAAAGTAAAAAAAAAATTCCCCCCCCCGACCCCCTAATAGGTCCCCAAGGGTCTACCGGAGATTTTTCAGCTTGACCCGGGCCCTATTAGGGGTTCAGGGCACTGCATTTGGCCCTCCCCCCCATTTTTTTTTTGGCCGCAGCTTTTTATTTTTGTTCATATAACGGTGTGTGATTTCTAATCACACACCATTATATATAGTATACACCAAGCACACACACTACATACATCCCCGCCACCCCCCACACACTATGGCATTTCTGTGCTGATTTTCCGGCAAAGATCGATTCAGCAGCAATAGGACCGCGCGGACTGCATTGCCTTACCCATAGACATTAGATTATTTATGCATAGATTATGCATTTATGGGTGTATATTTTTGTAGATCTGCTCAGAAATGCAGTGACATCTATGGGGATGGCAATGCAGTCTGTGCGGGTCGATCTCCTGCATAAATTCAGCCCAGAGATGACACAGTGTGAACCCTGCCTTACTATAATTTACATTTTACTAAGCGGAATTTCATTGTGCAATTTCTAAGCAGAATTGCATGCGGAAATTCCCTAGTGTCAAACTATCCTTAAAGTAAAAATATCACGTTTAAATACTTCTCCCCTATCCAAAGTATATTGGCTAAGTTTAACATGGGTGGGTTGAGCGCTGTGGACCCCTGCAACATTCTATATGTAGCCCCTGTGCTGTAGAACAGGAGAGCGTCACCACCCCTGGCCAAAGCCGAAGCTGACACGCCCAATCAAGATAGTTATAGACCAATGTTTAAATTATATTATTTAACTAGCTGAGTACCCGGCGTTGCCCGGTTTTTCCTTCCTAATCCTTTTTGGGGAGGAAAATAAACAAAGGAGGAAGCTTTTGACTTCATATGCAGTCCTCATATATTGTTGTCATATCCCAACCTCCTATCCTGACCTCCTATCCTGTCCTCCTATCTCGACCTCCTATCCCGTCCTCCTATCCCGCCCTCCTATCCTGACCTCCTATCCCGACCTCCTATCCCGTCCTCCTATCCCGTCCTCCTATCCCGTCCTCCTATCCCGTCCTCCTATCCCATCCTCCTATCTCAACCTCCTATGTCAACCTCCTATCCTGTCCTCCTATCCCATCCTCCTATCTCGACCTCCTATCCCGTCCTCCTATCCCGTCCTCCTATCCCGTCCTCCTATCCAGTCCTCCAATCCCGACCTCCTATCTTGACCACCTATCCCGACCTCCTATGCCGTCGTCCTATCTCAACCTCCTATCCCGTCCTCCTATCCCGACCTCCTTTCCCGTCCTCATATCTCGACCTCCTATCCTGACCTCCTATCCCATCCTCCTTTCCTGTCCTCCTATCCCGTCCTCATATCTCGACCTCCTATCTTGACCTCCTATCCCGTCCTCCTATCTCGACCTCCTATCCCAACCTCCTATCCAGACCTCCTATCCCATCCTCATATCCCGTCCTTCTATCCCGACCTCCTATCCCGACCTCCTATCCCGACCTCCTACCCGACCTCCTATCCCGACCTCATATCTCGTCCTCATAGTTACATAGTTACATAGTTAGTATGGTTGAAAAAAGACATACGTCCATCAAGTCCAACCAGGGAATTGAAGTGAAGGGTGTAAGGGGATAAGGGAAAGGGATGTAGTTTTATAATTCTGCATAAGCATTAATGTTATTTTGTTCCAGGAATGTATCTAACCCTGTTTTAAAGCTGTTAATTGTTCCTGCTGTGACCAGTTCCTGAGGTAGACTGTTCCATAAATTCCCAGTCCTCACGGTAAAGAAGGCGTGTCGCCCCTTTAGACTAAACCTTTTCTTCTCCAGATGGAGGGAGTGCCCCCTCGTCCTTTGGGGGGGTTTAACCTGGAACAGTTTTTCTCCATATTTTTTGTATGGGCCATTTATATACTTATATACGTTTATCATATCCCCCCTTAAACGTCTCTTCTCAAGACTAAACAATTGTAACTCCTTTAATCGCTCCTCATAGCCAAGATGTTCCATGCCCCATATTAGTTTAGTCACGCGTCTCTGCACCCTTTCCAACTCCGCAGTGTCCCTTTTATGAACAGGCGACCAAAACTGAACAGCATATTCTAGGTGAGGCCGCACCAATGCTTTATAAAGGGGGAGTATTATGTCCCTGTCCCTTGAGTCCATGCCTCTTTTTATACATGACAATATCCTGCCGGCTTTGGAAGCAGCAGCCTGACATTGCATGCTATTCTGTAGCCTGTGATCTACAAGTACACCCAGATCCTTCTCTACCAGTGACTCTGCCAGTTTAATCCCCCCTAAGACATACGATGCATGCATGTTATTAGTACCCAGATGCATAACTTTACATTTATCCACATTGAACCTCATTTTCCAAGTGGATGCCCAGACACTTAGTCTATCCAAGTCATCTTGTAACTTATGCACATCCTCTATAGACTGTACCGTGCTACAAGGCTTGGTGTCATCTGCAAAGATAGAAACAGAGATGTTAATACCATCCTCTATATCATTGATAAATAAATTAAACAACAGCGGGCCCAGTACTGAACCTTGGGGTACACCACTAATTACCGGGGACCAATCAGAGTACGAATCATTGACCACCACTCTCTGGGTACGATCCATGAGCCAGTGTTCAATCCAGTTACAAACTAAAGTTTCCAAGCCCAAAGACCTTAACTTACCTGCCAGACGTCTGTGAGGGACAGTATCAAACGCTTTGGCAAAATCCAGAAACACTATATCTACAGCCATTCCTCTGTCAAGGCTTCTACTCACCTCTTCATAAAAGCAAATTAGATTGGTTTGACAACTTCTATCCTTAGTAAACCCATGCTGGCTATCACTTATAATACAATTATCCCCTATGTATTCCTGTATGTAATCCCTTATAAGTCCTTCAAACAATTTACCCACAATGCACGTTAGACTGACCGGTCTATAATTGCCTGGCGAAGACCTAGAGCCCTTCTTGAAGATTGGTACCACATTAGCCTTGCGCCAGTCCCTTGGCACAATACCAGACACCAGAGAATCTCTAAATATCATGAACAAGTGTACAGATATTACTGAACTTACCTCTCTAAGAACTCTTGGGTGTAGTCCATCCGGCCCTGGAGATTTGCTTACATTTACTTTACTTAACTTACCTTGTACCATCTCTACATTAAGCCAGTTCAGTACATTACATGATGTGTTACCAGCACTGACCTGGCCAATGTCAGCTCCTTTTTCCATAGTGTATACAGAACTAAAGAACCCATTCAGTAGCTCCGCCTTCTCTTGATCGCCCGTGACAACCTCCCCATTATCATTATTAAGGGGTCCTACATGCTCTGTCCTTGTTTTTTTTTTGTATTTATATATCTAAAAAAATATTTAGGATTAGTTTTGCTTTCTTTGGCCACCTGTCTCTCATTTTGAATTTTTGCTGTTTTTATTACATTTTTACAGATTTTATTAAGCTCCTTGTACTGTTTAAATGTTATAGCTGACCCATCAGATTTGAATTTTTTGAAGGCTATTTTTTTGTTGTTTATTGCTCTTTTAACATCATTTGTCAGCCATGTAGGATTTAGTTTTAATCGTTTATATTTGTTCCCCTTTGGTATATATTTAGCTGTATAGTTATTTAGAGTTGATTTAAAGATGTCCCATTTACCTTCTGTATCAGTATTTGAGAACACCTCCCCCCAGTCTATGTCCTGTAGTGCAAATCTCAGCCCAGGGAAATTTGCCTTTTTAAAGTTATATGTTTTTGCCTTCCCCGTCTGTCTTTGTTTTCTACATTTTAAGTCAAAAGTAACTATATTGTGGTCGCTATTACCAAGGTTTTCCCGCACAGTTACATTACCAATCAGCTCTGCGTTGTTGGAAATGATCAGATCCAACAAGGCATCACTTCTTGTTGGGTCCTCCACAAACTGGCCCATAAAATTATCCTGCAATAAATTTAGGAATTTTCTCCCCTTTGTAGTTTTAGTCAGCCCCCGGCCCCAATTTATATCTGGATAGTTAAAATCTCCCATTATTACCACTGTACCTGCCCGGTACACCAAATACTATTTTTTCAATATTTCCCTCCTTTTGTAATTCTACCCACAGTGATTCCACATCCTCAGAATCATCACACACTATGGAATCGTTCACACTGACTTTCATACCACTTCTTACATACAGACAGACTCCACCACCTTTTCTGTTCATTCTATCCTTGCAAAACAATGTAAACCCCTGCAGATTAACAGCCCAGTCATGCGAGGAGTCCAGCCATGTCTCAGTGACCCCAACTATATCAATATGTTCCTCCAGTATCAAGGCCTCAAGCTCCCCCATTTTATTTGCTAGGCTTCTGGCATTTGTGAACATACACTTTACATTTCCATTAAGTTTTACACATATAGTCTCACTAATGAGATTTTCAGAGTTATTGGGGTTAATGTTATTTTTTGAGTTATAAGGGCTAATTGTACTATTTAAGTTATTGGGGCTAATGGGATTTTTTGCGTTATTGGGTCTAACGTTGTTATTTAAGTTATTGGTGCTAATGGTATTTTTTTAAGTTAATGGGGCTTATTGTAGTTATTGGGGCTAATGGAATTTTTCGGGCTACATTTATTTTTACGGCTGGTTTGTAACCCATGGATCTCCTTGTCCACTGCTCTTAACCTCCCCCCACAGGACTCCTCTCCACCCACCATTATGTCCTGACCCCTCTCTAACCTATCCATCCCACTGTCTGCTTTCTTTGCTTTATTATCCTCCCCCCACTCACCTAGTTTAAATACTCAGCCACCCCTTCCAGGATTCTCTCCCCCCAGCACAGCGGACCCCCTTCCATTCAGGTGCAAATTATCCGTAGAATAGAGTTTGTACCCCAATGAAAAGTCAGCCCAGTGCTCTAAAAACCCAAACCCTTCCCCCTTACACCACAACTTAAGCCATGCATTTAACTCCCTAAGCTCCCGCTGTCTTTCCTGTGATGCGCATGGCACAGGAAGTATTCCAGAGAACACAACCTTAGAGGTCCTTCCCTTCAGCTTGGCACCTAGTTCCTTGTAATTATTCTTCAAGGACCTCCACCTACCATGTATTCTGTCGTTGGATCCCATATGGACCACGACAGCTGGGTCATCCCCAGCCCCCCCTAGTAATTTGTCCACCCTTTCCACCACATGCCGAACCCTGGCACCAGGGAGACAGCAAACCATTCGGTTGAGGTGGTCTTGGCGACAAATTATTCTATCCGTCTTCCTGATTATAGAATCCCCTACCACAACTAACTGTCTTGGCATACCTGCGTTATCATTCCCCACACTACTAGTTGAGCTGTTCCCCTGGCTGTTAGGGAGACCAGTATCCACTAGGGTTGCCATCTCTGATACTGAGGCCCTCGCATCATCGCCCAACTTGGCAATTTTACTTGGGAGATCAGAAGCAGAAGTGACCTTATGACCGTCCTCATATCCCGTTCTCCTATCCCGACCTCCCATCTCGACCTCCCATCCTGTCCTCATATCCCGACTAATAAGTATACCAGGTAATGAAATAGCTCCAGCTGTACGGAAATTATATGGGAACATACATTTCCCATTGATTTGCATGGGACTTTAAAAAAAAAAATAAACCCTGACCCTCACAAATGGGGGTAGTTAAGGATTAAATTAACTATCCTATATTTTAAGTGGACATATAAGTAACATGTGACCAAGTATTATCAAAATATGTCCAGCCGTTTGGAAGTTATGCAGTAACATATATTTCCCATTGACTTGCATGGGATTTTAAACATAAGCCCCGCCCCTGGCAAATGGGGGTGAGTAAGGGTTAAATTACCTATCCTATGTTTGTTGTTGACATATAAGTAACATGTGTGCCAAGTTTCATGTTAATATCTTTAGCCGTTTAAAAGTTTTTGTGGAACATACATACAGACACAACCACACACGTTGAGTTTCATATATATATCTGAATATACACATACATATATATATATATATATATATGAATATACATATATATAGATTGCGTTTTTTTAATAAACTGCCACTGCAGTTTTTGAGCCAAAGTCAGATGTGCATCCATAAGGGAGGAGAAGTGTAACTCCTTCCTTTATATGTCCTATTCCATTTTAGGACACGTCTGGCTTTGTCTCAAAAACAGCAGTGGCACTTTGACAAAAAAGGAAAGAAGCCCCAAAAAGGATAAGAAATTTTGGGAGAGCCATATGGGTGGGCCGTTGGTCAATGTTTTGCTCTACCATCTAGTTTATATATTTTTTTTTTTGGCTGTGTCTGACTGTCCGCTTTTGTAGTGGGTCCTGTATGAAGGAGTAGCAGGGGCTACATACAGGATATTGTGGCTGAGCCCCAGCAAAATAAAAACACTCAATATCCTAATAATTACATACCCTTAGAATAGGTTATACAGATTTTACATTGAGACTTGTCCTTTAAGGTCAAATGTTGGCTAACACATGATCATGACTTTAAAAAGGTCCAAGGGTCAACACCAGACAATTGGCTTGGTCTATGAGCACACAAAAAAAATAACATGTTGAAACAAGCCCTTTAAAGGGGTACTCCATTTCAACATTTTATTAGAGAAAAGTATACATGTTTAAATAAAGTTACAACAATTTATTAAATCATTTTATCTAATAATGTTAATCCTTCCAGTATTTCTCAGCTGCTGTATGCTGCACATGATTTAAAAAATGTTGACATAAAAAATGCTGTGTAACCGCAGTGCTCTCTGCTGACATTTGTGTTCATGTCATGAACTGTCAAGAGCAAGATAGGTTTGCTATGGAGGTTTGCTCTTGAAAGTTCCTGAGACAGACACAGGTGTCAACAGAGAGCACTGTGATCACATAGCAGATTTCATAAAGCCAAAATTACATTTACACACCAAACCAGCTGATAAGTACTTGAAGCCAGGGGCGTACCTAGAGTATTTGGCACCCCGGGCGGACCCTTTGTTTGGCACCCCCCCACACACACACACGCACCCCCCCCCCCTTAATTACACCCCCTCCCCCCAGGGGCGGACTGACAACACTCGGGGCCCCCGGACCAAGAAAAAGGCAAGGGCCCCTGCTAGGCTCTGCAGCTGGTCAATCTTCTGCCACGCTCCTATTCCACCCAAATCCCACACACAATAAATTTTAATTTATATACCGTATTTATCGGCGTATAACACGCACTGGCGTATAACACGCACCCCCATTTTAACAGGGAAATTTAAGTAAAAAAAATTAAATGTAAAATAAATGACTTGGACTAAATGCCACATCATCCCCCCCAACTTCGTTTTCTTCTGCACCTGTTCGGTCCCTTCCCCTCCAGTGCCACATCATTCCTTCCCTTTGATCAGTCCCTGTGCCACATTTACCCCTCTCATCGCCACCCCCCATGTCTCATCATCCCCCCATGTCTCATCATTTCCCCCTGTCATAGACCACCACTAGCCATACAGACATTAAGCATTTAGTGCCTCCCCCACCATCATTTCCCCCTCTCATCATGTCCCCCATCATTCCCCCCCTCATCATCCCCCCACCCTCTCTCATCATCCCCCACCCTGTCTCATCATGTCCCCCATCATTCCCCCCTCATCATCCCCCCCACCCTGTCTCATCATCCCCCACCCTGTCTCATCATGCCCCCATCATTCCCCCCTCATCATCCCCCCACCCTGTCTCATCATCCCCCCCACCTTGTCTCATCATCCCCCCACCCTGTCTCATCATGTCAATCATCATTCCCCCCCTCATCGTCCCCCACCCTGTCTCATCATGTCCCTCATCATTCCCCCTCATCATCCCCCCACCCTGTCTGAGCGACGTCACCGGATGAGTGACGTCACCGGCGCCTGTACTGTGTGCTCCATGGGGGCGAAGGTCACTTCTCCTCTGTGTGAGCTTCAGATGCGGCTCACACAGAGGAGACGCCTTCTCCTGTATGTGCATGTATCGTGCATGCAGGAGAAGGCACTGCTGTCTGCTGGGGATCTGGGACGAGTGTCCCAGATCCTCAGTAGTTGCGGCGGGGCAATCCGCCCCTGGCACCCCTCTTGAGAGTGGCACCCGGGGCGGGCCGCCCCCGCCCCCCCCCCCTTGGTACGCCACTACTTGAAGCAAATATGTTTGCCTTGAACTTTATGTAAAAATTTCATTTTTAGAAAATGTATATTGCAACAGAGTACAAATTAATGAAGGAGCAGTAGGCATGTTAACACACCCGGACAATAAACCGGACAATAAACTGTCAATCACCCGACACCCGGTGAAGGAGACATCTGCGTCTCGCTGCCACGAGGACGCCACCGGCACATGTACGTGCGCATCCGCAGAACCGCTGCGACAACACCACCCGCAACCCACCATCTACCAACATCACCACTGTGGGAGACGGCCGAGTCTCCGGTGATGCTGCCGCTTACCAAGACAGCTACTCAGTGCTAACACACTGCGGGATTACACAGCGCAACAGGAGGAGATCGCAGCATCCCCGTGAAGTTCAGCGCATCAGTGTCCGGGAGCGGTGAGATACAAAGTATCATACAAATATGCATGCATATTCACAGTGACTGCACACTAGCTGTTTATGTTGAATATTGTCTACAAATAGCAAGTTTATCTTCTACTTAAACGTTGAAGTGCTTAAATAGCCGGACTCATCTGAACAGTTGCTACGGGTTACTAACCTTGTTGCCATTGGTTACCACAATACCAGAATCGGTCAATATGAGCAGGACTTTTTTATGAGAGGAGATTATTTACCATAGAGGATGGACTAAGACTCTCCCACCCAGATTCCTCTCTCTATATATGTTTATGGTGGTCTCTATATTTTATATTTTTTATAATTTTTTACAAGTATATTTTTATATTTTATATACTGTACTATACATATGCTATAGTTCTTAATAGTTGGTGCTGCGCCTACACAAGGGCCCTGTGAGACGCAGTTGCTGCTATTTACATTTTATCTAATATTCAATTGTTACATTATATATAATCAATAAATTTAAATATTACTTGAAACACAACCTTTCCAGTTGTCTCAAACCCTGAGCCCTAATATATATATTTCTACAGACAAACTACAATCTGACACCTTGGGTATAAGTGTCTAATTAGGTAGCCCGGGTTATTTGGTG
The DNA here is from genome assembly GCF_029499605.1 of Hyla sarda. NCBI lineage: Eukaryota > Metazoa > Chordata > Amphibia > Anura > Hylidae > Hyla > Hyla sarda. The sequence goes on along the minus strand of NC_079189.1, from coordinate 245,944,094 downwards.
GGTAGTCAGACAAGAGCCTCTCCAACTCTTCTATGTTAACACACCCACCTTTACCTGTAAACAAATGTTTTGAGACATTATTTCAGGACAAACGTGGTGATGAAGAAACTGTAACTATAACACTCTTCCCTATGTCTCCTGATGCAAAACCATCCAGTGGGGATGCCTCGCCAGAAGAAGAAACAATCCAGCTTTATCCTGTGATTTGTCAGTTTTTCTTGCGTTTTTTTCTTGCATTTTTGTTGGTGTGTGGAAACAAAAAAATTTACTAAACTTTTTCTTGTTTTTTTTTCTTCGCAAATTTAGATACGTGAATGCAGAGGGCTATGTCAGATTTGGTGGATTGCGACGATGAACAGCGCTTTTTTAAATGTCAATAAAAGGGTTAACGAGGGCTCTGGGGGAGTTTTTAACCCCTTAAGGACTCAGGGTTTTTCCGTTTTTGCACTTTCGTTTTTTCCTCCTCACCTTTTAACCTCTTAAGGACCCAGCCATTTTACACCTTAGGACCCAGTCACTTTAAACATTAATAACTCTGGAATGCTTTTAGTTATCATTCTGATTCCGAGATTGTTTTTTCGCGACATATTCTACTTTAACACAGTGGTAAAATTTTGTGGTAACTTGCATCCTTTCTTGGTGAAAAATCCCAAAATTTTATGAAAAATTTGAAATTCTTGCATTTTTCTAACTTTGAAGCTCTCTGCTTGTAAGGAAAATGGATATTCAAAATATTTTTTTTATTCACATAAACAATATGTCTACTTTATGTTTGCATCATAAAATTGACAAGTTTTTACTTTTGGAAGACACCAGAGGGCTTCAAAGTTCAGCAGCAATTTTCCAATTTTTCACAAAATTTCCAAACTCACTATTTTTCAGGGACCAGTTCAGGTTTGAAGTGGATTTGAAGGGTCTTCATCTTAGAAATACCCCACAAATGACCCCATTATAAAAACTGCATCCCCCAAAGTATTCAAAATAATATTCGGTCAGCCTTTTAACCCTTTAGGTGTTTCACAGGAATAGCAGCAAAGTGAAGGAGAAAATTCACAAACTTCCTTTTTTACACTCGCATGTTCTTGTAGACCCAATTTTTGAATTTTTACAAGGGGTAAAAGGAGAAAATGTATACTTATATTTGTAGCCCAATTTCTCTTAAGTAAGCACATACCTCATATGTCTATGTAAAGTGTTCGGCGGGCGCAGTAGAGGGCTCAGAAGCGAAGGAGCGACAAGGGGATTTTGGAGAGTACATTTTTCTGAAGTGGTTTTTGGGGGGCATGTTGCATTTAGGAAGCCCCTATGGTGCCAGAACAGCCAAAAAAAAAACACATGCCATACCATTTTGGAAACAAGACCCCTTGAGGAAAGTAACAAGGAATTAAGTGAGCCTTAATACCCCACATGTGTTTCACGACTTTTGCATATGTAAAAAAATAAAATAACATTTCACTAAAATGTGTGTTTCCCCCCAAATTTCACATTTTTGCAAAGGTTAATAGCAGAAAATACCCCACAAAATTTGTAACCCCATCTCTTCTGAGTATGGAGGTACCCCATAAGTTGACCAGAAGTGCACTATGGGCGAACTACAATGCTCAGAAGAGAAGGAGTCATATTTGGCTTTTTGAGAGCAAATTTTGCTCGGGGGCGTGTCGCATTTAGGAAGCCCCTATGGTGCCAGGAGAAAACCCACATGGCATACCATTTTGGAAACTAGACCCCTTGAGGAATATTACAAGGGGTACAGTGAGCATTTACCCCCACTGGTGTCTGTCAGAACTTTGGAAAAGTGGGCTGTACAAAATTTTTTATTTGCACAGCCCACTGTTCCAAAGATCTGTCAGACACCAGTGGGGTGTAAATTCTCACTGCACCCCTCATTACATTCCGTGAGGGGTGTAGTTTCCGAAAAGGGGTCACATGTGTTTTTTTTTTTTTTTTTTTTTGCGTTTGTCAAAACCGCTGTAACAATCAGCCACCCCTGTGCAAATCACCTCAAATGTACATGGTGCACTCTCCCTTCTGGGCCTTGTTGTGCGCCCCCAGAGCACTTTGCGCCCACATATGGGGTATCTCCGTAGTCGGGAGAAATTGCATTACAAATTTTGGGGGGCTTTTTTTCCTTTTACTTCTTGTCAAAATGAAAAGTATAGGGCAACACCAGCATGTTAGTGTAAACAATAAATTTTTTTACACTAACATGCTGGTGTAGACCCCAACTGCACCTTTTCATAAGGGGTGAAAGGAGAAAAAGCCCCCCAAAATTTGTTAGGCAATTTCTCCCGAGTACGGCGATACCCCATATGTGGCCCTAAACTGTTGCCTTGAAATACGACAGGGCTCCAAAGTGAGAGCGCCATGTGCATTTGAGGCCTGAATTAGGGATTTGCATAGGGGTGGACATAGGGGTATTCTACGCCAGTGATTCCCAAACAGGGTGCCTCCAGCTGTTGCAAAACTCTCAGATTGCTTGGACAGCAACGGCTGTCTGGGCATGCTGGGAGTTGTAGTATACAGGGTCCCATTACAGCAATGCATGTCGCTTTACGGCGACGTGCATTGCTGTAAAAGGCCTGACCGCAGTTGAAGAGGAACTCACCTGTCGCCGCCGTCACCGTCTTCATCGCCGGGATCCGGGTCTTCAGGGACGAGGTAAGTACCGGGGCCGGGCCCCAGCACTCCCCCGTCCTACGGCGCGTCCTACGGTCTTTCTCCCGTCCTCTCCTGACTTCCAGGGGCTGGGCAGGAGGAAGTAACCGCCCCCCCCCCCCCCTGTGATTGGTCGGTTAGCTAACCGACGGATCGCAGGGGATAGGAGGAGGTGGCAGGCTTGCCACCTCGCTCCTATAATTTAGCATGGTCCTGGCTGTCTGTGACAACCGGGATCATGCAAAATTACCGGGCGGTCGGGTCCCAGAGACCCGATCAGCCCGGTATCGCCGCAGATCGCAAGGGCGATTTCCCTACATGGCCCCCCTCGGCGTTTGCCCTGGATGCCTGCTGAAGCATTTCAGCAGGCATCCGCTTCCGATCTCTGCCCGGCACGCGGCAGGGACCGGAAAACGCCAAGGCGTATGGATACGCCCTGCGTCCTTAAGGCCCAGGGTGTGAGGGCGCATCCATACGCCCTGGGTCCTTAAGAGGTAAAAAATCATAACCCTTTCAATTTTCCACCTAAAAATCCATCTTATGGCTTATTTTTTGCGTCACCAATTCTACTTTGCAGTGACATTAGACATTTTACCCATAAATTCACAGCGAAACGGAAAAAAAAATCATTGACAAAATCGAAGAAAAAACACCATTTTGTAATTTTGGGGGCTTCCGTTTCTACGCAGTGCATATTTTGGTAAAAATGACACCATATCATTATTCTGTAGGTCCATACGGTTAAAATGATACCCTACTTATATAGGTTAGATTTTGTCATACTTCTGGAAAAAATCATAACTACATGCAGGAAAATGTATACGTTTAAAAATGTCATCTTCTGACCCCTATAACTTTTTTTTATTTTTCCACGTACAGGGCGGTATGAGGACTCATTTTTTATGCCGTGATCTGAAGTTTTTATCGGTACAATTTTTGTTTTGATCGGACTTTTTGATCACTTATTATTCATTTTTTTGGTATAAAAAGTGACCAAAAAAGCTTTTTTGGATTTTGGAATTTTTTTTATGTGTACGCCATTGACCTTGTGGTTTAATTAACAATATATTTTTATAGTTCGGACATTTACGCACGCGGCGATACCACATATGTTCATTTTTATTTTTATTTACACTGTTTTATTTTTTTTATGGGAAAAGGGGGGTGATTCAAACTTTTATTAGGAAAGGGGTTAAATGACCTTTATTAACACTTTTTTTTAAAACTTTTTTTTTTGCAGTGTTATAGGTCCCACAGGGACCTATAACACTGCACACACTGATCTCTTACACAGATCACAGGCGTGTATTAACACGCCTGTGATCAGTGTTATCGGCGCTTGACTGCTCCTGCCTGGATCTCAGGCACGGAGCAGTTATTTGTCGATCGGACACCGAGGAGGCAGGTAAGGGCCCTCCCGGTGTCCTGTAAGCTGTTACGAAAAGCCTGAACTGTTCCGAACAGCGGCGGTCCCGAACAGCCCGACTGACTAGCTGGGATACTTTCATTTTAGAAGCAGCGGTCAACTTTGACCGCCGCTTCTAAAGGGTTAATACCGCACATTGCCGCGATCGATCGGCGATGTGTGGTATTAGCCGCGGGTCCTGGCCGTTGATGAGCGCCGGGACCGACGCGATGTGATGCGGGGTCGCAGCGCGACCCCGCTTCATATCGCGGGAGCCGATGCAGGATGTAAATATACGTCCTGCGTTGTTAAGGGGTTAAAAAAAATAATAATTTTTTTTCAATGTGTTGTGTTTTTATAATAGAATTTTCAGGCTTAGTAGTTTAAGCTGTCCTATAGACGGAATCCATTACTATGCCAGGGCTTAGCATTAGCACCAAAAACAGCTAGCGCTAACCTCCAATTATTACCCCGGTACCCACCGCCACAGGGATGCTGGGAAGAGCCGATACCAACAGGCCCGGAGCGTCAAAAATGGCGCTCCTGGGCCTAGGTGGTAACAGGCTGGCGTTATTTAGGCTGGGGAGGGCCAGTAACAATGGTCCTCGCCCACTCTGGTAACATCAGGCTGTTGCTGCTTTGTTGGTATTGTGCTGATACTTAACATAGGGGGAACCCTATGCTAGTGCTAGCTGATTTTTGGGGTAACACTAAACCCTGGCTTAGTAATGGACTCCATCTATAAGATGGCTTCCACTACTAAGCCTGAAAATTCAATCATACTACTACTCCCATCATGGACAGACTATGTCCATGATGGGAGTTGTAGTCCAGGGGCTGAGGTGCAGATTGCACTGGGTCATTCTGCAGAGACCCGCTGCGATCCACATTTAAGTTAGGAAGCCAGGCGGTACATGCGTCTACATCGCGCTGCCCGTGGCTTCTATATACACTTACATAATATATAATCCCCGCCAGGAGAGGGGAGCTCTGATTGGTCAATAGCTATTCTCCAATCAGAGCTCCCGTGTTCCGACAGCGGGGATTATGAATTATGTCAGTGTATAGAAGCCGCGGGCAGCGCGATGTAGACGCATGTACCGCCCGGCTTCCTAACTTACATGCGGATCGGAGCGGGTCTCTGCAGAATGACCCGGTGGGATCTGCACCTCAGCCATGGACTACAACTCCCATCATGGGCAGAGTCTGTCCATGATGGGAGTAGTAGTCATTTAAAGTCCCGCAGCCGGGGGATGTGCAAGTGCCATCCCTCAGCGCTGCGGTACTACAACTACTCCCATCATGGGACAGACTCATGATAGGAGTAGTAGTCCAAGGGCAGAGTGGCAGATGGCAGCAGGTCATTCTCCAGAGACCTGCTGCTATCCGCATTTATTAACTCTACAAGCCAGCGGTACATGCGGCTACACTGCACTGCCCACCAGCTCCTATATACAGTTCTTATAATTCAGAATCCCTGCCGGGAGAGGGGAGCTCTGATTGGTGGATAGCTATTGACCAATCAGAGCTCCTGTATCCCGGCGGCGGGGATTATGAATTATGACAGTGTATACAGAAGCCGCGGGCAGGGCAGTGGAGCTGCATGTACCGCCCCCTTTTTAAGTTAATAAATGCGGATCGCAGCGGGTCTCTGCAGAATGACCTCCTGCGATCTGCACCTCAGCCCCTGGACTACAACACATTCGGGAAGTTTGAATTTTACACAGTGTGAAGTCTGAACTGTGTCGGGAAGTTTTTCACCCGTACTATAACGCGGTGTATTATCGGGTGTATCGGGTTAGACTGCGGGTGAAAGGGTGATCACAAGTGTCCATAATCATTACATTGTTATTAAAAGGTACATGGAAAGATTTTAAGTATCACAGAGATAATCTGACTAGTGGCAGAAGTAGAGTAATCTCCGCAATCCGCTCTGAAAAATGACCTTGATGATTTAGAGCATCTAGCTAAGTGCAGTCCAAGACGGCTTGTATTTGCGTTCAAAAAAAAGGTACTTGCGGAAAATTTTGGGGTGTAAAGGAAAAGTACGCAGTTAATAAATCCGTGCCTACTATAGATGTCACTCCAAGGTACCCCATATCACGACATCAGGAGGAAATGCTCTATCAGAATGTACGCAAAAAAAAAAAAGACGAAAAAAACTGTGTAAATTCTTTGATACATGTCCCCCAATGGGTGTAATATTGAAGTCCGAGAACCTGTTTTAGCATTCTTCGATAACTCAATTCTGGTAACGTTTGATCGGTGTTTATTTACTCAAGAACGTAGGTTCTAAGTACTGCAGTATGTCTTATATATTGGAATTAGCACGTACATTTAAGCATGTATGTAAGGCCGCAGTCGACTGGAACTCAGGAGGTAGTAGATCAGCAATACCACGGGGGTCTGGAGCAGGAGATGTAGTGGATCCGCTGGACCTGTGTGGCAGATGATGCGGGCCGTGCCAGGGAGCGGAGTCTAAGGTGCCGCTGGTTTTCATCAGAGCCCGCCGCAAAGGGGGATGGACTTGCTGCAGCAGGCGGCACCCAGGTCGCTACCCCTGGCACAACTCGACCACACAGGTGGCTGAGGTGAAGCGTGGCACAAAAGGAAATAGACAGGTCGTAGTCAGGCTAGCAAGAGGTCTGGGCAGGCGGCACAGGAGCGTAGTCAGTAGGGTAGCAGAAGGTCTATAGGCAGGCAGCTAGGAACACGGTCAGGTCACGGAATGCAAGGTCTGGTACACAGCAAGGAACACAAAAATGCTGCTTTCTCTAAGGCGCTAGGGCAAACAAAGATCCGGTAAGGGAAATAGGGAGGAGCTGGAACTTATGACAGAGGTACAGGTGTGTAACTAATTACTGGCCCTGGCCCTTTAAATTTCAAAGCTCCGGCGCACGAACGCCCTAGGAGGCAGGGGCACGCGTGCCGGAGCTGAGGAACAGAGATCGGGGACAGAGGTGGGAGACGGGCCGGGACTCATGCGGGCGCGACCTGTGATGCAAATCCCAGCCCCGCCGGCAGCAGTCATACACGGGGAGGTGCGTTCATGGCCGGTATGTCTGGCTGGAGCACAGTGCATAACAATGTATATATCACATGACTGTACTGTAAAAGTCAGTGGCTTTGCATTTAACTTCCCAGTTTTTTTTGTCTAGTTTTTTTTACAGATGCTGATACAGCTCTGATTGGGCCAAACAAAGATAGCGTTTGAGACTTCCCATGACTCTTGGAAGGGGGGCCTGCTATCTACACATGTAGTAGTGTGCATTCCACCTTAGACCCAGACATTGATTTAGTCCACCAGGACAGGGTTTTAACTTTCTCGATTCATGCCCTTATGTCTGAAACTAAGATGTAAGTAAAAGTATTGTAATATCTTTTTGTTCACAGCTGAAGGCCTTGCACCCCCCTCCCTCTGGGCTGCCCCCGAGCCCATCCCACATTTTAGCATCATAATGTTACTGACCAAATCCTGTATCATGAGACCAATATTACCAATAATACCTGTAAAGAAGGAGTGATATTATCACCATACATACAGTATTACCATAATACTGTTACTGACCAAATCCTGTATACTAAGACTAATATTACACAAGGTGGAATATTTTCACCATACATATTACTATCATACTGTTACTGATCAAATATTGTATACTGACACCAATATTACCAATAATACCAGTATACAAGGGGGAGTATTATCAAAATCAATCACTGAAAGAACTGGACTCAACCGCCACTTTAGCTAAATTCTACCTCAAGAATACAAAAACATATAGCTAAAAATGTAATCTTTATTATATATATCAAAATTGCAAAAAGTCTTAAAAACAGTAATAAGGCATTCAGATTAGAGAGTCTCCAATACCAGAGTACTCTACTGGGTCAATCCCCACAACTTTATACCCAACGTGTTTCCCTGTACATGGATAAAAGTACTGTTCATCAGGGGTTATGAACACAATGAGACAGAAATGGAGAAAAATTACAAAAGTTATAGAGGATGTCTACACTATTCCACTCTATATCACAAAATGGCATACAGAGCACAAAAATGACATAGACATAGCACAGATAAAGCACATAGTTGGCAAGCAAGGCAAAGAGAAGACGAGAACATGTTGTTCCAATGGGTCCAGCGATCAATGAGTATCCCAAGGTTGACGTCCCATCTCCTACAATAAGAAAAAACAGAGACAGGAAAAAAGCACAAGCCAAGCATGGGACAAATATAAAGCACACATAGGCAGCACATTGGATGCACATATCAACAAAATAAAATAAAGATACACAGAAGATATAGTGTGTGTATGTGTATAAAACTAGATATAATATCAAAGCATAATGTCAGAAGTTCCAATGCTCATAAGGATACATAATTCAGTAGATAGCCCCAATCTAATATACATAATAGAGACAATAATAATAAGATAGACAAAGCAATAATAATAATAGAGTGGAATAGTATTGTTACCTTCAAGTAGACCAAAATTACATTAACAATTAGATGCAGGAAGGACACATGATAATAATGTCCATCCTTCTTTCATAATGGCCCCCTCGGCTTATGTTATCAGTCTTTATGTATAAAAACATGATATAGATTAGAAAACTCAGCTACCTATTCTAACAAAAATGCATATCATTGAATAAAAAAGAGATATGCCTCCAGTTGCATCCTCAAAAAAGAATAGAAAAGAGAAGGAACTCATCCATTTCCCAGCTGTATACACTAGGGACAACAAAAGGCTTTGCTGCAGGGATACAAACTTGTATCTATAAGTCCCTGCAAAGAATCTTCTACAGACATATCCACATAGATACTTCCAAATATGTATATAAGCCATAAAAATGTAATACCTTGAATATACTATTGCCTCTTCACAAATCATATCACCTAAAAGCCAAGCTAAGGTGAACCAACGAGCTTAGTCCCTTGTTATAATAGTGCGGAAGTTCTACAAATGCCAATAACCTACCCACGGAGAAGAGGGGGCACAATAAGCCACAGATCTTCAATCGGATATAGACAATGTAAATATATAGGGTTAATCCCCAGGGACAGGGAGACACCATTACCTCTAAATAATGTCCCAGATAGTGCTACATCATATTGACCACAGATAGAGGTACATCACTGCCCCACATAAGGCTTATCTATAATGAAAGTAAGGGACAAGCTAACATCTGTAATACCGCTCAACTTAACCACTTAGAATAAAGCACAGCTCCGGATTAAGTCTTACCTCCACTTCAACTTTCTCTTGTTCCTGACCACTGGATGTCCATAATCCTGGATGGTGGTGTCTAACTTACAATCTAGGCCTCCTTAAATACTGGCGCACACACGGACACGCCGGATCAAACGCCATGTACGTCACATCCGGCCTCGTTCTCTGACTGTTTACTACAGTTTTAGGTCCTGTCCAAAACCGCATACGGGTCAAAACTGAGCCGACCGGAGTCACTGTTTGACTCCGGTTGGGTCATTAAAGCAAATGAAGTAACGGGCTGATCCGACCGGGGTACGGGAGCGCCCGGTTTTCCCCTCCCCCCGCCGGATCCGGCACCAGTATGTACAAAAAGTGGTGTGAATGCACCCTAAGCCAGATAGTTCAGAAATGAAAATTAATGTACCATGCTCTAATGAATTCACAAAAATACACCTAGATGAGAGGAATCAGAATAGTTAACAAAAAAGGAACACCCTATCTATTTGTACACTTAAATAAAACACGTAAAGGAAAGACGCTCATTAATGCCCGAAGGCATAACTGTTTTCATCCTGTGAATCCATTCTGCCTCCTTCTGAAGGATTTTTCAATCCCATTTTTCTCCTCTAGGGGATTGACGTACAACCTCTACTACACAAAATAATAGATCTCTGTGATTTCCCCCATGTTTTTCCCAGACATGTTGGGCCGGGGGGGGGGGGGGGAGGGGGGTCCCTCCTATTTTGAACATCGCAAATGTGCTCCCTAATCCTCTTCTTAAATGCTCTCTTAGTCTTGCCAATGTATTGCAGGGGACAAGTGCAGGTGCACAAATAAACTACACCCTCTGTCTCACAATTCGCAAAATCTCGCATGTCATATGTCTTATTGGTCACCACACTATGAAAAGACTTTGTCTGATAGACATTGGGACAGGCTTTACACCCACCACATCGGAAAGTACCTTGGGGTCGTCTTTCTAACCAGGTACCTTCCTTCTTTTCTCCCTGGGAATTACTTTGGACCAGTCTGTCCCATAAAGACCTACTTCTCCTAAATGTAATAGAGGGATACAGGGGCAGTACATCCGTAAGATCTTTATCATTTAGAAGTATGGGCCAATGTCTTCTCAAAATTGCCTGAACCCTCTCTACCCGACTATCAAATGGACCAATTAGTCTAATCTGAATGTCACCATCCGTCTTCTTTCGGGGTGAGCAGATCCTTCCTTTCTGCAGTGAGGGCTCTCTGAAATGCTGAAGATAGGGTCTCCATAGGGTACCCCCTTTGAATAAATCTATCACGTAGGTCCCTAGCCTGGTTTTTAAAGGCTCCTATCGTTGAGCAACTCCGACGAATACATAGATATTGCCCCTTTTCAAGGGTTAGGGGTGGTAACTTTCCCAGCAGAGCAAATTGTTCATTGAGGTGGGTTCTCGGGGTGGTAGTTTCCAAATAACCTGATTTCCCCCTTTTTATCCAAACATCAAGGAAAGGTAATTCATTCATATGGATCTCTGAAGTAAATCTAAGACCCAATGGGTTGTCATTGAGATAGTTGACAAACCCCTTAAAAAGGTCCTCAGTTCCGGACCACACAACGAGCACATCATCTATATATCTTCCCCAATAGATGATATGGGGGTTCCAACTGCTCTCCTCCTCTCCAAAAATGATAGTACTCTCCCACCAGCCCAGGGTAAGATTAGCATACGAGGAAGCCACTGGGCTCCCCATTGCTGTTCCCCTGAGCTGGTGGTATTACCGAGAGTCCAAAAAAAAATTATGTTTTAACAAAAAATCGAGCCATTGTGTGTCTGGAACTGAACCACCCTTGCCTGCAGAAAGAAAGACACTGCCCTCAAGCCATCTTCATGACGTATTGAACTATACAGTGCTTTCACGTCAATCGATGCCAGAAGCATATCCGTCTCTAACTGGATACCGTCTATTTTTTCAAGAGATCACTGGTATCGCGAATGTAAGACGGCAAAGAAGACACATGACCTCTCAAAATACAATCAAGATATATTCCAACATTTTGCGTAATGGAGTCTAACCTTGAAGCAATGGGACATCCCTTAAGTGGCAACGCCCCTTTGTGTACCTTTGGAAGGTCATAAAAGGTTGGAATTTGTGGTTCTGTTGGACACATAAATTTTAATTCATGATGGGATATTAGTCTATCATCAAGACCCCATACGAGCAATTGCTCTAATTCCTCTTTAAACCTCTCAGTGGGGTCCTTTGGAATGATATTATAAGTCTCCTGATATGTAAGTAATGCAAGGACAATTTCTTGATATTTAGATGTATGAGCCCCCTTTGTCAGAGGGCTTTATAGTTATATTGGAATCTTGTTCGAGGGTTCTAAGGGCCATGATTTCTTTATTAGTCAGGTTGGATTTGACCCCTGAATTGTTTGGAGGAATCTTTTCAAGTTCATGGGTTACAATATCCAAAAAGACATCAAGGTTAGGTGCGTCCATGTGGGTAGGTGCCCTAGTACTCTTTTCTCTCAGCTCCGTATAATGACCCTGGCCAACTTCTCTCTCACTCTCTGTTAATAAATCCGCCATAAGTCCGGTAGGTCATCCTCCAAGATACCAAGCTCCTGACATTTTTCACGAACTGCATTTTTTAAGAATTTTTTCCCTTTAAGTTTGCGAATGAAAAAATTAACATCCTTAATCCATTCAAAGGATCTAAATTGAGTAGTGGGGACAAACCCCAGACCCTTCGATAGAACTGATATCTTGGAGGAGATTCATGATTTGGTTCTCTGTGTTGTTGTAATGGTAGGGTCTGTTTTCCCCCCGGAGACCATAAGGAGCTCCCTTCGTTTCTAAAAAAAAGAGGAGGTAGAGGAGGATAAAGAGGCTGAGGATGTGTTGCTACCTCCTCTTCCCTTCCGATTCACCCATCTTCCCCTTCCTCGTCCCCTACCTCGATTTCTTCTATTGAGTGAGGAAAAGGTAGGATGTGTAAATTCTCCTCTTCTTTCAGAGTCGGAGGATTCTATATCAGATGCAGACACTTCTGCCCCTGCACCCTCTCTCAGTATCCTATCTTGAAAAGTAAAGTGTCCGGATTTTGAGAGTGTTATAAAATCTATCCACTGATGATTCAAGTATAGCTTCTCTTATTACATAATCTGCTTCTGATTTATGCATAACAGTCAGGTCAATCAGCTCTTTAAGTCGCTTACCAGTCTTGTCTAATGTCGCCGTCTCCTCCTCCAGTAGCAAATTCATACATTTATAAGAACTTGACACAAAGACACAGACTCCTGTTCCCATTTTACTAGAAGACTAGCTGAACGTGACCCCTCTGCTGGAAATATATTTATTCTAAGGCCTTTGGGTATGATATTATTTTTCAAATAATTTTCAAGAGCCTGAACCTCCCAGAATGATTTCAAATTATCATTGTATGCTTCATAGACTTCCTTAAATAAAGCATTTCACGATAGAGCAGAACCATCTTTTCTATCAGTATCCTGTTCTGAAAACACATCAACAGCATCAGCTGTCCATTTCTGAATATCACGAGACCCACTGAGAAAACCTGCCATCTCAACAAAATCAATCACTGAAAGAACTGGACTCAACCGTCCACTTTAGCTAAATTCTACCTCAAGAATACAAAAACATATAGCTAAAAAAAGTAATCCTTATTATATATCTTTAATATTAATCCTTTTTGATTAACTATTCTGGTTCCTGTTCTCTAGGTGTATTTTTATGAATCTTTGTGAATTGTACATTAATTTTCATTTGTGAACTATTTGGCATATTTGGGGGAGGCCATTAGTTTGTTCCTCTCGTATGGCATTAATTGATTGAGAGAGAACCCTAAAAATGAGTGAAAAATGGTGGGATAACCTTAAATATCGGCTTTTAAAAAGCAAAAATACTTAGTTGGGATTGCCCCATAAGTGATGACTTATTGGCCCACTTTTAGCTATTTTTTGTTATTTGAAGTCTGAGGATGGTGTCTGCCTAAGTAGATCTATGATATTAAAACTGTAATCATAATTGGCCCCCTATGCATGCATTCATCAGTGTTTGAAAGATTCATTTATCCAATATACCTCCTTGCTTTATAAATAGAGTACTGGAGTGTGGAACGCACTATGTATAGTTGACACGTAAGCCAGACCGGAGTTGGGATCTATTATGAGGCAAGGAACGCATCATGACACGCAGATAGATGATAGGATGTGACGCACATAGCGTCCAGTATTAGTTTAATAGGAGTCGTTATTCTGTCCTGAGGCGTGGAACGCATCATGACACGTAGTCAGAGAACGAGGCCGGATGTGACGTACATGGCGTCTGATCCGGCGTGTCCGTGTTTGCACCAGTATTAAAGGAGGCCTAGATTGTAGGTTAACCACAAAAAGAACCCCTGGGTGGGTTAGGGATCCCACTAATATATATTACACAAACCCGGGGCCGAAGCCCAGAGCACAAATCCCTATAGGGTAAACCCCCCAAAATAAAATATAACTTTTATTGTATTATCATATAAAATGATGACAAGTGATTAAAACCCCAAATTTCACAGTTCCAGATAAGTAATGAATTCTGGGATTAACCCAGTAGTTTCCTGTCTTATGGGTCTGCAGTACCCAAACAAATGGAATCTGTGAAATAGATTAAAATCGGAAATTTGCCTCCTCTACTAGTTTCGGCGCACCTGCGCCGTCCTCAGGAGGAATATGCGGCAAACACCCGTCCACGTGTCTCACTCTGTCTTTTATATCCTAGGTTAATTACCTCATCACTCCCCGACACTCTACCAGGCCAATCCCTGTTTCTTTTCCTTATATCCAATGGGTGCTTTCCACCTCACTTTCCTGTGTGGAAAATGGCCAACCAGGTTGATGTTTATCTGTTCGTATCTGATGACGTAAGTTGATATCATCACGATGCGCCATTGTTATGATGTCCTGATCATGTGTGTAATCACATGATCGGTTGATCGCTTGTCCTATTGCCGCGCATGAGCCCGGACTTAAACATCGCCTCCTATTTGGTGCGCAGGCGCGGGGACTTAGAAAATATTCCGCTCGCTTCCAGTGTGTAACTCAATGGCGGATGCGGCGCATGCGCTAGGACTTAGAAATCTACAGTCCATTCATTTTCTATATATGTTACTGTTCCGGAGCATAGATATACAGTTACTCTGACTCATATGTATCAAATTTTCCCGGAGGATATTTGTCCCATAGGATGAGACCATCATGTGGTCAACTGGTGTTTTCAGTCACTAACTGCATTGAATATTCCTATATATAGTTAATTACATAATCAATAGGTTATGATCCTATAGTTAGTTAACGACATCATGCGATCTTAAGGATGATGGGATGACCATACATAAACATAAACATAAAGGTAAGTATTATCTATGTTGTTCAATCGAATTTTAGTGCAGAGGAGATAAATGACCAGTGGCAAACACTTTTAGAGTAGAGTACTAACTCCTGCTTCATTTGAAGTCCCTGTTTCCATGGGACCTTCCATCTTATCAGCAGAGTGGACATAATATACATGGGGGATGTTTTATTGTCATCTCAAATTTGCCTTAAACCATAATAACTTATTGCGGATCAAGAAAAGCGGCAAAGGAAAACCCTTCATTTAGACCCAAAGGGGCCATACTTTTGAGTCTATGTATCCATCTCGTCTCTTCTTTCAGTAGTAATGAATCTATATTACCCCGCCTGGGACCTAGACGTAACTGACAGAGACCTACAAAGCGTATGTGTCACGATGCCGGCTGGCAGGTAGTGGATCCTCTGTGCCAGAGAGGGATTGGCGTGGACCGTGCTAGTCGATCGGTTCTAAGTCACTACTGGTTTTCACCAGAGCCCGCCGCAAAGCGGGATGGTCTTGCTGCGGCGGTAGTGACCAGGTCGTATCCACTAGCAACGGCTCAACCTCTCTGACTGCTGAAGATAGGCGCGGCACAAGGGAGTAGACAGAAGCAAGGTCGGACGTAGCAGAAGGTCGGGGCAGGCAGCAAGGATCGTAGTCGGGGGCAACGGCAGGAGGTCTGGAACACAGGCTAGGAACACACAAGGAAACGCTTTCACTGGCACAATGGCAACAAGATCCGGCAAGGGAGTGAAGGGGAAGTGAGGTATAAATAGGGAGTGCACAGGTGAACACACTAATTGGAACCACTGCGCCAATCAGCGGCGCAGTGGCCCTTTAAATCGCAGAGACCCGGCGCGCGCGCGCCCTAGGGAGCGGGGCCGCGCGCGCCGGGACAGGACAGACGGAGAGCGAGTCAGGTACGGGAGCCGGGATGCGCATCGCGAGCGGGCGCTACCCGCATCGCGAATCGCATCCCGGCTGGAGACGGTATCGCAGCGCACCGGGTCAGTGGAGCTGCCCGGAGCGCTGCGGTAGCGAGAGAGAAGCGAGCGCTCCGGGGAGGAGCGGGGACCCGGAGCGCTCGGCGTAACAGTACCCCCCCCCCCTTGGGTCTCCCCCTCTTCTTAGAGCCTGAGAACCTGAGGAGCAGACTTTTGTCTAGGATGTTGTCCTCAGGTTCCCAGGATCTCTCTTCAGGTCCACAGCCCTCCCAATCCACCAAAAAGAACCTTTTTCCTCTGACCGTCTTGGAGGCCAGTATCTCTTTCACTGAGAAGACGTCAGAAGAACCGGAGACAGGAGTGGGAGAAACTAATTTGGGAGAGAAACGGTTGATGATGAGTGGTTTAAGAAGAGAGACATGAAAGGCATTAGGAATACGGAGAGAAGGAGGAAGAAGAAGTTTGTAAGAGACAGGATTAATTTGGCACAAGACTTTGAAAGGACCAAGATAGCGTGGACCCAGTTTGTAACTGGGGACACGAAAGCGGACATATTTAGCGGAGAGCCATACCTTGTCTCCAGGAGCAAAAATGGGGGGAGCTCTTCTTTTCTTATCGGCAAACTTTTTCATGCGAGATGAAGCCTGTAAAAGAGAATCTTGGGTCTCTTTCCATATGGTGGAAAGATCACGAGTCACTTCATCTACAGCGGGCAAACCAGAGGGCAAGGGAGTAGGGAGGGGGGGAAGAGGGTGACGGCCGTACACCACGAAAAATGGGGATTTGGAGGAAGATTCAGAGACTCTAAAGTTATACGACAGAGAGTTTGTCTGGATCCATTTGTAGTCCCTGGCCAGAGACCAAGTATCCTAGGAAAGGAAGAGATTGGCATTCAAACAGACATTTCTCTATCTTGGCATAAAGTTGATTGTCACGAAGTCTCTGAAGAACCATACGGACATGCTGGCGGTGTTCTTCTAGATTGGCAGAAAAAATCAGGATATCGTCCAGATATACAACAACACAGGAGTATAAGAGATCACGAAAAATTTCATTAACAAAGTCTTGGAAGACGGCAGGGGCGTTGCACAGGCCAAAGGGCATGACCAGATACTCAAAGTGTCCATCTCTAGTGTTAAATGCCGTTTTCCATTCATCCCCCTCTCTGATGCGGATGAGATTATAAGCACCTCTTAAGTCCAGTTTGGTAAAGATGTGGGCACCTTGGAGGCGATCAAAGAGTTCAGAGATGAGGGGTAGGGGGTAGCGGTTCTTTACCGTGATTTTATTAAGACCGCGGTAGTCAATGCAAGGACGTAGAGAGCCATCTTTTTTGGACACAAAGAAAAATCCGGCTCCGGCAGGAGAGGAGGATTTACGGATAAAGCCTTTTTTTAAATTTTCCTGGATGTACTCCGACATAGCAAGAGTCTCTGGGGCGGACAGAGGATAGATTCTGCCCCGGGGTGGAGTAGTGCCCGGGAGGAGGTCAATAGGACAATCATAAGGCCTGTGAGGAGGTAGAGTCTCAGCTTGTTTTTTGCAAAAAACATCCGCAAAGTCCATATAGGCCTTAGGGAGACCGGTTACAGGGGGAACCACAGAGTCACGGCAAGGGGTACTGGGAACCGGTTTTAGGCAGTCCTTGAAACAAGAGGGCACAATGGCAACAAGATCCGGCAAGGGAGTGAAGGGGAAGTGAGGTATAAATAGGGAGTGCACAGGTGAACACACTAATTGGAACCACTGCGCCAATCAGCGGCGCAGTGGCCCTTTAAATCGCAGAGACCCGGCGCGCGCGCGCCCTAGGGAGCGGGGCCGCGCGCGCCGGGACAGGACAGACGGAGAGCGAGTCAGGTACGGGAGCCGGGATGCGCATCGCGAGCGGGCGCTACCCGCATCGCGAATCGCATCCCGGCTGGAGACGGTATCGCAGCGCACCGGGTCAGTGGAGCTGCCCGGAGCGCTGCGGTAGCGAGAGAGAAGCGAGCGCTCCGGGGAGGAGCGGGGACCCGGAGCGCTCGGCGTAACAGTACCCCCCCCCCCTTGGGTCTCCCCCTCTTCTTAGAGCCTGAGAACCTGAGGAGCAGACTTTTGTCTAGGATGTTGTCCTCAGGTTCCCAGGATCTCTCTTCAGGTCCACAGCCCTCCCAATCCACCAAAAAGAACCTTTTTCCTCTGACCGTCTTGGAGGCCAGTATCTCTTTCACTGAGAAGACGTCAGAAGAACCGGAGACAGGAGTGGGAGAAACTAATTTGGGAGAGAAACGGTTGATGATGAGTGGTTTAAGAAGAGAGACATGAAAGGCATTAGGAATACGGAGAGAAGGAGGAAGAAGAAGTTTGTAAGAGACAGGATTAATTTGGCACAAGACTTTGAAAGGACCAAGATAGCGTGGACCCAGTTTGTAACTGGGGACACGAAAGCGGACATATTTAGCGGAGAGCCATACCTTGTCTCCGGGAGCAAAAATGGGGGGAGCTCTTCTTTTCTTATCGGCAAACTTTTTCATGCGAGATGAAGCCTGTAAAAGAGAATCTTGGGTCTCTTTCCATATGGTGGAAAGATCACGAGTCACTTCATCTACAGCGGGCAAACCAGAGGGCAAGGGAGTAGGGAGGGGGGGAAGAGGGTGACGGCCGTACACCACGAAAAATGGGGATTTGGAGGAAGATTCAGAGACTCTAAAGTTATACGAGAATTCGGCCCATGGTAGAAGATCTGCCCGATCATCCTGGCGGGAGGAAACAAAATGTCGTAAATAATCACCCAAGACCTGGTTAATTCTTTCTACTTGTCCATTGGATTGAGGATGATATGCAGAAGAAAAGTTTAATTTAATCTTGAGTTGTTTACAGAGAGCCCTCCAGAATTTTGACACGAATTGGACGCCTCTATCCGAGACTATCTGTGTGGGCAACCCGTGAAGACGAAAAATGTGTACAAAAAATTGTTTAGCCAACTGAGGCGCTGAAGGAAGACCAGGAAGAGGGATGAAATGTGCCATCTTGGAGAATCGATCAACGACCACCCAAACAACAGTGTTGCCACGGGATGGGGGTAGGTCTGTAATAAAATCCATACCAATCAGAGACCAAGGCTGTTCGGGGACAGGCAGAGGATGAAGAAAACCAGCGGGCTTCTGGCGAGGAGTCTTATCCCGGGCACAGACAGTGCAGGCTCGCACAAAGTCCACAACATCCGTCTCCAGAGTCGGCCACCAATAGAAGCGAGAGATGAGTTGCACAGATTTCTTGATGCCTGCATGACCTGCGAGATAGGAGGAGTGACCCCATTTGAGGATTCCGAGGCGTTGGCGTGGAGAGACGAAGGTCTTTCCTGGAGGAGTTTGCCTGATGGAGGCTGGAGAAGTGGAAATCAGGCAGTCAGGAGGAATGATGTGTTGCGGAGAGAGTTCAACTTCCGAGGCATCCGAGGAACGAGAGAGAGCATCGGCCCTAATGTTCTTATCGGCAGGCCGAAAGTGAATTTCAAAATTAAATCGGGCAAAGAACAGAGACCACCTGGCCTGGCGAGGATTCAGCCGTTGGGCAGACTGGAGATAGGAGAGGTTCTTGTGATCGGTGTAAATAATAACAGGAAATCTTGATCCCTCCAGCAGATGCCTCCATTCCTCAAGTGCTAATTTAATGGCTAGAAGCTCTCGATCCCCGATGGAGTAGTTCCTCTCCGCCGGAGAGAAGGTCCTAGAAAAAAAACCACAAGTAACAGCATGCCCGGAAGAATTTTTTTGTAGAAGGACCGCT
Organism: Hyla sarda; assembly: GCF_029499605.1. Classification (NCBI taxonomy): domain Eukaryota; kingdom Metazoa; phylum Chordata; class Amphibia; order Anura; family Hylidae; genus Hyla; species Hyla sarda. Next base: position 245,924,719 of record NC_079189.1, on the reverse strand, counting down.
CCAGCTCCTACAGAGGAGGCATCAACCTCCAATAGGAAGGGTTTAGATGGGTCAGGTCTGGAGAGCACGGGAGCCGAAGAAAAGGCAGACTTGAGCCGTTTAAAGGCGTCTTCCGCTTGAGGAGGCCAAGACTTGGGATTGGCATTTTTTTTGGTTAAAGCCACGATAGGGGCCACAACGGTAGAAAAATGTGGAATAAATTGCCTGTAATAATTGGCGAACCCCAAAAAACGTTGGATAGCACGGAGTCCGGAGGGGCGGGGCCAATCTAAGACGGCAGAGAGTTTGTCTGGATCCATTTGTAGTCCCTGGCCAGAGACCAAGTATCCTAGGAAAGGAAGAGATTGGCATTCAAACAGACATTTCTCTATCTTGGCATAAAGTTGATTGTCACGAAGTCTCTGAAGAACCATACGGACATGCTGGCGGTGTTCTTCTAGATTGGCAGAAAAAATCAGGATATCGTCCAGATATACAACAACACAGGAGTATAAGAGATCACGAAAAATTTCATTAACAAAGTCTTGGAAGACGGCAGGGGCGTTGCACAGGCCAAAGGGCATGACCAGATACTCAAAGTGTCCATCTCTAGTGTTAAATGCCGTTTTCCATTCATCCCCCTCTCTGATGCGGATGAGATTATAAGCACCTCTTAAGTCCAGTTTGGTAAAGATGTGGGCACCTTGGAGGCGATCAAAGAGTTCAGAGATGAGGGGTAGGGGGTAGCGGTTCTTTACCGTGATTTTATTAAGACCGCGGTAGTCAATGCAAGGACGTAGAGAGCCATCTTTTTTGGACACAAAGAAAAATCCGGCTCCGGCAGGAGAGGAGGATTTACGGATAAAGCCTTTTTTTAAATTTTCCTGGATGTACTCCGACATAGCAAGAGTCTCTGGGGCGGACAGAGGATAGATTCTGCCCCGGGGTGGAGTAGTGCCCGGGAGGAGGTCAATAGGACAATCATAAGGCCTGTGAGGAGGTAGAGTCTCAGCTTGTTTTTTGCAAAAAACATCCGCAAAGTCCATATAGGCCTTAGGGAGACCGGTTACAGGGGGAACCACAGAGTCACGGCAAGGGGTACTGGGAACCGGTTTTAGGCAGTCCTTGAAACAAGAGGGCCCCCAACTCTTGATCTCCCCAGTGGACCAATCCAGGGTTGGGGAATGGAGTTGAAGCCAGGGTAGTCCAAGGAGGATTTCGGAAGTGCAATTGGGGAGGACCAAAAATTCAATCTTCTCGTGATGAGGTCCGATGCACATTAGAAGGGGCTCCGTGCGGAAACGTATGGTACAGTCCAATCTTTCATTGTTTACACAATTGATGCAGAGGGGTCTGGCGAGACTGGTCACTGGGATGTTGAACCTGTTGACGAGAGAGGCCAAAATAAAATTTCCTGCAGATCCGGAATCCAAGAAGGCCATAGTAGAGAAGGAGAAGGCAGAGGCAGATATCCGCACAGGCACCGTAAGACGTGGAGAAGCAGAGTAGACATCAAGGACTGTCTCACCTTTGTGCGGAGTCAGCGTACGTCTTTCCAGGCGGGGAGGACGGATAGGACAATCCTTCAGGAAGTGTTCGGTACTGGCACAGTACAGGCAGAGATTCTCCATGCGGCGTCGTGTCCTCTCTTGAGGTGTCAGGCGAGACCGGTCGACCTGCATAGCCTCCACGGCGGGAGGCACAGGAACGGATTGCAGGGGACCAGAGGAGAGAGGAGCCGGGGAGAAAAAACGCCTTGTGCGAACAAAGTCCATATCCTGGCGGAGCTCCTGACGCCTTTCGGAAAAACGCATGTCAATGCGAGTGGCAAGATGGATGAGTTCATGTAGGTTAGCAGGGATTTCTCGTGCGGCCAGAACATCTTTAATGTTCCTGGATAGGCCTTTTTTAAAGGTCGCGCAGAGGGCCTCATTATTCCAGGATAATTCTGAAGCAAGAGTACGGAATTGTACGGCGTACTCGCCAACGGAAGAATTACCCTGGACCAGGTTCAACAGGGCAGTCTCAGCAGAAGAGGCTCGGGCAGGTTCCTCAAAGACACTTCGAATTTCCGAGAAGAAGGAGTGTATAGAGGCAGTGACGGGGTCATTGCGGTCCCAGAGCGGTGTGGCCCATGACAGAGCTTTTCCAGACAAAATGCTGACTACGAAAGCCACCTTAGACCTTTCAGTAGAAAAATGGTCCGACATCATCTCCAAGTGCAGGGAACATTGGGAAAGAAAGCCACGGCAGAATTTAGAGTCCCCATCAAATTTATCCGGCAAGGATAGTCGTAGACCAGAAGCGGCCACTCGCTGCGGAGGAGGTGCAGGAGCTGGCGGAGGAGATGATTGCAGAAGCTGTGGTAGTAGCTGCTGTAGCATCACGGTCAGTTGAGACAGCTGTTGGCCTTGTTGCGCTATCTGTTGTGACTGCTGGGCGACCACCGTGGTGAGGTCGGCGACAACTGGCAGAGGAACTTCAGCGGGATCCATGGCCGGATCTACTGTCACGATGCCGGCTGGCAGGTAGTGGATCCTCTGTGCCAGTGAGGGATTGGCGTGGACCGTGCTAGTGGATCGGTTCTAAGTCACTACTGGTTTTCACCAGAGCCCGCCGCAAAGCGGGATGGTCTTTCTGCGGCGGTAGTGACCAGGTCGTATCCACTAGCAACGGCTCAACCTCTCTGACTGCTGAAGATAGGCGCGGTACAAGGGAGTAGACAGAAGCAAGGTCGGACGTAGCAGAAGGTCGGGGCAGGCAGCAAGGATCGTAGTCGGGGGCAACGGCAGGAGGTCTGGAACACAGGCTAGGAACACACAAGGAAACGCTTTCACTGGCACAATGGCAACAAGATCCGGCGAGGGAGTGAAGGGGAAGTGAGGTATAAATAGGGAGTGCACAGGTGAACACACTAATTGGAACCACTGCGCCAATCAGCGGCGCAGTGGCCCTTTAAATCGCAGAGACCCGGCGCGCGCGCGCCCTAGGGAGCGGGGCCGCGCGCGCCGGGACAGGACAGACGGAGAGCGAGTCAGGTACGGGAGCCGGGATGCGCATCGCGAGCGGGCGCTACCCGCATCGCGAATCGCATCCCGGCTGGAGACGGTATCGCAGCGCACCGGGTCAGTGGAGCTGCCCGGAGCGCTGCGGTAGCGAGAGAGAAGCGAGCGCTCCGGGGAGGAGCGGGGACCCGGAGCGCTCGGCGCAACAGTATGTCTTTCAAACTGCTGTTATGACAAGCCTGCATATGACGAGATATAGGGGTGTCTTTTGCTGTTCTTATGCAGCTTAGATGCTGGGAAATTCGTCTCTTAAATTCTTGAGTCGTTTTACCCACATAGATTCTCGGGCATGAGCAGACGGCCACATAGATAATGTTTTTGCTGTTACAGTTCATAAATTGCCTAATCTCATAAATCCGAGAGTCTATGGGGTTCGTAAAAGTCTTGCCTTTAATGATATAAGTACAAAAGGTGCAATGTCCACACGCATATGAGCCAACCGTCTTGTTGCTCAACCAATTTTTGTTCATGTTAGATACATCTAGATGACTATGCACCAACAGATCTTTGAAATTAGGTCCCCTCCTAAAGGTTATGCTCGGTTTCGCTCCTATAGCAGGTGCCAAATCCCTATCATTCGACAGCAAATGCCAGTGTTTGCGAAGGATTCCCATGATCTTGTTGGTATATCCATCATAGGATGGACCAAGAAAACCAAATACGGTGCATAGGATCCTATGATGAAGTTGCACGCACGCCTAATCAATTTTTTGTGAGACTTTTGTAGGTACATATAAAGTTGCAAATAGCCTTACTTAAGCAACTTTCAGTTTTCACTTTGCAGTGGTGGGAAATTTATGAAGTGCGAATGTCGCATGTAAGCAAAAAAAAGTTGCACACCCCCTTCAAAAATGTCAAAAGTCAAAGCCAGGTCTGTACAGGGAAACGCGTTGGGTATAAAGTAGTGGGGATTGACCCAGTAGAGTACTCTTGTATTGGAGACTTTCTAATCTGAATAACTTATTACTGTTTTTAAGACTTTTTGCAATTTTTATATATAACTAGCTGAGTACCCGGCGTTGCCCGGTTTTTCCTTCCTCATCCTTGTTGGGGAGGAAAATCAACAAAGGAGGAAGCTTTTGACTTCATAAACCATCCCCATATATTGTTGTCATATCCCAACCCCATTGCCCGTCCTCATACCCCGACCTTCTATCCCGACCTCCTATCCCGTCTTCCTATCCCGACCTCCTATCCTGATCTCCTATCCCCTCCTCCTATCCCATCCTCCTATCCCGACCTCCTATCCTGTCCCCCTGTCCCGTCCTCCTATCCCCTCATCCTATCACGACCTCCTCTCCCGACCTCCTCTCCCGACCTCCTATCTCGATCTCCTATCTCGACCTTCTATCCCCACCTCGTATCCCGACCTCCTATCCCGACCTCCTATCCCGACCTCCTATCCCGACCTCCTATCTCGATCTCCTATCCCGTCCTCCTATCCCGTCCTCCTATCCCGACCTCCTATCCCGTCCTCCTCTCCCATCCTCCTATCCTGTCCTCCTATGTCGACCTCCTATCCCGTCCTCATATTCGACCTCCTTACTCGAGCTCCTATTTCGACCTCCTATTCCGACCTCCTATCCTGAAAATCCGGTCCTCCTATCTCGACCTCCTATCTTGACCTCCCATCCCGTCCTCATATCCCGACCTGTAATATGTGTACCAGGTATTAAAATATCTCCAGCCGTACAGAAGTTATGTGAGAACATACATTTCCCATTGATTTGCATGGGACTTTAAGGTTAAGGGTTAAATTAACTAATCTATCTTTTAAGTGGACATATAAATAACATGTGACCAAGTATTATGGAAATATCTCCAGCTGTTTGGAAGTTATGCAGTAACAGATATTTCCCACAGACTTGTATGGGACTTTAAACAAAAACCCCGACCCAAATGGGGGTGAGTAAGGGTTAAATCACCTAACCTATTTTTGTTGTTGACATATAAGTAACATGTGTGCCAAGTTTCATGTTAAAATCTTTAGCCTTTTGGACGTTTTTGTGGAACTTACATACACACATACATACACACACATTGGGCCTCGTTTACTAAGACCTGAGTGTTTTTTTCAGAGTGTTTTAGTGTTTCCTCCATTTTTTTCTCACCTTATTTACTATTGTGTCGCATGTGTCAGGTTTTTCTTGTCACACGGTTTATGTTTGGGTCACACAAAATAGGCGGGTAAAACCCGAGTGAAAAAAAAAACACACCGGAAATTCTGTATTTAACATGAGCCGTCAGCTCACTCAGTGTTCGGTATGGAGAGGCACGCTATTTGCCTGGCTTTTGCTGAGTTCCTCAATAAGCACTTTCCTCAAGAAGAAGGCACTGATGCTCCCACTACCAGCTCCCCGCTTCCATGTTCAAGTCAGCCCCCTCTGGTTCTGTTGTAAGGCAGGAAGATATTGCTGAGGTGGAAGTGGCTCATCAGGCTAATCTAAGCGAGGCGGAAGACGAAGCCTCAGACAATGAGGATGACATTGCTGCTGGGGAGTCATCACGTAATCCACGCTTCACTTCCGAAGAAAAGAAAATCTTAGTTGAGGAGGTAAGTAGAAGCCGGATTACGCCTGTATTTGTAGATTATCTTGACACCTCAATTACTTTGGATTGATATTTCATCATTTTTTATGAAATCGAATACCTTTCTATATGGGCCAAGTTTGTCAGCTATTTCACCATTTGCCAATCACACGTGAATTAAATCTGTATCATAAAATCCTGTGCATCCAATATTTGGACAAGAATTGGTGAGAATTTTAAAAACCTGTACATGTGAAAATTTGTGGAGTTGATTTGATCGAACAATTAGCTTGTTTATAGTAACTAAGTTCAAAGGCCTCTTCAAAATTTTAAACAAGTGATCTGATTGGTTGCTATGGTCTACTCCACAACTTTTTCTCTGGACAAGTTTTGAGAAATCTCCCCCATGTCAGTTCCACACATCCCTCTTTCCTCCAAGCAATTATTTTTTTTTTTTTTTATTAAAAACAATTTAACCCCTTTGTAGCATGTCATCCCTATCAGGCTATTTTTTTTGTTTTTTTAAGGGAACCTGCCACTATTTTTTTTAATAAACTTTCTGTGTGAAAATCATTTACACTTTGATTGACTATAGGCCTTATTTTTTTTTTTTTTTTGTCCCACATTGTAAATGTTGAGCAAAGATTTTATTTAACCTTAAGAAATGCATTTAAATATACAATATTAATTTATTATCAAATTTATACATGTCTGATGCAAATGTAACCATTATCAATATTTCCATTTCTACTTTGTCCTTTTAGGTAACTGGCAACTATGAACATCTCTTTGGCCGTGAATCTGAAAGGGTTTCGTTATGTAACCATCAGAAAATATGGCGTAATATTTCATGCAAAGTAAATGCTCTTGGTGTTGCAAAACGCACACCCGCTGAATTACAGCGTAAATGGTATGACTGTAAGCGTCAAGTAAAAGAGAAGTTGTCCAAAATACACCTACACTCAAAAAAGACAGGAGGTGGCCCACCATCACGTAAAAAGCTAGTTGAAGAGATGGAATCAGAAACTTTTCAATGCGAACAAATAGAAGGCATAGGCAAATATGACATTATGGCTGGCTTGGAAGGTAAATATATGCTAATGTTGTGTAAAATTGAAAGATTACCTGTTAATTTAAACATTTAGCCTTTTCCTTCTTCAAAACAATTTTCTGTGAGATAATCTTTGCCAGGGTGTTATTTAATTATTGTTGTATAACCAAACAAAAAAGGGGGTTACCTTCTTGTTTACCTTTTTAAGCATTAAATTGTCACAGGTGAAAGGGCAGTTATATCTTGAATCGTCGTTATTGTTTGTTTTTGTTTTTGTTCTACTTGTGTGTGTAAAAACTTAGTAAAAAAATAAGCAATTTTTTTGGTGAATTCTTAAAATGTGTATGCTTTCTCCAAAATTATAGTAAATTCACAGACAAGCATAGAAGATGAAGGAGAACTAGATCTTCAACAAAGTGTTATGGTTGAAGAAGGACCTGTTCCCGATCAAGGGAAATCAAGGGAAATCAAGGGTTGAAATCGGAGAGGAAACCCAAAATATATCTCAGGAAAATGTTGATTTTGATGTGTTACCCACACTTATTCAAAATTACATGTTAAAAAATGAGGCTAATATTCAAAACTATATTGAAAGTCAAAACAAGCTAACAGCAGCATTAGAAAATACAAGCAGCAAAATTTGTGCCGAATTTGCTACAGTAACTGAAGCTATTTTGGCTCTAAATTCAACAATGTTCAGGATAACTGATCACATGACAGGGGCTGACCAAACTAGAGGTGAATCGACTTCTGTAAGGTATGTTGAAGTCACACCACCTGAAAGTATTTGTAAGTTTACTTTGACACAAAAAGACATAAGTGTGAGATTGCTTTCTCACCATTGCATGGAATTGAGGACACAGCCCAAATCTAGTCCACCATTTTTGTCCAGTGACAGTGATGGCACTGAGGTCAAGCTATCTAATGTAGTTGGAGATGCTGTGATGCCAGAAAGTTTAGGGGACACTTCCCCTGTCCCTGGTCCCTCAAAGATAATTGCGAAGCGAAAGGCCGCTGACGCTAGCTTCCTGTTAAATATAAAGAAAGAATTGTATGATACAGAAATGGAGGAACAGTTTAAAGCACCTTCAAACATTACCAACAAGGGAAAGGTTAAGCGTAGTAAGCGAGTGTCTGCAAGGGTTCACCCTACCAGTGCTGTGAAATAAAAGCCAACCAAAAAAAATGAAGTGAGGTTGTATTAAGGGTTACAGTGTGTGACTGTCTAAAATTTTGTTCAACACGTCTGTATATTTTCGGCAATAAAACTTTTTGGACTGTTGCTTCCATTGTTTGGTGAGTGTAATTTTTTGTGTTCTATGGACCAAATTTGTGTGTCCTATTCACATGTACCTACAACTGTGCCTACACCTAATCACCTTTTTTTTTTTTTTTTTACATAAAACAAAATTTTAAGGGGGTCTTTATTCCAGCATATTTTTTTTTTTTTCATTATGGGTACACTTGCCGCTCCTCTATGCCGCTCCTCTTCTGGCCTTGTCGGTAGCCCAGTGCTGTCAAAACTGTGGCCCAGCAGATGTTTAAAAACTACAACTCCCATCATGCCCAGACAGACGTTTGCTGTCTGTCCATGCCAGGATTTGGCAAGCATGCTTGTCGTTGTCTTTTGTTAGCATCTGTAGTGCCACATTTGTTACATCACTGCTGGAGACACTCACATATGCATGCAAGGCACTCATTTATGGTTAGAGAAATATGTCATCTTCACACATAAGCATCTTTATATTTTCTCATTTTACAATAAGATTAATCATGTCCCTCTTTTTTTATTTTATTTTTTGGTTAATTTTTACATGTTGTCAAAGTGTAATTTACTGTAACTGTAAAATGCCATAATTTTTTGATTTATAAATATGCGTCTTGGACTCGCAGCAATGCGCTACGTCAATGTCACACCTACAACCTTACTTGCACATTAAATAATGGCCACATGTATTTGCAAAAAATTACTTTTAATACCTAAACACTTTAGACATCCAGGCAATGACTAAACATTTTTGCAGACACACAATGAAATAACTTCTTTCACCAGGATTATGTCAAACTTTGCCCTTATTTTTCTAACAAAATCAAATGTACCTTATTTTATATTCTAAATAAATCAAAATAAACATGGATATTGGAAATGAAGTTACAGCTCTAGCTTATGCAACAGATCATCCAGTTTGTCCATCATTAACTGGAGTACCTGCTTCATCTGAAAGATGTCCTCTTGCACCTCCTTGATCCAAAATCTTGAGACACTAAGCTGTGACAGTTTTTCTGGCGTTTTTTGCTGATGGACAAAAAAACCTCAATGGAATCCTGGCTTCAAAGCAATAAAACAAAATCCCTATGTCCACTTTGCCTGTGAGGTAGAGAAGGAGTGTACGGTAGAGCGAGGGGGGGTTCTATATTTGCACAAGATTTATCAAAGGAGTGCACGGCCTTAGTAAATTCTGAGCAAGAGTGCACAATAGACAAGCAGTGTAATGGGGTAGAACTGTGTCTACAATAGAAAAATAGAGGGAGATTTATCAAAACCTGTCCAGAGGATAAGTTGCTGAGTTGCCCATAGCAACCAATCAGATTGCTTCTTTCATTTTTCTGAGGCCTTTTCAAAAAGGAAAGAAGCAATCTGATTGGTTGCTATGGGTAACTGGTCAACTTTGTATTTGGACAGGTTTTGATAAATCTCCCCCATAATGATACATGTTCCCCATTGAGTACATTTGTAGTGTCATACCCAATTGTTTTGAGATATTATGAGATAAAGAAATGGACTGGATGTAAAAATTAAATACTTTGGGGGCTCAATGGCTTTCATAAAGCTACTGAACACAATTTTTAGTCAAGCTACTTACTTCTGCAAGTTTTTTTTGTCATTGCTATGTTGCGTCTTCTGTTCACATACCTATTTCTTTATAATCATCACCTCCTACCTACTTCACCTGCCTGTTTATTCAACTACTTGTTTATATTAAGATTTTTTTTTTTTTTTTATCTCTTAACCCCTTAAGGACCGGAGGTTTTTCCGTTTTGCATTTTCGTTTTTTGCTCCTTGCCTTTAAAAAATCATAACTCTTTCAAATTTACACCTAAAAATCCATATGATGGCTTATTTTTTGCGACACCAATTCTACTTTGTAATGACGTCAGTCATTTTGCCCAAAAATCTATGGTGAAGCGGGAAAAAAAATCATTGTGCGACAAAATTGAAAAAAAAAACGCTGTTTTGTAACTTTTGGGGGCTTCCGTTTCTACGTAGTACATTTTTCGGTAAAAATGACACCTGATATGTATTCTGTAGGTCCATACGATTAAAATGATACCCTACTTATATAGGTTTGATTTTGTCGGACTTCTGGAAAAAATCACAACTACATGCAGGAAAATTAATACGTTTAAAATTGTCATCTTCTGACCCCTATAACTTTTTTATTTTTCTGTGTATGGGGCGGTATGAGGGCTCATTTTTTGCGCCGTGATCTGAAGTTTTTAACGGTACCATTTTTGCATTGATAGGACTTATTGATCACTTTTTATTCATTTTTAAATGATATAAAAAGTGACCAAAAATGCACTATTTTGGACTTTGGAATTTTTTTGCGCGCACGCCATTGACCGAGCGGTTTAATTAATGATATATTTTTATAATTCGGACATTTCCGCACGCGCTGATACCACATATGTTTATTTTTATTTTTATTTACACTGTGTTTTTTTTTTTATTGGAAAAGGGGGGTGATTCAAACTTTTAATAGGGGAGGAGTTAAATGACCTTTATTCACTTTTTTTTTCCACTTTTTTTTTGCAGTGTTATAGGTCCCATAGGGACCTATAACACTGCACACACTGATCTTCTATGTTGATCACTGGTTTCTCATAAGAAACCAGTGATCAACGATTCTGCCGGATGACTGCTCATGCCTGGATCTCAGGCACTGAGCAGTCATTCGGCGATCGGACAGCGAGGAGGCAGGAAGGGGCCCTCCCGCTGTCCTGTCAGCTGTTCGGGATGCCGCGATTAGCCGCGGCTATCCCGAACAGCCCGACTGAGCTAGCCGGGAACTTTCACTTTCACTTTTAGCCGCGCGGCTCAGCTTTGAGCGCGCGGCTAAAGGGTTAATAGCGCGCGGCGCCGCGATTGGCGCTGCGCGCTATTAGAGGCGGGTCCCGGCTTCACTATGACGCCGGGCCCGTCATGATATGACGCGGGGTTACTGTGTAACCCCGCGTTATAGCAGAAGAGCAGGACCAATGACGTACCGGTACGTCATTGGTCCTTAAGGGGTTAATCTTATGGGGGAGATTTATCAAAACCTGTGTAGAGGAGTGGCACAGTTGCCCATAGCAACCAAATAGATAACTTTTTTAAGTTTCAGAAGCTTTTAAACAAAAATAAAAGACGCAATCTGGGAAACTGCACCACTGTTCCTCTATAGTTTTTGTTAAATCTCCCCTTTAGCATTTGCAATATTATCCATCAATTTTATCTATTAACTTATACTGCCCGACCAATTTCTTTCATATATTAATTGTCTATATTTATTTTTACTTACAGTATTTTTTTTGCCTAAATTTAATAAATATTTCTTTCACAAATATCCTATATCTTTGTATTTTGAACAAAATCCCATAGTACCTAACATGTCAAGTCATACTTACAAATCATATTTATGTTATACAGTAAAACCAGCCAATTATATAAAGATCAAACAAGTTTGCTATGGGGGAGATTTATCAAAGGATTTAGAGCTCTTTTTTGCTTACAAAAGTCACACAAAAAGTTGCACGCATGCCTAAGCAATTTATTGTGATACTTTTGTGGGTACATATAAAGTTGCAAAAGCAAAAAAAAAAGTTGCACACCCCCTTCAAAAGGTCACAAGTCAAAGCCATGTCTGACCTGGCTTACAAAAATGCCATTTGACAGCATTTTTAACCCCCTCCCGCCCTAGGATGTATGCATACATTCCAGTTGCTAGCTAGTTAGCGCAACTGGACGTATGCATATGTCCTGGCGATATCCAGCTCAGCGTGACGCGCTGCAGGAGAATGCAAGTTGGACCCGGCTGTCAAGTTGGACCCGGCGGTCAAAGACCGGGATCGTGCCGGTCTTGGCAACTTTAACTCCATAGATGCCGTTATCAGTCCTGATAACGGAATCGGGAGTTGTAGTTTAGGGACAGCGAGACTCCTGCTGGTACTTAACGGGAGGCTTGCTGTTGTTAAATAACAACTCCCATCATTCCAAACACGAAGCCTCCTGTTTAGCAACAGCTGGAGGCTCCCTGTTCGTAAACCCTGCTTTATGGGCGTTCTCCCCAGGGCAGAGCGCCATAAATATACTAATCAGTCTGACGTTTCCAGGGTGGGCAAGGGCCATTTGTACCGAAAAAGTGGTAAAAAAATATGTAATATATAATTAAATGTTCTGAAGTAATTTATTGGTTTTCACTTATGTGTGCTAAAAAAGTGGTATTCTAAAGTGATTTATTGTTTTTGCTTATGTAAGCCAAATACTGTATGATATATGATAGTATGATAAATATGTCACACATAAGCAAAACTAAAGCAAAAAAAATTATTTCAGAACTTGCTTCCCAAAGCAACAATGATAAATGTCCCCCTAAATGTTTTTATTAAAAGAGCTTTATTCCTTTCGTAGAAACCTTTCAACAGACATTCCATGGCAAACAATCATGATGCATTCACTCTGGATCTGTGTCTGTTCTAGGAAAGCTGGAAGTGACATATCGCTACCCTCTGTCTGCCGGATGTAACGTCAACTCTCCTGTGCTCTGATCATGCCCACTGGAGACTGCGGGTGAGACTTCTATCAACTACCAGAAGTGATGCCCGCAATCCAGATGTGCTGTAGCATGCGATGCGCCTTAGAACCATACTCAGCTATAGTTCGTTATAGGGGTGTAACTTTTCTTATTCAAGCCCACATGTCTGTTACTTAGATGTAAGTAAAAGTGTATCAGAGACACTACTTATAATATGTACTTTTAGTTTGTGGAAACCCATTGTTTACTTTTATGCACTTTCTGTTTTTGTACTTTTTTTGTACTTTCTGATTGAGTACTGTTTTTGGCATGGACCAGTGAGGTCGTTTAGCATCCTTCTTTAATTTGTATGTCTACATATAAGGAAGCAGTAGACCAGGTGCTGTATCCTTGTCTGTAAACCTGAGGAAGGGGACGCAAGTCCAAAAAATGCGTTATTTGAAAGACAGTAAGAACTTTTGAAATACCTTAAAGCATACCCTTCAGATCCAACAAAAAAACATTGTTTTAATATATCACTCAGTACCTAATCCTGACCTTTATTTATTTTTTTATTACACTTTTAATTTAGCTCACTAGTCTGAATTCCTCTCAAAGGGAGGGGGCGTGGCCTCACTGTGCACGTCTCCACCCCCTCCCTCAGTATGCTGTCTGCTCACATCTCCCCTAGCATTAGCAGAACTACAACTCCCAGCTTGTCCTCACTGACAGTAGCGGGACACGAGCTGACAGTGGGAGGATTTTTCCTCCAGGTGTGAGCCCTGCGCTTACAGCTGTCAATCAAGGAAGTGTGTCCATGACATAGGTGATGATGCATGGACACAGCAGGACTAGTATGTGTCCAAGCAGGCAGGGGGACAGTTGTTTGACTGGCTTTTTCAGTATGAAATAATGAAAATTTTCTAATGAAAGCAATTGCAAAACCTATTGGTTATACGTGCTTTACAACATATCAAAAGTATCTGACAGTGCCCATTTAACTTTGATATCTAAAGATTTTATGAGGATGTCCATCGCAGCGTCCGATTATTTTCTGCCTCTGATGTTAACTTGTTATCAACTGAACTACTAGTACCCTCATCATCTCCCACTTGGACTACTGCTACATCCTTCTCTGTGGCCCTTCATCAAACACTCTAATTCCCCTCCAATCCATCCTCGACTCTGCAGCCTGACAAACCCTTAACTGGCTACCAGTTGCCCAAAGAATTGAATTTAAACTGCTAAGAATTACATACAAGGCCATCCACAACCTGTCCCCTCACATTATTTCTGATCCCCCAAAGACCTTCGCCTGTGTTTTTCCATAGTCCAAACCTCACAAAACTGTCTTCCAGACTTCATTATGTGCAAATAGTGATTTTTTTTCCACTTACTCATCGCGTAAGTTATTTTTTCAAAACTTATGAAAATTCAAAGTTTCCACCGTAAGACAAGTAACATTTTCCTTACAAGATCATCAGATGTATGATGTATGAATGAAGCCACTTTCCTTTCACATCCCTGTTTGGAGAGTTAAAACATCCCACAGTTAAAAGGCTCAATAGTTTCTGTACTGGCTTTTCTGTGGTTTTGAGTATGTAACAGCTGCCCTAAATACACATCCTAACTTTGCAGACATCTCATTACAAACCACAATTGTAAACTACTTTAAGACTGACGTCATTTTGTCATCTATGTTCCCCACTCATAACTTTATATACAGTTTATGACAAATAATACTGCAGTGAATAGATGATCCTCTGGCTCAACACAATGCCTTATCAGAGGCTCATAAGGAATTAGTAGCACTACCATTGGAGTGTAGGACTTGAAACAATGAAGTGGACTGAATTGCTGACAACACATACAGGATTCAGAGCTGGGATGAGTATATTATGTTGGATGGTATTACTAATTCATGTGGCAGAGGGACAACAGACAGGTAAGGTGATGTACAGGCACTGCATCGATTCATGTTACATTCTCACTGTATGATAAATATCTGCATTCAAAGGTCTAATTTAAGGATTAAAAAGGATCAATAGGTCAGCCTGGTAGGATGTTGGGCATTATGGTTGTGTTTTTGAGTTACTGTAAATGTTCATGTTTTAATTCTGCTTTAATATGGTAAATTTATAAGACACCTGTCTCTAGCAATTCAGTATTGTAAATGTTCTAGATCTCACCTTTAAACTAAAACAAATTATTGTACCCTGCTGGCACCATTATAGAAGGGCCATTAAAACATATGTCTGGAAAGGTTTTGTTAGAATTACAATAAATGTAAACATAAGCTAATATAGGTAAGAACCTCAAACAAGGTCAAATACCTATTTAGTGACAGTAGTACCACAAAAGGACAGGCTTTTATCAAAAAGTAGGTATCACCAGCAAGGGTGGAGGCGACTGGGGAGCAGTCTGCAAGTTGGACCTTAGGCTGCTCTATATCTGGTTCCTGGTTCTATGTATCTGGCCAGGTAAAAAAGGTTAGTGGATAGGTCCCGCATCCCATGAGAAACCTTGGCGTGGTGTGCGGGCTCAGGTATGTCCTTCATATAAGGATATACTGGCTAATGTCTCATTTTTACATCAGTTTTGAGAATTAGCTAATATCATTGTATATATTTACCAAAGGATTGAAACCCCACTCTGGTCCATAGGTGCGGGTCCTCTACCCCATTGTATGTGTGCACAATTGCACTTTGGGTTGAGCACCTGTTATCACCTTGAGACTATGTTGTTTTGTTTTTTTGTATCACCACCAAGGCAAGAAATACAAGCAATGTTTTGAATTCTCAGTGGTTTAAGTCAAATTTTTCTAAAATGACCGAATTAAATGCCAGTCTTATAAGGTAGTCCAGGTGCAAGAAGTAGTAAACAAAAGTAGTAATTATAGGGGTACTCCGGTGGAAAATATTCTTTTTCAGATCAACTGGTGCCAGAAAAATAAACAGATTAGTAAATTACTTCTATTTAAAAAATCGTAATCCTCCAGTATTTATGGGGGGGGGGGGGGGGGTACCTACAACATAGAGGGGGAAGATAGTGTAGATAGAGAGGGGGGACTTATTAATGTACCTGGGGTTGGAGCGGAGGGAGGGGTTAGAATAGGTAAAAGGGATAGGCGTCATAGGGGAAAAAAAAAAAAAAAAAACACCATTGAAATGCACGTTGACTAATGCCAGAAGTCTGACCAATAAAACTGACATACTGGTGTGGTTGATGTCTGAGAATTATGACATAGTGGGTATAACAGAGGCTTGGTTGGTAGATAGCTGTGACTGGGCAGTCAACAGGGTTATAGTCTATTCAGGAAGGATCGGACAAAATGGAAAGGGGGAGGAGTTTGTCTTTATGTAAAGTTCAGTCTGAAGGCCGCACTGCAGGAGGATATATGGGAGGGGGATGATAATGTGGAGTCATTATGGGTAGAAATATATGGAGATAAAAGTTAAAAAATTCTGATAGGGGTTCTCATAGGGGGGAGGGTACCTACAACATAGAGGGGGAAGATAGTATAGATAGAGAGGGGGGACTTATTAATGTACCTGGGGGTGGAGCGGAGGGAGGGGTTAGAATAGTTTATAGGGATAGGCTTCATAGGAAAAAAAAACATACACCATTGAATTGCATGTTGACTAATGCCAGAAGTCTGACCAATAAAGCTGACGAACTGGAGTGATTGATGTCTGAGGAGAATTATAACATAGCGGTGATAACAGAGACTTGGTTGGATGATAGCTGTGACTGGACGGTCAACATACAGGGTTATAGTCTATTCAGGAAGGATCGGACAAAACGGAAAGGGGGAGGGGTTTGTCGTTATGTAAAGTCCAGTCTGAAGGCCACACTGCGGGAGGATATACGGGAGGGAAACGATAATGTGAAGTCATTATGGGTAGAAATATATGGAGATTAAAAAAAATTCTGATAGGGGTTTGCTATAAGCCACCAAACATAATGGAAGAGACAGAAGATCAATTACTGAGGCAAATAAACAATACAGCAAATCAGAACAAGGTGATAATAATGGGGGACTTTAACAATCCTGATATAAACTGGGAGACTGAGACCTGTGAATCTTATAAAGGAACCAGGTTTCTGACTATAGCTAAAGACAATTATCTGTCCCAAATGGTGCAGGGCCCGACCAGAGGGGGCGCCCTTCTAGACTTAATATTAACCTACAGACCTGAAAAAGTAACTAATGTGCAGGTAGAAGGACACCTAGGAAATAGTGATCACAATATAATACATTATAACTTGTTCTTCAATAAGGGAATCTCGCGAGGGGCAACAAAAACAATGAACTTTAGGAAGGCAAAGTTTGACCAACTCAGAGAAGCCCTTAACAATATGAAATGGGATAATGTCCTCAAAAACAAGAATACTGACACTAAATGGGAAACTTTTAAAAAATATCTTAAACTCTCACTGTAAAATGTATATACCTTTATGGGAATAAAAGGGTCAGAAATAAAAGAAAACTAATATGGATGAATAAAAATGTTAAGGGGGCAATAAATGACAAAAATAAAGCATTTAAACGACTAACACAGGACCACAGTGAAGAAGCATTAAAAGGCTATAGAGAAAAATGTAGAATATGTAAAAAAAGACAAATAAAAGCCCCAAAAATAGAGACAGAAAGACTCATTGCCAAAGAGAGTAAAACTAACCAAAAATGTTCTTTAACTATATAAATAGCAAAAAGGTTAAAAATGAAAGTGTTGGCCCTTTAAAAAACGATAAAGAAGAAATTATAAACGGGGATCAGGAAAAAGCAAATATATTAAACAAAGCCTTCTCCGCTGTATTCACCGAGGAAAAATGAAATGCCAGGTGAAATACAGTGTGATTAGGTAAACTCCCCTGTACAGGTCACCTGTCTAACCCAGGAAGAAGTACAGTGCTGCCTACAAAAAATAGAGAAATCACCAGGTCCAGATGGCATTCACCCCCCTGTTCTAAAGGAATTAAGTAATGTCATAAACAAACCTCTATTTTTAATATTCAGGGACTCTATAGTGACAAAGTCTGTTCCCCAGGACTGGCGCATGGCGAATGTGGTACCAATATTTAAAAAGTTGTCAAAAGGTGACCCCAGGAATTATAGGCCTGTTAGCTTAACCTTGGTTGTATGTAAATAGTTTGAGGGTTTTCTAAGAGATGCTATTTTGGAGTATCTTGATAAAAATAAATGTATGACTCCATATCAGCATGGCTTTCTGAGGGATCGGTCCTGTCAAACTAATCAGCTTTTATGAGGAGGGGAGCTCCAGACTGGACCAGGGGGAATTGTTGGATGTCATATATCTGGATTTTTCCAAAGCATTTGATACGGTACTACATAAAAGATTGGTGTTTACAATGAGAAGGATGGGGCTGGGGGAGAATGTGCGCAAGTGGGTAAGTAACTGGCTCAGTGATAGGAAACAGTGTGGTTATTAATGGTACTTATTCTGGTTGGGTGACTGTTACTAGTGGGGTACCACAGGGCTCAGTCTTGGGTCCTGTTCTATTTAATATATTTATAAATGACCTTGCAGAGGGGTTGAATAGTAAAGTAGCAATCTTTGCAAATGATACTAAACTCTGTAAAGCGGTAAACACAATAGAGGACTGTGCACTATTACAAATGGATCTGGATAGGTTGGAGGTTTGGGCTGGGAAGTGGCAGATGAGGTTCAACACTGATAAATGTAAGCTAATGCACATGGAGAGGAAAAATCCGGGCTGGGATTATGTATTAAATGGGAAAACGCTTGGGACAACTGACATGGAAAAGGACTTAGGAGTCTTAAGGAAATTTAGCTGTAGTGACCAATGTCGGGCAGCTGCTGCCAAGGCAAATAAAATCATGGGGTGCATCAATAGGGGCATAGATGCTCACGACAAGGAAATAATTCTGCCGTTGAAAAAATCACTAGTCAGACCACACATGCAATACTGTGTACAGTACTGGGCACCAGTGTACAAGAAAGATATAGTGGAGCTGGAGAGGGATCAAAGACAGGCAACCAGAGTAATACGGGGAATTGGAGGACTACAGTACCCAGAAAGATGATCAGAATTGGGATTATTTTGTTTAGAAAAAAATGAAGGCTTAGGGGCGACCTAATAATTATGTATTAATATTGTATATCAGGGGACCGTACAGAGATCTCTCCCATGATCTATTCATACCCAGGACTGTATCTGTAACAAGGGGGCATCCTCTACGTCTTGAGGAAAGAAGGTTTCTACACCAGCACACTCTTTACTGTAAGAGCAGTGAGACTGTGGAATTCTCAGCCTGAGGAGGTGGTCATGGTGAACGCTGTAAAATAATTCAAAAGGGGTCTGGATGCACTTTTGGAGAATAATAACATTGCTGGTTATGTATACTAGCGTTACAGGGACAGAACGTTGATCCAGGGATGTATTCTGCTGCTGTGTCCTCTAGAGGAAGTTGTGTAGTTCTTTTCCATCTGACCACAGTTCTCTCTGCTGACACCTCTGTCCGTGTCAGAAACTGTCTGGAGCAGGAGAGGTTTGCTATGAGGATTTGCTCCAACTTTGGACAGTTTCTGACACAGACAGAGGTGTCAGCAGGGAGCACTGTGTTCAGACTGAAAAGAACAACTCAACCTCCTCTGAAGTTTACAGCGGCTGATCAGTGCTGGAAGGATTAAGATTTTTTAATAGAAGCTATTTTTTCCCCCCACTGGAGTACCATTTAAAAAAAGTAGTAACACCTTAAGGACCAAGGCCATACCTGTACCCCTTGGTCCCGCTCCCCTGCTATGACGCGGGGCCACGGGCTGACCCCGCATTATAGCCGGGTGTTCCCAGTGGCTATCAGCCTAATGCAGACATCACAGATCGCGTTGATGCCCGGCATTAACCCCTTAGTCTAAAACGAAAGTAAACCGTTCCTGGCAGCTCAGTCTGGCTGTTTGGGCCTGCCGCAGTGAAATTGCAGCGTCCCAAACAGCTGAGAGGACAGGGGAGGGTCCCTACCTGCTTCCATCTCTGTCCAATTGGCGTTCTGCTGCTCCATGCCTGAGATCCAGGCTGGAGCAGCAGAGTGCCGATAACACTGATCAGTGCTATTCTATGGCATAGCATTGAACAGTGCATGCAATCAGAAGATTGCATGTAATAGTCCCCTATGGGGGCTAATAAATGGTGTACAAATAGTTAAAAAAAAAAATTAATAAATGTGATTTAACCCCTTCCCTAATAAAAGTTTGAATCAGCCCCCTTTTCCCATGTAAAAAAAAAAAATATATGTTAACATAAATAACCATATGTGGTATAGCCGTGTGCGTAAATGTCCGAACTATAAAAATATATGTTAATTGAGCCACACGGACATTGGCGTATACGTAAAAAATTCCAAAGTACAAAATTGTGTATTTTTGGTAATTTTTGTATACTCTAACTTTTTTTTATAAAAAGCAATCAAAAAGTCCCATCAAAACAAAAATGGTACAGATTAAAACTTCAGATCACGGTGCAAAAAATTAGCACTATATGCGGAAAAATAAAAAGTTATAGGGGTCAGAAGATGACAATTAGTGAAATAAAATAAAGCCTATATAAATTAGGTATCCTTGTGACCGAATGGAACTACAGAATAAATTTCTGTGTCAATTTTACTGAAAAGTGCACTGCGTAGAATCGGAAGCCCCCAAAAGTTACAAAATGGCATTTAAAAAAAAAATTTGCCCCAGAAATTTTTTTTCTGGTTTCGCCATAGATTGTGTGGTGAAATTATTGATGTCATTACAAAGTAAAATTGGTGGCGCAAAAAAACAAACAAACCCTCATATAGCTTATAAGAACTTGCTCAATAGGTATGGATCTACAAGGAATCCACCAATATAGAAGTACAAAATTATATCAAAAAAACAATTTGACTGGGGGAGGTGCCTAAAACTTAACTTTTAACTCACCAGATAAAATTCACCACAAAAATGATAATCCAGCGGTCAAATTGACTTACACCAACTTAAACATACAAAATAAGCAGATGGAAGACCAATAAAGGTATGCTCAATCCCAAGTTAGATATGTTTAAAATGTTCATGAATGTTATATCATGATCAACTCCACTTAATAATACCCAACGCGTTTCAACCAGTTTTAACTGCCATCCTCAGGGGATATACACAATGGTTTCTTTGATACTGTAATGTATTCGCTCAGCAGGTTTTAACCATATCATAACTTGAGAGCTTTATGAATATATAGTGCTTCAAAACCTCTCATCAATTACTCATATTAAGATATATTTTATATTCCCAGACAATAGAAAGAATAATATACGGTCAAATATAGATGTAGAGGTGCCTCCGGGGTGCTTAATCCTCACTGATAACCCTTAGGGTATGTTCACACTGAGGAATTGGGGTGGAAATCAAGCAGAAATTTTCTGCTTCAAAATATTGTTACTTTTCCACAAGAACTCACAGAGATTTTGCACGGAATTGGCACGGAATTGGAGTTAAATTCGAGCAGAATTCCACACGCGGAAATGAAAATTTCAAGCGGAGGAAGAGAAGAGTATAATATATATATATTATCCTCTTTTTTTTTTTTTCATGCGGAAATTCCGCGCCAATTTCGCACCATTTCTGCCCCAATTCCACGCCAATTCCGCATGGAAATGATTCTGACTGAAAAAAAAATTAACATTGATCTCTATGGGAGTAACGCTAGGTTCAGACTACGGAATTTCCGACAGAAATGCAGACGTAAAATTTCCGTCAGAAATTCCGTTTGCTAAAATGTCTAGTGTAGTGAATGGTTTTCCGTTCACAAATTCACACTTCGGAATTTGTGAAGCGGAAAATCCGCTTTGAAAATCCACTAGAAAATTTCCGCCTGAAGAAAGGGGTTGCTCTTTCTTCAGGCGGAAATCCGAGCGGAACACATAGCAGTCTATGGGAGACTGCAGTGTCCGCGCGGTCCTAGCGCCAGGCGGAAATTTTCTGCCTGGAGATTCCGTAGTCTGAACCTAGCCTTAGACGCTGATGTTCTTTCTTCAAGCGGAACAGACTTCCTCGTCAGAATTCTGCTTGAGGAAATTCCTCAGTGTGAACTGAGGGGCAGAAATTCTGTACAGCTCTATGGGGATTTTCACTGCTGAATGAATTGGAGAGGAAAAAGCGAGCAGAATTACTCAAGGAAATTCCTCTCCAATTTCTCAGTGTGAACATACGCTTAAAGAGCTCCAGCAACGGTCTTCCGTACCCAGGGCCGTATTAACGTAGGGGCGGCTGGAGCGGTAGCTCCAGGCCCCTGCGTTAAAATAGGCCCGGTGCATTGCCGTGGAATGAGATTTGCCATAGAATGAGATGGTCCGCCTCCATCACATCCTATTGGCTCTCTCTTGTCACGTGATATATTTAAACGTCACGCATCGATGCGCACAGCAGTGTCAATTTAGCTATCACAGGGAGAGGATCTCCTCACCCTGTGATAGCTGAAGCTGTACGGAGCTCTCATGGCCTCTGTGGCCCGACAGAAGTTCACACGTGTACGCAGCTCATACGGCTGCCTCATATACATTTACTGTTGATCCACAGCGCTATCGGGATCCCGATGCCCGATGGCGCTGTCATCAGTGTGCGTCCCCGCCAGCGCCCCACGCCCGCAGCTCTACTCCCCATCCTCCGCCCCCCGCAGCTCTACTCCCCGTCCTCCGCCCCTCGCAGCTCTACTCCCCGTCCCTCCGTAGCTCTACTCCCCGTCCCGTTAACGCTCAGGGAGCGGGGAACAGAAAGTAGAGCATCGGGCGCAGGTCAAGTTATTCGCGTAGTGCTGCGCATGCGCAGTACTACTTTACCTGCGCCCGATGCTCTACTTTCTGTTCCCCGCTCCCTGAGCGTTAACGGGACGGGGAGTAGAGCTGCGGGGGACGGGGAGTACAGCTGCGGGCATGGGGCGCTCGCGGGGACGCACACTGATGACAGCGCCATCGGGCATAGGAATCCCCATAGCGCTGTGGATCGCTCCCTGAGCGTTAACAGGGGACGGGGAATAGACCTATGGGGGATGGGGAGTAGACATGCGGGGGACGGGGAGTAGAGATGCGTAGGACGGGGAGTAGAGCTGCGGGGGACATGGAGTAGAGATGCGTAGGATGGGGAGTAGAGATGCGTAGGACGGGGAGTAGAGATGCGGGGGACGGGGAGTAGAGATGCGTAGGACGGGGAGTAGAGATGCGTAGGACGGGGAGTAGAGATGCGTGGGACGGGGAGTAGAGCTGCGGGGGACGGGGAGTAGAGATGCGGGGGACGGGGTGTAGAGCTGCGGGCGTGGGGCGCTGGCGGGGACGCACACTGATGACAGCGCCATCGGGCATCGGGATCCCGATAGCGCTGTGGATCAACAGTAAATGTATATGAGGCAGCCGTATGAGCTGCGTACATGTGTGAACTTCTGTCGGGCCACAGAGGCCATGAGAGCTCCGTACAGCTTCAGCTATCACAGGGTGAGGAGATCCTCTCCCCGTGATAGCCAAACTGACACTGCTGTGCGCATCGATGCGTGACGTTTAAATATGTCACGTGACAAGAGAGAGCCAATAGGATGTGATGGAGGCGGACCATCTCATTCTATGGCAAATCTCATTCCACGGCAATGCACCGGCGGCCCGCACAAACGGCCCGCATAGACCGACCGGCGCAACTCCCTACTCTCCGGCCCCGACTGCAGGGAGTGAAGTTTAAAAATAAAACATTTCCTTTGGGCTCCAGCGCTGCTTCCGACCAGCCCCTGCTGCCCCTTTAAGAGAGGGGGCTGATGGGGCTGGTCATGTGCCACAGACATTGCAGCTTATTACTTAATAGTCCTTGCTCTCCCCCTCCCCGGCTGCTCACCGCAGAGCAGAAGAGAGACACACTGCCTCACAGCTGTACAGCCTCTGCGGTCTGGATCTTTACTCCATGCAAGCAGAGCTCCATCCAGTCTGGCAGTCTCCGACCTGCAGAGGCGGCCATCAGTGCGGAAAAGAAGGTCAGAAGGTGACGGGCTCTGTAGTTAAGTCCCCTGTATATATTTATATATTGTAGTATATGCTGTATGGGCCAGCCTGAGAACACAGCACAGTCATTGATATACAGCAGTGTTTCCCAACCAGGGTTCCTCCAGCTGTTGCAAAACTACAACTACCAGTTTGCCGTAGTTATGGTTTTGCAACAGCTGGAGGCACCCTGGTTGGGAAACACTGATATACAGTGACATCATACTGCTGGGCTATATACATTAATTGTGCTGTTCCCACTGCCCTGGCTGCTAGTAGCCAGGGCAGTGGGAACAGCACAGTCTATGTATATAGCCCAGCAGTATTATGTCACTGTATATCAGTGTCTGTGCTGTGTTCTCTGCCCTGCCTGGCCCATATTACGTATATAATTAATGTAGTATGGGCCAGTTCAGATGACACAGCACAGTCATTGGTATACAGGGACATAATACTGCTGGGCTATATACATAGGCTGCCCTGTACTGTACCTACTGCCCTGTATATATATATATAGTAACCAGAGCAGTGGGTACAGCACAATTAATGTATATAGCCCAGCAGTATTATGTCACTGTACATCAATGTCTGTGCTGTGTTCTCTGCCCTGCCTGGCCCATATTACGTACATAATAAATGGATTATGGGCCAGTTCAGATGACACAGCACAGTCATTGGTATACAGGGACATAAAACTGCTGTGCTATATACATAGGCTGCCCTGTACTGGCAAAAGCTTGAAAAAAATATCAAAGTCCATTAGTGCATATTTTTGGTCAAAAAATAAAACACGGTCAAAAGGTGTAAAAAAAAAATGGTCCTGATAAAAACTTCAGATCACAGCACAAAAAAATGAGCCCTCATACCGCCCTGTATGCGGAAAAATAAAAGGGTTATAGGGGTAAGAAGAGACACTTTAAAGCAAACTCATTTTTGTACAAGAATTTATTTAAAGTAGTTAAATATAAATAACCAATATAAAATGGGAATCATTGCAATCGTATGGACCTACAGAATAAAGATTAAGAGTCGTTTTATCGAAAAGTGCACTGCATAGAAACGGACGCACCCCAAAAGTTGCTAAATGGTATTTTTTTTACATTTTGGATCAGTATGTGACGTCTGCAGAAAATGATGCAGGGGCCTCATGTTTATGCCTAAGGCCTCACAAATTCTAGAGCCGCCTCTGGTTAACAGTAAAAGAGGGCTGGCCCTGTGATGTCCCAGGCCAGCCCACAGGCTTACCTACGGCCCTGGTGGTGACGTGGCTGCGTAGCCTGCTGACCTGCGTGCCCCACATGACATCAGGGTATAAGTCAATTTGAGCACTGGATTATCATTTTTGTGTAAAATTTTATCTGGTGAATTAAAAGTAAATTTTTAGGCACCTCCCCCTATCAAATTGTTTTTTTAAATAACATTTTGTAAACCCTCATATGGGTCTGTAGGTGGAGAATTTAAAGCGTTATGAATTTTAGTTGGTGGGGAGGAAAAAACGAAAGTGTAGAAATGAAAAATAGCTTGCTCTTTAAGGGGTTAACAAAAAACAAAAAGGCAGTGCAGTATTGTGCAGCTACTTCCAATGTAAATAAGATCACAAGGTGCATTCATAGGGCATACATGGACATTCACTACTGTACAAGTGTCATGTACCTAATAGGGGGATTTTCTACCTAGCCACTGGCGGCATCTACCAAATTGGGGGGGATTACCTACCTACATACCTAGGGCTTCTACCTAATAGAGGAGGAATAACTTACCTATTGGGGGCTTCTACCTAATGGAGGGGGGTTACCTACCTTCTGGAGACATCTACATTAGGGGGGTGAGTGTCCTTCCTACCTAATGGGTCTTTTACCTAATTGGAGAGGGGGAATTTCCTACCTACTGGGGGATTTTAGCAAATAGAGGATTACCTACCTATCTATAGGGGCTTTTACTCAAAGGGGTACTCCGGTGGAAAACTTTTTTTTTTTAACTCCTTAAGGACGCAGCCCATTTGGGCCTTAAGGATGCAGGAAATTTTATTTTTACATTTTAATTTTTTCCTCCTCGCCTTCAAAAAATTATAACTCTTTTATATTTTCATCCACAGACTAGAATGAGGGCTTGTTTTTTGCGTGACTAGTTGTCTGTTGTAATGCCATCACTCACTTTACCATAAAATGTATGGCGCAACCAAAAAAATACTATTTGTGTGGGGAAATTAAAAAGAAAACCACAATTTTGCTAATTTTGGAAGGTTTAGTTTTCACGCCGTACACTTTATGGTAAAACTGACATGTGTTCTTTATTCTTTGCGTCAATACAATTAAAATGATACCCATGATAATATACTTTTCTATTACTGTTGCGCTTAAAAAAAATCACAAATTTTTTTACCAAATTAGTACATTTAAGATCCCCCTATTTTGAAGACCTATAACTTTTTCATTTTTCCGTATAAGCGGCGGTATGAGGGCTCATTTTTTGCACAGTGATCTGTAATTTTTATTGATACCATATCTGCTTATATAAAACTTTGAATACATTTTTTATAAATTTTTTTGGGAATAAAATGTTATAAAAAAGCAGCTATTTTGGACTTTTTTCTTTTACGTTGACGCCATTCACCGTACGGTATCATTAACATTTTATTTTAATAGTTCAGATATTTACGCACGCGGCAATACCAAATATGTATATAAAATATTTTTTAACACTTTTTGGGGGTGAAATAGGGAAAATGGGGCAAATGAAGTTTTTATTGGGAGAGGGGGTTTTTCAAATTTTTTTTACTTTATTTTTTTTACTTTTATTTTTACACTTTAATAGTCCCCATAGGGAAATATTTATAGCAATCATTCGATTGCTAATCCTGTTCAGTGCTATGTGTAGGACACAGCACTGATCAGGGTTATCGGTCATCTTCTGCTCTAGTCTGCGGGAAGGCAGATCAGAGCAGAAGACTCCCGGAAGACAGCGGAGGCAGGTGAGGGGACCTCCATCTGCCGTGCTGGATGATCGGATCGCCGCGGCAGCGCTGCGGGCGATCCCATCATCCAATTAAGTGACCGCGATGCTGCAGATGCCGTGATCGGTATTGATCACGGCATCTGAGGGGTTAATAGCGGACATCCGCGGGATCGCGGATGTCCGCCATAACCGGCGGGTCCCTGGCTGCGATCAACAGCCGGGACCTGCCGCGCATGATCCGGGCATCGCTCCGATGCCCGCGCTTATGCTTAGGATGTAAATGTACATCCTGGTGCGTTAAGTACCGCATCACCAGGACGTACATTTACGTCCTTCGTCGTTAAGAGGTTAATCAACTGGTGCCAGAAAGTTAAACAGATTTGTAAATTATGAATTCGAGTAGAATACAGACATAGCGCACATCTACAATCTTGTATAATGATCTGATTGCTTCTCAGCACAATATCAAAAACTAACAGGTTGTTAGTATACATTTTTGATCAAAAAGTACAAGCCCACTCGCCACGTCAAGGCCACCTATTCAGAGTGGGTCCCTAACGTCCCTAGCATAAAATGGCGTAGCACCGGGCGGCGACCACCACCGCTGCGACACAGATGCCCACGGGGGGGGGAGCGACCCACTGGCAGAGCGGCCCCAATGCCTCTCAAACCAGTCTATGGGCAGCACCCGCCCGCAGACACAGCGCCACGGCAGCCACGGACGCCGCCCCGCACCACACCAGTGTGAACAAGGTGTAAAGGCTCACTTACCTTGCTCTCCCAGTCAGACTGGGAGGCTGCTAGGAGTGAAATGGCCCTAGTGTGGCTAATTACCACCTATATAGGTTTGGGCTGAGGGGGTGGGGAAGAGTGCAGCACATGTTAAAAAAAAAAAAGAAAGGATAGAAATCACAATATGAATTCGAGTAGAATACAGACATAGCGCATACTAACAACCTGTTAGTTTTTGATATTGTGCTGAGAAGCAACCAGATCATTATACAAGATTGTAGATGTGCGCTATGTCTGTATTCTACTCGAATTCATATTGTGATTTCTATCCTTTCTTTTTTTTTTTTTTTGAACATGTGCTGCACTCTTCCCCACCCCCTCAGCCCAAACCTATATAGGTGGTAATTAGCCACACTAGGGCCATTTCACTCCTAGCAGCCTCCCAGTCTGACTGGGAGAGCATGGTAAGTGAGCCATTACACCTTGTTCACACTGGTGTGGTGCAGGGCGGCGTTCGTTGCTACCGTGGCGCTGTGTCTGTGGGAGGGTGCGGCCCATGACTGGTTTGAGTGGCATTGGGGCCGCTCTGCCAGTGGGTCGCTCCCCCCCCCCCGTGGGCACTGGTGTCACGGCGGTGGTGGTCGCCGCCCGGTGCTACGCCATTTTATGCTAGGGATGTTAGGGACCCACTCTGAATAGGTGGCCTTGACGTGGCGAGTGGGCTTGTACTTATTGATCAAAAATGTATACTAACAACCTGTTAGTCTTTGATATTATGCTGAGAAGCAATCAGATCATTATACAAGATTGTAGATGTGCGCCATGTCTGTATTCTACCCGAATTCACACTGTGATTTCTATCCTTCCTTTTTTTTTTTTTTTGAACATGTGCTGCACTCTTCCCCACCCCCTCAGCCCAAACCTATATAGGTGGTAATTAGCCACACTAGGGCCATTTCACTCCTAGCAGCCTCCCAGTCTGACTGGGAGAGCATGGTAAGTGAGCCATTAAACCTTGTTCACACTGGTGTGGTGCAGGGCGGCGTCCGTTGCTGCCGTGGCGCTGTGTCTGCGGGCGGGTGCGGCCCATAGACTGGGGCCACTCTGCCAGTGGGTCACTCCCCCCCCGTGGGCATCTGTGTCGCGGCGGTGGTGGTCGCCGCCCGGTGCTACGCCATTTTATGCTAGGGACGTTAGGGACCCACTCTGAATAGGTGGCCTTGACGTGGCGAGTGGGCTTGTACTTTTTGATCAAAAATGTATACTAACAACCTGTTAGTTTTTGATATTGTGCTGAGAAGCAACCAGATCATTATACAAGATTGTAGATGTGCGCTATGTCTGTATTCTACTCGAATTCATATTGAGATTTGTAAATTACTTCTATTAAAAAATCTTAATCCTTACAGTACTTATTAGCTGCTGAATACTACAGAGGAAATTATTTTCTTTTTGGAACACAGTGCTTTCTGCTGACATCATGAGCACAGTGCTCTCTGCTGACATTTCTGTCCATTTTAGGAACTGTCCAGATCAGCATATGTTTTCTTAGGGGATTTTCTCCTTTTTCTCCTACTCTGGACAGTTCTTAAAATGGACAGACATATCAGCAGAGAGCTCTGTGGTCATGATGTCAGCAGAGAGCTCTATGTTCCAAAAAGAAAATTATTTCCTCTGTAGTATTCAGCAGCCAATAAGTACTGGAAGGATTAAGATTTTTTTAATAGAAGTTATTTACAAATATGTTTAACTTTCTGGCACCAGTTGATTGATTAAAAAAAAAAAAAGTCTTCCACCGGAGTACCCCTTTAATGTGGGGAGAATTGCCTACATGCCTACCTACCTACTGGGGCAAGGCAGCTAGTGATATTGTGCAAGCATACGATTATTTCATGTACTCATAAAACTGAGTTCAACACCTCTTTTGTATTAAAATATCATCCTTTATTGAATATCAGTAAAAATATATTTTCATATAGAAGAAATTCTACGCAAAAGAAATTGGATTGTCACCGGGAAAATACTAATAAAAAATGCAGACAACGTGCATGATACATCTAAAAAGTAACATCAAGAGTATCAAGTAAAATATGGAGACACATTTAATAATATTTCACATTTATCCGACCATGGAAACAATATCAGCCTCATAGGGTCCAATAACAGAAGTGCTATATAAATGTATAGCAGCATAGTATTTCTCTTGGAGATTAAATCTAACAAAGTGCTCAGTGCTTAACAACCATGTAACTCATGATGAGAGATCTTACCCATGATGCTGGAAAGCGCCTGTGCCTGCACCCCTACATTTTGAACAATGTCCTTTCTTAAGGGGCAACATACTATTAATAGAAGTGTTCATCCCTGGTGGTGAAGCGTCATACGACCAAAATAAACTTTTTTTTTTTTTTTACATTAAAAATATATAATTCACACATTTCAATACATTTTTGGGAACCCTTCTGTTTGCTCTTTTGATTATGTATATACAAAATAAAAATGCCTTCAGTCCAATCCGAAGGCATCATGTAATAGAACAGGAGAAGCTTAGAAGATTGATGCTGCTGCTCTCAGTAAGTGCAAGCACAGTGGATGCCAGAAAAACATCAAACCTGCTGAGAGCCTCTGCATGTGAGCCTGCTGGCCAGGTAAAAAGAACAACAGGGAGAGGAGGGAAGGGGATTAGTGATGTGGCACAAGAGGTCGGGGGGGGGGGGGGGGGGGATGATTTGGCAAAGGGGGAATAAAGTGGCACCACAAGTTCAAGGGGGGAGGAATGAAGTGGCATTGGAAGGATCAAGAGTGGGAATAAAATGGCACGGGAGGATGAAATGGTACAGGAGGGTGATAAGGGGTGATTAATCAGCATTGGGAGATTCTTCAGTAATATTGCTTTTTATGGTGTTGTAAATTTACACTATATTTATTGATATTTACACTCTACAGTACAGTATTCAGTCATTTAGAAAGATTTTTGAGCTTTTTCCCCAATAGGGAACATTTCTTAATAGCGGACATTTTTTTCTTCCATGTGAGCATCCGCTATTGGGAGATTCTACTCTATTATTATTTCATGACGCCGCTACTAGATGTGTAATGTTTTAAGGTGTTAGGTTAGCGTGTTGTGGTGGCCCAGTATGGGATAATGTTTCCCCGTACCCTTCTCCTGCCTTTTCAGGCAGAGTCCCTCTATGTCCCCAGGGCCCCCTGCAGTGTTATCCCCTATGTACATATAAAGTGTGATGTACCTTTAAATATTATACCATGTGATTAAAGTTATACCATGTGATTGTTACCCAGGAGGCACTAGTGAACAGGTGACCCCCCTAGGTGACCTATGAGATCCTTGCACAGCCCCCCTATATAACCAGGTGAAGGGCTGCAATCTTGTTCCTGAGGTCCAGTGCAGTCAAGATGTCTTACAGAGTGTGTCCAGAGCATTGGAGGCCTCAAGCCTAAAGCCTGCAGCCACAAGTCAGCTCACGTTAGCTAAAGTCATCGTCTTGTCAGTCACAAGTCAGTCATCCGTCAAGTCAATTGTCTAGTCACCGTGGCCTGCACTAAAGTGTCTCTACATACTGCAAGTCCCAGCAAGCCTGTGAGGTCCCCCTGTGTCACCTCCTTGTGATTTGGGCTGTACTGCATAGACTGTGTCATCCGTCTAACCTCAGGAAAGCTGCCGTTTTTCCGTAACTTGGCGTTAGTGTCTTCATTGCCCCGTGCCTAGCCCAGGACCAGCGGTACTACCTTTGGGTGGTTAAGACTAAACCACGCCCTGGCGTCACGACAAGAAGGGGTTAATAACCTCTGCCCCTTGGGTTATAACATCTACCCTGCATTGCACCCCCCGCCGACACCACAGTGTTATGTAAACATGACAGCTTTTACTTGTCTACTGACCAACGTAGTGCCCAGATAAATAGAGTAATCCAATCAGGGCTGGCCCTAAAGGGAACCTGGCACATAAAAAATACAGTCCAATCTGAAGGCATCCTGTAATAGAACAGGAGAAGCTGAGCAGATTGATATATATATTTCTGCTCATTCTAGGCTTTACGCTTTCTACATGCACACTTATACAGATTCACATAAATAGTTTACCTATCCTGGAACGTTTCCCACAAAATTATATATCAATTTGCCCTACAACATGCTGGCTGAAGATTGGACTGAGTTTTTGTGGCAGATTTCTATTAAGTTACTTTTTTCTTTGTGTAAAATTGCCATTAAGTGTCCCTGCCTTATTTCTTTATTGTTGTGTAAATTGGCATCTATCACATAATGTGGACAATGCTGTTAGTTTATAAAACTTTAAAAAAAGAGTTACACAATATCACACAAATTATATCAGGAGATAAACAAAAATTAATGCAACTGCTAAGTGCAGATGCTGAGAATCAATAGCATAACAAAATGCAATAACATAACAAAATACATACTCCTAATGCATCTATGCCATTGAGAAGGCACCAGCCCTAACACTTGTTTTGACTTTTATGTTATTTGTGTGCCAGTGTTCCCATTTTGCATTTATCTACAGTAACTTGGCCCTCCAATTTTGAATTATGCATAGTTTTTATGAGCAGTCCATAAAATACAGAAAAATTATGACATTTTGGTCAGCTGTTATGTCATTAAGAATATCATGTGTGTCTTAGAAGAGTAGGACATGAACAAATTGCAACTAGAAGTGTAACAATAAACAATAGAGAAAACTATATGGTTGGCTAACTGGTAAAACCTTACCTGATTGCTAAAAGAAGATGTAGAAATTTGAGAGGATAGTGGCCTGATGCAGTGGAGCAATGGCAATTATGTATACAACCTATAGTTGCTAGTGTACAGCATAGATAGACTGGCTTAGGCCATATAGTATATAAGCCAATGAGCCGGGTGGCAACTATCGTTCTGGGGACCAGAAGTGTGTCACCGCCATAAAAAATAAAAAGTATATACAAAAGGAAAAGAAGCAGACCTGGAGAGAAGCTGATACAGGCAAAAAAACTGTGAAAATATGCAGAAGCAGACAAGGAATGAAAGAAGATACACGGATAGACAACTGTCTTCCAAATGATGCCGCCTTATCCACGTGTGACTCATTTGTAATTTGTGCATGTACTGATTCAATAATAATTCATTCTATTGATGTTACCAATTAGTTTAAATAGGAGATTGCTACTAGGGAATAGAATAGTCAACTACACTATTCCATACCATCAAAATAATGTATACTTGCTGGCTTTGTTATGCTCTCTTTGAAACACTGCTGAGGAAATTTATCAAAACCTGTGCATAGTAAGGGTAGGGTCACATGTGCCTTATTTTGTTGCATATTTTGCTGCGTTTTGCTGCTGTATATTTTTTCCTACCTGTTGAAGTCAATGTATAGCACAATCAGCTGCAGAAAATACACAGCAAAATACTGCACATGTGAACCTACCCAATGAGTTGACATTTTGCCCATAGCAACCAATCCGATTGCTTCTTTTTTTCAGAGGCCTGTCTTTACAGAAGTGTCATAATAACACCTGCTCCTAATAATAGGATAGCCCTGCTGCCCTCTAGGAAAACACAAAAGTGCTACACGGAATAGAATGTGGCAGATTATTTTTTTTACGCTTTATCGATCAATGTGAAAAAT
Organism: Hyla sarda; assembly: GCF_029499605.1. Taxonomy (NCBI): domain Eukaryota; kingdom Metazoa; phylum Chordata; class Amphibia; order Anura; family Hylidae; genus Hyla; species Hyla sarda. The sequence goes on along the minus strand of NC_079189.1, from coordinate 245,891,976 downwards.
CAATACCACACATAATTTTATATATATGGTATGATAAGTATAAATAAAGTAAAAAAAAAGGGTCATAAAAATACACCTGCATCACAAATTGGTTTAATTTGAGTGGGACTATGAAAGTGAAACAACAGTTCATTACCAACTATCATTGCTTTATCAAAGTGAGATAGAAGATTTTAGTGGGAAGACATTCTAACCCTAAACCTGTCATGTCTGTTCTTGTCTGTGTTCACACACAGCTATTGGATTACTGTGTGTGAACAGTTTTATGTTTCCTAGTCAGGGAATAGTTAATGTCTCTGGCTTTTTCAGCCTCAGCCTCTGTTGTCCAATTGCCTTAAGGGTGTGTATATTTAGGTTCAGCACTGACTAGCTGATGATTGACTTAATTTAATCCTGACTTCATTTACTTATGTACTTCCTGATGTCTAGCTGCTAACGTGCTGGCTATGTTGCTAATGGAGGTTTGGTGAAACACTCTTTGTTTGAGCCTTTAATCTACTGTACCATCTCTGTTTTAGCATGCACTTTGTATTTTCTGGTTTCAGCCATGTTAGGTGGCATGCTCTTAGTGGATTTTAAGCTGTGTTTGTTTAGTGGTTTTTGGATTTGTATATCCTTTCTGCTATGTGTCTGTTCACACTGTTATCTCTTGTATACGTTTATGTGAAGTTCTGTGTTTTAGATTTCTGTTTTCCTACTGGGCCTAGTTAGTGTGCCGCGGGAAAGTAGTCTATTTGGATTTAGTATTAATGGCTACTCCTATAGCGGAGTGGAGTGTCCAGTTTGTGTGTCCAGTGTGAATAGTGTGCTATGTTGTATCCCTTTTACCGCTCCATGGGACTCCTTGTCTACTGGAGGTGTTCTGAAGAAATTGCTATTATTCCTGTCTTGTGTTCAGTGTGAACAGTGTTCTATAAATATATCCTGTGTATCTAGGCATCGCTGTTACCTGTCTATGGGGACTGGAGGTACTGGAGGTTTTGCATAGGGAATGCGAATATACCTGATTAGCGATAGATCCCTGTTTCTGGTCCATGGTACTTTGTGTCTATTGGATGTTCTAGGGGATTATGCTATGTTCCTGGTGTTTTGAACTCTATGTTTATTAGTTCTTGATTTCAGATCTTTGGAGTTCTGTACATGACTACTGATCTATAGTGTCCTCTGTTCAGGACCACGTATCTATAGTGTCTTCTGTTCATGACCACTTAGTCCTCTGTTCATGTCCGCTGATATATAGTGTCCTCTGTTCATGACCGCTGATCCTTAGTGTCTCCTCTGCTGCTCACTGATCTGTGTCCTCTGAACTTAATCTGTTATAGAGTTCTATGTTCCTGTTATTGTTATGTTTCTGGTTTGTGATTGACTATTTATTAGTATGTGTTTTTATTAGGCCCCTGCACTTTAGCTCAGGGAGGTAGCGGCGCCCAGTTGTAGATCCACCGTTTAGGGTGGATGGGCAAGAAGACAGGGAGAGCGGTTTTGGGGTCAGTTTAGGAACCACTCTCCCTGTCCCCTGGTTGGTCCCTGACAAAACCACAGGTTAATGATGGCAGATATGCTCTACTGAAGGAATAGATATTTCTTACTACATACTTTTTCATGCACTGACTGTTCTTTACTTGGTTTATAGACCGTTTAATCAATTCAATCATTTCTCAGTCTAACCACAGATATGAGGTTTATGATAAAAATAATATAGCTAGTTTTGTCTTTATAGGTATGAATGAAAGAAAGAAGATGCCTGAAGACCTTATTTGTTACCAGAACTATACATCATATGATAACTTTTGTTACTGTAGTTGGAGAGCTGGAGAGGAATCACAAAATCCTACTTACACATTGCATTATTGGTATGTAGTAATGACAAAGCAACCTTCTTAACTGGGCCTCCTTTGACTGATCATTTCCTTCTACAATATTTGCCTTTTTGTTTAGCTTTCATAAATCCACTTTTTACCCCCTTTAAGACTTTTTATATGGGTATACACTGATGGGCCACTAAGGCAGTATAGGGTAGTTTCATAGGAAAAAAAAAAAGCACACAGCTGAAGCAGCCATTTACGGGTGAGAAAATGTTAGAGTACCTGTCACCAAACTAAACTTTTAATATATTGTTCCTTATGTACCGTAATTATAAGACACTTTGCTATTCACTTGCTGTTAAAATTCTCAACCTTTATATGTTTTTAATGTGATTGAAAAAACGGCCACTAGGTGGCTCTGTTCTGTTTCCTGCACAAGTCAAACAGTTAGTTTGCTCTCCTCCTGGCCTGGCAGAAGACCAAACTTAGGAAGTGCATGGCAAGGCACAGTTTTCTCAGGCTTTAGTGACGTCGCTCCTGCTGGGGAACGCCCACTTTCTCCTGCCAGCAGCTCACACAATGTGAGCAGAAGTAAAGGTATGATACAGTGCTTTTTAAAGCTCGGAATTTTTTTTTAAGGGCAGGAGGGGTGTTAGGAATAGCTAGGGAATATAATCTGAGTTAGTTTAGAAAATATGGTTTGATGACCATATGAGGGCAGAGCACACAGATCAATGAAGTTCTATGGAACTTCATTGGTCTGTATGAGGACTCTACTGATTCCTCCTAAAAGTCCCCTAAGGGACCAATAACGTGTAAAATAAAAAGTTTAATAAAGGTTTAAAAAAACACATTAACCCCTTCCATATTAAAAGTTCAAATCACCCCCCTTTTCCCATTTTCAATATAAAAACTATTTATGCATAATAAAAATAAACATATTGGATCCAAACTATTAAAATATAACATTATTAATCCCATACATTAAATGGCGTGAAAGTAAAAAAAATACAAAACTCCAGAATTGCGCTTAGGATCAGCAAAAGTTAAATCTTTTGCAGTACTGAATGTACATTTTAGTTCTTGGGAACTGTGGTGTTTAATCTAGACACAAAAGATCTGTGCTTCTCTTCGCTTTTTAGCATAATGTTTTTCTATTTAAATTTCTTTATTGAGTTTTCAACAGAAAATATTTACCGTATTTATCGGCGTATAACACGCACTTTTTAGGCTAAAATTTTTTGCCTAAAGTCTATGTGCGTGTTATACGCCGATACACCCCCAGGAAAGGCAGGGGGAGAGAGGCCGTCGCTGCCCGCTTCTCTCCCCCTGCCTTTCCTGGGGTCTAGAGCGCTGCTGCCGGCCCTTTTATCCCCCTGGCTATCGGCACCGCTGCCCGTTCTGTCCCCCTGACTATCGGTGCCGGCGCCTCATTGCCTGCGCCGATAGCCAGGGGGAGAGAAGCGGCGCCGACAGCCAGGGGGAGAGAAAGGGCAGCGGCACCCATTGCCGGCGCCGCTGCCCCGTTGCCTCCCCCCATCCCCGGTGGCATAATTACCTGGGTCGGGTCCGCGCTGATGCAGGCCTCCGGCGTGCGTCCCCGGCGTCGTTGCTATGCGCTGCACGGCGCGGCGCATGACGTCAGTGCGCCGCACCGTGCATAGCAACGACGCAGGGGACGCGCGCCGGCACCCATAGTTAGGGGGACATAACGGGCAGCGGCGCCGATAGCCAGGGGGAGAGAAGGGCCGGCAGCAGGGCTCTAGACCCCAGGAAAGGCAGGGGGAGAGAAGCGGGCAGAGACGGCCTCTCTCCCCTGCCTTTCCTGGGGGTGTATCGGGGTATACACGCGCACACACGCACCCTCATTTTACCATGGATATTTGGGTAAAAAACTTTTTTTACCCAAATATCCTTGGTAAAATGAGGGTGCGTGTTATAGGCCGGTGCGTGGTATACCCCGATAAATATGGTACTATTCCATGGCACTGGAAAAATAGTTGTAACTACTACTGGTATCTGCTATAGAGCCATCTCAACTATATAATACTATTCTGAAAAAAAACAAAAAAAAAAAACAACCACAAATCCTAGTAACTCCCCTGGTTACAAGGAAGCCATTGATGATGTGGCACATTGGGTGACATTGTATATATGGTACTATTTTCCTTTCAATCATGATGAATATGTAAAATATTATCAACTACCACAAAACTGGCCTAAGCTCTTTGCCAGTCTTTTCCTGTTGTGCACAATACAATAGTGTATTAAGAATGTACATGAAGCATGTTGTATGCTCATTTCATTAGCTAGTCTGAAAGAGCGTAGACCAAAAAGTGTGTTGGTAAGTGGTTGTAGAAGCAGAGAGCAATAGTAGAAATAGTTTAAAGGAAGTGGTTATGGGATTAAAGATTCCGTTTTTTTCTCATGGTTCTTGTGGCTTCTAAATACGTTTCCGAGAACACACTTCACACATCTGCAAGCTGAGCAAGCTTAGACAGGTCAGAATCTACAAAAAGAAAAGCATTTTGGGGTCTAGGCTATTAAACATTTCTTCAAGTATAATTATAGCACTAGCACATATAAACCATTTTTGCCATCCCAATTTATAATGTATACAAACATAGTGAATGTATGATATGAAAAGCTAGGGGAGCTCCAAAATAATGCAATTGCTTTATTATTTTACTTTAAAGACTACCTATCATATGTCACAGAAAAATGTTACATGTTACTTAGTACCCAGTTCTGATCACATATATATGTTTCATGTGTATCGCACCTATATTTCTCTCAGAAAAATCTGAATCTGTTGCTCGCTTGGTTTGTCATTCTGTGTTGTGGAGGGGACATGTCCTCACTCTGCAAGACTCATCTTTCTCCCTGAGTTTGCTGTGTTGGATATCTTTATCCAATCACAGCAAGCTGCTCTGTAACCCCCCTCTTTTTCATGCTGCAGTCTGATAGAACAGGAGTGAGCACAGAGGAGTGCTAGTCCCACCCTCACTTACTGGACTTTGTCCCTGCCTGTGCTTGGATAAAGATGATGCTGCATCCAGACAGGATTTTATTCTGGGTGGTATGAGGATCCCTAGTGGTCTTTTTTTAAAATATTTATTAAAACCATGATTTCTATAATAAGGAGATACAATTTTCGTATGAAATAAATTAGAAAATGTTATGTTTTGCCAAAATGTACAACATGCAAAAAGCTTTTGAATCTGACAGTGCCCATTTAAAATAAATGTCATCCTTCGACACAATTTGATAAAATTCTATCTGCTTACAGCCACCGCTAGAGGGAGCTTAGAAGCGTTACAGCATACACTTATGCATTGACTTAGAATTGACTAAAGAAAAAAAACACAATATACAGTATGACGTGCCCCACCTCCTTTTGCTGAATATTTTTATAACAAAGTACAAATACATTTATTATTATTTACACATTATGGTTCAATCTTGATTTTCCTCACTCCTTTCCCTCATCCTTTCCCTTACCCCCCCTTTCTCTCAGTTTTCCCTTTCTTCTTTCTTTCTTATCCCTCCCTCACCTCTTCCTCCCCTCAAACACCCCCCCCCCCCAACACCCCCAGGTCGTTCCACCCGATAACGACTCAACCCCAACTGACGGCTGAGATAGGCGCGGTACAAGGCATTAGGCAAGAGCAAGGTCGGACGTAGCAGAAGGTCAGGGCAGGCAGCAAGGATCGTAGTCAGGGGAAACGGCAGAAGGTCTGGAACACTGGCTTGGGACATACAAGGAAACGCTTTCACTGGCACAAGGGCAACAAGATCCGTCGATGTTGGGAAGGGGAAGTGAGGTAATATAGGCTAGGGCACAGGTGTATGCACTAATTGGGCCAGGCACCAATCAGAGGCGCACTGGCCCTTTAAATCGCAGAGAGCCGGCGCTCACGCGCCCTAGGGAGCGGGGCCGCGCGCGCCGGGACAGAACAGATGGAGGACAGGTCGGGTAAGAAGACTGGGATGCGAACCATGAGCAGGCGCGTTCCACATCGTGGGTCGCATCCCCGCCCGAGACACTAACGCAGCGCTCCCGGTCAGAGGGTCTGCCCGGGGCGCTGCGACAAGGTGAACGCTGCGAGCTCTCCGGGGAGGAGCGGGGACCCGGAGCGCTCGGCGTAACAGTACCCCCCGTCCCTTAGGTCTCCCCCTCTTTTTGGAACCCGAGAACTTGTGAATGAGCTCCTTGTCGAGGATGTTATCCTTGGGTTCCCAAGACCTCTCCTCAGGTCCACAATTTTCCCAATCTACGAGAATTTTTTTTTTTACCTCTGACTGTCTTAGATGCGAGAATCTCTTTAACAGTGAAAACATCGGAGGAGCCAGAGACAGGAGCTGGAGCGACAACCTTGGGAGAGAAGCGGTTAAGGACAAGCGGTTTAAGAAGAGAAACATGAAAAGCATTAGGAATACGGAGAGAAGGGGGAAGAAGAAGTTTGTAGGAGACAGGATTGATTTGACTCTTGATTTTAAAGGGTCCAAGATAACGTGGTCCCAGCTTATAACTGGGGACACGGAAGCGGATATACTTGGCAGAGAGCCACACTTTGTCTCCAGGAGCAAAGACAGGAGGAGTTCTTCTCTTTTTGTCGGCATGCTTCTTCATACGGGATGAGGCCAGTAGGAGGGACTTTTGAGTTTCCTTCCAGATGATGGAGAAGTCCCGGGTAACTTCATCAACAGCAGGCAATCCAGAAGAAGTGGGAGTGGGGAGGGGGGGGGCAGAGGGTGACGGCCGTACACCACAAAGAACGGGGATTTGGCGGAGGATTCAGAGTCCTTGAAATTGTACGAGAATTCAGCCCAGAGTAGAAGATCGACCCAATTGTCCTGGCTGGAGGAAACAAAATGTCGCAAATAGTCACCAAGGATCTGGTTAACTCTGTCTACTTGCCCATTGGATTGGGGATGATAGGAGGACGAGAAATTTAATTTGATTTTTAATTGATTACAGAGAGCTCTCCAAAATTTTGATACAAATTGAATGCCTCTATCCGAGACGATATGCGTGGGAAGCCCGTGAAGGCGAAAAATGTGCACAAAAATTGCTTCACCAACTGTGGCACAGAAGGAAGACCTGGAAGTGGAATAAAATGTGCCATCTTGGAGAAACGATCAACGACCACCCAGATGACTGTGTTGCCATGGGATAAAGGCAGATCCGTAATAAAATCCATGGCAATTTGAGACCATGGTAGCTCAGGAACAGGCAAAGGATGAAGGAATCCAGCAGGCTTCTGGCGAGGAGTCTTGTCCCGGGCACAAACTGTACAGGCCCGAATGAAAGCAGCGACATCTGCCTCCAGGGTAGGCCACCAATATAAATGAGAAATGAGTTGGATGGACTTCTTGACGCCAGCATGGCGTGCGAGGAGTGTCCCCACTTAAGGATCTTGAGGCGCTGGCGTGGAGGGACGAAAGTCTTTCCAGGAGGAGTTTGTTTGATAGAAGCTGGAGCAGAGGAGATCAGGCACTCAGGAGGTACAATGTGTTGCAGGGGGGCTTCCGATTCAGAAGCATCAGAGGAACGTGAAAGGGCGTCAGCCCTGATGTTTTTGTCAGCAGGACGAAAATGAATCTCGAAGTTAAAACGGGCAAAAAACAACGACCACCTAGCCTGGCATGGGTTCAAACGTTGGGCAGACTGGAGATACCAGAGATTCTTGTGATCCGTGTAGATGACAATAGGGTGTTTGGAACCTTCCAGCAGGTTCCTCCATTCTTCGAGAGATAGTTTAATGGCCAGAAGTTCACGGTCACCAATGGAGTAATTTTTTTCCGCCGGAGAGAAGGTTTTAGAAAAGAAACCACAAGTAATGTTATGTCCGGTAGAGTTTTTTTGTAGGAGTACGGCTCCGGCTCCGACCGAGGAGGCGTCTACTTCCAGAAAATAAGGTTTTGATGGATCAGGTCTGGAGAGTACGGGAGCAGAAGCGAAGGCAGTTTTGAGGCGACTGAATGCCTCATCCGCTTGGGGAGGCCAGGACTTAGGGTTGGCATTCTTCCTGGTTAGGGCCACAATCTGAGCCACAATGGTGGAAAAATGCGGAATAAACTGTCGGTAGTAATTGGCAAATCCCAAGAAGCATTGGATAGCTCAGAGTCCAGAAGGGCGTGGCCAATCTAAGACAGCTGACAGTTTGTCTGGGTCCATTTGAAGTCCCTGGCCAGAGACTAGATAACCTAGGAAGGGAAGAGATTGGCATTCAAAGAGACATTTCTCCATCTTGGCACATAATTGATTTTCACGGAGTCTCTGGAGCACTAGGCGGACATGACGGCGGTGTTCTTCGAGACTAGAGGAAAAAATCAAAATGTCGTCCAGGTAAACCACAACACAGGTATATAACAAATCCCGAAATATTTCATTCACAAAGTCCTGGAAGACAGCGGGGGCGTTGCAGAGCCCAAAGGGCATCACCAGATATTCAAAATGTCCGTCTCTGGTATTAAATGCGGTTTTCCACTCATCCCCTTTTCTGATGCAAATGAGATTATATGCGCCTCTTAAGTCCAATTTAGTGAAGATGTTGGCGCCACGAAGGCGGTCAAAGAGTTCCGAGATAAGAGGCAGGGGATAGCGGTTTTTGATAGTGATTTTATTTAAACCGTGGTAATCAATGCACGGCCGTAAGGAACCGTCTTTTTTGAGACAAAGAAGAACCCCGCTCCGGCAGGGGATGAGGACTTGCGGATGAATCCCCTCTTTAAATTTTCTTGGATGTAGTCCGACATGGCTTGAGTCTCAGGAGTAGTACCAGGGCAGTCATAAGGCCTGTGAGGTGGCAAAGTCTCATCGGCATAGTCCTGATAGTCCTTGGGAAGACCTGGTATAGGAGGAGCCACAGGGGTTTGACTGACGGAGTCGGGAGCAGACGTGAGGCATTTTTTGAGGCAAGAAGAACCCCAGCTCTTGATCTCCCCGGTGGTCCAGTCAAGGGTAGGAGAATGACGTTGGAGCCAAGGCAAGCCGAGGAGAATTTCAGAAGTGCAGTTGGGTAGGACCAGAAATTCTATTTTTTCGCGATGTAGTCCAATGCACATTAACAGGGGTTCTGTACGGTAACGCACAGTACAGTCCAATTTTTCTCCATTAACTGAAGCGATTGTCACGATTCGGCTGGCTGGAGGTGGATCCTCTGTGCCAGAGAGGGATTGGCGTGGACCGTGTCGGTGGATCGGTTCTAAGTTGCTACTGGTATTCACCAGAGCCCGCCGCAAAGCGGGATGGTCTTGCAGCGGCGGTAGCAACCAGGTCGTATCCACCGGCAACGGCTCAACCTCTCTGACTGCTGAGATAAGCGCAGTACAAGGGAGTAGACAAGAGCAAGGTCGGACGTAGCAGAAGGTCAGGGCAGGCAGCAAGGATCGTAGTCAGGGGCAACGGCAGGAGGTCTGGAACACAGGCTAGGAACACACAAGGAAACGCTTTCACTGGCACAATGGCAACAAGATCCGGCGAGGGAGTGCAGGGGAAGTGAGGTATAAGTAGGGAAGTGCACAGGTGAAAGTACTGATTAAAACCTCATGCGCCAATCAGTGGCGCACCGGCCCTTTAAATCGCAAGGACCCGGCGCGCGCGTGCCCTAAGGAGCGGGGCCGCGCGCGCCGAGTCAGCAAAGACGGGGAACGGGTCTGGTAAGCGAGTCGGGATGCGCATCGGTAGCGGGCGCGTCCCGCATCGCGAATCGCATCCCGACTGGGAGTATTATCGCAGCGCACCCGGTCAGCAGGTCTGACCGGGGCGCTGCGAATAAGAGCACGCTGTGAGCGCTCCGGGGAGGAGCAGGGACCCGGAGCGCTCAGCGTAACAGTACCGCCCCCCCCCTTGGGTCTCCCCCTCTTTTTGGAACCTGAGAATTTGAGGATAAGATTTTTGTCCAGGATGTTGTCCTCAGGTTCCCATGATCTCTCCTCTGGGCCGCAATTCTCCCAATCTACCAAAAAAATTTTTTTTACCTCTGACCGTCTTGGATGCCAGGATTTCTTTCACAGAAAAAACGTCAGAGGAACCGGAAACTGGAGTGGGAGAAACAACTTTGGGAGAGAAACGGTTAAGGATGAGTGGTTTAAGGAAAGAGACATGGAAAGCATTGGGGATACGGAGAGAAGGAGGAAGAAGGAGTTTGTAAGAGACAGGGTTGATCTGGCACTGGATTTTGAAAGGACCAAGATAACGTGGTCCCAGTTTATAACTGGGGACACGAAAGCGGACATACTTGGCGGAGAGCCATACTTTGTCTCCGGGAGAAAAAATTGGGGGAATTCTTCTTTTCTTATCGGCATGTTTTTTCATCCGGCATGAAGCCTGTAAGAGAGAATTTTGAGTCTCTTTCCATATGGTGGAGAGGTCCCGAGTCACCTCATCAACAGCGGGCAGACCAGAGGGCATGGGAGTGGGAAGGGGGGGAAGAGGGTGACGGCTGTACACCACAAAGAATGGGGATTTAGCAGAAGATTCGGAGACTCTAAAATTGTACGAGAATTCGGCCCATGGTAGAAGATCTGCCCAGTCATCCTGGCGGGAGGAAACAAAATGTTGCAAATAATCACCCAGAACCTGATTAATTCTTTATTTTTCCATTTTGGCATATAATTGATTGTCCCGAAGTCTCTGAAGAACCATGCGGACATGCTGGCGGTGTTCTTCTAGGTTAGCAGAAAAAATCAGAATATCGTCTAGGTAAACCACAACACAGGTATATAGAAGATCACGAAAAATTTCATTTACAAAGTCTTGGAAGACGGCAGGGGCGTTGCAAAGCCCAAAAGGCATAACCAGATATTCAAAGTGTCCATCTCTGGTGTTAAATGCTGTCTTCCACTCGTCCCCCTCCCTGATGCGGATGAGATTATATGCACCTCTTAAGTCCAGCTTGGTAAAGATGTGGGCGCCTCGTAGGCGGTCAAAGAGTTCCGAGATAATAGGTAGGGGATAGCGTTTTTTTACAGTGATTTTATTAAGTCCGCGGTAATCAATGCAAGGGCGTAGGGAGCCGTCTTTTTTGGAAACAAAAAAAAATCCAGCTCCGGCAGGGGAGGAAGATTTGCGGATAAACCCCTTTTTTAAATCCTCTTGGATGTACTCCGACATGGCTTGTGTTTCTGGAGCAGACAGAGGATAGATTCTGCCCCGGGGTGGAGTAGTACCAGGGAGGAGGTCAATAGGACAGTCATAAGGCCTGTGAACAGGCAAAGTCTCTGCTTGTTTTTTGCAAAAAACATCAGCATAATCCAGATAGGCCTTGGGGAGACCAGATAACGGAGGAACCACAGGGTCTTGACTGACAGTACAGGGAGCAGGTTTAAGACAGTTCTTGTGGCAAGAGGTACCCCAGTTCTTGATTTCCCCGGTGGTCCAATCGAGGGTTGGGGAATGGCGTTGAAGCCACGGTAATCCAAGAAGAATTTCCGAAGCACAGTTAGAGAGGACCAGAAATTCAATTCTTTCGTGATGGGGTCCGATGCACATTAAGAGGGGTTCCATGCGGTAACGCACAGTACAGTCCAATCTTTCGTTATTAACAGAGGCGATGTAGAGGGGTCTGGCGAGACTGGTCACTGGAATGTTGAACCTGTTGATGAAGGAGGCCAAAATAAAATTTCCTGCAGATCCGGAATCCAAGAAGGCCATAGCTGAGAAGGAGAAGGTAGAAGAAGAAATCCGCACAGGCACAGTAAGACGTGGAGAAGCAGAGTTCACATCAAGAGCTGTCTCACCTTTGTGCGGAGTCAGCGTGCGTCTTTCCTTGCGTGGAGGTCGGATAGGACAATCCTTCAAGAAATGTTCCTCGAAGACACTTCAAATCTCCGTGAAGAAAGAGCGTACAGAGGCAGTGACAGGATCATTGCGGTCCCAGAGCGGTGTGGCCCATGACAGGGCTTTCCCAGACAGAAGGCTGACTACGAAGGTCACCTTTGACCGTTCAGTAGGAAACTGGTCCGACATCATCTCCAAATGCAGGGAACATTGTGAAAGAAATCCACGGCAAAATTTAGAGTCCCCATCAAATTTGTCCGGCAAAGACAATCGGAGGCTGGATGCGGCCACTCGCTGCAGAGGAGGTGCAGGAGCTGGCGGAGGAGATGATTGTTGAAGCTGTGGTAGTAGCTGCTGTAGCATCACGGTCAGTTGAGACAGCTGGTGGCCTTGTTGCGCTATCTGTTGCGACTGCTGGGCGACCACCATGGTGAGGTCAGCGACAACTGGCAGCGGGACCTCAGCGGGATCCATGGCCGGATCTACTGTCACGATTCGGCTGGCTGGAGGTGGATCCTCTGTGCCAGAGAGGGATTGGCGTGGACCGTGTCGGTGGATCGGTTCTAAGTTGATACTGGTATTCACCAGAGCCCGCCGCAAAGCGGGATGGTCTTGCAGCGGCGGTAGCAACCAGGTCGTATCCACTGGCAACGGCTCAACCTCTCTGACTGCTGAGATAAGCGCGGTACAAGGGAGTAGACAAGAGCAAGGTCGGACGTAGCAGAAGGTCAGGGCAGGCAGCAAGGATCGCAGTCAGGGGCAACGGCAGGAGGTCTGGAACACAGGCTAGGAACACACAAGGAAACGCTTTCACTGGCACAATGGCAACAAGATCCGGCGAGGGAGTGAAGGGGAAGTGAGGTATAAGTAGGGAAGTGCACAGGTGAAAGTACTGATTAAAACCTCATGCACCAATCAGTGGCGCACCGGCCCTTTAAATCGCAAGGACCCGGCGCGCGCGCGCCCTAAGGAGCCGGGCCACGCGCGCCGGGTCAGCACAGACTGGGAACGGGTCTGGTAAGCGAGTCGGGATGCGCATCGGTAGCGGGCGCATCCCGCATCGCGAATCGCATCCCGACTGGGAGTATTATCGCAGCGCACCCGGTCGGCAGGTCTGACCGGGGCGCTGCGAATAAGAGCACGCTGTGAGCGCTCCGGGGAGGAGCAGGGACCCGGAGCGCTCAGCGTAACAGCGATGTAGAGTGGTCTGACGAGACTGGTCACTGGGATGTTGAACCCATTAACGAAAGAGGCCAAAGTAAAATTTCCTGCAGAACAGGAATCCAAGAAGGCCACAGCTGAGTAGGAGGAGTTAACAGAACAAGAAATCCGCACAGGCACAGTAAGACATGGAGAAGCAGAGTTCACACCTAGCGCTGTCTCACCTTTGTGCGGAATTGGAGAACGTCTCTCCTGACACGGAGGACGGATAGGACAATCCTTCAGGAAGTGTTCGGTACTAGCACAGTACAGGCATAGATTCTCACTGCGGCGGCGATTCCTCTCTTGTAGGGTCTTGCGGGACCGGTCTACTTGCATAGCCTCCACGGCAGAAGGCACAGGAACAGATTGCAGTGGACTTGAGAAGAGAGGAGTCGGGGAGAGAAATCGCCTGGTGCGAACAAAGTCCATATCCTGACGGAGCTCCTGGCGTCTTTCGGAAAAACGCATGTCAATGCGGGTGGCCAAATGGATAAGTTCATGCAGGTTGACAGGAATTTCTCGTGCGGCCAGCACATCCTTGATGTTACTGGATAGGCCTTTTTTGAAGGTCGCACAGAGGGCCTCGTTATTCCAGGATAATTCAGAAGCGAGAGTACGAAATTGGATGGCGTATTCGCCCACAGAAGAATTTCCCTGGACAAGGTTCAACAACGCAGTCTCGGCAGAAGAGGCTCGGGCTGGTTCCTCAAAGACACTATGAACCTTAGCGAAGAAGGACTGGACAGTGGCAGTGACAGGATCATTGCGGTCCCAGAGCGGTGTGGCCCATGACAAGGCCTTCCCAGACAGGAGACTAACCACGAAAGCCACCTTAGACCGTTCTGTGGGAAATTGGTCCGACATCATCTCCAAGTGCAGGGAGCATTGAGAAAGGAAACCACGGCATTGTTTAGAGTCCCCATCAAATTTGTCCGGTAGGGACAAGCGGAGGCTGGAAGCGGCCACTCGCTGCTGAGGAGGTGCAGGAGCTGGTGGAGGAGATGGTTGCTGAAGCTGTGGCAAAAGTTGTTGCAGCATAACTGTCAGTTGGGACAGCTGATGTCCTTGTTGCGCTATCTGTTGAGACTGCTGGGCGACCACCGTGGTAAGGTCAGCGACAACTGGCAGCGGGACCTCAGCGGGATCCCAGCCGGATCTACTGTCAGGATCCGGGTACTGTGAGGATACTGGTGGTGGATCCTCTGTGTCAGTAGGGTGATGATGTGGACCGTACCAGGGGAATGGAGTCTAAGGGGTTACTGGTTTTCGCCAGAGCCCGCCGCAATGCGGGATGGACTTGCTGCGGCAGGTAACCCCCAGGTCGTTCCACCCGATAACGACTCAACCCCAACTGACAGCTGAGATAGGCGCATTACAAGGGATTAGGCAAGAGCAAGGTCGGAAGTAGCAGAAGGTCAGGGCAGGCAGCAAGGATCGTAGTCAGGTGAAACGGCAGAAGGTCTGGAACACTGGCTTGGGACATACAAGGAAACGCTTTCACTGGCACAAGGGCAACAAGATCCGGCGATGCTGGGAAGGCAAGTGAGGTAATATAGGCTAGGGCACAGGTGCATGCACTAATTGGGCCAGGCGCCAATCAGAGGCGCACTGGTCCTTTAAATCGCAGAGAGCCGGCACGCGCGCGCCCTAGGGAGCGGGGCCACGCGTGCCGGGACAGAACAGACGGAGTACAGGTCGGGTAAGAAGACTGGGATGCGAACCGCGAGTGGGCGCGTCCCGCATCGCGGGTCCATCCCCGCCAGAGACACTAACGCAGCGCTCCCGGTCAGCGGGTCTGACCTGGGCGCTGCGACAAGGTGAACGCTGCAAGCGCTCCGGGGAGGAGCGGGGACCCGGAGCGCTCGGCGTAACAGTTGATAGGGAATAAGATCATTTAAAGCGCAACTGTTACCAAGAATATGCTTGTGAAGCTGCACACGCAGTTCACTACGACTTCACAAGCATATTCTTGGCATACCTTCATCAATAAATTACTTACAAAAACACAGTTTTATAATTGCTCCGGCAGTCAGGCAACAGTCGGAGAGGCGGAACCTGGAGTCCGCTCTGCTCCTGGCTGCACCGCCTCTCTCTGCTAATGTAGCACAGCTGATTAGCACACAGGGCTCGCCTGTCTGTGGAGGCCCTGTGTAGCTCTCCTGTGTGCCCCAGTGTCAATCAACTGTTGCCTGACTCCCAGAGCAATTATAAAACTGTGTTTTTGTAAGTATAAAACAGCCGAATTTATTGATAAAGGTATGCCAAGAAAATGCTTGTGAAGCCGTAGTGCACTGTGTGTCTTGGTGACAGTTGTGCTTTAAGTATTTGGCTGAGAAAGGAGAAGCATGGGATGTAGCTATCTTTATATAGATAATATATCATTACATTAATTAGCACAATGTTGAACCAAAACATTTTTTATTAAACAGTGGATTTCACTTTATGCCAGTGGC
Source organism: Hyla sarda (assembly GCF_029499605.1). Lineage (NCBI taxonomy): Eukaryota > Metazoa > Chordata > Amphibia > Anura > Hylidae > Hyla > Hyla sarda. Next base: position 245,876,728 of record NC_079189.1, on the reverse strand, counting down.
TTGGAACACTCACGACATGCTGCCGAAGGTATGTGTTCCCACTGTTTGCTATGGGCAACAAAGATAGTTTTAATATTAGGCAGTCTATCTGCATAGGAGCTATAGACACAAATGGTAGGGAAGACTTTTTGCAAAGATGTTAATTTTCATAAAAAGTAGACAGCCAGGACCTCCCGCGCATGACGCGCATGACGTGAGCACCGGTCCCGCGCTCACAGTCATGGTGGCACGTAAATGTACGTCATGGTGCGTTAAGTACCATGGCACCATGACGTACATTTACGTCCATTGTCGTAAAGGGGTTAAATATACAATCTTATTTAAAAAAACCAGCAATAACAATCATAGTTTTGTGCAAATACTGCAAATACACACGTGAAGAAAAAAAAGGAGGGGGAAGGGGGGGAATGGGAGAAAATAAGTGCATTATATGTGATTTGGATGGGAGAGGGGATTATTGAAAACAAAAATAAACATGACAGATTTAATGTCTAATTTTCAAACGCCATTCTCTGTTCTTCACCACCACCAATTTTTTCTTGCCGCTCCTATTCTGGTTTTGCCGGATATACATTTGTGTTCATCAAAGGAATCATAATTTGCGTGCTTTAAAAACTACAAATAAAGGAATAAAGACAATAAGTTAAAATCACTGATGGACATGACTTTAGCAGAAATGCAGCGAACGATAACTATTCCTTAAGGCTTCTAGGTGTCATTGTGCCTAATTGCACTATCCAGCAGGATTCTTTTTATGCCAACACTTTTTTTTATAATTTCCACCTCTAATACAGAGGGTTACTCTTTTGATCCCCCTTACTTGTAAACTCGATGGATCACAATTGTGTTCCAATCTAAAGTGCCTAGGTAAGGTTTTTAATGTTGCAAAATCATGAGCATTTTTCGCCACCAAGATATCTCGTACATGTTCCCGGGTGCGTATTTTTAATTGTCTAATTCAGACCTGGACCCCTGCCAAATAAAAAGAATATATTCAATATATTGTAGCCAGCACTGCACATGGCTAACGAGCTGCACCCTGCCGCACTGCAAAACCTCCCGCTCCTAGGAACAGGTTTGCGTATGACGGGGCAAAGGCCGCGCCCATGCCAGTGCCGCGCTTCTGCAAATAAAAACCGTCTTTAAAAGTAAAAAAATTATGTGTTAATATAAACTGTAACAGTTGTAACAAAAAAGGCAGAGGTCCGTGTCTAAATTACTATTTCGGGAAATAATTTGATTGCATTTAAACCAGGGATCTCAAACTCAAATCATCCGGGGGCCACTGGAGGTAGCAGCTGGGTGAGGCTGGGCCACATGCGCCCCTCACATATAATGCCCCCATTATGTGCCCCTCATCATCCACCAGCAACACCCCCCCACCAGCAGTAGCACCCCCATCATCAACCAGCAACACCCCCCATTCCCCGTACCCCGTGTGGTAATAACATGAGCTGACGGATGATGGGGGTGCTACTTCTGGGGGTTCCCCACATTAGGAAGGCAGCAGGTTCCCCACATTAGGTAGGCAGCAGGTTCCCCACATTAGGTAGTAGCAGGTTCCCCACATTAGGTAGGCAGCAGGTTCCCCACATTAGATAGTAGCAGGTTCCCCACATTAGGTAGTAGCAGGTTCCCCACATTAGGTAGTAACAGTTTCTCCACATTAGGTAGAAGCAGGTTCCCCACATTAGGTAGTAGCAGGTTCCCCACATTAGGTAGTAGCAGGTTCCCCACATTAGGTAGTAGCAAGTTCCCCACATTAGGTAGTAGCAGGTTCCCCACATTAGGTAGTAGCAGTTTCCCCACATTAGATAGTAGCAGGTTCCCCACATTAGGTAGAAGCAGGTTCCCCACATTAGGTAGGCAGCAGCTTCCCCACATTAGGTAGTAGCATGTTCCCCACATTAGGTAGTAGCATGTTCCTCACATTAGGTAGTAGCAGGTTCCCCACATTAGGTAGTAGCAGGTTCCCCAAATTAGGTAGAAGCAGGTTCCCCACATTAGGTGGTAGCAGGTTCCCCACATTAGGTGGTAGCAGGTTCCCCACATTAGGTAGAAGCAGGTTCCCCACATTAGGTGGTAGCAGGTTCCCCACATTAGGTAGAAGCAGGTTCCCCACATTAGGTTGAAGCAGGTTCCCCACATTAGGTAGTAGAAGGTTCCCCACATTAGGTAGTAGCATGTTCCCCCACATTAGGTAGTAGCAGGTTCCCCACATTAGGTAGTAGCAGGTTCCCCACATTAGGTAGTAGCAAGTTCCCCACATTAGGTAGTAGCAGGTTCCCCACATTAGGTAGTAGCAGTTTCCCCACATTAGATAGTAGCAGGTTCCCCACATTAGGTAGAAGCAGGTTCCCCACATTAGGTAGGCAGCAGCTTCCCCACATTAGGTAGTAGCATGTTCCCCACATTAGGTAGTAGCATGTTCCTCACATTAGGTAGTAGCAGGTTCCCCACATTAGGTAGTAGCAGGTTCCCCACATTAGGTGGTAGCAGGTTCCCCACATTATGTGGTAGCAGGTTCCCCACATTAGGTAGTAGCAGGTTCCCCACATTAGGTGGTAGCAGGTTCCCCACATTAGGTAGAAGCAGGTTCCCCACATTAGGTAGAAGTAGGTTCCCCACATTAGGTAGTAGCATGTTCCCCACATTAGGTAGTAGCAGGTTCCCCACATTAGGTAGAAGCAGGTTCCCCACATTAGGTAGCAGCAGGTTCCCCATATTAGGTAGTAGCATGTTCCCCACATTAGGTTGTAGCAGGTTCCCCACATTAGGTAGTAGCATGTTCCCCACATTAGGTAGCATTGTCGTTTCCCCCCCTCTCGACTTACACACACACACTCTCACACACACAGACAGACACCCACGCATGCACACACACACAAACACACACACATGCACACACACACACACACACACACTTACCTGTCCTGCGCTTCTCCTCTCCGGTGGCGGACGAGTGACGTCACTGAAGTCCTCCTGTGCGGGTTTGCGGAGGAACTTCACATGCGCGACGTCCCTCATCAAACTCTGGCTGCCGGCCAACCGGAGACGCGGAGGAGGAGGGCGGGGTAAGTGAAGCCTTCTGGCATTTAGCGCTGCTTGCCCGAAGCAGGGCTACATGCCTGAAGAAGTTACCTGCCCGGCGCCCGGAACTGCATGTCCCGGGCGTCGGGCAGTACAGATTACATATACCTGGTGCGGGCCACAAACTTTCGTTCCGTGGGCCGCAAATGGCCCGCAGGCCTGGAGTTTGAGACCCCTGATTTAAACCATCTACATGTTTTATGCATGTGTACAGTGACTCTGCGTCTGCTGTGACTAGGAGCATATCCTCCTCCAAAAAGATCCCCTCGAGCCTCCCAAGCACATCCGTAGTATCCTTAACATAGGAAGGTAATGTTTCCACCAACGATTTTAAAGATATATCAACATATTTGCCTACTGCATCACATACTCCACCTATCCCTGACACTATCAGGCGGCTAGGAGGGTCGATAGGGTCTTTGTGCACCTTTGGAATCAAATAGAAAGTTGGAATCTGCAGGTACAAATTAATCTTTTTTTTATTTATATATATATATATATATATATATATATATATATATATATATATATATATAAACGCCCTTCTCAAATGCCTGCTCCAAAATCAGATTTAAAGGGGCATTCCAGGATTTTTTTTTTATTTGACTATGCTACAGGGGCTGTAAAGTTAGTGTAGTTCATAATATAGTGTCTGTACCTGTGTGTGACGGTTTTCTCACAATTCTTCTGTGATTTTAACCCCAATATTTATTTTTAACAGCATACAAAATGACTGTTTTTCCCAGCAATCTGTGGAGAGAGCAATCTGCAACTAATGCAACAGCTGGAGGCACCCTGATTGAATACCAAAGGTCTTTGAATGGATGCAGCTCATTTAGGTTTCATTGGTTGGGGTGGCTGGAGGGAGGAAATGGAATTATGGGATTTGTAGTCAAAACAAGAAAAGTCAAACAGGAAATACTAGTTCACAAAAAGCTAGCCACAGTGTTAAGGTAATCTCACAACATAGCCAATTAGCCCCAAGACAAGCGCAGATCCTTCCTAAGCATGTCCATTTCTGTCTGCCAGGTACGTACTAAAATCACATTATGGTGGAGAACCCCTTTAATTCTCTTTGGTATATCTCTACTGGATTATGTGTCAATTTTATGTAGGTGTCTTTATCTTTAAGTTGGCGGAAGGCCTCCTCGTATGATATCTTTGGCCAGATTACTGTGTCCCCCCCCTTATCTGCTTGTTTGATTACTACATGATCCCAGTTTTGAATCTCCTGGAGTGCCCTTCTTTGTTTCTACTGTCATTAGACCTTTTAGTTAAAATCTTTTTAAACTCCTCTGTTACTAGTTTGGTGAAAACATCAATTGCTGTGCATAGGGACAGTTGGGGAAACACTTTAGATTTAGGTAGAACTGCCTTTACTGAAGGAGGTCTTCCAAATTTTGCAATGTTTCTCTCTCGGTTGTATTAAGTGTGAAAAGGAAAGCATTGCAAAATTTGGAAGACTTCCTGGAAGAACAGTAACCAGATAACTATGGCATGGACGTGCACCATCAGCATTGACAATAGTGCAGCTGCACGTAATTCTGCCGAAAGAATGAACATGTTCAATCTTTCGGCAGACTAATTTCAGCGGCAGAAAATTTCACAATGTGAATGGTTCTGCCAAAGGTCCATTCATTACTATTTTATACAGCAAAATTCCATGCACGGAAATTCCATAGTGTGAACATAACTTAATACATCTCACCCCTAGACACTATATTATCACTGTAATTCACTTTCCCTGCCATTGCTTTTCATATTATGACTATTTGCTGATATTGCATTTTATTTTACATGTCTTCTCTTATTCAGCCTCCATAGAGACGAAACGGAATGTTCATATTTCAATACAGGAAATCTAACTTACATCAGTTTGAGTAATGAAGTTGTACACATGAGGGAGAACATTTCTATAGAAGTTATAGCAGAAGAAAAAGGTCATAACTACACATCTAAACAAATTACACTTATTTTAGATAAAGCAGGTGAGTACCACCTTTTCTCTGCATTTTCTATGAACATGAAACTTCGGTGCATTGAGTAGAGAACCTCATTAAGTTTCATTTGATGAAAGTTTATTTTTGGAGTCCTTTATATTGAAAAGGGAAGCAGAATGTGGAACCAGCAACAGGAACAGAAGAAGTGCAGGCATGGAGATTGTGCAGCAATTGTTATTTGCCTATCCTCATACACTATTTATAATACTGGTATTTATGTGGCAGAGCATTTATTGCTCCACGCCCCACCGAACTATGACATTACATTGCATGTAAAAATAAATGTATAAAATGTGCACTCCCCTAATGGATCTATAAATAAAGAATACAGTAATTGACAATAGAAAGCTGTTTGTGAAATTAATAATTTTCCTTTTATAGTCCAAAAAATTATAAATATGAGCATATTTGGTATCCTCATACACATGAAGATCAGCACAATAACATTTTAGTATTTTTTAAGGTAAACAGTAAAAAGTATAGAAAAAAAACATAAAATAACTATGGCATAAATTTGGTATGCGAAATACCAACTTTTAAAGGGGTACTCCTGCTCTAAGATATTTTATCCCCTATCCAAAGGATAGGGGATAAGATGCCTAATCGGGGGGTCCAGCTGCTGGGGACCCCCGCAATCTTTCATGCAGCACCCCTCGATCATCAACCTCCTGAGCGAACATCACTCCGGGTCTGATGAATCACGATCACGGGGCCAGAGTATCTTGATGTCACAGCTCTGCCCCCATGTGATGGCACGCTCTGCCCCCTCAAAGCAAACCTATGGGAAGGGGGAATGACAGTGTGGATAGGGGATAAGAAGTCTTAGGGCCGGAGTATCCCTTTAAGTACTATGATGTACAAAAGCTTATCTTAAAGAAATCAAGGCTAATAAAAATCATGACTCCCCATACTACCCAGAACATAATCCTGTGGCATCATTATTTTTGTCCATCCTGAAGCACAGGCTGGAACAAAGTCTGGGAAGTGAGGGTGAGACAAGCACTCCTCTGTGCTAACTCCTGTTCTGTTTATCAGACTACAGCATGAAAACAGGAAGGAGCATGGGTACAGAGCACAGCACAGCAGACTAAGGGAGGAGATTAATGTATGTTGGGTGAGGACGGGCTCAGTGCTTGCCTGGGACATGCCTCTTCCGGAGCAGTGCATGTCAAAAGGAGTGAGCAGCAGAATGGAGAATTTACAAATGCTAGACACATAAAAAGACATGTAAAGAATCTGTATGACCTAGTGAGTAACATTTTTTAATAGATACCTGGTACATTGTCATAATGCCACTTACCCCTTTATGCACATAGGAACCTTGGTGTAATTTTGTATCAAAGTGTAAATTGTTCATAAAAAAAATGAACAGTTAATATATATGGCTAAAAGTGGGACCCAAACCATATAAAAATGTAGGTTCAACATAAGAGTCCATGCCACTTATACATGTGTCTACATACCTACAGCTTCACAAAGTCCCAATTCTGGGCAGATGAAAAATCTGTTTTTAAACTAGAAAATGTTAAAAAGTAAAAAAGTAAAATACAATGATAACGCACCTTGAATAGTAAGTGTACCCCTAGACCACATTTTTGAAAAAGCAGACAACCCAATGATTTCAGTTTTTTTGATCTGCTGGTGACTGTTATGTCTACTTTAACATGTGTAGTTTTGTTATATGTATGGTCACCTTATTCACATCTAGTTTTTACTGCATATTGGTAATATACACATCGAGTTTGACTACACAAAAGTTGTGCAATCCTACATCCCCCTGTGAATCCACAATGTTCATTTCACAAGGGGAAAAAAACCTTCAAAGTCAGAGTTTACTTTATTTCTTTTTTTAAAACATATTTTTATTGTGTATTTTAAGCAACTTTAACAACAGACAGAAAACAATTCAACAGACCCTCCCCCTCCTCTCCCAACATAGTCATGCCACAGGAACATTAATACAAAACTGGAACGAATATGAGCAATCGAGGGAAGGGAGGCCCATCCAGAACTACAACACATATAGACAACACCATGCACTCACACACATCCAAACCTACCCTAGGAGTTCCTAGATTCCCAGTAGGACATTCTATGACTGAGAGGGCCCCCCCGAACTGGAGGATCAGTAGAGACATCCAGCAACAACCATGGCCAAGACCTTGTCAAATTTTTTTCGGACATTTCCTACTAACATAGAGGGCATGATACAAAGGGACATATTTATTAACTAGGGCTAGAGGGCCAGAGGGGGTGAGGATACATCCTTCCAGGCCATCACTACAACTTATACGGAAACAGGCACAGAACAAAAAGCAGAGGACCAGAATGCGCCTGTAAGAGCCCGTCACCAACCCAGTAATAACCCCCAACAAACATACCTCTGGCATTAAAACAAAGGGGAATTCTAAGTTGTCTGACAAGAACGTCATAACCTCCCTCCAAAAGGGCACAACGCAGGAGCAAGTCCCCACCGCTTGTAAGAAGGTGCCCCTCTCACTCCCACACCTGAAACAGATCTCTGACCCCGAGACTCCCATCCGATGTAGCCTAACTGGCGTTAAGTATAAGCGGAGGATGAACCTGGACTGAATAAGCATATCCCGAGCACTAACTACCGTAGAGTAATATGTTTTGACAACCTCCCTCCACAAATCTTCTGAAAGACTGGGAACATCCTCAACCCACTTCAACTGTGCCACAGCAAACGGGTCCGGACCCACTGACTGCAGCAATGCATAACTCTGAGTAAGAGGCATCGCCAGGTTGGTGGTCCCCCAGGAACAGTTCCAATTCATTAAATACAGGGGTAACTTCCAGGGAACCAAACTGCGCAGAGACCGCATGTCACAACTGAAGATACCGGAAGTGGGCATCCTGAGGGACATTAAAACGCTCTCTAAACTCAGCAAATGAAGGGAAGACACTGTCCTCTCCAAACAGGTGCATGGCAAATCTGATTCCCTGCAAGCTCCAAAAGCCGGCTGCCTCCAATCCCATAGGTGCTCCAAATGTGGATTACCCCACAGGGGTGCTCTCGGAGAAATAACCGGCTGAGGGAAGCGCCGAGACACCACCGACGAGAACGCAGCCACCATCTTAACAGTGGTCGGTAAGAAGAGAGAGGGAACATACCTGTACAGCGTGTTAGTCAGTGTCTCATAGAAACCCAGGATAGCCCCCGCCAAAGCCGTGAAGGCATTGGAAAGGTCCAGGTCGATCCACCAGGTCGCGTACACCAGCTGTGAAGCTAGAAAATAATTATGCATATTAGGGGCAGCTAGTGCCCCCCCCCCCCCCCCCCCCCGCTGCTTAGGCACCTGGAGCAGAGCCTGTCCCAACCTAATTCTGCCAATAGAAGGATCTCAGAGCCCTGTTAAGTTTGGTAAAAAAGCCTTTGGGAGGAATAATAGGGGATAAGTGAAAGAGGTAGAGGAATTTGGGTGGAAAGATGATCTTAAAAATGTTAACCCTACCAGTTAATGACAAGGGCAAGGAGTCCCACGCTCGTAAGCGAGTAAGCGTATTATTGAGTAGAGGATCTAAATTAAGGGACATAAACTCAGAGTTGTTAGGGGACACCTCCACTCCCAGGTATTTAAAGTTGGACACTACCTGTAACCCATTAGGAAGTACAGAGGGCAGAACCGCAGCACGGGACAAGGACATTATTGATGATTTAGCCAAGTTAACCCGCAGACCCGAGACCTCCCCAAACCTCTCCAACAGACAAAATAAAGCATCCAGGGAGTCCCCAACATCAGCCAAGTACACTAAGGTATCGTCTGCTTACAAAGATATCTTCTCGGTCAGGGAACCCCTAGTGATCCCCTTAATCGAGTTCGAGTAGCAAATATAGCGCCACTCAACTGAATCAAAGGCCTTATAAACATCAAGGCTAACCACATAACCAGGGGATCCATTCTCTTCGGCTGCGGAAATGTTAAACTGGAGTATTTTCACATTAACATCAGTCGCCCTCCCAGGCATGAACCCAGTCTGGTCAGGGTGAACTACAGAGGAAATGACCCCCTGGAGCCTGTTCGCCAGGACTTTCGCTAGAATTTTGATATCCACATTGAGGAGGGAAATGGAGCGGTAAGAATCCGGCAGGGTCGGATCCTTACCACGCTTAAGTAATACTACAATCAGAGCCTCTCGCATAGAGTCAGGTAGGGCCCCAGACTCAAAGGCCACCGTATATAATTTAAGCAAAATGGGGATCGGTTTCTCCTCGTTCAGCCTGAACCAGTCCCCCACCAAGCTATCAAGTCCCGGAGTCTTTCCAGATGGTAACCCTGGACACCTCCTCAGGCGTCAGCGGCCCCTCCAAACCAGAGAACTGGAGCTGGATCAGTGGGACAAGGGGAAGGTCTGTCAAGAAGGACAGTATAGTCTCAGGGGCCTCCCCAGAGGAAGGGGAGTACAAGGAGCTATAGAAAGACCGGAATACCTCATTGATGACTGACAGGTCAGAGCTAAGGGACCCATCCCACGCGCGTATACTGGGTATGGAAGCCACAGGGCGGCTTTCCCTAGAGAGGTAGGCCAAAAGTTTACCATTCTTATCCCCAAATTCAAATATGGCTGCCTCCCTCGCTGCCAGTTTCAAATGAACCCGATCTTTCTGGATAATCAAAAGTGACCTCTGAGCCCTAGCCCACCCCCCTCTCAGCCTCCGGAGTAGGGTCCCTCACCTCCGCCGCTTCAAGAACTCATATTTCTGACTGCAGTGCCCGCTCCTGTGCACCCAATAAGGTCCTCTTGGCCGCTACCCCCACCATAAATGCTCCCCTAACCATGGCTTTGTAAGCATCCCATTGCAGGAGTCAGAGTGAGCAGTCTCCAAGGCAGACGAAATTTCTTACGCCTGAAGCCACCCGGGATGCATTCTCCACAACCATGAGGAGGGCCTAGGACCTAGGGACAGGGTAACTATTAAGGCAGAATGATCTGAGATCTCTCTACTAGTATAGCACACCTCACTAACTGCAGGCAGTAGGTCAGCCGAAGCAAAAGCGAGGTCGATGCGGGAGAAGGTTCGATGTACCGAGGAGTAATAAGAGAAGACAGAGTCCTCTGGGTACTTCCATCTCCAAAGGTCAGTAAGGCCCAACCCCAGCCACCAAGAAGCTAATGCAGAGGATCCAGGGTCCACAGCACTGGTGCGATCGAGCCGGGGGTCAGGAACCACATGGAAGTCTCCTATAAAAAGAACAGAGTCAGTAAGGAAGGAAGTCAGCTTATCCACAATCAAGTCCAAGAGGGTCACATGAAAGGAAGGAGGCACATTCAAGCAGACTAGATTAAAGCAGAAAGAAGATAACGCACAATGTGAAATCACATACCTACCAAAATCAAGGAAGCCGGTCCGAGACCCGCGGCAGCACAGACGCACACAGGACCCCTGACCAGCTCTACAGTACTACCAGAATCTACTTGGGCACTGTAAGTGGACCTGAGGAAGGCATGAATTCATGCCGAAACGCGTTGTCCCCGTTATACCAATAAAACATTTTATTGTCCTGTGCTGCTCGAGTCCTCTCTTCATGTTCTTGTTGTGCAGCGCCTCCGTTTTTTACGTTTTTTACGTCTCATCTGTCTACCATTACCATCGGCCCCCATTATTGGGGCCCGATACCGGTAGGAGCGCAGCAGCCAACTAAAAACCATTGATCCAGCCCGTGCTTACTGCCGTACCATTAAGTTCACCGCCTCACAAGGTGGGTATCTCACTGTGGTGTGGTGAAGGGCGCACATCAGCAGATACCTCTTATCAGGGAGCGCCCCCTGTGTTTTTTTTTATCCTTCTCCAAGCTCCATCTGAAGAAGCATCATCGTCCATAGCAGGAAGAAACACTCCAACTCCTGACTTATTGCGCTTGGATTTGCCCCTGGAACCTCCCATGGTGAGACACAGGCACCCACCGGACGAGTATGAGCAATGTAAGGCATCCACAGGGGGAAGCTCAGTCACAGATTCCAGAGCACCCTCTCCCTGTAAGATAGCAGAAAGTCCCACCACGAGGAAGGCAGCAGCAGAGGGGACACCCCTGAGGGCAGCAGAGCACTAGCAGACAGGAACACAGTCCAGCACAAAGGCAGTGAAAGGAGCACCAGCAGTGTCAGAGGCCCTATCCACAGCCCACCACAAGTCCCAGCAAGCAGTGAGGGGAGAAATAGATGCACAGACCCAGGGCCAGATGTAGAAGATAAATGGTTCAGATACTCACAGTCCCAATCAGAGGAGATGCAGCCCTCAGTCACCTCGTGTCACAAGCAGCCAGGAGAGGTGCAGGGCTCCCAGTTCCCTCTCCCTGCAGCACACAGAGCGGGTTTGCCTTGGCGACCAGGCCTGCGTCCGGCCCCACCCACAAAGGCCAGTAATGGCGGTCCTCCGTCTAGAAAACGCAGGGGCCTCCCGGGACTTAAGGAGCCACCGGGACCCCCCAGGGCTCCACACCGCAGCTCTGGACCTCACCGCTCCTCCACAGAGGCCGCCTGTGTCCCGGCACCATCGCCACTCACGCTCCTCAGCAGCCAGGCATCCATCACAGCAGGTCCCACCACCGGCTCCGGAGTGGACCACAAGCCGCACCGCTGGAGTCACCGCCGTCCCCGGAGTTAAGAGGCACCCTCCGGTAAGCTGTCCCGAGGGTCAGGGGGGGAATAAAAGCAGGATATGTCCCAGGGTAAGCGGGAGCTCGGCAGCAGCACATCTGCTCAGCTCCCCATGCAGGCCACATCCTCCGGTTTACTTTATTTCTAAGACATATCTGTACAAGTCAAATCCTTTGGGATGTTGCAGGAGTACAGCTCTTTGGAATGCACTTTTGGCTTTAGGAGAAAGAAGTATTTGGTCACTAGTCACTGTCCCACTTGAATGGTGCGTTTTATGCAGACGTTTGGTTTTGTGCAGGCCAGCTTTTCTCTACCTGATTTACTAGTGAATTCACATCGTACCCCACCATGTGCAATCAAGGTGAAACCATTGTTATATGGGGGGGGGGGGGGGCTACTACTATTTGGGGCATTATTACTGTGTGGGACCATAAAGATGGGGAGTTAAATTTAATTGTAGCAACCAGTGTCAGGCAGCTACTGCCAAGGAAAGTAAAATCATGGGGTGCAACAATAGGGGCATAGATGCCCATGACAAGGAAATAATTCTACCGCTGTACAAATCACTAGTCAGACCACACATGGAATACTGTGTACAGTACTGGGCACCAGTGTACAAGAAAGATATAGTGGAGCTGGAGAGGGTTCAAAGATGGGCAACCAGAGTAATACGGGGAATGGGAGGACTACAGTACTCAGAAAGATTATCAGAATTAGGGTTATCTATATATATATAAAACTCAATGTGTGTGTGTGTGTGTGTGTGTGTGTGTATGTTCCACAATCACGTCCAAATGGCTAATGATATTAACTTGAAACTTGGCACACATGTTACTTATATGTCAACAACACATAGGATTGGTAATTTAACCCTTACTCACCCCCATTTGCCAGGGCAAAGTTTTTGTTCAAAGTCCCATGCAAGTCTATGGGAAATATATGTTACTGCATAACTTCCAAATGGCTGGAGATATTTCGTTAATACTTGGTCACATGTTACTTATATGTCCACTTAAAATATAGGATAGTTAATTTAACCCTTAACTACCCCCATTTGTGAGGGTCGGGGTTTTTGTTTAAAGTCCCATGCAAATCAATGGGAAATGTATGTTCCCACATAACTTCCGTACGGCTGGAGATATTTCAATAACTGGTACACGTATTACGGGTCGGGATAGGAGGTCGAGATAGGAGGATGGGATGGTCGGGATAGGAGGTCAGGATATGAGGCAGAGATAGGCGGTCGAGTTAGGAGGTCGGGATAGAAGGAGTTGTTAGGAGGTCGGGATAGAAGGTCGGGGTATGAGGACGGGATATGGGGTTGGGATATGACAACAATATATGAGGATGCGATATGAAGTGAAAAGCTTCCTCTGTTCATTTTCCTCCCCATCAAGGATTAGGAAGGAAAAACCGGGAAACGCCGGGTGCTCAGCTAGTTTAGTTTATAAACTAAAGAAGGCTTAGGGGTAACCTAATAACTATGTATAAATATATCAGGAGACCGTACAGAGATACCCAGGACTGTATCTACTGTATAACAAGGGGGCATCCTCTACGTTTAGATGAAAGAAGGTTTCTACAACAGCACAGACGGGGGCTCTTAACTGTAAGAGCGGTGAGACTGTGGAACTCTCTTCCGGAGGAGGTGGTAATAGTAAACTCAGTAAAACGAGTACAACAAGGTCCTGGTTTCCTTTCTGGAGAGTAATACCATTACAGGTTATGGATACTAGATTTATAGGGACAGAACGTTAAACTAGGGATTTATTCTGACTGCCATATTTGGAGTCGGGAAGGAATCTCTACCTCTAGTATGAGGTTTTTTTTTTTTGCCTTCCTCTAGATTATCTCAGTAGGGACACAAAATTCGGGATAGGAGGATAGGTTGAACTTTATGGACTCTGGTCTTTTTTTCACCTTATGAACCATGTTACTATATTACTCATAAGTATATTCAATTTATTTCTTCTTATTTATATGTATTACATTTATCTAGTAATGTCTATGTGGTCTGGAAATCTTAAAAATAAACAGTTATATCAAAAGAATGTATAGTTCTTATAAATGGGATTTCCCCACTTCATCATTTCCTTTAAACTTTATGCATTCCAGTTCGATGATAAAAAGAAAGTATAATTCAGCATATTCAGGCTGAAGAAAAATGTAGTATTAGTCACAACAATACCAGGTCTACGGGGATGATGCCTCTGCTCATATTTAGCATAAAAGAGACACACATCAAAAACATTTTCCATTTAACACTTTTTTAATGAATGATGAATTTAGTTGCTCTAGTTTCCATGTGCTTTGGGGGAATTTCACGCAAGTATATTCTGCATCCGCATTACATTGCATTTTGCAGACCGTAATGTTAATCTATAGGGCTATTCACATGGGCTTATAACATAAAAATGCAACTTCGATCCGTTTTGCAAATAGAAAATCCTAATTTAAGTCTATGGAGAATGGATAAAATATGGATGGATTCTTCCATGTTCCATATTTTAACCATATATTATCAGTATTTCACCTCTATTGCAGTCATTTTTCAACTCTAGTTTAGTTTCCCACCTAGAAGAAAGCCCATTGGTATTTACTGTACAGAAATATACAGGGTGGGCCATTTATATGGATACACCTTAATAAAATGGGAATGGTTGGTGATATTAACTTCCTGTTTGTGGCACATTAGTATGTGAGGGGGGAAATTTTTCAAGATGGGTGGTGACCATGGCGGCCATTTTGAAGTCAGCCATTTTGAATCCAACTTTTGTTTTTTCAATAGGAAGAGGGTCATGTGACACATCAAACTTATTGGGAATTTCACAAGAAAAACAATGATGCGCTTGGTTTTAACATAACTTTATTCTTTCATGAGTTATTTACAAGTTTCTGACCACTTATAAAATGTGTTCAATGTGCTGCCCATTGTGTTGGATTGTCAATGCAACCCTCTTCTCCCGCTCTTCACACACTGATAGCAACACCGCAGGAGAAATGCTAGCACAGGCTTCCAGTATCCGTAGTTTCAGGTGCTGCAGAATGGGCAAAACAAAAATTGAAACAGGACCCACAGTTAACGCAGAAGATTTTGTTCAGTGATGAGGCAAACTTTTATGTGAATGGTGAAGTTAACAAACAAAACCACCGCTATTGGTCTGACACTAACCCACATTGGATAGATCCCTCCAAGACTGTTGGAACACAAAAATTGATGGTATGGTGTGGTATATGGGGTACAAAGATAGTGGGGCCATTCTTCATCAATGGAAACCTCAAGGCCACTGGATATGGGAAATTCCTACATGATGATGTGTTTCCCTCTTTATGCACTGAAGCTGGCACGTTCCCGGAGTTTTTCCAGCAAGATGGTGCACCACCACATATGGCTGTCAGGTCCGAGCATTCCTAGATGAACAGTTTCCTGGAAAGTGGATTGGTCGTCGTGGGCCAGTTGAATGGCCCCCAAGGTCTCCCGATCTGACCCCCTTAGACTTTTATCTTTGGGGTCATCTGAAGGCAATTGTCTATGCTGTGAAGATACGAGATGTGCAGCACGTGAAACTACGGATACTGGAAGCCTGTGCTAGCATTTCTCCTGCGGTGTTGCTATCAGTGTGTGAAGAGTGGGAGAAGAGGGTTGCATTGACAATCCAACACAATGGGCAGAACATTAAACACATTTTATAAGTGGTCAGAAACTTGTAA
Source organism: Hyla sarda (assembly GCF_029499605.1). Lineage (NCBI taxonomy): Eukaryota > Metazoa > Chordata > Amphibia > Anura > Hylidae > Hyla > Hyla sarda. Next base: position 245,861,306 of record NC_079189.1, on the reverse strand, counting down.
ATAACTCATGAAAGAATAAAGTTACGTTAAAACCAAGCACATCATTGCTTTTCTTTTGAAATTCCCAATAAGTTTGATGTGTCACATGATCCTCTTCCCATTGAAAAAACAAAAGTTGGATTCAAAATGGCCAACTTCAAAATGGCCACCATGGTCACCACCCATATTGAAAAGTTTCCCTCCTCACATATACTAATGTGCCACAAACAGGAAGGTAATATCACCAACCATTCCCATTTTATTAAGGTGTATCCATATAAATGGCCCACCCTGTAGACGCAATACTAAAAGAATAATGATAACATACTGATAGCATTTAATCCGTAAAACCCCATTTTTGGATCCATATTATGAATGTATACTAAAATGATTGTGTGGCTTTAAGGCATGTTAGATTTGCAGGACTGTGAAGAAAAATTGTCTGTTAGCTGGGTAATAACAAACTGTCTGAAGTACCAGAAATATTCTCAGGCAAAAGGGGCACTTGTCCAAAAACTTTCACCACCTAGTACCCACCTGCCATTAAAGATAGCCCCAGTATCAAGAGATTATTAGGAAGCCTTTATCACAAAGGGTCAGAGCTCAGTTCTATTGTTATGGAGGTAAAAACTTTATCTGTCTGCACTCATCAAAGGAGTTATTCAGAATTTTAAATAATATGGTACTGGGACTGGGGAGGGGGTGTGAATTGGAGAAAAAAAAAAAAAAACAACAACAATATACTTACGCAGCCACAATCCCCCACAGTTCCTTTTCACATTTGTTTGGTCCCCTGTTCTTCTTCCTGTTTCTGTGACTAGCCCTCAGGACCTGCTGTCACTGCAACAAGCGGTCATCTCGGAAGCAGGAAGAAGAGGGAAGATTCAGGTGAATTGGAGCTGCATCAGACCAGTGAGGGACAGGAGCTAGGTAAGTATAGTTGTTTTCTTTTTCACCCTGCCACAACAACACCATATCAGTTTTTTAAGAAAACACTGGATAACCCTTTTGAAAGATATCAAGGGAAAGTGAGGATACCCCCATATACCTGACTTATTCGGCTGACCATGTTGACATCAGTGGTGTCTTGTAACAATTATCTTCTATTTATGTCTAATTGTTTGAAATCAAAACGTTGTGCATGACCAGCTCACATGTAATCTACTACTATGTATTGTTTTGGTGTAAACTCCAGAGGATTATTTTTAAATCTTATAGATAAATATTATAGACTTAATAATGTTAATATATTTGCCAGTCCCCTGTAGTTTTCAACTTTATTTTTCTTTTATTTCAATTCATTAGTAAAGTTGGACCCTCCTGACCACTGGAAAATCACTATTACTAGAAGGGGCAGTGAGATAACAGTTTCCTGGATAAGACCTGACATATTTTCAGCAACCTTAAATACTAAAAAGGAATTAAGATATAAGGAACATCTTGTGTATTTGGTAAGATGTATAATTTTACTTACTATTACTAATCAATACAATATATAGTTCATAGTGTTGTAAATGAAATGTATTTATAATGTAACCAAAATGTTTTTTTTAAACATAAATAAATTAAATGAAAACCAATGACATCAGTTGCTAAGTGTTTCTATGTACATGTGCACAGATGCAACAGGAGAATAAGTTGTCAGAGCAGACCTGAGTACTTCGCCCCTTACATTCAACTCCACTCATTGACAGTTTTTTCCCTACACTCAGTAAATAAGTAAGAACTCATTCAATGCATATCATGAATTTCATTGGACTAAATCAAAGTTGGAATTACTGCCTTTTTTTAAAACTGTTTGTGCCCTGACAACCACATTTCCATAATTTAATTTAGGGCATTAGTAGATTTTGATACCTATTTCACATCCATTTCTTTTTGTTATTTTACTTAGTGTGTGTGTGTGTGTGTGTGTGTGTGTGTGTGTGAACCCAGCCTTATACACACAGTGCTGTGATAAAGTATTTGCCCCCTCTAATATTTGTGGCACATTTGTCAAACTTGAAGTGTTTACTGTTATTAGAAACAACTTTTTCTTTATCTAATAGTTCCTTAAAACTTAACATTTTCCTTATATAATTTATAAAAAGTATGATTGCTGAAGATGTGAAAAAGTTTTTTTTTTTTTTTAAATGGCCACTATGGACTGTGTCTCTATAATTTTGCAAACATACCCTGGCATCCTAGTCATTTTGGTCCTAGCAACTAGAAATCTGGACCTGTTTGCTAAGAGGGGGCTGCTCTGCTACCTCCTTAGTGCAGTGTATTAGCCAGCTTTCACCAATGTAAGCTGAACCCCCTCTGAGATCCAGACAAGATCCAGACAGCTTGTATCCTTTTCGGAAGAGGAGCATTTTCATGCACATGGACAAGGAATACAAGATGCTAAATAATTTTTTATATACAAAAATATTTATCTTTGGTCATTTTATGAACATATTTATTGTATATGTGCATAAAAGAGGTTCCACATGGCTGCTTTGGGTTTATATAAAGCATGCACTTTAAGCACAAACCTTTGCAAATGTAAAAATGTTAATTTTTTTACACAAAATGGATGTATTTCTTGTGTACTTGTAACACATTAGGTTCCACATGACTGCTTTAAAGCTATATAAAGCATGCAATTTGGGCACAAAGCTTTGCAAATGTAAATATGTTTGTGCAGACCTCATGACTAGGGAGAGGTAGAGAGCAGGAAAGGAGGAAGTTTGTTATACTCCTGAAGAAATGTCCCCAGCCTCCAGGAGTATTGCCAGAAATGTGAGTGAGTAAAACATAGATCGAAAGTTATTTTACATATAAAAAACATGCACATTATTATGCAAACAGGTTTAGGGCACATTACTATGCTGACTTGAGAATTTATATAAATTTTCTTACTAATGACAGTAACGCCTTAAATGTTTCAGATCAGACAATTTTTTATATTACACAAGACAATATTAAAGTTAAAAGCAAATTCAGTTTTCAAGTGATGTCATCCAAACCTTCGTAGTCATAAGTGAAAAAGTAACTGCCTCCCCTTGTTTAATCATGAATTTTGTTAATTGTTTGGAAAGCTAAGTCGAATTTTACTAGCCACACCCAGACCAGATTACTGATCATTTAAATAGAACCTGTCTGACAAAGAAAAATAGGCCAAAAGGTCTCAAAACAGCAAGATATGATACAGCGGTCCAAAGAAATTCAGAAACAGATTACCAAAGTAATTGATATCTATCAGTCTATAAATGGTTACAAAACCATTTCTAAAGCTTTAGGACTCCAGTGAACAATGGAAAGATCCATTGTTGGCATATGGAGAAAATTTTGCACAGTGGTAAACCTTCCCAAGAGTGGTTGGCCTACCAAAAGTATCCCAAGAGCGCAGCAAAAACTTATTCAAAACGTATTAAGCGGTCACAAATAGACCAAGAATGACATTTAAAGAACTGCACTTGCCTCAGTTAAAGGGGTATTGCAGAATTTTTTTTATTAGACTATGCTACAGGAATTATGGGATTTGTGGTCAAAAAAAGAAAAATCAAACAGGAAATACCAGTTCACAAAAAGCTATCCATGGTATTAAGGTAATCTCACAACATTGCCATTTAGCTCCAAGACAAGTGCAGTATACTGTACTGGAGTGGCTCTCCCGTCCGTAGGATGGGAATCCCTGCTCTGTACATTGTTTAGTTGTACAGCCGCAGGTACAGCTTTGGCTGGGCAGGTGGTATATATTGAATATTGTATATCTCCTGCCCAGCAGGAAAAGAGTTAAAGGAGTAGTATACTGAAAAGTAACTTTATTCCATTGTGCCCAGGCTGCAAAAAAAAAAGAAAACAAACTTTAACTCACCTTCCTCCGCTTCCCTGTAGCACCGCTACAGCTGTTAGGTTTTCTTCCTTCTTCCATGTGCACGGATTGTCACACTGCGCTCAGTCTATAGACTGAGCCCAGTGTGACGATCCGTGCATACGGTAGAAGACAGGAGGACTGATCAGCTATAGCGGTGCTAAGGGAGGAAGGCGAGTTAAAGTTTGTTTTCTTTTTCTTTTCTTTTTTTTGCAGCCCGGGCACAATGGACTAAAGTTACTTTCCAGTAGACTACTACTTTAAAGTGTTACTGTAATTAAAAGCATGTTTTGGCAAATCGATCTGACATGTAAAAAGTTGTTGATTGCACTGGGTCTCAGTGAGTTAGTTATTAGACAAAAAGCGGGCAGCATTGGAGAGAAATGGATGGATCTCTCAGACATCACTCAAGGGGTGGGGCTATACTGCAGAGACAAGACTCAGCCATGTTACAGCAGAGACATGATGTGTCATCTCAGTAGAGAGGAAGGAGCCAGGGAGCTGTTAAGATAATACTGAAATGAGAATGAAAGATCTACACAACTTCCTACATAGTCATAGTGTAGCCTCAACCTAAGGCTGTTTTCTACCTGCACATGTTGGAAGGATTTCCCAAGGTATACTTAAGTCAGATGCCCCTCTATAGGCATGCAAAGGCATTTATTGCCCATAGGCTATGCTTAATTCTTAAAAAAAATGTAAACCACTCAGATGACACTCTTAAAGAGTACCAGATGTATTGCATACTTCATTCCTAATTCTGACAGTTTCAATAAATACCTTTTAACTAGTCATAACCGACTGGTAGTATTTGTGAAGCACATGGTATAGCCATTAGCAGGTCTGGGGATTCCTACAACCAGCTCCTGGTTGGTGCCTGCTACAGATCTTGTATTCCCTGCCCACTGCAAGGGGATAAAGGATAATATCGTGAGGAGCGACCATAGTGGATTTGTTTATGCCTACTATAGAGTTCCACCTATTACCTGCTTAACTCCAAACGGTCAGTGTACTGGGGGTTGGTTGAGATAGATCCCCAAATTATTGCACCAGGGAACAGCCCCTCTTTGTTTTTCCTAACTACTTTTACTTTGTGGGACTCAAAAGCGTGGTTTGAAATGGTTTTGAATACAGCTTGTTTTAAATATTTGGTTGATGATTGAAAGTGATTAACATTAAGAACTAAACCGTAACAAACAGTACTCTGTTTAATGAAGAAATGTTTAGGTTCAGACCTAACCAATTGCAAGAATGAGTAGTGACAGAATGCATGCTTAGCATTTCTCTCCATAATCTCTGTCTATGGGACCAAAATGGTTCCATAGACTTGCATTATATTACTGTCTTAGTTACGTGGTTTAAAGCCGACGTAAGGTGAACGTCTCTTGGCTCTATCTAGAGATCGGTTAGGGTCTGAACACTCATCTACGATGTGTCAAATTTTTTTTTATGACAATGCTGATTATCAATATAATTGCTTTTCTAGGATCCTTTACCCTGCAAAACAAGTAATTCAGCCACTTGCTCTGATGATGACATACCCACTTGCAGAGGTAGCTTTTATTACTGTTTGTTTAGGGGGGAAATGAAAAAATACAGCATTTTACCTTGGATTTCTTTTTTTTTTTTTTTTTTACAGTTTTAATAAAAATTACGACATTTATGCTGTGGGTTGTTACAACTGCTTTGGTACCAGATATGTATTTCTCTGTTTATAGGAAAGTATATAAAAAAAAAACAATTAAATAAAGTTTTTTGGGAGGGGCATTGTTAAACTTTATTAAAATTATCTTTACTTTTTTGTTTCCCTAGGGAGCTTAGATCAGTATTTACTTTTATAATGCTTTAAAATACATAGGGGGAGATTCATCAAAACCTGTCCAGAGGAAAAGCCCATAGCCCATAGCAACCAATCAGATCACTTCTTTAATTTTGCAGAGGCCTTGTTAAAAAGGAAAGCAGCAATCTGACGCAACTTTTCCTTTGGACAGGTTTTGATAAATCCCCCCCCCCCCCCCCATAGTATCTTAAAGTGTTACTGCATTTCAGTGTCACAGTCCCCATGCACCCTAGACTAAAGTCCGTCACACCCACTGCCTTCAGTGAGTTTGACAGATTTTTGTACTTTTGTGCTTTGTGAGCCACAATCAACTCAAACAGAGGAAGGAAGGTTTCACCATCATCACGGACAGAGATTCTTTATTGTAAGAGCAGTGAGACGATGGAACTCTCTGCCACATGTGTAGTGAGGTCTGACAAGATAAACAAGTTCAAAGGGGGGCCTGGATGGGGTCGGGAAGGAATTTTCCCTCTGTCTTGGGGCAATTGGCATCAGCATCATGTTTGTTTGTTTTTTTTTACCTTCCTCTGGATTAACACATTAGGTTTTTAGGTTCAACTCAATGGACTCTTGTCTTTTTTCAACCTTACAAACCGTGTTACTATGTTACTATTGGGTAGATCTATATTAACCCCTTAAGGACACAGCCCCTTATGACCTTAAGGACCAGATCATTTTTTGCATATTTTGCACATTTTTTGGAGACTGAATTTTGCTGAAATGGTTTTTGGGGGGCATGTCGCATTTAGGAAACATGGCATACTATTTTGAAAACTACACCCCTCAAGGAACGTAACAAGGGGTCCAGTAAGCCTTAACACCCCACAGGTGTTTGACAACTTTTTTTTAAAGTCAGATGTGTAAATGTAATTTTTTCTCCCTAGAGTGCAGCTTTTTTTCCCAAATTTACCATTTTTGCAAAGGGTAATGGGAGAAAATGCCCCCCAAAATTTGTGACCCCATTTCTTCGGAATATGGAAGTACCCCATGTGAGGACATAAAATGCTCTGCGGGTGAACTACAATGCTCAGAAGAGAAGGAGCCACATTTGGCTTTTGGAAGCAAATTTTTTGGGGGGCATGTCGCATTTAGGAAACCCCTATGGTGCCAAAACAGAAAAAAACCCACATGGCAAACTATTTTGGAAACTACACCTCTCAAGGAACGTAACAAGGGGTACAGTGAGCCTTACCACCCCACAGGTGGTTGACGACTTTTTGTTAAAGTCGGATGTGTAAATGAAATTTTTTTTAATTAAAATGCAGTTTTTTCCCCAAAATTTTACATTTTTACAAGGGATAATAGAAGAAAAAGCCTCACAAAATTTGTAACCCAATTTATTCTGAGTATGGAAATACCCCATATGTGGATGTAAAGTGCTCTGCGGGTGCACTACAATGCTCAGAAGAGAAGGAGCGCTATTGTGCTTTTGAAGAGAGAATTTGTTTGGAATGGAAGTCAGGGGCATTTACAAAGCCCCCATGGTGCCAGAACATGGAACCCCTCCACATTGAATAAGTGGTGCAGTGAGCATTTACACCCCACTGGGGTTTAACAGATCCTTCCAACAGTAAGCTGTACAAATGAAAAATTACATTTTTCTTTTTCACGAACCACTGTTCCAAGAATCTTTCAGACACCAGTGGGGCATAAATGCTCACTGAACCTCTAATTACATTACGTGAGGGGTGTAGTTTCCAAAATGGGGTCACATGTGGGGGGGGGTGCATTGTTCTGGCACCATGGGGGCTTTGTAAACACACTCGGCCTTCAATTCCGGACAAATTTTCTCTCCAAAAGCCCAATGGCACTCCTTCTCTTCTGAACATTGTAGTGCACCCGCAGAGCACTTTACATCCACATATGGGGTATTCCCTTACTCAGAAGAAATGGGGTTACTAATTTTGGGGGGCTTTTTTTTCCTATTTTCCCTTGTGAAAATCAAAAATTTTGGGTAACACTAGCATTTTTGTAAAAATTTTTCATTTTCCCATCACCTGTGGGGTGTTAAGGCTCACTCTACCCATTGTTACATTCCGTGAGGGGTATAGTTTCCAAAATGGGGTCACATGTGGGTATTCATTGTTTTGCATTTATGTCAGAACCATTGTAAAATCAGCCACCCCTGTGCAAATCACCAATTTAAGCCTCAAATGTACATGGTGCGCTCTCACTTCTTGGCCTTGTTGTGTGTCCGCAGAGCATTTTACGCCCACATATGGGGTGTTTCTGTACTCAAGAGAAATTGTGTTACAAATTTTGAGGGTCTTTTTTTTCCTTTGACCTTTTGTGAAAATGAAAAGTATGGGGCAACACCAGCATGTTGGTGTAAAAATGTTTTTGTTTTTTATACTAACAGGCTGGTGTAGATCCCAACTTTTCCTTTTCATATGGGGTAAAAGGAGAAAAAGCCCCCAAAATTTGTAACGCAATGGCTCCCGAGTATGGAAATACCCCATATGTGGCCCTAAACTATTTCCCTGAAATATGACAGGGCTCCGAAGTGAGAGAGCACCATGCGCATTTGAGGCCTAAATTAGGGATTGCCTCCGCTACCAAAAATATTCTACGCCAGTAATTCCCCAACAGGGTGCCTCCAGCTGTTGCTAAACTCCCATCATGCCTGGACAGTCAGTGGCTGCTGGAAGTTGTTGTTTTGCAGCAGCTGGGCTGGGGGCTCCGTTTTGGAAACACTGCCATACGAGACATTTCTAATTTTATTGGGGGGGGGGGAGACAGCGTAAGGGGGTGTATATGTAGTGTTTTACCCTTTATTTTGTGTAGTGTAGTATTTTTGGGGTACATTTGCACTGGTAGGGGTTTACGGTGAGTTTCCCGCTAGGAGTTTGAGCTGTGGCGGAAAATGTGCCGCAGCTCAAACTTGAAGCAGGAAACTCACTGTAAACCCTCGCCCCTATGAATGTACCCTGTATATGCACATGTGGGGGGGGGGCAAACCTCGTGCTGTTTCAAAACTACAACTCCCTCCATGCACTGACAGACTGTGCATGCTGGGAGTTGTACTTTTGCAACAGCTGGAGGCACACTGGTTGGAAAACATTGAGGTTCTGTTACCTAACTCAGTATTTTCAAACCAGAAGCCTCCAGCTCTTGCAAAACTACAACTCCCAGCATGTACTGATCACCAAAGGGCATGCTGGGAGATGTAGTTATGCAACAGCTGGAGGCACACAACTACATCTCCCAGCATGCTGAGACAGCCGTTTGCTGTTTGTGCATGCTGGGAGTTGTAGATTGTACCTCCCATCTGGAGAATCACGGTTTAGAAACAACCACACAGTGATCTCCAAAATGTGGCCCTTCACATGGTGCAGAACTACAAATTCCAGCATGCCCAGACAGCCAACTGCTGTGTGGGCATGATGGGAGTTGTAGTTTTGCAAGATCTTGAGGGCCACAGTTTAGAGCCCAATGCACAGTGTTCTACAAACTGTACTACTCTAAATCTTGCAAAACTACTAATCCCAGCATGCCCAAACAGCAAACGGCTGTCTCAGCATGCTGGGAGTTGTAGTTTTGCTAAATCTGGAGGTCTACAGCTTAGAGACCACTGTAAACTGTGGCCCTTCAGATGTTGCTAGGCAACAAGTCACCCATCAGTTGAAGGAACGCCGCAGCCTCCGCACACAGAGGATCGCCACAGAAAGCAGTATTGCCACTGCAGAGAGGAGGATGGCCTCTGGTAAGGGACCTCCGGTGCCGGTCCCAGCACAGTTCTGGGAACCAAACTTTAACTCCCCTCCCACGATCTGCTATTGGTCGGTCGCTTCTGACCGACCAATAGCAGGGATAGTAGGGGTGGCACCCCTGCCACTTCACTCCTATCTCTTCAGGGGGATCGGGGGTGTCCCGGTCTGGGAACCAGGGAATACCTGTATGCCCTGTGTCCTTAAGTGGTTAAACTGAATCTGTAAGCTGCAATCTTCGCTTCAAACTGCTGACATTGCTAGATAGCTGTTAAGGCAATGAGACACACAATACCTTTTAAATAATCTATATGTACAGTCATGGCCGTAAATGTTGGAACCCCTAAAATTGTTTGAGAAAATGAAGTATTTCTCACAGAAAAGGATTGTAGTAATACATGTTTTGCTATACACATGTTTATTCCCTTTGTGTGTATTGGAACTAAACCAAAAAATGGGGGGGTGGGGGGGGGAAGCAAATTGGACATAATGTCACACCAAACTCCATAAATGGGCTGGACAAAATTATTGGCACCCTTTCAAAATTGTACTAATGTAACATCGAACAGTTAACAGTTTGAACAACTTTATTGGTTTATGATTGATGCCCAAATGTGTTGCTAAAAGCTTTGGCATCAAGTCTGTATTGCACTCTTCATCTTCTTATGAAGTGTCGCTGTGAAAAGATAAACAACTGTGCAGAAGTCATTAAAAAGTTAAAAGCTACAACACGTCTATCCCCTAATAAACAGAGAACCGTATAAAATGAATTCTTCCCAATATCTAAATAGGTTAGGGTACCTTTAAGTCAGGTAAATAGGGTCTTCTTAACCTTGTGAACATGCAAAGCACAAATCATTTTATCTCTATTTACCGTATATACTCGAGTATAAGCCGAATTTTTCAGCACGATTTTTCGTGCTGAAAACACCCCCCTCGGCTTATACTCGGCCTTCGACATCATCCAGACACCCCACCCCCTTTAGTTTTGTACTCACCTCCGCTCGGACCATCCGGTGGGGAGGGATAGTCGTTCCGGGCTGTCCATCTTCACCTGGGGTGCCTCTTCTCCGCGCTTCGGGCCCGGCCCCGGAATAGTCACATTGCCTTGACGATGACGCACAGGGACGTTCATTAGCAACGTCCCTGTGCGTCGTCGTCAAGGCAACACCCCTATTCCGCTTGAAGCGCGGAGAAGAGGCCCCCCCCCCCCCCCCCGGTGAAGATGGACAGCCCGGAACGACTATCCCTCCCCACCGGACGGTCCTGCAGCACAGATGGCCCGGACCAGGGCACCCTAACGTCCCACCGAGCGGAGGTGAGTACAAAACTAAAGGGGGTGAGAGGGTGGGGGGGCTGGATGATGTCGAAGGCCGCAGTGGTCTTCAACCTGCGGACCTCCAGATGTTTCAAAACTACAACTCCCAGCAAGCCCGGACAGCCGATAGCTGCCCGGGCTTGCTGGGAGTTGTAGTTTTGAAACATCTGGAGGTCCGCAGGTTCAAGACCACTGTATCAGACATTGACAAGCGGTGATGATGAAGGGGGGGGGGGGCTGATGACATGATGTGATGATGAAGGGGGGGGGCTGATGACATGCGGTGATGATGAAAGGGGGTGTGGATGATGACAAGGGGGTAATGAAGGGGGGTGGGGATGATGACAAAGGGATGATGAAGGGGGGGGGTCTGGGATGATGACAAGGGGATGATGAAGGGGGGGTGTGGGAGGATAACAAGGGGATGATGAAGGGGGGTGGGATGATGACAAGGGGATGATGAAGGGGGGGTGTGGGATGATGACAAGGGGATGATGAAGGGGGGGTGTGGGATGATGACAAGGGGATGATGAAGGGGGGGCGGGATGATGACAAGGGGATGATGAGGGGGGGGTGGGATGATGACAAGGGGATGATGAAGGGGGGGTGTGGGATGATGACAAGGGGATGATGAAGGGGGGGTGGGATGATGACAAGGGGATGATAAAGGGGGGTGTGGGATGATGACAGGCGGTGATGATGAAGGGGGGATGATGACAGGGTGATGATGATGAGGGTGTTAATGACGGGGGTCTGGATGATGACAGGGGGGGGATGATGTATTTCCCACCCTAGGCTTATAGTCGAGTCAATAACTTTTCCTGGGATTTTGGGGTGAAATTAGGGGCCTCAGCTTATACTCGAGTATACTGTATACGGTAATCCTTTTTTTCCAAATTTTCAGAGTATAGAAAAACACATTAATAAACATAAAATGTGAAAAAGATGTGCATAATTTAAAGAATTCCAGGCAGTAAATCTATAAATATTTGGCCATTGTGTCCACTTATGTTGTCACAAACAAGGTATTACTTTAGGCAAAATAATAAATGTCTTTAATTGATTATAAAGAACAACAACATATCCACATAGCCCTGTTCTCAGATTGTGTGGTATCAAAACGTAGCTCCATTCACTATAGGGGAAATGAGCTGCAATACCAGACACATACAGATGACAAGAGTAGCACTGCTTCAGGAAGAAAGTAGATATGTTGCATTATATGCATACAAAAGTTATAATTATCTATATAGCCCAGATTCTGGCACATCATCTAAAAACTTTTTCATCTTTGAATGTATAAAGTGCATACCTGTCCATTAAACAACTACATTGACTTGGTCTGAAATGGAGGAGGTGCTCAACCCCAAGTGCAGTTGTGCACCTACGCTAGGGTGGAGGTCCTGCACTTATGGTCCGTTGCTATGGGCGATCCCCAGCATAATGTGCATACAATGGAGGATGCCTGCAGACGGTCACAAGTACCACAATGACATCCTACACCAGATAAATGTGTGGATGTTTAACACTAATAATTTTACAAAAGAACAGGAATATAGGTGCACTACTGTGGTAGATGTAAACAATGACATTAGCTAACCCTCAAAACTGATGTAAAATTGAGACATTAGCCAGTATGTCCTTATATGAAGGACATACCAGAGCCCACACACCAACGCCAAGGTTTCTCAAGTGGTACGGGACCTAACACTAACCTACCTGTGCCAGATAAGCAAAACCAGGAACCAAATTACAGCAGCATTAGGTCCGACTGGTAGACTGCTCCCCGGTTAACCCCAATGAAATGCCAGGAAAAATACAGCAAGATAAGGCAAACTCCCCAGTACAGGTCTAACCCAGGAAGAAGTACAGGTCATCTGTCTAACCCAGGAAGAAGTACAGTGCCGCTGACATAAAATTTAAATAGACAAATCACCAGGTCCAGATGGCATTCACCCCCGTGTTCTAAAGGAATTAAGTAATGTAATAGACAAACCCCAATTTTTTATATTCAAGGACTCTATAGTGACAGGGTCTGTTCCCCAGGACTGGCGAATAGCAAATATGGTGCCAGTATTTAAAAAGGGGTTAAAAGGTGAACCCAGTAATTATAAGCCTGTATGTAAATTGTTGAGAGATGCTATTTTGGAGTATCTTGATAAAAATAAATGTATGACTCCATATCAGCATGGCTTTATGAGGGAACGGTCCTGTCAAATAACCTGATTTTATGAGGAGGTGAGCTCCAGACTGGATCAGGGGGAATTGCTGGATGTCGTATATCTTGATTTTTCGAAAGCATTTCATACGGTGCCACATAAAAGGTCAGTGTATAAAATGAGAAGGACTGAGCTGGGGGAAAATGTGTGTAAGTGGGTAAGTAACTGGCTCAGTGATAGGAAACAGGGGGTGGTTATTAATGGTACTTATTCTGATTGGGTGACTGTTACTATTTCATCAAAACCAGTGTAGAGGAAGAGTGGTGGAGTTGCCCATAGTAACCAATCAGATTGCTTCTTTCATTTTTGAAAAGCTTTCTGAAAAATGAAGGAAGCAATCTGATTGGTTGCTATGGGCAACTTAGAAACGTAAAGTTAAACCACAACACTGTAACACTCTAACACTCTGCCCCACCTTGGGACTCGAACTAGTGGTGGTCTCCCATTCTACAGTGCTGCTGAGACACTCCTGTTTATCTTACTGTTTTACATGCTGTGAGAACCCCATAGACCACAATGGGCCTATTAATTTCAATGGACAAAAAATCACAGAGTTAATGCACTAGTCAAAGTTCACCATACCATTAAAGAAGGGAGGGCTCATTATTCGCGAATATGCGCATATGGGCATACATTTTCGCATATGCGAAAAAAGCGAATATAACAAATATGCGAATTTCGCAAATATATGACGAATATTCATCCATATATTCGCGAAATATCGTGAATTCGAATATGGCCTATGCCGCTACTCTCTAGTTACTAAGTGGCCCTTCTACTAGCCCAAGGAGACCAGTATGATGGTGAATTGCAGAATCCACAGGAACACAGAGAGGTATATTACACTCTACATTACATTATACTTAGGCTTATGTTCACATAAGAGAGTTCCGTTCACTGATTCCGTTAACAGTAATAAAGGGAAAATCACTGGCATCTAACAGAACCCTGAGGGGCTCCATTCAAAGTGAATGGGACCTATTGGGTTCTGTTAATGTCTGACAGCAAAACCTTCATCCCAGTCCCCTTCTCAGCTGATTTAACGGAGCTCCACAACGCTGATGTGAACATCGCCTTACCCATTAAAGCGCAACTGTCATGAACTTTTACTGCAATAACCTGCACACAGCATGTGTACTGTGTGCAGGTGGTTTGTATAACAACCTTTCTACCTAATAGTTCTCGGCTTTTATTACCCTAAAAAAGTATTTTTATGAAAGCCACGGACAGTCCGGTAGGCGTGGTGCGTGGTCCGCAATGCCCCACCGCCAGCCACGCCCACCGACTGTAATTCAGCGCTGGGACTCTGTGTATAATGCTTGCAAGTGCTCGCTCCCCCCGCCATCTTTATACTCAGGGCGCACTGTGCAGGCGAGCGAGCGCTTGCAAGCATTATACGCAGCGGCGCGCACATTAGAAGAAGTGAACGGCGCATGCGCTGGTACCTGTGTGTTAATCACACAGAGTCCCAGCGCTCAATTACATTCGGTGGGCGTGGCAGGTGGCGGGGCATTTCGGACCTCGCCCCACGCCTACCCGACTGTCCGTGGCTTTCATAAAAAGCCTTTTTTAGGGTAATAAAAGCCGGGAACTATTAATTAGAAAGGTTGTTATACAAACCACCTGCACATAGTACACATGCTGTGTACCGGTTATTGCAGTAAAAGTTCATGACAGTTGCGCTTTAAATGTAAAGAGCTCCAGCTTCCAACATTTCAAAGTTACATTCCAGTTCCTTCTTACCGAGTTGTCAACAAATAAAAATAAAAAATAAATATTGCCATTATTACATTCCAACCTAATACATATTGCAACTGTAAAGAGATCAAATTAAACTTCCTAATGATTTTAATGTTTTAAAGAACTTAAAATTTTAGGCAACCAACATGAATATTAACTAGTGCCACCCTTGTGACTCTCGATGCTGACAAATAATTCCATGACTTCATTTTTATCCCCAGCATCAAGATCAGAGGAAGAATGGACAAGAGGGGGATGTTCAAATAAACATGATCTCATAAAGATTTTGGGATGGTGATCTCAAACTATTAACATTAATTCACCAATGTCAGCTAAAATCCCTCAAGTAACATAGTAGAAGCTAGAGATAAACCTTTAGTTTAATAATGGGCTTTTTATTATTATTATTATTATTAATAATAATAAGAAGAATTAATTATTTAATCTATTAAACAAAAAAAATAGAAAATGTGCATTCTAAACGCATGACTCTTCTAATTCAAAAAAAGTAGATTTTTTTCCATCTACTCCCACTATAAGTTCCTTATATAAAATCTTGCGCCAAAGCCACCCCCAGAGCCAAATGTACCATAGCCTCCCACAGGAAGGATCATTCCACTGTATCAAAAGCATTTATCAGATGCAAAGAGAGCTAAACTGCAGGAAATCCACTGTGAGTTATGCTACTCTTCACTTCAACGGGTTTGCCAGCAATCTGCAAATCTGCCACTATGGCAGGCTATCTGCGACCCATTGAAGTGAATGGTAGTGTAATTCGCAGGAGATTTCCCGTAGCGGGAAAGTTACGAGCCTGTGATTGTTCCCTTATGTCATATTTAACAGTGGCTCAGATAAATTTGGCACATCTTAAGACTGTCTAGTTTACACTCTGCCCACATTGAAAGTTAGTGCTTTCCAGTAGCAGTTTAATCCCTTTTAAAAAAGCACTCCAGAGGAATTTTTTTAAATGTTTCTTTAGTCACAATTTACAAACTGCTCACAGAACAATATCCCCAACACAAAACTTTAACATAGTGAACATTTTTTTCCTTTCCTCCCCCCTCCTCCCACCTCCCCCCAACCTCTCCTGGAGCAGTGCATCACAACCCTCGCATGAAGCATGGGCCGCTGCGCCCCCTCCATATATCCCTATGAGAGAGCTGCAGATAGCTGAATGGCTCTACCATAGAGATATATAGAGGGGGCATGTCGGCCACCGCTTTGTGCAGGGGTCGTGACGTTTCGGGAGAGCCGAGGCCCTGTACTGGAGATCGCTGGGGATAAGTTGGGGATAAGTTGTTCCCCATGATACTTCTCCTATAAGTCCATACCCCCCATTCCTTATCAATTTTAATCTGAACTCTCTTCCCTTTATATCATTTCAGCTCATAATTCCTCACTTTCTTCACTAAATTCTTCCAATTCTTTATACTCAGTATGTCACAATTCTTGCCAAGCACAGCATTTCTATTGTAATATCCCGATCTCTGCAATTCACTAAACCAGCCCCAAGTATGATTTATTTTGCTTATGCTTTGCTCAATTTCTAAAATTTTGACTCAAAACCTCAGTCCAAAACTTTCTTACTCCATTATATTCCCCCAACATATGTAGTCTTCTTGCCCTCCCCTGTTGACACTTTGGACATTTGGAATCTGTTCCCCATCCTATCTTCCATAATCCTACCGGTGTGCTGCAATCTGTGTGCAATTTTCAATAATGAAATGTTTTGATCAAAATGATGGTAATTGATGCTTTATTAATGTCTGCCCATACTTTTTCCCATTCCTCACTGGAGATCTCACTTAATGTCTTCTTCCACCTCTCTCTCTTATTTGGGAAGTTATGAATTATAGTGCACTTCATTTTCCCAATTACTTTCTTCTCCACAGTGCCTTTAACTCGTGCCTTCCTATTTTCTATCTCTCCACATTTTTTTCCATCTTCAATCTATATATATGTTAACAAATATTCTTCTACTAACCTTAAATTTTGTTCTCATCTACTCCCAACTATTTAGTTTTATTAATAAAAACTAATTACTAAACTAATATGGGGCATGGAACATCTTAGCTATGAGGAGCGATTAAAGGAGTTACAATTGTTTAGTCTTGAGAAGAGACGTTTAAGGGGGGATATGATAAACGTATATAAGTATATTAATGGCCCATACAAAACATATGGAGAAAAACTGTTCCAGGTTAAACCCCCCAAAGGACGAGGGGGCACTCCCTCCGTCTAGAGAGGAAAAGGTTTAGTCTCAAGGGTAGACACGCCTTCAGAACTGTGAACTTATGGAACAGTCTACCTCAGGAACTGGTCACAGCAGGAAAAATTAGCAGCTTTAAAACAGGGTTAGATACATTCCTGGAACAAAATAACATTAATGCTTATGAAGAAATATAAAATCCCATCCCTTCCCCAATATCGTGCCACACCCCTACCCTTCAATTCCCTGGTTGAACTTGATGGACGTATGTCTTTTTTCAACCGTACTAACTATGTAACTATGTAACTACTGTCGCCACCTTATTTGCTCCAAACCTTTTTCAATTTCACAAATACCTGACATTTCTCAAAAACTCTGGTATCCATTTATTCTATTTTATGATTTTTTCAAAAATGATTGCGATAAGATTAGCTAAGGTGATAAGGAAATTTGATAGAACAAAATGGATTTATTCCAGTAAGAAATCTTTTAAATATTATACATAGGACTTTTATTAATATGCAAGTAAGGGATAAAGGGCCCTGCTCCATCCTGTCTCTAGATGCTAATAAAGTGTTTGACAGGGTGGAGTGGAGATTCCTATTTAAGGTATTAGATTAATGTGAATGGGAACTTGACGAAACAGTTCAAACTGGAAAGAGGAACCAGGCAAGGTTATCTCCTTTGTTATTCGCTTCTTTTTGGAACCAGTGTTAAGTAGAATAAGAGAAACAAAGCAGTTTCAGGGCTATAGGATTAATGGAGTACATGAAAAGATTCTGATGACATGTTATTATTTGTAAGAGAACCCAAGAGTATATTTGCAATAGTAAACTGGAACTTAGCGCACCAGGACATACATTTACGTCATCAATCTTCTTCTCTGGTCTGCTGGAACTATAGCACTGAACAGTATTAGCAATCTACTGATTGCTATAAATAGTCCTCTTTTAGGACATAAAAAGTGTAAAGTAAACGTGGAAAAAAGGTGTAAAAAAAATTGAAAAATTGCCCCTTGTACCCATTTTACAAAAAAAAAAAAGAGTACTTTTTTTTATTAATAAACATATTTGGTAAATATCTGCATCTGCATACATTTCTGAACTATCAAAATATCATGTTAAAGGGGTATGCCAGGAATTTTTTTTATTTGGCTATGCTACAGGGGCTATAAAGTTAGTTTAGTTCATAATATAGTGTCTGTACCTGTGTGTGATGGTTTTCTCACAATTCTTATGTGATTTTAACTCCAATATTTATTTTTATCAGCATACAAAATGACTGTTGTTTCCCAGCTTGCAATGCGGCCGAGACCTGACTCACTAGTCAGCTGATGACAGGGAGCCTGTCTGCTTCAGTGGGTGGAGAGATCGCTTGGTGGGAGAGAGATCAATCTGCAACAGCTGTAGGCACCCTGATTGAAAACCACACTGATTTGAATGGATGCAGCTCATTTAGGTTTCAATGGGTGGGGTAGCTGATGTGTGGGAGGGAGGAAGATGGAATTGTGGGATTTGTAGTCAAAAAAAGAAAAGTCAAACAGGAAATACCAGTTCACAAAAAGCTAGCCACAGTGTGAAGGTAATCTCGCAACATAGCCATTTAGCCCAAAGACAAGCACAGATCCTTCCTAAGCATGTCCATTACTGTCTTCCAGGTAAGTACTAAAATCACCTTATGGTGGATAATCCCTTTAAAGGGGTACTCCAGTAGAAAACCTTTTTTTCTTTTAAATCAACTGTTGCCAGAAAGTTAAACAGATTTGTATATCACTTCTATTAAAAAATCGTAATCCTTCCAGTACTTATTAGCTGCTGAATACTAAAGAGGAAATTATTTTCTTTTTGGAACACAGAGCTCTCTGCTGACATCATGACCACAGTGCTCTCTGCTGGCATCTCTGTCCATTTTAGGAACTGTCCAGAGCAGCATATGTTTTCTATGGGGATTTTCTCCTACTCTGGACAGTTCTTAAAATGGACAGAGATGTCAGCAGAGAGCACTGTGGTCACGATGTCAGCAGAGAGCTCTGTGTTCCAAAAAGAAAATAATTTCCTCTGTAGTATTCAGCAGCTAATAAGTACTGAAAAGATTAAAACATTTTTATAGAAATAATTTACAAATCTGTTTAACTTTCTGGCACCAGTTGATAAAAAAAAAAAAAAAAAAGGTTTCCACCGGAGTACCCCTTTAACTCCTTGGGGACGGAGCCCATTATAACCCTAAGGACGGGAGCATTTTTTTGCAATTCTGACCACTCTCACTTATTAATAACTTGATGCTTTTAATTTTCATTCTGATTCCGAGATAGTTTTTTCGTGACATATTCTACTTTATGTTAGTGGTAAATTTTTGTTCATACTTGCATCATTTCTTGGTGAAAAATTGAAAATTTGATGAAAAAATTGAAAATTTTGCAGTTTTCTAACTTTGAAGCTCTCTGTAAGGAAAACAGACATTCCAAATAAATTATATACTGATTCACAAATAGAATATGTCTACTTTATATTTTCATCATTTACTTTACTTTACTTTTGGAAGACACCAGAGGGCTTAAAAGTTCAGAAGCAATTTTCTAATTTTTCACAACATTTTCAAAATCGGAATTTTTGAGGGACCAGTTCAGTTTTGAAGTGGATTTGAAGGGCCTTCATATTAGAAACACCCCATAAATTACCCCATTATAAAAACTGCACCCCTCAAAGTATTCAAAATGACATTCAGTAAGTTTGTTAACCCTTTAGGTGTTTCACAGGAATAGCAGCAAAGTGAAGGAGAAAATTCAAAATCTTCATTTTTTACACTCACATGTTCCTGTAGACCCAGTTTTTGAAATTTAACAAGGGGTAATAGGAGAAAAAGCCCCCCAAAATTTGTAACCCAATTTCTCTCGAGTAAGGAAATACCTCATATGTGTATGTCAAGTGTTCGGCGGGCGCAGTAGAGGGCTCAGAAGGGAAGGAGCGACAATGGGATTTTGGAGAGTGAGTTTTGCTGAAATGGTTTTGGGGGGCATGTCACATTTAGGAAGCATCTACACCCCTCAAGGCACGTAACAAGGGGTCCGGTAAGCTTTAACACCCCAAGGGTGTTTGACGACTTTTTGTTAAATTCGCATGTGTAAATGGAAAAAAAAATGTCACTATAGTGCAGTTTTTTCCCCCCAAATTTACCATTTCTACAAAGGGTAATGGGAGACAAATCCCCCCAAAATTTGTAACGCAATTTCTCCCGAGTACGGAGATACCCCATATATGGCCCAAAACTGTTGCCTTAAAATACGACAGGGCTCTGAAGTGAGAGAGCGCCATGCGCATTTGAGGCCTAAATTAGGAATTTGCAATAGGGGTGGACCCGGTTACAAGGATGGGGCTTGTCTCCACCAAAACCCTACAGCAGTGTTTCCCAAACAGGGTGCATCCAGCTGTTGCAAGACTCCCAGCCTGCCAGGACAGTCTATGGCTGTCCGGCAACACTGGGACTTGTGGTTTTGCAACAGCTGGAGGTGCCGTTTAGGAAACACTGCCATATGAGACGTTTTACATTTTTATTGGGGGGGGGGGCGACGTGTAAGGGGGTGTATGTGTAGTGTTTTACTTTTTATTATTTGTTAGTGTAGTGTAGTGTTTTTAGGGTACATTCACACAGGCAGGGGTTCACAGTAAGTTTCCTTGAAGGAAACCCACTGTAAACCCGCCCGTGTGAATGTACCCATGTACCCTGTACATTCACATGGGGGGGGCACCCCAAACCTTCAGCTGTGGCAAAATGACAACTCCCAGAATGCACTGACAGACCGTACATGCTGGGAGTTGTAGTTTTACAACAGCTGTAGGCACACTGGTGGGGAACCACTGAGTTAGAAAACAGACTCTAGCTCAGTGATTCCAACCCATGTGCCTCCAGCTGTTGCAAGACTACAACTCCCAGCATGTACGGTCTGTCAGTGCACTCTGGGAGTGGTAGTTTTGTAACAGCTGGAGGCACACGGGTTGGAATCACTGAGTTAGGAAACAGACTCTAGCTCAGTGTTTCCCAACCAGTGTGCCTACAGCTGTTGCAAAACTACAATTCCCAGCACGGCCAGACAGTCAGGGAATGCTAGGAGTTGTAGTTATGCAACAACTGGGGAAGAACAGTTTGGAGACCGCTAAGTAGTAGTGTTGCTCGCGAATATTCACAATGCGAATTTTATTCGCGAATATCGCATATTCGCGAATATTCGCGAATATAGCACTATATATTCGTAATTACGAATATTCGGGTTTTTTTTGTTTGTTTTTTCCACAGTACACATAACAGTGATCACCCCTCTCTGCTTCCATCCTGTGTGGTGTAAAGAAGGCTCTAATACTACTGTGTGAGACTGGTGTGCGAATTTTCGCATATGCTAATTTTCGCACAGGCGAATGTTCGCATATGCGAAAATATAACGAGAATATTATGAATATGCGAATATTTGCGAATATATGACGAATATTCGTCCATATATTCGAGAATATTCGCAAATTCGAATATGGCCTATGCCGTTCAACACTACTAAGTAGTGGCCTCCAAACTGTAGCCCTCCAGATGTTGCAAAACTACAGGGTGAAATGAACTCTAACACCCCCGCCCCCCTCTTGCCATTGGTGGTGCCTGACCGACCAATGGCAGGGGATAGGAGGGGGTGGCAAAACTGCCACCTCGCTCCTATCCTTTAGGCTGGTCGGAGCAATCTCTGACAGCTCCGATCATGCTTATTTTCCGGGAGATTGCGGAGATTCCGGGAGATTGCCCGGATCGCGGCAAATCGCAGGTCTGAATTGAGCTGCGATTTGCTGCGATCGCTGACATGGGGGGTCTCAGGACCCCCCTAGGCATTGCCACGGGATGCCTGCTGATAGATATCAGCAAGCATCCCGGTCCGATCACCGCCCGGCGAGCGGCAGTGATCGGAAATACGGAGGGCATATGGATACGCCCTCCGTCCTTAAGTGACGGGACGCGAGGGCGTATGCATACACCCTCCGTCCCCAAGGAGTTAAGGCCAAAATGGGATGTGTCCTTAAGGGGTTAAGCCTCTCATAAAGAAAGTAGAAAGCAAAGTTATGATTTAGTCAATAGG
Organism: Hyla sarda; assembly: GCF_029499605.1. Taxonomy (NCBI): domain Eukaryota; kingdom Metazoa; phylum Chordata; class Amphibia; order Anura; family Hylidae; genus Hyla; species Hyla sarda. The sequence continues at coordinate 245,839,349 of NC_079189.1, read as the reverse complement.
GGGGTAAAAAATAGTCGATGGGGGGGGAAGAATTTTATTAATGAAAAAAGTCTAACTTCCACTAATCTTCCATTATTTGAGGTTATCACCAATGTGGATCCCCGAATAATACTTTATAGAGAGAGAGCGCAAAATAAATTATTTAATTTTGGGCCAAGGACACGTAAGAATGAAACAAAGATATTTAAATATGCCAAAAGAGGTGATGAGTCAGGAAATACCAAACTTCTAGCTTTCAAGGTATGGATCCTCAAACAAAGAAAAAGAAATGTGGGTCAGTTAATAGGGAATAATAAAGAGAATAGAGATAAGATCTTTGAGGTATTAGAAACCAGAAATTTGACACTAGTCCTGCAGTGCCATCCGTTTCAATCCAGCACAGCTGCATCCATCCATTTTATTATTGTAGCTGCATCATGGGACAACCACTGACTTATGTCTCAGAGAAAGAAAGAAAAAAGTCAGTCCTGGGTCAGTGGATTTCCTGTAACCTACAGGATGACATAATAACCTATGAGAATTCTTCAGGCTACTTACAGACCCCTCCCCACCTAGAGCTATATACTGCTGCTGCTATCTCTATGGGATCAGGGTATAAGTGAGACTGTATTTACACATTGCATTTTTGCTGTAGTTTTCTCAATATCACAGTAAAATGACACTATTTTATGTGTTGTGATTGCACAAAACTGTGTTTTTCAGGTTATAGGCTTCAAAAATGACTGGTAAGAGTACCTGATAAGAGTATCTTACAATGTTTTGAACTCCTTCTTTGCTTCTGCAACTGAAGAAACAAATTCAGCCCTGGAGTTTTTTCTAGATCTCATCAGCTTGCTCAGGGAAGAGTACAGGAGAAACACTTCTGTTACACCTTGCGCTCCGGCCACTTCCCCTGGCCGTGAGTATACTGTCCCTCTCTCCCCTGCTGCCGGCGGGGCTGGGATTCACTTTGCGGGACGCGCCCGCATGTGAATTCCAGCCCGTCACCTACCACGCTCCTCTGCTGCTTCTTCCTCTGCCTCTCAGCTCCATTTTGTAACTTTTGGGGGCTTCCATTTCTACACAGTAAATTTTTGGGTAAAAATGACACCTTCTCTTTATTCTGTAGGTCCATACGATTAAAATGATACCCTACTTATGTAGGTTTGATTTTGTTGTACTTCTGAAAAAAATCCTAATTACATGCAGGAAAATTTATATGTTTAAAATTGTCATATTCTGACCCCTATAATTTTTTACTTTTCTGTGTATGGGGTGGTATGAGGGCTAATTTTTTGCGCCATGATCTGAAGTTTTTAGCGGTATGATTTTTGTATTGATCGGACTTATTGATCGCTTTTTATTCATTTTTTCATTATATAAAAAGTGACCAAAAATACGCTATTTTGGACTTTGGAATTTATTGCACGTATAATATACTGCGGTTAAATTAATGATACATTTTTCTCATTCAGACATTTCCGCACGCGGCGATTCCACATATACTTATTTTTATTTACACTGTTTGTTTTGTTTTTTTATGGGAAAAGGGGGGTGATTCAAACTTTTATTAGGGAAGGGGTTAAATTATCTTTATAAACTTATTTTTTTATTCACTTTTTTTTGGGGGGGGGGGGCTATAACACTCCACACGGTGATCTTTTACATTGATCAATGGTTTCTCATAGGAAACCATTGATCGATAATTCTGCCGCTTGACTGCTCATGCCTGTATCTCAGGCACTGAGTAATCATTCAGCGATCGGACACCAGGAGGCAAGGTAAGGGACCCTCCTGCTGTCCTACAGATGTTCAGGATGCCGCGATTTCACTGCGGCGATCCCGAAAAGCCCGTTGAGCTAGCCGGGGGTAGTTTACTTTCACTTTAGACGCGGCGTTCAACTTGAGGGTTAATAGCATGCAGCACCACGATCAGTGCCATGAGCTATTAGCCACGGGTCCCGGCCATTGTTAGCAACGGGTCAACGGCCGGGCCCGACCCGTTATGAAGGACTCAGGACGTACAGGTACGCCCTGGGTCCTTAAGAGGTTAAATGATCTTATTCAGCTGGCCTCCCGGATTTATATCTGTTTCTCTGATTGACGTGTGGAACGCCACCTCTCCACACATGAATTTGTCGGTCCAGCTTTCTCTACCTTCCAAAGAAATTATTTCCGTTCTTGCCTTCCTGGATTCTGGTTCCGCGGGAAATTTTATTGATGCCTCCATAGTACATAGGTATCATCTGCCGGTATATCGCCTTTTGAAGCCCTTGTACATCTCTACGGTTAAAGGAGAAAATCTGGACTGCACCATGCTATACCGCACAGAACCGATATGAATGCAGGTCGGAGTCTTGCATAAGGAGAACTTGTCCTTCTATGTACTTCCTCACTGTACCTCTCCTCTCCTGCTTGGCCTTCCTTGGTTGCAACTCCATGCCCTGCAGCTGGATTGGAAAACTGGAGAAGCTCTCCGTTGGGGACGTTATTGCAACAGTCACTGCATTCATATTTGTCCTTCTAAGTGGGTGCCTCCTTCTATTCCTCTGCCCGGTTTGCCTTTGTTTCTTCAGGACTATGTTGACATCTTCAGTGAGAAACAAGCTGAAGTACTGCCACCTCCTCGTCCCTATGATTGTCCTATAGACTTACTGCCTGGGACCACTCCTCCTCCGGGAAGAATTTACCCTCTATCTATTCCTGAAACTCAAGCCATGTCTAAATATATTCAAGAAAATCTTCAAAAAGGCTTTATCAGGAAGTCATCTTCCCCTGCTGGAGCCGGATTCATCTTTGTAGAGAAAAAAAGACAGTTCTCTGCGACCCTGCATTGACTATTGTGGATTGAATAAAATCACCATCAAGAACCCTCTTCCCTTGATCTGGGAGTTATTTGAGAGTTTCCGTGGGGCGAGGATCTTCTCCAAACAAGACTTTTGAGGTGCCTATAACCTGATTCGCATAAGAGAAGGTGACGAATGGAAGCCTGCATTTAATACTCGGGATGGACATTTTGAGTATCTGGTGATGCCATTCGGACTATGTAATGCTTCAGCAGTCTTCCAGGAGTTTGTTAATGATATCTTACATGACCTCTTATACACCTGTGTCATGGTCTATTTGGACGATATACTCATCTACTCGCCTAATGTTCAGACTCATTGTTCTCACATCCGCCAGGTCTTACAACGTCTTTGTGACAACCATCTTTACGCTAAGCTTGAGAAGTGTGTTTTCGAAAATTCCAGTCTTCCTATTCTGGGTTACATTGTTATTAGGCAAAGTCTACAGATGGATCCTAACAAGTTGTCAGCTGTACTGGACTGGCCCCGACTTACTGGCTTAAAAGCTATTCAGCGTTTTCTTGGTTTAGCCAATTACTATCGGCAATTTATTCCGCATTACTCCACCTTGGTAGCGCCCATTGTCTCTCTCACCAAGAAGACTTCTAATCCCAAGGTCTGTACTCCAGAGGCTGAAGATGCTTTTAAACAGTTAAAGTCCGCCTTCGCTTTGGCTCCGGTCCTGTCTAGACTCGACTCTGGCAAGCCTTTTCTTTTGGAGGTGGATGCATCTTCTATTGGAGCAGGAACTGCCTTAACACAAAAATCCTCTAAGGGAAGAATTGTAACCTGTGGCTTTTTCTCTAAAACCTTCTCTCCCGTGGAGAAAAACTGTTGTATGGGAGACCGTGAACTCTTGGCTATAAAGCTAGCCTTGGAAGAATGGTGTCATCTCTTGGAAGGTTCAGTACATCCTGTTACTATATATTCTGACCACAAGAACTTGCTTTATCTTCAGACAGCCCATCGTCTCAACTCTCGGCAGGCCCGATGGTCTCTGTTCTCCACTAGATTTTTTTACATCCACTTCCGTCCTGCAGAGAAGAATCTTCGAGCTGTCGCTCTTTCTAGGTCTTATGATGTGCAGGACCGAGAATCTCCTCCTCAGCACATTATTCCTCCTGAGCATCTCATCTCCGCAGCGCCAGCAAATCTTCAGCACCTGCCTCCTGGAAAGACTTACGTGTCTCCTCTTTTAAGACTCCGAGTCTTAAGACTCCGAGCCATTCCTCTCTTATGGCTGGTCATTCTGAAACTCGTAAATCCTAACAGCTTATCTCCAGACAATATTGGTGGCCTAGTTTAAGACAGGATGTCGTTGATTTTGTCCGTTCCTCTTCGGTCTGTGCCCGGGATAAGACCCCTCATTCCAAACCTGCAGGTCTTCTACAACCTTTGCCTGTTCCAGAGCTTCCCTGGACCAATATTGCTATGGACTTCATTACTGACCTTCTGTCTTCTGGAGGCAATACTGTTGTTTGGGTGGTAGTGGACCAATTTTCTAAAATGGCTCATTTTGTGCCGCTGCCTGGACTTCCATCGGCACTGCAGCTTGCTAAACTGTTCCTTTGCCACATCTCGCGTTTGCATGGTTTGCCCTCACATATTGTATCTGACCGTGGAGTCCAGTTCGTCTCTAAATTATGGCGGGACCTCTGCTCCCGTCTCCAAGTAAAGCTGGACTTTTCCTCAGCCTACCACCTTCAATCCAATGGAGAGGTTGAGAGGGTGAATCAGGTCTTAGGAAATTATCTTCGCCATTTAATTTCTGCTTGTCAAGACGACTGGGTCTTTTTACTTCCTTGGGCAGAGTTGTCATACAATCATAAGAATTCTGAATCTACTGGAACTTTGCCTTTCTTCGTAGTTTATGGACTTCATCCTCATCCTCCTCTTCCTTTATCCTCTTTTTTCTGGAGTTCCTGCAGTTGATGAGCAAGTATGGAACTTTTCCACCATCTGGCAGAAGAGACGTTCTTCTCTTTTGCATGCTACGTGTGGAATGAAGTCTCAAGCGGACAAGAAAAGACGTTCCCCTCCCAAGTTCTCTCCTGGTGACAAAGTCTGGTTTTCTGCCAAGTATATCCGCTTCAGAGTACCCAGTTATCAATTTGGCCCTCGCTATCTTGGTTCCTTTAAAATCAAGAAGCATTTAAATCCTGTGGCCTATTCTCTCCATCTGCCGTCCTCTCTCCGGATCCCGAATTCCTTCCATGTCTCCCTCTTGAAACCTGTCATCCACAACCGCTTCTCTAAAAAAAGACATTTCACCTACTCCCATCTTTGGTACCTCTGATGTTTATGTTGTTAAACAGATTTTGGACTCCAAGTTTATCAAATGTAAATGCTTTTATCTTGTGGATTGGGAAGGATTTGGTCCGGAGGAGAGATCTTGGGAGCCTGAAGAAAATATCCTGGACCGCGACCTACTCAGTAAATTTCTGAACCGCAAAAGGAGGGGGAGACCAAAGGGGGGGGGGGTACTGTTACACCTTGAGCTCCAGCCACTTCCCCTGGCCGTGAGCGCACTGTCCCCCTCTCCCCTGTTGGCGGCGGGCTGGGATTCCCATGTGGGACGTGCCCGCATGCAAATCCCAGGCTGTCATTTACTGCGTTCCTCTGCTGCTTCCTCCTCTGCCTCTCAGCTCCGGCGCGCGTCTCCATCTCCTAGGGCGCGGAACTTTGAAATTTAAAGGGCCAGTACGCCCATAATTATGTGAAATACCTGACACTATTCTATAAGTCCCTGCACCTCCCACTCTTCCCTGCCAGATTTTCAGTGCCATTTGCCTGAGATTAAGCGTTCCATACTGTCTGTTTACCTTGCCCGTGTTCTGACCCTTCCGCTACATTATTTGACTATGCACCTTTGCTGCCTGCCTTGACCTTCTGATAAGTCCGACTAGGCCTGTGCCTCATCCTACTGTACTTCGCCTCGCCCAGCTATCTGTGTGGGTGAGTCGTATCGGGGGTTGTGACCTGGGTGTCGCCTGCCGCAGCAAATCCATCCTGACTTGCGGCGGGCTCTGGTGAAGACCAGTGGCACCTTAGACTCCGCTCCCCGATACGGCCCATGTCATCAGCCACTCAGATCAGTGGATCCACATCCAGCATCGTTACAACTTCCCTTGTCACATTGTACTCACATACAGCCTAAGGTATAAAGGAAGGCACAGCTCTTAAAAAAAACACCTTCAGGCATTAGCTTTAGGAATGGAGGTTGGAGTTCACTAAACTGCCTGGCCTATGTTTTAGCCACTAGGAACAGCCCTTTGAAAGACAGTCACTTGCCATCAACTTTAAAAAAGGCTAAAATGGAGATGACATGAGAGACTCTATACTATAGGCTGGGTTTGCACGACAGAATTTCTGCACGGAATTTTGCATTAAAATTCGTCAGTAAATTATGCAGAAATGAATTGTCCATTCACTTCAATGCAATTCATGCAGCGGAAATTCTTCCGTGGTAATAGGACAGTGGAATTCCTTTGAAGTGTATTGACCATAAATTCATGAAGAATTTTCAAGCAAAATTCCTTGCAGAAATTCTGCCATTTGAACATAGCCCTAAGGACCAACCCCAGTTCCAGTCAGGAAGAAATCAGCGTAGAGGAACTGCAGGAAATAAGAGAAAGTAGAGAAAAACATGTCCTAATCTTACATAATACTGCAATATGGAAGAGAACTGAAAACATAGATAGCCAAATGTTTAACGCAACCAGTAAAAGGCCAATTTTATACAGAAAAACGGATAATATATAAGGATCTATTGCATAGTAGGAATGGCAGTGAGAACTCCTCGCTGCATTATGCTGAAATAGCAGAGAGACACATTTCACTGCATAGCATTTGAATATCAGAGAACCCCTCACTGCATTGCACCGAAATAGCTGAGAGACACTCCTTCCGGCAAAGTGCTGGAATAGCAGAGTGACACCCCTCACTGCATACTGCTGGCATAGCAGAGACTCACCCCTTAATGAATTATTCTTGCATAGTGCCATTCACTGCAAAATACTGGTAAGGTTCGAAACACACTACGTTTTGGCCCCCGTTAATCGTATCCGTCAGCATCCCGAAGAAAACGGGATGCTGACGTATACTGTTAACAGGCGCAGCAGACCCCATTCAATTCTATGGCCGAAAGGAGTCACCTTGTGACTCTTTTCGGGGTGTGTGCTCTATTTAAAAAGCGCAACAGCCTCTGTCATGAGTGCGGTTAAAATTGCGCATATGTCCCAAACGAAGTCACTAGGGTCTCCGTTCGGCAGCAGAATTTAATGGGGTTTGTGGCTCCCGTTAACAGTATACGTCAGCATCCCGTTTTCAGCGGGATTCCGACGCATAAGATTAACAGGGGCCAAAACGTAGTGTGTTCCGACCCTAAAGCAGAGAGACACTACTCACTGCATAATGCTGGTGTAGGGGAGAGACACCCCTTTCTAGAGAGTGCAGGAATAGCAGAGAGACCCTCACTGCATAATGCTGTAATAGCAGAGAGACACCCCTCACTGCAAAGTGCTGGAATAGCAGAGAGACCCTCATTGCATAATGCTGATATAGCAGAAAGATACCACTCAATGCAAAATGCTGATATAGCAGAGAGCAACCCTCACTGCATAATGCTGATATAGCAGAAAGATACCACTCAATGCAAAATGATGATATAGCAGAGAACAACCCTCACTGCATAATGCTGATATAGCAGTAAAAACCTCACTGCATAATGCTGATATAGTAGAGAGACCCTCACTGCATAATGCTGATATAGTATGGAGACCCTCACTGCATAATGCTGATATAGCAGAGACCCTTACTGCATAATGCTCATATAGCAGAGAGACCCTCACTGCATAATGCTGATATAGTAGAGAGACCCTCACTGCATAATGCTGATATAGCAGTAAAAACCTCACTGCATAATGCTGATATAGTAGAGAGACCCTCACTGCATAATGCTGATATAGCAGAGACCCTTACTGCATAATGCTGATATAGCAGAGAGACCCTCACTGCATAATGCTGATATAGTAGAGAGACCCTCACTGCATAATGCTGATATAGCAGTAAAAACCTCACTGCATAATGCTGATATAGTATAGAGACCCTCACTGCATAATGCTGATATAGCAGAGACCCTTACTGCATAATGCTCATATAGCAGAGAGACCCTCACTGCATAATGCTGATATAGTAGAGAGACCCTCACTGCATAATGCTGATATAGCAGAGACCCTTACTGCATAATGCTCATATAGCAGAGAGACCCTCACTGCATAATGCTGTCTAGCAGAGAGACCCTTACTGCATAATGCTGATATAGTAGAGAGACCGTCACTGCATAATGTTGATATAGCAGAGAGACCGTCACTGCATAATGCTGATTTGTGTTCGAGGCTACAACGAGACCAGCTGCCTGCTACTAATCACTACAATCACAATAACACACAATGATGGTAATAACGATCAACTGATCAAATGATACAGTGATAATGATAACGGTTATAACAATAACCACTGTAATAATGATGATAACTACAATAATGATGGCAGTAATAAGAATGACCGTAATAACAATACCGTAATAACGATAACCCTAATAATGATAACAATAATAACAGTAATAATGATAATAATAATAACACTACAAATGACACCAATAATAATACCAATACCATTGAATATACTGTAACAATAATAACAGGAATAATAACATACTTACAGTGGTCAGAAGTGTGCCCAAAACCGCGACCGTGGGCATGCCTATAGATGGCCTACCCAGATGGAGAATGATAGAATAAGGGAGGGTTGGGCGGGTGTCGCCAAATGCTGGAAACACCCTGACCTATATGCAGGGGGGTGTTATATACCTTAACAGTCTTACACTTGTGGTCGAGGCTACAACGTGACCAGCTGCCTGCAACTAATAACTACAATAACCATAACACATTATAACGATAATAACGATACAGTGATAATGATAACTGTTATAACGATAACCACAGTAATAACGATAACTATAATGATGGCAGTAATAAGAATGACCGTATAAACAATACTGTAATAACGATAATCGTAATAATGATAACAGTAATAATAATAACAGTAATAACTATACATGAGCGAAGTTACAGTGATTCAATTCGACAAATCGAATCACTGTAACTTCGCTCATCTCTAGTAATAATGATAATAATAATAACACTACAAATGACTTTTGGGGGGTTCAGTTTTTACACAGTGCACTTGGTAAAAATTATTTTTCTTGTTATTTTGTAGGTCAATACAATTAAAACGATACCCAAATGATATAGCTTTTCTATTACTGTACTACTTTAAAAACAAAAAAAAAAAGGGTCAGCCGGGATGTGTCATTTTACACTATAGATGCTCATCACTGCATCCCAAGGTTTAATGACGGGGAACGGTGGGATTCTCGCTGCCTGTCAATAGCAGTGAGTGTCTGGCTACTGACAGTCACAGCTATGATGTAGGCACCGCTCCTGTGCTTGCTTCATAGTTACTTAATGCTGCAGGGTGTACAGGTATGCTCTTGTGTGTGTTAAGGCCCATGCGGCAAGGGTGTACCTGTACACCCGATGTCCCTGAGGGGTTAACATATAAAATTATTTTGCAGCACAAACAGCTTGGCATTTACCGACCTTTGCTGTAGGTAAACAAGTAGTTGAAGATTCAAAAGAAAGGTGCTGAGTACGTATGCTGTTGCTTGCTGATTGACTGACTATTGATTAATTATTTAATTAGTCTCCTTTGCTAGGTGGGTGGTCCTGGGGCAGGGAGTGAGGAAGAAAATATACCATCTGTGCTGCTTGAAAATGAAGTAGAAAGTCAAAATGACCTCTACAAAATTCCAGTTGACCCAAGTATATATATATATTTATGGTTTAGTCAGGTATCATTTGGGTCTAAAGTATGATGGATTGGGCACAGTTGTAAGCCATGACACCATTATGAACAGAGCCTAAATGTTGTTTATTTATTTTTTATATTTTGGTCATATTGTGAAGTGTAAATAATATGTTAAATTGCAAGGAGAGACTGTGACAGAGTAGAAATTATTTTCCAGCAGAAAGTTGCACATTTTCTCTTGATGGTCATCGGGGACACTATGTTCAGATCCGACAGACATATGAAGAAGGTGTATGGAGTGAATGGAGTGACCCAATCTTTGTACCTGCAGGTGAGCTTCATTAAGGTTTTCCCTTTGTGTGATACTTACGCAGTCCACACATGTAATTTTCCTATCACATATACTTCTGTCTGTGTATGACATTTGATGACAGGTTATGATGATCAAACATGCATTAGGAACAGCAACTTCTCAATTTCATCATGCACAGCCACTTTAAATAGGATGGTTCATTGCCAGACATTGAATCCAAAATACAGCACAAATGACAGCATTTACACTGCAAGTGTGAATGTATGCCGACATATTGTACACACAAAAATGGCATCATTTTGGCTCTACCAATTTAGGCTTAACAAAGGCCCAAGTTTGTAAGGCCCCAAAAAAACACTATTTTTGGTATGCACAATGACCCTGATTTACTAACAGGATCCTGACTTTTTTTTAATCGGGTTATGTGACACAATTTGTGTTGCATGTCCTCTACAAATAAATCACAGAGGCGTGGGGAAGAGTGGGGAAGGAGTAAAAATAGAATTAACACCAAACCCCAGTCACCTAGGTGACGGGGTGTAAAACCCCTATTAACTTATATTCCCCCTCCTATAGAAATTAAGGTGTGTTAAAACGTCACTTTTATTTATTATCTATTAAAAGGTCCAAAAAGTGTATTAAAAATCCCAGCACAGTCCCTAGGATCACAGTATCACTCTCCTAAAGGAGTAGTAGTTATATGTTCACGTCTGCAGTGCGTGTTAAATGGGACCATATGCTGTTTTAAAACCACAAAAATTATGTCTATACTACATGTTTTGTGGTACCAACTACACCCTCACAGGCTATGAGACATAGCACCTGAGCATTTTTTTATTATTTTTTGGGGGATTTCGTTTTAAAAAAATAATAATTTTTTAAATCTTGGCTTTCATTTCATTTCCTTTTTTTTTTTTTTTTTTTACGTTTTGTTTGTTAACCCATTAACGACCATGAATGTAAAGTTACATCCTGGTTCAGAGTTATTTTGCTTTATTTGTTTGCTTTACGCTTTATTTTTCCCGTGCAACAGAATTTAATATCGTGAATTTTTCCAACATGTGCGGCACATTGATAAATATGTGTGAGAAAAAATAGGAAAAAAAAGCACTCTGAAAATAACCCGACAGTTAGTAAATCAGGGCCAATATGTTGGCATAAATAACCACTTGTTGGGAATATTATGTTGTCTTTGGTGATTCATTATTGATGTATTGATATGCGGTATGTCTTTTTTCATTTTATACAATATTAGCATCGATCACTTGCATATGGAGATAGACCATCCTCTCTAGCATTCACACCCCTACTTTTAATTTAAAGTACACCCTGTTCCAAATTATTATGTAAATTATATTTTTCTCATTTACCTAAATAATTGATGTAAATAACAGACAGCATAATTCTCATCTTATCAACTATTAAGAGTACAATTCAGATTTTATTGTACAAACCTCCTAATGATAACACTGTTTGTTTTAAACATTAAAAACTTGTATTTACTGAAATCAAAAGCTATTTCAATCAAACTTTTAACAACATTTTAACTTTTTAAACATTTTAACAGGTCACGTTACATTTTAAAATAGGACCCCTTATTTGATAGCAGTTTTACAAGTCTTGCATCCATTGAACTTGTGAGTTTTTGGTCAGTTTCTGCTTGAATTTGTTTGCAAGATGACAGAATAGCCCCCCAGAGCTGCTGTTTGGATGTAAACTGCCTCCCACCCTCATACATCTTTTGCTTGAGGATGCTCCAAAGGTTCTCAATAGGATTGAGGTCAGGGGAGGATGAAGGTCACACCATGACTTTCTCTCCTTTTAACCCCATAGCAGCCATTGATGCAAAGGTATTCTTTACAGCATGAGATGGTGCATTGTCATGCATGAAGATTATTTTATTACGGAAAGCATAGTTCTTCATTCTGTAACAGGGAAGAAAGTGGTCAGTCAGAAACTCCACATACTTTGCAGAGGTCATCTTTAAACCTTCAGGGACCCTAAAGGGGATGACCAGCTCTCTTCCCACCGCCTTGCTGACATTGCAGCCTTGTTGGAACAGGGTGGCCGTCCACCAACCATCCACTACTCCATCTATCTGGACCCACCAGGGTTGCACTGCACTCATCAGTGAACAGGACTGTTTGAAAATTAGTCTTCAAGTATTTTTCTGCCCAAGACAGCCATTTCTGCTTGTGAGCATTGGTTAGTGGTGGCCGAATAGAAGGTTTATGCACAGTTGCCAGACTCTGGAGGGCTCTAGACCTTGATGACCGTGGGACTCCAGAAGCACCAACAGCTTCAAAAATTTGTTTGCTGCTATGTAATGATATTTTAGCAGCTGCTCTCTTGATCCGATGCAGGGATCTGGCAGAAATCTTCCTTAATGTGCGTTTTTTCTGGATTACGGTTTATAAACTGTTTGTTAATTCACAATATTCTGCCCTGTTTGTTAGTTTATATTCTGTCTGGTATATCTGGTTGTCTGACCCTTTGGCTCCGCTCTCTCACTCTTCTCCTGGCTTTGCGAATTGGCTTATCTGTAACCTCTTGGTATCAACTCGGACTGTGGACAGCAACTTATTTTGTGTATGTTTAGTTAGTTTTCTGTTAGTCTGAGTGATTCCATTCTGTGTCCCGACCTCCATCTGCATTATAGTTTATTATTTTGACTGGACTGCCCTCACTTATTGTAAGTAGGGACCGTCACCGTGGTTACAGACCCGCTACCTAGGGCGGGTACGTAAGTAGGCAGGGATTGGGGGAGTGGCCGAGAATAGTGTGCACTCTTTCCCTGCGCAGACGTGACATAAATATTTAATCTTTGTGACACTTAAATAGAATTTGCTAAATCATTTGGAACAGGGTGTAATTATTCACCTCTTCACTGTCTGTTATATAAACCCAGACAGTTCACACATGCAATTCCTAATCATGGTTCCAACCAACCCCCTGCTCTTGTGGACTACTCCTGGTTCTGTTTCCTGGCTATGCCTGACTGTGTTGCTGCCTGAACTGCTTTTAGTCTCAATTGCTCTCCTGATGATGACTCTGTGGTTTTGTTCTGTGCTGTGACCCCAATCCATACAACAAATAACCTAGAAAGGTTAATAATACCTACTAAATTGTGTCACTAATTGAAATAAAATGTAGCTTTTTTTAAAATGCTATAATATGCTAATAGGTGGAAAACTCCGGTGGAAAACTTTTTTTTTTTTTTTTAAATCAACCAGTGACAGAAAGTTAAACAGATTTGTAAATTACTTCCATTCAAAAATCTTAATCCTTCCAGTACTTATTAGCTGCTTTACCAAGACTCACATTTTAAACCCTCTTAAGGACATTCATATGTCTGAATCACTATAAAGTCTGATTATTAACAATACAATCATAATATATTGGTGTTGGTGTTGTAAAATAATTATACCCATATCACCTACTATTCAGTGAAGTTAGTCCTGCTCAGTATATACAGATAAAGGAGACTGTTTTTAAAGGGGTACTCCTGTGGAAAACTTTAACTTTCTGGCACCAGTTGATTTAAAAAAAAAAAAAAAACTGATTTGTAAATTACTTCTATTACTGAATACTACAGAGGAAATTATTTTCTTTTTAGAACACAGAGCTCTCTGCTGAATCACGAGCACAGTGCTCTCTGATGACATCACTGTCCATTATAAGAACTGTCCAGAGTAGGAGAAAATCCCCATAGCAAACATATGCTGCTCTGGACAGTTCCTAAAATGGACAGAGATGTCAGCAGAGAGCACTGTGCTCGTAATGTCAGCAGAGAGCTCTGTGTTCTAAAAAGAAAATAATTTCCTCTGTAGCATTCAGGAATAGAAGTGATTTACAAATCTGTTTAACTTTCTGGCACCAGTTGATTTAAAAAAAAAAAAAGGTTTCCACAGGAGTACCCCTTTAAAAACAGTCTCCTTTATCTGTATACACTGAACAGGACTAACTTCACTGAATAGTAGGTGATATGGGTATAATTATTATCCGACAGCCAACACCAATATATTATGTGGTATTGTGTGTTAATAATCAGACTTTATAGTGAATGTCCTTAAGAGGGTTTAAAATGTGAGTCTTGGTACTTAGAGATCAAGACACAGAGTTCCTGGCTGTGCATCTGGTATCTACTCCCTATGATTCCAACCCCTGGTCCAATCTTGGTGTCCATATTCCTGGTCAGCACACTACATTTCTATTCTAGGTCTATAGTTCTGTTCCCACGCTCTATGTCTGGTTTTGTTTTTGTCCTTTTGCTGCATCTGCTGCATCTAAGGATTAATTTAGCAAAAACCACATGTCCTTGCAGGTTTAAGGGCCAGTTCCCACTGAGAATTTCTGCCCAGAATATCCACTTTCCAGAAAATTCCGAGTGGAATCCGCCTTTCAACAGCCTCTCAATGCTGAAATTCTGTTGATGCAAAATTCTCTGTAGAATTTCCGCCAACAAAGTGTGTAAGTACCGTAAGGGTATGTTCCACAGAAATTCAGTTCAGCAAAGCTTGCTGAACGGAAGTGCATAATTCTTCTGGAATTTCTGTGTTTTCAGAACACAGAATTCTGTTGAAATTCAAGCCCCATTGACTTCAAGGGTATTCTGCTGCAAAATTAAGACTGGTCTTATATTTTTCCGCCACGGAAATTCGTCTGTCTGCATGGGACTGCAGAATCCCATTGAAATCAATAAGTAGGAAATTACGACGGAATTTACCATATTTTTCGCCGTATAAGACGCACTTTTTCTTCCCCAAAACTGGGGGGGAAAAGTTAGTGCATCTTATAAAGCGAATAGACACCTATCGCGGCCCATCAACGGCCGGGACCCGCGGCTAATACGTGACATCACCGATCGCGGTGATGCCCTATATTAACCCTTCAGACGCGGTGATCAAAGCTGACCGCAGCGTCTGAAGCGAACATAACACTAACCCGGCTGTTCAGTCGGGCTGTTCGGGACTGCCACGGTGAAATCGCGGCGTCCAGAACAGCTTACAGGACACCGGGAGGGACCTTACCTGCCTCCTCGGTGTCTGCTCCATGCTGGGATCCTCTGCATGGCCGGTGCTCTCCTTCGTCGTCATCACGTCGTCGTGCATGCCGTCACACCATCCAATAGGAGCAGCGTGCATAGCGGCGACTGAGAGCGAGGATACCGGGCAGCAGAGACGTTCCGGAGCGACGGGGACACCCCGGGGACGAGGCGACAGCGATGGAGGGTGACATCCAGGGCAGCGGTGACGGGTCCGGAGCGGCGGGGACACGTGAGTGCTACCTCCAATGTGGCAAAACTACAACTCCCAGCATGCCCGGACATTGTATTTGGTTCAGAATCTTTATCTTCTAGATTTTTATCCTATAAAATTAGGTGCGTCTTATATGCCGGAGCGTCTTATATGATGAAAAATACAGTACTGCAGAGTTCTTCAACGGAATTTCACACATTAGATTTTGCCATATAAATGTAGCCGTAGGGTACATTTCAGGATCCCTTATTCTCTACATCCCAGTCTCGACAATGCCAAACCAGTTAAAATGTTATTGTTTGCTTCATGAATGTATCTTCTGTTACTGATAAAGTAAATATCAGCACTTTCTCCCCACATCCTTTCCAACACAGTAAACTCCACTTGGTTCACAATTTGAAGATCAGATTCCTTAGAAGGGTTACAGTAAATGATCTACAATATACTGTACATACTATAGCACTTACTCTGTACTGGACAAATTAATTATATACATTTATAATGATGGCTGGGATAATGGATCACAGTCTATAAGCCCATTTCTGTTAGATGCTTTACATGTATGAATATTGTTTTTCTATTTTATGCAGAAATTGGACCTGTTCAAATAGAAAACATAACTACTGGAAAGTTAAACTTTGCTGGAATTAGGACTGTCTCCTTATGTTGGAAAGTAAGAATTTGAATCATTAAAATTTGTCTGTATAATATAAAAGTACATCTGCTATGTTAAAATCAGTCAGTAGTTGTCAGATTGAAGGGGAATTCCGGTTTAGGAAAATGTATTCCCTATCCATCCAAAGGATAAGAGTTTTGGATTTCAGGGGGTCTGACTGCTGCAACCCCCTGTAAAACCTCCTGCATGGCACTCGGCTCTCCTTGTGCATAGAGTGGGGGTCGGCATGCACCCTCCATGGATCTCTATGGGAGGGCCAAAGTGCTGTACTCGTGTATCTGATGCCGCCGTAAATTTTATGGTAAAATGAGTGATGTCATTACAAAGTAAAATTGGTCACAGAGAAAACGAGCCCTCACATGGATCTGTGGATGGAAAAAAAAAAAGATTTATGGCTCTATGAAGCGAGGAGGAAAGAATGAAAATGCAAAAATAAAATTTGCTGTGTCATTAAGGCAATAAGCAGAAATTACACCATAATTAAACCAGATAAGGGAAAATGTATTAATCACTTTCCACTAGGTTTCTGGCAGAAAGGAAGTTACATTTGGTGCATTCAGCCCATTAATCCCTGTGATTAGGGTGGGAAATGATAAATTTCCCCTAATGTATATGGTGTGTCGCTAAGATTTTTTTATGCTGGTTTGGCTATATCTTGTTGTAAACATGTATACAAAAGCATATCATGTCTGGAACTGAATAGAAGAGATGGTGTAAATATATGGAAAAACTCTTTGAGCGATTGTTTTAATGCCTTCTTTTTTCAATTTTCAGCCTAGTCCTGAAGGAGGTAACATGCATTACCAAGTAAATGTCACATTTCTCCCTTGCTCTGGTGTAACCACAAGTCATTCAATAAATCACTACTGTTTTCATGCAAACATATCTGGAGCGGCTTATAATGTCACTATTACAGCTTCCAATGAAGCTCAAACTGCATCTCCTTGGTCTACAGTCATCAAAGAAGACTGGGCAGGTATGTAAAGTGGAAATCTCGCAGATCAGTAAGGCTTCCTTCACACTGCCATTGCGCCCCATAGGGAACGGCCGTTAAACGCTGTTATTTTTTTTTGATGGACATCATTTTGGCGGGGCGCAAAGGGGAACAGCAGGTCCCGATGGACTCCATTATAGTCAATAGCATCCATTGGGTGCCTCTGTTTTTCAGCAGAAGTAGCAGGATAAAAAGATGGTGCAAGCAGTATTTTTTCTCCCGCTATGCTCCCTGGCGGCCCCGACAGCCGTCAACGGTAGTGTGAAAGAGGCCTAAGAAGACAAAGTTGTTATCTGAATCATCACAGAATCTCAGGAATTGCTTCTGGAGCATCTGACTAGTAATATTTCTGAAATTTACGTTTCAAACTTCTGATACAGTTAGATAGATGTTTAGGAAAAGAGACACATTGGCCCAGATTAATCAAACTGTGTTAGAGAAAAAAATTGAGGGATATTCCCACAGCAACCAATCACAGCTTGATTTGTTGTTGTGGGAAAATCTCTTCATTTTTTCTCTCATACAGTTTGATAAACCGGGGCCATTGTACCTTTCATATATATGTCCGTGTTTCCCTAATGTAGAAAAATGCTTTTCTTTTCTGATGCAAAGAGTCAAAGAGGCGTTCCCAAGACCCTGTAGTGCTTGAGTGACAGTCTGCTGGAAGCCGAACGCAAGTGTCTACTGAGTGGAGTATCACTATTAATACAGATAATGTATTTTTTTTTTTACAGATGTATAAACATTAAAGGGGTACTTCACTGGAAAAATATTTTTTTTTAAATCAACTGGTGCCAGAAAGTTAAGCAGATTTGTAAATTACTTACATTTAAAAATCTTAACCCGTCCAGTACTTATCAGCTGCTGTATGTTCCAAAGGAAGTTCTTTTCTTTTGAATTTCCTTTCTGTCTGACCACAGTGTTCTTTGCTGACACCTCTGTCCATTTTAGGAACTGTCCAGAGTAGGAGCAAATCCCCATAGCAAACCTTTCCTGTTCCAGACAGTTCCTAAAATGGACAGAGGTGTCAGCAGAGAGTACTGTGGTCAGACAGAAAAGAACTTCCTTTGTAGTATACAGCAGCTGATAAGTACTGGAAGGGTTAATATTTTTAAACAGAAGTAATTTACAAATCTGTTTAACTTTCTGGCACCGGTTGATTAACCCCTTAAGGACACATGACGTTCTCATACGTCTCCATTTCCGAGTCCTTAAGGACACATGACGTATGAGAACGTCATGTGTTTTACCGGCCCCCCGCAACCATCTGGAGCGGAGCCGGTCCCCGATGCCTGCTGAAATCGTTCAGCAGGCATCGGGGCATATCGCCCAGGGGGGTCATTATGACCCCCCATGTCGGCGATGGCCGCAGATCGCTGGACAATTCAGTCCAGCGATCTGCGGCGGATTCCGGGTCAATCGGGTCTCCAGTGACCCGGTGACCCGGAATTATTGGCTGATCGGGGCCGTCAGAGACGCCCCCGATCAGCCAGAGCCAGCAGGGGTGAGGTGGCACTGGTGCCACCTCACGATCGCCCTGATTCGTCGGCCGGATTACCGGCCGACCAATCGGGGCGCCTGCTGCGGGTGTCACTCCCGCAACCCGCTCCGCCCCTCTTCCGGAGGACGTGAGCGGGTGCGGGACGTGCACCCCGGGTGCTGGGGACCCCGATCCCCGGCGCCCCTGTTGGGATCGGGGCCCCAGGAGCAGCGGCGGCGGCGGAGACGACGAGGGACTGACCTGATGCGGCTGGAACGTTGGAGGTGAGTGACAGCCTCCTGCTGTTGCTTAGCAACAGCTCCCAGCATGCAAAAAGGGCATGCTGGGAGCTGTAGTTATGCAACAGCAGGAGGCAGACCACCACAACTCCCAGCATGCCCTTATGGGCATGCTGGGACTTGTAGTTTTGCAACAGCTGGAGGCACATTCTTTCTATGGAAAAGTGTACCTTCAGCTGTTGTGTAACTACAACTCCCAGCTTGCACAATCAGCTAAAGTGCATGCTGGGAGTTGTAGTGGTGCATCTGGTGGTTGCATAACTACAACTCCCAGCATGCCCGTTGGCTGTCGGTGACTGCTGAGATTTGTAGTTTTGCAACAGCTGAAGGCACACTGAGTTAAGTAGCAAACCAGTGTGTCTCCAGCTGTTGCATAACTACAATCCCCAGCCAAAGTAGTATGCCTCCAGCTGTTGCATAACTACAACACCCAGCATGCCCTTCCGCTGTCCGTACATGCTGGGGGTTGTAGCTTTTGCAACAGCTGAAGGCACACTGGTTGCAAAACACTGAGTTTGTTACCAAACTCGGTGTTTCACAACCAGTGTGCCTCCAGCTGTTGCAAAACTACAACTCCCAGCATGCACTGATAGACCGTACATGCTGGGAGTTGTAGTTTTGCAACAGCTGGATGTCCCCCCCCCCCCCCCCCCCAATGTGAATGTACAGGGTACACTCACATGGGCGGAGGATTACAGTAAGTATCCGGCTGCAAGTTTGAGGTGCGGCAAAATTTCTGCCGCAGCTCAAACTGCCAGCGAGAAACTACAGTGAACCCCCCGCCCGTGTGACTGTACCCTAAAAACACTACACTAACACACAATAAAATAAAAAGTAAAAAACACTACATATACACATACCCCTACACAGCCCCCCTCCCCAATATAAATGAAAAACGTCTGGTACGCCACTGTTTCCAAAACGGAGCCTCCAGCGGTTGCAAAACTACAACTCCCAGCATGCACTGATAGACCGTACATGCTGGGAGTTGTAGTTTTGTAACAGCTGGATGTCCCCCCCCCCCCCCCAATGTGAACGTACAGGGTACACTCACATGGGCGGAGGATTACAGTAAGTATCCGGCTGCAAGTTTGAGCTGCGTCAAATTTTCTGCCGTAGCTCAAACTGCCAGCGAGAAACTACTGTGAACCCCCCGCCCGTGTGACTGTACCCTAAAAACACTACACTACACTACCACAAAAAAAAATAAAAAGTAAAAAACACTACATATACACATACCCCTATACAACCCCCCTCCCCAATAAAAATGAAAAACGTCTGGTACGCCACTGTTTCCAAAACGGAGCCTCCAGCTGTTGCAAAACAACTACTCCCAGTATTGCCAGATAGCCGTTGACTGTCCAGGCATGCTGGGAGTTTTACAAAAGCTGGAGGCACCCTGTTTGGGAATCACTGGCGTAGAATACCCCTATGTCCACCCCTATGCAAGTCCCTAATTTAGGCCTCATATGCGCATGGCGCTCTCACTTTGGAGCCCTGTCGTATTTCAAGGCAACAGTTTAGGGCCACATATGGGGTATCGTCGTACTCGGGAGAAATTGGGCTTCAAATTTTGGGGGGTATTTTCTGCTATTACCCTTTTAAAAAATGTAAAATTTTTGGGAAAACAAGCATTTTAGGTAAAAAAAAAATATTTTTTTTACATATGCAAAAGTCGTGAAACACCTGTAGGGTATTAAGGTTCAAATTACCCCTTGTTACGTTCCCCGAGGGGTCTAGTTTCTAAAATGGTATGCCATGTGTTTTTTTTTGCTGTCCTGGCACCATAGGGGCTTCCTAAATGCGGCATGCCCCCAGAGCAAAATTCGCTTTCAAAAAGCCAAATGTGACTCCTTCTCTTCTGAGACATGTAGTGCGCCAGCAGAGCACTTTTCACACCCATATGGGGTGTTTTCTGAATCGGGAGAAATTGGGCTTCAAATTTTGGGGGGTATTTTCTGCTATTACCCTTTTTAAAATTGTAAAAATTTTGGGAAACCAAGCATTTTAGGTAAAAAATATATATATTTTTTTACATATGCAAAAGTCGTGAAACACCTGTAGGGTATTAAGGTTCACATTACCCCTTGTTACGTTCCCCGAGGGGTCTAGTTTCCAAAATGGTACGCCATGTGTTTTTTTTTTTGCTGTCCTGGCACCATAGGGGCTTCCTAAATGCGGCATGCCCCCAGAGCAAAATTTGCTTTCAAAAAGCCAAATGTTACTCCTTCTCTTCTGAGACCTGTAGTGCGCCAGCAGAGCACTTTTCACCCCCATATGGGGTGTTTTCTGAATCGGGAGAAATTGGGCTTCAAATTTTGGGGGGGTATTTTCCGCTATTACCCTTTTTAAAAATGTAAACATTTTGGGAAAACAAGCATTTTAGGTAAAAAAATTTTTTTTTTTTTACATATGCAAAAGTTGTGAAACACCTGTAGGGCATTAAGGTTCACGTTACCCCTTGTTACGTTCCCCGAGGGGTCTAGTTTCCAAAATGGTATGCCATTTGTTTTTTTTTTGCTGTTCTGGCACCATAGGGGCTTCCTAAATGCGGCATGCCCCCAGAGCAAAATTTGCTTTCAAAAAGCCAAATGTGACTCCTTCTCTTCTGAGACCTGTAGTGCGCCAGCAGAGAACTTTTCACCCCCATGCAAGGTGTTTTCTGTATCGGGAGAAATTGGGCTTCAAATTTTGGGGGGTATTTTCTGCTATTACCCTTTTTAAAAATGTAAAATTTTTGGGAAACCAAGCATTTTAGGTAAAAAAAATATATATTTTTTTTACATATGCAAAAGTCGTGAATCACCTGTAGGGTATTAAGGTTCACTTTACCCCTTGTTACGTTCCCTGAGGGGTCTAGTTTCCAAAATGGTATGCCATGTGTTTTTTTTTGCTGTCCTGGCACCATAGGGGCTTCCTAAATGCGGCATGCCCCCCAAAAACCATTTGTCGCTCCTTCCCTTCTGAGCCCTCTACTGCGCCCGCCGAACAATTAACATAGACATATGAGGTATGTGCTTACTCGAGAGAAATTGGGTTTCAAATACAAGTAAAAATTTTCTCCTTTTTATCCCTTGCAAATATTCAAAAATTGGGTCTACAAGAACATGCGAGTGTAAAAAATGAAGATTTTGAATTTTCTCCTTCACTTTGCTACTATTCCTGTGAAACACCTAAAGGGTTAATACACTTACTGAATGTTTTTTTGAATACTTTAGGGGGTGTAGTTTTTATAATGGGGTCATTTATGGGGTATTTCTAATATGAAGACCCTTCAAATCCACTTCAAAACTGAACTGGTCCCTGAAAAATAGTGAGTTTGAAAATTTTGTGAAAAATTTCAAAA
Organism: Hyla sarda; assembly: GCF_029499605.1. Classification (NCBI taxonomy): domain Eukaryota; kingdom Metazoa; phylum Chordata; class Amphibia; order Anura; family Hylidae; genus Hyla; species Hyla sarda. The sequence goes on along the minus strand of NC_079189.1, from coordinate 245,817,288 downwards.
TTGCTGCTGAACTTTGAAGCCCTATGGTGTCTTCCAAAAGTAAAAACTCATAAATTTTATGATGCAAACATAAAGTAGACATATTGTATATGTGAACCCAAAAAAAATATATTTTGAATATCCATTTTCCTTACAAGCAGAGAGCTTCAAAGTTAGAAAAATGCAAAATTTTAATTTTTTCATCAAATTTTGGGATTTTTCACCAAGAAAGGATGCAAGTTACCATAAAATTTTACCACTAAGTTAAAGTAGAATATGTCACGAAAAAACAATCTCGGAATCAGAATGATAACTAAAACCAACCCAGAGTTATTAATGTTTAAAGTGACAGTGGTCAGAATTGCAAAAAACGCTCCGGTCCTTAAGGTATAAAATGGCTCGGTCCTTAAGGGGTTAAAAAAGAAATGCTTTCCAGGGGAGTACCCCATTAAGAGTTCAACACTCCTTCTCTATCTAAAGGTAGATCTCAATCGGCTATCTCCAGCAGCATCAAACACAATTTTATTATAGATTTTGAATTTATGCCATAAGTAAATATAATTGGTGCATAACTTAGATGTCTTAACTCTTTGAAGATGCAGAAATTGTTAATTTTTGGTCTTAATTTTTTTTTTCCTCCTCACCTTCTAATTATTACATTTTCTACCTACATATGAGGCTTTGTTTTTTTTTAATCATTAATTGTAATGACTTGAACCATTTCACCACAAAATCTATGGCAAAACCAAAAACTAAAAAATATTTGTGGGGTGCAATCGGAACCCCCTCCCACCACCACCACCACCACCATTATGTAAATTTTGGATGCTTCCGTTCCTATGCAGTGCACTTTTTTGTAAAAATTACACACTGGTCCAGATTTATCAAACTGTGTGAGAGAAAGAATATTGATATTCCCCCAACAACCAATCACAGCACAGCTTTCACTTTACCAAAGCTTGTTAGCTGTGATTGGCTGCTGTGGGAAAATCACTCCATCACTCTGGGCCACTATCTTTATTCTGTAGGTCCATACATCTGATTAAAATGATACCCAATTTATATGTGTTTCATTTTATTACTTTAAAAAAATATAACTTGGTGGTAATAGTTGGTAACATTGTTTTGATGGGATTTTTTTGATCGCTTTTTATAAATTTGTTATGGTATATGAAGTAATCAAAAATATTCCACAGGCAACCAGATCACCAACCCTGAGGTACCACAGAGTGATTTTTGGGACTTTTAGACACTGGGATCAACTTTGATTGCGGCGTGTAAAGGGTAAATGCCAGACATTGGCCCGATCGGTGAGGTCTGTCATTAGCCATGGGTCCCGACTGCTGACAGCAGCCAAGACCAACCCAGTTGGAAGCGCAGGGCGGTAGAGGGCACAGTGCATACATTTACACCCTGGGTCCTTAAGGTGTTAAGTGCATTTAAATTCTTTAGTATTGTAAATAGCCTTATTGACCAGCAAAGTATTTCCCTTCTGTGTTCCAACAGCCTAATCTTTTTTTTAGCTGTATGAGACCTTGTACATTGCAGGACAAGTTGTAGTGTTATAGGAAGTAAATAACTATATATTTTTAGATTTTTACATTTATGTAGTTTATTATGTTTTACTACTTTTGCACAAAACATTTTTTCCTTATAAAATAATAAATTTTTTGTGTTGCTGAATTATAAGTCCAAATGCATTTTTATTTTCCATTGGCATAGGTGTAGGCAGTTTTTTTGTGATACAACTTGTAGTTTTTATTGGTACCATTTAGAGAGACATACAACATTCTGGTTACTTTTAATGCCTATATTAGGAGGTGAGCAGAAAACAGCTAAACAGTGTTTACCATCAGGGCCAGCCTTAGGCTATGTTCACACGGCTGAATGGAATTCCACCAAAATCCTAGCCCCATTGACTTCAATAAGATTCCGCCACGGAATTCCACAAAATATAAGACTGGTCTGCCCAGTCTTTTCTTGGGGTGCAGGCATGTTTTCTTTTTGTTTGGTTTTATTACTACTTTGTGGCACAACCCTCTTCTGCATAAAAGAGCGTACGGCCACTGTTGTGTAGTACCACTGCAGGTGTTTTTTCAGGGTTAAAGCTTTTTTTCTATGGCACCTTTTGGTGTGTTTGGGGTGTTTCTGGTCTGTGGCACCAGCAAATGACCTGTGCTGTGGGGACAGACCGTATCCATTTTTGTCAGTAATGCCCACCACTGTTTAACAGTCTTTTTCCAAAGGTTTGGGGTTTTTTTTGCCAAAAGTTTAGTTTCTAACTATTGTAACTATTTTTTTTTACAAATATTTTTACTTTACACTTTTATTTAGTTTTATTTTTTACTATATATATATATATATATATATATATATATATATATATATATATATATATAATCAGTATTTCCGTGTACATGGGGCGGGAGAGGGGGTGATTTCCTCAGTTCTGGAAACATTGAGGCTTTGTAAAACTGTCTTTTTAAAAGCCTAATGGTGCTCCTTCCCTTCTGAGCCCTGCTGTGCGCCCACACATCACTTTACATACACATATGGGGTATTTCCATACTTTGGAGAAATTAGGTTACTAATTTTGTGGCCCTCTTTCTCCATTACCCCTTGTTAAAAATAAAAATTTAAGAAAATTAACAAATTAGAGGTTACACCAGAATATAATGTAAAAAAAATATATATTTTCACTGCCCACTGTTATAAAATTGTGTCAAACATCTGTGGGGTGTAAATGCTTAGTGCACCCCTTATCACATTGAGGGATGTAGTTTCCAAAATGAAATCACATGTGGGGTTTTTCCACTATCCTGGCACCACTATCATAAAGTAGAATTTGTCATGAACAATCTCAAACAAACAATCTCAGAATCAGTACAGTAGTGAAAAGCATCCCAGAGTTATTAACCCCTTAACGACCACAGACGTAAATGTACGTCCTGGTTTGGTGGGACTTCCCGCACCAGGACGTACATTTACGTCCTGTGTATGACCGCGAGCATCGGAAGGGTGCTCGCGTCATACACGGCAGGTTCCGGCTTCTAGCAGCAGCCGGGGACCCGCCCGTAATGGCCGACATCCGCGATCGTTTTAGATTTTTTTTAAGCGGTATAAAAATATAAAAGTATCTAGCCATGGGTATCATTTTAATCATATTGACCCACAGAATAAAGAACACATGTCATTTTTATCGTAAAGTGTACAGTGTGAAAACAAAACCCTCCAAAATGGGCAAAATTTTGGTTTTCATTTAAATTTCCTCCCGAAATTTTTTTTTTGTGGGGGTTCGCCATACATTTTATGGTAAAATGAGGGGTTTCATTACAAAGTGCAATTGGTCATGCAAAAAACAAGCCCTTATATCGGTCTCTAGATGGAAATATAAAAGAGTTATGGATTTTAGAAGGCGAGGAGGAAAAAACGAAAATGCAAAAATAAAATTGGCCTGCTCCTTAAGGTGAAAATGGGCTTGGTCATAAAGGGGTTAATGCATGAAATGACACAGGTCAGATTTTAGAAATTTGTGTCCATAAGGGGTTAAATGAAGTTGCCACACCTCTGACAATTAAGGGAAAGGTGCAGATAGTCAAAAAATAGGCAAAAACCTTGTATCTCAAGAATGGAGAGGTGAACCAAATAAATAAAACAGTAATGGAATTATGGTATCTAAGGCCACAAGGTAAAATAAAAAAAAGTTGTAACTAATCACAAGTCCTCTTTTAACCCCTTTACGACGCAGGATGTAAATGTACGTCCTGGTGCGTTGGTACTTAACACACCAGGACGTACATTTACATGCGTACATACGTACATGACACAGAGCCACGGAGGAGGGGGCGGTGCTTGCATCACACGTGGCAGGTCCCAGCTGCTATCAGCGATCGCGCTGATGTCAGCCATTAACCCCTCAGATCCCGTGATCAATACAGATCACTGCATCTGCGGCAGTTTGGTCACTAAGATGGATCATCGGATCGCCTGCAGTGCTGCCGCGGGGATCTGATCATCCACTTGCATTCACTTCCAGGCAGTAGAAGAGAGGTGGCATCTGGTAACTATAAAAGCAAGTACACTAAGCGATTGTGGATTGTGTGTCTGTATACAAGAGTGGGAAGTATACAAGTGAGTGAAAGTATAAAAGTGAGAGGGTACTTAAAATTAAGGGAATACTGTAAGAAGTATTGTGAGCATTGTTGAGTGCATTTCTGTGAGTTTTTTTTTTCTCTCTATCTCTGTCTGGGAGGAATACAGGTGGAGAGTGGGTGGAGTAGTTAAATAATTAGCAGCTGATAAATTGCAGCTGCCTGCAGCCAGCTACCCCTTTGCATTCACTTCCAGGCAACTGAAGAGAGAGGTAATGTCTGGTAACTATAAAAGCAAGTACACTAAGCGATTGAGCTAGTGATTGTGTGTCTGTATACAAGAGTGTGAAGTATGCAAGTGAGTGTAAGTATAAAAGTGAGAGGGACTTAAAATTAAGGGACTTTAAATTCAGAGGGTGTAATTGAAATAATTGATTTTTTTTTACTGTGAATTTTTGCAATCCCCAAATCTAGTATGGCCTCCATGATGGAAAAGACCAAAAATATGTTATTTTGGACTTTGGAATTTTTTTGCACGTACACCATTGACCATGCAGTTTAATTAATGATATATTTTTTATAGTTCGGACATTTACGCACGCAGCGATACCACATATGTTTATTTTTATTTAAAAATGTTTTATGGGAAAAGGGGGCGATTTGGACTTTTATTAGGGAAAGGGTTAAATCACATTATTAACTTTTTTTTACACTTTTTTTGGCAGTGTTATAGTTTCCTTTATATTAGGATAGTTAAAGTCCCCCATTATTATCACCTCATTCTGATTTGCTGCCTTGTTTATTTGCCTCAGTAACTGATCTTCTGCCTCTTACATTATGTTTGGTGGCTTATAGCAAACCCCCATCAGAATTTTTTTGATTTTTATCTCCATATATTTCTACCCATAATGACTCCACAATATCGTTTCCCTCCCGTATATCCTCCCGCAGTGCGGCCTTCAGACTAAATTTCATATAAAGACAGACTCCTCCTCCTTTCCATTTTGTCCGATCCTTCCTGAATAGACTATAACCCTGTATGTTGACCGCCCAGTCACAGCTATCGTCCAACCAAGTCTCTGTTATACCCACTATGTCAGAGCCCTCATACCACCGCATACGCAGAAAAGTAAAAAAGTTATAGAGGTCAGTTAGATGACAATTTTTAACGTATAAATTTTCCTGCATGTAGTTATGATTTTTTCCAGAAGTACGACAAAATCAAACCTATAAGTAGGGTATCATTTTAATCTTATGGATCTACAGAATAAAGATATGGTGTCATTTTTACCGAAAAGTTTACTGGGTAGAAACGGAAGCCACCAAAAAAATTTCAAAATAGTGTTTTTCTTCAATTTCGTTTTGATTTTTTATTTTGATTTTTTTTTCCTTTGCACCGTAGATTTTTGGGTAAAATGACTGATGTCACTGCAAAGTAGAATTGGTGGCGTAAAAAATAAGCCGTCATATGGATTTTTAGGTGCAAAATTGAAAGGGTTTTGATTTTTAAAAGGTGAAAATTGAAAGGGCAAAAACTGAAAAACCTGTGGTTCTTAAGGTGTTAAAAGGGGTCTGGATGCATTACTGAAGAATAATAACATTACAGGTTATGGATTCTAGATCTATATGGACAGAAGGGGAATCCAGGGATCTATTCATATTTGTAGTCGGGAATGAATTTTTACCTTGAGTATGAGTTGTTTTTTTTTTGCCTTTCTCTGGATCAACTCCATAGGGACTCATTAGGGTTATAGGTTGAACATGATGGACTCTGGTCTTTTTTCAACCTTATGAACTATGTTACTATGTATGTTACTAAGTTAGAATGGCGGACAGAGGTCCTCACCTGCCTCCAGCCGTCTCCTGGGGTTTTCTGCTCTGGTCTGAGATCAAGCAGGCTAGAGCAGAAGATAGCAGATACAGTAATACTGATCAGTGCTATGCCCTATACGTAGAACTGAACAGTATCTGCAATCAAGTGATTGCAATAAATAGTCCTCTATTTTACCCCCAAAAAGTGTAAAAAAAAATAATAATTTATAAACATATTTGGTATCGCTGTGTGTGTAAATGTCCGAACTATCAAAATATAATGATCCCATATGGTGAACAGCGTAAACAAATTCCAAAATTGCTGCTTTTTTGTCACATCATATTCCAAAAAACATTAATAAAAAATTTACTAAAAGTATATATATTGTATATATTATATGTAGGCAAATGTGGTACCAATAAAAAGTACAGATCACGGCGCAAAAAATGAGCCCTCATACCGCCGCTTATAAGGAAAAATGAAAAAGTTATAGGTTGTCAAAATTTAAATTTAAAGGAATTTAAAATGTACTAATTTGGTTAAAAAGTTTGAGATTTTTTTAAAGCAGTACAATAATAGAAAAGTATGTAGTCATGGGTATTGATCCACAGAATAAAGAAAACGTAATTTTTAATGTAAATTTTACTGGAAAACTAAACCTTCTAAAATTTGCAAAATTGCGGTTTTCTTTTCAATTCCACCACACAAATAGTATTTTTTGGGTTGCGCCATACATTGTATGGTAAAATGAGTGATATCATTGCAATGTACAACTGGTTGCACAAATAACAAGCCCTCATACTAGTCTGCGGATGAAAATATAAAAGAGTTATGATTTTTAGAAAGCCAGGAGGAAAAAACGAAAATACAAAAGTAAAATTGGCCTGGTCCTTAAAGGGGTACTCTGCGCTAAGAGAGAGATTGCGGACCCTTGCAATCTCTTCTGCACACTCCCATTTTTCAGCTGCCGTCACCCCCCTCCCATAGACTTGCATTGAGGGGGCGAGGTGTGACATCACGAGAGGGCAGAGCCGTGATGTCACATGCTCCGCCCCCTGCCCCGCCCATCATCAGCCACAGAGCAATCCTCGCTCTGTGCAGCTGAGAAACAGGGGTGTTGCAGGAGAGATTGTGAGGGTCCCCAGGGCCGGGATCCACACGATCAAACATCTTATCCCCTATGCTTTTGATAGGGGATAAGATGTTTAGTGCAGGAGTACCCTTTTAGGCCAAAATGGGCTTGGTCTTTAAGGGGTTAAGAAGATACCAACAGTAGGATAACAACAGGTATCAATTGTGCATGCTGGACTACTTTATTTCAGATTTCTAGAAATCGTGGTACAAACAAAATTGTAGAATGGCATTTTGGGGGGTTGAAATCTTGACCAGCCTTCTGTGAAAGGACAGCCAAAAGTACTCACCAGCTGGTGTTGAACACAAAAACTTTTTTAAGCGTACTGTAGCGCATTTTTCTGCCCTCATAAGTGCAAACCACATACGTACATCAAAGTGTTATACCATTTTGTTCCTGATAAAGTCTCAAAGGCCTAGATACTGTGAAAGGACAGCCAAAAGTACTCACCGGCTGGTGTTGTACACAAAAACTTTTTTAAGCGTACTGTAGCACCTTTTTCTGCCCTCATAAGTGCATACCACATACATACATCTAAGTGTTGCACCATTTTGTTCCTGATAAAGTCTCAAAGGCCTAGATACTGTAAAAGGCCAGCCAAAATTACACACCTGCTGCTGTTCTAGACAAATACTGTTTTAAGCATATTGAAGCGTATTGTACTGCCCTCATATATGCACTAAGTATGTCAGGCAGAGAAGTGCCAGGACATTCACAGAGGAGTGGCAGAGGCCTAAATTCATCAGGCGCAGGCAGAGGTCGCAGCAGACTAGGGGCGAGTGGCAGCAGGAGTCGCAGTGAGAGGCCTGATCTCCCGGTATCAGCTAGCAGTCGTGTCTTGACCAGCAACCCTTACAATGGGAATGAAACTTGATGGCACTAGCACTAGCTACCATAAATCTTCAAATTAAATTTGAAAATTCATCTTTTAATCTTAGGGATTGTGAAGCCCTATTGTCTCCTCATGCTGCCGCCAACTCCAGGCTGTCTCATTCAGCCACTATATGGTCTCCTTTTGCTGCCGCCAATTCTAGGCTGTGTCATTCTGCCAGATTATGGTCTCCTCATGCTGCTGCCACCTCTAGGCGCTGTCATTGTGCCGCCATGTGAATCCTTGTTAGATTGGGTTTTGTAAACTTGGGAATCTAATATAAATCTTAAATTTAAAATAATCAATGTAATCTTTTCAAGACTGAGGCCCTATCGTCGTCGACATCATATTACCTGTGGAATTATCACAAGAATCCAATTAAACAGCTTGGAGCGATAACAATGAACCATAACTGATTAAATGAAACATTCGCACTTTCACAGTCAGGGGGGCACTGAGAGGCAGGGGCTGTAACAGGTGGTATCTCGTCTGGCGGAGGACCGCCAGCTCAATTCTCACCAGAATGGATAATCAAAAAATTTAAATAAATTCAAATAAAATAAAATAAAAATTACATAAAAAATCTGCCACATCCAGACGCTCTGCAGCAGTGATTCTAATAGTGATGCCTGTAATCTGCATGTCATACGGAATAACAGTATTATTTCACTAACACAGCACACTCCCTATGCCTGTTAGGACAAGGCAAAGTGTTCTACACCCCTATTGAGCCTCTCTGTATGCCATAAATAGCCTTTTTTAATAGCGATTCACCATGAATAAATTCGGACCGAACCAAATTTTTTCGGGAAATTCCGGAATCGGCCGAATCGAATTTTTCAGAAATTCCCTCATCTCTATTTGTAATGAATATAGTTGCTATTGTTTCTAATTGATATGCTTTTCTTTACTTCATATGCTTTCCCCAGGCCCCCTTCTCCTCTTCCCTATCTATCCAGACCCCCTGACTAATAGGTGATGTCTTCTCTAAATGACTCACAGGTGATGTCTTCTCTAAATGACTCACAGGTGATGTCTTCTCTAAATGACTCACAGGTGATGTCTTCTCTAAATGACTCACAGGTGATGTCTTCTCTAAATGACTCACAGGTGATGTCTTCTCTAAATGACTCACAGGTGATGTCTTCTCTAAATGACTCACAGGTGATGTCTTCTCTAAATGACTCACAGGTGATGTCTTCTCTAAATGACTCACAGGTGATGTCTTCTCTAAATGACTCACAGGTGATGTCTTCTCTAAATGACTCACAGGTGATGTCTTCTCTTTTCTGAGTCATTCTCTTTTCCTTTTATTCATTATCCGGCCTAGGCCACAATTAAGATTTCTCCTGCCCAAGACGTGTCTCCACAGAACCTGCCAGACCATCATATTAAGCTCCTTTCTCCAGCACTGTGCCCACCTCATTAAAAACTCCCCAGGTGCAATGCCCCACACAGTAATAGTGTCCCCTAGGCCACCTGCATTTTAACCCTGTGTATTGGGTTTAGTGCTGGGGAACCAGCTATCAGTTTCCCTTTAAAAGATACCCAACATTTGCACATACCTAATTGCATTTTCTCTTCCATGAATAACTCATTATGCTTCATATTTCCAGCAATACCCTTTAAAAATGTAACATTATCTGGAAAGAACCTAACAATGAAATGGAAAGGGAAGAAAGCTGATAAAACATCATATTGCATTGTGTGGAAAACCAGTGACATGAAAGTAGAGAATTCTAGCAAAGTCCTAGAAAATCTTAACAACAATAATGCAACCATACATACAGGTAAGACCTTGGGGATCTACAAGATGGGCAGATAATAAATCATAGTTAACTCTGTATACAATAATGTATACAATGTATACAATAATGATGCTGGCTGGTTGCTAGACTACATAACTTAGCTTCATTTTTAGCAATCCCTTCTCCTGGGCTTTATCAATGGCTCCCCGTACTGAAATACCCCCGAAACTTACAGGAGGGCAGAATAGGATGATCAACAAGCAGATGCTTGGAAAATATTATCAAAATCAATAAAAATCAATATCAGGTCAGATGACTGTAAATTAAGATTTTTGAAGTGGTATGAATAGACACCACTAGAAATACCTAACTACTGTTTTCTTTCTTTTCCTCTAGTTTAGGGTTGAACACACTACGTTTTGGCCCCCGTTAATCATATCCATCAGCATCAGGCCGGAAACGGGATGCTGATGTATACTGTTAACGAGCACAGCAGACCCCCATTCATTTCTATGGCTGAAAGGAGTCACTTTGTCACTCCTTTCAGGACTTGTGCACATTTCAAAAGTGCAACAGCCCCTGTCATGAGTCCGCTTAAAATAGTGCATATGTCCTGAACAGAGTCACTAGGGGTGACTCCATTCAGCAGCAGAAGTAAATGGGGTGCACTGCTTCTGTAAACAGTATACGTTGGCATCCCGTTTTTGGCAGGATGCAAACGTATACGATTAACGGGGGCCAAAACGTTGTGTGTTCCGACCCTTACTCTGACCTAAACTGAAAAGAAAACTGATACATACTCTGGGATCTAAGAGTGTAACAATCGCATCATGCCAGGCTGTGCATGTTGTGCTCTGATCAGTTGGAAGTTGCAGGCCTCGGCCAATAATCAGCTAAGGTGGGGTACTTGATTCCTCCTCAGCTTTCTAACGTTAGGTTCACACTACAAAATTTCAGCCTGCAATTCCGCTTTGAAATTGCAGACAGAAATTCTGTTTAGTAAAATGTCAACGGGTTTTCCGTGCACCCATTCACTTCGGAATTTTTGAAGCGGGAGTTGTGAGCAGAATTCGCCTGAAGAATGGTGGTGCTCTTTCTTCAGGCAGATTTTCGCCACAGAATCCCATTGACTTCAATGGGACTCTCATTTGAAGGCAGATTTTTACCCAACAAGGAATGGAGGCAGATTGGAAGCGGATTGCAGGTGGAATTTCCGTACAGAGTTTAGTCAGAATTTTAACCCTGATTCTGGTCATGTGACCAAATGGTCCAAAAGGGGCCGAACTTTGGTCCTTAGTGCACTCCCACTGTTTTCTGCTTCACATTTCCATTTTGAATTGGGGTAGGAAAATCCGTCCAGAATAGGGCCGGAATACTCGTGGAAATAACAAAAGTATGCTATATGCCTTTATATCTGCTTGATATCTGCCATTATATCTGCTTGATATCTGTTTGTTGCTACTTTGTATTCCTGCTGTTATTTATTGTCATTCTTCCTTTTCTGTTTGCTATAGCTTGTTAACCGTTCGTATCGACCTATTTCCCCCGACCTCCGTACAGTTCTGTTTATTGTCTATTGCATTTTAGTTCAGGGGAGGGACTGGTGCCCAGTTGTGGAACCACTGTTTAGGGAAGTTACACATGTAGGCAGGGAAACAGGTTTCTGGGTAAACTCATGGTGCACTATTTCCTGCCCTACGTGACAAATAGACTATTGTCCAGTAAGCCGCTGGGCTTAGAGCACAGGAGAAGACAAAATAGCATGAGGATTCCCACTCATTATAGTAAAGGATTTTGGTTATATATCCTTCTAGTGGCATCAGCTGCATAATAAGTATTGTATCTTAGCAATTGCCCTCACAAATCATTTGTTTTAGATTTCCAGGTGTGCATTGGGACAAATTCTAGTGATTGTACCAGGATTCTACAGCCTATCTGAACATATGCTATAAACCTAGATGTAAAACCTCTACATGTTTATAATTTTTAAGTATTTACATGATATTATTGAATCCACAGTTTTAATATATAAGTTCACATGTATGTTACCTTGGTGGTGGTGATTTAATAGTTGCTGCTTTTTTATCTCCAGATCATTTTCTCCCAATGAAGTGTTACAAAATTTACATTTACAAGATGAGTAAAAACTTTAATACTGTAGGCACAACATACTACTTAAAGCGTAAGTCGGAATTAGTTTTTGTCCTTCATTTTTGCCTCTGTATAGTGACCGTTAATGAATATGTATTTGTATATTTTGTTCTGAAAAGTGTTGACTTTACTTTTTTTTTTTTTTACTGTCAATTTTTATTAAGTAATTTTACAATACAGAATCAGAAAATAAAAAATAACAAGGACATGAAGGACCCGAGGGTCAGCAAGCATATCAAACAGTATGATAACCAACATCAGGTTTCAAGCTGCCATTAACTCCCAGTCCACCCTCCTCCAACCAAAGCCAGGCAAGACACATCCATAAGAACACAAACATGAGCTTTTCCATATAAAGCCTGAGGAGGGGGAGGGAGGCGAAGGTAGGGCAGGATGGGAGGGGGAGGGGGTGGGTAAAAGCTTTCAGGGCAAGCAAAAACCAAAATGAGTAGGGGAGAAGCCCCTTAACATCAGAAAACACATAACAACAACAACGAAATGAGGGGACACACCAACACAGAACAAGACACATGACAAACACAGAACAAAACACACAACCAAAACATTGGGAAGAGTAGAAGAAAGGGAGGAAACACAAAGAAGTTGTAAGAGCTTTAAACTTTCAAGGAGGGTTCCGATCAGTGAAACGGTCCCAAGGTTTCCACACAGCGAGAAATGAAGATATAGTGTCATTCAGTGAAACAGTGAGAGACTCCAGAGAGCGAATCTCATGCACACGAGCAACAAGATCAGCCTCGGATGGTGGGATATTCCTCTTCCAGTACTTAGCACTGAGCGTTTTAGCTGCTAGAACCACATTCATAAGAAGCCTAAATGGCTTCTTTGATAGGCCCCTATAAGAAAGGTGTAAAAGATAGACAAGAGGGTCCAGGGGGTCAGAGACTTCCAGAACAGTACATAACAGCCTCTGAAACCCACTATGAGGGGACACGACCAGAAGATGTGATAAACAATACCGAGACCCACCCCACAACGCCAGTATTGAGGAGGGATAATTGGGTTTAGTTTATTCAGGAGCTCAGGAGTTTAATACCAACCCATTAGCATTTTGAATTCAGTCTGTTTGTAGGCTGTGCATATGGACGCTTTAGAGGCCCACTCCCAAATCACCTGCCACTGAGGCAAAGTAATAGTAGTGTGTAGGGCTTCATCCCACCTCTGCATATAGCGGTGAGACGGGGCAGCACCATCAGGAGGCAAGAGGAGGATAGAGTATAAACTGGTGGGCAAGGACACAGCCAAAGACCCCCTTTTAGAGGACAGATAATGGCAAAGCTGCTGGTAGTGAAGTGCCTCAGATGGGGGGGGGGGGTGACCCCTATGCAAAGATACCTGTTCAAAGGGTAGGAGAGTAAAAGATAGGGGGTCCAACACATCTGCCCAGCAAAAGAGACCCCTAGAACCCCACTTCCGTACCATCCCAAAGTTAAACCAGAGGGAAAATCAGGATGATAAAGAAAGGATTGGAGGGGAGGAAAGGGGGAGTACAGATGAAATTTCTGAGAGCAGGATTCCCATACATAACGGGAAAAGGACATGGTACCCAACAATGGACCCAAGGAAGCGAATGGGGAGGTGAAACGCCATAAGAGAGCATTTCGGTGGATCGGTGCAAGCCATAGCTTCTCCAACTCCATCCACCAACTATAAGCATGATAAGTGGACCTTGCCGCTAGATGGCGTAAATGGATCGCCCAGTAATATTTAGCAATATCAGGTACACCTAGTCCCCCCCCCCCACTAGACCTACTAGCTAGCATAACCGACATCGGGAGAAGATGCCTTTTAGTATCCCAGATAAAACTAAATATAGCCGACTAACAGGAGCAAAGAGCAGAGAGTGGAACTTTCACAGGCAGAGTCTCGAAGTAATAGAGCAATTTAGGGAGGGTGGTCATCTTGTCCGCAGCTATGCGGCCAAAGAAAGAAATATATTGGGACCGCCATTTCTCCATGAAAGCCCTCAGGTCTTGGAATAGAGAGGGGGAATTAGTGGAATAGAGAGATGAGTAAGATAGCCAAACCCCCAGGTAGTTTATAGCAGAAGGTGACTATCTAAAGGAGAAGTTAGTTTGGAGGAGGGAGGAGAGAGACAGAGGGAGGTTTAAGGGCAGCGCCTCAGACTTAGAAAGGTTCACTTTATACCCCCGAAACCTCACCATAGGACTGAAGAACCCTATACAGGTTAGGGAGAGAGACCAGTGGATTAGTGAGAGTAAGGAGAACATCATCAGCAAAAAGGCAAATCTTGAATTCCTTATCATGAATGGACACCCCGGATATGTCCCGATCCCCCCGGATTATGGCTGCCAAGGGCTCAATGCATAAAGCAAAGATCAGGGGGGAGAGAGGGCAATCCTGCCTAGTGCCATTAACGAGAGGAAAAGAGGGAGAAGAAGAATGAGAGAGTTTGAGGTAGGCAGTAGTAGACAAATAGAGGCCCCACAGTGCTGTAAGAAAATTCTTAGTGATACCAAACTGTTGAAGGGTTGCAAAAAGAAAAGGCCAACCTAGTCTATCAAAGGCCTTCTTGGCATCCAGGCTCAAAATCAAAGCTTGGTCAGACCTCCAATTGATAAGATCTATAAGACCCACCATTCTCCTCGTATTATCACCACCCTGACAGCAGGGGATAAAACCCACCTGATCCTTATGAATGGTAAGGGAGCAGGGGAGGGAAGGTAACATGAAAGGCGTGCTACCAGAGCCTTTGAAAAAAGCTTAAGGTCGGAGTTAAGGAGAGCAATGGGCCTATAGCTGGAGCAATCATAAGGATCCTTATCTGGCTTAGGTATCAAAGTTACCAAGGAGTGCAATAGAGACTGCGGGATCCCCCCCCCCCCCCATGAAAGAGTTGAAAAGGGGGACCAGTCTGGGTAGGAGGGTAGAAGAAAAAGTCTTGTAGTATAAGTAAAACCGTCTGGCCCCGGGCAGTGTCCCGCAGGAAGAGCCTTAAGTACATCAGTTAGTTCCTCGAAAGTAATAGGAGCATACAGAGTAGCACGATCAGACTCCGGAAGAGTCGGTAAGCGGCAACATGAGAGATAGGAGTCTAAGACTGCGGTTCGCTCATCCGGAGCAGATGGGAGTTGAGAAGGGAGGGAGTAAAGCTTGAAGTAGTAGTCAAAGAAGAGTTGGGAAATCTTGTCCGTATAATAGTGAATTATCCCTGAAGGGTCCTTCAGAGCAGAGGGGGATTGGGCCACCTCTCAGTTCCACAGACATCTTTCCAGCATGGTGTGCACTTTGTTCCCTTTTTCATAAAAGCGCTGCTTAGCATAAAGGAGGTGATGCTCCACCTTCCGCAAGACTAAATCAGCTCATTGGGAATGAGCAGCGACCAAGAGTCTCAGCACCGAGGGAGAGGATAGCAAAAGAGCCTCAAGGTCAGTAATTTGAGTTCAAAGTTCCCGAGCCCGAGCCGCAAAGTCACGTTTTAGCCTAGAACCCAGAGCAATACAATGGCCCCGTACCACAGCACAGCCTAGAAGGACACAGACCCGTCATTGATGGCAAAGTAATTAGTGGGATTAGTGGGAAGATGGAAATTTAAGGAGGGAGTTATTTAGGCGCCAATGGCAACGTCTAGAATAGGAAATAATGGGGGAAAAAGAGAGAAGAACTGGGCTATGATCAGACCACGAGATAGGGTTTAGGGAGACACCAGAAAGCATACAAACCATAGGGAGGTTACCAAAGAAATAGTCGATACGGGTATGAAGTTTGTGAGGGTAGGAGTAAAAAGTAAAGTAACAATAAAATACCAAGCTTAACTATAACAAGGCATCAATGCATCAATGTGGCATCAATATGCAATTCCAATGGGAAGGCAACCAGACATGATCCCATCGGGGAGAAGGGATGGGCAAAACAGGGATAGTCCCAATAATCCACAGTAGAAGTCCTCAAGGTAGATCAGGAGCAGGGCTCCGCTGTCCCTGAGGGGCGATCTTCCTTCCAGTAGCAGAGCGCTTGGCCCGGAGAGGGTGCCACACAGGGGGCAGAGGGGGAGGTGGAGGTGAGAGACCCCAGTCCATAAGTTGCGGGACAGGTAAGTCCAGGGCAGAACAGAAGGCCGGAAGGTCAGAGTAGGCACGCAGAACATCGGAGCGTCCATCTTTGCGGGCATGTAGAGCAAATGGGAAGGACCACCTGTATGGGATCTGGTGAGAGCGGAGGACCACTAGGAGGGGCTGAAGCATCCGTCGTTTCCACAGGGTCCCCCAGGACAAGTCCTGGTACAGCTGTATTGGAGCACCATCAAAGTCAAGTTGCCACCGGAACCTGGCCTTAGCTATGATCGCTTCCTTCAGTTGAAAGTCCGCAAAGCAGCAAATGACGTCCCTCGTGGGACCATTAGAGGGTTTCAGGCAGAGAGCATTGTGGGCACGCTCAAGTTTAATCTGGCGAGATGGAGGTTCACCCAGAATCATATTAAATATTGCTTCCAGCTTAATATGGAGGTCTTCCGCCTGGGTCGCCTCAGGGAGGCCACGACTGCAGATGTTATTACCTCAGGCCCCTGTTATCCAGGTCTTCCACGTGGTCATGGAGATCGCTGAGAAAGTCGGACTGAGAAGTAATGGTAGACTGTATTATGAAAAATAGAAAAACAGACAGACCGATGCACATCTAAGCGTAATTATCCTTATTAAAGGAGATGGAGTAAGACATAGGCATAAATGTACTCACCTATATGTGCTGCGCTATGAGCACAACACCACAGCTTGCTTCTTCCCACAGTGAGTGGTATATGGAGGAGTGCAGCCTGCACTGATCCCGTGTCCAGCAGATGGAAGACGGTCAGGTAAATTCAGGTAGTGGAAGGAGGTCTCCCGGAAAATTAGTGCAGTCAGCGGCGCTCTCCTCCCAGTATGGAAGGGTTTTTAAATAATACCCGGCAAGGTACGGACTTGATAAAATAACAAACAGTTTATTTTACAAAGGCAAACGAACAATGCATTTCGAGGGGCGGGACCCCCTCTTCGTCAGGTTCTCATCCTGATGAAGAGGGGGTCCCGCCCCTAGAAACGCGTTGTTCGTTTGCCTTTGTAAAATAAACTGTTTGTTATTTTATTAAGTCCGTACCTTGCCGGGTATTATTTAAAAACCCTTCCATACTGGGAGGAGAGCGCTGCTGACTGCACTAATTTTCCGGGAGACCTCCTTCCACTACCTGAATGGTAGACTGTAGGCGTGCAATATAGGCCCTGGTGGTATCATTGTCTTCCTCAAGCTCCTCAACCCTATCAGAGACATGTTGAAGATCCTGAGGGAGAGAGGAGATTTCAGCCCTGCAAGTGTCCTTGACTTCAGAAATAAGGGAGCGAAAGTCCTCTTTAGTAGGGATCTTTGAGAGAAGCTGACTCCAGTCAGGAGGAAAAGGCAGAGGCATTTATTCTTCTTGTCCTATGTCTGTATAAAATAAAGGTGAAACTCGAAAAATTTGGATATCGTTCAAAAGTCCATTGTATTTCATTAATGCAACTTAAAATGAAAGGAAGCAAGAAGTGCTCCAAAATCTCCTGGTAGATGGATGCATTGACCCTGGACTTAATGAAGCACAGTGGACCAACACTGGCAGGTGACATGGCTCCCCAAATCATAGTAATTGGGGGGGGGGGGGGGACTTTGGGGTTTTCATGAGCTGTATGACAAATCACGTCTTGAACTATCTTACTTTGCATGTAATGAGTCTCTCTCATATATTAGTTTCACCTTTTAAGTTGCATTACTAAAAGAACTTAACTTTTCATGATATTAAAATTTTTCGAGTTTCAACTGTACATATTATATACATACAGTGGGGATCAAAAGTTTGGGCACCCCAGGTGAAAATTTTTGTTAATGTGCAAAAAGAAGCCAAGGAAAGATGGAAAAATTTCCAAAAGACATCAAATTACAGATTAGACATTCTTATAATAAATATGTCAACAAAAGTTAGATTTTATTTCCATCATTTACACTTTCAAAATAACAGAAAACAAAAAAATGGCGTCTGCAAAAGTTTGGGCACCCTGCAGAGTTAATATCTTGTACTGCCCCCTTTAGCAAGTATCACAGCTTGTAAACGCTTTTTGTAGCCAGCCAAGATACTTTCAATTCTTGTTTGAGGTATCTTTGCCCATTCTTCCTTACAAAAGTCTTCCAGTTCTTTGAGATTTCTGGACTGTCTGTCACGCACTGCTCTTTTAAGGTCTATCCACAGATTTTCAATTATGTTGAGGTCAGGAGATTGTGAAGGCCATGGCAAAACCTTCAGTTTACACCTCTTGATGAAATCCCTGTGGATTTTGAGGTGTGTTTAGGATCATTATCCATATGTAGAAGCCATCCTCTCTTTAACTTCAGCTTTTTCACAGATGGCATCAAGTTAGCATCCAAAATTTGCTGAAATTTAATTGAATCCATTTTTCCTTCTACTCGTGAGAAGTTCCCTGTGCCACTGGCTGCAATACAACCCCAAAGCATGATTGCTCCACCCCCATGCTTAACAGTTGGACAGAGGTTCTTTTCATTAAATTCTGTTCCCCTTCTTCTCCAAACGTACCTTTGCTCATTCCGGCCATAAAGTTCAATTTTAACCTCATCGGTCAACAGAACTTGTTTCCAAAATGCATCAGGCTTGTCTATATGTTCATTTGCAAAGTTCAAATGCTGATTTTTGTGGTAAGGACGTAGAAGAGGTTTTCTTCTGATGACTCTTCCATGAAGACCATATTTGTACAAGTATCTCTTTATAGTGGAATAGTGTACCACATCTCCAGTGTCTGCCAGATCTTTCTGGAGGGATTGTGCAGTCAAACGTGGGTTTTGAATTGTTTTTCTCACAATCCTGCGAGCTGTTCTGTCTGATATTTTTCTTGGTCTTCCAGATCTTGCTTTAACTTCCACTGTTCCTGATGACTGTAATTTCTTAACCCGTACAGGACCTAGGGCGTATGCATACACCTTCTGTACCTGGGTCTTAAGGACCCAGGGCGTACAGGTACGCCCGTGGGAATTCCGGTCCTTGCCGCGCGCCGGGCAGGGATCGGACTGGGGTGACTGCTGATATCAATCAACAGGCACCCCGCGCAAATGCCGAGGGGGGTCCTCAGACCACCCCATGTCGGCGATCGGCGCAAATCGCAAGTGAAATCGCACTTGTGATTTGGGCAATTCCGGGTCTTACGGGTCACGTGTGACCCGATGACCCGGAGATACAAGGTGATCGGGGGTGTAGAATACACCCCCTATCACCTACTGTATCTATGGGGAGGTGGCGATTTCGCCACCCCCTCAAGAGAGCTGCTATTGGCTGGACGATCGTCCAGCCAATAGCAGCCGGCAGGGGAGGGGTTAAACGGCATCCTCTGCAGCGCTGACCGTTAGCTGGGTTCAGTCAGCGGTCAGAGCTGCAAGAGAAGCCAGGGACCCCCCCTCTGCCCGATCGGATCGCCTCAGGAGACCCGAAGATTCCCTAGATCAGGGACAGAATCAACAGAGGGAAAGATAGGGAAATACATGTAAATAAAGTTAAAAAAAAAAAAGTATAAAAAAAGTTAAAAAAATAAACCCCCCCCTGACCCCCTAATAGGGCTCAAGAGTACGCCTCATCTTTTTTTAGCGTGACCCGGGCCCTATTAGGGGTTCAGGGCGCTGCGATTTGCCCCCCCCCCCTTTTTTTTTGGGCCGCAGCGTTTGTTTTTTTTTGCACACATAACGGTGTGTGATTACTAATCACACACCGTTATACATAGTTACACCAAGCACTCACTACACACTCCCCCCCCCCCCCCACACACCCAAACCCCACCACCACCACCCCCCCCCCCTCCACTGTAGATAAAAGGCGATGGCTCGCCGGGCATTTTCGGTAGCGGAGGCATACGCTTTTCTTGCCTCCGAATCCGAATCTGCCAGTGAGTACGAGGAAGATCCAACATTCCTGTGTTCTTCCTTGTCCTCCTCATCATCTAGTAGTGATGATGAGCCCCCTGCACGGCGGCGGAGACGCCGCCTGGCGAGGCCACGCACCCCCGATGAAAGTGCCCCAGTGGCTGGCACTAGTGCGAGTGGTGATGCCGCTCATACTAGGAGTCCGACCCCCCAGGCGAATTTACCAGAGCTCCCTTCCGGTGAACCTGTCTGGAGACCCCCAGAGGGTTATCAGCCACGGGTACCGGAGTTTGTTGGCGACTCCAGAATCCGGATTGACACGGCTGGGTTCACTGAATTTGACTATTTCAGTTATTTTTTCAGTGACAGCCTGGTCAATCTAATGGTGGAGCAGACGAATCTGTACGCCAGGCAGTTCATCGCCCACCACCCAGATTCTTTTTTGGCCAGGTCCAATGAATGGTACGCCGTCAGTGCAGCAGAAATGAGGACATTTTGGGGCCTCTTGCTGCATATGGGCCTGGTCAAAAAGCCCAGTGTCAGACAGTACTGGAGCGGGGACATCCTATACCAGACCCCGCTGTACAGTATGGCCATGACACGTAAGCGGTTCGAGGCTATTTGGAAATGCCTTCATTATGCAGATAATGAGGCATGTCCACCCCGAGGTGATCCCGCCCATGACTGGCTTTACAAAGTGAGGCCGGTCATTGATCACTTTGGGGCCAAATTTTTGGAGGCCTACGTACCACTTAGGGAGCTTTCGGTTGATGGGTCTCTTATCAGTTTTAAGGGGAGACTCATCTTCCGCCAGTATATTCCCTCGAAGCGGGCGCGGTATAGCGTGAAGCTATATAAACTTTGTGAGAGTACCTCCGGGTACACTCTCAAGTTTAGGGTGTATGAGGGACGAGATTCCCGTATTGAACCCCCAGATTGTTCCCCCACTCTGGGTGTTAGCGGGAAAATCGTTTGGGACCTTATGTACCCATTGCTGGATAAGGGTTACCACGTGTACGTGGACAACTTTTATACCAGCATCCCTCTCTTCACATCCCTTGCCGCCAGATCGACGTCCGCTTGTGGGACCGTGCGGAGAAACCAGAGAGGCCTCCCTCTAAATTTGATCCAGACACCTATTCCCAAGGGTGAGTCCCGTGCCTTTACCTATGAAAACCTGTTGCTGGTCAAGTATAAGGATAAGAGGGATGTCCTTATGCTGACCACTATTCATGGTAACGGCAGCTCACCTGTCCCTGTGCGAGGTACCACAACAACGGTCCTCAAGCCTGATTGTATTCTGGACTACAATCAGTATATGGGGGGGAGTTGATCTCTCAGATCAAGTCCTCAAGCCATACATGGCCATGCGGAAAACACGTGTATGGTACAAAAAAGTTGCGGTCTACTTGGTGCAGGTTGCCATGTACAACTCTTTTGTACTGTACCGGAACGCTGGCAACACAGGGACATACCTCCAGTTCCAAGAAGAAGTCCTAAAGGTCCTGATCTTTGCTGACCGGGAAAGAACAGGCCGGACTTCCCAAGGAACTGGAGTAATAGGTGCCAGGATCGTCCAAGGCCAACACTTTCCAGGTGAGGTCCCCCACACTGGAAAGAAGGGACGATCCCAGAAAAAATGCAGAGTGTGTAACAGGAGGGGGATAAGGAAGGACACCACCACTCAGTGTGACACTTGCCCCGATCATCCGGGCCTCTGCATTAAGGACTGCTTCAGGGAGTATCACACTTCCATGGAGTACTAAATTTTCCCTCTTCATTAAAATTTTCCATAATTTCACCCCAATGTACCAAGTCCAGAGTACATTCCAAATTTTAACCCCATAAAACCACTAAATTGCCCAAAAAAACTATTTCATAAAAAAATAAAAATAAAAACTGAGTCATGGGTCCAAAATCCAAAAATCCAAAAATGGGTCATGGGTCACTGAGTCACTATCATCGGGGACTTTTTATGTTGCCTCAAATGCGCAGCGCTCTCTCTCTCCACCTGAGCGGGGTGCGCATTTGAGGCAACAGGTTAGGGACGGCCACACACGTCACATTCCCAGAATGATGATTCAGAGCATAGGGTTTGGGGTGGGCATATTTTTTTTAGTTTTGGCTATGCTCTGGGTCATCATTCTGGGAACATATCCTGTTTTATAATTTTATGTCCCACTGTACCCCTTGTTAGTTATTAGTGTACCCCATATAATGCCCCTTGAGGGGGGGTCCCACTGTTCTGGCTCCATAGGCAGCTGTCTAGAAGCTCCAGGCCCCTGACTGCCCTCCTGTTCCTCCGTGACCAGTGAGCAGAACCGATCAACACCCAGATATGAGTTATGTCCTTACTCCAAAGAAATGTATTTACAAATGTTTTTATTTTTTTTTTGCTGTTCTGGCACTAAATGTGACATGCCCCCCCATTTCAGCAAAATGTGACTCCTTCTCTTCTGAGCATTGTAGTGCGCCAGCAGAGCCCTTGACATCCTTACATGGGGTACTTTCATACCCAGAAGAGATGGGGTTACACATTTTGGGGGACATTTTCTTCTATTACACCTTGTAAGAATGTAAAGTTTTGAGAAAAACAGCATTTTAGTAAAAAAAATAAAAAATTCATTAATTTACACATCCAAAGTCGTCAAACACCTGTGGGGTGTTAAGGCTCACGGTACCCCTTGTTACGTTCCTTGAGGGGTGTAGTTTCCAAAATAGTATGCAATGTGTTTTTTTTTTTTGCTGTCCTGGCACCATAGGGGCTTCCTAAATGGGACATGCCTCCCCAAAAACCATTTCAGCAAAATTAGATTTGCAAAAGCCAAATAGGACTCCTTTTCTTCTGAGCATTGTAGTGCGCCAACAGAGTGCTTGACATCCACATTTGTGGTGTTTCCATACTCAGAAGAGATAGGGTTACAAATTTTGGTGGGCATTTTCTCCTATTACCGCTTGTAAAAATGTAAAATTTGGGGGGAAACTAGCATTTTAGTGGAAAAAAAATTTAAAATAATTTACACATCCAACTTTAACGAAAAGTCGTGAAACACCTGTGGGGTGTTAAGGCTCACTGTACCCCTTGTTACGTTCCTTGAGGGGTGTAGTTTTCAAAATAGTATGCCATGTTGGTTTCTTTTTTGCTGTCCTGGCACCATAGGGGCTTCCTAAATGGGACATGCCCCCCAAAACCATTTCAGCAAAATTAGATTTGCAAAAGCCAAATAGGACTCCTTCTCTTCTGAGCATTGTAGTGCGCCAATAGAGTGCTTGACATCCACATTTGTGGTGTTTCCATACTCAGAAGAGATGGGGTTACAAATTTTGGTGTGCATTTTCTCCTATTACCCCTTATAAAAATGTAACATTTGGGGGGAAACTAGCATTTTAGTGAAGAAAAAAAAAATCATTTACACATCCAACTTTAACGAAAAGTGGTAAAACACCTGTGGCGTGTTAAGGCTCACTGTACCTCTTGTTATGTTCCTTGGGGGGTGTAGTTTTCAAAATAGTATGCCATGTTGGTTTTTTTTTGCTGTCCTGGCACCATAGAGGCTTCCTAAATGGGACATGCCCCCCCAAAACCATTTCAGCAAAATTTGATTTGCAAAAGCCAAATATGACTCCTTTTCTTCTGAGCATTGTAGTGCGCCCGCAGTGCACTTGACCTCCACATATGTGGTGTTTCCATACTCAGAAGAGATGGGGTTACACATTTTGGGGGGCATTTTCTCCTATTAACCCTTTTAAAAATTTTAAATTTGGGGGAAAACTAGAATTTTAGTGGGAAAAAAAAAGAAAATCATTTACACATCCAACTTTAACGAAAAGTCGTGAAACCCCTGTGGGGTGTTAAGGCTCACTGGACCCCTTGTTACGTTCCTTTAGGGGTGTAGTTTCCAAAATAGTATGCCATGTGTTTTTTTTTTTTTGCTGTCCTGACACCATAGGGGCTTCCTAAATGCAACATGCCCCCAAAAACCATTTCAGAAAAACTCACTCTCCAAAATCCCTCTGTCGCTCCTTCCCTTCTGAGCCCTCTAGTGCACCCGCCGAACACTTGACATACACATATGAGGTATTTCCTTACTCGAGAGAAATTGGGTTACACATTTTAGGAAGATTTCTCTCCTTTTACCCCTTGTAAAAATTCAAAAAATGGGTCTACAAGAACATGCGAGTGTAAAAAATGAAGATTTTGAATTTTCTCCTTCAATTTGCTGCTATTCCTGTGAAACACCTAAAGAGTTAACAAACCTTTTGAATGTCATTTTGAATACTTTGAGGGGTGCAGTTTTTATAATGGGGTCATTTGTGGGGCATTTCGAATATAAAAGCCCTTTAAATCCTCTTCAAAACAGAACTGGTCCCTGAAAAATTTCGATTTTGAAAATTTTGTGAAAAATTGGAAAATTGCTGCTATACTTTGAAGCGCTCTGGTGTCTTCCAAAAGTAAAAACATGTCAACTTTATGATGCAATCATAAAGTAGACATGTTGTATATGTGAATTAATATATAATTTATTTGGAATATTCATTTTTCTTATAAGCAGAGAGCTTCAAAGTTAAAAAAATGCAAAATTTTCAATTTTTTCATCAAATTTTTGAATTTTTCACCAAGAAACGATGCAAGTATCAACAAAATTTTACCACTAATATAGAGTAGAATATGTCACGAAAAAACAATCTTGGAATCAGAATGAAAGGTAAAAGCATCCCAGAGTTATTAATGCTTAAAGTGAAAGTGGTCAGATGTTCAAAAAATGGCCGGGTCCTACAGTGAAAATTGGCTGGGTACTTAAGGGGTTAATTACATTCCGAACAGAGGATATTGACATCTAAAAACGTTTTGCTATCTTCTTATAGCCTTCTCCAGCTTTGTGAGCGTCAACTATTTTCAGTTTCAGATTTCTAGACAACTGCTTAGAAGAACCCATGGTGCTGATTGTTGGGCCAAGGTCAGATGAGTCTGGGCATTTAAAACCTTTGAGATTGACATCACCTGGTCTTCCCAGATGATGATTGAGAACAATCCATGACACTGGCAGGTCTCAGCTTTGCAAAGGGGGCAGTGCATGCTGTAAATTCTACAGGGTTCACAAACTTTTGCAGACGCCATTTTTTCGTTTTCTGTTATTTTGAAAGTGTAAATGATGGAAATAAAATCTAACTTTTGTTGACATATTATAAGAATGTCTAATCTGTAACTTGATGCCTTTTGGAGATTTTTCCATCTTTCCTTGGCTTCTTTATGCACATTAATACAAATTTTTACCTGGGGTGCCCAAACTTTTGATCTCCACTGTATAATTGTCAATAAAATGCATTCATCTAATCTATTTATCTTAACTGGAGTGCCATGGATCTATAATGATTTCTGGGTTCAGGAACCCTTTCGACAAAGCACCCCCACTAGAACGAGAAATTCAGAACCATTTGTCTGAACATTAAAATAATAGTATGTCATAGACAGGAAGGTTTATTAGGGAGAAATGAAAGGGGTACTTCGGTGGAAAAATTTTTTTTTGTAAATTACTTCTATTAAAAAATCTTAATCCTTCCAGTACTTATTAGCTGCTGAACACTACAGGGGACATTATTTTCTTTTTGGAACACAGTGCTCTCTGCTGACATCTCTGTCCATTTTAGGAACTGTCCAGAGCAGCATGTGTTTGCTATGGGGATTTTCTCCTACTCTGGACAGTTCTTAAAATGGACAGAGATGTCAGCAGAGAGCACTGTGCTCGTAATGTCAGCAGAGAGCTCTCCGTTCCAAAAAGAAAACAATTTCCTTTGTAGTATTCAGCAGCTAATAAGTACTGGAAGATTAAGATTTTTTAATTAGAAGTAATTTACAAATCTGTTTAACTTTCTGGCACCAGTTGATAAAAAAAAAAAAAAGTTTTTCACCAGAGTACCTCTTTAATACTACAGTAGTACCAATTCCCAAATTATTCTTATTCACATAAGATTCTCAGGTAATATTATTATAATCAGGGGGATTGGCCAATCTTTTATTTTGCAAACTTTACACTCTTCTTGGTCACTGTGAATCTTATTTGTCTTATATCATTAAGTTTTATGAAACATATGACATTGTAAGCGTATGTTTTTATAAATAACATAAATAGAAAATGACATCTGCGTTACTTTATTTCAGCTGCATTGAGCATAGGACCAGGAAATTTCACAGTGGAGAATGTTACTGCCAACTCAATTCTCCTGAAATGGGATGCGTTTGATCTTGATGAATGTCAAAAGATTTTACAGAACTGGATTATTAACAAAAAAGACCATGAAACCAATGACTCAAAAGGTAGTTTATTATATTTATGTTAAAAGGATATGTCCACAGGTTTTATACAGCGTCTATACAGTGGTAAAGTAAATTGTTATGTTTTACAAAAGTTATGTTTCACTTCAATAGATACAACAGCTGACACATGCCCATCATGCCCATATGCAAATATTTATATATCAGTATAAATTCACTGTAAAGAGAAATTCAAATATCTGCAGTCCAAAAAGAGTTGTCCCGAGAATACTGCAAAAATGATCAACCTATAAACTACAGTAAGCCGTTTTAATTTAAGTGAGATTGTTATGTTAAGTAAAAGGCAAAAAAAAACATGAAATTTGCTCATAATAGAATAAAAAGGCTTTCCAAGTTCCATGATGCTGTCAATTTGTTCTATCAATTATTGGGAATTACAATAATTGGACCCCTACCAATTGGTACAATAATTGGACCCCTACTCATGGCACATCTTAGAGATGTGGTATATCCTAGAGATATGACATCAGTGTTTTTTAGTGGACAACACATTTTATTTAATTCCGACTCTGACATAAATTTTACTGAATATATCAGTGTTATTCCTAAATATGACCAAGAAATCAAATTCTAAGTATTTTAGCATTTTGGATCTGTTATTATTAGTGTTGCTTGCGAATATTCGCAATTCGAATTTTAATCGCGAATATCGCATATTCGCGAATTAGCAAATATTGCGAATATAGCACTATATATTCGTAACTCCGAATATACATTTATTTTTGCATATGCGAAAATTTATGCGCATATGCGCATATTCGCGAATATTGAGCTCTCCCTTATTTACTGGTATAGGGAACTATGACTAGGGCATTAACTCTGTGATTTTTTTGCCTATTGAAGCCAATAGGCCCATTGTGGTCTATGTGGGTCTCACGGCATGTAAAACAGTAAGATAAGCAGGACTGTCTCGGCAGCACAGTGGATGGGAGACCACCACTGGTTTGAGTCCTGGGGTGGGACAGAGAGTTACAGTGTTTCTGAGTTGCCAATAGCAACCAATCAGATTGCTTCCTTCATTTTTCAGAGGCCTTTTCAAAAATGAAAGAAGCAATCTGATTGGTTGCTATGGGCAACTGCACAACTCTTTCTCTACACAGGTTTTGATGAATCTCCCCCATAGAGGGAGATTAATCAAAACCTGTATAGAGGAAAAATTTCTGAGTTGCCCATAGCAACCAATCAGATCACTTCTTTCCTTTTTCAGAGGCCTTTTCAAAAATGAAGGAAGCAATCTGATTGGTTGCTATGGGCAACTCAGAAACTTTTCCAGGAAAAGAAGCTGAGTTGCCCATAGCAACCAATCAGATCGCTTCTTTCATTTTGCAGAGGCCTTGTGAAAAAAGCAATGTGATTGGTTGCTATGAGCAACTCAGCAGCTTTTCCAGGAAAGTAAAGTTTAACCACAACACTGTAACACTGTAACACACCCCGGGACTCGAACCAGTTGTGGTCTCCTATTCCACTGTGCTGCCGAGACGATCCTGCTTATCTTACTGTTTTACATGCCATGAGATCCCCATAGACCACAATGGGCCTATTGGTTTCAATGGGCAAAAAATCACAGAGTTAATGCACTAGTCATAGTTCCCTATACCATTAAAGAAGGGAGGGCTCAATATTCGCAAATATGCGCATATATTTTTGCATATGCGCAAAAAAACGAAAAACGAATATAACGAATATGCGAATTTCGCGAATATATGACGAATATTCGTCCATATATTTGCAAAATATCACGAATTTGAATATGGCCTATGCCACTCATCACTAGTTATTATGGAGAGTAAAAATGTATGTTGCAAATATTAACCCCTTAAGGACTCAGTTTTTCAATTTTCCACCTAAAAATCCATATTATGGCTTATTTTTTGCGTCACCAATTCTACTTTGCAGAGACATTAGTCATCTTACCCAAAAATTCACAACGAAACGGGAAAACAAATCATTGTGCAACAAAATTGAAGAAAAAACGCCATTTTGTAAATTTTGGGGGCTTCCGTTTCTACACAGTGCATATTTAGGTAAAAATGACACCTTATCATTATTCTGTAGGTCCATACGGTTAAAATGATAACCTTCTTATATAGGTTTGATTTTGTCGTACTTCTGGAAAAAATCATGACTACATGCAGGAAAATTTATAAAAAGGTCATCTTCTGACCCCTATTACATTTTTATTTTTCCACATACAGGGCGGTATGAGGACTCATTTTTTGCTCCGTGATCTGAAGTTTTTATTGGTACAATTTTTGTTTTGATCGGACTTTTTTATCACTTTTTATTCATTTTTTAATGGTATAAAAAGTGACCAAAAATACGCTTTTTTGGACTTTGGAATTTTTTTGCGCGTACGCCATTGACCATGCGGTTTAATTAATGATATATTTTTATAGTTCGGACATTTTCGCATGCGGCGATACCACATATGTTTATTTTATTTTTTATTTACACTTTTATTTTTTTATGGGAAAAGGGGGGTGATTCAAACTTTTATTAGGGAAGGGGTTAAATGACCTTTATTAACACTTTTTTTTTACTTTTTTTTGCAGTTTTATAGGTCCCATAGGGACCTATAACACTGCACACACTGATCTCCTATGCTGATCACTGGCGTGTATTAACACGCCTGTGATCAGTGTTATCAGCGCTTGACTGCTCCTGCCTGAATCTCAGGCACGGAGCAGTCATTCGTCGATCGGACACCGAGGAGGCAGATAAGGGCCCTCCCGGTGTCCTGTAAGCTGTTCGGGACGCCGCGGCGGTCCCGAACAGCCCGACTGACTAGCCGGGATACTTTCACTTCTAAAGGGCTAATACCGCACATTGCCGTGATCGGCGATGTGTGGTATTAGCCGCGGGTCCCGGCCGTTGATGAGTGCCGGGACCGACACGATGTGATATCGCGGGAGCCGGCGCGGGACGTAAATATACGTCCTGCGTCGTTAAGGGGTTAAAGGGGTACTCCCGTGGAAAACTTTTTTTTTTAAATCAACTGGTGCCAGAAAGTTAAACAGATTTGTAAATTACTTCTATTAACCCCTTAAGGACCGGAGGTTTTTCCGTTTTTGCATTTTCGTTTTTTGCTCCTTGCCTTTAAAAAATCATAACTCTTTCAAATTTACACCTAAAAATCCATATGATGGCTTATTTTTTGCGCCACCAATTCTACTTTGTAATGACGTCAGTCATTTTGCCCAAAAATCTATGGTGAAGCGGGAAAAAAAATCATTGTGCGACAAAATTGAAAAAAAAAAACGCTGTTTTGTAACTTTTGGGGGCTTCCGTTTCTACGTAGTACATTTTTCGGTAAAAATGACACCTGATATGTATTCTGAAGGTCCATACGATTAAAATGATACCCTACTTATGTAGGTTTGATTTTGTCGGACTTTTGGAAAAAATCATAACTACATGCAGGAAAATTAATACGTTTAAAATTGTCATCTTCTGACCCCTATAACTTTTTTATTCTTCCGTGTATGGGGCGGTATGAGGGCTCATTTTTTGCGCCGTGATCTGAAGTTTTTAACGGTACCATTTTTGCATTGATAGGACTTATTGATCACTTTTTATTCATTTTTAAATGATATAAAAAGTGACCAAAAATGCACTATTTTGGACTTTGGAATTTTTTTGCGCGCACGCCATTGACCGAGCGGTTTAATTAATGATATATTTTTATAATTCGGACATTTCCGCACGCGGTGATACCACATATGTTTATTTTTATTTTTATTTACACTGTGTTTTTTTTTTTATTGGAAAAGGGGGGTGATTCAAACTTTTAATAGGGGAGGAGTTAAATGATCTTTATTCACTTTTTTTTTTCACTTTTTTTTTGCAGTGTTATAGGTCCCATAGGGACCTATAACACTGCATACACTGATCTTCTATGTTGATCACTGGTTTCTCATAAGAAACCAGTGATCAACGATTCTGCCGCATGACTGCTCATGCCTGGATCTCAGGCACTGAGCAGTCATTCGGCGATCGGACAGCGAGGAGGCAGGAAGGGGCCCTCCCGCTGTCCTGTCAGCTGTTCGGGATGCCGCGATTAGCCGCGGCTATCCCGAACAGCCCGACTGAGCTAGCCGGGAACTTTCACTTTCACTTTTAGCCGCGCGGCTCAGCTTTGAGCGCGCGGCTAAAGGGTTAATAGCGCGCGGCGCCGCGATCGGCGCTGCGCGCTATTAGAGGCGGGTCCCGGCTTCACTATGACGCCGGGCCCGCCATGATATGACGCGGGGTTACTGTGTAACCCCGCGTTATATCAGAAGAGCAGGACCAATGACGTACCGGTACGTCCTTGGTCCTTAAGGGGTTAAAAAAACTTAATCCTTCCAGTACTTTTTAGGGGCTGTATATTACAGATGAAATGCTTATCTTTTTAGATTTCTCTGATGTCACGACCACAGTTCTCTCTGCTGACCTCTGCTGTCCATTTTAGGAACTGTCCAGAGCAGCATATGTTTGCTATGGGGATTTTCTCCTGCTCTGGACAGTTCCTAAAATGGACAGCAGAGGTCAGCAGAGAGCACTGTGGTCATGACATCAGAGAAATCTGAAAAGATAAGCATTTCCTCTGTAGTTTATACCCCCTAAAAAGTACTGGAAGGATTACGATTTTTCAATAGAAGTAATTTACAAATCTGTTTAACTTTCCGGCACCAGTTTTCCACGGGAGTACCCCTTTAACCCGATAACGACCATGGACGTCTATACTCGTCCAATGGCCATTACCGGGGTATGACGCGGGCACCCGACTCGAGCCCGCGTCATACCGGCCAGCCCCCAGCTGATTCCTGTAGCTGGGGGCCGGCGTTAATAGCCGACATGCGGCGATAGCCGTGGCCGACTATTACCCTTTAGATCGCCGTTGTCAAAGTTGACAGCGGCGTCTAAAGGTGCCTGTATTAAGTCCCTGGTGGTCCAGTGGGGTGTATCGACCGCCCCCCCGCAGCGCGATCGCGGGGGAGCGATCCACTACTGAGGTAGCCTGAGGGCTTACCTCTCCTGCTGCGGCGGCTCCGGCTCTCTGAATGATAAAGCCTGGCAGGACCAGGCTTTATCAATCGAGCGCAAAGCACACAGATCATTGTGGTTTTATGAAACCACATTGATATGTATGAGGAATCTAATGATTCCTCCTAAAAGTCCCCTAAGGGAACTAAAAGTGTAAAAAAAAAAAAGTTTAAAAAAAGTTTAAAAACACACACATTAACCCCTTCCTTGTTAAAAGTTTAAATCACCCCCCTTTTCCCAAATTCCATATTAAAAATTAGTAACCATAATACAAATAAACATATGTGGTATCGCCGTGTGCGTAAATGTCTGAACTATAAAAATATATCATTAATTAAACCGCACGGTCAATGGCGTACACGCAAAAAAATCCAAAGTCCAAAATAGCGTATTTTTGGTCACTTTTCATACCATAAAAAAAGGAATAAAAAGCGATCAAGAAGTCCAATGAAAATAAAAATGGTACCGATTAAAACTTCAGATAACGGCGCAAAAAATTAGCCCTCAAACCACCCTGTACATGGAAAAATAAAAAAGTTATAGGGGTCAGAATAGGACAATTTTAAATGTATAAATTTTCCTGCATGTAGTTATGATTTTTTCCAGAAGTACGACGAAATCAAACCTATATAAGTAGGGTATCATTTTAATTGTATGGACCTACAGAATAAAGATAAAGTGTCATTTTTACCGAAAAATGTACTGCCTAGAAACAGAAGCCCCCAAAATTTACAAAATGGTGTTTTTTCTTCAATTTTGTCGCACAATGATTTTTTTTTCCATTTCGCCATAAATGTTTGTGTAAAATGACTGATGTCATTCCAAAGTAGAATTGGTGGCGCAAAAAATAAGCCCTCATATGGATTTTTAGGTGCAAAATTTAAAGGGTTATGATTTTTAAAAGGTAAGGAGGAAAAAACAAAAGTGTAAAAACAGAAAAATGCTTGTTCCTTAAGGGGTTAAAGGGAATCTGTTAGCTGTAGATCACGCTCACAGCTGAAGTGTCAAAGAGGCTGTGCTGAGCCTCCTCCTCCCCCACCTCTTCCTGTTGTGACTGACTAAAGTATAAGATTCCTCTTCCAGCACTGAGCTGTGTATATCAATCAAGAAAATGGAGAGTGGTAGGCATCACCTCTTTAACACTTTAGCTGTACGTATAAACTATAGCTAACAGATACCCTTTCAGATACAGTGGTCCCTCAACATACGATGGTAATTCGTTCCAAACGACCCATCGTTTGTCGAATCCATCGTATGTTGAGGGATCCGTGCAATGTAAAGTATAGGCATCTGTACTCACCTGTCCCCGTCGCTCCGGACCAGGTCCTCACCACTCCTGATGCTGTCCCAGGGGCTCCCGATGCTGTCCCGCAGCTCCGGTGTCTTCTTCGCGATCCTCCGGTGTCTTGCGCATCTTCTGCAGGGTCCGGGCCTTGCTTTCCGGTGACGTTATTACGCTGCTGCGCCGGTGCGGCGTGCGTAGTGACGTAATAACGACGCCGGAAAGCAAGGCCCGGACCCTGGAGAAGATGCGCAAGACAACGGAGGATCGCGAAGTGGACCCGGAGCAGCGGGGATAGGTAAGTGAACCTGCTGGGGCACATTACACAGCAGCTTAAGCATTTTGCGCTGTCGGATAGCAGTTAATGCGATGGCCCCGACATATAAAAGCATCGTATGTCGATGCTGAAATCGACATGCGATGGCCTCTGAGAGGCCATCGTATGTCGATTTTATCATATGTCGGGGCCATCGTAGGTCGGGGGGTTACTGTATCTAGAAACATTTTCATTATTGCTATGTGGGTGACATTATGCAATGTAATGGTACATAATGCTTAGCTTTCCTGTATATTTTTCTGTTTTGCTTTACAATGTTTATGTCATTATTTTAGAGATATATGAAAACTCATCTGTGACTCGGTACCTTGTGGAAAGATCATCTCCTGGGTATAATTACACCTTTGAGGTTAAGGGAATTACTATCTTTGGAGAGCAAACAGGAACCAGTGTTAAATCTGTATACAGTCCTTGGACAGGTAAACAATATAATACAAATCAGACACAATGTATTATAGGAACATATTAAATTTACATTAAATTTAAATACATTTTAAAATGTTTCCAGACATGGGACATTTACCGTATTTTTCACCCTATAGGACGCACCGGCGTATAAGACGCACCCAATTTATAGGTACAAAATCTAACAAAATAAAGATTTTGAACCCAATAGTGGTCTTCAACCTGCGGAACTCCAGATGTTGCAAAACTACAACTCCCAGCATGTCCAGACAGCCGTTGGCTGTCCGGGCATGCTGGGAGTTGTAGTTTTGCAACATCTGGAGGTCCGCAGATTGAAGACCACTGCATAGGATTTAATATTCACGTGTCCCCGCCGCTCCGGACCCGTCACAGCTGCCTTGATTGTTGCTCCATCGCTGTCGCCGTGTCCCCGTCGCTCCGGAACGTCTCTGCTGCCGGCCGGGTATCCTCGCTCTCCGTCGCCGCCATCACATCGTTACGCACGCCGACGCACGTACGCAACGACGTGATGACGAGGAAGGAGAGCGCCGGCCATACAGGGGATCCCTGAATGGAGAAGACACCGAGGAGGCAGGTAAGGTCCCTCTCGGTGTCTTGTAAGCACTAACGGTGAAATCACGGCGGGCCCGAACAGCCCCACTGAACAGCCGGGTTAGTGTAACTTTCCCTTTAGACATGGCGGTCAGCTTTGAAGGGCTTTAGGGTTTTAGGGTTCCCTTTTAAAAAAAATATTTTTTAATTTGGTAGATAAAAAAGATGTTTATCACATACAAACTGTACTTTTTTTTCTTGTAGCTGAGAATACTAGTAAGAGTCTTCTTGGAAAAATCGTGGGGATTATTGCTGCCTTACTGTTTCTTGCTTTTATTCTCTTGCTTTCATGGTAAGATTTCTTTATAATAAAAAAAAATATATATATATATATATATATATATATATATATATATATATATATATAAAAAAAAAAAAAATATATATATATATATATATATATATATATATATATTAGTACTATAACTTCTGATCTATTACTATGTGCTCTATCTGTAGTTAAAATATATCAAATTTACCTACAATTTTTTTTTGTGGATTTGCTGTGGAAATTTTCAGCAACTAATCCGACTCATGTGAACTTACTCTTAAAGGGGTACTCCGGTGGCAAACAATTTTCATCAAGTTAAGCAGATTTGTAAATTACTTATATTTAAATATCTTAATCCTTCTCGTACTTATTAGCTGCTGTATGCTCCAGAGGAAGTTGTAGTAGTTATTTCCAGTTTGATCACAGTGCTCTCTGCTGACTCTTTATCCGTATCAGAAACTGTCCAGAGTACAAACAATTTCCCATAGCAAACCTCTCCTGCTCTGGACAGTTCTTGACATGGTCAGAGGTGTCAGCAGAGAAAACTGTGGTCAGACTGAAAAGAACTATACAACTTCCTGTGTAGCATACAGCAGCTGATAAGTACTGGAAGGATTAAGATTTTTTTTAATAGAAGTAATTTACAAATCTGTTTAACTTTCTGGCACCAGTTGATTTGAAGAAAAGTTGTTTCCCAGCGGAGTTCCCCTTTAAAGGCACTGTCCTAAACTAGGTTTTATAATGTGTCATAAAAGTCAGATTGGTGGGGATCTGGCAACTTCAGGGGGTCTGACCCAAATAATTAGCCACTCCCAGATGAACATTTGCAATGATTGGAATAGGCCCAATGATGCTAGTAAGTATCCAGTTTCCCAAAAAAAACTCATTATGGTCTACAGTGTGCTTGTATATTGCCTCTGTGCCCCTCAGATGTCCTCCCCATTGTCACTTTACATTGAACCGTGATACTGGTGTCACTTCTTATAATGCTGATCATGTATAACAATTCACCAAGCATGTTTATGGACATCAACCAGCTTTCAGTGTTGAAAAGGCCTTTGGCAAAAGATTCCAGCTTTCATTTTTCAGAGGCAATCAATTTTTATAATCACATATGAGAGCTTGAGTTTTAGATTAGTATGTTTATTCCATATAGATACTATATTGTTCCATTGCACAACACATGCATGTATGTATACCATAAATTCAAAAGTTCTTATCAGCAATATATTAATCGTGTTGTTTTATTTCAGGCGCCAAATAAAACAATACACATGTCAAGACCTTCCGAATCCCAGCAACAGTACTGCAGCAACATTTCCTCCTAGTGATAATAAACATGTATGTATTCTATTTACAAACTGTTTTTAGAAATATACTTAAAAAAAAACTAAGGAGTGTATGGTGTACTACAGTGTTTCTCAACCAGTGTGCCTCCAGCTGATACGAAACTACAATGCCCAGCATTCCCTGGAGAGGTTTGCTATGGGAAGGTTTGCTATGGGGATTTGCTCCTACTCTGGTCAGTTCCTGAGACAGACAGAGGTGTCAGCAGAGTCAGCACTGTTATCAGACAGAAAATAACAACTCAACTTAAACAGCTGATAAGTACTGGTAGGATTAAGATTTTTTAATAGAAGTAATTTATAAATCTGTTTAACTTTCTGGAGCCAGTTGGAGTACCCCTTTATAACCAATTCAGTTAAAAATTCCCATTGATTTCTACTCTCTATATTCAGTTTCTGTAGGCCTCCTTCACATTTTTTTTGTGCGTTTAAAAACAGTATGATTTCTATCCATTTATACAAATGTTTTTTGGGTAAAAAAAATACTTTTATTTTAACAGCAGTTTTTTCTTCTATTTTTTTAATGGCCTATACTGAAGCCTATAGAAAACTGTCCAAAAAACATCATACCTAGATTATGCTATGTTTTCAAGGGAAAAAACAACAAGGATACATAAAACACAAGTAAAATAAAATGCTGAACGTAAAACCATTGTTTGTAGAGCATTTTATATTTCCCTACTGGCTCTCAGCATACAACTGGTCATGGTATGTTTATATTACAAAAGCGAAAACAATAACAAGAAAGAAAGAAACAAGAAAAATTGCGGATGATAAAAAACAGTGTGTAAAAGAGATTTGCAGACAAAATTGTGAATATAAAATACATCTGTTAATTTTCCCATGGGCACTCTCAGATAGAAATTTTTATTAAAGAAAATTGCCTTTGAAAATCACTCCACTAGGAGTCCCCATACCCAGGGCCGGACCCGGTTGAAAAATCAGCCCTGGAACCCAACCAGCCCACATACTTAAAGGGGTACTCTGCTGCTAAACATCTTATCCCCCATCCAAAGGATAGGGGATAAGATGTAGATAGAGGGGGACCCTGCGCGATCTCTGCTGCAGCACCCCAGTCATTTGGTGCACGGAGCGAACTCTGCCGGATGACGGGCAATTAGAGCCGCCAAGCCCCCTCCATTCACGTCTATGGGAGGAAACGTGGCAGATAGGTACTAATCAAAGCTAATACCCAGCATTACAGGACTGCCAAAGTATGACACACATGAATGACATAGGAACATATAGAACAGATGGAAAATATGTGCCTTTATTGCTAAACCTTTGCACTAATTTAGGAAGATGTAAGTTATATACTCACCATATTGTCTTTGGTGGTAGATTACCAGCTATATCTAATAAGCATTTCTCCTCTCTGTGCAACATGTACAGCATAAAACCAGAAAAAAAGGGGTTACAGAGCAGGGCTGCCAGACTTATTCCCCCAGTGCAGTGAGTCAGCAGAGTAAGGGAGAAAGCACAGTGCAGGTAAGAGAGGGACACGTATCCACTTCTCAACATAATCAGACCACAGGTGTGCACGCAATGGGTGGCTTCCCTATGTCTATCTCAGGGCTCCGTCTCCTGAGTGTATTAAACCATATATATAGAAATAGACAGACTGGGAATTGCACTTAAAAAGTTCTTTATCTCCAAATTTATCCATGTACAAAACAGTAAAGAGATATACAGAACATAATCACCCGGTGCTCAATAGACTGCTCAGAGGTTATTCCACTCGGTGTCTTCAGAACCTTTCATCCCAGACTTGCTGCTTGTTGGACGGTGTGTTCCTGGCCATGTGGACGCTAATTCTGAGGGGGTGTGAAAACGCTCGCTAGCATGCGAGCTGCTGGACGTTTCAGGAGTCTCCTCCCTTTCTCAACATAGTTCCTGTGCACCCACCACCATACACTTATACAGGTACGTTCTCTCGCGAGAATTCATTTCTACATACAAAATATAAAATAATTAAAACCAGGATTCTGATCGGACAGTATTTATAAAAAGACATTGAAATTACAGCTTTCATTAATTCCCTTAGGTGCTAGAGAATCGAGACAGTGTATCCAAAAAACTTCTCTTTGATTTAATTTTTTCTTTATCTGTTCACTATTCATACCCTCTATTTCTTCCAGTATTAACCATTTTAGCTCACTTATCTGATGCCCATTCGTGACGAAATGTCTAGCCAGACTTGATTCCCCAAATTTCTCTTGACTATAATCTTCGGATACACTATCTCCATTCTCTGTTTTCTTCTTAAACAACCTGATGGAGCTTCTATGTTCATTTAGTCTAATTTTCATTGCACGAACTGTCTGTCCCACGTATGCCATTCCACATGGACATTTTAACATATAAATAACTTGTTTCAAATCGCATGTATGAAAACCTTTTAATTTAATTTTATTCCCACGTGAAGGATATATTACATTATCACCCCTAATTATACTGTTACAATTTTGGCATGATCTACAAGGGAACGTCCCCACTTTCTGTGTTCTTAAAAATGATTGTCTACTCTCCTTTTTCTCTGCTATATCTGCTCTAATCAAATGATTAGCTATAGATCTATTTTTTCTATATATAAATCTTGGTTTTTGTCTAAACATACTTCCATATTTTTCATCTGCTTTAAGTAAATTCCAATATTTGTTTACCACCCTCTTTATCAACTTAGAGTGACCGTCATATGTCGACATATACGTAAAAAATTTTTCTTTATTTTTCTTCATCTTATTTTTCTTCCTTAGTTCTTCCCTAGAAATTTGATCTACCTCTACTGCTGTCTCAATTAATTATTTTTCCTCGTACCCTCTCTGTACAAACTTTTTAATTAACATCTCTTTATTTTTAACATATTCTGCTTCCGTACTACAAATTCGTTTAGCCCGTATCATTTGGCCTTTCGGTATTCCTCTAAACACTTGTGGAGCATGGCCACTATTCTTATGTAACAAATTATTACGGTCACTCTTTTTCGAAAAGAGGGTGGTTTCAAACCTATTTTTATCATAACGTATCTCAACATCTAGATAGTGTATAAGGTTTGGGCTATATTCACATGTGAACTCTATTAACGGATGGCAGCTATTCAAAAACTGCATATATATCATTAATTCCTCTGAGGTCCCTGTCCAAATAACAAAACAATCGTCCACATATCTTAACCATTTTTTGACGTGAGATGATAATGGGTATGCTGGAATAAATTTTTCTTCAAACTTACTCATGAAAATATTAGCAAAACTTGGTGCGACAGGGGACCCCATCGAAGTCCCCTGCCACTGCAAAAAGAAATCTTGTCCAAATCTAAAGTAATTTTTATATAGAATCAGTTCCAGCAGATCCACTATAAACTGTATCTGGGTATTACTTAGAGTAACATCCTTAATTAATTCCTCTTTTATACTCAATATTCCCTCATCCGTGGGAATATTGGTTTAAAGGCTTTTGATGTCTAAGGTACAGAGTAAAATATCACCATCTATTTTTACCTCATTTAGATGATCCAGGAATTCATTCGTGTCCTGTAGACAGTTCGGCAATTTCTTAACAATTTTTTGGAGATATGTATCCACATATACTGCTAAAGGGTATAGGACAGAGTCGACCCTCGAGACGATAGGTCGTCCAGAGAGTCGACTTATGTCTTTATGTATCTTCGGTAACAAATATAAAAGAGGGACACGATGATTGTTATTAATTAGTAATTCTTTTACATTCTTATCAATTATACCTTGGAAATAAGCTTCCTCTACTGTATTATCCACCTCTTTTTTAATCTCTTTTGTTGGATCATAATGTAACCTTTCATAAACAGTTTCAACATTTAATTGAGAATGTGCTTCTGACATATACAATTCTTTATCCTGAACAACCGTAGCTCCCTCCTTTATCTGCTTTTTTTATAATAACTGTAGTTTCCTTTTTTAACTCTTCTAACGCGATTTTTTCCTCTCTAGATAATTTCCATTTACTTCTATATTTCTCTTTATTCCATTCCTCTGTCACTTCTTTAATCACTACCCTTTGAAATGCTTCCAAAGTGCTGCAGTTCACACTCGGATCAAACTAACTTTTTTTTATTTAATTTACTCTTCAGTATATCAACTGTATTCAGTTCTCTATCTTTATCACTATTACCAAAATACATCCTGAGTCGAAGTGACCTGTAGAACTTATGGAAGTCAATCAAAAAATCAAAATTACTAACATTCTCAGAGGGTACAAAACCAAGTCCTTTGTTAATTATGTTTCTCTGGGCCACCGTTAATTCAACAGATGAAAGATTAACTAAGAGCTCACCATCTTCTGATATTGCTTCTTGTTGCGGGCTCTTGTATACATCCCTTCCATGTTTCCAATATCCCTTTTGTCTTTTCTTTTTCCTTTTTGTTGATTTCCTAAAAAATCTTGTCTAGGTTGCTGTTCACACATGTTGTTTAATTCGCTATCTGTAGAGCCATAATCAAAGGCATCAAACTCTCCTCGTTGCTCTCCTTGTGAATGACGATATTTACGTCTCTCATCTGCCCATGTATAAACTCTGTCCATCATATAATCTTTAGTATCTCTTTCAAATTTCGATAGTTTAACCTGTAAAATGGAAGATTTTAACTTATCGACATTATTTTTAATTTCTTGCTGCGTTTTCTCAATAACTTCTTGTTTCTCTTGTTTCTTATATTCTTCCTCAATCTCATTTAT
This sequence comes from Hyla sarda, assembly GCF_029499605.1. Lineage (NCBI taxonomy): Eukaryota > Metazoa > Chordata > Amphibia > Anura > Hylidae > Hyla > Hyla sarda. Next base: position 245,777,276 of record NC_079189.1, on the reverse strand, counting down.
CTCCTTCCTTATATCTTTAATTGATTGTTGTAAATGTTGTACTGTAAGGTACATAAGATCTAGGGAATGCTGGTTACACAATGCAAACCATTTTTGTTGGTATACCAAATCATCTTGCAATAACACTGGTGCGATCGGACTCCTAAGTCCACAAATATTGGAATTTACTTAAAGCAGATGAAAAATATGGAAGTATGTTTAGACAAAAACCAAGATTTATATATAGAAAAAATAGATCTATAGCTAATCATTTGATTAGAGCAGATGTAGCAGAAAAAAAGGAGAGTAGACAATCATTTTTAAGAACACAGAAAGTGGGGACGTTCCCTTGTAGATCATGCCAAAATTGTAACAGTATAATTAGGGGTGATAATGTAATACATCCTTCACATGGGAATAAAATTAAATTAAAAGGTTTTCATACATGCGATTTGAAACAAGTTATTTATATGTTAAAATGTCCATGTGGAATGGCATACATGGGACAGACAGTTCGTGCAATGAAAATTAGACTAAATGAACATAGACGCTCCATCAGGTTGTTTAAGAAGAAAACAGAGAATGGAGATAGTGTATCCGAAGATTATAGTTGAGAGAAATTTGGGGAAACGAGCCTGGCTAGACATTTCGTCACGAATGGGCATCAGATAAGTGAGCTAAAATGGTTAATACTGGAAGAAATAGAGGGTATGAATAGTGAACAGATAAAGAAAAAATTAAATCAAAGAGAAGTTTTTTGGATACACTGTCTCGATTCTCTAGCACCTAAGAGAATTAATGAAAGCTGTAATTTCAATGTCTTTTTTATAAATACTGTCCGATCAGAATCCTGGTTTTAATTATTTTATATTTTGTATGTAGAAATGAATTCTCGCGAGAGAACGTACCTGTATAAGTGTATGGTGGTGGGTGCACAGGAACTATGTTGAGAAAGGGAGGAGACTCCTGAAACGTCCAGCAGCTCGCATGCTAGCGAGCGTTTTCACACCCCCTCAGAATTAGCGTCCACATGGCCAGGAACACACCGTCCAACAAGCAGCAAGTCTGGGATGGAAGGTTCTGAAGACACCGAGTGGAATAACCTCTGAGCAGTCTATTGAGCACCGGGTGATTATGTTCTGTATATCTCTTTACTGTTTTGTACAGGTAAGAGAGGGACACACACCCTCCATCTGAGACAACTGAAAAGATAGTGAGCAACATTAATATGCAATTTGTTTTGTAAAATATGGTTGAAAAAGACACAAAAATGTACATGATCAAGATCTGACAGGAATGCATTAAGCTGGGTTGACACATATTATTCTCTACTCACTATTCTGATGATTAGTCTTTTTAGCCAAAACCAGTAGTGGATCTGATACAGAGGAAACTATAATGGAGATGTTTGACAACTTTTCTGTGATTTGAACCCATTCCTGGTTTTCCCTTAAAATACTGACTAAAATACTGTGTGTGTGCCCAGTCATAGTTTTATAGTCCTAAAGTGTTGCCTTCTGTTAACTACTTTTTCTCTCCTGTTTTATTACTGAGCAGACTTGTGCACTTGTCTCAATTTTTTTAGAACCAGCCAAACAATGTAAAACAATTGGTGAAACATCTGTCAAACTCCTGAATGCTACAGGTGCCAAAAAAGACAAGCAGAGGGGTGGAAGAAACTCAGTGCCTGGGGCCCCATTTTTGAGAGCATTGGTGAGGAAAGGGTTGTTTACATGGAAAGAAAATTTACAAGATTTACAAAATTTCCTCTAAAAACACTAATCACTTCTGATGAGATAAACCCATCAGATCAGGCAGTAATTCTAGCCATGGCAGAACAGATTGCCATCAACATGTGTTGTAAATGGGAGAAAGATTTTATTGCCTGTCACAAATATTGTTTTGTTAATGTACTTGCAGAATGTGAGCCGACCACATCTTGTAGACACCAGCTCTGAAGAAAATACTACAGAACCATTGATCATAGAGACCATTACGAAGATTAAAGTTATCGAGAGAGCTGTGGAGGAGACTGAGACGCTGGATATGGCTAGCACCAAGAGCATATTTGAAAATGACCTTATACCGACTGAAGTTGATACAGAAGTGGAAGTAGATCTACAGTTTGAATACAGGAAGCAAGTAGCTCCCATGACTCCTGTTAATGAAAAGGACATGGGTACTCATTTCTTTGAGAAAATGAAAGAGGACTTACCTTACCACTTAGAGTGCCCAAAAGAAAACAATGCCTTACTAGACGTCAATAGTGAAAACTTATCTATCAGTGAATCTTAGATATATTTTTTATAATGTAGTATGTAACTGTTCCACTTATTAAAACCACTTATTCCATTACAGTTTATTTCTTATTGCAGGTTCACAGTGCACATGGCTATGAATTATTTAAAAAGCGTAACTAGTTACAATAGTGTTGTCTGACACTATAGCACAGGGCACATTTAGTTAGACTAGAAATACAGAAATATCTCTAAGTGCTAACACAGCACCAACATGGGTTTATGTAGGATCGGTGCTCTGAGACTAATCTGATCAGCTTCTATGAGGAGGTCAGTTATAGATTAGACCAGGGTGAAGCTGTGGATGTTGTATATCTGGACTTTAAAGGCATTTGATACCTTGCTATTTTCACAACTATAAAATGAGGATGCTGGAAATAGGGGAGGATAAATGTAAATTCATTAGCAACTGGCTCAGTGACAGGAAACTGAGGGTGGGTGTCAATGGAACTTACTCTGGTTGGGTGACAGTTACTAGTGGGGTACCCCAGGGGTCAGTACTGGGTCCACTTCTTTTATTTTTATGCTAGTGCTGGATAGCCCCTTTTATTAGGTGTGAATCGATGCAGACAAACCTGAATTCGTCATGAATTTCAGGATTTATTCGATTCGCAACGAATGCGAATATCGCAGTGATTCTATCGTGCGAATCGCTTCATTAAACTCAATTTTGCAGCATTCCAGGCGGCAGGACACCTAAAATGGCCCATCCACATGTCAGTACATGGGGCAGGGGATGCTGGGAAAGTGGGAAGGCAAGGCGGGAAGGGAGGTAGGTGGGATGACCCTGAATCACATCGCAGGATGCAGCCTATCAGCATTCATTCACCCCTTTATAATCGGCAGCCATTTTGCGACTGCTCATTTCATGCCATACACTGCAGAGAGAGGATGGCTGCGTGTCTGTGTGTGTTACACAGACACGCTGAATTGATCATACCGCAGCATTCCACTTCCAACTGCTAGTCATATCAGCCTTGTAGACAGAGCAGTGCAGTGCTTTGCTTGTTGTCACTGAGAAGGATTTTTACGCTAGCCATTAACCTCCCAGTCACTTTATTCAGCATTTTATCAGAGAGGGGCAGATAGCTTTTAGTTGCCTCATACATATCAACAAGCTGCCTTAACTTCATGAACCATATCACAGGAGGCAGGAATGATTTTACAGAGCACTTCTGTGTATTTTTTCTACAAGAAATAATCTGCTGCTTATACTAGTCTGTAGACTGTATAATAACCAGCAGTTCACACCATTCTTAATACTCTGTGACAGAGTGCAATTTTGTTTTTGTTTTTTTGTGGTGCTGCACTGTTGTGTCCTGCTACTGTGCAAAAATAAGTTTTTTCAGCGCACTATGGTGCATTTTTCTTCCCTCATACGTGCATACCACATACCTACATCAAAGCAGTCTACTATTTTGTATCTGTAAATCTGTAACCAGTCTAGATACTGGGAAAGTCCAGGCAAAAGTAATTACCGGCTGGTGTTTTACGAAAATACATTTTCCAAGTGTACTGTAGCGCATTTTTTTGCAGTCATACGTGCATACCACATGCCTACATCTAAGTAGTGCACTTTTTTGTACCTGTTAATCTGTAACAAGCCTACATACAGTGAAAGGCCAGGGAAAACTAATCACTGGCTGTTGTTTTATGAAAATACATTTTCCAAGTGTACTGTAGCGCATTTTGTTGCCCTCATACATGCATACCATATACCTACATCTAAGTAGTGTACCATATTGTACCTGTTAATCTGTCAAGGGCCTACATACTGTGAAAGTCCAAGCACTAGTACTCACCGGCTGGTGTTTTACAAAAATACCGAGTTTTTTTGCGTATTGTAGCGCATTTTAATGCCCTCATCAGTGCATACCGCATACATACATCTAAGTAGTGTACCATTTTGTACCTGTTAATCTGTCAAGGGCCTACATACTGTGAAAGTCCAAGCAATAGTACTCACCGGCTGGTGTTTTACAAAACTTACAGAGTTTTTAGGCTCATTGTAGCGCATTTTTCTGCCCTCCTAAGTGCATACTGCAAACGTACATCTAAGTAGTTTAGTATTTTGTACCTGTTTATCTGTCAAGGGTCTACATACTGTGAAAGGACAGCCAAATGTAATCACCTGCTGCTGTTCTAGACAAATACTGTTTTAAGAGTAGTGAAGCGTATTGTACTATCCTTATATACGCACAAAGTTTGTCAGGCAGAGAAGTGCCAGGACGTGCACAGAGGAGTGGCAGAGGCCTAAATCCTTCAGGCAGAGGTCGCAGAAGACTAGGGGCGATTGGCAGCAGGAGTCGCAGCGAGAGGCCTTACCTCCCGTTATCAGCTAGCGGTCGTGTCTCGACCAGCAACCCATCTGCCATCGTCGATTGGTTAACACGGTCATCCACTTCATCACAAGTGATATCTGACAAGAGATGTCACGAATTGTTCGCCGGCGAACAGTTCCCGGAGAATTTAGCATGTTCGCGTTCGCATCGCCGAAGTTCGATCCGCCCCCTATACTTTAACATTGCAGTAAACTTTGACCCTGTGAGTCAGAGTCAGCAGACACATTACAGCCAATCAGCAGCAGTCCCTCCCTTCCAGACCCTCCTACCTCTTGCACGGATGCCATTTTACCCTCATTCAGCATGCTGCAGGCTTAGGAAGTGGAGGGTCAGAGAAGCTGCTCCTACTGTATAGGGAAAGCGATAGCTAGATTGCTGCTAGGTGGTGTATTCAGGGTCCACTTTACTCCTAAAGCACTAGTGTAACATCTGCTTTAAGGACAGCACCCAAAAAAGCCCTTTTTAGGGCTGAAAGATCAGTCCGTGTGTCTTGCAACAGCTGGAGGCACCCTGGTTTGGAGGGAACCGCTGGTTAAAAGGGGTACTCCAGAATCAAACTTAAGTTCCTTCAAGCAACTAACTACTACAGTATTCAAAGGGCTGAAAGATATCAGTCTGTGTCTTGCCACAGCTGGAGGCACCCTGGTTGGGAGGGATCCGTTGGTTAAAAGGGGAACTCCGCTGGCAAGCTTTTTTTCTTTAAAGCAACTAACTACTACAGTATTCAAAGGGCCGAAAGATATCAGTCCATGTGTTTTGTAACAGCTGGAGGTACCCAGGTTGGGGACCACTGATTAAAAGGGGAAATCCGCTGGCAAGCTTTTTTTCTTTAAAGCAACTAACTACTACAGTATTCAAAGGGCTGAAATATATCAGTCTGTGTGTTTTGCAACAGCTGGAGGTACCCTGGTTGGGGACCACTGCTTAAAAGGGGAACTCCACTGGCAAGCTTTTTTGCTCATGGTCACAATAGTGCAAATCACATTTGGTGTGACAGTTGTTCAAATAAAAAAAATAAAAAAATTTTGGCTGTTAAATAAAACCAGTCGTCACTGTCAGTTCACGTCACAGTTGCCAGTTTTTTTGCCTGCAGGAAAAATTGTGTCACCCTAGTGCAAATCACATTAGGTGTGATAGTTGTGCAAATAAAAAAAAATACCTTTTTTGGCTGTTAAAGAAAACCAGTTGTTACTGTCAGTTTACGTCACAGTTGCCAGTTTTTTTGCCTGCAGGGCAAATTGTGTCACCCTAGTGCAAATCACATTAGGTGTGACAGTTGTGCAAATTTAAAAAAAAAAACTTTTTTGGCTGTTAAATAAAACCAGTCGTCACTGTCAGTTCACGTCACCTAACTCAGTGTTTCACGACCGATGTGCCTCCAGCTGTTGCAAATTACAACTCTCAGCAGTCACCGTACACCATGCACCGTACATGTTGGGAGTTGTAGTTTTGCAACAGCTGGAGGCACACTGGTTGTGAAACACTGAGTTAGGTCACAGACTCAGTGATACATAACCAGTGTGCCTACAGCTGTTGCAAAACTAAAACTCTCAGCATGTACAGTCTGTCAGCGCATGCTGGTTGTAGTTTTGCAACAGCTGGATGTTCCCCCACCCCCCCAATGTGAACGTACAGGGTACACTAACATGGGTGGAGGTTTACAGTAAGTATCCGGCTGCAAGTTTGAGCTGCGGCAAATTTTCTGCCGCAGCTCAAACTGCCAGCGAGAAACTACTGTGAACCCCCGCCCGTGTGACTGTACCCTAAAAACACTACACTACACTAACACACAATAAAAGAAAAAGTAAAAAACACTACATATACACATACCCCTACACAGCCCCCCTCCCCTCCCCAATAAAAATGAAAAATGTCTGGTACGCCACTGTTTCCAAAATGGAGCCTCCAGCTGTTGCAAAACAATTACTCCCAGTATTACCAGACAGCCACTGACTGTCCAGGCATGCTGGGAGTTTTACAACAGCTGGAGGCACCCTGTTTGGGAATCACTGGCGTAGAATTCCCCTGTCGTATTTCAAGGCAAAGTTTAGGGTCACAAATGGGGTATCGCCGTACTCGGGAGAAATTGGGCTTCAAATTTTGGGGGGTATTTTCTGCTTTTACCCTTTTTAAAAATGTAAAATTTTTTTTTTTTTTACATATGCAAAAGTAGTGAAACACCTGTGGGGTATTAAGGCTCACTTTATCCAATGTTACATTCCCCAAGGGGTGTAGTTTCCAAAATGGTATGCCATGTGGGGGGTTTTTGCTGTTCTGGCACCATAGGGGCTTCCTAAATGCAACATGCCCCCCAAAAACCGTTTCAGAAAAATGTTCTGTCCAAAATCCCCTTGTCGCTCCTTCCCTTCTGAGCCCTCTACTGCGCCCGCCGAACACTTTACATAGACATATGACATATGTGCTTACTCGAGAGAAATTGGGCTACAAATACAAGTAAAAATTTTCTCCTTTTACCACTTGCAAAAATTCAAAAATTGGGTCTACAAGAACATGTGAGTGTAAAAAATTAAGATTTTGAATTTTCTCCTTCACTTTGCTGCTATTCCTGTGAAACACCTAAAGGGTTAAAACACTGACTGAATGTCATTTTGAATACTTTGGGGGTGTAGTTTTTATAATGGGGTCATTTGTGGGGTATTTCTAATATGAAGACCCTTCAAATCCACTTCAAAACTGAACTGGTCCCTGAAAAATATCGAGTTTGAAAATTTTGTGAAAAATTGTAAAATTGCTGCTGAACTTTGAAGCCCTCTGGTGTCTTCCAAAAGTAAAAACATGTCAATTTTATGATGCAAACATAAAGGAGACATATTGTATATGTGAATCAAAAATTTTTTTATTCATAATATACATTTTCCTTACAAGCAGAAAGCTTCAAAGTTAGAAAAATGCTAAATTTTCTAATTTTTCATCAAATTTACGGATTTTTCACCAAGAAAGGATGCAAGTTACCACAAAAATTTGCTACTATGTTAAAGTAGAATATGTCACGAAAAAACAATCTCGGAATCAGAATGATAACAAAATGCATTCCAGAGTTATTAATGTTTAAAGTGACAGTGGTCAGATGTGCAAAAAACGCTCTGGTCCTTAAGGCCAAAATGGGCTTGGTCCTTAAGGGGTTAAATAAAACCAGTCGTCACTGTCAGTTCACATCACAGTTGCCAGTTTTTTTATCTGCAGGGCAAATTGTGTCACCCTAGTGCAAATCACATTTGGTGTGACACTTGTGCAAATTTAACCAAAAAATGACAGGCAGAGGAAGGCTACCCCGGAATTCAACACTCCTAATGTTCGACCGCCTGCTCCAACAAAAAAAAGCCGTCAATTAATATTTGTATGACCGGGGTGCTAGGACATCATCTGCGGAGCTGGGAATTTTTTTGCCACGTTACTGGAGGCTCATGCGCAATGCCTGTAGCCTCATGCGTCCTTTTGAGGAGGCGACAAACCTGGTCAGTCGAACCGAAGGCACCATCAGCGACATCATACCATTTGTTTTCTTCCTGGAGCGTGCCCTGCGAAGAGTGCTGGATCAGGCAGTAGATAAGCGTGAAGAGGAAGAGTTGTGGACACCATCACCACCAGAAACAGCCTTATCAGCATTGCTAGCTGGACCTGTGGCAACGCTGGAAGAGGATTGTGAGGAAGAGGAGTCAGAGGAGGAATGTGGCTTTGAAGAGGAGGAAGACCAACCACAGCAGGCATCCCAGGGTGCTCCTTGTCACCTATCTGGTTCTCGTGGTGTTGTACGTGGCTGGGGGGAAGAAGATGATACCTTCCCTGACATCACTGAGGACGAGGAACGGGACATGAGTAGCTCGGCATCCGTCCTTGTGCAAATGGGGTCTTTCATGCTGTCGTGCCTGTTGAGGGCCCCTAGTATAAAAAGGATGAAGGAGAACGACCTGTACTGGGTGTCCACGCTACTAGACCCCCGGTATAAACATAAAGTGCCTGACATGTTACCGCATTACAGCAAGGCGGAAAGGATTCAGCAGTTCCAAAATAAATTAAGAAGTATGCTGTACACAGCGTATAAGGGTCATGTCACAGCACAACAGGGATCTAACAGGGGAAGAGGTGAAAGTAATCCTCCTCCTCCTCCCACAAACACGCCGGCAAGGACAGGATGCTGTACAGACATGCTGTTGATGGAGGACATGCGGAGCTTTTTAAGTCCTACGCATCGTCACAGCCCTTCGGGGTCCACCATCAGAGAACGACTTGACCGACAGGTAGCAGACTACCTGGCCTTAACCGCATATATCAACACTCTGAGGAGCGATGAACCCCTTGACTACTGGGTGTGCCGGCTTGACCTGTGGCCTGAGCTTTCCTGTCAGAAAGGACCTTCAGTGCAGCAGGAGGTATTGTCACTGAGAAGAGGAGTCGCCTTGGTCAAAAAAGTCTGGATTACCTCACCTTTCATAAGATGAATGAGGGATGGATCCCGAAGGGACTGACACTGGGTGATACATTTGACTGAACAAGGCCTGATCAGATGAGCTGCCTTGGGCTAAAAATGGTCCACACGCTGCTGTATTTGAACTCTGAATGCCGGATGACTTGCGTGACTTATCCGCCACCAACTAGGGTTCAAGCCGCAATGTTTTAGGGCACTTTCTGCCTGACGAAACAAACAGAAATTTTTCTGGCAATACCCAATTTTTCATCCATGTGTACATGCCTAATTTTTCTTGCCTCTGCTGCTGCACTTGTTATGGTGCTGCAATTTTTATGGCCGCTGCTACAGCTGCGACAATACCAAATTTTCCAGCCAGGTGTACATGCCTAATTTTTCTGGCCTCTGCTGCTGCACTTTTTCTGGTGCTGCAATTTTTTTGGCTGCTGCTACAGATGCGGCTGCGACAATACCAAATTTTTCATCCATGTGTACATGCCTGATTTTTCTGGCCTCTGCTGCTGCACTTGTTATGGTGCTGCAATTTTTCTGGCCGCTGCTACAGAAGCGTCTGCAACAATACCTAATTTTTCTGGTACTCTCTGCTGACATCTCTGTCCATTTTAGCAATCGTGGATATTAGATGTATGCTAAGGGTAGCATGGTGGCTCAGAGATTAGCACTGCTGCCTTGCACTGCTGGGGCCTTGTGTTCAAATCCCAATATGACCAGCCAAGAAGGGGAGGAGACATGCGCCGCTTCCTCCGCTAGATGGTCAAGTAGTGATGAGAGTGACGTGGGAAGCGGTGTTTCCAGGGTTCAGAGTCCTGAAGCAGACACTGTTGAGGAACCTGAGGAGGACATCAGTGACGTGCAGACACTTGTTGATGATGATGAAGCCGGTCGCAATTGGGAGCCAGGTGCAGAAGGGGCTTCATCATCATCAGGAGAAGAGAGTTGCAGGTTGCCCTTGAGGCAGCAGCTGAGCCAGCAAGGCGGTAGCATGGTTGACAGTCAGCATGGTGGCAAATGTGGAAATTCTGGAGCCAAACGTGCCCGGGGGAGACCACCTGCTTTGCGGCAGCCTACCTTTCCAGGAGGTAGTGGAACAGGGGTTCCTGGACATGACGGCAGTAGCAATTTGTGTGAACTGTAGGTGGGAAAATCAGCTACTCGGCGGTGTGGCAGTTTTTCATCAAGGTTCACGTAGCCACATGCAAGATATGTCGGCAGAAGGTGAAGCGTGGCCAGGGTCCCAATCTTGGCACCACGGCCCTGCGTCAACACATGCTTCGCCACCATAAAGTGGCCTGGGAGAACCGTGGCTCCGATGTAGTGGTCCAGCCTGCTGCATCACCCAGTGGCCAGCCGCTCCCTCCATCAGCCAGCCAAGGCTCCACCACCTCAGCCGAAGGGAGCTGTGTGTCATACCCTCCTTCTGTCACTCCAGATGCTCCTGCTTCTCCCACTTTTAGTCAGCCATTCCGCCAACAATCCATCCGCAAAGCCATGTCCAAGAGACAACATTATGCGCCCTCTCATCCAACGGCGCAGAAGTTGAATGTGCTCCTGTCTAAGTTGCTGGTGCTGCAGTCCCTCCCTTTTCAAGTGGTGGACTCTGCACCTTTCAGAGAACTGATGGCTTGTGCCGAGCCGAGGTGGAGAGTACCAAGCCGTCATTTCTTTGCGAAGAAGGCATTACCAGCCCTGCACAATTTTGTGGAAGAGAAGGTGGGCCAGTCCTTGAGCCTGTCGGTGTGTACCAAAGTGCCCGGCAGCGCCGACGTCTGGAGCTGTAACTTCGGTCAGGGATAATACGTGTCCTTTATGGCTCACTGGGTGAATGTGGGTCCTGCACAGCCACAACCCCAAGTTGGACAGGTCACGCCGCTTCCTCCTCCATGCTGTCAGCCCGTAGGTCCTGTGTCAGTGTGCGACTCCGTCTCCTCATCCTCCATCGTGTCCTCAGCCTCCACTGCCTGGACAAGTCCCAGTGGCCTTTCAGCATACCATGTGTGCAGGGCTCGGTGGTGTCACACTGTTGTTCCCATGGTTTGGCTTGGCAAAAAGTCGCACAGGCGAGGAACTGCTAAAAGTCATTTGTAAAGAAATCGGAGCATGGCTTACTCTACGAAATCTGGAAATGGGAACCATGGTGACTGGCAATGGGAAGAACATCTTGGCTGGGCTGTGACAAGGAAGGTTGAAACATGCACCCTGCATTGCACACGTGTTCAATGTGGTTGTCAAGCAGTTCCTGAAGTGTTCCCCCCATTTGCAAGACATCCTAAGAATGGAAAGGAAACTTTGCATGCACTTCAGTCACTTGTAAACCCCAAAGCACCTCGTACACCTTGAGCTGCAGCGTCAGAATGATATCCCCCAACATAGTCTGATTTGTGACGTTGCCACATTTTGAAATTCCACCCTGCATATGTTGGACCATCTGTACGAACAGAGAAAAGCCACCACTGATTTCTTGATGATCCAAGCGGATAGGGGTAATCTTGTGTGTAACTTCAATGTGAACCAGTGGCAGCTCATATGTGACACCTGCCATTTGCTCAGGCCCTTTGAGGAAGCCACATTATACGTAAGTCGCCAGGATTACGGGATGAATGACGTCATTACACTGCTTCATATCCAACAACAAGTGTTGGAAACGATGGCTGCTCAGGGCAATGGAGACGTTGCGCCTACATCTCACGGCCACATGAGCCCTGTGGGGGCTCAACTGAAGGAGGATGAGGGGCACAGTGGAGCACAGTTTAGGTTTTTAATGAGATGGGCAGTGTTTCTAGTCATCTGACTAGGAGAGGAGGAGCATGATGAACTAGAAGAGCTAGAGGGTTATGAGGAAGGCGAGACAGAGGATCCGGACACACTGTGGCAGTATGCAGTGGAGATGGAGGCAGGGAGTCCCTCCGAGTCACTTGCACAAATGGCACGATGCATGCTAACTTGCTTGCGTAAGGGACAGCCGAATTGTCACCATTCGGCAGCGGGATGACTTCTGGGAGTCCACCTTATTGGACCCTCGCTACCAACACAAAATGGCTTTCTTTTTTGCACCCACTGAGAGGACAAACTGACCTACTACAGAGAGATCCTACGTAGTCAGTTGGCTGATGCCTATCGGCGCCATCGTCCATCCACTAGCAGGTCTTACTTGAGGGGCCCTCTGCACTCACCTTCCACTGCCATGGCTGCTGGGAGGGGTGCGGTGGCAAGAGCAGTACCAGCTCCATCAGCAGCAGCCTGAGTCTACAGTCGCTGATGAGTACCTTTCTTCACCCACATAGTGATGCAACTCATCAGCAGCACGTAGACATAGAGCAGGACCTGAACCAGCAGGTGGTGGCATACCTTGACATGCCCATGCCAACACATCTTGAAGATCAGCTGGATTTCTGGGCAGCCAAACTTGATTTGTGGCCGCAACTAGCAGAGTTTGCCCTGGAAAATCTGTCCTGCCCGGCCAGTAGTGTGGCATCAGAGTGGGTGTTTAGTGCGGCGGGGGCCATAGTAACCCCAAGGAGAACTCGTCTGTCCATGAAAAATGGGGAGAGACTGACCTTTGGGAAGATGAATCAGGCATGGATCAGCCAGAATTTCCACCCACCAATGCCAGATGCATCACAGTAGATTGACCATGGTGCTACACCAACACTGCACAAATATGGATAGCGCCAAACAGATTTAAGGCACTGCTCCCAGTTACAAACATTCCAGCCACCTTCATCACCGGGTACTGGTATTGCCACCCACCGCACCACTCTGTCACCAGGTCACTTTCAGGACTTTTGATGCTGCTGCTGCCACCTCCAGGCTGTCTCATTCAGCCACTGTTTTGTATCTGTTACGCCGAGCGCTCCGGGTCCCCGCTCCTCCCCGGAGCGCTCGCTACACTCTCGCTACTGCAGCGTTCCGGTCGGATCCACTGACCCGGGGCGCTGCGATACCACCTCCAGCCGGGATGCGATTCGCGATGCGGGTGGCGCCCGCTCGCGATGCGCACCCCGGCTCCCGTACCTGACTCGCTCTCCGTCGGTCCTGTCCCGGCGCGCGCGGCCCCGCTCCCTAGGGCGCGCGCGCGCCGGGTCTCTGCGATTTAAAGGGCCACTGCGCCGCTGATTGGCGCAGTGGTTCTGATTAGTGTGTTCACCTGTGCACTCCCTATTTATACCTCACTTCCCCTGCACTCCCTCGCCGGATCTTGTTGCCATTGTGCCAGTGAAAGCGTTTCCTTGTGTGTTCCTAGCCTGTGTTCCAGACCTCCTGCCGTTGCCCCTGACTACGATCCTTGCTGCCTGCCCCGACCTTCTGCTACGTCCGACCTTGCTTCTGTCTACTCCCTTGTACCGCGCCTATCTTCAGCAGTCAGAGAGGTTGAGCCGTTGCTAGTGGATACGACCTGGTCACTACCGCCGCAGCAAGACCATCCCGCTTTGCGGCGGGCTCTGGTGAAAACCAGTAGTGACTTAGAACCGATCCACTAGCACGGTCCACGCCAATCCCTCTCTGGCACAGAGGATCCACCTCCTGCCAGCCGGCATCGTGACAGTAGATCCGGCCATGGATCCCGCTGAAGTTCCTCTGCCAGTTGTCGCCGACCTCACCACGGTGGTCGCCCAGCAGTCACAACAGATAGCGCAACAAGGCCAACAGCTGTCTCAACTGACCGTGATGCTACAGCAGCTACTACCACAGCTTCAGCAATCATCTCCTCCGCCAGCTCCTGCACCTCCTCCGCAGCGAGTGGCCGCTTCTGGCCTACGACTATCCTTGCCGGATAAATTTGATGGGGACTCTAAATTTTGCCGTGGCTTTCTTTCCCAATGTTCCCTGCACTTGGAGATGATGTCGGACCAGTTTCCTACTGAAAGGTCTAAGGTGGCTTTCGTAGTCAGCCTTCTGTCTGGAAAAGCTCTGTCATGGGCCACACCGCTCTGGGACCGCAATGACCCCGTCACTGCCTCTATACACTCCTTCTTCTCGGAAATTCGAAGTGTCTTTGAGGAACCTGCCCGAGCCTCTTCTGCTGAGACTGCCCTGTTGAACCTGGTCCAGGGTAATTCTTCCGTTGGCGAGTACGCCGTACAATTCCGTACTCTTGCTTCAGAACTATCCTGGAATAATGAGGCCCTCTGCGCGACCTTTAAAAAAGGCCTATCCAGCAACATTAAAGATGTTCTGGCCGCACGAGAAATCCCTGCTAACCTACATGAACTCATTCATCTAGCCACTCGCATTGACATGCGTTTTTCCGAAAGGCGTCAGGAGCTCCGCCAGGATATGGACTTTGTTCGCACGAGGCGTTTTTTCTCCCCGGCTCCTCTCTCCTCTGGTCCCCTGCAATCCGTTCCTGTGTCTCCCGCCGTGGAGGCTATGCAGGTCGACCGGTCTCGCCTGACACCTCAAGAGAGGACAAGACGCCGCATGGAGAATCTCTGCCTGTACTGTGCCGGTACCGAACACTTCCTGAAGGATTGTCCTATCCGTCCTCCCCGCCTGGAAAGACGTACGCTGACTCGGCACAAAGGTGAGACAGTCCTTGATGTCAACTCTGCTTCTCCACGTCTTACTGTGCCTGTGCGGATATCTGCCTCTACCTTCTCCTTCTCTGCTATGGCCTTCTTGGATTCCGGATCTGCAGGAAATTTTATTTTGGCCTCTCTCGTCAACAGGTTCAACATCCCGGTGACCAGTCTCGCCAGACCCCTCTACATCAATTGTGTTAATAATGAAAGATTGGACTGTACCATACGTCTCCGCACGGAGCCCCTTCTAATGTGCATCGGACCTCATCACGAGAAAATTGAATTTTTGGTCCTCCCCAATTGCACTTCCGAAATTCTCCTTGGACTACCCTGGCTTCAACACCATTCCCCAACCCTGGATTGGTCCACTGGGGAGATCAAGAGTTGGGGTCCCTCTTGTTTCAAGGACTGCCTTAAACCGGTTCCCAGTTCCCCTTGCCGTGACTCTGTGGTTCCCCCTGTAACCGGTCTCCCTAAGGCCTATATGGACTTTGCGGATGTTTTTTGCAAAAAACAAGCTGAGACTCTACCTCCTCACAGGCCTTATGATTGTCCTATTGACCTCCTCCCGGGCACTACTCCACCCCGGGGCAGAATTTATCCTCTCTCTGCCCCAGAGACTCTTGCTATGTCTGAGTACATCCAGGAAAATTTAAAAAAGGGCTTTATCCGCAAATCCTCCTCTCCTGCCGGAGCCGGATTTTTCTTTGTGTCCAAAAAAGATGGCTCCCTACGTCCTTGCATTGACTACCGCGGTCTTAATAAAATCACGGTAAAGAACCGCTACCCCCTACCTCTCATCTCTGAACTCTTTGATCGCCTCCAAGGTGCCCACATCTTTACCAAACTGGACTTAAGAGGTGCTTATAATCTCATCCGCATCAGAGAGGGGGATGAATGGAAAACGGCATTTAACACTAGAGATGGACACTTTGAGTATCTGGTCATGCCCTTTGGCCTGTGCAACGCCCCTGCCGTCTTCCAAGACTTTGTTAATGAAATTTTTCGTGATCTCTTATACTCCTGTGTTGTTGTATATCTGGATGATATCCTGATTTTTTCTGCCAATCTAGAAGAACACCGCCAGCATGTCCGTATGGTTCTTCAGAGACTTCGTGACAATCAACTTTATGCCAAGATGGAGAAATGTCTGTTTGAATGTCAATCTCTTCCTTTCCTAGGATACTTGGTCTCTGGCCAGGGACTACAAATGGATCCAGACAAACTCTCTGCCGTCTTAGATTGGCCACGCCCCTCCGGACTCCGTGCTATCCAACGTTTTTTGGGGTTCGACAATTATTACAGACAATTTATTCCACATTTTTCTACCATTGTGGCTCCTATCGTGGCTTTAACCAAAAAAAATGCCAATCCTAAGTCATGGTCTCCTCAAGCGGAAGACGCCTTTAAACGGCTCAAGTCTGCCTTTTCTTCGGCTCCCGTGCTCTCCAGACCTGACCCATCTAAACCCTTTCTATTGGAGGTTGATGCCTCCTCAGTAGGAGCTGGAGCGGTCCTTCTACAAAAAAATTCTTCCGGGCATGCTGTTACTTGTGGGTTTTTTTCTAGGACCTTCTCTCCGGCGGAGAGGAACTACTCCATCGGGGATCGAGAGCTTCTAGCCATTAAATTAGCACTTGAGGAATGGAGGCATCTGCTGGAGGGATCAAGATTTCCAGTTATTATTTACACCGATCACAAGAACCTCTCCTATCTCCAGTCTGCCCAACGGCTGAATCCTCGCCAGGCCAGGTGGTCTCTGTTCTTTGCCCGATTTAATTTTGAAATTCACTTTCGGCCTGCCGATAAGAACATTAGGGCCGATGCTCTCTCTCGTTCCTCGGATGCCTCGGAAGTAGAACTCTCTCCGCAACACATCATTCCTCCTGACTGCCTGATCTCCACTTCTCCAGCCTCCATCAGGCAAACTCCTCCAGGGAAGACCTTCGTCTCTCCACGCCAACGCCTCGGAATCCTCAAATGGGGTCACTCCTCCCATCTCGCAGGTCATACGGGCATCAAGAAATCCGTGCAACTCATCTCTCGCTTCTATTGGTGGCCGACTCTGGAGACGGATGTCGTGGACTTTGTGCGAGCCTGCACTGTCTGTGCCCGGGATAAGACTCCTCGCCAGAAGCCCGCTGGTCTTCTTCATCCTCTGCCTGTCCCCGAACAGCCTTGGTCTCTGATTGGTATGGACTTTATTACAGACTTACCCCCATCCCGTGGCAACACTGTTGTTTGGGTGGTCGTTGATCGATTCTCCAAAATGGCACATTTCATCCCTCTTCCTGGTCTTCCTTCAGCGCCTCAGTTGGCAAAACAATTTTTTGTACACATTTTTCGTCTTCACGGGTTGCCCACGCAGATCGTCTCGGATAGAGGCGTCCAATTTGTGTCTAAATTCTGGAGGGCTCTCTGTAAACAACTCAAGATTAAATTAAACTTTTCTTCTGCATATCACCCTCAATCCAATGGGCAAGTAGAAAGAATTAACCAGGTCTTGGGTGATTATTTACGACATTTTGTTTCCTCCCGCCAGGATGACTGGGCAGATCTTCTACCATGGGACGAATTCCCGTATAACTTCAGAGTCTCTGAATCTTCCTCCAAATCCCCATTTTTCGTGGTGTACGGCCGTCACCCTCTTCCCCCCCTCCCTACCCCCTTGCCCTCTGGTTTGCCCGCTGTGGATGAAATATCTCGTGATCTTTCCACCATATGGAAAGAGACCCAAAATTCTCTCTTACAGGCTTCATCACGCATGAAGAAGTTTGCTGATAAGAAAAGAAGAGCTCCCCCCATTTTTTCTCCTGGAGACAAGGTATGGCTCTCCGCTAAATATGTCCGCTTCCGTGTCCCTAGCTACAAGTTGGGACCACGCTATCTTGGTCCTTTCAAAATTTTGTGCCAGATTAATCCTGTCTCTTACAAACTTCTTCTTCCTCCTTCTCTTCGTATTCCTAATGCCTTTCACGTTTCTCTTCTTAAACCACTCATCATCAACCGTTTCTCTCCCAAGCTTGTTTCCCCCACTCCTGTTTCCGGCTCCTCGGACATCTTCTTCGTAAAAGAGATACTGGCATCCAAGAAGGTCAGAGGGAAAACCTTTTTTTTAGTTGATTGGGAGGGTTGTGGTCCAGAAGAGAGATCCTGGGAACCTGAGGACAATATCCTAGACAAAAGTCTGCTCCTCAGGTTCTCAGGCTCTAAGAAGAGGGGGAGACCCAAGGGGGGGGGGTACTGTTACGCCAAGCGCTCCGGGTCCCCGGTCCTCCCCGGAGCGCTCGCTACACTCTCGCTACTGCAGTGCTCCGGTCGGATCCACTGACCCGGGGCGCTGCGATACCACCTCCAGCCGGGATGCGATTCGCGATGCGGGTGGCGCCCGCTCGCGATGCGCACCCCGGCTCCCGTACCTGACTCGCTCTCCGTCGGTCCTGTCCCGGCGCGCGCGGCCCCGCTCCCTAGGGCGCGCGCGCGCCGGGTCTCTGCGATTTAAAGGGCCACTGCGCCGCTGATTGGCGCAGTGGTTCTGATTAGTGTGTTCACCTGTGCACTCCCTATTTATACCTCACTTCCCCTGCACTCCCTCGCCGGATCTTGTTGCCATTGTGCCAGTGAAAGCGTTTCCTTGTGTGTTCCTAGCCTGTGTTCCAGACCTCCTGCCGTTGCCCCTGACTACGATCCTTGCTGCCTGCCCCGACCTTCTGCTACGTCCGACCTTGCTTCTGTCTACTCCCTTGTACCGCGCCTATCTTCAGCAGTCAGAGAGGTTGAGCCGTTGCTAGTGGATACGACCTGGTCACTACCGCCGCAGCAAGACCATCCCGCTTTGCGGCGGGCTCTGGTGAAAACCAGTAGTGACTTAGAACCGATCCACTAGCACGGTCCACGCCAATCCCTCTCTGGCACAGAGGATCCACCTCCTGCCAGCCGGCATCGTGACAGTATCCTTATGCTTCTGCCAACTCCAGGTTGTGCCATTCAGCCACTATATGGTCTCCTCATGCTTCGGCCAACTCCAGGCTTTACCATTCAGACACTATATGGGTTCCTTATACTTTCCCCACCTCCAGGCTGTGTCATTCAGACAATATATTGATTTCGGATGCTGCTGGGACTGTCTTGGATATTACAATTTTTTTATGTTAGCACTAGCAAACATACATGCTCAATCGAGAAGCACTCTTATGTACGCATCCTGCTGCCTGCTCCAGGCTGTGTGTTTCAGCAACTATATGGTTTAGTGATGCTGCTGGGCCTGAGGTTAGCACTAGCTAACATACATCTTGTATACAGATTTCAACATTAACATTTTAATGTTAGAGGTTGTGAAGCTCTCTTGTAAACTCATGCTGATGCCACCTCCAGGCTCTGTCATTGTGCTTCCATGTGACATGTGACTCCTTGTTAGATTTGGCCCTTTGTACCCACACGCCAAGGCCCGGGACACTAAAACATGGGAGTTAAAGTTCAATTTAAAAATTCTTAATTTAAATTTAAAAATCTTACATTTAAAAATAAAAAATCAAACATTTCAATGGTCTCCTCATGCTTAGGCCAACTCCAGGCTGTGTCATTCAGGCAATATATGGTTTACTGATACCGCTGCTGGGCCTGGGTCTGGGAATAAAAATGTTGTTATGGTAGGTAGAAACCAGCTATCCAAAATCTTCATTTTAAATTAAAAAAATTCTTGAGGTTTTTTTCTTTGAGATTGTGAAGCCCTGGGGTCTCCTCATGCTTCAGCCAACTCCAGGCTGTGTCATTCAGGAAATATATACTCTCCCAGCATTATTGCCATGTTGATACCAGACCAGTAATAAAAGGAATATTGCCAAGGACTAGCAGAAACAGGGAACTGTGGATACTGACCACCGGCTGTTGGAATTGACTGATTATCCCAGGTGGTAGATTTACCATTTTGAAGTTCCTCAGTTCCAGTAGGCTTTAAGTCGTTCATTCTTTGTTGTGGTTCTTCAGTTGCAGAATTAAGTTCTATCATGTTTTCCTGTTCCTCCGATGAGCTAATGTCACTGGAACACACAATACTCATATTGTCATCTAATGAAGGATCCTTTTCTTCAGAGATCGCATGTATCATTTTATTATTTTGAATTTCAGGTGGTATTCTGACAATTTTTGTCAAGCCCTGGGGTCTCCTCATGCTTCAGCCAACTCCAGGCTGTGCCATTCAGACACAATATGGTCTCCTCCTACTGATGCCACCTCCAGGCTCTGTCATTGTGCTGACATGTGACATTGGACTCCTTGTTAGATTAGGTCCTTTGTACCCACACACCGGGGCCTGGGGCACAAAAACTTGGAAGTTAAAAGTTCAATTTCAAAATTCTCAATTTCAAAATCTTAGATTTCTATTTAAAATTCTTGTATTTCAATGGTCTCCTCATGCTTCAGCCACCTTCAGGCTGTACCATTCAGACACTACATGGGCTCCTTATGCTTTCCCCACCTCCAGGCTGTGTCATTCAGCCAATATATCATTTTCTTTTTTTTTTTTTTTTTTACTCAGAAAATTTTTATTAAACAATTTTTTGATACAAGAAAAATAAACAATATAGAACAACATCCCCAAATTCCCCCCTTCCCACCCACCCACAAAAAAGGCCAATACCCACCCCCTCCCCCCAATCCCAGTGTCCTCTCTCCTATAGTAAGGAAAAAAGAAGAACATAGAGTAGTCTCAAAAAACACCATGCATCTCAGGGTGCAACTCAGGGTGTAATGCAACACAGAAGGGCTGACAGTGTAGCAGACGCAGACAATATAGATATACCAGGTCAACCAGGAAACCAATAAAAAAGCATAACATCTATAGAAATGGTCAAGAAGACATAGGCACATCAACGGCGAGGACCCCCCGCCCCCTCTAAAAGCACCTCCATAGGACTTCTACGAAGATATGCAGACGGCAACCCCAGAGTGTCTAACCAAGGGCCCCAAATCGCCTCAAATTTACGCTCCGCTTTCCTCTTTATGTAGACCCCTTTTTCTAGTCTAATAGTGTGATTTAATTTAACAGTCAATTCTGAAATAGTGGGCGGTAGAGGTTGCAATCAATGCTGTGCTATCAACTTGCGGGTTTGGTAAAGAATCCTGCTAATATCAACGTATAGACCACTGTCCCTATCTAACCCCTCCAAGCACCCCAGTATAAACATCAGGACAGATAAATTAAATGGACAGCCATATACCCGCCTAATTAGCTGACCCACCTCCCGCCAAAACAGAGCGAGACTTGGACAGTCCCATAACATATGGAGCAGATGAGCGTCAGGTAGAGAACAGCGAGGGCAGCAAGAATCAGGTAGCAGTCCAATTCTATTAAGGAAAGCAGGAGTGCTATACACTCGATGTAGTAAGAAAATTTGGGACACTCTGTGAGCCTCAGATACGGCCAACCGCGGGGTCATAGATACAATGTGCGCCCACTGCTCATCTGACATGGGGCCCACCTCTGTTTCCCACTTAGCCCTGACCGTTAATGGGTAGGCCTCATGATAGGAGGACAGAAGTCCCTTATATATCTCAGATATCGCACCCTTCGTAGAGGATTCAGTAAATAGTCGTTGTACAGCAGGTGTTGGACCGATATTAAAGCCCCCCACTCTAAACTGCGTCTCTAATGCATGCCGCAACTGCAGATAGCGAAAAAAATGACAATGTGGCAGATAAAATTCTTCTCGCAGCTGAGCAAAGGACTTCAACACCGGCCCGTCATACATCTGTGAAAGATATAAAACCCCCTTAACAATCCATAGACCACTAGCAGGTAGCGAGTTCACTTCAGGTAAATTAGGATTAAACCACAGAGGAGAAAAAGTAACAAACAGAGGGTACCGCAATAAAGCTTTGAACTTCAACCACACCTTCCTAATAAGAGCAAAAGTAGGTGGGACATCCGGGGGTCGAGTCTGCGCTGCCATCTCTAGCAAATAGATAGGGGTCACCTTGCCCAATCGTCTTGAAACCAATTTGCCAGTACGCCCCATGGTATTATATCGAGCCCACCCCTTCAACTGCTGAACCTGAGATGCCAAAAAGTATAACCAAGGGTTGGGAACAGATAGACCACCTGCCTCCTTGTTGCATTGTAATGTTTCCATTCGCAGCCTGGCTGACTTCCCATTCCATATAAGTTCTCTAAACAGGGATTGAATTCTAAGAAAGTACCTCATGGGTATCCAGATAGGGGTATTATGCAGGATATATAAAAATTGAGGCATAAGTATAATTTTAATTAAGTTGGATCTACCAATCATAGAAAGAGGCAACTTCCTCCAAGAGGCCACTTTGCAAGAACGACAGTCAAGTAGGGGAACAAGATTCAAAGATACATAGTCAGAAGAACACGCTGAAACTAACACACCCAAGTACTTAAATTGGGAAACCACAGGGAGACCAGAATTGGCATAGGGGGAAGGGGATCAAGAGGGAGAATCGTAGACTTATCCCAGTTGATGGCAAGGCCCGAATAGCTTCCATACCTCTCTATCAGGGCCATAAACGGGGGCATAGAATGTGCAACATCACCCATAAACAATAACATATCGTCAGAGTAAAGGGCAATACGTTCTTCTAGTTCCAATATATCATTTTCTGATGCTGCTGGGACTTGGATATTAACTCAATATATGTAATGGTAGCACTAGTTAACATAAATGCTTAATTGAGATTTCAACATTGATCTTTCAATCTAAGGGGTTATGAAACCCATGGGTGTACTGCAGATGCCTGTGCCTAACTGCTCCTGTGTCTTTCAGGAATTACTGGGCTTGGGCCATAATTTTTTTGGATATTTAGCACACGCTAAATACATGCTTAATAGAAATTTCAACATTGATCTTTCAATGTAAGAGGATATGAAACCCTCGGGTGTACTGCTGATGCCTGCTCCGGACTGCTCCTGTGTCTTTCAGGAATTACTTGGCTTACTGATGCTTCTGGGCTTGGGCCTTACATTTTTCGATGTTTAGCACGAGCTAAATACATGCTTAATAGAAATTTCAACATTGATATTTCAATGTAAGGGGTTATGTACTGCTGATGCCCGCTCCTGACTGTGTGTTTCAGGAACTACTTGGCTTATTGATGCTTCTGGGCTTGGGCTTTAAATTATTGGATGTTTAGCATGAGCTAAATACATGCTTAATGGAAATTTCAACATTGATCTTTCAATGTAAGGGGTTATGAAACCCTCGGGTGTACTGCTGATGCCTGCTCCAGACTGCTCCTGTGTCTTTCAGGAATTACTTGGCATACTGATGTTTTTGGGCTTATGTCTTACATTTTGGATGGTAGGACTAGCTAACATGCATCTTCATTAGAGATTTCAACATTCACCTTTTAATGTTAGGTGTTGTGAATCCCTCTTGTGTACTCATGCTGCTGCCTGCTCCTATATGTGTCATATAGCAACTACATGGTTTAGTGATGGCTGCTGAGCCTAGGACATTACCTATATATGTTTATGGTAGCACTAGGTACAATACATCTTCAATTGCAATTTCACAATTCCTCTTTTATTATTAGAGATTGTAAGGCCCTATTGTTTCCTCATCTGCTGCCAACTCCAGGCTGTGCCATTCAGACACTATATTGTCTCCTCATGCTTTAGCCTCATCCAAGCTGTGTCATCCAGCCACTATATGGTCACCTCATGCTGTCACCACCTCCACGCTGTGTCATTCAGCCACTATATGGTCTCCTCATGCTGTCACCACCTCCACGCTGTGTCATTCAGCCACTATATGGTCTCCTCATGCTGCCAACACCTCCACGCTGTGTCATTCAGCCACTATATGGTCTCCTCATGCTGCCAACACCTTCACGCTGTATCATTCAACCACTATATGGTCTCTTCATGCTGCCACCACCTCCACGCTGTGTCATTCAGCCACTATATGGTCCCTTCATGCTGCCAACACCTCCACGCTGTGTCATTCAGCCACTTTATGGTCTCCTCATGCTGCCGACACCTCCATGCTGTGCCATACAGCCACTATATGGTCTCCTCATGCTTCAGCCTCATCTAAGCTGTGTCATTCAGCCACTGTATGGTCTTCTCATGCTGCCAACACCTCCACGCTGTGTCATTCAGCCACTATATGGTCTCCTCATGTTGCACGCTGTGTCATTCAGCCACATATGGTCTCCTCATGCTGCCAACACCTCCACGCTGTATCATTCAGCCACTATATGGTCTCCTCATGCTGCCACCACCTCCACGCTGTGTCAATCAGCCACTATATTGTCTCCTCATGCTTCAGCCTCATCTAAGCTGTGTCATTCAGCCACGATATGGTCTCCTCATGCTGCCAACACCTCCATGATGTGTCATTCAGCCACTATATGGTCTCTTCATGCTGCCAACACCTCCACGCTGTGTCATTTAGCCACTATAAGGTCTCCTCATACTGATGCCACCTCCAGGCTCTGTCATTATGCCGCTCTGCGGCAGTGATTCTAAAAGCGATGCCGGTAATCTGCATGTCATACTGAATAACAGTATTATTTCACTACCCCAGCACACTCCATATGCGTGTTAGAACACAGAAAAGTGTTCTACACCACTATTGAGGCTCTCTGTAGGCCAGAAATAGCCATTTTTAATATAGATTCGCCGCAAATAAATTGAGATCGAAACTAATTTTTCCGAAAAATTCTGCGAATCAGCCGAATCGAATTTTTGAAAAGTTTGCTCATCTCTAATAACAGCTAACATAAACTGCTAATAATAACAGCCAAAACGGGACACATCTGTTAATTTGCACAACAATGCCGCTGTGTATTAAGGGCTTGAAATCACTAGAGATGGCAATAATTTTATAGCTGGATCCTTCCCCTGACAAAGATGTTTGTGTCACAAGTGCATTGAAATAAATTGATTATATATAAGATTGGCTCAATTTTACAGGTTTGTTTCTTCCTGTAGAAGGAATATATTCACATATGTTTTTCATTAGAACATGTCATGGCTATAGCTCCTTAAGAATTATCCATCACAAGCAAAGACCAGAGCACTTTAGTAAATCTTCTAAACATTTATGAGGTAAATATGTAATATACATTTCTCAAGTAAATATATATATATATATATATATATATATATATATATATATAACAAATTATATGGAATAGTGTATTGTTGGACACCCTAATAAACCATAATACCACACAGGACTTATTATAGCATGAGCCAAAAGGGCAATTGTTCTGGAACCACCAACTCACTGAGTAACCTCTCCTTCCTGATGTCTTGTGATGAAGTTTCCCTGTTGTTAGTATTAATACTTATGTAAAATACAGGCATTAATAATGAATGACATGAAAAAAATTCATAGTATTATTAAGGCACTGCAATGTGTTAACAACATGGCACTTTTTAGTGGGAACTGTGTAGCACTTTCTCTTTTGTTTGGGTGGGGAGGGGGTATGGGGCATTATTTGGACAGAACTATGGTACCTATTTATTTGAAATTACATAATTTATTGATATTAGATAATGACAACATTTTAGGAGACACTGAATGTAGACTTCATAGCAGACAAAAAGAGATATAACTCATTTAGTTTTGATAAAAAAAAATAAACCCACCCAATCATTGTAGGGTTTTCATGGGAATTATCTTTCGAAGAAAAGCAACAATAAATGGATTGTATGTCTTCATCATAACTAACAGAACTAGGCAGAATTCAAAAAGGGTTTTTGAATGTTTGTGGGGGGTTTACTTAAGAGTGGCATGTGAGATATTGGTCTTGATAAATCCCCTCCTATATATATTTTTCTCCCAAAACAAGTTATTTGCACTAATATTCTAGAAGGACAGTAAAGACAGAATTAAAATTGTAAGAACAAGGTCGGTACAGTGGTTGGACAGAGTAAGTGAATGCGTGAAGCTCGATAGATGTATGGAAATACAATTTGTTTTACAGGAAGAAATCACTCAGATTTTAGTATATATTAAAAATAATTACTATTGGGATGACTATAACTTGTATTATTTTATTTTTCTGGAGGAATCATGAACTTTTTGCTTGTCTTATTCTGTAATAGTTTTGCCAAAGTACACATGATGGAAAGTAACAAAACACTAAACTGGGAATTTTATCTTCAAGGATTTCAAGGCGTTCATAATGGTAGAATGATCATTTTCCTTTTCTTCCTGGTGATGTATCTTTTAGCATTGGCAGGAAATACATTGATTATTGCCATTGTAGTTACCAGTCACATCCTTCACTCTCCAATGTATATCTTCATTTGTAACCTGTCATTTGTTGAGATCATATTTACTTCTAACATTTTCCCAAACCTGCTTAGTGCCGTTTTGACCGAAGATGGAACGATATCTGTGGAAGGATGTTTCATTCAGATATTCCTGTTTGGATGCCTCTCTGTAACAGAATGCCTTCTTCTCACTATAATGTCCTTCGACCGTTACCTAGCTATCTGCATCCCACTCCAATACTACACAATTATGGACTTCAAGCTCTGCACAAAACTCTTCACAGGAGCGTGGGCTGGTGGATTTATATTATCCATGGCATCCAGCACCCTTGTAATTATGCTAACCTTCTGCGGCCCATATATTATTGACCATTATTTTTGTGATTTCCTTCTAGTTTTAAAATTATCTTGTTTCGATACTACAGTGGTTGACCTTGAAACAAAAACATTCTCTGTGGTGGTCGTAGTGCCATCTTTGATTTTCGTTTGTTTCACTTATTTTTCTATTATCAAAACCATTAACAAAATTCCCTCAAGTACGGGCAAACAGAAAGCCATATCTACATGCAGTTCTCACCTAACAGTGGTGTCTATGTATTATGGGTCACTCATTGCAATATATGTTGCCCCAAAACAAGAACACTTTTACAACATGAACAAAACACTTTCTTTACTCTACACTGTAGTGACACCAATATCAAACCCAATCATATACAGCCTAAGGAATCAAGAAATGAAAAATTCCTTTGCCAAAATAATCAGACAGCTATTCTCCAATGAACAGAATAAGGTTGTCTAAACTTAGTGCTAGTGCTATAAATATTTTGTTCATTTTATTCAGAAAGTCAATTGGGGAGATTTATCAAAACCTGTGCAGAGAAAAAGTTGACCAGTTGCCCATAGCAACCAATCAGATCGCTTCTTTCATTTTTGAGAGGCTCTTTTTAAAAAGAAAGAAAGAATCGATCTGATTGGTTGCTATGGGCAACTGGTCAAATTTTCCTTTACACAGCTTTTGATAAATTTCCCCCAATAAGTTTACAGAGAAAGCAAGCACAGAGGCCAGATTTACTAAAGACTGGCATTGTAAACGCCGGTCTTTAGCTAATCTGCGATGGAGTAAGTTGCTCCAAATTTATTTTGAGACGCGTCTCTAGATAAATTTGTCAGAACCATGGCTGTCCATGCACCACAGATTAAAAAAAAATTTCAAATTCAAAAAAGGTTTTATTGAAAGTGGTAAAAGAGGCATCACAAGCAATAGGTGAGCAACAGGATAAACAAACTTGTAAGAGAGAAAGGAGTCCGGTGGCCAGGGTAGGCCCAATGGACAGCAGCTTAACAATGCATAAACACATGACATGTCATATATCAAAAAAGAAAACAGCAAGTGGTAAATTCCACAATAAGTAGTGTAACAAGC
The DNA here is from genome assembly GCF_029499605.1 of Hyla sarda. Taxonomy (NCBI): domain Eukaryota; kingdom Metazoa; phylum Chordata; class Amphibia; order Anura; family Hylidae; genus Hyla; species Hyla sarda. Next base: position 245,750,018 of record NC_079189.1, on the reverse strand, counting down.
AGTCAATCAGGAGCAACATTTAACGCCCCAGGCACAAGACACAGAGTGTAGGGAGGCCAGAGTGTGGCGAGTGGAGTAGGATGTAGGAAAGGCAGTCAGAGAAGCAGGTGACCAGGTCCAGGGGAGGGTGGATAAGGCCTTGGTGCATAGGTCCTGGGCCATGCGCACCCATTGCTTGGATTTGGTGTTGTGCGTCCAGTCAAGGAACCGTGCATGCACACAAGCTAAGAAATATAAACGGCAATCCGGCAGGCCCGCTCCACCAGACAGTTTAGGCCTGGAAAGGAGGAGACGGTTCAAGCGGGGTCTAGCCGATGACCAGACGAACAAACCGAAGCAGTGTTGGAGAGCACGCCAGTAGGAGGAGGGGAGATGAATGGGTACGGTTTGTAGCAGATATAACAGCCTGGGTAAGAGGTTAATTTTTAAAATGCTAATTCTTCCAAACCAGGAAAATTCTCGTCTATCCCAGGCGGCCAGGTCCCGCTTGAACTGCGTGAGAAGAGGGGAAAAGTTAAGAGGGAACAAAAGGGACAGATCAGAGGGCACTTTCATACCCAGGTATGTGATACCCCTGGAGGGCCACGTAAAGGGAAAAGCAGAACGGAGAGAGTCCACTGCACGTCCTGGTAACGAAACATTAAGGGCCTATGATTTGGAAAGATTAATTTTAAAATTAGACCAGGCACCAAAATCTCGAATACGAGACATGAGATTAGGTAAGGAGGTAACAGGGTTCGAGAGATAGACCAGGAGATCATCGGCAAAGGCCGAACATTTATATTCCCGGCTTCCGATCGAGATTCCCTGGATGTTGGGATCGGCTCTGATGCCGGCGAGAAGGTGCTCCATCACCAGGACATACAGTAGGGGGGAGAGGGGACAACCCTGACGAGTGCCGTTGCGTATGGGAAAGGAGTCAGACAGAGAGCCGTTAATCTTCAGGCGGGCCGCGGGGGAACTGTAAAGGGCCAGTACTTTAGAGGTGAAAACAGGGCCAAGGCCAATGTGACGTAGGGTCTACGCCAGGGAGGACCAGGAAACAAGATCAAAAGCCTTCTCGGCATCAAGGGAGAGTATCATTACAGGCAGTTTAGAAGACTGAGCATAGTGGATCAGATCGATAGTCTTGATCGTGTTGTCCCTGGCTTCTCTCCCCGGCACAAAGCCGACAAGGTCAAGATGGATTAAGGAAGGGAGAATGGAATTCAGGCGAATCGCCAGCAATTTGGCGTAAATCTTTAGGTCTACATTTAGTAAGGAAATGGGGCGGTAACTACCACAGACCTGGGGGTCTTTTCCGGGTTTGGGGATAACTACTATATGTGCCAGCAAAGAGGTGGGGGGAATAGGGTGCGATGTGGAAATAGAGTTAAAAGCCCGGAGCAGAAGAGGGGAGAGGGCGTCTAGGAGGGTCTTAAAGAATCTGGCCGTGAAGCCATCCGGGCCAGGACTCTTCCCGCCAGGGAGGTCACAAACTACTGCGGCTAACTCTTCCAAGGTGAAGGGGGCCTCGAGGGCTTCCAACTCCTCCAGCGGCAGGGACAGGAAAGGCGAGGACTGTGGAGGGGGAGGGTCGGGCGGGTGAGGGAGGTTGTACAGGTCCGAGAAGAAGTCAAGAAAAGAAGAAGCAATGTCAGGGGTGGTATGCACTACGTTACCAGTAGGGGAGCGTATGGTCGGGATATGAGTCTGGGCTATTTTAGTGCGCAGCGCCCTGGCTAGCATGCGACCGCTTTTGTTGCCAAACTCATAGAATCTGCTGCGACCCACCTGTAGCCAGCGACCCCAGGACGCCTCCAAGAGGCGCTTAACCTCTAGCCTAGCAAGCTGCAATTCTCTGAGGACCGTTGGGGAAAGCGAGCGCTTATGGGAAAGTTCTAGTGAGGAGACTAAGTGAAGGGCTTTCTGAAGGGCAAGGGCCCTACCTCGTTTTAACCGGGAGCCGTGTTTGATGAGGACACCACGCAAAACGCATTTGAGCGCCTCCCATTGATAAAAAGGAGCGGTGGAGTCAGCACTGTGATCATCCATAAACGAGGAAACAGTTGTGGTCAGATCAGACATGCAAAGGGGATCTAACAATAGAGACTCATTCAATTTCCAGGACCGGGTCAGGGTGGGCAAGCGTAAGGAGCAAAACACTGGAGCATGATCCGACCACAATATGCTTCCAATGGAGGAGGAGCTCGCCCAGGGCAGTGCGCTATGCGGAACTAGGATATGGTCAATGCGACTATAGGACCCGTGCGGGGAGGAGAAAAAACTATAATCCCTGTCAGTAGGGTGTTGCAAACGCCAGATATCATGCAGTTGTAATAGACCAAAAGCACGCTTCACACTCTTAATGGCGCTATAAGACAGGCTAGAGCGTCCTAGGGAATTATCCAGAGTGGGATCCAGAGTCATGTTCAGGTCCCCGCACAGGACCACAGTCCCTGAGACCATAGGTAACAGCCGGTCAATAAGCTCCACCAAGAAACCGACCTGGCCCTGGTTAGGGGCGTACACATTGACAATTGTAAGCGGGGCACCCCCAACAGATAGGGTCAGGATGAGATACCTGGCATGCGGATCAAGCACAACGTTAAGGACTTGATGGGCAAGGGATCGATGGATGGCAATCGCGACCCCTTTAGTACGGGCCTCCGGGTTGTTGGCGCAGAACCATAGCGGGAAATGCCTGTTTTTAAGTGTGGGAGCGTGGGCCGTCTTAAAATGGGTTTCCTGAAAGCAAGCGATATGTACCTTACGTTTATGAAGATGATGTAGGATCTGCGTGCGTTTCGCCGGCATGTTGAGACCCTTCGCGTTGAAAGAAGCTAGATTGAGATCCGCCATGGGTAGGCACGAAGAAAGGGGGGGCGCTCACCCGCTGGCTCCTTCCTCCAAAAAGACAAGAGAAAAACACAGAGATGAGCAAGAGTAGGGGACGAACTGAGAGAGAGAGAGAGGGAGAAAGTGAGGGGGGGGGGAAGTCAGAGAGGAACACTAAGAAGGCACGTAGCAGCAGAATATAATCCGCTGCAGGACAGTCTACAGAGAAGACGGTCCTAGACCAAGGAAACCTACGTCAGGGAGATATCCCTTGACAGTTTCAACCTACTGGGGTAGCGTGGAATGCAAACAGACAGGAGAGGAGGCCGGAGCCGGCACCCCTCTATACGAACATGAGGAGTACAAAATGACAAGAAAACCTCTATCAAAGAGTTAGGACTATGATCCAGGGCAGATGGAGAATGGGGAAACAGTACACACAAATGATAGCGTAGGGAGAGAGTACCAAAACAAAGACACAGTTAACAGCAGGGGGGACAGTAGAAGGAAGAGGCTGCAAATGGCACGGTCCTATGGAATGAGAAAACATCACGTTAACAACATCAAAAACAATCCGTAAAGGCATACAAGCATTTTGTGATCAAGGCCCAAAGGCAGAGCAACCAAAAAAAAAAAAGGGGGGGGGGGGGAGTCAACCCCTCGGGAAATAAGGCTCAGGTGGTGGGGAAGGGGCCTGGGCCCGCTCGGGAGGAGGCATGGACAGATTCCCATCTGGTGACCAGGCATTGACATCTGGAGTCCCGAGGCGGGAGACCCGGCCGGGCCAGTTTGGAAGATGACTGTGGGGACCTGTGGATGGGGCGCTTGGGGGCCTGAGGAGCTAGTGTGGGCCAGTCAGCCAAGGAGAGGGGGGCAACGTCCAAGTCCTTAAGAAAACTCGGGAGATCAGCCAGGGAACGTAGGGTGTAGACCTTGCCATCTTTACGAACCGTGAGGGCAAAGGGGAAGCCCCAACGGTATAACAGGCCCCTTCCTCAGAGCTCCTCCAGCAGGGGACGAAGTGTAGCACGTTGCGCCAGAGTGTGGCGGGATAAATCGGGAAACAATTGAATCTCCACATCTTTATAGTAGATCCGGCGGCGGGAGCGTGATTGCTTCATGATGTCCTCTTTGATGTTATAGAAATGCACCCGACAAATAACGTCTCTGGGACGATGATCATCCGGTGAGGGGGGCCGCAGGGCTCTATGGGCTCTGTCGAGCTCAATATGGGTGTCCGCGGGCCGGCCTAGTAGGTCATTGAAAATTGTGAGCAGAGCAGAATGCAATTCATCAGGGCCGACCGCCTCAGGCAAGCCCCGTATGCGAATGTTATTCCGCCTGTTGTGGTTTTCAACGTCGTCCAGGTGCTGCTGCAAATGGAAAAGTTGATCGCTGTGCTGTTGGACCGTCACCTTGAGAGATGGAATGGCGGCCGAAGAGGAGTCCTGAGCAGAGGAGATAGTGTCCATTCTGGACGATAAATTGGTAACTGTAGAACGGAGTTGTGCAAACTCCTGCTTGCATTCCGCCACCATTTGTTTAGCCATAGAGGAAAAATCTTCCCTGGTAGGTAAGGAAGAAATCAGAGAGCGCAGGTCGGCCAGTGTCAGTGGTCGGTCAGTCTCCGAGGCTGGAGTGGGGGGGACACAGGAATCAGACAGTCCCAGGACAGGTGGCAGATCCGTGGGACCCAGGGAGGGGGTCCGTAACTCAGGTGGCGTACCCCGTAGGCTCAGGGGTAGGTCAGCGGGAAGCATGGAGGCCATAGGTGTAGTCCCTACAGACAGTGGCTGGCCACAGAGGAGTGTCAGATCAGTCTCACGGATGGTGGCTGGGGAGCGGTGAGCCGAGAAACCCCAGGAGGATCCCGAGGACCACTGTGGTGATGAGGAGGTAGACCCTGGTAGGGAAGAGGGGCCCGACTGAGGCACCGCATAGAAGGCCACCAAGGGAGAGGAGCAGGAGCCAGGGTGTGGAGGCCAGTCTGTTGGCAGGTGGGGTGGTCCCAAAATCAGTCCCCCCACTGAGGGTGCAGGAGGGCCCACCATCAATGAGGCAGGGGGCTGCTGTGCCCAAGATGGAGACCCTGACGGGACGGGAGTTTGCTGCAGGGGGGGAGAGACCGCAGGGGGGAGCCGATAACCGGCAGGCACTGGCAGGGATTCTGCTGTTTGGTGGCCGGACAGGGGGTCCCCGGGGTCAGTTGGTGGAGTGGGGCACTGTCTCACCTGTCCGGCAGCTGATGGTGCAGCCTCGGTCTCTTCGCCGCCTCCGGTGGACTGAAGCGGCGGGGTCCGGGGCGTGCGCGCGGCAGGCGCAGCGCAGACAGCTCCAGGGTCCTTCCAGTGCGGCCTAGAAAAAGGCGCCTCGGCCTGGAGCAGCAGGGCAGCGGCAGCTTCCGGTGACCAGGAGGAAGAGGTCGGAGGCCTCCGGACTTCTGAAAGCTCCGGTGAGGTATGTGTCGAGCACCCAGCCGGGGGAGGAGCGGGCTGTTCTCCAGCAGGGCAGCGCTCCGAGGCTGGCGGGGATGAAGAAGGAGCCGCCATCTTGCCGGGCTGTGCAGGAGGCAGGGAGGCACTTCTTGGAGGCTGAGATCTGGTGAAGTAACCCCGCAAATCCCTCTGAGGAGAGGATGGTAGGGTTCTAGACTGTCTCCGCTGTTTCTTTTTTTGGTTCCCCATAGATTAGGACGAGGTTTTCGGGCAGAACAGGGGGTGTAGGACCGGAGCTCCGAAAATGCACGTCCTCACGCTGGCATAGCAAACCACGCCCCCCGTCCACAGATTAAAATTTACACCAGCTAGGAGCTGTACTTTATGCGGGCCTTGAGAGACTGTAAGCTTGCCTACTACCTCTAAAAAGTGCCAGGTGGTTCGTAAAAAAGTCAAACATTGTGCCTGTCTCTCCTATCTTCAATCTCCAGTGTATCCAATGAAATACAGCTTGACACTGATCTCTACCTACGGCATGCAAGATCTAAAATGGCAAAACCTATCATAAGAAGAAAGGATCACGCTGCGTCACATAAGAATACACTAATACTCTAGCTTGAGTTAGTGAAAACAAAAAATTGCCCCCGTCTCTGCATAACCAGAGAAATGACTGTAAATGTAGTCTGTATAAGGAGAATCATATCATAAGGAGAAGCAGAAAACCCATACATGGCACATCAACTAAAATCGCTTTCAATTTTCCAACTACAGACCCATATCAGGGCTTGTTTTTTGCGACACCAATTTTACCTTGTAATACTGTCAATAATTTCACCACCAAATCTAAGGCGAAACCAGAAAAAATATTTGTGAGGCAAAATCTTTGGTAAAGATGACAGCTTATCTTTATTCTGTAGGTCTATATGATTAAAAATGATACCCAGCTTATATAGGTTTGATTTTGTTTTAAAATGAAAATTAGAATATTTAAAATTGTCCATTTCTGACCCCTATAACTTTTTTCTCTTTCTGTATACGGGGCTATATGAGGGCTCATTTTTTGCGCAATGATCTGAAGTCTTTTTGGTACCATACTTTTTTTTATGGGACTTTTTGATCGCTTTTTATACATAGGATATACAAAGTGACCAAAAATACGCAATTTTGGATTTTGGCACATATGTTTATGTTTATTTTTGTTTACATTTTTTTTACCGTGATGGTCCCGATCAGCTCCGCTGAGCTGCCGGGATAATTTTAGTTTTGTTTTAGACGCTGCAATCAACTTTGATCGCGGAGTCTAATAGGTTAATGCCGGGCATCACCGCGATCGGTGATGTACGGCATTAGACCCTGTTCCCGGCAGCAGATAGCCGTCGGGACTGACCCGCTATGACCGCGCGTGTCATAGAATGGGAGCGGAACGAGGGTGTACACACCCTCCGTCCCCAACAGGTTAAGGTTCTAACTAGCACAAGGATGCCCCTTTTGTTACACACTTTGCTTACTATTTATTTTGTGTTTCTTAACATTAACTATTTAAGAACATTTACCAAAAAATGTACAGTGCTGCAGTGAGGTAGTTTGTTTACATTTATGGTGTAACAATGAAGCGCTTCATATCGTGTGAGTTCCAGCAGCTATCAGCAGCCAGGACGTCAGCACTAATGGCAGACATCAGCGATCATTAACCCTACAGATGCCATGATCAATGCTGCAGATCACGGCATCTAGATGCTAAACAGGGGAGCTGGTGAGTTTAGGGGGCATATCAGATCTGTGCAGTGCGATTGCAGGGGTCCAATGAGTGCAAATGATGGCCGGAATCAGGCTGAGTATAACCAATAGTACTGATCAGTACTATGTTATTACATATTACTGAACAGTGATGTTTAGGAATACCAACTTAGTGTGACCCTCCACCACATACTCACCAGATCGGTTAGCAAGCCTTGATCCCGGGTGTCCCAGGGTCACTGCTCACAGTAGGCTGGTGTATGTATGGTATTAGTAGGTTATGGCTGCCGCACTTTGACCGGGACTGGACCCTTGCGCAAGGGCCAGTTTTGGCAAATTGAGGGTTAAAGAGGAAAAACGTTCTTAACAGCGCTGCGCAGCAGTGGTCACAAATGGAGAGACTCAAGCCACGGACGACGCATTTCAGCACACAAATAGTACCTTCCTCAGGTCCAAACATATAGTGCAATCACGTAGGTGGTAGAATGCACGGAAGCACTTGTGGGGTTCCTGTAAAGTTTGGTGCTGGCATTCATCTCAACTGGCAACAGCTGTAGGCTCCGTTTAGGAAACACTGCTGTGGAAGGGGGTGTATATGTAGTGTTTTACTTTTTATTATGTGTTAGTGTAGTGTAGTGTTTTTAGGGTACATTCACACGGGCGGGGGTTCAACAGTGAGTTTTCCGCTGGAAGTTTGAGCTGCGGCGGAAAATTTGCTGCAGCTCAAACTTGTAGAAGGAAACCCACTGTAAACCCGACCGTGTGAATGTACCCTGTACATTCACATGGGAGGGGGGGGCACCCCAAACCTTCAGCTGTATCAAAACTACAACTCCCAGAATGCACTGACCGTACATGCTGGGAGTTGCAGTTTTGCAACAGCTGTAGGCGCACTGTTGGGGACCACTGAGTTAGGAAACAGAATCTATCTCAGTGATTCCAACCCGTGTACCTAGAGCTGTTGTAAAACTACAACTCCCAGCATGTACGGTCTGTCAGTGCATTCTGGGAGTTGTAGTTTTGCAACAGCTGGAGGCACACGGGTTGGAATCACTGAGTTAGGAAACAGACTCTAGCTCAGTGTTTCTCAACCAGTATGCCTACAGCCAGGGCCGGATGATCATTGGCGCTCATGGAGCGCCTGCTCCGGGCCCCGTGCCCGCAGGGGGCCCTCATCACGTTCGGGACATCCCTGTGTCCCGAAAAATCTTTTCAGGACACAAGGATGTCCCAGCGGTTACCTCTCTGCGACGGCCCCCGCGTTAACTTTAAAAACACAGGGGCCATTGGGAGTTAGCGCACGTAGGGACGTCACTGACGTCCCTGCGTACGCCCATAGGAGAAAAGCAGAGCATCAAGGAGGACGCGCGTGCATGGAAAGTGACCAGCGGCAAGTCATCTTCAGTGTTCTGACCTCCCGTCCAAGGACCTACTGCTATGGCCCATGTTGCTATATACACTGTATATGGCTGAAGGCTGTATGTCTGTGGGGAACTATACTGCACCTAATGTGGGGAACTATACTGCGCCTAATAAGGTGGAACTATACTGCACCTAATGTGGGGAACTATACTGCACCTAATGTGAGGTAACTATACTGCACCTAATGTGGGGGAACTATACTGCACCTAATGTGGGGGAACTATACTGCAAACCTAATGTGGGGATCTGTACTGCCAACCTAATGTGAGGAACTGTACTGCACCTAATGTGGGGGAACTATACTGCACCTAATGTGGGGGAACTATACTGCACCTAATGTGAGGGAACTATACTGCACCATGTGGGTAGCTATACTGCTCCTAACGTGGGGAACTATACTGCACCTAATGTGGAGGACTATACTGCCAACCTAATGTGGGGAACTGTACTGCACCTAATGTGGGGAAACTATACTGCACCTAATGTGGGGGAACTGTACTGCACCTAATGTGGGGGAAATATACTGCACCTAATGTGGGGAGCTATATTGCACCTAATGTGGGGAACTATACTGCACCTAATGTGGGGAACTATACTGCACCTAATGTGGGGTAACTATACTGCACCTAATGTGGGGGAACTATACTGCACCTAATGTGGAGGAACTATACTGCCAACCTAATGTGGGGAACTGTACTGCCAACCTAATGTGAGGAACTGTACTGCACCTAATGTGGGGGAACTATACTGCACCTAATGTGAGGGAACTATACTGCACCTAATGTGGGGAGCTATACTGCACCTAATGTGGGGAACTATACTGCACCTATTGTGGAGGACTATACTGCCAACCTAATGTGGGGGAACATACTGCACCTAATGTGGGGAGCTATACTGCACCTAATGTGGGGGAACTATACTGCACCTATTGTGGAGGACTATACTGCACCTAATGTGGGGGACTATACTGCCAACCTAATGTGGGGAACTGTACTGCACCTAATGTGGGGGAACTGTACTGCACCTAATGTGGGGAAACTATACTACACCTAACGTGGGGGAACTGTACTGCACCTAATGTGGGGGAACTATACTGCACCTAATGTGGGGGAACTATACTGCACCTAATGTGGGGGCACTGTCGGGGGGGGGGGGCGCAACATAATGAAGTGCTCCGTCTTCCAGGCAGCCTTAATCTGGCCCTGCCTACAGCTGTTGCAAAACTACTGTAGTTCTGCAATATCTGGCCCTTCAGATGTTGCAGAACTACAACTCCCAGCATGCCTGGACAGTATGGGCATGCTAGGAGTTGTAGTTATGCAACAACTGGGGAAGAACAGTTTGGAGACCGCTATATAGTGGTCTCCAAACTGTAGCCCTCCAAATTTTGCAAAACTACAACTCCAAGTATGCCCAGACTGTCAAGGCATGCTGGGAGTTGTAGTTCTGCAACATATTGCAGAACTACACCCCCAGCATCCCTGACTGCAGATATTGCAGAACTACAAGCCCAGGATCCCTGACTGTCTGGGCATGCTGGGAATTGTAGTTTTGCAACATCTGGAGGGCTACAGTTTGGAGACCACTGTATAGTGGTCTCCAAACTGTGCCACTTCAGATGTTGCAAAACTACAACTCCCAGCATGCCCAGACAGTCAGTGCATGCTGAAAGTTGTAGTTTTGCAACATCTGGAGGACCACAGTGGTCTCCAAACTGTGGCCCTCCAGATGTTGAACTACAACTCCCAGCATGCCCAGACAGCCAAAGGCTGTCTGGGCATGTTGGGAGTTGTAGTTTTGCAACTTTTAGAAGGCAACAGTGAAGATCACCTACCGGCGATCTTCACTCCAGCCTCCTCCACCGCCGCACTTTCCGGCCACACTCCTCCTGCTGCTACCGATGCTGCCGATCCGGATAAGCCGGCCATGGTATGCCCTCCGTCCTTAAGTACCGGGACGCGAGGGTGTATCCATATACCCTCTGTCCCCAACAGGATAGAAAACCTTTGGAGAGAGTTGAAAGTCCATGTTGCCCAGCGACAGCCCCAAAACATCACTGCTCTAGAGGAGATCTGCATGGAGGAATGGGCCAAAATACCAGCAACAGTGTGTGAAAACCTTGTGAAGACTTACAGAAATGTTTGACCTCTGTCATAGCCAACAAAGGGTAAATAATAAAGTATTGAGATGAACTTTTGTTATTGACCATATACTTATTATCCACCATAATTTGCAAATAAATTCTTTAAAAATCAGACAATGTGATTTTATGGATTTTCTTTTCTCATTCTGTCTCTCATAGTTGAGTTATACCTATGAGGAAAACTACAGGCCTCTCTCATCTTTTTAAGTGGGAGAACTTGCACAATTGGTGGCTGACTAAATAGTTTTTTGCCCCACTGTACGTGCGGTATGTGATTTGGCTGTCGCTCCTCCCCTAGTGGATGGGGAATAGAAACTGCATGTGCCTAGTTTTAACCTCTTAAGGACATAGGGCGTACCTGTACGCCCTGCGCCCGGGCCTGTCATTTCCGTACGGCTATTAGCCGGGACCCTGGGCTAATAGCGTACCGATCGTTGTGCCGTGCGCTATTAACCCTTTAGACGTGACATTCAAAGTTGATCGCCGCGTCTAAAATGAAAGTGAAAGCTTCCTGGCAGCTCAGTCGGGCTGATTGGGACCATCGCGGTGAAATCGTGATGTCCCGATCAGCTAGAACGCGAGCGGAAGCCCCCTTACCTGCCTCCATGGCATCCGATCGGCGATTGATTGCTCCAAGCCTGAAATCCAGGCTTGAGTAATCTACCTCCGATAACCCTGATCTCTGCCGTGTCAGTGCACAGCAATAATCTGTGTATGAGATCAGTGTGTGCAGTGTAATAGCTACTAGGGGGGCTATAACACTGCAAACAAGATAATTTAACCCCTACCCTAATAAAAGTAAGAATCCCCCCCCCCCCTTTCCATTTAAGGAAAAACAGTGTAAATAAAAATAAACATATGTGGTATCGCCGCATGCGTAAATGTCCAAACTATAAAAATATATCATTAATTAAACCGCACGGTCAATGGCGTACACGCAAAAAAATTCCAAAGTCCAAAATATTGTATTTTTGGTCACTTTTTACACCATAAAAAAATGAATAAAAAGCGATCAAAAAGTCCGATCAAAACAAAATGTTACCAATAAAACTTCAGATCATGGCACAAAAAATTTGTCCTCATACCGGCCCATATGCAGAAAAATAAAAAAGTTATAGGGGTCAGAAGATGACAATTTTAAACGTATACATTTTTTTAGAAGTACGACAATATCCAACCTATATAAGTAGGGTATCATTTTAACTGTATGGACCTACAGAATAATAATAAGGTGTCATTTTTACTGAAAAATGCACCGCGTAGAAACGGAAGCCCCCAAAAGTTACTAAATGGCATTTTTTGTTCAATTTTGTCGCACAATGAATTTTTTTTTCACATCGCCGTGGATATTTTGGTAAAATGAGTAATGTCACTGCAAAGTAGAATTGGTGGCGCAAAAAATAAGCCATAATATGGAATTTTAGGGGCAAAATTGAAAATTTTATGATTTTTAGAAGGTGATGAGGAAAAAATGAAAATGCAAAAATAGAAAAACCCTACGTCCTTAAGGGGTTAATACTCTGATTGAGGCTCCTTCCCTTGTTGTTGGAGTATTTGCTTAGGCTGTTTGCTGATACTAAGTTTTTACTTCGTTCCTCAGCTAGCATGAATAAAGATAGCCAGAAATATTGCTGTATTAATAATTCAGTGATAACTCTTGATAACTTTTACGTAGGTTATGGGAAACTGAACACATTTCAGCGCTTTTCTTAGCTCCTTTCTCATCAGTCATGAATCCATATGGTTACATGCTCATTTTATACTCATAATATGGACTCTTGCAATGCCCGATATGGATATGAATCTGCAATCAGAGGCGGCTCTAGACTATGTGATGCCTTAGGCGAAATTTAAACATGAGGCCCCACATCATTTTCTGAAGACCCATGGGGGGAAATTTATCAAGACCTGTGCAAAGTTAAAGTTGTAAAGCAACCAATCAGATCATTTCTTACATTTTTCAGAGGCCTTGTTAAAAATGAGGGAAGCAATCTGATTGGTTGCTATGGACAGGTATTGATAAATCTTCCCCATGGGGATCCAATCGGCTATGAGATTGCCGTGCTGTCGCCGCAGCACAAATCTCATGTGTCGGTGGGGCAGATATAAGATCAGGGGTGTTACTAGGGTCCTATGGGCCCCATGGCAAATTCTGTCTAGTACACAGAGACTGCAGTCACCAATATTATCAGTATAAAAGTAGGAATATTATCACCATACATATTACGTCATACTGTTGCTGACCAAATACAGTATACTGAAACCAATATTACCAATACCAGTATACATGGAGGGATATTATCACCATATATATTATCATTATACTGCTACTGACCAAATCCTGTATACTGAGGCCAATATTACTGATAATACCAGTACAAAAAAATAAAAATGGTCAGCATCCCCAGACAAAATGAAGCACAGGTGTGTTATCAGCAAGAAACAAATAATATTGCCACACCATGACCACAACTACCATTGTGACTGACTAATGACTGACTAACACCACAATATTGTTACTGTATAAAATTCACTATACAAAGAGCAATATTCCCACATACACTGACCATATAGTGGTAGATACCAACTGTACACATCACTGTGACATCACTGTGTATTATCCCTGTTCTGTGACATCACTGTGTGTATTATCCCTCTACTGTGACATCACTGTGTATATTATCCCTCTACTGTGACATCACTGTGTATATTATCCCTGTACTGTGACATCACTGTGTGTATTATCCCTGTACTGTGACATCACTGTGTGTATTATCCCCGTACTGTGACATCACTGTGTGTATTATCCCCGTACTGTGACATCACTGTGTGTATTATCCCCGTACTGTGACATCACTGTGTATATTATCCCTGTACTATGACATCACTGTGTGTATTATCCCTGCACTATAATATCACAGTGTCTTATCCCTATACTGCAACATCACTGTGGATACTTACACTGCACCATGACATCACCATATATATTAACCCTGTACCGTGATGTCACTGTTTGTATTTTCCGTGTACTGTGACTGTTACGCCGAGCGCTCCGGGTCCCTGCTCCTCCCCGAAGCGCTCGAGGCGTTTCTCTCCCTGCAACGCCCCGGTCAGACCCGCTGACCCGGAGCGCTGCACTGACATTGCCGGCGGGGATGCGATTTGCATAGCGGGACGCGCCCGCTCGCGAATCGCATCCCAAGTCACTCACCTGTCCCGGTCCCCGGCTGTCATGCTCTGGCGCGTGCGGCTCCGCTCTCTAGGGCGCGTGCGCGCCAGCTCTCTGAGATTTAAAGGGCCAGTGCACCAATGATTGGTGCCTGGCCCAATCACCCTAATTAGTTTCCACCTGCTCCCTGGCTATATTACCTCACTTCCCCTGCACTTCCTTGCCAGATCTTGTTGCCTTAGTGCCTAGAGAAAGCTTCCTTCTGTGTTACCATTACAGTGTTCCTGACCGCCTGCTATTACCATTGACTACGAACCTTGCCGCCTGCCCCGACCTTCTGCTACGTCTGACCTTGCTCTTGTCTACTCCCTTGTACCGCGCCTATCTCAGCAGTCAGAGAGGTTGAGCCGTTGCCAGTGCATACGACCTGGTTGCTACCGCCGCTGCAAGACCATCCCGCTTTGCGGCGGGCTCTGGTGAATACCAGTAGCAACTTAGAACCGGTCCACCGACATGGTCCACGCCAATCCCTCTCTGGCACAGAGGATCCACCTCCTGCCTGCCGAATCGTGACAGTAGATCCGGCCATGGATCCCGCTGAGGTCCCCCTGCCAGTTGTCGCTGACCTCACCACCGTGGTCGCCCAGCAATCCCGACAGATCGCCCATCTAAGTCACCAGCTGTCGCAAGTTTCCACCATGTTACAGCAACTTCAGTCGCAGCTACAGCAGCTGCAACAGCAGCCACCATCTCCTGCACCTCCTCCGCAGCGAGTGGCCGCTCCTAACCTCCGCTTGTCCCTGCCGGACAAATTTGATGGGGACTCTAGACTCTGCCGTGGTTTCCTGTCACAATGTTCCCTACATTTGGAGATGTTGTCGGACCAATTTCCTACAGAACGGTCGAAGGTGGCTTTCGTGGTTAGTCTCCTGTCTGGGAAGGCTTTGTCTTGGGCCACACCGCTCTGGGACTGCGATGATCCTGTCACCGCCACTGTACACTCCTTCTCTGAGGTTCGCAGTGTCTTCGAGGAACCAGCCCGAGCTTCTTCTGCCGAAACTGCCTTGTTAAACCTGGTCCAGGGTAGTTCTTCTGTAGGCGAATACACCATCCAATTTCGTACCCTCGCCTCTGAATTATCCTGGAACAACGAGGCTCTCTGCGCGACCTTTAAAAAAGGCCTATCCAGTAACATCAAAGATGTGCTGGCCGCACGAGAAATTCCTGGCAACCTGCATGAACTTATCCAATTGGCCACTCGCATTGACATGCGTTTTTCTGAAAGACACCAGGAACTCCGCCAGGAAAAAGACCTTAATCCCTGGGCACCTCTCTCACGGTATCCCTTGCAATCTACCCCTGTGCCTCCCGCCGAGGAGGCTATGCAAGTGGATCGGTCTCGCCTGACTCTTGAAGAGAGGTCTCGCCGTAAGGATAAAAATCTATGTCTGTACTGCGCTAGTACCGAACACTTCTTGGTGGATTGCCCTATTCGTCCTCCACGTCTGGAAAATGCACGCACGCAACCAGCTCACGTGGGTCTGGTGTCTCTGGGTACGGAGTCTGCTTCTCCATGTCTCACTGTGCCCGTGCGGATTTCTCCTTCTGCCAACTCCTCCTTCTCTGCCGTGGCTGTCTTGGACTCTGGTTCTTCTGGAAATTTTATTCTGGCCTCTTTGCTTGATAGGTACTGCATCCCGGTGACCCGTCTCATCAAGCCGCTCTACATTTCTTCGGTCAACGGAGTCAAGTTGCACTGCACTGTGAGTTACCGCACAGAGCCCCTGCTTATGAACATTGGACTACATCTCGAGAAAATTGAATTTTTGGTTCTGCCCAACTGCACCTCTGAAGTCCTCCTCGGTCTGCCATGGCTCCAGCATCATTCTCCCACCCTTGACTGGACCACCGGGGAGATCAAGAATTGGGGTCCTGCTTGCCGCAAGAAATGCCTCACGTCTGCTCCCAGTCCCGTCTGTCGGGCCTCAGTGTCTCCTCCTGTGCCTGGTCTCCCCAAGGCCTATCAGGACTGTGCCGTGCCTCCTCATAGCCCCCGTCCTGGTGACACTCTGCCCCGTGCCAAGCCTCACCCTCTGCCCCCCCTCCCCATTCCCACTCCTTCTGAACTGTCTGCCGTTCATGAGTATACCCAGGACTTCACTGTCCCCCAGAAGGAGACTCTACAATCGCTCCCAATGTCCTCGTCCCATGTGGAGCGACATCCCGACAAAAAGAGGGGGAGGCCTAAGGGGGGGTACTGTTACGCCGAGCGCTCCGGGTCCCTGCTCCTCCCCGAAGCGCTCGCGGCGTTTCTCTCCCTGCAGCGCCCCGGTCAGACCCGCTGACCGGGAGCGCTGCACTGACATTGCCGGCGGGGATGCGATTCGCATAGCGGGACGCGCCCGCTCGCGAATCGCATCCCAAGTCACTCACCTGTCCCGGTCCCCGGCTGTCATGCTCTGGCGCGCGCGCCAGCTCTCTGAGATTTAAAGGGCCAGTTCACCAATGATTGGTGCCTGGCCCAATCACCCTAATTAGTTTCCACCTGCTCCCTGGCTATATTACCTCACTTCCCCTGCACTTCCTTGCCGGATCTTGTTGCCTTAGTGCCTAGACAAGCTTCCTTCTGTGTTACCATTACTGTGTTCCTGACCGCCTGCTAATACCATTGACTACGAACCTTGCCGAGTCACCACTGGACTACTCCTTTAAGAAGCAGGTGAGAGAATCTTCAGGGTGAGCAAAGGAAATACACCCTTTCCTTGCCACCTTATCACAATATATATATATATATATACAGTAGTAGGGCTAAGGTATAGATATATACGTATACCTTAGCCCTACTACTGTACTACTACCCACCCTAGCCCTACTACTGCACTACTACCCACCCTAGCCCTACTACTGCACTACTACCCACCCTAGCCCTACTACTGTACTACTACCCACCCTAGCCCTACTACTGCACTACTACCCACCCTAGCCCTACTAGTGCACTACTACCCACCCTAGCCCTACTACTGTACTACTACCCACCCTAGCCCTACTACTGTACTACTACCCACACTAGCCCTACTACTGTACTACTACCCACCCTAGCCCTACTACCGCACTACTACCCATACTAGCCCTACTACTACCCACCCTAGCCCTACTACCGCACTACTACCCACCCTAGCCCTACTACCGCACTACTACCCACCCTAGCCCTACTACCGCCCTACTACCCACCCTAGCCCTACTACCGCACTACTACCCACCCTAGCCCTACTACCGCACTACTACCCACACTAGCCCTACTACCGCACTACTACCCACCCTAGCCCTACTACCGCACTACTACCCACACTAGCCCTACTACCGCACTACTACCCACACTAGCCCTACTACTGTACTACTACCCACACTAGCCCTACTACTGCACTACTACCCACACTAGCCCACTACTGTACTAATACCCACACTAGCCCTTCTACTGTACTAATACCCACACTAGCCCTTCTACTGTACTACTACCCACCCTAGCCCTACTACCGCACTACTAACCACCCTAGCCCTACTACCGCACTACTACCCACCCTAGCCCTACTACCGCACTACTACCCACCCTAGCCCTACTACCGCACTACTACCCACCCTAGCCCTACTACCGCACTACTACCCACCCTAGCCCTACTACTGTACTACTACCCACACTAGCCCTACTACTGTACTACTACCCACACTAGCCCTACTACTGCACTACTACCCACACTAGCCCTACTACTGCACTACCACCCACCCTAGCCCTACTACTGCACTACCACCCACACTAGCCCTACTACTGTACTACTACCCACCCTAGCCCTTCTACCGTACTACCACCCACACTAGCCCTACTACTGTACTACTACCCACCCTAGCCCTACTACTGTACTTATACCCACCCTAGCCCTACTACTGTACTAATACCCACCCTAGCCCTACTACTGTACTCAGGGGCGGACATATCGCCTGTGCAGCCGGTTCAGCTGCACAGGGGCCCAGCATGAGAGGGGGCCCGCTGCCCTCTCCAGGTCCGGCCCCAGAGGCGAGCATTAGGCCACATACCACCGCATACTCCCCGACCACAGCAAGTTTGACAGCACCCGGATGGACGCTGCGTTCAACCACCCCTGCAGCCAGTGGCGTCTCTGTGGGGGCGGGGTTTGGGGGGCCAGAGGGGGCCACGCCCCCCCCCATCCTTGTGCCCCCCCCTAGCAGCAGGAGGTCACTAGCAGCTCTCATGGCCACCAGTAAGGGGCCCGAGCCCCCGCTGCACCCCCCGCACCCCCGGAGCCATCTACTCCGCCATCCTTTTTTTAAAATAAATCTTCAGCCTGCAGCCCTGTCACCACGCAGGGGCCGCGCTATGCAGACTGGGAAGAGCAGACAGGAAGCTCCTCCCCCTCTCTCACTCCCCTGTATGCTGCTGCTGGACCTTGTGGAGAAGGCCCGCTGTGTGTATACAGGCCCGGACACCACCAGTATGGAAGACTTACCTGCCCACTGCCCACTGCTCATGCTGCCCTTTTAAAGTAAGTAACTTGCTTGGGGGAGAGGGGGAAATTTGTAGGAGACAGTGGGAGGTAGTTCAGTGTTTCCCAACCAGGGGGCCTTCAGCTGTTGCAAAACTACAACTCCCAGCATTCCTTTGGCTTTATGAGCATACTGGGAGTTGCAGTTTTGCAACAGCTGGAGGCCCCAAGGTTGGGAAACACTGATCTATCTATCTATCAATCTATTATATATCGATCTCCTATCTATCTCATATCTATCTATCCATCCATCCATCTATATCCATCTATTTATGCATCTATCTATCTATATTTCTCATATCTATCTATCCTCATATCTATCTATCTATCTATCTATCTATCTAAGGAAGACAGCGGCACTCACGAAATGCAGGTGAATAGTGTGTGGCTTTATTCACAAAGCATCAAGAAATAGCGATGTTTCAGCCTTCTCACAAGGCCTTTGTCAAGCAATGGTAAGTACACAGTGCTGAGTATATATACATTTCAGGTGTGATACAATTAGTGACATAATCAATGACGTAGTATGTTTACAAAATAAACAGCAAACCGCATGTGCGTTATGATCATAGGCGTGCGGGCACAAATACAAACACTACATATACATCAGGTATCCGGCGCCCATAAACTCAATCAAATTGATGCACTCAATCAAAGTGCAAAACAAATAAAATTGCTGTACATAAAGAGTCCAAACAATAGGTGCTATTAAGCAAGGTTGGTGTACCTTCCGATGGGGAGGAGGAGTCCCGGCACATGCGTCACATGCCGGAACCTGTGGAAACACTGTATGGGGTACGGTGTAGACAGCGTTCGCACCATTTCCGGTGCGGGTGCAGAGGATGACGTGGATAAACAATAGCACATGGATCTCCGTGCGCATGCGTCTTGTTAGTTCGGTGGAGAGTGCGCCATCTTGGGTCCTGACAATCCCATACTTCCGATCCTGCATGAGCTTTTGTACTGCCTAACGCTAGTTATACTAGCACATCGTGGGGGTGGGGAAGAACCCATGTGAAGGGCCGTTGTCTCAGAACGGTATCCATTCTTACAGACTTACCCGACTTGCTGTCTCTCCCTGGTGGTTGCCCATCTGGGTGACAGTGTATCGGTCCGCTCACTGTTTCTGGGTCTTCCGGGCATCCACCTGGCCATCTTTGTGTTCGGCTGTACATTTGCTCGTATCTATGGTAATGGGGTGTTCGGTACCCAGATGTGTAGACCATGGTAGAGTGTGAGTCGTGGCTATACCCAACAGTGTTTGCCTTTCCCTAGGAGGAGGTGGAGAGCGACACATGTGGAACACGCTGGACATGGGGAACACTGTTGGGTATAGCCACGACTCACACTCTACCATGGTCTACACATCTGGGTACCGAACACCCCATTACCATAGATACGAGCAAATGTACAGCCGAACACAAAGATGGCCAGGTGGATGCCCGGAAGACCCAGAAACAGTGAGCGGACCGATACACTGTCACCCAGATGGGCAACCACCAGGGATAGACAGCAAGTCGGGTAAGTCTGTAAGAATGGATACCGTTCTGAGACAACTGCCCCTTCACATGGGTTCTTCCCCACCCCCACGATGTGCTAGTATAACTAGCGTTAGGCAGTACAAAAGCTCATGCAGGATCGGAAGTATGGGGTTGCCAGGACCAAAGATGGCGCACTCTCCACCGAACTAACAAGACGCATGCGCACGGAGATCCATGTGCTATTGTTTATCCACGTCATCCTCTGCCCCGCACCGGAAATGGTGCGAACGCTGTCTACACCGTACCCCATACAGTGTTTCCACAGGTTCCGGCGTGTGACGCATGTGCCGGGACTCCTCCTCCCCACCGGAAGGTACACCAACCTTGCTTAATAGCACCTATTGTTTGGACTCTTTATGTACAGCAATTTTATTTGTTTTGCACTATTTGATTAAGTTTATGGGCGCCGGATACCTGATGTATATGTAGTGTTTGTATTTGTGCCCGCACGCCTATGATCATAACGCACATGCGGTTTGCTGTTTATTTTGTAAACATACTACGTCATTGATTATGTCACTAATTGTATCACACCTGATATGTATATATACTCAGCACTGTGTACTTACCATTGCTTGACAAAGGCCTTGTGAGAAGGCTGAAACGTCGCTATTTCTTGATGCTTTGTGAATAAAGCCACACACTATTCACCTGCATTTCGTGAGTGCCGCTGTCTTCCTTTGATATTTACCTGGGACTTGGGACCGAGTCAACCAGCGAGCACCATCCTGCACACCGTAGTGCTGCCCGTTTCTTTTTACTATCTATCTATCTCATATCTATCTATCTATCTATCTAATATCTATCTATCTCATATCTCTCATATCTATCTATCTCATATCTATCTATCATCTATCTATCTAACTCAGATAGATGAGAGATAGATAGATAAATAGATATGAGAGATAGATAGGTAGATGGATGGTATATAGATAGATAGATACATAAATATAAATAGATAGATAGATAGATAGATAAATAGATGATATATAGATAGAGAGATGATATATAGATAGATACATAAATAGATGGATAGATAGATGATAGACAGATCGATAGATAGATGATAGATACATAGATATGATATAGATTGATAGATAGATATGATATAGACAGATAGATAGATATGATATAGATACATTTATATGATATAGATAGATAGATCAGTTTCCCAACCAGGGGGCCTCCAGCTGTTGCAAAACTACAACTCCAGCATTCCTTTGGCTTTATGAGCATACTGGGAGTTGTAGTTTTGCAACAGCTGGAGGCCCCCCTAGTTGGGAAACACTGATCTATATCAATCATCTATCTATTATCTATTATCTATCTATCTATCCAAAAAAAAAAATAATAATAATCAAGAGACCAGCAGCACACAGAAAAATTAGTGCAAAAAAGGTGGAGATTTATTGCATTATCCCAGTGTACAAAAGAAGCGACGTTTCAGCGACCTCTCGTCGCCGTTCTCAAGGAGCTTGTACACTGGATAATGCAATAAATCTCCCCCTTTTTTGCACTAATTTTCTGTGTGCTGCTGGTCTCTTGCTTTTTTTCTAGTACAAGTGAACCTCTCACCAAGGTCCACACCCAGCGTGCACCATTGCATTGGTTTTCTTCATTTTGTTGTGCTGCTTTTCCTGGAGTTTTTTTTTTTTTATCTATCTATCTCCTATCTATCTATCTCCTATCTATCTATCTCCTATCTATCTATCTCCTATCTATCTATCCATCTATCTATATCCATCTATTTATGTATCTATCTATCTTTCTATTTATCTATCATCTATCTACAAAACTAAAGATCCAGCGGCACTCCCAGATAAGGTGCAAAAACAAAGTGTTTTATTCCCCCATGTATGTGTGACGTTTCGATAGCATCCCGCCATCTTCATCATACGTACAGTTATACATTCTGTAGTCTCTGTGACATCACTGTGCTTCATAATAAACTGTGACATCACTGTGCTTCATAATAAACTATGACATCACTGTGCTTCATAATAAACTGTGACATCACTGTGCTTCATAATAAACTGTGACATCACTGTGCTTCATAATAAACGGTGACATCACTGTGCTTCATAATAAACTGTGACATCACTGTGCTTCATAATAAACTGTGACATCACTGTGCTTCATAATAAACTATGACATCACTGTGCTTCATAATAAACTGTGACATCACTGTGCTTCATAATAAACTGTGACATCACTGTGCTTCATAATAAACGGTGACATCACTGTGCTTCATAATAAACTATGACATCACTGTGCTTCAATAATAAACTGTGACATCACTGTGCTTCATAATAAACTGTGACATCACTGTGCTTCATAATAATCTGTGACATCACTGGTGCTTCATAATAAACTGTGACATCACTGTGCTTCATAATAAACTGTGACATCACTGTGGCTTCATAATAAACGGTGACATCACTGTGCTTCATAATAAACTATGACATCACTGTGCTTCATAATAAACTGTGACATCACTGTGCTTCATAATAACTGTGACATCACTGTGCTTCATAATAATCTGTGACATCACTGTGCTTCATAATAAACTGTGACATCACTGTGCTTCATAATAAACTGTGACATCACTGTGCTTCATAATAAACTGTGACATCACTGCGCTTCATAATAAACTGTGACATCACTGCGCATCATACTAAACTGTGACATCACTGTGCTTCATAATAAACTGTGACATCACTGTGCTTCATAATAAACTGACATCACTGTGCTTCATAATAAACTGTGTCATCACTGTGCTTCATAATAAACTGTGACATCACTGTGCTTCATAATAAACTGTGACATCACTGTGCTTCATAATAAACTGTGACATCACTGTGCTTCATAATAAACTGTGACATCATTGTGCTTCATAATAAACTTGGTCATCACTGTGCTTCATAATAAACTGACATCACTGTGCTTCATAATAAACTGTGACATCACTGTACTTCATAATAAACTGTGACATCACTGTGCTTCATAATAAACTGTGACATCACTGTGCTTCATAATAAACTGTGACATCACTGTGCTTCATAATAAACTGACATCACTGTGCTTCATCCTGTAATTTGATGTCACGGTGTATAACAACCCTGTAGTGAAATAACAGTTTATTATTCTTGAATGCTGACTTCACTGTGTATATTTTCCCGGTACAATGACATCACTGTATAGTTACCCTCTACTGTGACAACACTGTGTTTATTAACCCTGTAGTGGCAAAACTGTTTATTGTCCCTGTACAGAGACATAACTGTTTATATGAACTCTGAACTGTGATGTCACTGTGCATATTTACCCTGTATTGTCACTCGCAGTGCAAGATAAATATGTACAGTGGCATTAGGGTATACAGGCTTAATATATACAGTGATGTCACAGTGCAGTGTAAGTATCAACAGTGATGTTGCAGTATAGAGATAACACACAGTGATGTTATAGTTCAGAGATAATATACACAGTGATGTCACAGTACAGGAATAATACACACAGTGATGTCACAGTACAGGGATAATACACACAATGATGTCACAGTACAGGGATAATACACACAGTGATGTCACAGTATAGAGATAATACACACAGTGATGTCACAGTACAGAGATAATACACACAGTGATGTCACAGTACAGGGATAGTACACAGTAATGTCACAGTACAGAGATAATACACACAGTGATGTCACAGTACAGGGAGGGATAATATACATAGTGATGTCACAGTACAGGGATAATACACAGTGACGTCACAGTACAGGGATAATACACAGTGATGTCACAGTACAGGGATAATACACAGTGATGTGACAGTACAGGGATAATACACACAGTGATGTCACAGTACAGGGAGGGATAATATACATAGTGATGTCACAGTACAGGGATAATACACAGTGACGTCACAGTACAGGGATAATACACACAGTGATGTCACAGTACAGAGATAATACACACAGTGATGTCACAGTACAGGGATAATACACACAGCGATGTCACAGTACAGGGATAATACACAGTGATGTCATAGTACAGGAATAATACACAGTGATGTCACAGTACAGGAATAATAAACACAGTGATGTCACATTACAGGGATAATATACACAGTGATGTTATAGTTCAGATATAATATACACAGTGATGTCACAGTATAGGGATAATATACACAGTGATGTCACAGTACAGGGATAATATAAACAGTGATGTCACAGTACAGGGATAATACACAGTGATGTCACAGTACAGGGATAGTACACACAGTGATGTCACAGTACAGGAATAATATACAGTGATGTCACAGTACAGGAATAATATACAGAGTGATGTCACAGTACAGGGAGGGATAATATACACAGTGATGTCATAGTACAGGGATAATACACAGTGATGTCACAGTACAGGGATAATACACAGTGATGTCACAGTACAGGGATAATACACAGTGATGTGACAGTACAGAGATAATACACACAGTGATGTCACAGTACAGGAATAATATACAGTGATGTCACAGTACAGGAATAATATACAGAGTGATGTCACAGTACAGGGATAATATACAGAGTGATGTCACAGTACAGGGATAATACACAGTGATGTCACAGTACAGCGATAATACACACAGTGATGTCACAGTACAGGGATAATATACACAGTGATGTCACAGTACAGGGATAATACACACAGTGATGTCACAGTACAGGGATAATATACACAGTGATGTCACAGTACATGGATAATATACAGAGTGATGTCACAGTGCAGGGATAATACACAGTGATGTCACATTATAGGGATAATACACACAGTGATGTCACAGTACAGGGACAATACACAGTGATGTCACAGTACAGAGATAATACACAGTGATGTCACAGTACAGGGATAATACACAGTGATGGCAAAGTACAGGGATAATATACAGAGTGATGTCACAGTACAGGGATAATACACAATGATGTCACAGTACAGAGATAATACACAGTGATGTCACAGTACAGGGATAATACACAGTGATGTCACAGTACAGGGATAATACACACAGTGATGTCACAGTACAGGGATAATATACAGAGTGATGTCACAGTACAGGGATAATATACAGAGTGATGTCACAGTGCAGGGATAATACACAGTGATGTCACATTACAGGGATAATACACACAGTGATGTCACAGTACAGGGACAATACACAGTGATGTCACAGTACAGAGATAATACACAGTGATGTCACAGTACAGGGATAATACACAGTGATGTCACAGTACAGGGATAATACACAGTGATGTCACAGTACAGGGATAATACACAGTGATGTCACAGTACAGAGTTAATACACAGTGATGTCACATTACAGGGATCATACACAGTGATGTCACAGTACAGGGATAATACACAGTGATGTCACAGTACAGGGATAATACACAGTGATGTCACAGTACAGGGATAATACACAGTGATGGCACAGTACAGAGATAATACACAGTGACGTCACAGTACAGGGATAATACACAGTGACGGCACAGTACAGGAATAATACACAGTGATGGCACAGTACAGGGATAATATACAGAGTGATGTCACAGTACAGGGATAATACACAATGATGTCACAGTACAGAGATAATACACAGTGATGTCACAGTACAGGGATAATACACACAGTGATGTCACAGTACAGGGATAATATACAGAGTGATGTCACAATACAGGGATAATATACAGAGTGATGTCACAGTGCAGGGATAATACACAGTGATGTCACATTACAGGGATAATACACAGTGATGTCACATTACAGGGATAATACACAGTGATGTCACAGTACAGGGATAATACACAGTGATGTCACAGTACAGGGATAATACACAGTGATGTGACAGTACAGAGATAATACACACAGTGATGTCACAGTACAGGAATAATATACAGTGATGTCACAGTACAGGAATAATATACAGAGTGATGTCACAGTACAGGGATAATATACAGAGTGATGTCACAGTACAGGGATAATACACAGTGATGTCACAGTACAGCGATAATACACACAGTGATGTCACAGTACAGGGATAATATACACAGTGATGTCACAGTACAGGGATAATACACACAGTGATGTCACAGTACAGGGATAATATACACAGTGATGTCACAGTACATGGATAATATACAGAGTGATGTCACAGTGCAGGGATAATACACAGTGATGTCACATTATAGGGATAATACACACAGTGATGTCACAGTACAGGGACAATACACAGTGATGTCACAGTACAGAGATAATACACAGTGATGTCACAGTACAGGGATAATACACAGTGATGGCAAAGTACAGGGATAATATACAGAGTGATGTCACAGTACAGGGATAATACACAATGATGTCACAGTACAGAGATAATACACAGTGATGTCACAGTACAGGGATAATACACAGTGATGTCACAGTACAGGGATAATACACACAGTGATGTCACAGTACAGGGATAATATACAGAGTGATGTCACAGTACAGGGATAATATACAGAGTGATGTCACAGTGCAGGGATAATACACAGTGATGTCACATTACAGGGATAATACACACAGTGATGTCACAGTACAGGGACAATACACAGTGATGTCACAGTACAGAGATAATACACAGTGATGTCACAGTACAGGGATAATACACAGTGATGTCACAGTACAGGGATAATACACAGTGATGTCACAGTACAGGGATAATACACAGTGATGTCACAGTACAGAGTTAATACACAGTGATGTCACATTACAGGGATCATACACAGTGATGTCACAGTACAGGGATAATACACAGTGATGTCACAGTACAGGGATAATACACAGTGATGTCACAGTACAGGGATAATACACAGTGATGGCACAGTACAGAGATAATACACAGTGACGTCACAGTACAGGGATAATACACAGTGACGGCACAGTACAGGAATAATACACAGTGATGGCACAGTACAGGGATAATATACAGAGTGATGTCACAGTACAGGGATAATACACAATGATGTCACAGTACAGAGATAATACACAGTGATGTCACAGTACAGGGATAATACACACAGTGATGTCACAGTACAGGGATAATATACAGAGTGATGTCACAATACAGGGATAATATACAGAGTGATGTCACAGTGCAGGGATAATACACAGTGATGTCACATTACAGGGATAATACACAGTGATGTCACATTACAGGGATAATACACACAGTGATGTCACAGTACAGGGAAAATACACAGTGATGTCACGGTACAGAGATAATACACAGTGATGTCACAGTACAGGGATAAAACACACAGTGATGTCACAGTGCAGGGATAATACACAGAGTGATGGCACAGTACAGAGATAATACACAGTGACGTCACAGTACAGGGATAATACACAGTGATGGCACAGTACAGAGTTAATACACAGTGATGTCACATTACAGGGATAATACACAGAGTGATGGCACAGTACAGAGATAATACACAGTGATGTCACAGTACAGGGATAATACACACAGTGATGTCAAAGTACAGGGATAATACACAGTGATGTCACAGTACAGGGATAATACACACAGTGATGTCACAGTACAGGGATAATACACAGAGTGATGGCACAGTACAGAGATAATACACAGTGATGTCACAGTACAGGGATAATACACAGTGATGTCACAGTACAGGGATAATACACAGTGATGTCACAGTATAACCATCTCACAGCCGGACCACCATGTAATTTCAGCAGAAAATAAAGCAGGGCCTCATGTTCAAGTTTCGCCTAAGGCCTCACAAAGTCTAGAGCCGCCTCTGGTCGGCCCTACCATGGGACCCGGTGGGACCATAAGTCCCAGGTAACACTCTTCAGGGGCAGAATTTTGCTGCCCCCTTTTTCTTTTGTGCCTAATAGGTTCATGGTAGGGTTGGCGCCGCCGCTGCTCACTGTTCTAAAGCAGCTGCGGGGTATAATAGCGCAGTGGGCACTTTAGACAGTGAGTCTGCTTCCGGCCGACCGGGGTCTGACAAGGGACGTCGCACAAGTGACGTACTTCTGCAGACCCGCTCAGGAGGACGTCAGTGATGTCACTCGTCAGGCCGCTGCCGGAGAGGAGAAGCGCTGTGCAGGGCAGGTAAGTGTGTCTCTGTGTGTGTCTGTGTCTGTCTGTGTGTTTGGGGGGCTATGGCTACCTAATGTGAGGAATCTATGCTACCTAATGTGGGGAAACTATGTTACCTAATGTAGGGAATCTGTGCTACCTAATGTGGGGAAACTATGCTACCTAATGTGGGGAAGCTATGCTACCTAATGTGGGGAAGCTATGTTACCTAATGTGGGGAATCTGTGCTACCTAATGTGGGGAAACTATGCTACCTAATGTGGGGAAACTATGTTACCTAATGTGGGGAATCTGTGCTACCTAATGTGGGCAAACTATGCTACCTAATGTGGGGAAATTATGTTACCTAATGTGGGGAATCTGTGCTACCTAATGTGGGCAAACTATGCTACCTAATGTGGGCAAACTATGTTACCTGATGTGGGGAATCTGTGCCACCTAATGTGGGGAAACTATGCTACCTAATGTGGGGAAACTATGTTACCTAATGTGGAGAATCTGTGCTACCTAATGTGGGGAAACTATGCTACCTAATGTGGGGAAACTATGTTACCTAATGTGGGGAATCTGTGCTACCTATTGTGGGGAAACTATGCTACCTAATGTGGGGAAACTATGCTACCTAATGTGGGCAAACTATGCTACCTATTGTGGGGAAACTGCTACCTAATGTAGGGAATCTATGCTACCTAATGTGGGGAAACTATGCTACCTAAGGTGTGGAAACTATGCTACCTAATGTGGGGAATCTATGCTACCTAATGTTGGTAATCTATGCTACCTAATGTGGGGGGCTTGAATGAGCTGCGGCATATGGGAGGCCTTAATAAATAA
This sequence comes from Hyla sarda, assembly GCF_029499605.1. Taxonomy (NCBI): domain Eukaryota; kingdom Metazoa; phylum Chordata; class Amphibia; order Anura; family Hylidae; genus Hyla; species Hyla sarda. The sequence goes on along the minus strand of NC_079189.1, from coordinate 245,721,198 downwards.
TTAGAAACTTATACAGCAAGTGACATATGGGGGTCCACCTGAGTAAGTGACACATGGAAGGGGGGTGCTGAACAATTGATGTTTTGGGGGGGGCACAGGCACATTCTTTGCACAAGGGCCCTCTGCTGTCTGTGTCCGCCCCTGGGTAGAGAATAAGGGGTAAAGTGGAACATAGAACAAATGCAGTTATTTTTTTCTTAATTTTTTTTTAATGCAGTAAACGAGATAAAGGTAAGCAATGACTTTTCCTCAGTCTGAAGCGCGGTCCTCATTGGCAGGAAGCAGTGAGGAGGAGGAGGATGACGGAGGTTCTGATTCCATCTCTGCTTCTTTTTCGTCCCTCTCTATATATAGGGCCGTGGCCATGAAGAAGGCCCCTCCGATGACTGCCATTATGGTGCAGGTCATGAGGGCATACTCCAGGCTGCGGTATTTCAGAAGAGGGGATTTGGCATATCCTCGTTCGTAGGTGTCAGATATCAGGCCGATGAGGTACGGGCTGCCGGCGTCACCTAGGAGGTGATAGATTGTCATCTGCAGGGCCAGGGCTGAAGATCTCCTCCACGGAGTTACTACTTTTAGTATAATGTCAGATATGAGGGTGAAATTTACTGACAGAAGCGTCTCTCCGATGAAGATGAAGATGTTGGTGGCAACGAGGCTGATGTTGCCAAAAGTCAATGCCAACAGAAGAAAAGGGGCGGAGAGCATCATCGCGCATCCACACACAAGCGGGTCCGCCCGTGGGTTGGATTTGCGATATCTTTTACTTATCTCCGTCCCTGCTACAACTCCCAGAATGCCGGAAACGACTGTAACCACACCAAATATTAGGATGTCGTGATAGTCACACGGTTCAGCACGGCAAGGGTCCTTCTCTTGTAGGAGTGTTCGTGCGTGGGTCAGGTATGACGGACCCCATACACCTATGGCTCCCACTATGAAGGATACAGCCGTCGATCCCATGGTGGTTAACATGAAGCTTCGATTTTTAAATAGTTTTTTCAGATCTGTCGCCCATTTGGCAAACTTCTGGGATTTGTTGTTCTTCTTCCCGTTTGTAGTCGTTCTTGGAAGCTCCTTTGTGACCAAAATCATCAAAGCCACAGCTATGAGGCCCAGGCCAGGGGTGACCCGAAATGCCCAGTGCCAATCGCCCCTTGCTGCATCAGTCACTTTGGGCCCGATGATGTATCCTAGTCCGCAGCCTACAGGTATGACGGAGTAAAACACGTTCAGCATGCGGGTCCGCTGGTCACTTGTAAAAAGGTCTGCAATGATGGAGGGGGCGATGGTGCAGAAAGTCGCCTCTCCGGCCCCAACCAGTCCACTCGTCAGCAGGAAGAGCAGGAAGTACCCGTCGGGGATGAATGACAGGGTAAGTGTCATGCTCAGCCAAACGATGACTCCTGCGCAAACAGTATATTTCTTATTACAGTGGTCGCCCAAATATCCGGCAATTGGTGCGACCAGCACGTAGCTTCCAATGAACAATGTATTCAATAAGCCGGACAGACTAGCATTGGTGTCATATGCTTTCTGTATATAAGGCAGCACCCTCGCCACGCTGGAGCGATTTGCATAGATGAGCAAATTAACAAAGGCGAGGATCACTACGGTGATGATGGAACGTGCGGTGGACATCACGCTTAGAGATGGCAGGTTCTGCCTCTCAGGGATATCGCCCTTTTCTACATCCATATCACTATGGTCCTCCATTGCTTCTTCCTCCTCCTTCAGCAATGGGTCTTGTGGAGAGGCCATGGTCACAGGTCAGAGCCTGAAAACACTAGAGAGAGAGAGATAAGTGAACACATTAGACAACATGTCATCATTCCTGTCATTATACAATAGATCCTTCATACAGAGCAGAAATGTCCAGCACACAACCACAAGATAACACTAAGACCATCGCAGCCTCAGAAGAAGACGCTTCTCTATAAGTGTGTTATATGGAGACGTCTTCCCTGAGGTTACTAATGTCTGATAACCCTGAACCTGTCCGGTCCTAGTAATATCTGATAGCCCTGAACCTGTCCGGTCCTAGTAATATCTGATAACCCTGAACCTGTCCGGTCCTAGTAATATCTGATAACCCTGAACCTGTCCGGTTCTAGTAATATCTGATAACCCTGAACCTGCCCGGTCCTAGTAATATCTGATAACCCTGAACCTGTCCGGTCCTAGTAATATCTGATAACCCTGAACCTGTCCAGTCCTAGTAATATCTGATAACCCTGAACCTGTTCGGTCCTAGTAATAGCTGATAAGCCTGAACCTGTCCGGTCCTAGTAATATCTGATAAGCCTGAACCTGTCCAGTCTTAGTAATATCTGATAACCCTGAACCTGTCCAGTCTTAGTAATATCTGATAACCCTGAACCTGTCCGGTCCTAGTAATAGCTGATAACCCTGAACCTGTCCGGTCCTAGTAATATCTGATAACCCTGAACCTGTCCAGTCTTAGTAATATCTGATAACCCTGAACCTGTTCAGTCCTAGTAATATCTGACAACCCTAAACCTGTCCGGTCCTAGTAATATCTGACAACCCTGAATCTGTCCCAGTAATGGTGGATTATAAGGGCTTGGCTGTATGGTCACTGGGCCATGTGAACTTCATACTGTAGATACAATTGGGCTATCCTGCTATATACATTTACTAATAATGAACCTACCCCACCTCATTGGGATCTATCCGTCCCCTATATGACTTTCTGCCACTACTTGATTTGAAAAATGTTTTTCCATCTCTCAGTACCCAGAGTATTTCTATTGTTAGTACACACAGAATTGTATTATATACTATTATATTTCTGCCCTAATCTTTCTGTCATTTTTTTACTACACCACCAAATCTTTCTCATAGACTTATATCTTGTAGAACTTCATGAATTAGGACTCTTTTTCTTGGGGGCTTTTTTGGGCATAATTGCATTTTAGCAGTTGTGCAAGAAAAAGCTCTGGTCATGATACTATCTGTGCGTTTTATTATGTTTAATGCCAAAGCCAAGTATTGTCACAATGCTATGAGGAATATAACTTGTTATTTCTTTTGGAAATTAATTTCTTGGGTTTTTTTTGCTTAAAAAAAGCAACAGCAATAAAAAAAAACTGTCAAACAAAAAGCCCTGTGTATGTATGAATAGAAGAGGCTGAGACTTACCTTGTGGTTCTCTCTTCAGACAAGGAACGGTCAAAATCTTGAATTCTCTATCGCAAATAGAAACTCTCTAACAAACACTTTGCACCACAGGTTGTGAATGCAAAACACACTGAAGAGACTGCAGCCGGCGCGCACCTCCTTGTACAGCTTACGGTGACATCATCACAAGCATGTGTGACATCACAAGGTTCTAAACCATCTTCAGGTATGTGTATATCTGTATAGTAAATGTGAGTAGCCGTATTAGTCCAGTGATGCAGATTGTAATACCTTTTTTATTGGACTAACAGAATTTTGTAGAGACAAACTTTTGGGATTCCTCCCTGATAATTTATAAAGTCCTTTGATCATTAGTCCTTGTCTATTGGACTTGATAAAGGGAGGAATCCTGAAAGCTTGTCTCTACAAAATTCTGTTAGTCCAATAAAAAAGGTATTACAAGAGACTGCAACATATTTTTTGATTATATATATATATATATATATATATATATATATATTGTTCCAAGCGTGAGTAGGTGCCTCCAGCTAGGGTCCGTGTCCAGGATTCTGCATACGTAGTTCCAAGGAAAATGCTGTGGCACTCAAGGTATGGTGAAAAATGAAAACTATTTATTCATCCCAAATGTGCAAAGAGCAACGTTTCAATGGTCTCACACCATCATTATCAAGTGGCTTGATAATGATGGTGTGAGACCATTGAAACGTTGCTCTTTGCACATTTGGGATGAATAAATAGTTTTCATTTTTCACCATACCTTGAGTGCCACAGCATTTTCCTTGGAACTACGTATGCAGAATCCTGGACACGGACCCTAGCTGGAGGCAGCTACTCACGCTTTAGGAGTGCTGCCTTCTTCTTTGACATATCTATATCTATATATATATATATATATATATATATATATATATTAATATACACCTAGAAATACATCAAGTACATAAAAACATCTTTTAGAAAAATATTTCTCCAGGCCTGCCGAGTATATCCCCGTACTTCACAGTGTCTTCTTAGTTTATATATTTTAATCTTTTGACCTTTTAACCCCACTAGGACCAAGGGCATCCTGGGACTTAAAGGGGTATTTCAGGCCAAAACTTTTTTTTATATATCAACTGGCTCCAGAAAGTTAAACAGATTTGTAAATTACTTCTATTAAAAAATCTTAATCCTTTCAGTACTTATGACCTTCTGAAGTTAAGGTTGTTTTTTTCTGTCTAAGTCCTCTCTGATGACACCTGTCTTGGGCAACGCCCAGTTTAGAAGCAAATCCCCATAGCAAACCTCTTCTAAACTGGGCGTTTCCCGAGACAGGTGTCATCAGAGAGCACTTAGACAGAAAACAACAACCTTAACTTCAGAAGCTCATAAGTACTGAAAGGGTTAAGATTTTTTAATAGAAGTAATTTACAAATCTGTTTAACTTTCTGCAGCCAGTTGATATATATAAAAAAGTTTTTGCCTGGAATACCCCTTTAAGATTGAACCGATTATTATTGATATATGTCATGAATGCATCAACGGTCAGATGGTCAGACGACCAAAGGATGACCACATCGTCTACATACCTCCCATACCATGCAAGGCATGTGGAAAATGGATTGGTGTCAGAAAAAATAAACTGCTCCTCCCACCAAAAAACAAAAAGGTTAGCCCGAGCTGGTGATGACTTTGCACCCATTTAAGCACCCGTGCGCTGCAAATAAAAATTGTTACCAAACATAAAATAATTGTGTTTTAACACAAAATCTACCACCTCAATAATGTAATGTCTCAAATCCACAGAATATTTAGAAAATCTCATCAGTATATCCGAGATAGCTGATAATGCCAGGTTTTTCGGAATACTGGAATCGAGCGATTCAATGTCGCAAGTAAGCCACGACAGAGAATCGCTCCATGTGAATTTAGTTCTTCTGACCAGGAGTTTACTGAAAATTCAGATTGTTCAGATACCACAAACACTAGCGGGGACTCAGAACCCCACTATGTGAACACTCACAAGAATCGCAATGCGAGAAGACAGTCAAAAAACGAGGAAGGCGGGGTGGCAGAAAACATAGGAAGAAGAGCTTTGGAGTGTAACAAGGACAAACGGAAAATGTAATAAAAGAGGATTTTCAAGTCATTAACATTTCTGCACAAATCATTACAGATGAAGAAACCTCGGTCCTGTGGAAAGGACTGGGTTTCTCTCCTACACATCAATTTGATGTTTATCGGACAATTTTGGATATAAATAAATTTGTGAGAACTTTAACAGTTAAGAAACATTTTTTTGTGGAAAATGCTGATGAACCATCGGACCCACCTCAACTTTCTATAAACCCTGATTTACCACTAATGCATACGTTAGCAGAACAAATTGCTTTTAGAGATCTCTTGTCTCCTTGAAAATAGTGGGATATCAATTTGTGATGAAGTGAATACTGCACATACCTTCTCCACTAAAAACCAACATTTTTACCCCATACAGACCAGACCAGCAATTTTTGATTGGTTCCAGGACCTTATCATGAAAGATTTGGTTAATCTACAATCAAAAGTAATGTCCAATACAACTTGTCCTAATTTGAATAAAAAGGAGGCTGCTGCCATAAAGAAATTAAAGAAAAACAAAAATTTGACGATCCGATCCGCCGATAAAGGCGGCTCGGTAGTATGTATGGACACGGGACTGTATATCATTTTAAATGAAAATCTACTATCTGATGATAAAACTTACCTTAAACTTTGTGGGGATCCCACTGAACCTTTTAAAAAAGAACTGTTGACTCTGTTGGAAGAGGGGAAAGCCAGATCTATTTTGACCCAAAAAGAAGTGGATTATATTTTCGTGCCTGCTCCAATTATTCCTATCTTCCACTCGCTACCCAAGCTGCATAATGACCGTGGCGGGGATCGGATCCCTTAACGAGCACCTATGCGAATGGTTGGACTCAGTACTGCAACCTCTGGTTATGCAATGCCCAAGTTATATCAAGGACACTAAGCACTTGCTAAAAATCATGGATGAATTCACATGGAGCGATTCTCTGTCGTGGCTTACTTGCGACATTGAATCGCTCTATTCCAGTATTCCGCAAAACCTGGCATTATCAGCTATCTCGGATATACTGATGAGATTTTCTAAATATTCTGTGGATTTGAGACATTACATTATTGAGGTGGTAGATTTTTTGTTAAAACACAATTACTTTATGTTTGGTAACAATTTTTATTTGCAGCGCACGGGTGCTTCAATGGGAGCAAAGTCATCACCAGCTCGGGGTAAGCTTTTTGTTTTTTGGTGGGAGGAGCAGTTTATTTTTTCTGACACCAATCCATTTTCCACATGCCTCGCATGGTATGGGAGGTATATAGACGATGTGTTCATCATTTGGTCGTCTGACCATCTGACCGTTGATGCATTCATGACATATATCAATAATAATCGGTTCAATCTTACGTTTACCCACACATGGTGTAAAAGGGGAACCCCCTTTTTGGATGTCATATTACGTGGCAACCTTGATACAAATAAAATTGAGGTTGATCCTTACAGAAAAAAGATATCAGGCAATTCCATCCGAAGGGTGAATTCATGCCATTCCAAACAAACAGTAAGAGCCATACCAGTAGGTGAACATATACGAATTAAGCGGAACAGTTCTTCCGCCGAGATGTACCGCAGGAAAGCTGATGCAGCATGCACACGCCTGGCGGCTCGAGGTTACCCTGGATGGCTCTTGAAAAAAGCTTGGTCGAGAGTGGATCCTATGGATCGAAAATCCCTTTTTACAAGTAAGCAACCAACTGAATCACAAGATTGTCCTACATTTGTCACCAAGTACAGTCCAGAATTTAATGACATCAAACGCATTGTAATTAAACAGTTACCTTTGCTATCAACAGATTCCACGGTAGGGGAGATTATAAAGTCAGGTGTGAGATTTGCAGCGAGGCGGGCACCTACTCTATCCAATCTCCTTGTTCCCAGTATGGTGGACACGGCTAGTGTTACCACCCAATGGATTAGCACCAAGGGCTTCCACAAGTGCGGTAAATCGCGGTGTGTGGTATGTCCCTTTGCCGAAAAATGCCAGAAAATAGAAGGTACGGTGGATGGCAAATGCCATGTCATTCACAACTTTATAAACTGTGATAGCACTTTTGTTTTATATAAAATCATGTGCACACAATGTCACTTAACATATGTGGGTTCCACCAAAAGGTCCCTTAAAAAACGCATGCAAGAGCACATTAGACATGCTGCTGGCCCTTTAAGCTCGAACATTTCCAACATATCTAAACATTTTCTAATATATCATAATTCAGACACCACTTCCCTCAGGTTCTCAGGCATTGAGAAGGTGAACCCAAATAAAAGGGGAGGTGACCATATTCGATCCCTCCACAATAGGGAAATCATGTGGATTTATCTTTTGAATTGCATTCAACCCCATGGTCTAAATAGCAAAACAGATTTAATATTACATTACTGATATGTCTCCGAATAATTTATCTGTGTTTGGTCCCATGTTTTTGTTTTGGTTTTAATCACGCGCACATGTAATGTGGACCTGTCCCTCCCCTTCCTGTGGGAATGGGGAAAATGCCCTGGAGTATATAAGGGTGCCTCATTTGAGGATCTACAGGCTATGAGTAAGGATCGATAGATCAGAAACGCGTCAGCCATGCTTGGGACCCCCCTCTGTTTGTGCAATATTTCATATTTTTGATATGTTCACGGTTTGTCTGCCACCGTGAAGGCTTTTAAGGAAGAACCCTGAATAAAGACGGACGTTTTACTTCTACTTGCTGGCTTTTTTAGTATTTTATTTTAGTTTTATCCACTGTGCCAGGGATGAAAATTATTCCAAAAGAAACTAACTCAACTGTCTATGCTCCCCCGTTGCTCCAATATTGGTGTCCCGTTCTCTGTTCGCCGCCTTCTGCTTTTCCTGCAGGTCAGTGAATCACGGTGCGCTCAGTGTCATCATTGTTTCAGCACCAGTTTTACAAATCAGTGTGCCTCCAGTGTTACACCAGTGTTTACAAATAAGTGTGCCTCCAGCTGTTGCAAAACTATAACTTCCAGCATGCCTTGGCAGCTAGAGACTGTCCGGGAATGCTGGGAGTTGTAGTTTTGGACCACCTGGAGAGACACTGTTTTGAAAACACTGCCTTAGTCAGTATTTTCCAACCTGGGGACTTCCAGCTGTTGCAAAACTACAACTCCCAGCATTCCCCTGACAGTCTTTAGCTATATAGTTATAGTTATAGTTCTGCAACAGCTGGAGACACTCAGGTTTGGTAGGTAGGTCCTTAGTCCATTGTTTTCCAACCTGGGTGCCTCCAGCTGTTGAAAAACTCTAACTCCCAGCTTAAGACTGTCCGGGCATGCTGGGAGTTGTAGTTTTGCAACAGCTGGAGGCCCCCAGGTTGGGAAACACTAACTACGGCAGTGTTTTCGAAACATTGTCTCTCCATCTGTTGCAAAACTACAACTCCCAGCATGCTCGGACAGTCTTAAGCTGGAAGTTAGAGTTTTGCAGCAGAAGGTGGCATTTTGGTGGGTAGTTGGGCCCTTAGTCCAGTGTTTCCCAACCTGAGTGCCTCCAGCTGTTGCAAAACTACAACTCCCAGCATGTCCAAACAGCCAAAGCCTGTTTGGAAAACACTGGACTAAGGGCCTACCTACCAAATGTAACGTGACCACCCACCTACCAACCAAACATATTACCTACCTAGCAAATGCTTTTCCTGCCTACCTAACAAACGTATACCGTATATACTCGAGTATAAGCCGAGTTTTTCAGCACGATTTCTCGTGCTGAAAACACCCCCCTCGGCTTATACTCGAGTGAACTCTCCGCCCTCAGTGGTCTTCAACCTGCGGACCTCCAGAGGTTTCAAAACTACAACTCCAAGCAAGCCCGGGCAGCCATCGGCATAGTCACGTTGCCTTGAAGACGACGCAGAGGTACGTTCATTACCAACGTCCCTCTGCGTCATTGTCAAGGCAACGCCTCTATTCCGGGCCCGAAGCGCGGAGAAGAGGCCCCCCGGTGAAGATGGCAGCCCGGAACCACTATCCCACCGGACGACCTCCCCACCGGACAGTCCTGCAGCACCGGACCAGCGCCGAGCGGAGGTGAGTACAGAACTAAAGGGGGTGAGAGGGGGCTGGATGATGTCGAAGGCCGCAGTGGTCTTCAACCTGAGGACCTCCAGAGGTTTCAAAACTACAACTCCCAGCAAGCCCGGACAGCCGATGGCTGCCCGGGCTTGCTGGGAGTTGTAGTTTTGAAACATCTGGAGGTCCGCAGGTTGAAGACCACTGTATCAGACATTGACAAGCGGTGATGATGATGACATGTGGTGATGATGACAAGGGGATGATGAAGGGGGGGGGTGGGATTATGACAAGGTGATGATGAAGGGGGGGGTGTGGGATGATGACAGGGGGATGATGAAGGGAGGGTGTGGGATGATGACAAGAGGATGATGACAAGAGGATGATGACAAGGGGATGATGAAGGGGGGTGTGGGATGATGACAGGGGGATGATGAAGGGAGGGTGTGGGATGATGACAAGAGGATGATGACAAGAGGATGATGACAAGGGGATGATGAAGGGGGGTGGGGATGATGACAAGGGGATGATGACAAGGGGATGATGACAAGGGGATGATGAAGGGGTTGTGTGGGATGATGACAAGGGGATGATGAAGGGGGGGTGTGGGATGATGACAAGGGGATGATGAAGGGGGTGTGTGGGATGATGACAAGGGGATGATGACAAGGGGATGATGAAGGGGGGTGTGGGATGATGAAGGGGGGATGATGACAGGCGGTGATGATGAAGGGGGGATGATGAAGGGGGGATGATGACAGGGTGATGATGACAGGGTGATGATGATGAGGGTGTTAATGACGGGGTCTGGATGATGACAGGGGGGGATGATGTATTTCCCACCCTAGGCTTCTACTCGAGTCAATAACTTTTCCTGGGATTTTGGGGTGAAATTAGGGGCCTCGGCTTATATTCGGGTCGGCTTATACTCGAGTATATACGGTAACCTACCTACCTAGTGGCAAACCTTTTACTTGCCTTCCTACCAACTGAACTTACTACCTGCCTAAATAACTTGCAAACTTACTACTTGCCTACCTACTTAGAGAATGTTCTACTTACCTAATTTACTACTTGCAAACGTACTACCTGGTTACCTAGCAAACATATTACCTGGGTGGGGGGGGGGGGGCAGGCATATTCTTTGCACAGGGGCCCTCTGTTGTCTGTGTCCGCCCCTGGTATATAGCATGAGCCAGCCAGGGCAGTAGGAACAGCACAGTCACTGGGAAGCACGTTATCTGTAAATACCTGAGGGGTTATAGGCAGCCAGGCACAGAGGGCTGCATGCTGACCTGACCTCACATGACCTGGAGAAGCAAACACAGAGCACTTATGGCAGCAGCTCACACTAGGAGGAGAGGCAGAGACTTCGGTGAGCAGCTGGGGGAAGGGTCGGGCAGGGATGTAACAGACATCCTGTGCGCGGCACATGACTAGTAGTGTTGAGCGTGAATATTCGAAAGGCTAATTTTTACCGCGAATATCAACACTTCGCGATTTCGCAAATACTTAGAATATAGCGATATATATATTCGTAATGACGAATATTAGATTTTTTTTTCTTCTTCATAGTACACTTCACAACAATGATGTGTACTGTGTATTTAAAAAAAATAAAATAAAAAATAAAAAAAAGGTGATCATCCCTCCCTGCTTCCAGCTTGTGGTCCAAAGAAGGCTCCAATATTATTTACTGTGTGAGTGGGTGTGGAGCGCGAATATTTTGTATATGCGAATATGCAAATATTCGCAAATATCAGAAATTTCATTACAATTTTCTCAGGGGAAAATAAGTGAGCCAACATAGCGAATATGCGAATTTCGCGAACATAGGATGAATATTTATCCATATATTCGCAAAATATCGCAAATTCGAACATGGCTCCTGCCGCTCATCACTAATAACCAGCCCCAGCAACAACTTTTCTTAAAGTGGCAGAGGGGGAGCAGTTCTCAACAGTAAGTACTGTTGATGTAAAACTTGTGGCAGTTGGGGCCAGAGCGAGGCTCCCATCAGTGCGAGGCCTTAGGCGGTGGCCTTAGTGGCCTAATGCTAGAGCCGCCTCTGTCTGCAATAATATATTGGTTGGTAAGACCCCATCCAAACATTGACTGGATTATGGAGTTATGCAGACTCTTTCAGTCAAACATTGTATTTTTGTTAGCTATTTCTTAAATTTTTCTATCCTGTATCTTATAGACATATATACATATAGACAACAAGAAAAATAAAATAATAATCGAAAACTAAAAAAAAAACTGCAATCATGAGAAAAATCATACATTGGACACATAAATATAATGTATTATAGACAGATAAAGAAGAAAAAGTAATTTTTTAAATCCTGCATAATCTATATCATAATCAAATCCTACCCTTTTCCTTTGGAATGCAACTAATAATCTATATTATATACATATGTAATAAAATAAAAAAAAAACATGAAAATGATGAATTACGTTTCAAAGTGTATGAGGAAGACAAGGTGATCACACATCAAGGTGCTGGTATACAGCCTGACTAGATGTGAGAGCATGTTAGTCACCCACCTCTTACTTCAGAAAACCAAACATTTCTAAATCAGAATATAAACCATTTGGTAATAAAGTACTGTATCCCAATCATACATGGGTCTGGACTCTGTTCTTGACATCTTTGCTATGGGTTTTCTTCCCCTCCAATCTTTGTCAATTGACAAGAGGGCTCCATATTTCAACCCTATAGAAACTTGATTATGCTGGAATTTAATATTGTCTGAGAGTGTTTCTCCAATCCTATTCTGACGTTGTGAAGTAGTGAATTCACGGCCTGTACAAAAGTGTTTACTGTAGTGTCCCCACATAATAACCCAACACACAGCCATTAATGTCTTATGTGACTCTTAAGTGTTAAAAGGTGTGAATGGGGAGCAGGTGTGTGTAAAATTGGATTTAATATCTCCCACACACTCTAATGTTGGTCACTGGAAGTCAAGGCAAAGAACTATCTGAGGATCTGAAAAAAGTTATTGTTGTTCCACATAAAGATGGCCTAGGATATAAGAAGATTGCCAAGACCCTGAAACACTGTGCAACATGGTGGAAAAGACTATACAGCGGTTTCACTGGACAGGTTCCACTCAGAACAAGCCTCGTCAAGGTCAACTAAAGAAGTTAAGTGCACATGCTCAGTATCATATCCAGAGGTTGTCCTTGGGAAATATATGTATGAACGGCGCTGCCAGTACTGCTGTAGAGGTTGAAGTTGTGGGTGGGGGGGGGGGGGGATCAGCCTGTCAGTGGTCAGACTATATGTCGCACACAGCATCAAATTGATCTGCATTGCTGTCTTCCCAGAAGGAAGCATCTTCTATAGATGATGCACAAAAAAGCCCACAAATAGTTTGCTGAAGACATGCAGACTAAGGACATGGATTACTGGAACCATGTCCTGTGGTCCGATGAGACCAAAATAAATACATTTGGTTCAGATAGTGTCAAGGCGTTTGACAGCAACCAGGTGAGGAGTACAATGAAAAGTGTGTCTTGCCTACAGTCAAGCATGGTGGTGAGTGTCATGGTCTGGGGCTGCATAAATGCTGCTACACTGGGTAGATACAGTTCATTGAGGGATCCATGAATGTCAAAATGTACTGTGACATAATAGTAGAGCATGATCCCCTCCCTTCGGAGACAGGGTCACAGGGCAGTATTCCAATATGATAACAACCCCAAACACACCTCCAAGATGACCACTGCCTTGCTAAAGAAGCTGAGGGCATAGGTGAGGGGCTGGCAAAGCATTTCTTCAAAGCTAAACCCTATTGAGCATCTGTGAGGCATCCTCAAATGGAGCAAGAGTGAGGTCTGTAACGTCGTCATGGAGGAGGACTCTAGTGGCAGCCTGTGAAAACCTGCATTGAGGGTGCGGGATGTGACGTCATGAGGGGGTGGGGCTATGACGTCACGAGCTCCTGGCGCCGACTCCAGCATTCGGAGCAGTTTGTTCCAAATGCTGACCAGCGGAGTACCCCTTTAAGAAAGTGCCGGAAAATAATGGTGGACACACAAAATATTGACACTTTGGGCCCACTTTGGACACTTCCACTTAGGGGTGTATTCACTTTTGTTGCCAATGTTTAGAAATGTTCAGTGTGTTGAGTTACTTTGAGAGGACACAACATTAAACAATGTCATACAGCCTGTGCATACACTAGTTTACATTGTAGCAGAGTATCATTTCTTCAGTGTTGTGAAAAAATATATTTACAGTTACAAAAATGTGAGGGGTGGACTCCTTTATATGATCAGTGGCGGATCCAGGGGCGCAACGGGGCAATTGCCCCCCCCCCCCCCCCCCCCCCCACGAGATTGTTGCCCCTCCTGTACTATAGCATGGTGGAGCAGGAGCTGTCAGCTGTCCCACTCCACCACTCCCTCACCTGCTGCTCCATTCTTGCAGAGAGCCGCGGGGACGCCATCCATGGCAGACCAGTGTGATTACATCACATCATCACACCGACGCCCGGAGATCACGTCCCTGCGGCTCTCACACTGCAAGAACGGAGCAGCATGTGAGAAAGATGACAGCTGGAGAGAGCTGCTCGGGCGCGGTATGGTACAGGGGAATTATTAAAACTTGGGGGGAGGGCATGCACAGAAAAAGGGAAGCTGTAGTTTTAAAGGGGTTCTCCGGTGCTTACACATCTTATCCCCTACCCAAAGGATAGGGGATAAGATGCCTGATCGCAGGAGTCCCGCAGCTGGGGACGCCCGTGATCACGCCCCCTCCCGTAGGCTTGCATTGATGGGCGGAGCTTGACGTCACACGGGGGCGGAGGGGGACAGAAAGTTATACAGATTTGTAAGTTACTTCTATTAACCTCTTAAGGACGCAGGGCGTATGGGTACGCCCGTGCAAACTGCCCGAGACCCCCCCCCCCCCCCCCCCATGTCGATTTGTGGCTATTCCAGGTCAATCGGGTCTCTGGTGACCCAGAAAAAAAAGGGTGAATGGGGCTGTCCGAGACAGCCCCATTCACCCTTACTCAGCAGGAGTGAGGTGGCACGGGTGCCGCCTCACGATCACGTGATTGATCGGTCGGAACGACTGACCAATCACGACCCTGCTGGGCGGCGATGATGGCGGAGATCGGTGCCGGTGGGGGTCTCCTACCTTGCCCTGGTCCGGCGGGGGTCCCCTCAGGATCGGTGGCGGCGACAGGAGCAGCAGGATCGGTGGCGGCAGTGGCGGCGGTCCCGGTGGCAGGATACAGCAGGAGGTGAAGCCTGTTCAACTCTTGCTTAGCAACAACTCGCAGCATGAACAGCCAAAGGGCATGCTGGGAGTTGTAGTTTTGCAACAGCTGGAGTTCCAACTGCAACTTCCAGCATGCCCTTTGGTAGTCTGTGCATGCTGGGGGTTGTAGTTATTCAACAGCTGGAGGCCCATTTTTTTCAATGAAAAAGGTTGCATCCAACTATTGTATAGACTACAACTCCCAACATGCACAGACTACCAAAGGGCATGCTGGGAGTTGTAGCAGTGTGCCTCCAGCTGTTGCATAACTACAACCCCCAGCATGCACAGACTACCAAATGGCATGCTGGGAGTTGTAGTTGGATCTCCAGCTGTTGCAAAACTACAACTCCCAGCATGCCCTTTGGCTGTGCATGCTGCGAGTTGTTGCTAAGTAACAGCAGGAGGTGAACAGGCCTCACCTCCTGCTGTATTCTGCCGCCTGCAACGCCATTGCTGTATCCTGCCGCCGAGACCGATCCTGCTGCTCCTGTGGTCACCACCGATCCTGAGGGGACCCCCGCTGGACCAGGGCCAGGTAGGAGACCCCCGCAGGCGCCGATCTCCGCCGTCCCAATCGCAGCCCAGCAGGGTCGTGATTGGTCAATCACGTGATCGTGAGGCAGCACCCATGCCACCTCACTCCTGCTGGGTAAGGGTGAATGGGGCTGTCTTGGGGAGACCCAGAGACCCGATTAACCCGGAAAAGCCGCAAATCGTTGGTCTGAATTGGCGGCGATCAACGACATTGGGGGGGGGGGGTGTTTGGTGCCTGCTGATATCAGTAGTCATCCTGGTAGTCATCCCACAGGCGTATCCATACGTCCTCAGTCCTTTACCCCTTAACGACAAAGGACGTAGATGTAGGTGTCCTGGTGAGGTGGTACTTAACACACCAGGGCGTACATTTAAGTCCTAAGCATAACCGCGAGCATCGGATGCCCGGATCATGCACAGCAGGTCCCGGCTGCTGATCGCGATCCCGCGGATGTCCGCCATTAACCCCTCAGATGCCGTGATCAATACAGATCACGGCATCTGCAGCATCGCGGTCACTAAAATGGATGATCGGATCGCCTGCAGCGATCCGATAATCCAGCACCGCAGACGGAGATCCCCTCACCTGCCTCCGCTGCCTTCTCGGCATCTTCTGCTCTGATCTGCCTTCCCGCAGACCAGAGCAGAGGATGACCGATAGCACTGAACAGTATTAGCAATCGAGTGATTGCTATAAATAGTCCCCTATGGGGACTATTAAAGTGTAAAAATAAAAATTAAAGTAAAAAAAAATTAGAAAAACCCCCTCCCCAATAAAAACATAAGTTGTCCCATTTTCCCTATTTCACCCCCAAAAAGTGTTAAAATATTTTATATACATATTTGGTATCGCCGCGTGTGTAAATATCTGACCTATTAAAATAAAATGTTAATGATACCGTACGGTGAACGTAAAAATAAAAAAGTCCAAAAATAGATGCTTTTTTTATAACATTTTATTCCCAAAAAAAATCATAAAAAATGGATTAAAAGTTCTATATAAGCAAATATGGTATCAATAAAAAGAACAGATCATGGCGCAAAAAATTAGCCCTCATACTGCCACTTATACTGAAAATTTTTAAAGTTATAGGTCTTCAAAATAGGGGGATTTTAAACGTACTAATTTGGTTAAAAAGTGGCATTTCTTTGGGGGGCCACACAGCCCTCCATGTGCTTGCCAGAGGTAGCCTGTCTGCCATTAGGTACCTAGAGGAGATCCTCAGACCGTATGCTGGTGCAGTTGGCCCTGTGTTCCTCCTAATGCAACACAATGCTAGACCTCATGTGGCTGGAGTGTGTCAGAAGTGCCGGCAAACGGAAGGCATTGATGTTATGGACTGGCCCACCCGTTCCCCAGACCTGAATCCGATTGAGCACATCTGGGACATCATGTCTTGCTCCATCCAACATTGCCACGTTGCTCCAAAGACTGTCCAGGAGTCGTCGGACGCTTTAGTCCAGGTCTGGGAGGACATCTCTCAGGAGACCATCCACCACCTCATCAGGTGCATGCCCAGGCATTGTAGGGAGGTCATACGAGCACAGAGGCCACACACACTACTGAGCCTCATTTTGACTTGTTTTAACCCCTTAAGGATGCAGGGTTTTTCCGTTTTTGCATTTTCATTTTCCCTCATCACCTAAAAATCATAACGCTTTCAATTTTGCACATAAAATTCCATGATTGCTTATTTTTTGCGCCACCAATTCTACTTTGCAATGACAGTCATTTTACCCAAAAATCCATGGTGAAACGGAAAAAAAATTGAAGAAAAAAAAAATGACATTGTAACTTTTGGGAGCTTCCATTTCTATGCAGTGCCTTTTTGGGTAAAAATGACACCTTATCTTTATTCTGTAGGTCCATGCGATTAAAATGATCCTCTACTTATATAGATTGGATATTGTCGTACTTCGGAAAAAAAATCATAACTACATGCAGGAAAATGTATGTTAAAAATTCTCATCTACTAACCCCTATAACTTATCTTTCCGCGTACGGGGCGGTATGAGGACTCATTTTTTGCGCCGTGATCTGAAGTTTTTATCGGTACCATTTTTGTATTGATCGGACTTTTTGATCATTTTATTAATTTTTTCATTATATAAAAAGTAACCAAAAATACGCTATTTTGGACTTTGAAATTTTTTTGCGCATACGCCATTGATTGTGCGATTTAAAAAAAAAACGATATATTTTTATAGTTCGGACATTTCTGGACGCGGCGATACCACATGTTTATTTTTATTTACAGTTTCTTTTTTATGGGAAAAGGGGGGTGATTCAAACTTATTAGGGAAGGGGTTAAATGACCTTTGTTAACTTTTTTTGCAGTGCTATAGCTCCCATAGGGACCTATAGCACTGCACACACTGATCATAGCTTTGTATGGATGAGCGAGATGTAGCTCAGGCTTGGAGCAATCAAACCCAGATCGGACACAGCGGAGACAGGTGAGGGGACCTCCACTCAAGTCCTAGCTGATCGGGACATCGCGATTTTATCGCGATGTCCCGATCAGCCCGACTGAGCTGCCGGGAAGAGTTTACTTTCACGTGTCTGAAGGGTTAATAGCGCGCAGCACAACGATCCGTTCCACGCGCCGTTAGCCCAGGGTCTCGGCTATGAATAGCAGCCAGGACCAACCCAGTGTGATGCGTTTTAAACACCGGGACCGGGCGT
Source organism: Hyla sarda (assembly GCF_029499605.1). Taxonomy (NCBI): domain Eukaryota; kingdom Metazoa; phylum Chordata; class Amphibia; order Anura; family Hylidae; genus Hyla; species Hyla sarda. Next base: position 245,703,411 of record NC_079189.1, on the reverse strand, counting down.
ACAGGTACGTCCTACGTCCGTAAGAGGTAAAAAAACATTACATCAAAGTTGGATCAGCCTGTAGTGGGGTTTTCCACTTTGATTTTGAGTGTGACTCCATATCCAGACCTCCATGGGTTGATAAATTTGATTTCCATTGATCATTTGTGTGTGATTTTGTTGTCAGCACATTAAACTATGTAAAGACGAAAGTAGTTCATACGATTAGTTCATTCATTCAGATCTAGGATGTGTTATATTAGTGTTCCCTTTATTGTTTGAGCAGTGTATTTTTTTCATGGGATTTCGTTATTGTTCGGGGGATTGTTTCTCTCCAACTCCCAACTGTGCAGAGAATTGTCAACAGTGTGTAGGTCAATTCACATGGCAGAATTTCTGCACAACCACATTCATTTGGGTGGTTTCTGGCTTGTGCGGAATTGTTTCGGAAGCCGCATGCAGAAATTCAGAAGTGTGAATGGGAGTGCGGAATCCCGAAGAAGTCTTTAGGGCTTGAATTTGTGACAGAATCTGTGCGGAATAATGCATGCGGAAATTCTGCCGTGTGAATAGACCCTTTCTGGCTTGGAACATACAAGACAAGCAAGGAAGTTGTCCAGCACCAGTAAAGCAAGCTTTCTTGTGGTGTATGATCCAATGAACCGTCAGCTAACTGTGGACGAAACAGACAGCAGCACATGAGCTAGTCATACTTTCTACAACAGATGATGGGAGTTGTCATCCTTCTGCTTGACAAATTTTAGCCAAATTTAGTAGTAGTGTATCCACCCCAATATGTTTAGTTTGAGACAAATCTATGAAGACCTTTTCATGTTCTTATAACCTCTTACCAATACATAGAGGTGAAAGGTATTAAAATCTATATGTGTGTACATAGTTATATATGCCAGTGCTGTAGCCAACCAAACCAACTTGTAAACCATGGACCACAGGCATTAATCATTTTTTGGAAATATTTATTTGTAGCAGAACGTTTACAGTTTAATCTTTCTTAGCTGCAGCCTTTCTCATGGCAGCCAGCACATTGCTGAGTTCTTCTCTCTTTCTCTTGGCCCGGATGTGGGTTCCAATCTATGAGAAGAGAAAAAATAAATAAAAATAAAGCTCAATAATAAAGCATTGTGCCCATAAAGTATTAAACCTACCAGGTTTATAACTTACACTATAATACATTCCCCGAGTCTGGGTAAACATTTTAACAGTAAAATAAGCTACCATGTCCGATCAAAGTTAAAACTGATTATATATTTAATTTTTTGGATATTTTTCCCTACCTTTGCAGGTCAATAAACCTTACATTTCTTTAAAGGAAGTTAAATTGGCACTGCCAACAAAAAAACTGAGAAGAAGCCAGGAGAAGTGCACACTTAGTATGTTTTCTCCCAGCTCTGTGTATTATGACTGTCACATAATGTAAGTCTATGGGACAGTCAGTCACAGAGCAGGCAAGGAGAAAAGCCAACAGCAGCATGCCCTTACCGATCACCACTTTTCCAAAATAGGCCATTTACTGACTCAATTGACTGGACACTAACCAGTGTCTGTATTACAGCATCAAATAAGTTCCACCATAAACACTAATTAAGTTTGTACTGTCCCTATCCTGTCCAAACCTATTGGGGTGGAAGGTTCAGGCATTATGTATATTTATAAATACCACACAATCTGAAGACTTTTCTATTCCTTTATAACCCCTTTAAATGGGCACTGTCAGATAAAATGTTTTATATGTTGTATATCTTAGCAAAATCTTAACCTCTCATATACTGCATAAGAAAATGTTATTTCCTTTTTATATAAATCATTGCAAATAAAATCTGCTGAAGCACAGGAATGGACAAAGTCCAGTAAGTGAGGGTGGGCTAGCACTCCTCTGTGCCCCCCTCCTGCCTGACAGCACTCTTCTGTGCCCCCCCTCCTGCCTGACAGCACTCCTCTGTGCCCTCTCCTGTCCTATCAGACATTTTTACATTTATTTAATATATGTAAGGTCCCTTTCACACTGCTGTTGTGACCCGGCAGTGCAGCGGCTGATATGAAATGAAGGGAGAATAGAGGGAGAAAAATTACTGCATGCACAGTCTTTTTCTCTCACTACTCCCGCTAAAAAAAGGCACCAGACTGACCCCATTATAGTTAATGGGATCCATTGGGACTTGTTGTACCCTGTCCTGATAACGGCCGTTAAAATAAAAAATGCAAAAAATAAAAATTTTAAAAAATAGCCCGACGTCCGTTTTTGGACGGGGCATAACAGCAGTGTAAAAGAAGCTTTCCTTAGAATGTGTTGTATCCACAAGCTCCTTACATAAACAGTATTTTGGTTGTGCATATTAGGCACAGAGGCTACTAACTTATTACATACTACTTACCCTTTTCTTAATGAACTTAAGGGCTCTTTTGTCCTTAGACACTTTCAGCAACTCCATGGCACGCCTCTCATAGGGAGCAAAGCCACAAACTTCACGGATCATGTCACGGACAAATTTGGTGTGCTTGGTCAGGCGCTGAAAAAAAAAAGAAAAAAATAGATTATAGTAAAGCTCATTTTCAGTTTTCTATTTGAGTTAAAGCTACTTGAATCACTTTTTGTAGACTTAAAGGGGTACTCCGGGGACATCAATTTATCCTCTTTCCAGATTGGCTGAGTGGGCAGTCACTCCTGCTCATCTCATAAGGTGGTGGGCCAGAGCGCTCCAAGGAGGTTAGTTGCTGGGCCCCGTACAGAACATCACTGGGTTGGTCCCAGTGGTCTGATCCCCAGCAATCAGAAACCTATATAAGGGATGAGTTTACTTCCCCAGAGTACCCCTTTTAGTGTGCCTAAACTGCAGTAGCAGACATCACAAATGTATCACAGCTCTTGCTATACAGCCCCTTCAATCTGCAGATGACAGGTATCAAGCCCCTGCTGGTTAAATATTCATCACTAAGAATAGGCTCAGCATTTTTCCACAGAAAACACTGAAGAGTTTCCACTGGATATCTGCAGGAGACAGGGCAGGCTTCACATTTCAAGGCTCAGTCTGCTTCAAACACAAGCCTGACTGATGCCTCCAACATGCATTTGAAAGGGTAGAAAAAGGCAGCAGGCTAGTAACCTATACCAGCTTAGTAGTTAAAATCACTAAACACCTTTTGGGACCATAAGGTTCAACAGACATGCAGAAAATGAGCTGTATTTCCCAACACACACTGAAGGCACAATGCAAACCAAGAAGATAGACTTCCATAGTATGTAATAAAACCAATTAATGGTATGTGGTGTAGATGTTTAAATGCTCAGGCCTAAGGGACACATGCTGCAGATCAAACTACCAGCCCTTGTGAAATTTAAAGGGGTACTCCGGTGCAAAGACCTCATCTCCTATCCAAAGGACGGGACCCCCACAATCTTTCATGTAGCACCCTGCCATCAGCCTCCAGAGCGAACATTGCTCCGGGTCTGATGACTCAAACACTGGGCCGGAGTATCATAACGTCCCGGCTCCGCCCCTGTGTGACGTCACGTTCCACTCTCTCAATGCAAGCCTATGGGAGGGTGCAGAGCCATGACATCACAATACTCCGGCCCCGTGATCACGAGTCATCAGCAGGGAGCTGCATGAAAGATTGCGGGGGTCCCCAGCGGTGGGACCCCCGCGATCAAGCATCTTACCCCCTATCCTTTGGCACCGGAATACCCCTTTAAAGGGGTATTTCAGAGTTTTTTCTTTTTATTCAAATATTCATGATGCCGGGTTAAAAGTAGGATATTTGCCTACGCCCTCGTCCCCTGTTAGTATCAATCTGCTATTTTTCCTGCTTCCAAGACCATCGCTCAGTGCAGGACCTGTGAGTAATGCTCATCTCAGAAGCAGGAAGACGTTCAGGAGACTCAATAGAGCCAAACTGGAGGTACAGGGGACCAGCGGTAGGCAAGTATTTTTTCCAGCACCAAACCGAAGCCATCTAGTGAAGGGAACAGGAACTCAGGTTCATATACTTAAGCCTGTAGCAATTTTTGTTTGCCCTCACATCTTGTAGGAATCTCTGAGCTACCAACTGCCTGCTCTGTGCACTGCTGCTCTGCTCTATAAGCCCCCAGCTCACAGAAGAGGCTGACTGAAATCAGGAGATTGCAGAAGCCCAGCTTGTCCCACACTTCCTGTAGTCTGTCTTGGCACAGAGGCCACCAGAGACACAGGCAATACCAAGAGGGAAAAGTGTTCTTGACTGTGGAGGGACCCCTAGTGGAAAGTAGTATGGATCTTTCACCCCGAAATAGATACTTTTTTAACCAATGTATGTTACATTGCAGAACAAGTTTTGCAATGGACAGTGCCCATTTAAAAGGAACTGCTGTGTTCACCACACAGCACCCTAATGGGATGGCCCTGTGCAATGCTGAAGTGCCATGGTATTTCTGTGATTGGTTGAGAGTGCTGTAGACAGCACTTGCTCAATTTGCATGGAAGTGCCAAAGAAACCTACGTACAGCACCAGGGCACCTCCTGCACTCCCTTAGAATGAATTGAACGTGTGCTGTCTACAGCAAGAGCTCCTCTCTGAGAGCAGGGGTCCCATTCAAGAGATCGAGGAGGTTCCCAGCAGTCGAATTTCCTACAATCAGATACTTACCCCCTTACCCTGCGGATAGGGCATAAGTTATCACTGGACAACCCTTTTAAAGCAATACTGGCAAACTACAATACTAACGATAAGGTATACTCACCCCTCTCCTGCGTGAGTGCCTGGGCTTTGAGACATTCTTGGTAACTTTATGGCCTTTATTAAGGCCCACGGCCATAGGATACCTGATAGCCATTCTGCAAATAAAGAGGATACTTGTTACATTCTGCAACACAGAAGCTCAATGTTCTGAAGTGGCCATGTTGTCATTTTGGGTTACAAACTAATTTTCCTACATAAAGTGATGGCCTTTTAAAACATTCTGGAAAACACATAAAATTCCTTTTGTACAGGCACTTTAACAGAAGATTATTGGGTAAAGCTTTTTTGCAATCTGCTTTTGTAATAGTGTCAGCGCTCAGCCAATGATTAAAAGGAAAACTGTCAGCTTTCTTCCCCCGCACTAACCAGCGGTACTGGCTGCTAGTGCAGGGTACGCTGATCAGTTTCATGCTTACCATGCACGTGTCCGCCGTTCCGTTAAGCTTAATCTTCTATTTTCAAAATATTCAGATGAGGTGCTAACTGGCACTCTGACGTCAGTACCAGGCCGCAGCGCAGCCCAGCAACATTCCTCCTCTCCATTAAAGAGCGGGGAGAAGAGGCAGAGGCGGAAGGAGGGGAGGAATATTGATGAGCTGGGCAACGCTACGGCCAGAAACGCTGACGTCAGAGTGCCAGTTAGCACCTCATTTGAATATACCGAAAATAGAAGATAAAGGCAGAACGGCGCAACGGATCCAGGCACTGTAAGGATCAAACTGATAAGCGTCCCCCGCACTACCAGCCAGTACTGCTGGTTAGTGCAAGGGGAGAAAGCTGACAGTTTTCCTTTAAGAAAACACACTTTCTCGTCAGCTGATATTTAAAGGGGTACTCCGGTGCTTAGACATCTTATCCCCTATCCAAAGGATAGGGGATAAGATGCCTGATCGTGGGAGTCCCACCGCTGGGGACCCCCGTGATCTTGCACGCGGCACCCCGTTTGTAATCAGTCCCCGGAGCGTGTTCGCTCCGGGACTGATTACCGGCGACAACAGGGCAGGCGGCATGTGACGTCATGCTCCACCCCTCAATGCAAGCCTACGGGAGGGGGAGTGATGGCTCTCACGCCCCCTCCCGTAGGCTTGCATTGAGGGGCGGAGCGTTACATCACACGGGGGCGGAGGCGTGACATCACACGCCGCCGGCCTTGTGGTCGTCCGTAATCAGTCCCGGAGCGAACACGCTCCAGGGACTGATTACAAACGGGGTGCCGCATGCAAGATCCCGGGGGTCCCAAGCGGCGGGACTCCCGCGATCAGGCATCTTATCCCCTATCCTTTGGATAGGGGATAAGATGTTTAAGCACCAGAGAACCCCTTTAAAATGTAATAGCTATTGTCTGTGTACAGGGGATGTGTGACCAATGATGTAGTTAAAGGGGTACTCTGCTGGAAAACTTTTTTTTATATCAACTGGTGCCAGAAAGTTAAACAGGCTTGTAAATTACTTCTATTAAAATAATCTTCATCCGTCCAGTACTTAACTGCTATATGCTCCATAGGAAGTTCTTTTCTTTTTGTAGTTCCTTTCTGTCTGACCACAGTGCTCTCTGCTGACACCTCTGTCCATGTTAGAAACTGTCCAGAGCAGGAGAGGTTAGCTATGGGGATTTTCTCCTACTCTGGACAGTTCCTAAAATGGACAGAGGTGTCAGAGAGCACTGGACAGAAAGGAAATTCAAAAAGAAAACATCCTATGGAGCATATAGCAGCTAATAAGTACTGGAAGTATTAAGATTTTTTAAATAGAAGTAATTAACAAATGTTTTACTTTCTGGCACCAGTTGATAAAAAATTCCAGTGGAGTACCCATTTAAGGAAATACACAAACCTAGCAATTGATCCTGTGACCCACACACAATTGATAAAGCCTTGTAAAGGCAAACTGGCACCAATTTCACCAAGATCTGTTCTTGCTATCTGCAACCCATGTAAGAGGGTCCAGTTGTATAAAAAGCATTCATTGACCTGATTAAGTGTATACGGTCCCAGGAGAACTTGGGAATGGACTAAACAAGTGGGCTCCATCCTGTGGACCTCCAGATGTTGCAAAACTACAACTCCCAGCATGCCCGGACAGCCACTGGCTGCCCGGGCATGCTGGGAGTTGTAGTTTTGCAACATCTGGAGGTCCACAGGTTGGAGACCACTGGACTACACTATAAACTTTCATGGCATCCTGAGATTGTACACTGCAGTCACCAGCTGCTACAACACTACATCTCCCAGCATGCATCTTTCTTCATAGCATGCTGGGAGTTGCAGTTTTGCAACAGCTGGATCATCAATAGGTACTAGTCTCCCTAGAGCAGGGTTTCCCAAGCAGGGTGCCTCCAGCAGTTGCAAAAATACAACTCCCAACATGCCCAGGAGGACTGGTTGGGAAACACTGCTCTAGAGTGTGAACCCATGATAACAAGGCATATGGTCACATTACAATAGAGGGGGTATTTGTAAGAAAGAACAGGAGGGCACTGCCCGTACAGACACAAGGCTTACTACCCCTAAGATCCTGGCGGCCATAGAGCTCTGCCCCAGCCAATAACAGCGGAATCTGTGCTCGTCTCCAGAAAATAACGGCATGACTAGACACCTGAGACTCCCCCCGCCATACCCTGTACCAAAACCGCCGCTCAGGAAAAGGATGGCAAAGATATCACTGGGATTTCATTCGCCATATCTACCGCCATACCTGTGAGGTCTGATGGCGAACACACCGGAAGGAAGGAGCGTAACCGGAAGTTCCTTATTTCATACGTCGGCTGAGTCCTCCAAGGCATGTGAGAACAGCGAGAGCGGCTCCGCTCTATCCCAGCTAGTGCGCACGTCATCATCTTGCGCCTGAAAAACTTTATTCCATCTGTCATAATCTCCTTGTGCGCTGTTCTTATTATTAAAAATTCGATATGATTCTGTAGGCCAGTGTTTCTTAACCAGGGTCTAGCTGTTACACAACTACAACTCACAGCATGCCCGGACAGTATTTGATTTGCAACAGCTGGAGGCACCCTGGTTGAGAATTTACACTGCTGTCGCCTGGGATGCCCAGTATTCATAGACTGGGTGCCACTGGCTGCCATAACTATAGTGCACCCACTCATTTGACCTTATTGAATCCCTTATGACTTTAGAGAAGTGTTTCCCAACCAGGGTGCCTTCAGCTGTTGCAAAACTACAATTCCCAGCATGCCTAGCCAGCATTTGGTTGCACAGGCATGCGGGGAATTGTAGTTTTGCAACAGCTGGAGGCACCCTGGTTGGAAAACACTGCTATAGAGACATTTTTGGCAAGGTTTACATAGCACAGATTTTATGCATCTTTCATAGTAAAAACTAGTAGATTCTAAAACACAGAAAAAGACAAGGGTTATGGTAGGACCACACTGCGTTCCTGCCTTAGTAAATCGTATCCGTCAGCACCCTGCCAAAAAGACGGTCCTGAAGTATGCTCCGAAAGGGAGCAACGGAGCCCATTCACTTCTATGGCCGAATAGAGTCACCTAGAGACTTCAAAAGCACAACAGCCCCAGCTTTTAAGTCCACTTAAAATAGTAGATAAATCCCAAACATGTTGATCCTGTTAACAGTATATGTCAGCATCCTGTTTTTGGCCAAAGGATACAATTAATGGGGGCAGGAACATAGTGTGAACCTACCCTTACCTGTGAGTTTCCCACAGCAGAAAAACCATAGTAGACTCCATTAAAGGGGTACTCCGGTGGAAAACGTTTTTATTTTTTTAAATCAACTGGTACCAGAAAGTTAAACAGATTTGTAAAATAGTGGAGCAGGTAGAAAGAGTATAAGTCCGGCACTGCTATGCAGGTGAAGGCAGTTAACTAGGTATTATGGTATCCACTTTCTCAGGTATAGATGGAGACTAGACGGTGTGTGCTATGTCGGGGTGCTGGTTAGGGAAAGCACATATCGCTTGACACAATCGGGACAATGTAGAAAAAACCGCACTCACCCGATCAACGTGCACAAATTCTTTATTCCGTTGAACATGAACGTAGAACACAGGAGGACTTGTGGTCGGCAGGGACGCCAGGGAACAGGAGGTGTAGTTACAGCTGTTTCACGGGAACACGGCCCGCTTCGTCAGACCACGTCCTCTGATGACGCGTCGCAGGTTATATACACACCCACGATTACGTCAGCAGAAGGGCGTTACACACAGGTAAGTGATTTAAAATCTTACAAAAGTAGAAAAATCTTTAAAATCAATACCCTCTACAAAAATTTATGACATATATGGACTTCTAATTATAAAAATACACTGAAATATAGCTTATCGTTGAGTCCAAGATTACCTTAGGCATCCGTGCGCAGGATGAACTCCGCCTCCGTACGCAGTAGTAGCTTTTTGGGGGCCAATGATGTTATTATAGGAGAAACCCCCACAGGCGAAGCTATAACTAGCAATCCGTTGGAACATGGCTTTTTCTCTGGTGGGATAAAATCGACCTATAACCCCCCCCCCCCCCCCCCCCCATAGCACCAGGTAACAACCTAGATATTGTCCAACATAAAGTCGTGGAGGATATAAAAGCACTCATGTACCCACAAGACAGCCCTAATCTTACTTCAAAAGAAAAGGAAGCACTAAAATGGCTTAAATCACAAAAAGGTATTATTAAAAGATCCGATAAAGGGGGGAATATCGTGTTGATGAGAGAAAGCTACTATCTATCCGAAGCTAATCGCCAATTGTCCAACAAAAATAACTACGAGGTTCTAGAAATTAACCCTATACCTAAGCTCTCCTCACGCCTGCAGTCCTTCTTACGAAGGGCTGTATAGATGGGGACAGTTTCAAACTCCACTGCTACAAAATTGTTCCCAACTACACCAACATATCCAGGGTGGTACTTCCTACCGAAAATACACAAAACATTGGAGACCCCACCCGGGAGACCTATTGTCTCCGGGGTGGGGTCTCTAATGGAACCCCTTTCAAAATACATAGATTGGGTCCTACACCCCATCTTGAAAGAAATCCCACATATGGTCAAGGACACCAACCATTTCCTCGAAACTCTGAAAGACATACAGTGGCAGCCCAACTATTTGCTGTGAGCCATTGATATCGAAAGTTTGTACACAAACATCGATCAGAATATAGCAATCCAATGCGTGAGGGAATTGTTGATGTCCTCGGACAAAAGTGATTCTTACATCACATTTATTTGTGAAGCCTTACATCTCATCCTCACCAACAATGTGTTCCAATTTAATAACACATGGTACACACAAAAAAGCGGTGTTGCCATGGGCACACCGGTGGCATGTACCCTGGCAAATATCTATGTAGCCTTCTTGGAAAAAAGATGGATCTTTTCAGAAACTAATCCTTTTAGAAAAATGATTGCCAGTTATGTAAGATTTGTGGACGACGTCCTGATAACCTGGACAGGTACTGGAACAGAGTTCACAAATTTTATCACATGGTTTAACACTAATAACAATATGTGTCTCAATTTCACTAGCAAGTCAAGCAAAGAAGAAATAGAGTTCCTAGACGTCTTAGTAAGAATAAGTGAAAACAAATTGTGCACAGAGGGTTACCGGAAACCGACGGCGGGTAATTCTCTTCTACACTACAGGAGTTACCACCCAGGTCACGTCAAAACAGCCATCCCCTATGGGCAATTTCTTCGCTTGTGAAGAATAAACGATACCCAGAGTAGCTTTGAAAAGCAAGCTAAAGAACTTACTACACGACTACTAGAAAGAGGTTATCCACCTCTAATTCTACAGACAGCTTACAATAGGGCCAACAGACAAAATAGAAACTCCCTTCTACAAAATAGTGGTTCAAAAAACTCTAAAAAAAAAAAAAAAAAACAGCATAAATTGAAAAACAATAACAGAAGATTTTGCTTCACATTCACACACAGCCCGATGGCTGAGAAGATAAAGCAAAGTATTCACAAGCATTGGTACTTAATCCAGAGTGACCCTATTCTATCTGAACAATTTGATAATAAACCCCTCATCTCCTACAAAAGAGTTACAAATCTAGGTGACATCCTAACTAGCAGTAAATACTCCAGTAAGGAGAACTCGAGCTGGCTAAGCGGCCCCACAATATGCGGTAACTTCCGCTGTGGGAACTGCAAATGGTGCCCTAAACTCAAAGTAGGTAAAATTTTCTCCATTGGAGGTGTACAAATCAAAGTGAGGGAATTCATCAATTGTCAAATTAATCATATTGTTTACTGCATGTTTTGCGACTGTGGTCGCTACTATATAGGTAGCACCACAAGATCGCTAAACATCAGATTTAGAGAACACCTTTATTCAGTTCGTTCAGGAAAAGGGTGCCCTCGGGTCTTGGAACATCTTAAAACTACTCACAATAATTACCCAGCCGCATTAAAATTCTTTGGGATAAAGAGAATAATGCCCAAAGAAGGGATTGATAGGAAAAAGCTACTACTGCGTACAGAGGCGGAGTTCATCCTGCGCACGGATGCCCAAGGTAATCTTGGACTCAACGATAAGCTAGATTTCAGTGTATTTTTATAATTAGAAGTCCATATATGTCATAATTTTTTGTAGAGGGTATTGATTTTAAAGATTTTTCTACTTTTCTAAGATTTTAAATCACTTACCTGTGTGTAACGCCCTTCTGCTGACGTAATCGTGGGTGTGTATATAACCTGCGACGCGTCATCAGAGGACGTGGTCTGACGAAGCGGGCCGTGTTCCCGTGAAACAGCTGTAACTACACCTCCTGTTCCCTGGCGTCCCTGCCGACCACAAGTCCTCCTGTGTTCTACGTTCATGTTCAACGGAATAAAGAATTTGTGCACGTTGATCGGGTGAGTGCGGTTTTTTCTACATTGTCCAGATTTGTAAATTACTTCTGTTAAAAAATCCAGTACTTCCAGTACTTATTAGCTGCTGAATACTACAGAGGAAATTCTTTTCTTTTTGGAACACAGAGCTCTCTGCTGACACCATGACCACAGTGCTCTCTGCTGACACCTCTGTCCATTTTTAGAACTGTCCAGAGTAGGCGAAAATCCCCATAGAAAACATGCTACTCTGGACAGTTCCTAAAATGGACAGATATGTCAGCAGAGAGCACTGTGGTCATGATGTCAGCAGAGAGCACTGTGTTCCAAAAAGAAAATGTCATCTGTAGTATTCAGCAGCTAATAAGTACTGGAAGGATTAAGATTTTTTTAATAGAAGTAATTTACAAATCTGTTTCTGGCACCAGTTGATTAAAAAAAAAAAAAAAAAGTTTTCCACCGGAGTACCCCTTTAAGGTAAATGTAATGTACTGTAGATTTTCGCCTGCAGAGATTCCACTGTCGAAAATCTCACCAGAACCTGCCTATGTGGACGTTTGCTTATGCTAAGTTCATTGCAGGTATCTATCGGCATCATGCTGAGGACCAGATGCTGACATATACTATACCATACTATAACAAACCACACTGAATCTGCTTAAAATAGTGCATACAGCACAATAAACAGATCTTCCTATTTTTTATACCTTCCATATTTCACAATAAATATATATTTATTCAATGTATGTGCAAGAACATTTATTTTATGCTAAATATCTTTTTTTCTTGTACTTTTTTTTTTTTTAGACTAAATGACATTCTTTAATCCCATTATGAGATTACTGTTTTATGGTTTTTACGTTTATTTTACATTTATAATGTTATAGCATATTTCTGTAGGTTTATACGTTAAAGTGTACCTACCATTAACAAAAACTTTTGATATAATGTAGATAATACCATTATGTGTATATCTGTAATATACATTGATTAAAATTTTTTATATTTTTGTGTGAAAAAATGGTGTCCCAGCAGCGAGGGCTCTGTGCAGGCTCCTGGCTTGTCAATCATCCTGATGTGTGAGCCTTGAGCATGTCACAGAGCCTCACTGCTCGTCCTCACTGCACAGAGCCCTGCTTGTCCTCAGTGCACAGAACCCTGCTTGTCCTCACTGCACAGAGCCCTGCTTGTCCTCACTGCACAGATCCCTGCTTGTCCTCACTGCATAGCGCCCTGCTTGTCCTCACTGCACAGAGCCCTGCTTGTCCTCACTGCAAAGAGCCCTGCTTGTCCTCAGTGCACAGAGCCCTGCTTGTCCTCAGTGCACAGAGCCCTGCTTGTCCTCAGTGCACAGAGCCCTGCTTGTCCTCACTGTACAGAGCCCTGCTTGTCCTCAGTGTACAGAGCCCTGCTTGTCCTCACTGCACAGAGCCCTGCTTGTCCTCAGTGTACAGAGCCCTGCTTGTCCTCACTGCACAGAGCCCTGCTTGTCCTCAATGCATAGAGCCCTGCTTGTCCTCAGTGTACAGAGCCCTGCTTGTCCTCAGTGCACAGAGCCCTGCTTGTCCTCAGTGTACAGATCCCTACTTGTCCTCACTTCCCAGAGCCCTGCTTGTCCTCAGTGAACAGAGCCCTGCTTGTCCTCAGTGTACAGAGCCCTGCTTGTCCTCACTGAACAGAACCCTGCTTGTCCTCAGTGCACAGAGCCCTGATTGTCCTCAGTGCACAGAGCCCAGCTTGTACTCATTGCACAGAGCCCTGCTTGTCCTCACTGCACAGAGCTCTTCTTGTCCTCACTGCACAGAGCCCTGCTTGTCCTCACTGCACAGATCTCTGCTTGTCCTCCCTGCACAGATCCCTGCTCATCCTCAGTGTACAGAGCCCTGCTTGTTCTCACTGCACAGAGCCCTGCTTGTCCACACTGCACAGAGCCCTGCTTGTCCTAAGTGTACAGAGCCCTGCTTGACCTCAGTGCACAGAGCCCTGCTTGACCTCAGTGCACAGAGCCCTGCTTGACCTCACTGCACAGAGTCCTGCTTGTCCTGCCCTCACTTACTGTATTTGGACTCCTCACAGAGAAACACAGACGAAGCAGCAGGGACAAAAATATACAAATTTTTTAACCAATGTATATTACAAATATACATATAATGGTCAATACAAAAGAGGGGATAATGGTCCGGCACTGGTATATAGTATGGAAAGGTGAACAGGTGCGGCAACACCTTGGATAATGAAAGCGCTAGGAGGTATATGTCCTGGTGCGGGTGGTGCTCACACAATAGGTACAGTCCAGCATGTAGATACAATAAAAGAAGAAAAGATGGGAGCAACTCACCCAGGACCCACGAGGTTTCAGCAAAATAGCTCTTTATTGCAGAAAGTGCAGGTGCATACCATGGGAGACAAAGATGGTATAGTGGGGGAGCAATAGACAGCGGTGGGCCACGGTCCGTATCATGCTTTCAAAGCACTTCGTCAGGCCCCTGCCGCGTCTGACGTCAGATCCTGTCTTATCTGTTTCTTGTTGCCATGGTAATATAAACAAAAAATTACAAAAACGTGCAAACAAGTGAATTAAAAACAATAATACAGAAAAAAAACTATTCTAGTTGCGAACAGTTCTATATAAGAAAGGTAGGTGGAATTACGATTGAACATTCAATTAATTTTTATCATTTAACCCTATTGCGCTGGTGGCCTCCAGCCGGAGGATCCACCTCGCTTCTGTAATAAAAAGGGTCTGATCTTTGTTCTTCCCCTTAAAATTAAATTCAACTCTCTCAATTCCTGAAAATGTAAATTTACTCTGATCAGAATTGTGACATTCGGCCATTTGCACTATAAATCTCTGGGCCCCCTTGCCTGTACGTAGTGATCTAACATGTTCACGAATCCTATGGAAAAGTGGGCGGATCGTTTTACCTACATAGTAGAACCCACAATCGCATAGTAAGCAATATAATACTACGTAGTATATTGCTTACTATGCGATTGTTGGTTCTACTATGTAGGTAAAACGATCCGCCCACTTTTCCATAGGATTCGTGAACATGTTAGATCACTACGTACAGGCAAGGGGGCCCCGAGATTTATAGCGCAAATGGCCGAATGTCACAATTCTGATCCGAGTAAATTAAAAATTTCAGGTATTGAGAGAGTTAAATTTAATATTAAGGGGAAGAACAAAGATCAGACCCTTTTGATTAAAGAAGCGAGGTGGATCCTCCGGCTGGAGGCCACCGACGCAATAGGGTTAAATGATAAAAATGAATTGAATGTTCTATCGTAATTCCACCTACCTTTCTTATATAGAGCTGCTCGCAACTAGAATAGTTTTTTTTCTGTATTATTGTTTATAATTCACTTGTTTGCACGTTTTTGTAATTTTTTGTTTATATTACCATGGCAACAAGAAACAGATAAGTCAGGATCTGACGGCAGACGCGGCAGGGGCCTGACGAAGTGCTTTGAAAGCACGATATGGACTGTGGCCCACCGCTGTCTATTGCTCCCCCACTATACCATCTTTGCCTCCCGTGGAATACACCTGCACTTTCTGCAATAAAGAGCTATTTTGCTGAAACCTCGTGGGTCCTGGGTGAGTTGCTCCCGTCTTTTCTTCTTTTATTGTATCTACATACATATAATGGTATTATCTACATTGTATAAAAAGTTTTTGTTAATGACAGGTACACTTTAAGATTATGTACAGCTGTTGACACTGTCTTATAAATATATACTTACCAGATACATTCATAAACAATACTATAATCATAAAGCGCACTGGTCAGCACAAAGTGCTCTATTATTATCCTGCATAGTTTTGTAATGCAGAATACATAAATCTGTCTGATGTATAAACTGACAATTCCACTTAAATTATGGTTACTAAAATCTAATCATTCAGCACCAGTATAAATATAACTTATATGGCATACTCCAATATGATAATTATTAGTGTAGATATGTTTCAGTTATGACAATCTGTCCTACAAATACTCATCTTCTAGACCAGAAACACTACCACAGCTCGGGAGTGCCTGTGGAATAGCTCTAATAAAGTTACTGTACACTGCAGCCAATCACTGGCCTTATTCGTCACATGTAATTGCACGTGACCAGGGGCATAACTAGAGTCTTGTGGGCCCCAGGGCAAATTTGGTCCTGGCCTCCATTAACAACTAATGCTGCCACACCATAATCACCACATAATAACTGACTATAACCCCACCCCTTCTGCTGATAACTACACCCTCTTCAAGGACCTGCTGAGTAAGAGGGATAAATATTTATGGAGGGGCGGAGTTTTTGACAGAAGGGGGCAGGGTTATTGCTGGAGGGGGGCAGAGAAAGCATATACAGCAGCAGCTCGCCTCCAGTGCAGTTAAAGGTGTACTCCAGGGAAGTTAATAAAAATAAAAATGCCCCATTGCCACCACAATATCTGTTCTGTGTCCCCTATAGTTATCCTTGTGATTTTGCCAGCTCCTGTGGTCCCTGTTGTCTTCTGAATTTTCTTTTTCCTTGCTTTCAGCCCAGACTACAACTCCCAGCAATAGGTGTGGCTCTGTTTAATGGCTGTCAATTGCTTTTACTATCTGTGTGCATGCTGTGTTGTTGTAAACACAGTCAGCAGCACATACTGTACATGTCTTTTCTTTCAAACTATCCTTCCCCCAGCAATAAATCATGCTATGCTCTGAATGGCAGCAGTCAGTGATTAGATCTACAGCAGACAAAGAGCAGAGTTATATGCTGAGTTGTGACTGAGAATCTTCACAGGAAACACTGGGCTTCTCTGCTGCCAAGATCCTTACACAGGAAGGGGAGGGGGTGTGTGGCTGTGAAGCCAGACCCCTAGAAAAGACAGAAATCACATGGTGTTTGCCTTCCAGGAGGGTGGGGGCTAGTCTCAGCGAGGGCACTGAACAAAGACAAAGTGGATCTGATAATGATGTCTTTCTCTTGTTACAGCCAGTGCTCCGATCCCCGCCTCCAGACCGGAGTGCTCGCTTCCCCTCTCCCCCTTCCCGGGATCCCGGTGCCTCCCGCACAGTCACACTGACCGGGAGCACGGGATCCCTTGTGTCGGGGACGCGGCTGCCGTGGCGGCTGGTCCCTGCTCACGCGCCGCGTCCCTGTCTGACTTACCTGGCTCCTCGTTCCCGCGCGCGCCACCTTCTGTAAATTTAAAGGGCCAGCGCACCATTGATTGGTGTGCTGGCTAATTATCCCTGCCTCCTTCCCTAATAAAAGTCTCCTGCCCCTTCCTGCCCTTGCCGGATCTTTGTGCCCTAGTGCTTTTGAGAAAGTGTTCCATACTTTGTATACTGCCCTGCCTGTTGCCGTACCCTTGCTACCGTCTACTCGCCTTTGAACCCTTGCCGCCTGCCCTGACCACTGCTACGTCCGACTACGCTCCTGCCTTCTCCCTGTGTACCACGCCATATCAGCTACCAGTGAGGTCGAGTTGCTACTGAACGATACTACCTGGTGTTTACCGCCGCAGCAAGTCCATCCCGCTTTGCGGCGGGCTCTGGTGAAAAGCAGTAACCACTTAGAACCGGTCCTCTAGTACAACCCGCGTCATCGCCTCTCTGGTCCAGAGGATCCACTACCAGTCCTGCCGGTACGTTACAGTAAGATCCGGCCATGGATCCCGCTGAAGTTCCTTTGCCAAGCCTAGCGGACCTCACCACCATTGTGGGCCAGCAAGGTCAGCAGCTGGCCCAGTTAACCGCCATGTTGCAGCAGCTCCTGCCATCTCAGCAACAGCCAGCTCCTCCGCCTGCATCTGCTGCATCTCCTCCGCCTGCAGTTGCCTCCGGTTCCAGAATCCGTCTGTCCCTGCCTGACAAGTATGACGGAGATCCTAAGCAGTGCCGAGGGTTCCTGTCGCAGTGCTCTCTCCACCTCAAGCTACTGTCTGACCAATTTCCTTCTGAGCGAGCCAAGGTAGCCTTTATTCTCAGTCTACTCTCCGGGAAGGCCCTGGCTTGGGCTGCACCGCTGTGGGACCGCTCTGATCCTGCCACCTCCTCCGTCCAAAACTTCTGCCAAGAATTCCAGAATGTTTTCGAGGAACCTGCCCGGGTTACCTCCGCAGAGACTGCCTTACTGAACTTGAACCAAGGAGCCTCTACCGTGGGTGACTATGCCGTTCAGTTTCGCACCCTAGCCTCTGAGCTGAACTGGAATAATGAAGCCCTCTGTGCCACATTCAAGAAGGGACTAAACAGTGAAGTAAAGGACGTTCTGGCTGCACGAGAACTTCCTTCCTCCCTTAGTGACCTCATCTTGCTGGCCACCAGGATCGACAAGCGTTTCGCCGAGAGACAGGAGGAACTCCTTCTAGAAAAGGGAAAGGCTCAATCTAGACGCTACCCTCGTCTGGCTCCCGTTTCTCAACGTCCACCTCAACCCCTTTCTGGGCCTGCCGCCGTGGAAGCCATGTAGGTGGACCGGTCACGCCTGACTCCGCAAGAATGAAGCCGTCGCAGAGACGAGAACCTGTGTCTGTACTGCGCCAGTACTGAGCACTTCCTACGTGATTGTCCTCTCCGTCCACCGCGTTTGGGAAACGCTCGCACCTAGTAAACGCGGGAGAGGCGTTGCTTGGTGTGGATTCCTCCTCTCCACGTCTCATCATATCCGTGCAGTTGTTCCTCCCTTCCAAGTCCTTCTTCACCGCCGCAGCCTTATTGGATTCCGGTTCAGCTGGCAACTTCATTCACGCCTCCTTGGTCGACAAGTACCGCATTCCGGTTGTCCATCTAACCAAGCCCCTCATAATTTCTACGGTTAATGGTGAGAGACTCTCTGCCACTGTGCAGTTCTGTACCCTGCCACTGCAGATGGACATTGGAATTTTTCATACAGAGACTTTAGAGTTCCTTGTCCTTCCCTTCTGCTCCTCCAAACTCCTCCTGGGCCTGCCGTGGCTACAACATCATAGTCCTGTCCTGAACTGGTCCTCCAGTGAGATCCTGTGTTGGGGTACCTCCTGTTCAGACCGTTGTCTCAAGCCTGCTCCACCCCCTCTATGCCAAGATTGAGAAATGCATGTTCGAGCGTTCCTCTTTGCCCTTCCTGGGGTATATCATCTCAGCCCAAGGACTCCAAATGGATCCGGCCAAGCTCTCTGCGGTCCTGGACTGGCCACGCCCCTCTGGTCTCTGAGCCATACAAAGGTTCCTGGGTTTTGCCAACTATTACAGACAATTTATTCCTCATTACTCCACCCTGGTGGCCCCCCTTGTGGCTTTGACTAAGAAGGGTGCTAATCCCAAAACCTGGCCTCCTCAAGCTGAGAAGCCTTCCAGTCCCTGAAAGCCTCCTTTGCTTCAGCATCTGTTCTTTCCCGGCCTGATCCTTCCAAGCCATTCTATCTTGAAGTGGATGCATCCTTGGTGGGAGCAGGAGCTGTGCTTACTCAGAAGTCTTCCAGAGGCAAGACCATAACTTGTGGCTTCTTTTCTAAAACCTTTTCTCCCGCCGAGAAGTATTACAATATTGGGGACAGAGAACTGTTGGCAATTAAATTGGCTTTGGAGGAGTGGAGACATCTTCTTGAGGGTGCTCCTCACCCTGTGACCATTTTCTCGCACCATAAGAACCTAGCCTACCTCCAGTCAGCTCAGAGACTCAATCCCCGCCAAGCCCGTTGGTCCATCTTCCTCGCCCGCTTCAATTTCCAAATACATTTCCGTCCTGCTGCCAAGAACGTCAGAGCAGATGCCCTTTCTCGCTCTTCAGATGTGGTGGGTGACGTACCTACTCCTCAACACATTATTCCACCTGAATGTCTCATCTCAGTTGCACCTGTGGACTTGAGACTTCTTCCCCCGGCTAAAACCTATGTTCCTCCTCGTCAGCGGTTACAGGTTCTCAAGTGGGGTCACGCTTCCCTCTTTGCCGGTCATCCTGGGATTAAGAAGTCTCTTCATTTAATCTCCCAAAGATATTGGTGGTCCTCGCTGGAGAAAGACGTCACTAAGTTCGTCCAGTCCTGTGCGATCTGCGCCCGTGACAAGACTCCTCATCTAAAACCGGCGGGTCTTCCCCTTCCAGTTCCGGAGACCCCTTGGTCGCACATCGCCATGGACTTCATAACTGATCTCCCTTCCTCTCATGGTATGACGGTTATTTGGGTCGTGGTGGACCGATTCTCTAAGATGGCTCACTTTGTGGCTCTGCCTGGTCTCCCGTCCGCGCCTCAGTTGGCCAAACAGTTTTTTCTACACATCTTCCACCTCCATGGTCTTCCCAGAGACATCGTCTCTGACCGTGGGGTGCAGTTCATTTCCAGATTTTGGAGGGCTCTTTGTGGACAGCTCGGGGTCAAGCTGGACTTTTCTTCCTCGTATCACCCTCAGTCTAATGGCCAAGTAGAACGGGTGAACCAGATTCTGGGAGATTATCTACTCCATTATGTGTCCTCCCGCCAAGATGATTTGTCAGACTTACTCCCTTGGGCAGAGTTCTCTTATAATTTCAAACAATCTTCCGCCACCAATAAGTCTCCATTTTTTGTGGTTTATGGTCATCACCCTCTGCCACCGCTACCTCGGACCTCCGCTCCCTCTTCTGTACCAGCTGTAGAGGACCTTCTTCAAGACTTCTCTTCCATTTGGCGAGAGACCCACTCAGCTCTCCTCAAGGCCTCGACCCGTATGAAATTCCAGGCCGATAAAAGTCGTAGAGCTCCTCCGTAATTCAATACTGGTAACAAGGTGTGGCTTACCTCAAAATACATCAGATTTAAGGTACCAAGTTACAAGCTGGGCCCTCGTTACTTGGGTCCCTTCAGAGTTAAGAGCCGCATTAATCCGGTGTCCTACCATCTCCATCTTCCTCCCTCCCTCAGAATTCATAACTCTTTCCATGTCTCCCTTCTCAAACCTGCCATCTTTAATCGCTTCTCTCCTAAACTTCTTTCTCCCACCCCTGTCACTGGTACCTCAGATATTTTTTCGGTTAAAGAAATCTTAGCTACCAAGGTCTCTCGGGGGAAAAGATTTTTTCTGGTTGACTGGGAGGGTTGCGGTCCTGAGGAGAGATCCTGGGAGCCTGAAGAGAATATCCTGGACTGCAACCTCATCCGTAGTTTTCTGGGTACCAAAAAGAGGGGGAGACCAAAGGGGGGTACTGTTACAGCCAGCGCTCCGGTCCCCGCCTCCGGACCGGAGCGTTCGCTTCTCCGCTCCCCCTTCCCGGGATCCCGGTGCCTCCCGCACAGTCACACTGACCGGGAGCACGGGATCCCTTGTGTCAGGGACGTGGCTGCCGTGGCGGCTGGTCCCCACTCACGCGCCGCGTCCCTGTCTGACTTACCTGGCTCCTCGTTCCCGGCGCAGACTGGCTCTGCCTTCTGGTGCGCGCGGCCCCACTCTCTAGGGCGCGCGCGCGCCACCTTCTGTAAATTTGGTGTGCTGGCTAATTATCCCTGCCTCCTTCCCTAATAAAAGTCTCCTGCCCCTTCCTGCCCTTGCCAGATCTTTGTGCCCTAGTGCCTTTGAGAAAGCGTTCCATACTGTGTATACTGCCCTGCCTGTTGCCGTACCCTTGCTACTGTCTACTTGCCTTTGAACCCTTGCCGCCTGCCCTGACCTCTGCTACGTCCGACTACGCTCCTGCCTGCTCCCTGTGTACCACGCCATATCAGCTACCAGTGAGGTCGAGTTGCTACTGGAGGATACGACCTGGTAGTTACCGCCGCAGCAAGTCCATCCCGCTTTGCGGTGGGCTCTGGTGAAAACCAGTAACCACTTAGAACCGGTCCTCTAGTACAACCCGCGTCATCGCCTCTCTGGTCCAGAGGATCCACTACCAGTCACGCCGGAGCGTTACATCTCTCACTCCCTGCATGTAAGTGACAGCTGAAAGAGAGAAACTGCTCTATATAGCTAATAAATTATATTTAGTCAAATAAATAGGTTGGTGAGAGGGAAAGGATGGGCTTAGGGTTTAGTTCTTTGGAGTACCCCTTTAAAGGGGTACTCCACTGGAAAAAAAAACATTTTAAATCAACTGGTGTCAGAAAGTTAAACAGATTTGTAAATGACTTCTATTTAAAAAATCTTAATCCTTCCAGTACTTATCAGCTAGAGAGTACTTCTCACAGGAAGTTATTTTCTTTTTGAATTTCTTTTCTGTCTGACTACAGTGCTCTCTGCTGACACCTCTGTCCATATCAGGAAATGTCCAGAGCAGGAGAGGTTTGCTATGGGAATTTGCTTCTACTCTGGACAGTTCCTAAAATGGACAGAGGTGTCAGCAGAGAGCACTGTGGTCAGACAGAAAGGAAATTCAAAAAGAAAAAAACTTCCTGTGGAGCATATAACAGCTGATAAGTACTGAAAGGATTAAGACTTTTAAATAGAAGTAATTTACAAATCTGTTTAACTTTTTGGCACCAGTTGATTTAGAAAAAAATGTTGAAGCCCTTTAAGAAGAAGATGCCATACTAGCAACAATATAAATATCTTCTGAATGGCTGCACCAACTTTTGCCCATTAACAAACCTTAAAAACAGGGTCACCCGCACTATCTACCTCAGGTTAGTGCAGGGGACCCTGCTGTCAGTTTCCCTTTAAATATGTTAGTTGTTACTAAATGGTTATGACAGAAGCATGGAGGCTCAGTGGTTAGCGCTGGTGTCTTACAGTACTTGGCTTCAGGGTTGAAATCTCTTCTTTTTTTGTTGTTGTTGTTGTTTTACATATTAGGGAAACATAGGGCTTTATGGATGCCATGTGGCTAATATGGCATTTTTTGTGTCCATTTTGTCAAAAAGATGCCCTAAGTGTTTACAGCTTAAGGGTAGGGTCACACTGGGCAGATACACAGCGGTGCCGGTGCGTGCGACCGTCCTCCAAACCTTATTGCAGACACATGAAAAAAATTGCATGGGATAAAACTCCCAAGAAAAAAAATACCTATACTAATACACACGGGGGGGGGGGGGGGAATTTATCAGTGTCTGTGTGAATTTAATTCTTTTCACCTCGGTTTGGGTGCTTTCACACCACGTTTTGTACTTACGGTTCCCGAACACGGTTGGGAGGAGGGGGCGGGGCTTAATCGCGGCGCCCGCACTCAGCCGTATTCGGGAACCGTATTTAATGCATGTCTATGAGCCGACCGGAGTGAACCGCAGCCTCTGGTCGGCTGCGTTTTCGGTCGTATGCGGTTTCCCGACCGTAGGCACGGTTGACCACGTTTTTGCCTGCGGTCGGGAAACCGCATACGGCCGAAACCGCAGCCGACCGGAGGCTGCGGTTCACTCCGGTCGGCGCATAGACATGCATTAAATACGGTTCCCGAATACGGCTGAGTGCGGGCGCCGCGATTAAGCCCCCCCCCCCTCCTCCCAGCCGTATTCGGGAACCGTAAGTACAAATCGTGGGGTGAAAGCACCCTTTGCCTAGGTGTATGTCATGTGTACTTCCCCCATATTTACCAAAGAGGTGCACGTTGTTCAAAAATTGCAAAAGATATGTTTCTAAGGATATGTTCACGTGGGGAAATGTCTGCACGGAAAATTTCTGTGCTGAAATTTCCCCGGACGCGGTGTGCCAGCATAACATACTGGCGCTAGGACTGCTCGGGAATGCGCTCATGGAAGGCAATGCATTCTGTGCGTAATACGGAGAAAGAATAGAAAATAGTCTATTTTTTCTGAGGACACCAGAATTTGAATTTCCATGCCAAATGTTTCCGGCACAAAAATTCTGCTATGTGAAGAGTGCAAATCAATAGGACTCTCTGCGTGGAATTCCAATGCGGAATTCTGCAGGGAAATTCCATCATGTGAACATAGTCTAACTGTGGTCCGGGGTGGCATGAATTTGTTCAAAAATTTTTGCAGCAATTTTAAAAAGTTGCAGTTGATATATCACTTATCATTGCAAAATAGATAAACCAATGATAAACTCCAACAAAACGGGCACCGAAATGCCACAGTCGCTGTACATTGTCAGATGTTAGCTAGAAGTTAATAGGGAATTATGAAATGCCAAGCCTACTTGCCATTTTTTCACTCTTCTTGGGTGTTTTTTAGGCTCAGTGGCAGTTTTCCAAAATCCCACCATGTTGAGGCTATGGCATCTTTTTTTATTAAGAAATCTTGGTGTTTCTCTCCGCTATAAGTTTATGGGTGCCAAAAAACACAATTGGCATCACAAATGCCAATTCTTTAATAGAAATCCTTGAGTCACCTGATGAAAGAATCACCTGACTTGTTGTAAGAAAAATCAAGGGGAAAAAATGCCAGTACTAAAATCCACATTTTTTTTTCAGGCCAAAAGAAACCCCTCCAAAAAAAAAGAAAAAAAAAGTAAAAGCCTAGCCTAACGGAAGTGCTTTTGGCAACAAATCTTCCATGTGTATCTACACTGCTCAAAAATATAAACACTAAGATAACACATCCTAGATCGGAATGAATGAACTAATCGTATGAAATACTTTTGTCTTTACATAGTTGAATGTGCGGACAACAAAATCACATAAAAATTATCAATGGAAATCAAATTTATCAACCCATGGAAGTCTGGATATGGAGTCACACTCAAAATCAAAGTGGAAAACCATACTACAGGCTGATCCAACTTTGATGTAATGTCTCTTAAACAAGTCAAAATAAGGCTCAGTAGTGTGTGTGGCCTCCTCGTGCAAGTATCACCTCCCTACAATGCCTGGCATGCTCCAGATGAGGTGGCTCTTGAGGGATGTCTTCCCAGACCTGGACTAAAGCATCCTCCAACTCTTGTACAGTCTGTGGTGCAACGTGGCGTTGGTGGATGGAGCGAGACATGCTGTCCCAGATGTGCTCAATCGGATTCAGTTCTGAGGAATGGGCGGGCCAGTCCATAGCATCAATGCCTTCCTCTTGCAGGAACTGCTGACACAATCCAGCCACATGAGGTCTAGCATTGTCTTGCATTAGGAGGAACCCAGGGCCAACCGCACCAGCATATGGTCTCACAAGGGGTCTGAGGATCTTATCTCGGTACCTAATGGCAGTCAAGCTACCTCTGGCAAGCACATGGAGGACTGTGCGGCCCCCCAAAGAAATGCCACCACACACCATTACTGACCCACCACCAAACTGGTCATGCTGGAGGATGTTGCAGGCAGCAGAACGTTCTCCACGGCGTCTCCAGACTCTGTCACATGTGCTCAGTGTGAACCTGCTTTCATCAGTGAAGAGCACTGGGAGCTAGTGGTGAATTTACCAATCTTGGTGTTCTCTGGCAAATGCCAAATGTCCTGCATGGTGTTGGGCTGTAAACACAACCCCCACCTGTGGACGTTGGGCCCTCATACCACCCTCATGGAGCCTGTTTCTGACCGTTTGAGTGGACACATGCACATTTGTGGCCTGCTGGACGTCATTTTGCAGGGCTCTGGCAGTGCTTCTCCTGCTCCTCCTTGCACAAAGGCGGAGGTAGCGGTCCTGCTGCTGGGTTGTTGCCTTCCTACATCCTGCTCCATGTCTCCTGATGTACTGGCCTGTCTCCTGGTAGTGCCTCCATGCTCTGGACACTATGCTGACAGACACAGCAAACCTTCTTGCCACAGCTCGCATTGATGTGCCATCCCGGATGAGCTGCACTATCTGAGCCATTTGTGTGGGTTGTAGACTCCGTCTCATGCTGCCACTAGAGTGAAATCACTGCCAACATTCAAAAGTGATCAAAACATCAGCCAGGAAGCATAGGAACTGAGAAGTGGTCTGTAGTTACCACTTGCAGAACCACTCCTTTATTGGAGGTGTCTTGCTAATTATCTATAATTTCCACCTGTTCTCGGTTCCATTTGCACAACAGCATGTGAAATTTATTGTCAATCAGTGTTGCTTCATGAGTGGACAGTGTGATTTTCCAGAAGTGTGATTGACTGTGTTATAGTGTGTTGTTTAAAGGGTAACTCTCATTAAAACAAATTTTTGCTATTGCACTCTTTATGGTAAATAAAAATATTTCTAATATACTTTGTTTTAAAAAAATGAAGTTTTCTATGTTTTATTTGTGCTTAAAAAAGCTCAAGAGCACATTTTCCCCTATCTTATACACAGACTTTGGACCGAAGTCCAAACACAGAAAGTGCAGCCTGGAGTGCTGAGGGGGTGTGTCCAGCCTCATCCAATCATAGCTCCTCTCACACTTAACTGCCGTATGCTGTTGGTTGGACCCCCCCCCCCCCCCTCAGCACTCCAGGCTGCACTTCCTGTGTTTGGACTTCGGTCCAAAGTCTGTGTATGAGATGGGGGGGGGGGGGAATGTGCTCTTGAGCTTTCTTAAGCACAAATAAAAAACATAGATAACTTCATTTTTTTAAACAAAGTATATTAGAAATATTTTTTATTTACCAAAAGGAGTGCAATAGCATTAATGTGTTTTAATGAGAATGCCCATTTAAGTGCTCCCTTTATTCTTTGAGCAGTGTATTTCCTAAGTAGCCAAAAAACTTGCTATTTTTCATTAGACTATTATAAGCTATTGAACAATAAGGATAGTTTTTATGGTTAAAATATATATATATATATATATGTTTTCCTTTTACTTCTGCATCAGTCGTGCTACTAACCATATTCCTACAGTAAAGAGGCACCCCACTGTAGTGAAAATTGTTTTGTTTATTGGAGCAAGAGATCACAAATAAAGGGAGACATTTCAGTCAAAATGGACCTTCCTCAGAGCCACATCTGGAGAGATGGCTGTGTTGGTGGCGGCTCAGACTGGGGAATCGCCGGATCGGAAGTACATTACTGGAGCGCTGTTTGCATTCCAGCAGAGAGATAGGCTACAGCTGCGGCCTCTAGTGGTCACATGAGCAGGAATATGTGAGAATGTGAGCAGCCTGCCTCATGTGAAGCCAGATCATGTGCATGAAAACTTTTCATAACAAAAGCATAAGAATAAGTATTTTCCAGTAAAAAAAAAAAAATATGTCTAGTAAAGGAATGGTTGGATGAGGACAGAGCACCCCTGCCATGTAAGGGAACCACCTATTTGCCCAGGCACAGTACAGGGGCGGATCCAGAGTCTAGTCTCGGGAGGGGCACTATTAGATTATCAGGCGCTGGTCGACAAGCCCCCTCCCATAGACTTGCATTGAGGGGGTGTGGTGTGACATCACAAGGGGCGTGGCTATGACATCACAACCCCCGCAGCCTGCACCCAGGGTTTGGAACAAAATGTTCAGAACGCTGGGGCAGTGGAGCACCCCTTTAACCCCTTAAGGACCGGGGGTTTTTCCGTTTTTGCATTTTCGTTTTTTGCTCCTTGCCTTTAAAAAATCATAACTCTTTCAATTATGCACCTAAAAATCCATATGATGGCTTATTTTTTGCGCCACCAATTCTACTTTGTAATGACGTCAGTCATTTTGCCCAAAAATCTACGGTGAAACGGGGAAAAAAATCATTGTGCGACAAAATTGAAAAAATAACGCTGTTTTGTAACTTTTGGGGGCTTCCGTTTCTACGTAGTACATTTTTCGGTAAAAATGACACCTGATATTTATTCTGTAGGTCCATACAATTAAAATGATACCCTACTTATATAGGTTTGATTTTGTCGGACTTCTGGAAAAAATCATAACTACATGCAGGAAAATTAACACGTTTAAAATTGTCATCTTCTGACCCCTATAACTTTTTTATTTTTCCGTATATGGGGCGGTATGAGGGCTAATTTTTTGCGCCGTGATCTGAAGTTTTTAACGGTACCATTTTTGCATTGATAGGACTTATTGATCGCTTTTTATTCATTTTTAAATGATATAAAAAGTGACCAAAAATGCACTATTTTGGACTTTGGAATTTTTTTGCGCGCACGCCATTGACCGAGCGGTTTAATTAATGATATATTTTTATAATTCGGACATTTCCGCACGCGGTGATACCATATATGTTTATTTTTATTTTTATTTACACAGTTTTTTTTTATTGGAAAAGGGGGGTGATTCAAACTTTTAATAGGGGAGGAGTTAAATGATCTTTATTCACTTTTTTTTTCACTTTTTTTTTGCAGTGTTATAGGTCCCATAGGGCCCTATAACACTGCACACACTGATCTCCTATGTTGATCACTGGTTTCTCATAAGAAACCAGTGATCAACGATTCTGCCGCATGACTGCTCATGCCTGGATCTCAGGCACTGAGCAGTCATTCGGCGATCGGACAGCGAGGAGGCAGGAAGGGGCCCTCCCGCTGTCCTGTCAGCTGTTCGGGATGCCGCGATTAGCCGCGGCTATCCCGAACAGCCCGACTGAGCTAGCCGGGAACTTTCACTTTCACTTTTAGCCGCTCAGCTCTGAGCGCGCGGCTAAAGGGTTAATAGCGCGCGGCGTTGCGATCGGCGCTGCGCGCTATTAGAGGCGGGTCCCGGCTTCACTATGACGCCGGGCCCGCCGTGATATGATACTGTGTAACCCCGCGTTATATCAGAAGAGCAGGACCAAGGACGTAGTGGTACGTCCTTGGTCCTTAAGGGGTTAAGTATGCAGCATAGTGCCCCCACACTAGGTAGGCAGCATAGTTTCCAGTTCCCCCACACTAGGTAGACAGCATAGTTCCCCCACATTAGGTTGTAGTCCCCCCCATTAGGTTGGCAGTATAGTTCCCCCACATTAGGTAGGCAGTATAGTTCCCCCACATTAGGTTGTAGTTTCCCCACATTAGGTTGGCAGTATAGTTCCCCCAC
Source organism: Hyla sarda (assembly GCF_029499605.1). Lineage (NCBI taxonomy): Eukaryota > Metazoa > Chordata > Amphibia > Anura > Hylidae > Hyla > Hyla sarda. The sequence continues at coordinate 245,675,180 of NC_079189.1, read as the reverse complement.
ATTAGGTTGTAGTTCCCCCAAATTAGGTTGGCAGTATAGTTCCCCCACATTAGCTTGTAGCCCCCCCCCCCCCCATTAGGTTGGCAGTATAGTCCTCCTACATTAGGTTGGCAGTATAGTTCCCCCACATTAGGTTGTAGTTCCCCCACATTAGGTTGGCAGTATAGTTGTGAGTATAGTTGTGATGCCCGCAGTGTAGCAGGTTGCAGAAAATAATTTCCAGTATAATAATCAAATATACCAATTGTCAAAGAATGGGAGAGTGCTAAAGAAGTTTTTACCATTTAAAACTACAGTTCCCAGTATGACCTAAGTAGTGGTAAGGATATGCTGGGAGTTGTTGTTTCACCCATAAAAACTGCAAAACTTACAAGTGATTACAGCTCTGATGGGACATAGTGAGGCGAATACACAATGATATCAGTGACTACAGGTGACAGCTTCTCTATAATGAGGCGAATACACAATGATATCAGTGACTACAGGTGACAGCTTCGATGGTACATACCGCTGTGACTTTGTCAGCTAAATCTTCTCTCTGCAGAAAATGACACCCAGATGGCTCCTTAATTTGTCAATTAGTAGTACAGGTACTACTACTCCCATCATGGAACAGTGTGTTCCATGCTGGGAGTAGTAGAACTACCTAAAAATGTTTGAAAATAAGTGAAAAACACACACACACACACACTTCATTTTTATTATTGTCGGCTACATTTCTATTGCCCTGCCCACCCACATAAATTGATCCCTGTTTAAAAAATTAATAAATATTTCGTAATAAAAAAAAAAAGATAGATCTCGTTAAATACAATTTTTTCCATCACTACAATATCTTTTTGATAATTTTTTTTTTTCTGGCACCCTTCGAAATTTTAATAAAAAAGGTATCTCCATCACTTTTTTGGATCACTAAAGTCCAAAAAAGAATAAAAACGGCCAGCAAAAACGCCAAAGTTAAAACCAACATGGCATTTTTCTTGGTGTTTTTGCTTTCCTATAGACTTCTATGGGAGGAAAACGCCACGATTTTGGTGCAAAAAAGGCCAAACTAGGTTTTGTTGGGCGTTTTGAAAAAACAGCATCTGAGCCCAAAATTGCTGAAAAACGCCAAAAGGATTTAAAAAAAAAAAAGCCAAACTGAAAAACGCCAAGTATATCTGGCATTTTGCAGTTTACTATTGACTTGCAGCTAACATCTGGACACAGCGTTTTTTGGCGTTTTTGCCAAAAAATCCTCCGTGGAATTCCAGCCTTACAAGTCAGTAATTTTTTCTGAATAGCTTTTTCTAGGTGGAAATTTCCAGCCATTTATTCACAGGATTTTCTGTGAATTCAATAGTAAACAGGTTGAGTTGTAAAACCATGCCCTTTTCGGATGATCTTGTCACTTTGTGACAACCAAGCTCCTTTTTGGCTTTTCACAATGCAATGTCGGGTTTGTCTGATTTTCCTGGCGCAGACTGTCGCAGATGTAAGGTATGTCCAAAACAGGCACCCCATAAAAGTAAACTTAATACATATTTATTACAGTTACAGCTGTCATAATAGGAAATATAAATCCATTGCAATTCTACTAAATCGCCAGTAGATGGCAGCAGAGTGTTTAAAGCGTGAATGCCATAGTACTACAAATAGCAGGGGGGGAACTTAATGACAAACCTTTAGTTCCTGGCCAGACAACAGGGCCAGATCATCATTGGCGCTCATGGAGCGCCTGCTTCGGGCCCCGGGCTCGTAGGGGGCCCCCGTCACATTCGGGACATCCCTGTGTCCCGAAAAATCTTTTCAGGACACAAGGATGTCCCGGCAGTTACCTTTCTGCGGTGGCCCCCGCGTTAACTTTAGAAACGCACGGGCCGCCAGGAGAAAGCGCACGCAGGGACGTCACTGATGTCCTGTGCATGCGCTCATAAGAAAAAAGCAAAGCGGAGCAGTGAAGGAGGGCCTGCACCTAATGTGGGGAACTATACTGCACCTAATGTGGAGGAACTATACTGCACCTAATGTGGGGGAATTGTACTGCACCTAATGGTGGGGAACTATACTGCACCTAATGTGAGGGAACTGTACTGCACCTAATGTGAGGGAACTGTACTGCACCTAATGTGGGGAAACTACTGCACCTAATGTGGGGAAACTACTGCACCTAATGTGGGGGAACTATACTGCACCTAATGTGGAGAACTATACTGCACCTAATGTGGAGAACTATACTGCACCTAATATGGGGAAACTATACTGCACCTAATGTGGGGGAACTATACTGCACCTAATGTGGGGGGACTGTACTGCACCTAATGTGGGGAAACAGTACTGCACCTAATGTGGGGGAACTACTGCACTTAATGTGGGGGGAACTACTGCACCTAATGTGGGGGGAACTATACTGCACCTAATGTGGAGAACTATACTGCACCTAATGTGGGGGAACTATACTGCACCTAATGTGGGGGAACTGTACTGCACCTAATGTGGGGGAACTGTACTGCACCTAATGTGGGGGAACTGTACTGCCAACCAAATGTGGGGGAACTGTACTGCCAACCAAATGTGGGGGAACTGTACTGCCAACCTAATGTGCGGGGACTTATACTGCCAACCTAATGTGGGGGAACTGCAACCTAATGTGGGGGAACTATACTGCACCTAATGTGGGGAAACTGTACTGCACCTAATGTGGGGGAACTGTACTGCACCTAATGTAGGGAAACTGTACTGCACCTAATGTGGGGGAACTGTACTGCACCTAATGTGGGGAAACTATACTGCACCTAATGTGGGGAAACTATACTGCCAACCAAATGTGGGGAAACTGTACTGCCAACCTAATGTGGGGGAACTGTACTGCCAACCAAATGTGGGGGAACTGTACTGCCAACCTAATGTGCGGGGACTTATACTGCCAACCTGATGTGGGGGAACTGCAACCTAATGCAGGGGATCTATACTGCCAACCTAATGCGGGGAACTATACTGTCAACCTAATGCGGAGGAACTATACTGCACCTAATGTGGGGGAACTATACTGCACCTAATGTGGGGAAACTATACTGCACCTAATGTGGGGAAACTACTGCACCTAATGTGGGGGAACTATACTGCACCTAATGTGGAGAACTATACTGCACCTAATGTGGGGGAACTATACTGCACCTAATGTGGGGGAACTGTACTGAACCTAATGTGGGGGAACTGTACTGCACCTAATGTGGGGGAACTGTACTGCACCTAATGTGGGGGAACTGTACTGCACCTAATGTGGAGAACTATACTGCACCTAATGTGGGGGAACTATACTGCACCTAATGTGGGGGAACTATACTGCACCTAATGTGGGAGAACTGTACTGAACCTAATGTGGGGGAACTATACTGCACCTAATGTGGGGGAACTATACTGCACCTAATGTGGGGGAACTGTACTGCACCTAATGTGGGGGAACTGTACTGCACCTAATGTGGGGGAACTGTACTGCACCTAATGTGGGGGAACTGTACTGCACCTAATGTGGGGGAACTGTACTGCCAACCAAATGTGGGGGAACTGTACTGCCAACCTAATGTGGGGGAACTGTACTGCCAACCTAATGTGCCGGGACTTATACTGCCAACCTAATGTGGGGGAACTACAACCTAATGCGGGGGATCTATACTGCCAACCTAATGCTGGGGAACTATACTGCCAACCTAATGCGGGGGAACTATACTGCCAACCTAATGCGGGGGAACTATACTGCACCTAATGTGGGGGAACTATACTGCACCTAATGTGGAACTATACTGCACCTAATGTGGGGGAACTATACTGCACCTAATGTGGGGGAACTATACTGCACCTAATGTGGGGGAACTATACTGCACCTAATGTGGGGGAACGGGGGGCATCATGATGAAGTGCTCCATCTTCCAGGCAGCCTTAATCTGGCCCTGCCGGACAGAATATGCTGTTACTATCCTGTCCACCAGACTGAAAGGCTATGATTTGTCATTGCAATTAAGAGAACACATGGAGGGAAATAGACAAGGTAAAACAATTGAATGCACATCTCTGCAATCAGCTAAGGCTGGGGGTGATGCAGTGTGAGTAGATAAACTTTGCACAGATGTTAGTGAAGTGAACAGATGTGTCACATGGTGCTAGAGTATAGTGAATGTAGCTGTTGTGGGAGTTGATGGTAATATATATGATTGTACCAAATATCCATATTTTTAAACATGTTCTTCCTAACCATATTGAAAAAAAATGTAAAGTAATTTAAAAAAAAATTTTTTTTATAGGAAATATATCAATAACAAGGTGTTCTGCTTATATTAATGAGTAACTTCAACAATTTTTTGTAATGTGTGTATTCTATGCCACTTTTTTATGGAGATGATTTGTTCCTTTTTAAAGGGTTTGTGCCAAATTTTGAGCCTTTTTAAAAAGTCGCAATTTCATAAATTCCTGACCACTTCAAATACCCGACTGAAAACACACATACTGCCACCAAGGAAAGGAATGTGCGTAAATGAAAAGGCACAACAAAAGGCACAAAAAACACACTGCCAAATTTTTTCCGCCAAATTAACCGCAAAAAACAAGGGTAAAGTGCTTCATAAATACCCCCTATGTGCCAAAATAATCCGAAATATTATCTGTACAAACCTATTTACATACACTAGGCCCTTTTCTTTTTCGGTGACAAATTTACAGTGATAAGTTATGGCGGTGGCCAATATATTCCTGGCATGGCATTTTCACTCAAAGGAGTACTGCAGCCATGTATAACTTATCCCCTATCTGCAGGATAAGGAATAAGTGTTTGATCACGGGGGGTCCAACCGCTGGGACCCCCGCGGTCTTCCATACCGGGACCCGGCACTGCAGCGGCTAGTGCTCGTGTCATTGACCTCACTGAGGTCAACCGACACGACTCCTCCATTCCGCTCTATGAGAGAGACGGGGATGCACGAACACTGGAGATACATGGAGCATGACACTGTGGCCAACACGCCTCCTGCGCAGGGAGAGCCGTGGCAGAGCCAGCGCCCCGTAGAGGAGATCACGGGGGGTCCCAGCAGTCGGATCCCCATGATCAAACACTTATCCTCTATCCTGCAGGTAGGGGATAAGTTATATGCAGCTGCAGATCTCCAAAACCATGAATAATCTTCCAAACTGTCTTTTTAATTTCATGTCCTAAATTTTGCTGTAAAATGCACTGCAAAAAAATTTATACATATTTGTAGAATAAAATAAAGAAAAACACTTTTCATGCCACAAATTTTAGTTTTATTTTAGTTTTAATATGGGAAAAATGTTTTAATGTTTTTAAAAACTTTTTTTTTATATTACAATTAACCTGTTAATGCTAGGGGTAGGAGGAGGTAGGTGTGTGGCTGCATGGCAGGAGGACTTTATGGTGTCTCATTCATTTCTCCCTTGGCTACTCTCTGTTTATTGTACTCTTTCCCATTTAGGACATTCTTTGATGTGTCACTGTTACATTATTTGTTACCCATATGTTTATAGACATTTTTCAATAATATCCAGTGACCTCTTCCATGTTTACATTTGTACTTTCTATGGTACACCAGTTATTCCCTGTACTCCATGTAGGGCTACACCACTTGCCTGCTCCCATCTTCTGTGACTGCTATTGTAGTGCCTTATTTTATCCTCTTTTTATTATTTTTATTGTATGTATTTTTTGCATATGTGTTAATAAAAGTCATTTTACATGATCTGGTTCTATTTTGTTGGTAGTGTTATGTTATAGCGGACCAGCCGTGGTTTCTTTACTTAGTTGCTGTGTATGTATGAATTAGAATAAAGATAATGTATACATTTTTACCATAACGTGCACTGGGTGCTCCGGTGGGCTGGAAAAGGTGGATACATTCCTAGGAAAGAGTCTCCTAGGACTGTATCCACCTTTTCCAGCCCACCGGAGCACCGGAAAGTTGAACTAATTTATGCAGGAAAAGTCATCAAATGCCGAGCCGAGAAGTTTGTGACGAATCAAATTTACTGTAAGTTCGCTCATCTTTAATAAACATGCAGAACTAGGTTAGTCTTTTCATGCAATTTAAGCAACTGAGTCTGCTTCACCTTTTAACAGTATATGTCAGCATCCTGTTTTTGGTGGGATGATGACGGATACGACTAACGGGAGCACTAAAACAGTGTTAACCTACCCTTATATGTATGCCAAAAGAGGGAAAGGATTTAATATCCAGCTTAAAGGGGAACTCTAGTATTTAAGGGATTAGTCAAATTTAGGAAAATGTATCCCTTATCCAAAGGATCTGTATGATGTCAGTTTGTCTGTGTTTTGCATTTTTCTGCTTTGGGACCTGGTCAGACATTAGGTTTGTGTCTCAACATATTCTATGTTTATTCTCCCTGGTTTGGGAAGAGTTAACCCTCCAGCCCTGGGAGTGTATATAAGGCCTTTTCAGCTCTGGGCTGGTAATTACACCTGTTTCTCTGACCATGTTTGCATTATGTTCACTATGTCTGTCTGGGCACATGTCCTTTGTTTTAACCATGGTTTTCTGTCCTGTTTGAAATAGATTTTAGCTTGCCTTGTTTTAGTACGTTTGTCGAGTTTTAGTATTCTTGTACTGTTCGTTCTGCTTTGTGCTGTCTTAGTCCATGTTAACACTGTGTGTTTGTCAGTCCTGTTTTGACCTTGTTTGATCCTGTTCTGAGCTTTTAGCTAATCAGTCTATCTAGGAGTGAGTTAGTTTTGTGTCTGTACCAGTGTTTGCTTGTATTTTGGATTTTTGTTCCTCCTAGGCTAGTATCCTGTTCACTGTGGAGTGTGCCCACTAGCTAGGAACCTATTTGGCTTTAGTATTGTTGTCCCTCCATAATTGGAATGGGGTGTCCTATGTGTTCTTTGTTCTGAGTCTAGTGTGAACAGTGCTCTTGATTTCCGGACCTGTTTAGTATTCTGACATTCAGTTAACCTGTTCATCCCCTGCATCTCCTGGTTTTGTCTGCTGTATACTTATCCTCATATCTAGTCTTGTTCAAATTATCATATCTGCCGTTAATCTGGATCATGGTTTCTGAACTGTATGTTAGTTTGCTATATCCTGTCTTGATATACTTGTTTGTTGTTTTGAAGTATTCACATTATGTTTCTGACTTGTTTCCCAACATGTACAGTTTGGCTTGGTTTGTTTGATTGCAGATAGGGACTGGCGCCCAGTTGTGATTCCCCGCTAGGGTGTCTAGGCAAGTAGGCAGGGAGAGTGGTATTAGGGACAGCTTTAGGGCTCACTAACTCCCTGCTCTGTTCCCCCCCCCCCCCCCCCCCCCGAAGCATGACAGTCTGATTGCAGCAGGGTTGGGGGGTGGGGGTGATGGGGTCTGACCTCTCCCTACGCATGGAGCTGTGTCACACTGAGCCAGCTCTGTCCCCGGCATGCGCAACATCATCTGAAGCTGTTCTAGGGAGAACATCCACCCTCACTCTTCTATGCTACGCTCACACTGGGAGCCCGACATAGAAGAGACCGCCAATGGCCATAGGCTTTTCTGTTTCCCCTCCTCTCTGCACTTGTATCTCAGAGAGGAGGGAGGATGAGCGCAGACCTGCAGCAATTGGCTGCACACAACGTACGCTCTGCCCTGCATGATTGATACAGCAGAGAGCGAACACAGTATACAGCTGAGGTCCCGCCCGTACTTCCTTACTTTGGTCTCATGCTCGGTCAGAATGAGACCAAGCTCAGGTGAAGACACAGAATGAAGGCGCAGATGAAGGCACTGGAGGGAGACCCCTAGTGGCTGGATTTTCAAAGTTATAAAAAATTTATCAAAAGTAAACATTTTTAAAACTAGTATATTAGAAATATTAAATGGGCATTGCCATTAAAACTAATTCTAATGTACTTTGTTTAAAAAAAATGAAGTTTTCTGTTTATTTGTGTTTAAAAAAAAGCTGCCACTAGGTGTGTAAAACTCACTGCAGTAGACTGTAGCACTCAGGGAAGTAGTGGATCCACTGGACCTGTGTGGTAGATGACATGGGCCGTGCCAGGAAGCGGAGTCTAAGGTGCCGCTGGTTTTCACCAGTGCCTGCCGCAAAGCGGGATGGTCTTGCTGCAGCTGGCGGCAACCACGTCGCTACCCATGGCATGACTTGACCACACAGGTGGCTGGGGAGGTATGATGCACAGGAGGGATATGGCAAGTGGTGGTCTGGATAGTAGAAGGTCCGGGCTGGCGGCACAGGTGTGGAGTCAGGAACAGAGCAGGAGGTCTATAGGCAGGCGGCAAAGGAGCAAGGTCAGCTCACGGAACTAAGGGGTCAGGAACACATCAAGGCAAGACACAGGATAGCTTTCTCTAGGGCACAAAGGCAACAAAGATCCGGCAGGGGTTAGTGGGAGGTGCAGATACTTATAGGATAGGTGCAGGTGTGGATCCTAATTACAGGCGCACTGGTCCTTTAAATCTTAAAGCTCTGGTGCGCGCGTGCCCTAGGGGAGTGGAGGCACGCGCACCGGGGCTGCAATAGGGCTGGAGGGACAACAGAGTGCAAAGGTGACTGTCTGGCTGGGATTCGCATGCAGGCGCGTACCACAATAAGAATCCCGGCCCTGTCGACTGAGGAAGAGAGGGTAGGAAAGCGCTCATGGCCAGCATGTCTGGCCAGAGCACTGGACATAACAAGATGTTGTTATGAGCAAATCTCCTCTATCTCTTGCACAGACTTTGAAGTCCAAAATCAGTAAATGCAGTCAGGAGTGCTGAGGGGTGTGTTCAGCCTTAGCTCATCTCACACTGGAATGCTCTGGGCTGTGTGTAGCAGAGTTAGGGAGGAAGTTCTCCCCTGTATGGCTTCAGATGATGTCACGCCTGCTAGGGAACGCCCATTCCCAGTCTGTGAATCTGACTGAGACTGACCAAAAATTACAGAGCAATATCAAGGTAGAAAACTAAAAAATGATCAAAAATAAAAGCAGGGGGTGATTTATCATGATTGGGGCAGTGAACTGGGAGGATTATAAAATTGAACAAGGTCATGACAGGCACTCTTTAATATTTTTAATAAAGGAATGAAATACATAAAATTTATTTTAATGACAGTGGCCATTTAAGTACCGGAGTTCCCCATTAAGCTGCATTCAGAGCAGTGAAATATGACCGCATAACTCTGCAGGCAACTAGGACATGACCCTTCACAGTCCTACTTTATTTTAATTTAATTTATTACAATTATTTTTTAGAAACCTATTATTATATTGCTTAACATTGTGGCAGTGGTTAAAATACTTTTAACATGTCACACAGATGGGTCTGAATGCCATTCCCTAGATATCAAAAGGTGAAAAACATAGCTGTGCTCTCCATTGCCTGGTTTGGCACTTATTCCATCTCATTGCAGGAGATGGGCTCTATTATAAGTCTATGGAATCCTTTTCCTGCAGTGAGATGGATTGAGCACCGAGATGTGAAGCACACAGCTGCATCCTTCGCCTGGTTATATCTAGGGATCGGTGGGTGACCCAGCACTGAATCCCAGGCGATCAAAACTTTTGCAATGTCTGTGTGACATGATATTTTAAATTAGAGATACGCTTTAAGGGATGGTATAGTTGATGACAAGGTACCCTTACATAAAAACTGACAGGAGGATCACCCGCACTTACCTAAATATATAGGATTGCAGGTGACCCTCTTTCTAACAATCTTTACCTGACCAAAAATCTGTTTAGCCGTTCTGGAGATATGGCTATATATGAATGTATGCTGATTTGCAGAAAATAGCAATGGGGGCCTTATTATTGCTGTTTTATCTCTCTTCCTTCTGTCCAACCCACCCCTTTATCAATATTCACCTCTTCCTACTGTCTGTATGAAGAGCCGAGTCCTGAGCCGCATCATCGCATGACAGCAGCAGCAGGAGAAGGTGAATATTGATGAAGAGGCGTGTTTGACTAGAGGGAGATTGCGGTGTTATCGGGGGAGATTTATCAAAACCTGTCTAGAGGAAAAGTTGCTGAGTTGCCCATAGCAACCTTTCTGAAAAGGCCGCTGAAAAAGGAAAGAAGCAATCTGATTGGTTACTTTGGACAACTCAGCAAGTTTTCCTCTGGACAGGTTTTTAATAAATCTCCCACATCATTCCTAAAATAGCAATGATAAGACACACATTGCTATTTTCTGCAAATTAGCATAATGCATTTATAGTCGTGTCTCCAGAATGGATGAACAGACTTTGGTCAGGTAAAGATTTTTGGAAATAGGGTCACTCGCACTATAATCCTATATATTCAGGTTAGTGGGAGTGAGCCTCCTTAAAGGGAAGGTCAGGTGTCCATGATCCTCATCTCTTGTACAGAGTAATTTAACTCCTTAACGAAGCAGGATGTATAATTACGTCCTGCGCCAGCTCCCACGATATAACATGGGGTCACTGCCTCCTCAGTGTCCAATCGACGAATGACGACTCTGTGCCTGAGATCCAGGCAGGAGCAGTCAAGCGCCGATAACACTGATCAATGGCATGTTAATACATGTGTTACGCCTAGCGCTCCGGGTCCCCGCTCCTCCCCGGAGCGCTTACGGCGTCTCTCTCTCCGCAGCGCCCCGGTCGGTCCCGCTGACCGGGAGCGCTGCACTGTCATGGCCGTCGGGGATGCGATTCGCACAGCGGGACGCGCCCGCTCGCGAATCGCATCCCAGGTCACTTACCCGTTCCCGTCCCCTGCTGTCATGTGCTGGCGCGCGCGGCTCCGCTCTCTAGGGCGCGCGCGCGCCAGCTCCCTGAGACTTAAAGGGCCAGTGCACCAATGATTGGTGCCTGGCCCAATTAGCTTAATTGGCTTCCACCTGCTCCCAGACTATATCTGATCTCTGCCCCTGCACTCCCCTGCCGGATCTTGTTGCCTTAGAGCCTAGTGAAAGCGTTACTGTGTTTGTCCATACTGTGTACTTGACCTCCTGCTATTACCTTATTGACTACGATCCTTGCTGCCTGCCCCGACCTTCTGCTACGTCCGACCTTGCTTCTGTCTACTCCCTTGTACCGTGCCTATCTTCAGCAGTCAGAGAGGTTGAGCCGTTGCTAGTGGATACGACCTGGTCACTACCGCCGCAGCAAGACCATCCCGCTTTGCTGCGGGCTCTGGTGAACACCAGTAGTGACTTAGAACCGGTCCACTAGCACGGTCCACGCCAATCCCTCTCTGGCACAGAGGATCCACCTCCTGCCAGCCGGCATCGTGACAACATGCCAGTGATCAGTGTAAAAGATTAGTGTGCGTAGTGTTATAGCCCCCTATGGGAGCTATAACACTGCAAAAAAAAAAAAAAGTTACAAAAAAGTGTTAATAAATGGGATTTAACCCCTTCCCTAATAAAAGTTTGAATCACACCCCTTTTCCCATAAAAAAACAACTGTGTAAATAAAAATAAACATGTGGTATCACCGCGTGTGTAAATGTCCGGACTATAAAAATATATCATTAATTAAACCGTATGGTCAATGGCGTGCATGTAAAAAAAAAACGTATTTTTGGTCACTTTTTATACCATTAAAAAATTAATAAAAAGAGATCAAAAAGTCCGATCAAAACAAAAACGTTACCGATAAAAACTTCTGATCACGGCGCAAAAAATGAGTCATCAAACTGCCCTGTACGCGGAAATTTTTTATAGGGGTCAGAAGATGACAATTTTAAACGTATACATTTTCCTGCATGTAGTTATGATTATTTAAAGAAGTACAACAAAATCAAACCTATATATGTAGGGTATCATTTTAATCGTATGGACCTACAGAATAAAGATAAGGTGTCATTTTTACCGAAAAATGTACTGCCTAGAAACGGAAGCCTCCAAAATTTACAAAATGTTTTTTTTTTCTTCAATTTTGTCGCACAATGATTTTTTTTTTCGTTTTGCCGTGGATTTTTGGGTAAAATGACAAAGTAGAAGTGGTGGCGCAAAAAATAACCCATAAAGTGGATTTTTTGGTGGAAAATTGAAAGGGTTATGATTTTTAAAAGGTAAGGAGGGAAAAACGAAAATGCAAAAACTGAAAAATGCTGAGTCCTTAAGGGGTTAAGGGCCCATTCACATTATATAATGCAAAATTTCGGTGCAGTAGCCTCCCATTGTTTTCATTGGGATTTTGCTGCACGTTAAGGGTGCGTTCCCACAGGGCGTATACGCAGCGTATTTGATGCTGTTCAAAATTTATGGCAGCAGCGGGAAATACGCTGCGTATTTCTTGCTCACTATACACACAGGGCTTTCTGGCGGCAGCCCTATGTGTATAGAGAGTTTTGGAGGCGGGGCCGTGTGCCGGCATGACTTTGACACGTGGCTCCGCCTCCAAAACTCACTATACACATTGGGCTGCTGCCGGAAAGCCCTGTGTGTATAGTGAGTGAGGAATACGCATCGTATTTCCCGCTGCTGCCGTAAATTTTGCGCAGCGTCAAATACGCTGCGTATACGCCCTGTGGAAACGCACAGTTAGGGTGCATTCCCACGTGGCGTATTTTGCTGCGTATTTGCTGTGTATTTGGTGCTGCGTATTTTCCTACCCATTGACTTCAACAGGGAAAATAAAATACGCAGCAGCAAATACGCCGCGTGGGAACGTACCCTTAGACTGCAAAATTTCTGCTGTGGACATTTCACTGGAATTCCAGATTCATTCCTTTGGCAGAATTGTGCCTTGACCACGGTCCTAGCACCGGTGCCAACTGCCCAAGGAAATTCTCCAGATAGAGATTCCAGTGTGAATGGGCCCCTTATAGCGTATTCAGACTGTGGAATTTCCATGCATAATTACGCTTTTATATTCTGCTGTTAAATTCCGATCTGAAATTCTGATGCAGCAGTCCCATTGCTGTCAATGGGATTCCGTAGCACACAATGTAATCTTAGCGGCAGAGCTTTCTGGCGCTAAAATGTATCCACCCAAAAAGTGAACTCCAGGAATACATTGCTGTGTAAAGGGACTAGCAATGTATGCGCAGTCCCAGCGTCAACTCAACTGAGCTGGTATGCCTCAGAGTTTCCAGGGAAAATATTTCCAGAGATTCCATAATGTGAGCCCAATTTAAAGCTCCAAAACTGTCACAGGTGGGAATGTGAAAGACTATGGGGAGATTTATCAAAACCTGCCCAGAGGAAAAGTTGCTGAGTTGCCCATAGCAACCAATCAGATTGGTTCTTTCATTTTTGAAAAGGCCTGTGAAAAGTGAAAGAAGTAATCTGATTGGTTGCTATGGGCAACTCAGCAACTTTTCCTCTGGACAGGTTTTCATAAATCTCCCCCTATGTGACTATATGACTATATGAGTGCCAGCACCTGCCAGACAGTCACAGATATACCATTGGCAAAAAAGAGAACAAACATGTAAGGTGTAAATATAATACAGTGTTTCTAGGATACAATATGGTGTTTCTGCCTTTCTACATTCAACATTTACATTTTTTTTACATTAATATGTGCACTATATTTACGTAAATAATAAACCTACAATGTAGTATTTGAGGATTAGGATAACACAAGCTTTGATATTATGATGTTGTGTTTTAAAATGGTCTACTGTCAATTATCATTTACTACAGGAAGATTTAGGAAGTTTTAACAATACGGAAGTTTATATATGTGTATGTTATTGCTTAGCAACTAAAGAACTGATAGTTTCTGAAGGTAGATAGGGAAGATTTCTAAAGCATGACATCTCAAACCACAAGACTTGCAAGAGAAACTTCAACCACAAAAGTATCAGTTTTACTGTTTGTGGTTTGTGACAACGAAATGATTAATTCTTGACGTTACAGCGGATTCCCCTTCTGAAAAAAAGCAACCACCAACAAATGTTACACCAGTGCAGAAAATGTTTGTTGTTAAATTCATATGCTTCATTACTATGACAATGACTAATAGGTTTCAAACACTCCAATAACAAGAAATTGTGCCATCATTGCAAAATAGGCTAAAAAGACCAATTTAAGGCGTATGTAATAATGTAATGCCATATTAGTTAGATATGCCATCGCTTTGATCCCTTTTACCTGTATGCCTTGGCTGTCTGGTACTCCAGGATGTACATGTACGCCCTGAGTCCCGTCCAGACTATGAAGCAAGCACAGGAGCAGTGCTTGCTTCATAGACAGTGGGTCCAGGCAGCTATCGGCAGTGGATTTAAAGTATACTTATTGGAATAAAAAAATAATAAAATGTTATAACGTAGTTAAAAAAAACTAAAGCTATATAAATTGGATATTGATGCTCTCTGATTAATGCACACTGGTATGTTTCTCACACTTTTATAAGATTAAAAGTGTGGAATATGCTACCATATATACTCGAGTATAAGCCGAGTTTTTCAGCACGATTAATCATGCTGAAAACGCCCCCCTCGGCTTATACTCGAGTGAACTCTCCGCCTGTCAATCCCTTCTCAGTGGTCTTCAAACTGCGGACCTCCAGATGTTGCAAAACTACAATTCCCAGCAAGCCCGGACAGCCATCGGCTGTCCGGGCATGCTGAGAGTTGTAGTTTTGAAACCTCTAGAGGTCCGCAGGTTGAAGACCACTTCGGCCTTCGTCATCATCCAGACCCCCCCTTTAGTTTTCTACTCACCTCCCCTCGGTGGGAAGGAAGGGTTAGCTGGTCTGGGCCATCTATGCTGCAGGGACCATCCGGTGGGGACGGTTAGTCGTTCCGGGCTGTCCATTTTCACTGGGGGGCCCCTCTTCTCCGCGCTCCGGGCCTGCCCCGGACTAGCGACGTTGCCTTGACGACAACGCACAGGGACGTGCATGAACGTCCCTGTGCGTCGTCATCAAGGCAACGTCACTAGTCCGGAGCAGGCCCGGAGCGCAGAGAAGAGGGCCCCCCGGTGAAAATGGACAGCCTGGAATGACTAACCCTCCCCACCGGATGGTCCCTGCAGCATAGATGGCCTGGACCAGCTCACCCTTCCTTCCCAAGGAGGGGAGGTGTGTAGAAAACTAAAGGGAGGGGGGGGTCTGGATGATGACGAAGGCCGCAGTAGTCTTCAACCTGTGGACCTCCAGAGGTTTCAAAACTACAACTCCCAGCATGCCCGGACAGCTGATTACTGAAGGGATTGACAGGCGGTGATGATGAAGGGGGGGGGGGGATGATGACAGGGGTCTGGATGATGACATGGGGGGATGATGTATTTCCCACCCTAGGCTTGTAGTCGAGTCAATAACTTTTCCTGGGTTTTTGGGGTGAAATTAGGGGCCTCGGCTTATATTCGGGTCGGCTTATACTCGCGTGTATACTGTATTTACTTTATGAGGGTCTATGATCTATGGTGTTGTGAAGGTATTGCCACATGGTGGTTTAACAAGAATTTCAGTGTACTTGCATATTTTTCTGAAACAAAGTATGGCTAGAGGAGGCCTTTGTGAGATCAGAGCTGAATTTATTCAGTGGGTCAAGAAATGCTGTTTATTTGAATTTAACTGTAATATTGTTTTACCAAGAGAAGGTTCCCATAAATACTGAAAAAGTACCGGAACCTGAACAGGTTCTGTATATGAACTAAGATGCTAAACAGAAGAAAAATGTGCAGGAATCTAGAGGCCCTTCTAGGGAAACTGCCAAACAGATTCCCATTTCCTGCAGTAAAGGCTTAAGAGAGGAATCTGCAAGGCTGTCCCTAGACAAATGGGAACTGCTGCATAGAACAGTCATACTAAGGCTCAGTGCACATTGCTTCTGAAACCGATGTTTAACCCCTTAAGGACCGGACCATTTTTCATTTTTGTACTTTTGTTTTTTCCTCCTCACCTTCTAAAAATCATAAAGCTTTCAATTTCCCCCCTACAAGCCTATGAGGGCTTGTTTTTTGCACCACCAATTTTACTTTGTAATGACATCAATCATTTCACCACAAAGTCTATGGGGAAACCAGAAAAAAATATTTGTGGGCCAAAACTTAAAAAAAAAAAAAAACTTTTGTAACTTTTGATGGCTTCCGATTCTACGCAGTGCACTTTTCGGTAAAAATTACACCTTATGTTTATTCTGTAGGTCCATAAGGTAACAAGGCTACCTAACTTAGGCTGGGTTCACACCACGTTTTGTTAAATACGGTTCCCGTATACGGCTGGGAGCAGGGGGGCGGGGCTTAATCGCGGACACCGCACTCAGCCGTATTCGGGAACCGTATTTAATGTATGTCTATGAGCCGACCGGAGTGAACCGCAGCCTCCGGTCGGCTTCGTTTTCGGCCGTATGCGGTTTCCCGACCGCAGGCAAAAACATGGTCGACCGCGTTTTTGCCTACGGTCGGGAAACCGCATACGGCCGAAAACTAAGCCGACCGGAGGCTGCGGTTCACTCCGGTCGGCTCATGCTATTAGAGGATACTAGGTCGCTGCCCCAGGAGTGGTCCTGGTATAGGTAACAGCTGGCCAGAAATCCCAATGCTAGGCCTCAGGGATACAGGCAGAACTGAGACTAATGCAACAGGTGCTAATAGCGGAGACAGCACAATCTATTGTGGGTTAAACAGTGAGTAGCAGAAGGGAGCTCCAGTAGAAGGTCAACATGAGAAAATTCAGCTCAGCAATGGTTAAGCAGACTAAAGAGGTAGATGTAGCAGAGCTGAAAATGTAGGAACAGGAAAAATCACTGATTAGATACAAACTCACTGTCAACAGTTCCAGTCATGCACTGGCAAGGAACAAAAGAAGTCAAGGCAGAGACGTCAGGCACAGGTCAGAAACAGCAAAGCAGATCAGGATAAAATACCTTTTACTATAACAAAACCACAATATTGCTCGGGCACCTGTGACTAGTTGAAGCAGCCTTTAACAGATAATGCTAAACAGGGATAGGTAGAGGACACATTAGAGAAGCACACACTGATCCCTTAAATTTCAGCCAGTGCACATAAGTGGCCTCTTCTAGAGGGCAGACCAGGAGCTACAGCAACAGGGTAAGAAACTGGAGAGAGGAAGCGGATACTTTAGATATCTGACTGGTTGCTATGGGTAACTCTTTCTCCGAACAATTTTTTTTATTTTTATAAATCTTTGTTTTTACAATGGGACCCTATGGATGACACAAGCGATTGTTTGCCTATACAATGGCATATATCTAAGCCTTCCACCTCATGAATACATTCTGAGCATACACCAGCCTGAGTTTTTATTATCGCTAAACATATTGTACTCCTCTGTGATAAACTGACCCAGTGCTGGTGGGATCCCCAACAATGAGCTGCCTATATGTTCCTCTATGGCAATCAATGGAGATAACACTGGTCTGTTTCAGGATATGTTCACATGTATCAGATTTACATATTACAAATCCCACATTTTTCAAGATCTTTGGCAGACCTCTGAGGCTTAGGCAAGGTTCACACTACAGAATTTCCAACTAGAATTTTGTTTATGAATTTTGATTGGAAATTCCGATGCAGCAAAATCCCATTTCAGCAGTGGGTATTCTGTCACCAAAAGAATTCTTTAGGTGGAATCCGTGGCGCAGCCATATATTTCCGCACAGTCCTAACCACACTTGGAAACGCTACTTGTAGATTTCTGCCAAGGTTAAGCAGTTTCAAGTGTGGTGGGTTCACTTAATTGGATCGGCAGCACTAAATAGGGCTAAGGTTGGGTTCACACAGTGTCTTTGTTTACCTCCAAGGTATACATCAACCTCGCATCAAAAAGGGGATGCCAATATATACCGTGCACAGCATTAGGTCCATTCACTTTAATTGCCCCAATGGAGTCAGCTGGTGACTACATTTGGGCTACTTTCTATGCGTACACATTTATTTAGTTGTACTTCACCTCTTAATGACTGCCGCTGGGGCTAGTATTCGCTTTAGTGGCTCTCCCATGCAGGGATCGTGGGAGCTCAGCCATCAGTATGATAGCCGGACTCTCGCTGTAACTACCAGGAGCGGAGAAACCTCTGCTTCAGGTAGACTAACCCTTCATATGCCACGGTCAAATCATGACTGCAGCATGTAAAGCGTGCCGCTTACCTGCAGCAGCCCTGGCAATCCTCTGCCCATTTCTGTGGACGCCAGGGGTCTTGTATTCTTAATAAAATAATATATACATATTTTATGTTTCTATTATGGCAAAATAATAATAAATAAAAACTACGGTATATAGTTTTGGTATCACTGTAATCGTACTAATCCAGAGAATAAAGATATGAAGGAAGATTTATCAAAAACTGAGCATAGGACAAGCTGACCAGTTGCCCATAGCAACCAATTAGATCGCTTCTTTCATTTTAAAAAGGCCTCTGAAAAATCAAAGAAGTGATCTGATTGGTTGCAATGGGCAACTCAGCAACTTATCTTCTGCACAAGTTTTATTAAATGTCCCCCATAATGTTATTTGGAAAATATGGTAAATGGTGTAAATTTTTAAATGTAAGGGAATGAATGACTAAATCTATTTTTTTTTTGCATTCAACCAGCTTTGTCGATGGATAAAAAGTTGCAGCAATTGGAAGGCGACCATAAGAAAAACAAAAGAAATGGCTTGAGTACCAAGGCCCCAAAGGCATGCCAGGGGAAGGGGTTATCCGGCCAAAGTGCAGAACCCGCCTTATAGGCTGCGTCTCCAGTCTTGGAAACAAAGAGCTTTCCGAGACTGGAGACGCAGCCCCGCATAGAGTGTGGGTGCTGCACGGAGATTGCGGCGGGCCCCCACAATCAGACATCTTATCCCTATCCTTTCGATAGGTAATAACATTTCTTTGGCCGGATAGCCCCTTTAATAGCATGCCACGCTACTGAGTACAGCAAAAAAAAACAGCAATATGTGATATTGCAGCTCAGTTCTATTGAAGCAAATGTAGCAGAGTTGCAATACCACACACAACCTGCAGACAAATGTGATGCTGTTTTTGGAAGAACAGCTGTGTTTTTCTAATCCTGGATAACCCATTCAAGATAGTCTCACAAGTTACAAATACAGACCTGTGTTTGTCTGTATATGGACGCTTTCAGTTTTGGGTCTCTAGACCCCCAGTCAGGCCAAGACTTACAATATGGATAGGTCCTTATTACACAGGTGTGAAAGGCGCCCCACTTTAATCACTTCACTATATTACTGTTCAGAGCTGTGAAGTGCTCCCTTTGTGTTATGGGGAGTTTACATTCTCCTTTTGAAAGCCTAACATTTCCTTCAGGGAAAACAGTATGCAGCCCTTTTGATCCAATGTGACCTCAGATTTTCAGCTGAGGCTGCGTTCACACGGCCTAGACCCGTCCCGTTCTTCTCCTGTCAAAAATAAAAACAGACTTTAAAAAAAAAAAAAACTGACAATAACAGATACAAAGGGATGTTATCCATTTGGATCCGTTATTGTTCAGTTAAAAAAACTAAAAATTATTTTCTGAGCATGCTCAGAAGTAAAAACAGATCAAAAAACAGATTGAAAACATAGATGCAAACGGATGACATTAAAGGCGTATCCGTTTTTCCATAGACTTCAATGTTAAATTTACTGTATCTGTTTTTTCCTCCGTAAAAAAACGTAAAAAAAAAAAAAAAAAAAAACGGAAATGAGCGCAGATGGGTGCAAACAGATGTAAAAGGATTGTAAAAAAAAATTAAAATCCCATTGACATCAATGGGATTATTTTGCAACAACAGAACCTAAACGGGGGGGAAAAAAACAGGGACAGACGGCCGTGTGAACGCACCCTTAGGTTGCGTTCCCACACGGCGTATACACAGCGTATTTCATGCTGTGCAAAATTTACAGCAGCAGCGGGAAATACTCTGCGTATTCCTTGCTCACTATACACACAGGGCTTTCCGGCGGCAGCCCTATGCGTGCAGTGAGTTTTGGAGGCGGAGCCGCGCGTCAGTAATGCCAGCACACGGCCCTGCCTCTAAAACTCACTACACGCATAGGGCTGCTGCTGCTGCCGTAAATTTTGCTCAGCATGAAATACGCTGCATATATGCCGTGTGGGAACGCACCCTTAAACACTGCAGACAATTGCATTTAATTCATTTGACTTCTGTGGACTCCTAGGGGGAGATTTATCAAAGCCTGTCCAGAGGAAAAGTTGCCAAGTTTCCCATAGCAACCAAACAGCTTGCGTCTTTAATTTTTAACAAGGCCTCTGCAAACTGAAAGAAGCAATCTGATTGGTTGCTATGGGCAACTTTTCCTTTGCACAGACATAGGGGGAGATTGATCAAAAACTGTGCAGAGGAAAAAAATGCCTAGTTGCCCATAGCAACCAATCAGATTGCTTCTTTCACTTTTCAGAGATCTCTTTAAAAATGAAAGAAGTAATCTGATTGGTTGCTATGGGCAACTTTTCTCTGCACAGTTTTTGATAAATCTCCCCCTATGTGTCTGTGTGCAGCCACTTCACAGCCTTTTTTTTTTTTTTTTGCTGCGTCTTTGGCTTAATGTGCGCCAAATTTACCAAATCTGTGCAAGGCTTTGATAAATTTTGCACAAATGAGAAATCACTTCAGAACTTGCTGTAGGGTGTAATTTTTCTAAGTCTAGTCAGAGGTAGTAGGAATTTGCAGTTTTTTCTGAACGTTTGCGCAATATTTTTGGGTGTTTTTAAAAAAGATGCATTTAATAACTCTTGTCCACTGTATAGTCAAGCGTGAAGAATTGCATGCCAGTCACTTTTGCTAAAGTTGTCTGTTTTAAAATTGGGCAAATTTTTGGCCAAAAATTAACTGCGCTAAAGTTTTGCACCAAATTTCAGCCAATAAAATGTCAGGAAGGCAATGATAAATCTCTTGCCTAGTGAGGGTTGTCACAAGCTGGAGATACTGGCTAAAACAGGCATGGAGGGTGGCATCTGCTGTATGCATGTGCTAGTATCTGAAGTGACTTGTGTGTAAACTTGTAACCCCAGCAATGCCAGCTATGTGCACAGAAGGCTTCACTGAACAGCATGTTATTGTGTTTCCCCATGCAGTGACTCATCTGCCAGTAACAAATGTGAGCGGACTGTCTGGCTATAAAATGGGTCACACCCGCCCCTTAGTGCTGACTGCCATGCCACACCTCCCATCATGAAGCTGGCTGGTCTGCTCCTGTGCCTGTGTACTGAAGGGCGCCAAGATTCAAACACAAATATCCTGAATGACAAACGCATCCAAAAACTGGGCAGCGCTCCAAGGATTTCAAATGTAAACGCCTTCATATAAAATCCAGGGAGTGGAGTTCATCCCCAGACACATGCAGCAGCTAGGCTGCTTAGTTATACAATAGCAATTTTATGGAATGACTCTCGGTAAGAATTGTAGACTAGACTGCAAGGCTTTGATCATCCTGGGCATTGTTGATACTGGTTTTCTGTAGGTCATAACACCTTGAAACCAAATATGCCTCACATCAAGTCACATGCAACTCAGTATTCACTATAGGAGAAAGTGTGCTACCTGTTATCCACAGATGCACCTAAGGGTGGGTACACTACATCAGAGGGATACATTTCTAGAAGTATCTAGACCTAGCCTCCCCACAGACAAGTGTATTTAGGGGGTATTCACACGTACAGTATCCTGTGCAAATTTGAAGCTGCAGATTTTAATGAGGATACTGTACGTCTAAATACACCCTAAGGGAAGGGTCACATGGGGCGCATCCTCTTCGTATTTCACACTCACACAGAGGGGCTGCAGAGTGAGCTCCCGCTGTAAAAATCTGCCGCTACGAGCAGACACTCAGAGCTACCCGGATGCAGCCGTGAGCATGCTCTGCAGTCCCTCTGAAACTGCCATTGGCGCATGCTCACCATGGGGGAGATTTATCAAAACATGTGCAGAGGAAAGCTTGCCTAGTTGCCCATAGCAACCAATCAGATTGCTTCTTTCATTTTGCAGAGGCCTTGTTAAAAATGAAAGAAGCGATCTGATTAGTTGCTATGGGCAACTGGCCAGCTTTCCTCTGCACAGGTTTTGATAAATCTTCCCCCATGTGACCCTGCTCTAAGGGTATGTTCACACGTGTATTTTTTTTTGCTGCAGATTTGCTACCCATTAAAGTCAATGGGCACAAAAATCTGCAGAAAAAATATGCATGTGTGAACGTATCCTTAAAGGGGTACTTCGGCGCTTAGACATCTTATCCCCTATCCAAAGGATAGGGGATAAGATACCTGATCGCGGGGGTCCCGCCGCTGGGAACCCACGTGATCTTGCACGCAGCACCCCAGTTAAAATCAGTCCCCGGAGCATGTTCGCTCCGGGTCTGATTACCGGCGACCACGGGGCAGGCGGCGTGTGACGTCCCGCTCCGCCCTCAATGCAAGCCTATGGTAGGGGGCGTGACAGCGGCGGGACCCCCGCGATCAGGCATCTTATCCCCTATCCTTTGGATAGGGGATAAGATGTCTAAGTGCCGGAGTACCCCTTTAAAGGGGTACTCCACTACCCAGCGTTCGGAACATTTAGTTCTGAATGTTGGTGCGGGCTTCAGGGGTACCATGCCCCCTCGTGACATCACGCCCCCGTCCCCTCAATGTAAGTCTATTGGGGGGGGTGTAACAGCTGGCAACCCCTAAAGCCCGCACCAGCGTTCGGAACTAAATGTTCCGAATGCTGGGGAGTGGAATACCCCTGTAAAGGGGAACTCCACTAGAAAACATTTTTCTTTTAAATCAACTGGTGCCAGAAAGTAACAGATTTGTAAATTACTTCTCTCAAAAGAATCCCAATCCTTCCAGTACTTTTCAGCTGCTGTATAATACACAGGAAGTTCTTTTCTTTTTGGATTTCCTTTCTGTCTGACCACAGTGCTCTCTGCTGACACCTCTGTCCACGTCAGGAACTGTCCAGAGCAAAAGAGGTTTGCTATGGGGGTTTGCTCCTACTCAGAACAGTTCCTGACATGGACGGAGGTGTCAGCAGAGAGCACTGTGGTCAGACAGAAAATAAATCCAAAAAGAAAAGAACTTCCTCTGTATTATGCAGCAGCTGATAAGTACTGGAAGGATTGGGATTTTTTAATAGAAGTAATTTACAAATCTGTTTTTACTTTTTCCTCTCCACCCTCCCCCTGGCCCCCTCCCCCTTCCCACCACCTCCATTCCCCCCCCCCTTTTTTCCCTGAGCAATCTAAGCCCCGCAACAACCCCTCTAGCCTACCTTGTACAACCCCTTCTCCCTTAACTCTCCAGGATGCCTCACCTTAGGGTCTCCCTCCTTCCCCTCCCCTCTTCCCACCACCTCCTTTCTCTGTATTGAAAATTCTCACCACCATCCTATGCCAATTTATTGAGCCTTACTCCTCAACTTTGAGGTGTGTGTTGTCAAGTACCACCTGCCGTTTATATATGCAATTATTTAACTTTTTTGTCTTACGTTACTTGTTCATAAATTGTGAAACCAAAGTACTTTTTTTTATTGCTGCCCCACGTGCGAGTGGGTTGCCGCGCTCTCCTTCTTGTCAAACTTTGCACAGTACTTAATAAAAACGAAAGTTGAAAAAAAAAAATCTGTTTTACTTTTTGGCACAAGTTGATTTAAAAGAAAATTTTTTCCAGTGGAGTCCCCCTTTAAGGTAGGGTTACACAGGGCATATATTGTTGTGTATTTTCCCACCCATTGAAGTCAATGGGTAGGAAAATACACAGCAGCAAATATGGCACTT
The DNA here is from genome assembly GCF_029499605.1 of Hyla sarda. NCBI lineage: Eukaryota > Metazoa > Chordata > Amphibia > Anura > Hylidae > Hyla > Hyla sarda. The sequence continues at coordinate 245,651,562 of NC_079189.1, read as the reverse complement.
GCATCCATAATACAGATGGCAAAATGCACATTTAAAGGGGTTCTCCGGTGTTTAAACATCCTATCCCCTATCCAAAAGATAGGGGATAAGATGCCTGATCGCGGGAGTCCCGCCGCTGGGGACCCCCGGGATCATGCACGCGGCACCCCGTTTGTAATCAGTCCCCAAAGCGTGTTCGCTCCGGGTCTGATTAACAGCAACAACAACAGGGCGGCGTGTGACCTCGCAATGACCACCCCGCAATGCAAGCCTACGGGAGGGGGCGTGACAACTATCACGCCCCCTCCCATAGGCTTGCATTGAGGGGCGGAGCGTGACATCACACATGGGCGGAGGCGTGACGTCACACGCCGCCCGCCCTGTAGTCGCCGTAATCAGTCCCGGAGCGAACACGCTCCGGGGACTGATTACAAACGGGGTGCCGCGTGCATGATCCCGGGGGTCCCCAGCGGCGGGACTCCCGCTATCAGGCATCTTATCCCTATCCTTTGGATAGGGGATAAGATGTTTAAGCACCGGCGAACCCCTTTAACCTCTTAAGGACCCAGCCATTTTACACCTTAGGACCCGGCCATTTTTTGAACATCTGACCACTGTCACTTTAAACATTAATAACTCTGGAATGCTTTTAGTTATCATTCTGATTCCGAGAGTTTTTTCGTGACATATTCTACTTTAACATAGTGGTAAAAAAAATTGTAACTTGCATCCTTTCTTGGTGAAAAATGTGAAAATTTTATGAAAAATTTAGCATTTTTCTAACTTTGAAGCTCTCTGCTTGAAAGGAAAATGGATATTCAAAATATATTTTTTATTCACATATACAATATGTCTACTTTATGTTTGCATCATAAAATTGACATGTTTTTACTTTTGGAAGACACCAGAGGGCTTCAACGGTCAGCAGCAATTTTCCAATTTTTCTCAAAATTTTCAAACTCACAATTTTTCAGGGACCAGTTCAGGTTTGAAGTGGATTTGAAGGGTCTTCATCTTAGAAATACCCCACAAATGACCCCATTATAAAAACTGCACTGCCCAAAGTATTCAAAATGATATTCGGTCAGCCTTTTAACCCTTTAGGTGTTTCACAGGAATAGCAGGAAAGTGAAGGAGAAAATTAACAATCTTCATTTTTTACACTCTCATGTTCTTGCAGACCCAATTTTTGAATTTTTATGAGGAGAAAAGGAGAAAATGTATACTTGTATTTGTAGCCCAATTTCTCTCGAGTAAGCACATACCTCATATGTCTATGTAAAGTGTTCGGCGGGCGCAGTAGAGGGCTCAAAACCGAAGGAGCGACAAGGGGATTTTGGAGAGTACGTTTTTCTGAAATGGTTTTTGGGGGCATGTTGCATTTAGGAAGCCCCTATGGTGCCAGAACAGCAAAAAAAAAAAACACATGGCATACCATTTTGGAAACTAGACCCCTTGAGGAATGTAACAAGGAATAAAGTGAGCCTTAATACCCCACAGGGGTTCCACGACTTTTGCATACGTAAAAAAGAAGAAAAAAATTCACTAAAATTTGTTTCCCCCCAAATTTAACATTTTTGCAAGGGTTAATAGCAAAAAATACCCCCCAAAATTTGAAACCCCATCTCTTCTGAGTATGGAGGTACCCCATAAGTTAACCTGAAGTGCACTACGGGCGAACTACAATGCTTCAGAAGAGAAGGAGTCATATTTGGCTTTTTGAGAGCAAATTTTGCTCGGGGGGCATGTCGCATTTAGGAAGCCCCTATGGGGCCAGAACAGCAAAAAAACCCTGCATGGCATACCATTTTGGAAACTAGACCCCTTGAGAAACGTAACAAAGGGTACAGTGAGCATTTACCCCCACTGGTGTGTCAGATCTTTGGAACAGTGGGCTGTATGAAATTTTTAATTTGCACAGCCCACTGTTCCAAAGATCTGTCAGACACCAGTGGGGTGTAAATTCTCACTGCACCCCTCATTACATTCCGTGAGGGGTGTAGTTTCCGAAATGGGGTCACGTGGGGTTTTTTTTTTTTTGCGTTTGTTTTGCGTTTGTCAAAACCGCTGTAACAATCAGCCACCCCTGTGCAAATCACCTCAAATGTACATGGTGCACTCTCCCTTCTGGGCCTTGTTGTGCGCCCCCAGAGCACTTTGCGCCCACATATGGGGTATCTCCGTAGTCGGGAGAAATTGCATTACAAATTTTGGGGGCTTTTTTCCCTTTTTACCTCTTGTCAAAATGAAAAGTATAGGGCAACACAGGCATGTTAGTGTAGACATTTAATTTTTTTACACTAACATGCTGGTGTAGACCCCAACTTCACATTTTCATAAGGGGTGAAAGGAGAAAAAGCCCCCCAAAATTTGTTAGGCAATTTCTCCCGAGTTTGGCGATACCCCATATGTGGCCCTAAACTGTTGCCTTGAAATACGACAGGGCTCCAAAGTGAGAGCGCCATGCGCATTTGAGGCCTGAATTAGGGATTTGCATAGGGGTGGACATAGGGGTATTCTACGCCAGTGATTCCCAAACAGGGTGCCTCCAGCTGTTGCAAAACTCCCAGCATGCCTGGACAGTCAACGGCTGCCCAGCAATACTGGGAGTTGTTGTTTTGCAACAGCTGGAGGCTCTATTTTGGAAACAGTGTCGTACCAGACGTTTTTCATTTTTATTGGGGAGGGGGGCTGTGTAGGGGTACGTGTATATGTAGTGTTTTTTACTTTTTATTTTATTTTGTGTTAGTGTAGTGTATTGTTTTTAGGGTACAGTCACATGGGCGGGGGATTACAGCCAGTTTCCCGCTGTGAGCTTGAGCTGCCGCGCAAAATTTGCTGCATCGCAAACTTGCAGCCTGATACTCACTGTAAGCCCCCTGCCCATGTGAATGTACCCTGTACATTCACAGGGGGGGGGGGGGGAGACCTCCAGCTGTTGCAAAACTACAACTCCCAGCATGCACAGTCTATCGGTGCATGCTGGTAGTTATAGTTTTGCAACAGCTGGAGGCACACGGGTTGGGAAACACTGAGTTAGGAAACAGACAATGTTTCCCAACCAGTGTGCCTCCAGTTGCTGCAAAACCACTACTCCCAAACATTCTCAGGCATGCTGGAAGTAGTAGTTCGGTAACATCTTTAGAGCCAGATGTTGCCGAACTACAACTCCCAGCATGTTTGGAGTTGTAGTTTTGCAACACCTGAAGGACTACAGTTTGCAGGCCACTAATACAGTGGTTCCCAATCTGTGCCCTTCCAGATGTTGCAAAACTACAACTCCCAGTATGCCCTTACTGTCCAGGCATGCTGGGAGTTGTAGTTCTGCAACATCTGAAGGGCCAGATGTAACAGAACTACAACTCCCAGCATGCCTGGACAGTAAGGGCATGCTGAGGATGTGTAGTTTTGCAACATCTGGAAGGGCACAGTGGTCCCAAAACTGTGGACCTCCAGATGTTGCAAAACTGCAACTCCCAGCATGCCCAGACGCCAAGGGCTGTCTGGGCATGCTGGGAGTTGTAGTTTACAGGGTCCCATTACAGCAATGCATGTCGCTTTACGGCGACGTGCATTGCTGTAAAGGGCCCGACCGCATCTGAAGATCAACTCACCTGTCGCCGCCGCCGCCATCTTCATCGCCGGGATCCCGGTCTTCAGAGACGAGGTAAGTACCGGGGCCGGTCCCCAGCACTCCCCCGTCCACCCCGCAGCGTCCTCCGGTCTTCCTCACGTCCTCTCCGGATTTCCAGGGGCCGGGCAGGACGGGAGGAAGTAACCGGTTAACTAACCGACGGATCGCAGGGGATCGGAGGAGGTGGCAGGCTTGCCACCTTGCTCCTATACGTTAGCATCCGGTTCCGATCTCTACCCGGCGTGCGGCAGAGACCGGAAAACGCCAGGGCGTATGGATACGCCCTGGGTCCTTAAGGCCCAGGGTGTGAGGGAGTATCCATACGCCCTGGGTCCTTAAGAGGTTAAGGGTAGGGTTACAAGTCCTAGCCTGAACACTTGGTTTATAATCTGAACCTACATGTGTCAGTTCAGGCCATTAGAACTGTGGTTAGACCAGGACTTTGCATCCATAATATAAAAATACACATTAAATACACTTGTCTGTGGGAAGCCTAAGGGTACGTTCACACGTACAGGATCCTGCACAGATTTGATGCACAGGATTTGATGTGCAGGATTTTCTGCTGCAGCTTTCAATGTAAACTAAATGACTGAGCACAGCTTCTAATCGGCAGTTACAATCCTGCGCAGGATCCTGTACGTGTGAACGTACCCTAAGGCTATATTTAGACGGCAAAATGTCCGGCCGGAAAATTTTCAGGCATGCATTATGCAGACAGTGGACACCGGCAGAATCTGCCGGCGCTAGAACCACAACATATTCAGGTTAGGTTTTCACACAGGTTTTCTTTTTTGGAATACAGGCACTGAAGTTTTTGAGCCAAATCCAGAAGTGTATTCAAAAGAAATGGGAAATATAAAAGAAGGACCACTTCTGACTTTGGCTCAAAAACTGCAGTGGCAATTTTCCAAAAAAACTAAAACTATTTTTTCCACTTTTTAAAGTCGCAAACAATAAATAAGAAATTATGTTCATGAAAAAAAAATGTATTTCCCCCATTGTGGCATTGTGCTATAGACAACTGGTCCACTTTTCCTCTAAACAGGTTTTGATAAATCCCCCCCCCCCCACATACACACTTTAGATATAATGGCTGTGGCATTTTATTAACCCCCTTGCAACAAAGGATGTAAATTTATGTCCTCTGTGCACTCGCATGATGGACGTATTTCATACCCAGTGAGTACCGGCTGCCATTGCTAATGACAAACATCAGCGATTATGCTGCCTTTCCCCCTTTTTGATCCTACGATCAATACCTGTCACAGCATCTAAAAATTTGAATTCCATTGCCAGTGGGTTTAGGGGACCTATCAGGACCTCTTCTGAACTGTGTGACGGTCACGATCAGCAAATATGGTGGTGGGAGGGCTTCTCCTTCCATGTGTGCCACTGATTTTCAATGTACTGAAACAGTCTACTTTAGGTAGGCGGTACAAGCACAGTGCTTATATTACTTATTAGTGCTGTGCTATGGGTTAGCACTGAACAGTACAAGCAATAGAATGATTGCTTATAATAGTCCTCTAACATAATTGGTGCAAACTATTTAAATGTAACGTTAATGAAGCCCCATGGTGAATCAGAATTGCTTATTTTTGGTCCCTTCATGTATATTAGAAAAAAAAATTAAAAGATCAAAGTCCCATTAAGACCAAAGATAGTACCAATAAAAACTATAGCTCAGGCACAAATAATGAGCCCTCATACATCCCCCGAATACAGAAAAAATAAAAAATAAAGTTATATTAGGGAAATTTTAAGTATACAGTACTTATTTTCTTAAAAAAATAAAACAAAACCTATATAAATTGGGTATTTTTGTAATCTTATTGACCTACAAAATAAACAAAAGATGTAATTTTTACCATAAAGTGTATTCTGTAGAGATGAAACTCTACTCTTGACAAAAACTCTACATGAAAAACTGCATTTTTATTTAGATTTCAGCCCAGAATTTTTTAATGGTTTTGGCATAGATTTTGTGGTAAAATGAATACTGTCATTACACAGTATAATTGGTACTCCATAAAACAAGCCCTCACATGGTCCTATAGGTGAAAAATTGAAAGAGTTATGGCTCTTAGAAGGCAAGGAGTAAAATGCAAAAAACACACAAATATTAAATTATACAATATTACCAGCAATAATAACCGATAACTGAATATATAAACAATCCAGAATACTGCAAACCAAGATTTATTAACTTCAATGCAAATTGTCCTTATATATTCCAAAGCTCCCAGCTCCAGATGTCTGGTATCCAATTGAAATGGCAAGGACATTTTTCTGCCCAGTTATCTGTAAAATTCTAGACCTATGAGACCAACCACTACGATGTGTTTGGATTCTATGGTTCTGTTTTTGGTTTTGTCTCCATCAACTGGCAGGAGGAGTTTGGACCAAAGCCAAGAACGGCACCATAGAATGTAAAGGGGGGGAAAACAGGAAGGGTTGGGGGGGGGCCTAATACATGAAATAACATTGTAAGGGGTAGTGGGTGCTCTCCCGTGTGCCCCCTATACTAATTAGGCTCCAGGGGCCTTACATACTTAGTGCATGCTGTGTTTTGGGGGACAGAAAAAAGCCACAAATGAAAGAGAAAAGCAGGTTTATTATATGTTTAACATTTGGAAAACATCTGGATGCAGCATTTTTTGTGAAGAGAAAAAAAAAACATGCTAGACATGTTAGAAAAAATGCCACAAAATACTCTATGCGTAAAACCTATCCTTGAGTTAGGTCTACACTGTGTTTGTGCATTTGTCAGATATATTGGTGGGCATGCTGCCAAAAATGAGATGCCAACATATACTGTAGTGGAGGGCAACAGATACTATTAATTTCAATGGCCTAAAAGCATCATCGTTTGAGCCATATGCACTATTTTCAGCTTGTGACTCTGCTGAAAATAGTGCACACGTCCCAAATGTAGTCACTAGCTGGGAGATTGATCATAGCCTGTGCAGAGGAAACCTTCCTTATTTCATTTTTCACTGGTCATCTTAAAAATGTAAGTGTTCTGGTTGGTTGCTATGAGCAACTGGGCAAGTTTCCCCTGCACAGGTTTTGATAAATCTCCCCCTAGGTGACTCAGTTCGGGACATTGAAATGACTGGCATCTTTTCCCCTACGTTACAGTATATGTCGGCATCCTGTTTTTGGTGGGATGCCAACTGTGTTGTGTTTTCTGTGGGGGTTTTTTCAACATCTTTAAGAAGAAATCCTTAAGTCCAAAAGTCCAAAATTGCTATAATGCAAAGGTAATATATGGAAAATCCCTATGTAGTACTGTACAGAATGGGCTATCTTTCCATTTCTGAAATGAGTAAGAAGTGAAGAACCTGGATAAAACCCCACATACTATAATAAACACCCTCTTGGCAAAGTATGGGCCGATGCAAGAAAATGTCATAAAGCTTATACATTAAACTTAGATGACATATATGCAGTCATACGGTGTTCATATTAGGACATCATCAGGCGTCAGACAAACCTCCGTCAGGCGTCAGACAAACCTCCGTCAGGCCTCAGACAAACCTCCGTCAGCCGAACAGCCGTTGATGTAAAGTTTTCCTCGATTCATAGAAAACAGAGCGCATGCGCTGACAGCGTAGGGCTAAACTAAGCAGTGTTGGGAGCGCAGCCCTGCACATGCGCAGTTGTCTGTATCACTCAGAGCGCATGCTCTGCTTTCCTCTACTACGCAGTTCGCGTAGGGAGGCTGGAAAACTTTAAGGGCTGTCCAACTGACGTCTGAGGCATGACTGAGGTTTGTCTGAGGTGTGACTGAGGTTTGTTTGAGGCAAGACGGAGGTTTGCCTGAGGTAGGTTTGTCTGACGCCTGATGATGTCCTAATGTGGACACCGTACAGTCAATAAGTTAACCTACAGGCCTAAATCTAAGACTAGGTTTGATCTTGCCTCTTGTAAAGGATAAACATCTAGTAAGACTTTCTATTTAACAACCTTCTTCTAAGATCTCCACCCCTTGTGTGCCGTACAACCTTCTCTATCCCTCTCACCTGTAATGTGTATATGTCTCCTGCTTACACATCTCTGAAATGCTTTGAGAGCACTAAGATGTTAGACGGTGTGTTCCTTACATCTGAGATACTGTATGTTGCCTTATCCTGGATTTCAGCATCCGAGATGTGTATCATACGTGCTGACACTTACACGCTGAAGAGTCTGCCAGATAATACATCTCTTAAGACTGTACGACCTGCCTGTGTCAAGTGAACTAAAAGATGTCATGACCTCCACATATTTACAGTTGATACATCTGTTTTTTGTTGTAAACTTCAATTGTGTTTGTTTTTTGTTTCAAATACAGGGTGGGCCATTTAACATAGAAACATAGAATGTGTAGGCAGATAAGAACCATTTGGCCCATCTAGTCTGCCCAATGATCTGAATAGTCCCTGGCCCTTTCTTATATGAAGGAAGGTATATGGATACACCTTAATAAAATGGGAATGGTTGGTGATATTAACTTCCTGTTTGTGGCACATTAGTATATGTGAGGGTGGAAACTTTTCAAGATGGGTGGTGACCATGGGGGCCATTTTGAAGTCGGACATTTTGAATCCAACTTTTGTTTTTTCAATAGGAAGAGGGTCATGTGACACATCAAACCTATTGGGAATTGCACAAGAAAAACAATGATGTGCTTGGTTTTAATGTAACTTTATTCTTTCATGAGTTATTTACAAGTTTCTGACCACTTATAAAATGTGTTTAATGTTCTGCCCATTGTGTTGGATTGTCAATGCAACCCTCTTCTCCCACTCTTCACACACTGATAGCAACACCGCAGGAGAAATGCTAGCACAGGCTTCCAGTATCCGTAGTTTCAGGTGCTGCAGAATGGGCAAAACCAAAATTGGGACAGGACCCTCAGTTTACGCAGAAGATTTTGTTCAGTGATGAGGCAAACTTTTATGTGAATGGTGAAGTTAACAAACAAAACCACAGCTATTGGTCTGACACTAACCCACATTGGATAGATCCCTCCAAGACTGTTGGAACACAAAAATAGATGGTATGGTGTGGTATATGGGGTACAAAGATAGTGGGGTCATTCTTCATCAATGGAAACCTCAAGGCCACTGGATATGTGAAATTGCTACATGATGATGTGTTTCCCTCTTTATGCACTGAAGCTGGCACGTTCCCTGAGTTTTTCCAGCAAGATGGTGCACCACCACATTATGGGTGTCAGGTCCGAGCATTCCTAGATGAACAGTTTCCTGAAAAGTGGATTGGTCGTCGTGGGCCAGTTGAATGGCCCCCAAGGTCTCCCGATCTGACCCCCTTAGACTTTTATCTTTGGGGTCATCTGAAGGCAATTGTCTATGCTGTGAAGATACGAGATGTGCAGCACCTGAAACTACGGATACTGGAAGCCTGTGCTAGCATTTCTCCTGCGGTGTTGCTATCAGTGTGTGAAGAGTGGGAGAAGAGGGTTGTATTGACAATCCAACACAATGGGCAGCACATTGAACACATTCATTGTTTTTCTTGTGAAATTCCCAATAAGTTTGATGTGTCACATGAAGCTCTTCCTATTGAAAAAACAAAAGTTGGATTCAAAATGGCCGACTTCAAAATGGTCACCACCCATCTTGAAAAGTTTCCCCCCTCACATATACTAATGTGCCACAAACAGGAAGTTAATATCACCAACCATTCCCATTTTATTTAGGTGTATCCATAGAAATGGCCCACCCTGTACACTTTGTGATAAAATTGGACCCAGAGATGGTCCTTTCTTTGATACCATCCAGAAGTCTTCTGCTAAAACCTTGTATGGAATCTTGTTCTAGGACAGGCATATATATCTTTTTTTCCATAATATGTTTATTAGTAAACATAGTGTATATGCTGCATATTTTTAATGCTGCATATTTTCTGTTGCAGGCAAAGTATATGGGCGTTTACTATTATTCCCATAGACTATGCTAGCACAGAAATACGCAGCGTCAAATACACTGGGGGAGATTTATCCAAATCAGTGTAGTAAGAGAGGTACAGTTGCCCATAACAACCAATCAGATTACCTCATTTTTAACAAGGCCTCTGAAAAATGAAAGAAGCAATATGATTGGTTGCTATGGGCAGCTGGACAACATTTCCTTGGCACTGGTTTTGATAAATCTCCCCCAATGTGTGGCATAAAATGTGTAAGTGTGAACATACCCTTTATAGTTAATCCTATAACAAAAAAAAGCTAAATATGGATGAAAAGTTGATAACACGGTTTACAATATGGAACCTAAAATGGAAGTTACAAAACCAAAGAAAAACTATATTGTGGGTCCGTATTTAAAGCGTATTTCATATGGAAAGTGTGAATGACGCTAGTGACAGCTTGCGGTCTAAAATGGCCGCGCTCCATAGTTTCGGGACTACATTTCCCAGGTCTCTCCACTGGTTCGGCAACCATCTTGGAATATTGTATCGGCGCGGCGCAGGGAGTTTACTGTCTCGGATACGCGCTTACCCTACTAGACATGGCCGCGCCGGAATCCTAAACTGGTGACGTAACAGACAGCCTCTCCTGCGATTGGTTGGAATCCTCTACTCCCGCCATTCAATGAAAAGTGACCGTTGCCTGAGGAGAAAGGAGCTGTACGGCGGCGGAGTCTTGAGGCGCTGACTAGTCCTTTAGCGGGACCCCCGAATTGTATCATGGCTACCTCCACCCCTAGTCGCTCGGCACCCCCGGGTCTGCAGTCCCCGGCACGTGGAGCCTCCACGCCTCTCTCACCGACTCGCATTACCCGCCTGCAGGAGAAAGAGGAGCTGCGGCACCTCAATGACCGCCTGGCCGTCTATATAGACCGAGTGCGGTCCCTGGAGCTGGAGAATGATCGTTTGATGGTGAAGATCTCCGAGAAGGAGGAGGTCACCACCCGGGAGGTGAGTGTGGAGCACCATTGTCCTCTGCCGGGGCTCTGTCATAGCTGGCATCTCATTACTCACTGCCTGGCATCGTAGGGGGCACTTGACCCCTGTGCTTGTTGTCCTGACAGGGGTTGCTGGGGGCCCTTGTTGTCTACACACCTGGCCGCCCACTCTCTCCTGCCAGCCCGGGGACTTCAGTGACAGATCATCCAATGAGGTCCCCTGTCACTGGGAAGTGTGCCATCCACCTGGAGGATCACGTGCTCCTCTTCTGTGCGCGGTGTGGAGTTCAAGTGACAGGGAGTTTGTGCTGGACTGTGTCTTCCCCCTCATCCTGTCATCTACCGTGCATCCCTATAGCCCTGGTGTCACACTGCATTCAAATGCGTTTGTGTTATCTTTTGAATTTATTTGTATACATTAAAAAGTTTGTGACCAGATAGTCACTTTCGTTTTTAGCAACCTTTAACCCCTTGGGGACACAGCCCATTATGTCCCTATGGACGGGACCATTTTTTGCACAACTGACCACTGTCACTTTAAGCATTAATAACTCTGGGATGCTTTTACTTCTCATTCTGATTCTGAGAGTTTTTTCGTGACATATTCTACTTTGTTAGTGGTAAATTTGTCGCTACCTGCATCATTTCTTGGTGAAAAAATTCCAAAATTTGATGAAAAAATGGAAAATTTAGCATTTTTCTAACTTTGAAGTTCTCTGCTTGTAAGGAAAATAGACATTCCAAATAAATTATATATTGATTCACATATACAATATGTCTACTTTATATTTGCATCATAAAATTGATGAGTTTTTACTTTTGGAAGACATCAGAGGGCTTCAAAGTTCAGCATCAATTTTCCAATTTTTCACAAAATTTTCTAAATCGAAATTTTTCAGGGACCAGTTCAGTTTTCAAGTGGATTTGAAGGGTCTTCTGGTTAGAAATACCCGATAAATGACCCCATTATAAAAACTGCACCCCTCAAAGTATCCAAAATGACATTCAGAAAGTGTTAACCCTTTAGGTGTTTCACAGGAATAGCAGCAAAGTGAAGGAGAAAATTCAAAATCTTCATTTTTTTACACTCGCATGTTCTTGTAAACCCAGTTTTTGAATTTTTACAAGGAGTAATAGAAGAGAAAGCCCCCCAAAATTTGTAACCCAATTTCTCCCGAGAAAGGAAATGCCTCATGTGTATGTCAAGTGTTCAGCGAATGCAGTAGAGGGCACAGAAGGGAAGGAGGGATTTTGGAGAGTGAGTTTTTCTGAAATGGTTTTTGTAACCCCATTTCTTCTATTTTCCCTTGTGAAAAATTTAGGGTAACACCAGCATTTTAGTGATTAGTCATTTTCCCATCCAACGTTAACGAAAATTCATCAAACACCTGTGGGGTATTAAGGCTCACTATACCCCTTGTTACGTTCCGTGAGGGGTGTAGTTTCCAAAATGGGGTCACATGTGGGTATTTTTATTTGTGAGACTTGTCAGAACCGCTGTAAAATCAGCCACCCCTGTGCAAGTCACCAATTTAGGCCTCAAATGTACATAGTGCGCTCTCACTCCTGAGCCTCATTGTGCGTCCGCAGAGCATTTTACGCCCACATATGGGGTATTTCCGTACTCGGGAGAAATTGCGTTACAAATTTTGTTTTTTTTTTTTTTTCCTTTTACCTCTTGTGAAAATAAAAAAGGTGGGGCAACACCAGCATGTTAGTGTAAATTTTTTACATTTTTTTTTACACTAACAAGCTGGTGTAGCCCCCAACTTTTCCTTTGCATAAGGGGTAAAAGGAGAAAACGCCCCCCAAAACTTGTAGTGCAATTTCTCCCGAGTACGGAAATACCCCATATGTGGCCCTAAACTGTTTCCTTGAAATACGACAGGGCTCTGAAGTGAGAGCGCCATGCGCATTTGAGGACTTAATTAGGGATTGCATAGGGGTGGACATAGGGGTATTCTATACCATTGATTCCCAAACAGGGTGCCTCCAGCTGTTGTTAAACTCCCAGCATGCCTGGACAGTCAGTGGCTGTCCGGAAATGCTAGTTGTTGTTGTTGTTGTTGTTGTTGTTTTGGAGGCTCCATTTTGGAAACACTGCCGTACGATACGTTTTAATTTTTATTGGGGGGGGGGGGGGGGGTGACGACAGTGTAAGGGGGTGTGTATATGTAGTGTTTTACCCTTTATTTTGTGGTGGTGTTGTGTTTTTAGGGTACATTCGCACCGGCGTGGGTTTACGGTGAGTTTCCCGCTAAGAGTTTGCGCTGAGGCGCAAAATTTGCTGCAGCTCAAACTAGGGCTGGGCGGTATGACCAAATATATGTATCACGGTATTTTTTTTTTTTTTAACTTACGGCGGTTCCACGGCATATAACTGTATTTTCAACCCCCCCCCCATCATGTGACCCGCCAGCGCTGTTCTGCCCCCCCCCAAATTAATGATCAGCCCAGCGGGGTACTACTCACATGTCACCATTACGCACTGCCCTCCTCCTCTTTGTTGGGGGCCACCGGCGAAGGAACTCGCTGTACGCCAGTGGTCTCCAACCTGCGGACCTCCAGTTGTTGCAAAACTACAACTCCAGCATGCCCGGACAGCCATTGGCTGTCCGTGCATGCTGGGAGTTTTAGTTTTGCAACAGCTGGAGGTCCGCAGGTTGGAGACCACTGCTGTACCCTGTATACCTATACCTGGGCTGCAAAAGATACAGAAAATAAACTTTAACTTTCCTACATGGGCAACACGCTGTTCCTTGGGACTGGAACGTCGGACAGCCGTCGGCCTATCACCGGTCGCAGCGATGTCCCGCCCCGGCCAGTGATAGTCTGAGCCCACTGTCATGTTAGGAGCCGGCCAGAGCTCCTTACATGAAAGTGGGCTCAGCCTATCACTGGCCGGGGCGGGACATCACTCCGGCCGGTGATAGGCTGACGGCTGTCCGACGTTCCCGTCCCCAGCGTGTGGCTGACGTAGGTGAGTTACAGTTTATTTTCTTTATCTTTTGCAGCCCGGGCATAGGGATACAGCATACAGCAGTGGTCTCAAACCTGTGGACCTCCAGCTTTTGCAAAACTACAATTGCCAGCATGCTGGGAGTTGTAGTTTTGCAACATCTGGAGGTCTGCAGGTTGGAGACCACTGGCGTACAGTATAGAGTTCCAGCGCCCGGCGGCCCCCAACAAAGAGGAGGGCAGTGCTTGCGGGTGACATGTGAGTAGTACCCCGCTGGGCTGATCATTAATTGTGGGGAGCAGAACAGTGCTGGCGGGTAACATAGGATTAGTTCCCCAATGTGGGGACAGCGCTACGCTGGGCTGATAATACATTCCCGAGGGGGAGGGGCCCAACCGGTATTGCGGTATGGGGGAAAATTCATATCGTGCAGCCCAAAAAATTCGGTATTCGGTATGAACCGCAACAGCTGGAGGCACACTGGTTGGAAAACCTTCAGTTAGGTTCTGTTACCTAACTCGGTATTTTCCAACCAGTGTGCCTCCAGCTGTTGCAAAACTACAACTCCCAGCATGTACTGATCGCCAAAGGGTATGCTGGGAGATGTAGTTATGCAACAGCTGGAGGTACGCAACTACAACTCCCAGCATGCCGAAACAGCTGTTGGGCATGCTGGGAGTTGTAATTTTGCAAGATCTGAAGAGCCACAGTTTAGAAACCACTGCACAGTTATCTCAAAACTGTAGCCCTCCAGCTGTTGCAAAACTACAAATCCCAGCATGCAAAAACGGCAAACGGCTGTCTGGGCATGCTGGTAGTTGTAGTTTTGCATCATCTGGAGGGCTACAATTTAGAGACCACTGTTGCTAGGCAACTCACCGGCTTCTGCAGGATCCAGGGAGCCGCATCGCCTCCCGCCGCCGATAGCTAAGTGGACCTTTGGCGCCAGTCCCTCTCGGTTTCCCTGTTCTGCCCAGCCTACTGTTGGTGGACAGAACGGGGGAACCGAACATTAACCCTCCCCGATCTGCTATTGGTTGTCACTTCTTAAGTGACGGGACGCGAGGGCGTATCCTCACGCCCTCTGTCCCCAACAAGTTAAATAAATCCATAGTACTAAGGGGCAGAAGAAAACATTATCATAAAAAATACTACGCGGCTGAAGTATGTTTTATTCGAGCATTTTCTTCTAGATAACTGACTAATAAACCATTTCTCCTTATTTATCTGCAGTAAACCAGTTTTTATACGTAAATGTTGAATATTATTTGGGAACAATTGAATTCAGAAGAGAAAAAATCTAAATTGCTTGTGTTTTTGCTGAAAAAAATAGTAAAAAATGGATGAAAAAAATATATGCGTTTTGAACAAGTAACTGAATTTAACCCCTTGGGGACGGAGCCCATTATGACCCTAAGGACGGGAGCATTTTTTGGAAATCTGACCACTGTCACTTTAAGCATTAATAACTCTGGGATGCTTTTACTTATAAATTTGATTCCGAGAGTTTTTTCGTGACATATTCTACTTTATGTTAGTGGTAAATTTTCCTCGATACTTGCATCATTTCTTGGTGAAAAATTCAAAAATTTGATGAAAAATTAGAAAACTTTGCATTTTTCTAACTTTGAAGCTCTCTGCTTGTAAGGAAAATAGACATTCCAAATAAACGATATATTGATTCACATATACAATATGTCTACTTTATGTTTGCATCATAAAATTTGAGTTTTTACTTTTGGAAGACACCAGAGGGCTTCAAAGTTCAGCAGCAATTTTCCAATTTTTCCCAAAATTTTCAAAATCTGAATTTTTCAGGGACCAGTTCAGTTTTGAAGTGGATTTGAAGGGTCTTCATATTAGAAATACCTCATAAATGACCAAATTATAAAAACTGCACCCCTCAAAGTATTCAAAATGACATTCAGTAAGTGTGTTAACCCTTTAGGTGTTTCACAGGAATAGCAGCAAAGTGAAGGAGAAAATTAAAAATCGTCATTTTTTACACTCGCATGTTCTTGTAGACCCAGTTTTAAAATTTCACATTTAGGAAGCCCCTATGGTGCCAGAACAGCAGAAAAAACCCCACATGGCATACCATTTTGGAAACTACACCCCTCAAGGCACGTAACGGGGTCCAGTGAGCCTTAACACTCCACAGGTGTTTGACGACTTTTCGTTAAAATCGGATGTGTAAATGAGAAGAGATTTTTTTTTTTTCACTAAAGTGCGTTTTTTCCCCCAAATTTACCATTTTTACAAAAGGTAATGGGAGAAAATGCCCCCCAAAATTAACCCTATCTCTTCTGTGTATGTAAATACCCCATGTTAGGAGGTAAAATGCTCTGCTGGCGCACTACAATGCTCAGAAGAGGAGTGCCATTGAGCTTTTGGAAAGCGAATTCGTTTGGAATGGTAGTTAGGGGCCATGTACGTTTACAAAGCCCCCCGTGGTGCCAGAACAGTGGACCCCCCACATGTGACCTCATTTTGGAAACTACACCCCTCACAGAATTTAATAAGGGGTGCAGTGAGAATTTACACCCCACTGGCGTTTGACAGATCTTTGGAACAGTGGGCTGTGCAAATGAAAAATTACATTTTTCATTTTCACGGACCACTGTTCCAAAAATCTGTCAGACACCTGTGGGGCGTAAATGCTCACTGCACCCCTTAATACATTACATGAGGGGTCTAGTTTCCAAAATGGGATCAGATGTGGGGGGGGGGGGTTTGTTCTGGCACTATGGGGGCTTTGTAAACACACGTGGCCTTCAATTCCGGAGAAGTTGGGAACAAGAAGAATGATGTAAGGTGTGGAAATTTTATAAAAAAAACTACTTGTCCACGGGACTAAAATGGAGCAAAATCTACTTGTCCCTCATGACGATCCACTTGTCCCGGCCAATTTTCGCTTTTACGTTCTCGTTTTTTCCTCCTCGCCCTATAATAGCCATAACTACCTACTATAATGATACCTTTTAATTTTTCAATAACATATTCTCTGAACCAAAAAAATATTATAAATATAAAGGGAAGTGAAATTGAAATAGTAAAAGATAATTTTGCAGATTTGGTGGTTTGCTTTTCTGCGCCATTTACCTTGTGGTTGAGGTAACATGTTAGTTTTATACTTTAGGCCGCCTGATTACAGCAATACCAGATTTGTATCGTTTACGTCATGTTTTACTAATTCTGGACTTTTTCAAAAATTTTTTAATTGCCATTTTTTAACCCCTGTAGCTTTATTTTTTTTTCCGCATACCAGGCTGTATGAGGGCTCATTTTTTGCGCCATAATCTGTTTTTTGTATCGGTGCCATCTTGGTATTGATCTGACTTTTTAATCGCTTTTTAACTTTTTTTTCTGGGATATTATAAAAATTTCAAATCTGTGGTTTGGGATTTTTTTTTTTACATTTACCGTACGGGATACATAATGTTATATTTTAATAGGTTGTACAATTACGCACGAAGCGATACCAAATATGTTTATTTTTATTATGTTTACATGTTTTTATATAGGTAAAGGGGGTGATTTGAACTTTTAACATGGAAGGGGTTAATGCAGCGGTCTTCAAACTGTGGCCCTCCAGATGTTGCAAAACTACAACTCCCAGCATGCCCGGACAGCCAACGGCTGTCCTGGCATGCTGGGAATTGTAGTTTTGTAACATCTGGAGGGGCACAGTTTGAAGACCACTGGGTTAATATGTGTCTTTCCAACTTTTATTAAAACTTTTATTTATTATATATATTTTTTTTTATTATACTTATGAGGAATCATTAGATTCCTCAGATAGATGAATAGAGTTCTATTGAACTCTATTAATCTGTGTGCTCTGATCCATTGATAGAGCCTAGTCCAGCCTGGCTCTATCAATGACAGAGCTGGGACTGGAGGAAGCAGAGGTAAGTCCTCCGGCTACCTCTATAGTGGATCGCCCCCCTGCGATCGCGCTGCAGGGGGGCGATCCACCCCACTAGCCCACCAGGGAGCGTTCACATGTCCCTTTAGACGCCGCTGTCAGCTTTGACAGCGGCGATCTAAAGGGTTAATAGCCAGCCGCGGCGATCGCTGCATGCTGGCTATTAGCGGCGGCCCCCGGCTACTGAGAACAGCCGGGGGCGGCAGAGTATGGAGCGGGCAGGAATCCCGAGCCCGCTCCATACTCACCTGTGAGTGCCGCATACAGTCTCCCCGTGCAGACGTGCGGGGAGTGAAGGCAGAGGACGCAGGTCTGCACGGGGAGCAAGAAGCCACGCCCCCTCATCTCCCCCCGCACGTCTGCAGAGCAGGAGAGAGAAGACATACACAGCTTCTCATCTCCCCTGCTCTGCTTCCAAGGACACAGGCTGCAGAGTATGGAGTGGGCAGGAGTCGGGTGCCCGCTCCATACAGACTGCAGATCGCCGCACTTCTCAGGTCCGGCCCTGCTTGCCCGAAGCCGGGCTAAGGGCCGGACAAATTCACCTGCCCAGCGCCTAAAACTGCTAGTCCCGGGCGTCGGGTGATAGAAATTCCACATTCCTGTGTAAGAGAATAGTTTTAAACTTGTAGGATTTAACACTATGGACTACACAAAGTTTACCATTGTGAGGGAAAGTAGTATAGAAAACCTTATGTTTTAGTGCGTCTTTGAACAGTGAAAGTAACACCTTGAGGTGAATTTTGTCTAAGATATATCTAGAGCTCTGACATCAGAAACTCGTTTAATATAGATAAGGCAAAGAGTAGTGAGTTTGATGGATGATAATTTTAAAATTGAAAGGAAATCATTGTCATCCCAGGATAGAAATAAGTTAAGAAGCTTAACGTCCCAAGTAGACTGATACTCGGGCAAAGGAGGGCGTTTAAAGGGGTGCTCCGGCGCTAAGACATCTTATCCCCTATCCAAAGATGCCCTGCGGCGGGACCCCCGTATTCTTGCACGCAGCACCCCTTTACAGTCAGTTCCTGGAGCATGTTTGCTCCGGGTCTGATGAGTGGCGATCAAGGTACGATAAGCCTTGCCAGAATCAAAATAGCCAGGCTGATCGGTAAGCAATCCTGGTACCCAGAGCCCAGGCTTCCGAGAGAATGTCTGTAGTTGACTGAGAAAATTGAGTCAAAAGGAATTGACTTGAAATCAGCCAAAGGAAGTTGATCAGTGGGTAAAGATTCCCTGATGGATCTGAAAGTAGATTTGGGATTTCCGAAAGGAGTCTCGATTAGTCCAATAACATTCCCAGAATTTGTGGGAACAAAGACACTCTCTGCCACCAAGGAGTGATCAAGACTAGTTGATTTTTTTAATGTATGCTTGGAGAAGAACTCTATGCATTTCCTCCCTTTGCTCTGATTCACAAAGAATCCTTGGAGGCCATATTTGTAGGAGCGCGTCTACTCCTAATGCCGCCAACTGAAAAATAGAGGTATTGGCGATTGAGTTGAGGCAAATACATCCAGATGAAGATGGCCCCATAGAAGGTTGATTTGATGAAAAACTGATGGATGTAGCTTCCAATTGCTGGAATTGACTTGAATACGGTAATTCCAATCTGCTACAGTATTGGAAATGCCTGGAAGATACTCCACTTTTAGAGTAATGTTTTGGTCCTGGCAAAAATGCCAACGATCTTTGGCAAGGGATTCCGATTTCGTTACACCAAGACGGTTGATGTATTGAACCGCTGAAATGTTGTCCATGCAAATCAAAACTTTTTAATGCAAAAAAGCCGGCTAATAGTTCTAGACAATTGACATGTATTTGGGATTCTGAGGGGGACCATTTCCCCCCTGTTGAAAGAGAACCGTGATGAGCTCCCCAACCATTGAGGCTCGCATCTGATTCCAAAATTAGGTCCGGATTGGAATTGAAAATGGCTCTGCCATTCCACTCCTGAATGTATTGAAGCCACCACAGGAGTTCTTCTTTTGTTTCTGAAGACCAACTTCCTCTGAGTATCCTAGACCTTCTCTTAGATGACAGGTTTTTAACCGTTGAAGAGCCATGTAATGTAATGGGGCTGGAAATATTGTTTGGAAATTAAGTGCACAAGAGTCTCACAATTCGAGCTATCGAGTGAAGAGAAATTTTGCCCTTGTTGAGGATTGACCAAATTTCTTTCTGGATAATCTTCAATTTCTTTGAGGGAAGACTGAGAAGGGTAGTATGGGTGTTGACTGAAAATCCGAGAAACTCCACCTCTTATGAGGGAGTTAGAATAGATTACTCGTAATTGATTATGAATCAGAGATTGAATAAAAGGGTCAAGGTCCATTCCATATGAAGGGAGACCAATTGTTGAGAAGTGGCCATGATGAGAATATCGTCTAACATAGTCTTAGACAAACTCCTGGATCGTAGAGAAGCTACTACAGGTTTTATTCGTTTTTTTTAAACGCCAAGGGACAGAGGAGAGTCAGAAAGGAAGGCAAATAAATTGCCATTTCTGTTTGTTCCAGATGAATTGGAGATAAGGTTGAGAGACAGGATGAATAGGGACTGTAAGGTATGCGTCCTTGAGGTCGATTATTTATTATTATTTTTTTTTATCAACCTGTCTTCTTTTAGTAAGATATCTTAGTAGATGGATACCTTCCATCTTGAAATTACAGTAAGGTACAAAATTGTTGAGAAGTTTCAAGTTTGACAGATCTGTTAACACCGTCTTTCTTTTACTAGAAAGGGATTGCTTACAAAACCTGTAGAGTTTAGAGGAATTTGAACAATAGCTTTTTTCGCAGATAGATCTCTGACTGTACCAACATTTGGTCTGTTTTGGAAAAAATATATTGGGTTTGGTAAAAGATCCTGGAAGGGACTGGATAGGAATTCCATCTGGTAACCCAGTACAGTGTTGAGAATCCACTGGTCGGAGGAGATCATTTCCCAAAGTTAATAATCCTTCCGCCCACTGAAAATTAGAAAGGATGATGAAGACTTACTTGAATACGGTCTTGACCGGTTGGCGCCTCTCTGACCCCTTACCCTCCAGGGCCGTCCTCAGTAGGGGAAGAAAGGTTGTGGTTGAGGGACAGGAACACTGTAGGATTCTGTCCTGTTGAGGGGGGCATCGATACTGTGATTTGAACTGCAGGGCTCTGCTGGGAAAACGGCCCCAGTTTTTCCCAGCCTTCCCAAAAATGTATATTTAGGACCCTTTTTAGTGAGGTCTGCGCCTTATCCAAGGAGGAAAATAGGCCAACATATCTAAAAATTTCTTTTATGAAATTGTCTCAGAACAGGATGCCCTCAGTATGTGTGGAGGATTCTGAAGTGGCTTGTGGGCTAGCTGGGGAACGAATTTCATTAGTATTGACAGTCTCCGCTCAATAGAGATGGATTTGTTAGCATTTCCTAAGAGGCATATAGCCCTTTGAGACCAACCCTTAAGGGGGTTTACCCCTTTAGGACCTATGACGTACATGTACGTCATGAGTACGCTCCCGTTCTATAACGCACGGCCACGCCGTGGCATCATAGTGGATCGGGCCCGGCCTCTAACAATGGCCGGGACCCGTGGCTAATAGCGTGCAGCACTGAGAAAATTCATATAATGCGAGGCCTCCTGTCTTGAAATAAAATTACAATTAATTTAAAGGAGTAAAAAAACTGGAAGTTTAAATACTTAAATGTGTATCAGGTAAGGGATGCTTCTAAATAAGTGATGCTCTCTAAACATATAAAAATCGTGACCTATCTGTCCAGCTAGACATTTCCTCAGAGACCACTCTAATTTCTTGTTTTTCCATTCTGAAATAGTCAAAGGACAGGTCTGCTTCCATTTAACCCCTTAAGGACTCAGCGTTTTTGCGTTTTTTCATTTTTTCCGTATCACCTTCTAAAAATCATAACTCTTTCAATTTTGCACATAAAAATTTCATATGATGGCTTATTTTTTGCGCCACCAATTCTACTTTACAGTGACATTAGTCATTTTACCAAAATATCCACGGCAAAAGGGGAAAAAGAATTCATTGTGCGACAAAATTGAAGAAAAAATGTAATTTGGGGACTTCCTTTTCTACGCAATGCATTTATTGGTAAAAATGACACCTTATCTTTATTCTGTATGTCCATACGATTAAAATGATACCCTACTTATATAGGTTTGATTTTGTCGTGCTTCTGAATAAAATCATAACTACCGTACATGCAGGAAAATTAATACGTTTAAAATTCTCATCTTCTGACCCCTATAACTTTTTTTTTTTTTCTTATTTTTCCACGTACAGGGTGGTATGAGGGCTCATTTTGCTCCGTGTTCTGAAGTTTTTATCGGTACCATTTTTGCATTGATCAGACTTTTTGATCGCTATATATATATATATATATATATATATATATATATATATATATATATATATATATCATGTGTGACCAAAAATACGCAATGTTGGACTTTAGAATTTTTTTTTGCTCGTACGCCATTGACCATGCGGTTTAATTAACAATATATTTTTATAGTTCGGACATTTACGCACGTGGCGATACCACATGTTTGTTTTTATTTTCAGTTTTTTTTTTTATGGGAAAAGGGGGCGATTTAAACTTTTTATTAAGGAAGGGGTTAAATGACCTTTGTTAACTTTTTTTTTTGTTTTTTTTTTTGCAGTGCTATAGCTCCCATAGGGACCTATAGCACTGCACACACTAATCTTTTACCCTGATCCCTGCAAAGCCATAGCTTTGCATGGATCAGTGAGGTAGGGTCTCGATTGCTCAAGCCTGTAGCTCAGGCTTGGAGCAATGAAACGCCGATCGGACGCGACGGAGCAAGGTAAGGGGGTCTCCGCTCGCGTCCTAGCTGATAGGGACATTGTGATGTCCCGATCAGCCCGACTGAGCTGCCAGGAAGCGTTTACTTTCACTTTCAGACACGGCGGTCAACTGAAGGGTTAATAGCGCGCGGCACCGATCGCTGTTGGTCCAGGGTCCCGGCTATGACTAGCAGCCGGGACCCACCCGATGTGATGCGGGGGCACGGCGTGACCCCATTTTAAACACCCGGCTCAGGGCGCACAGGTACGCTCTGAGTCCTTAAGAGGTTAAAAGGCAACTGTCAGATCCAAAAACTTTTATGTTGTTGAAAATTAAAGACCTTTTTATAATGTGGTTAAATAATTTTTTAATATTTAATATAGAAAACGGCTACTGAAAATCCTACCACTAGGAGTCTCTATACCTACTGGGATACTCACCAGTCCTGCAGCAGCATTGGGCATCTCCATGAGTCATGAACAAGAGATGACACCTAGACAAGGCTGCATGAGCAGACGCACCAATCACCTCCCACCTTTCCCTGACAGGATTTCTAACACTTGTTTCTTAATGGGGTAAGGCCCCTTTCACACTATCGTTATGCCCCGTCAATAACTGGCATCAAACTTTTTTTTTTGACATTTGAAGGCCGTCATTTTGGCAGGTCATAACGGGCAGTAACTGTTCCCGATGGACCCCATTATAGTCAATAGGGGTCCGTAGGGCACCGCTATTTTCAGAGAATAGCGGGAGAAAAAAAAACGGTGCAAGCATTATTTTTTTTTTTTCTCCCGCTATTTGCAATCCAAAAGTAACGGGCTTCACACTGCTGGATACAAATAGGAGTGTGAATGTAGCCTTAGAGGCATAAAAAATCTGAATCTTGGCAGCCGCAAACAGGTGGACCTTGGAGTAGGGAGTGAAGATCTACTCAAAGCAACGATGTCAAAAGTTGAATTAAAGGGGTACTCCGGTGCTTATACATCTTTTCCCCTATCCAAAGGATAGGGGATAAGATGCCTGATCGCGGGAGTTCCGCCGCTGGGGACCCCTGGGATCATGCACGCGGCACCCCGTTTGTAATCAGTTCCCGGAGCGTGTTCGCTCTGGGTCTGATTACAGGCGACCACCGGGCCGGCGGCGTGTGCCGTCACGGGGTGCAGCGGGACTCCCGCGATCAGACATCTTATCCCCTATCCTTGGCTAGGGGAAAAGATGTATAAGCACCGGAGTAGCACTTTAACTTAAATAAGGTGAATTCTCAAATAATCCTAGTCCCAAAAATACATTAATAGAGGACAGGGCACCAAATATGAGTAAGTCAGCCTACCCCACTGTTGAAATGCCAACAGTGATCATAAGCTGCTTATTTAAATGCAAAAAAGCCATTTGGGAATTTTATACCACATCTTGTTAATGTAGTCTAGTTTGTAATGGTTCTCTTGTAGGTATATACATCTGTGGGAATGCCTAAACGGGAACTGTCGTTTAGAAAAACTTTTGACATTTTAAAAGTTTTGATCGGTGGGGGAGAGTGATCAGACCTCCACCGATCAGGAGAAAAAGCTGAGAAAAAGTGTTCTTTGCTGCCTGCTCCTCTCCCGACTTTCTGCTGATATGTCAAGTGTTTCCAAATGACAGTGCCCGTTTAGACATTCCCACAGCTTTTCAGAATGTATATGCCTGTTTTCTAGTATATTTTAACAAAACAAACCTTTGCTCCCCTCCTGCGCTTTAGTGATGCCTCAGGTGTCCTGCTCTGGTCCCCCACAACAATCCTCTTTCTGAGCCGAAGCACTAGTGTCGGGCTCAGAAAGCACCCAGTTCCAGTGTGTTGCACTGCTGCTTAACGAATCACTGGCCGAGACGGGACAACCCTGCGGCTAACTATTTGCAGAGCGGCAGTGTCACCCATTGGAGCTGGGTGCTCCCTGGGCTCAATACTTCAGTATGCTGCTCAAGAAGACACTGGAGCTCGAGAGATGAGTAAAGGTTTGTTTTGTCATATACCACAGACAGGGCAAATCACAAGCCGCTGTATAACCCCCTTTATTGCATTGCCAATGTAATGAGTAGATTTATTAGTGATCTGCTTGTACAGCCTGCTTATGGCATGCTGTAAAAGTACATGAGTCCCTTCAGGCACCAAGGCCTTCAGAACTAGTACTGTTTGAAAATGCATTAGAATGAGTGAGGAGAGTAGCATAATTCATTCCCTGGCTTAGATCAATCTGTCTTGCTTCACTGTACAACCCTATTATAAGTCTATGGGGCCAAAATGGAAAAACTCCGAGTTGAGGAGTGCTTCAAAAAAATTCACACCATTTGGATCCATCCAAACTCTAACGTCTGTTAGCTATTATACTGTCTTACATATTCATTTTTATTTGTTTTTACTGTGTTGCAGGTTAGTGGGGTCAAGCTTCTGTATGAATCTGAACTTGCTGATGCTCGAAAAGTATTAGATGAAACCGCAAAGGATAGAGCAAGGCTTCAGATCGAGTTGGGGAAGTATAGGTCTGACTTTGATGAAGTAACAAAAACGTGAGTATTCAATAGTTGAGCTGCACCCACTCATGAATATAAATATTATTGCTAATATTAAAGGTTAGGCCACTTTAATAATTTTTGCTAAAAGATGGTAATAGAAGTCACCTACAAAAGTCAGTATAGTTAACCTCTCCCTTTTATGCAATTCTAAGACTCTGCCCCCTTGAACCCCTGTCTGTCTGAACTTGCTGTCCATAAGATGCCCCCCTTTGGAAAAACATGTGACTGTACAACACAGAGGGATATTGTGGTCTCAAGCCTCTCCTTATGAACATACTTTAATTGTTTCAGTACTAGGTTGTATGTTTTATTGCTCTAAGCTCTCATTTCTCCTTTGCACATACCCATTTTCCACCCCCTGAGGAAGTCAATGTGTCACTATTTTTCAGACTATGGATAGAAACTCATTGGGAAGAGGAGTAGCTGTATGCAGATTTACTGCCATTGTATATTACATTTTATTATATGTATGAGAGCATCATTGTTTTACGTTTGTATTATGGTCATAATCCTGTATATACTTGACTTTGTTTTAGTAAGACAAATGTTCTTTGACAGGCCCAGTATTTGGGTTAGTGTTAGTTTTGCCTTATTTCGTATTTACCTTGTGAGAAATCACTTAATTTTTTTTTCTGTATTTGGTGAATTTTCAGTATTTTTAAGTTAAGTTTAACAGCTCCTCCGTTTTAGTGACAATCATATCCTCCCTCCCTCAAACATCTTTTCTCAGGACTAAACAGATTTTTTTTTTTCCTTATTCTAAGCTTTATTGAAAAAACTAATGTAAAAAATCAATCGTGCAACATAGAGCATTGACACAGAGCTTGGTGTCAACTGCATAGATAGAAACAGAGCTGTAAAAGGAGTTCTCCAGGACTGAAAAACTTATCCCCTATCCAAAGTGCGGTGGTTGACATGCTATCAGAAAGGTGTACAGTAAAAGGTGACAATAGTAGGTAGATAAGAAAATAGATGTTATTCACAGCTCAGCCGCCGCCCCTCCCCCCATAGCACAGTTTGAAGAGCATGGCTAGAAACCTTTCCCGTTCATGAAAAGAACATGTTTCAGTATTTGGCTCTGATAAGTAAAAAATAATTCTAGGTGATGCTTTCACTTTAAATGTACACTACAAAAAATTAACATAATTGGTCAAAGCTATTACATTATAAATGACCTTATCAAAGCTGTCTGAAGTAAAACTGAGCTCAGTGCAGTGTAGGAATTAAAAGCTAAGCTGTGATTGGTTGCTTTTGGCAACCAACCGTTTTGAGAAATCTGCCCCACTGTTTGTTCTGCATGGTAAATGCTGTAACCAAAAGTATTCCCAGTGCCAAAATTATTTAATTTTTTCTGTAGACAATTGTACAAATAGTGTTCAGAATAAAGCAATGCTAAGCAACGTGGAAAAATATATGTATATTTAAAGAGTACCTGTCAGATCCCACAAAAAAGTTACTCAATACATATTTCTGGCCATATACATATAATTTTTATGCCTCTCACACTTTCCCTTTCGTCATGACAGCACCAACTGAGAGAGGGACTCTGTCCCTAAGGACAGGAAACCTAGAGGATAAAAAGCAGGTCCCTCCTCCCCAGCCTCAATGGTTTCCTGTCCTTAGGAAGCCTAGTGGGGCAGCAGTTGCTGTCCCAGTTGGATACTGAGGCTGAGGGAATAGATCTTCACCCTGTAGTCTCAGGGTTCTATTCCCTAGCAGACTCCCCTAGTCTGGGGAGGACCTCACTGCCTGCTCCTGTTACCTGGACGGCTCTGGCTGGTCGCGGCCTTTGTGCTGCGGGCAGAATCCAGGGCTGTCTTCCAGCTGCCGGTGCTAGTGCAGTCTGGTAACTCCCCCTATTTGCGGCGTCCCTCTGCAGGTTGCTATGGCCATTCCAGGAGGAGGCCGGATGTGACATGGGACCCCGGGAACGGTGCGGCGGGAGGCCTGGCACGGCAGTAAGAAGCCTGGAAGTGATGTCTGGCACAGCAGAGGTGACGTCAGACGCTGGGATCAGGTGCGGAGGGCTGTCTGTCTGTATTTAGGCGGCCCTCTGTACCGGCTTTGTCCTCCACAAGCAGGAGTCAGCCAGCCTGTCCCCCTGTGTGTGCAGCGTTTCCTGAAGGAGAAGGTCATGAGCTCCAAGAAGGACCCCAAGGGGGACTCTGCTGAGGTCTCAGCAAATATCCCATCCATGGTACCTGCAAAAAGTTCCAAGATACCGGAGTGAGTGTACTCTTTCCATTTTGAGGTTTTTAATTTTAGTCTGGTTTCTCTTTTTTTCTTTATATATATATATAATATTATATATAATATATATATATATGTGCCTAAAAAAAATCTCTAAAAAAGTCTAAATATAAGGAATGTAGCTCTTGTAAAGGAAAGATGCCTCCTAATTATGAGAAGTCTATCTTTCCAGCCTGTTTAGCTAACAAAATGGCAGCCGAGAGATTCTCTTTTGATGTCCATGCAGAACATGGTAAAAAATAAATAAATAAATCAGTGAGGCTCTCAAAATTGCACAACCAGGTGCGGTCGCAACCCCTGTATCTGTGCCTGTATCTATGTTTGGGGATTCTGTTCCATCTCAAGTGGTAAATGTACGTCTCGGAAGAGGGCGCCATTGAACCTTCCTCTGAATCCGAAGGAAACTCCTCTTCTTCTGAGGATGATTCCTCAGGAAAACCTTTTATTTTTGGCTGAAGAGACTGACAATTTGATAAAACATGTCAAATTTGCCATGAATATAACTGAAGAAAAACAGCCTAAAACTATACAGGATATTATGTTTGAGGGGCTTGAACGTAAGAAGCGTAAAATTTTCCCAGTACACAGAAGCATTTCTGCTCTCATTAAGAAAGAGTGGGAGAATCCGGATAGGAAAGTGTTCCTTCCTAAAACTCTAAAGAGAAAGTATCCGTTTGATAGTACGGACGGGGATAATTGGGGGGTTCTGTATTATCAGATATATTAGAGGAAGCGGACGATAGAAAGAAAGCTTTCCCTTACTCCCAGACCTATAGGCCTAATAAGTCCTTCCATCCCAATAAGAAGTCTAGGAGCTATGAACGAGCTAAAGGGGAGTCCTCTAAGTGGCGTTTTCCCAAGAAAACAAAAGGCTACATGTTAAACCAATCCCCAGGTAGCCCCAAAAAACCTAACCCATAATGATGTTTCGGGGCGTATAGGAGGCAGACTGATATTTTCTCCCATTCCGGAAAGAAATTCCGCAAACAGCAGCTGGGTCCTCAGTACCAGCAAAGAGGATGGAATTCTTCAGTCTGCCTCCTCCCCGCCTGGTAGTCACAAAAAAATCGGGATCAAGGAGGTCAATCAGCTTTTGAACAGAAACTTTTTTCTTTAATCCAAAAAGATGCGCTGGTTCCAGTCCCAAGGGAAGAAAGGGGCAGGGGTCTGTTCATATCAGACAATAATAAACCTGAAACCTCTAAACAAGTTCCTGATTTTTCAAAAATTCTAAATGGAAACCATAAAATTTACTGTAAATCTGTTAACAAAAGACTGCTTTATGTTCTCACTAGGTGATATAGGAGAAAAAACAAGATAGAGATGGCGCTTTATAGTGCCGGTTATCCGTGGTATTTGTGGGGAGTAGAGTATTTAAAGTAAAGAACCTGCTCACCTTTGCAGGTTGTGCTGATTTACACATATTTTGGGCACAAATTTTCAAGGAAGATGGGAAAGAGAGGAGTCCTCCCTCTCTTCAAATTTGGCCATTCAAAAAAAAAAAAAAATTAAATAAAAAGGCTGGATCAGGCCAGGCCTTGTCTATTCCAAAGAAATGTCAAAATACTGTCAGACAACTCCTCAGCAGTTGCAGTGATAAATCGCCAGGGTACCACAAAAAGCTCATCTTTTTCCTCTTGCACCTAAAGGGAAGTCTGAATGTAAAAGACGATTGGAGACTGAACTCGGATATCTTCCAAAATATTACACAGCTATGATGAGTTGCCACAAGACAAGACCGCCAAGTAATAACTTTTTGCTCCCTAGAACCAACAGAGGCCTTTGGCGGTGGACTCCTTAGCTCACAGGTGGGACTGGAACAGAGCCTAGGCATTCCCCCCCCCCCCCCCCCCAATACACCTCTTACCGAGGATAAGCAAGATCAAAGAGGAGAAAATATTTGTAATCTTAATAGCCCCGTTCTGGCCCCAGAGGGCCTCGTTCTCTGCTCCGGGGTCCATGTCACAGGCACGGAACCATGGGTGCTACCAGAAAGACAATTTACTATCTCCGGGGCCGATTGTCCAGCTGCAAGTTAAAAATAAATAAAAAAATAATTTGACTGCCTGGCCCTTGAAAGGCTAATCTTAAGGAAAAATGGTCTCTCAGAGTCAGTGATCTCTACTCTACAAGCTAGTAGGAAATCTGTAAAGCTAGGTTCAGACTACGGAATCTCCGGGCAGAAAATATCCGCCCGGAGATTGAGTTCTGCCTGCGCCGACTAAGTCGGCGCTAGGACCGCGCGGACACTACAGTCTCCCATAGACTGCAATGTGTTCCGCAAGGAATTCCGCCTGAAGAAAGAGCACACCCTTTCTTCAGGCGGAAATTTCTAAGCGGATTTTACTAAGCGGATTTTCCGCTTCACAAATCCCGAAGTGTGAATTTGTGAACGGAAAACCATTTACTACACTAGACATTTTAGCAAGCGGAATTTCTGACAGAAATTTTTCGGAAATTCCGTAGTCTGAACCTAGCCTAACATCTACTTTAGACTCTGGAGGGCTTATTTAAATTTTTTTAAACAAGCCACTTGTGCATCTGTTTTCCCCAGACATGGTCAGTATCTTGAGTTTCTTACAGAGGGGTTTGTATAAGGGTCTTAAATTGGCCACCCTTAACCCCTTAAGGACCCGGGCTTTTTCCGTTTTTTCATTTTCAATTTTTCCTCCTCAACTTTAAAAAAATCATAACTCTTGAAAATTTTCACCTAAAATTCTATATGATAGCTTATTTTTTGCATCACTAATTCTACTTTGCAGTGACATTAGTCATTTTACCCATAAATCTATGGTGAAACGGGGAAAAAAAATCAATGCGACAAAATTGATGAAAACACCATTTTGTAAGTTTTGGGGGCTTCCGTTTTTACGCAGTACATTTTTCGGCAAAAATGACACCTTATCTTTATTCCTTAGGTCCATACGGTTAAAATGATACCCTACTTATATAGGTTTGATTTTGTCGCACTTCAGAAAAAAATCATGACTACATGCAGGAAAATTTATATGTTTAAAATGGTCATCTTCTGACCCCTATAACTTTTTTATTTTTCTGTGTTCTGATCAGACTTTTTGATCACTTTTTATTCACTTTTTTGTGGTATAAAAAGTGATCAAAAATGCGCTATTTTGGACTTTGGAATTTTTTTGGCGCATATGCCATTGAACGTGTGGTATATTTTTATAATTCGGACATTTCCGCACGCGGTGATACCACATGTTTATTTTATTTTTTTATTTACACTTTTTTAAATTTTTTTTTTATTCTTGGAAATGCTGGGTGATTCAAACTTTTATTAGGGGAAGGGATAATTCAAAGGGTTAATGATTTTTTTACACTTTTCTTATGCAATATTATAGCTCCTTTAGGGGGCTATAACATTGCATTAACTGATCTTTAACACTGATTGCATTAACTGATCTTTAACACTGACTGATGCATCTCCTGGAATGGATCAATCAGTGTTTTCGGCAATTGATTGCTCAAGCCTGGATCTCAGGCTTGAAGCATTCATTCGGCGATCGGACAGCGCAGGAGAAGGTAAGAAGACCTCCTCCTGTGCTTACAGCTGTTCGGGATGCTGCGATTATACCGCGGTGATCCCGAACAGCTCCCTGATCTAGCCGGGCACTTCCACTTTCGCTTTTAGTCTCGGCTTCACTATGATGCCGGGCCCGCCGCGATATGATGCGGGTCGCCGTGTGACCCCACGTTATATCGCAGGACTGGGACTCAAGACATACGCGTACATCATGGGTCCTTTAGGGGTTAAAGTCCAGGCTTTAGGAGCACTTTTTGATAAAAAAAAATAAAATAAAATAGCAGATCGTCCCTGGGTCGTCAGGTTTTTTTAAGGCCGTTAAACTTATCTGGGATTTTCCTAGGCCACCTTCTTGGGATGTCTCCCTAGTGTTAAATGCCTTTTTATGTCTGATCCCTTTGAGCCCTTAGATCCTGAACCTCTCAAAAATCTAGTGCTAAAATCAGCTTTGCTGGTAGCAATAACATCTGCCAGGAGAGTTGGATCTGTCAGCCCTTTCTAGTGTAGAGCCCTATACTAAAATACTAGATGACAGAAAATGTTTTGACCCTGATCCTGCATGCCTACTAACAGCAGTGTCCAAATTCCACGTATCAAAGAATATTGTTTTGCCAGCCTTCTGCTCTGACCCTTCTGATGGAAAAGAAAAACTTTTCCATAATCTAGATGTGAGGAGGTGCATTCTAGAATATATTATATTATATAATATTATATATTATATTATAATATAATTTTTTATTCAATTTTCTGGTTCAAATAAGGGGAAGCAAGCTAGCAGGAGCTCTATTGCTAGGTGGATTAAACAAGCCATATCTCTAGCCTATGTAGCTTCTGGAGTTCCCCTCTCTCAGGTCTTAGGGCTCAGCTCATTCCACTAGATCAGTGGCCTCCTCTTGGGCCGAGAGAAGAGGAGCTTTCATAGACCAGATTTGCACAGTGGCCACCTGGTCGTCTCCACTTACCTTTTTCGAGCACTACAGGGTGGATGTGCGCAATTCTTCCTCTTCTGTTTCTTTTGGCCGGAAAGTCCTCTAGGCCGTAGTCCCACCCTAGGTGTGATCTCTGGTACTTCTCTCAGTTGGTGCGGTCATGGTGAAAGTGAGAGGTTGTAGTTGCCCCCCGCATTAGGTTGTAGGTTCCCCCCGCATTAGGTTGTAGGTTCCCCCCGCATTAGGTTGTAGGTTCCCCCCGCATTAGGTTGTAGGTTCCCCCCGCATTAGGTTGTAGGTTCCCCCCGCATTAGGTTGTAGGTTCCCCCCGCATTAGGTTGTAGGTTCCCCCCGCATTAGGTTGTAGGTTCCCCCCGCATTAGGTTGTAGGTTCCCCCCGCATTAGGTTGTAGGTTCCCCCCGCATTAGGTTGTAGGTTCCCCCCGCATTAGGTTGTAGGTTCCCCCCGCATTAGGTTGTAGGTTCCCCCCGCATTAGGTTGTAGGTTCCCCCCGCATTAGGTTGTAGGTTCCCCCCGCATTAGGTTGTAGGTTCCCCCCGCATTAGGTTGTAGGTTCCCCCCGCATTAGGTTGTAGGTTCCCCCCGCATTAGGTTGTAGGTTCCCCCCGCATTAGGTTGTAGGTTCCCCCCGCATTAGGTTGTAGGTTCCCCCCCGCATTAGGTTGTAGGTTCCCCCCCGCATTAGGTTGTAGGTTCCCCCCCGCATTAGGTTGTAGGTTCCCCCCCGCATTAGGTTGTAGGTTCCCCCCCGCATTAGGTTGTAGGTTCCCCCCCGCATTAGGTTGTAGGTTCCCCCCCGCATTAGGTTGTAGGTTCCCCCCCGCATTAGGTTGTAGGTTCCCCCCCGCATTAGGTTGTAGGTTCCCCCCCGCATTAGGTTGTAGGTTCCCCCCCGCATTAGGTTGTAGGTTCCCCCCCGCATTAGGTTGTAGGTTCCCCCCCGCATTAGGTTGTAGGTTCCCCCCCGCATTAGGTTGTAGGTTCCCCCCCGCATTAGGTTGTAGGTTCCCCCCCGCATTAGGTTGTAGGTTCCCCCCCGCATTAGGTTGTAGGTTCCCCCCCGCATTAGGTTGTAGGTTCCCCCCCGCATTAGGTTGTAGGTTCCCCCCCCGCATTAGGTTGTAGGTTCCCCCCCCGCATTAGGTTGTAGGTTCCCCCCCCGCATTAGGTTGTAGGTTCCCCCCCCGCATTAGGTTGTAGGTTCCCCCCCCGCATTAGGTTGTAGGTTCCCCCCCCGCATTAGGTTGTAGGTTCCCCCCCCGCATTAGGTTGTAGGTTCCCCCCCCGCATTAGGTTGTAGGTTCCCCCCCCGCATTAGGTTGTAGGTTCCCCCCCCGCATTAGGTTGTAGGTTCCCCCCCCGCATTAGGTTGTAGGTTCCCCCCCCGCATTAGGTTGTAGGTTCCCCCCCGCATTAGGTTGTAGGTTCCCCCCCGCATTAGGTTGTAGGTTCCCCCCCGCATTAGGTTGTAGGTTCCCCCCCGCATTAGGTTGTAGGTTCCCCCCCGCATTAGGTTGTAGGTTCCCCCCCGCATTAGGTTGTAGGTTCCCCCCCGCATTAGGTTGTAGGTTCCCCCCCGCATTAGGTTGTAGGTTCCCCCCCGCATTAGGTTGTAGGTTCCCCCCCGCATTAGGTTGTAGGTTCCCCCCCGCATTAGGTTGTAGGTTCCCCCCCGCATTAGGTTGTAGGTTCCCCCCCGCATTAGGTTGTAGGTTCCCCCCCGCATTAGGTTGTAGGTTCCCCCCCGCATTAGGTTGTAGGTTCCCCCCCGCATTAGGTTGTAGGTTCCCCCCCGCATTAGGTTGTAGGTTCCCCCCCGCATTAGGTTGTAGGTTCCCCCCCGCATTAGGTTGTAGGTTCCCCCCCGCATTAGGTTGTAGGTTCCCCCCCGCATTAGGTTGTAGGTTCCCCCCCGCATTAGGTTGTAGGTTCCCCCCCGCATTAGGTTGTAGGTTCCCCCCCGCATTAGGTTGTAGGTTCCCCCCCGCATTAGGTTGTAGGTTCCCCCCCGCATTAGGTTGTAGGTTCCCCCCCGCATTAGGTTGTAGGTTCCCCCCCGCATTAGGTTGTAGGTTCCCCCCCGCATTAGGTTGTAGGTTCCCCCCCGCATTAGGTTGTAGGTTCCCCCCCGCATTAGGTTGTAGGTTCCCCCCCGCATTAGGTTGTAGGTTCCCCCCCGCATTAGGTTGTAGGTTCCCCCCCGCATTAGGTTGTAGGTTCCCCCCCCGCATTAGGTTGTAGGTTCCCCCCCCGCATTAGGTTGTAGGTTCCCCCCCCGCATTAGGTTGTAGGTTCCCCCCCCGCATTAGGTTGTAGGTTCCCCCCCCGCATTAGGTTGTAGGTTCCCCCCCCCGCATTAGGTTGTAGGTTCCCCCCCCCCCGCATTAGGTTGTAGGTTCCCCCCCCCCCGCATTAGGTTGTAGGTTCCCCCCCCCCGCATTAGGTTGTAGGTTCCCCCCCCCCGCATTAGGTTGTAGGTTCCCCCCCCCGCATTAGGTTGTAGGTTCCCCCCCCCCGCATTAGGTTGTAGGTTCCCCCCCCCCCCGCATTAGGTTGTAGGTTCCCCCCCCCCCCGCATTAGGTTGTAGGTTCCCCCCCCCCCCGCATTAGGTTGTAGGTTCCCCCCCCCCCGCATTAGGTTGTAGGTTCCCCCCCCCCGCATTAGGTTGTAGGTTCCCCCCCCCCCCCGCATTAGGTTGTAGGTTCCCCCCCCCCCGCATTAGGTTGTAGGTTCCCCCCCCCCCCGCATTAGGTTGTAGGTTCCCCCCCCCCCCGCATTAGGTTGTAGGTTCCCCCCCCCCCCGCATTAGGTTGTAGGTTCCCCCCCCCCCCGCATTAGGTTGTAGGTCCCCCCCCCCCGCATTAGGTTGTAGGTCCCCCCCCCCCGCATTAGGTTGTAGGTTCGTCCCCCCCCCCCCGCATTAGGTTGTAGGTTCGTCCCCCCCCCCCGCATTAGGTTGTAGGTTCCCCCCCCCCCCCCCCGCATTAGGTTGTAGGTTCCCCTCCCCCCCCCCCCGCATTAGGTTGTAGGGTCCCCCCCCCCCCCCCCCCCGCATTAGGTTGTAGGGTCCCCCCCCCCCCCGCATTAGGTTGTAGGTTCCCCCCCCCGCATTAGGTTGTAGGTTCCCCCCCCCGCATTAGGTTGTAGGTCCCCCCCCCCGCATTAGGTTGTAGGTTCGTCCCCCCCCCCCCGCATTAGGTTGTAGGTTCGTCCCCCCCCCCCCCGCATTAGGTTGTAGGTTCGTCCCCCCCCCCGCATTAGGTTGTAGGTTCCCCCCCGCATTAGGTTGTAGGTTCCCCTCCCCCCCCCCGCATTAGGTTGTAGGGTCCCCCCCCCCCCCCCCCGCATTAGGTTGTAGGGTCCCCCCCCCCCGCATTAGGTTGTAGGTTCCCCCCCCCGCATTAGGTTGTAGGTTCCCCCCCCCGCATTAGGTTGTAGGGTCCCCCCCCCCCGCATTAGGTTGTAGGGTCCCCCC
The DNA here is from genome assembly GCF_029499605.1 of Hyla sarda. Lineage (NCBI taxonomy): Eukaryota > Metazoa > Chordata > Amphibia > Anura > Hylidae > Hyla > Hyla sarda. The sequence goes on along the minus strand of NC_079189.1, from coordinate 245,616,559 downwards.
CCCCCCCGCATTAGGTTGTAGGTTCCCCCCCCCCGCATTAGGTTGTAGGTTCCCCCCCGCATTAGGTTGTAGGTTCCCCCCCGCATTAGGTTGTAGGTTCCCCCCCGCATTAGGTTGTAGGTTCCCCCCCGCATTAGGTTGTAGGTTCCCCCCCGCATTAGGTTGTAGGTTCCCCCCCCCCCGCATTAGGTTGTAGGTTCCCCCCCGCATTAGGTTGTAGGTTCCCCCCCGCATTAGGTGCAGAATAGTTCTCCCTCCCCCCCCCGCATTAGGTGCAGAATAGTTTCCCCCACAGACATACAGCCTCCAGCTGTATGCCAGTGTACTCCCCCACTTCAGTGCTCTGACCCCCACTCCTCTGGTCCGGCCATAGCAGTAGGTTCTGGGACCGGAGAAGTGTTGGTCGCAGCACCTAAACTGACGTGCTGCTGGTAACACTTACCAAGCTGGCCAGCGTACGTCCTGCGCCCTTCCTTGCTATGGGCGCATGCACGGGACGTCAGTGACGTCCCTGCGTGCGCTACATCCCGGCGGTACTTGCGTTTTTAAAGTAAGGCAAAATCCCATTGTCGCTCCTGCCCTTCTGAGCCCTCTACTCCGCTCGCCGAGCACTTCACATACACATATGAGGTATTTCCTTACTCGAGAGAAATTGGGTTACAATTTTAGGAAGATTTCTCTCCTTTTACCCCTTGTAAAAATTTTAAATTTGGGTCTAGAAGAACATGCCAGTGTAAAAAATGAAGATTTTGAATTTCCTCCAATTTGCTGCTGTTACTATGAAACAGGAACTGAACTGGTCCCTGAAAAATTTCGATTTTGAAAATGTTGTGAATAATTGGAAAATTGCTGCTGAGCTTTGAAGCCCTCTGATGTCTTCCAAAAGTAAAAACATGTCAACTGTATGATGCAAACATAAAGTAGACATATTGTATATGTGAATCAATATATAATTTATTTGGAATATTCATTTTCTTTATAAGCAGAGAGCTTCAAAGTTAAAAAAAAATGCAAAATGTTAAATTTTTTTCATAACACTTTAGAATTTTTCACCAAGAAACGATGCAAGTATCGATGAAATTTTACCACTAACCTAAAGTAGAATATGTCACGAAAAATCAATCTCTGAATCAGAATGAAAGGTAAAAGCATCCCAGAGTTATTAATGCTTAAAGTGACAGTGGTCAGATGTGCAAAAAATGGCCGGGCCCTACACTGAAAATTGGCTGGGTCCTTAAGGGGTTAAGCATTAATAACTCTGGGATGCTTTTTACCCAGAGAGAGTTCATTCAGAGATAGTTTTTTCGTGACATATTCTACTTTATGTTAGTGGAAAAAATTTATCGATACTTGCATCATTTCTTGGTGAAAAATTCCAAAATTTGATGAGAAAATTTTACATTTTGCATTTTTCTAACTTTGAAGCTCTCTGCTTATAAGGAAAATGGATATTCCAAATATATTATATGTTGATTCACATATACAATATGTCTACTTTATATTTGCATCATAAAGATGACATGTTTTACTTTTGGAAGAAAGAGGGCTTCAAAGTTCAGCAGCAATTTTCCAATTTTTCACAACATTTTCAAAATCGGAATATTTTTTACACTCTCATGTTCTTGCAAACCCAGTTTACAAGGGAGAAAAAGCCCCCCAAAATTTGTAACCCAATTTCTCTCGATTAAGGAAATACCTCATGTGTATGTGAAGTGTTCGGCGGGCGCAGTAGAGGGCTCAGAAGGGAAGGAGCGACAATGGGATTTTCTAGAGGTGAGTTTTTCTGTAATGGTTTTTGGGGGGCATGTCACATTTAGGAAGCCCCTATGGTGCCAGAATAGCAAAAAACAAACAAAAAAAAAAACACAAGGTATGTTATTTTGGAGACCACACCCCTCAAGGCACGTAACAAGGGGTACAGTGAGCCTTAACTCCTCACAGGTGTTTGAAGACTTTTTCGTTAGTCTGATGTGTAAATGAATTTATTATTTTTTTTTTAACACAAGTGCAGTCCACCCCCCCCCCAATTTACCATTTTTTTTACGACAGGGCTCCGAAGTGAGAGACCGCCATGCGCATTTGAGGACTAAATTAGGGATTGCATAGGGGTATTCTATGCCAGTGATTCCCAAACAGGGTGCCTCCACCTGCTAAACTCCCATCATGCCTGGACAGTCAGTGGCTGTCTGGAAATGCTGGGAGTTGTTGTTTTGCAACAGCTGGAGGCTCTGTTTTGGAAACACTGCCGTAAGATACGTTTTCGTTTTTATTGGGGGGAGGGACAGTGTAAAGGGGTGTGTATGTAGTGTTTTACCCTTTATTTTGTGTTGGCGTAGTGTAGTGTTTTTAGGGTACATTCGCACTGGCGGAGGTTTACGTGGAGTTTCCGGCTAGGAGTTTGAGCTGCGGCGGAAAATTTGAGCTGCGGCGGAAACTCACTGTAAACCCGCCCGTGTGAATGGGGGGGGCAAACCTCCAGCTGTTGCAAAACTACAACTCCCAGCATGCACTGACAGACCGTACATGCTGGGAGTTGTACTTTTGCAACACCTGGAGGCAAGCTGTTGGAAAACCTTCAGTTAGGGTCTGTTACCTAATTCAGTATTTTCCAATAAGTGTGTCTCCAGCTGTTGCAAAACTACAACTCCCACATGTACTGTACGCCGAAGGGTATGCTGGGAGATGTACTTATGCAACAGCTGGAGGTACGCAACTACAACTCCCAGCATGCCGAGACAGCTGTTTGGGCAAGCTGGGAGTTGTAGTTTTGCAAGATCTCAAGGGCCACAGTTTAGAAACCACCGCACAATCATCTCCAAAGTGTAGCCCTCCAGCTGTTACAAAACTACAAATCCCAGAATGCCCAAACAGCTGTCTGGGCACAGGGGTGTGGAAATCCTATCGCCCGACTCCCGGGACAAGTAGTTTTGGGTGCCGGGCAGGTGAATTGTTTATAGATTTAGCCCTGTTTCGGGCTAGCAGGGACAGACAGACTTCCCCCTTATTTTTCTTTAATGTCGGTGTGAGGCACAGGAGCCGATGGAAGTCTCCACCTCACACCAGCACTCAGTGTATGGAGGGGGGCGGTGGCCTCCAGCTGACCGCAGAGTCCCCTTATCTCCCCTCCCGGAGGATGGAGGACGCAGCTCAGAAGACACAGCAGGGTGAGAGAAAGGACGTAGACAGCTCCGTGCACAGCTCCATCCCCCGCGCACAGCTCTATCCCTCCCCCTGCTCTGTCTCCACAGGACCTAATCCACCACGGGGAGGTTGCTAGTTTGCACGGGGAAAACACAGAGCAGGGGGTGGTGAGGGGGAGGACGGAAATCTCATCTCACACCGGCGGTGACTGCAGCTCTGATGTCCACTCGTGGCCGGCTCAGGTGAGGAGGCCGAGAATGCAGACGGGGGCAGGAAGGGTGGTTGTATATGTATGGTGTGAGTGTATGTGTGATGTGTGTATGTAATGTATGCTGGGGGGGCAGCGGTGGGTGTATGTATGATGTGTGTATATGTATGGTGTATATCTGTTTCCCAACCAGGGTGCCTCCAGCTGTTGCAAAACTACAACTCCCAGCATGCCCAGGGCATGCTGGGAGTTGTAGTTTTGCAACATCTGGAGGCTCCCTGGTTGGGAAACACTGGTGTATATGTATGGTGTGAGTGTATGTGTGATGTGTGTATGATGTCTGTCTGTGTGATGTGTATGTAATGTCTGTCTGTGATGTGTATGTAATGTATGTGTGTATGATGTGTATGTAATGTATGTCTCTCTGTGTGTGATGTGTATGTAATGTCTGTCTGTGATGTGTATGTAATGTATGTGTGTATGATGTGTATGTAATGTATGTCTCTCTGTGTGTGATGTGTATGTAATGTATGATGTGTGTATGTATGTGATTGGGCAGTGGCGGGTGTATGTATGTGTGCATATGTATGGTGTATATGTATGGTGTGAGTGTATGTATGATGTCTGTGTGATGTGTATGTAATGTGTGATGTGTGTATGATGTCTCTCTGTGCGTGATGTGTATATAATGTATGATGTGTGATGTGTATGTAATGTATGATGTGTGTATGTCTGTGTGTGTGTATGTAATGTATGATGTGTGGGGGGCAGCGGTGGGTGTATGTATGATGTATGCATATGTATGGTGTGAGTGTGTGTGTATGTAATGTATGATGCGGGGGGGGGGGTGTATGATATGGGGACAGTGGCTGATTCATGTATGATATGTGTATGCATGAATGTTTTGTATAGGAGCGGACTGTCACGTCGGGCATTAGGGCAGTTGTGATATCTAATTTTATTTATTTTTAGTGGCACCCGCAATAATTTGCACCCCCAGAATCCCGCCCCCTTCATACTCGCCCGCCGACCAAGAGCCCCGCGGATGCACGCAAACACGCCCGAACCAAAACTACAACTCCCAGCATGTTACACCATATCCTAAACTGTAGAACTATAAAGTGTAACATGCTGGGAGTTGTAGTTTTGGTTCGGGTCAGCTGCAGAGCCATAGGCTGCATCAGGGCATGCTGGGTGTTGTAGTTACTAACTGCAATTCCCAGTATTCCTTAAAACATCCAATGGCTATGCAGCTGACACAAATCAAAACTACAACTCCCAGCATGTTACACAATAACCTTAACTGTAATACTATACAGTGCAACATGCTGCAACACCCACACAACCATAGACTGTATCAGGGCATGCTGGGAGTTGTAGTTATCTAGTAACTAAATTCAACTTCCAGCATTTTCTGACATAAAATGCAGCACACAAACTGGAGAAGCAGAACCCCCCCCCCCCCAGTAACACATAAGTCCCTATTGAGACTGAAAAATAGTGATTAAGATATTTTAAAAAGTGTGTATATATGTGAATAAGCCCCTTTCCTAATAAAAGTTTCCAATTTTCTTTAAATAAAAATAATGTACAAAAATAAACATAAGTGGTGTTTCTGCATGTGGAAATGTCCAGACTATTAAAATATGATGTTAATTAAACCGTACGGTGAACGGTGGAAATGTAAAAAAAAAGAGTCCAGAATTGCTCATTTTTGGTCACTTCATATGAGAAATTTTTTATAAGGTGATCAAAAAGTTATATCTAGACTTTTCTGGGCTTCCCTCGGGTGTAAGAGGAGCTACAGCTCTCCGGCCGCTAATACCCTGGCATGCTGGGATCACCTATTAACCCATTAGATCATCGCTGTCAGCAGTGTCTAAAGGAATCTTATATCCATCCCTGGTGGTCTAGTGGGGGGGGGGGGGGGATCAGACTATTTTGGTTGAAATTATTTTATCTACCAGGACAAGTGGATTTTCTTGAGGGACAAGTAGCTTGTGTTCCGCTTTAGTCCCTTGGACAAGTAGTTTTTTTTTTTTTTATTTTTTTTTTTTTTATTTCCACACCCCTGGGGCATGCTGGGAGTTGTAGTTTTGCAACATCTGGAGGCCTACAGTTTGGAGATGATTGTGCGGTGGTTTCTAAACTGTGGCCCTCCAGATGTTGCTAGGAAACTCGCAGACTTCCGTAGGATCCAGGGAGCTGCATAGTCGCCCACTGCATTGGCACGAGATGCCTGCTGAATGATTTCAGCAGGCATCCCGTTCTGATCACCGCCCGACAAGCTGCGGTGATCGGAAATGCGGAGAACCTACAGGTACGCCCTCCGTCCTTAAGTGACGGGACGCGAGGCTGTATCCATACGCCCTCTGTCCCCAACAAGTTAAAAAAATCTAAATCCTTCCAATAATTATCAGCTGCTGAAGTTGAGATTTTCTTTTCTTTCTGGCAACAGTGCTCTCTGCTGACATCACTACTTTTCTCGGGAACTGCACAGAGTAGAAGAGGTTTGCTTTGGGGATTTGCTTCTACCCCTAGGACTGTATCCACCTTTTCCAGCCCACTGGAGCACCTGAAAGCTGAACTAATTTATGCAGGCTAAAGTCATCAACTGCCGAGCCGAGTAGTTTGTGACTAATCGAATCACTGTATCGCTTATCTCTAACAGGTGTCATCAGAGAGCACTTAGACAGAAAAGAACAACTCAACTTCAGCAGCCCTTAAGTACTTAAAGGATTGAGATTTTGTAATAATGTCATTTACAAATCTGTTTGCCTTTCTGGAGCCAGTTGATTTTTATATTTATATAATATTAAAAAAAAAATACTTGTCCAAGGGACTAAAGCAGAACATAATCTACTTGTCCCTCAAGAAAATCCACTTGTCCTGGTAGATAAAATAATTTCCACCAAAATAGTCTGATTCCCCCCCCCCCCCCCCCCCCACTAGACCACCAGGGATGGATATAAGATCCCTTTAGACACTGCTGTAAACTTAGACAGCGGAGATCTAATGGTTTAATAGCGGCCACGGTGATCGCAGCATGTCAGGATATTATCGGCGGGAGAGCTGTAGCTCCTTTTAAGCCCGAGACAAGCCCAGAAAAGTCTAGATATAACTTTTTGATCACATTATAAAAAATTTCTAATATGAAGTGACCAAAAATGAACAATTCTGGACTCTTTTTTTACATTTACACCATTCACCGTACGGTTTAATTAACATTATATTTTAATAGTCTGTACATTTCCACATGCAGCGATACCACTTATGTTTATTTTTGTACATTATTTTTATTTAAAGAAAATTGGAAACTTTTATTAGGAAAGGGGCTTATTCACATATATACACACTTTTTAAAATATCTTAATCACTATTTTTCAGTCTTCATAGGGAATCCAGTCTCCAGTTTGTGGTGCATTTTGTATCAGAAAATGCTGGAAGTTGAATTTAGTTACTAGATAACTACAACACCCAGCATGCCCTGATACAGTCTTTGGTTGTGTGGGTGTTGCAGCATGTTGCACTGTATAGTAGTACAGTTAAGGTTATTGTGTAACATGCTGGGAGTTATAGTTTTGGTTTGTGTCAGCTGCAGAGCCATAAGATGTGTCAAGGAATACAAGGGAATTGCAGTTAGTAACTACAACACCCAGCATGCCCTGATGCAGCCTATGGCTCTGCAGCTGACCCGAACCAAAACTACAACTCCCAGCATGTTACACTTTATAGTTCTACAGTTTAGGTTACCGTGCAACATGCTGGAAGTTGTAGTTTTGGTTTGGGCGTGTTTGCGTGCATCCGTGGGGCTCTTGGTCGGCGGGCGAGTATGAAGGGGCGGGATTCTAGGGGTGTAATTTATAGGGATCGACCAATTATAGGTTTGGGCGATATTATCGGCCGATAATCTCAATTTTGGGCATTATCGGTATCGGCAATTACCTTGCTGATAATGCTGCTGAATGCCTGTCCTCTCTTCTGCACTGAGGAGCACATACGAGCAACATTTGACAAAAAAGAGAATTATTTAGGCTGTCGGATTAGTGTTAGGGTATGTTCACTCAAGGTAAAATGTGCGGAATATCTGCCCAAAAACTAGTCAGGACATTCCACACGTTTGTCCGATCCGGCAGGCGACCGCTCAGAAATGTGCAATCTGATACATGGCAATGCATTGGCGATCGAAATATACAGAAAGAATAGACATGTCTGCTGAAGCCGTAGGTCTGGGCCAAATTCCACCGTGTGAACATACCCTTACGCTGTGGATCTGTGTACCCTGCAACCTTCTTTCAAGTGTTTAATCTGAACTTTGGGACACCTATTTTGGCCGTGAGGACTTTTGAGACCATCTTTACCTTTTTTTTAGCGTTTTCATTTTTTCCATCCACAGAGCCATATAAGGACTTGTTTTATGCATGACCAATTGTACTTTGTACAAGGGGAATTAGGATAACAAAAACAATTATGGGCGTTTCATTTTTACACAGAGCACTTTACGGTAAACGTGGCATGTTCTCTTTATTCTGTAGACGCAGCATCCCGGTAAACAATGGGGGGACTTTATCAATGCTTGACACAAGAAAACTGTAAAAAAAAAAATTGCAATAACTTGCAATAATTTTTAGCCAAAACCTACACACAAACAATACATTCCCCCAAATATCTTCTGCAATTCTCTGCTTGGTACCCAAGGACTCCTTTGTATTCATATGCCAGTAAATGTATTCTGTTATAAAAGATTCAAAGAAGCAGGAAAATAATCGGCAACTCACTGCAACCAGCTGAATAAATCTTTTATTTCATACTCACAAATATGTTACATGGGAAGAGGGTAGAGGGGGGACACAGGATGGCGACCAAGCTCCGTTTCGCCATGGCCGGAAGAAGCACGATCACCGTGCGAAACGGAGCTTGATCGCCATCCTGTGTCCCCCCTCTACCCTCTTCCCATGTAACATATTTGTGAGTTTGAAATAAAAGATTTATTCAGCTGGTTGCAGTGATTTGCAGTTTATTTTCCTGCTTCTTTGAAACGTTTTCATGTACTATTATCAGAGCACCACCTCCAGCATTCCTAGTCCAAGTCTGCCATTTCATCATTGTTCTACACTCAAATAGCGAAGTAGTGCCGTGCTGGCTATCTACGAACTGTGTCACAAAAGATTGCCTGGTCCTGCAGTAATAATTTGTTTCTCCTTGCTTAGCCTCAAGAAAAAAGATGCAGATCTGTTTCAAGCTCAACAGCGTAATAAAGACCTGGAGGCCTTGCATTTCAGAAGTGAGGCAGAACTTAGTGCAACCCTTGAAGAGAAACGGAACTTGGAAGCTGATTTGGCTGATCTGCGTGCCCAGCTTGCAAAGGTACAGTACTATTGTAACAATTTGTGTGCATTGTACAGTAACCCCCCGACCTACGATGGCCCCGACATATGATAAAATCGACATACGATGGCCTCTCAGAGGCCATCACATGTCGATGTCAGCATCGACATACGGTGCTTTTATATGTCGGGGCCATCGCATTAACTGCTATCCGACAGCGCAAAATGCTTAAGCTGCTGTCGGATAGCAGTTTAAGCATCCCTGGCAGGTTCGCTTACCTATTCCCGCTGCTCCGGGTCCACTTCGCGATCCTCCGGTGTCTTGCGCATCTTCTCCAGGGTCCGGGCCTTGCTTTCCGACGTCGTTATTACGTCACTACGCACGCCGCGTCGGCGCAGCAGCGTAATAACGTCACCAGAAATCGAGGCCCGGACCCTGCAGAAGATGCGCAAGACACCGGAGGATCGCGAAGAAGACACCGGAGCAGCGGGACAGCATCGGGAGCTCCTGGGACAGGATCGGGAGTGGTGAGGACCTGGTGCGGCGCGGCGGGGACAGGTAAGTATAACTTCCTATACTTTACATTGCACGGATCCCTCAACATACGATGGATTCGACAAACGATGGGTCGTTTGGAACGAATTACCATCGTATGTTGAGGGACCACTGTATAAAATGACTGTATAAACTCTTTATGTAAAAAAGGTGCAAATTTTTCTGAATCACTACAGTCTAACATTCCAGTAGTGTGATGGTGGCTTAGTATTCTAATTTCATATTATTCTTTATTTAAAAAAAAAAAAATCCTTAGGTTCTGGTTGCACTTTTTTTTTTTTTTTTTTTTTTTTGTTCTTCCTTAGGCCCCTTTCACACTACAGGTATCATCCTGTAAAAACATCACTCATTACTCCCGTCAAATAGTCCTAAAAACGTCAGTCCAAAAATTCCATTCATGCATCAGGTATGTCCATTTTTACTAATCTGTTATTTTTGCCACCCAAAAGACACTGCATGCACAAACTTTTGTTCCTGCAAAAATAAAGTTGAAATAACGTCCTTTAAAATGTAACATTGAGAACTATAGGGAAACGGATGTTCACAAAAAACATCAGTTATTGTGCACGTTTTTTATGATCCATTTTTTGTACTGAGCATGCTCCATACAGAATTACAACCAGGAAGTCACATGGAAATAAAATAACGGACTATAACGGTTGGCACATGACCAATTTTAACAGACATTCTGTCAAAATAACAGAAATCAGTTATCATCCGTTGTATTCAGATATTTCATCCATTTTTTTTCATGACCTGTTACTGCTGAATAACTGATGACAGAATGCAGGAACATACCGGTAGTGTGAAAGGGGCCTTATTTGTAAGACGGCCAATGACCAATAATTTGGTTCTTATTGGCATAAATGGTAAAGTAAGGCACCAACAAAAAAGTATACAATCTTTATTGAAGAACCATCATTAAATAAAAATGAGATTAACCCCTGAAGAACATCAGGCGTACATGTACGCCCTAGTCCTGCTCACGTTATATAAAGCATGCTCAGAAGCGGAGCACACTTCATACCTAGTGGATCCCGGTTGCTGTTGGCAGCAAAAACCCACAACTAATTAACCCTTTAGATGCTGCGGTCCCTGTTGGGAATGAGCTCGAATATTTTAGAAAGCCATAGTAGCTTGGAGCAGTGGAGTGCACACAGTTGTTCAGTGTATGCAATCTAAAGACTAAAAAGAAAGTGTTGTGTGCTTTCATATATTTTATTTTTAAGCCTTAAAGACCAACTCCATTTTGGCCTTAAAGAGGTACTCCGCCCTTAGACATCTTATCCCCTATCCAAAGGATAGGGGATAAGATGTCAGATCGCCGTGGTCCCGCTTCTGGGACCCCTGGGATTGCCGCTGCGGCACCCCACTGTTATTACTGCACAGAGTGAGTTTGCTCTGCACGTAATGACAGGCAGTACAGGGGCCGGCCGGCTCCGCCCCTCGTGATGTCACAGCCCGCCACCTCAATACGAGTCTATGGGAGGGGGCATGGCGGTCGTAACGCCCCTGCCATAGACTTGTATTAAGGGTGATCTGTAGTTTTATCAGAGCCATTTTTGTTTTGATGGGTCTTTTTGATTGCTTTTTATTTTTTTTATTTTTTTTTCTGATTGATTTAAAAAATTGCCGCGTGGGATCATAAACATTATATTTAAATAGTTTTGAGACTTACCCCTGGACTGCCGCTGCCTCAAATAAGCAGTGTATGACCCTGGTGCCGTAACCCCTTAAGGACTCAGGATATTTCTGTTTTTGCGTTTAAATTGTTTCCTCATCACCTTCTAAAAATCATATCTTTCAATTTTGCACCTAAAACTCCATGTGATGGCTTATTTTTTGCGCCACCAATTCTACTTTGCAGTGACATTAGTCATTTTACAAAAAATCCACGGCGAAACGGAATAAAAATTCACTGTGCCACAAAATTGAAGAAAAAATGCAATTTTGGAAAGTTTTGGGGCTTCCGTTTCTACGCAGTGCATTTTTTGGTAAAAATGACACCTTCTCTTCTGTAGGTCCATACGATTAAAATGATACCCTACTTATATAGGTTTGATTTTTGTATTGCTTATGAAAAAAATCATAACTACATGCAGGAAAATTTATACGTTTAAAATTGTCATCTTCTGACCCCTATAACTTTTTTTATTTTATTTTCAGTGTTTGGGCCGGTATGAGGGCTCATTTTTTGCACCGTGATCCGAAGTTTTATCGGTACCATTTTTGTATTGATCGGACTTTTTAATCACTTTTTATTCATTTTTTCATGATATAAAAAGTGACCAAAAATACGCTATCTTGAATTTTTTTTGCGCGTACGCTATTGACCGTGCGGTTTAACAATATATTTTTATAGTTCGGACATTTCCGCACCCGGCGATACCACGTTTTTATTTTTATTTACAGTTTCTTTGATACCGATCTCATACACAGATCAGGCCCATGCATTAACATGGAGATTATCGGCGGTTGACTGCTCAAGCACTGATCACGGGCTTGGAGAAATAAATTGCAGATCAGATGCGACGGAGGCAGGTAAGGCACCCTCCGCTTGCTTTCTAGCTCATCGGGACATCGCTATTTCACCACGATGGTCCCGATAAGCCTGACTGAGCTGCTGGGAAGCTTTCACTTACATTTTAGACGCAGCGATCAACATTGAACGCCACGTCTAAAGGGTTAATAGAGTGCGGCACAACGATTGGTGCCCGGCTTTCATTAGCCACTGGGACCGACCTGCTATGAAGCAGCGTGACCCCGCATTTTTTCATACCAGGACCGTGCGCAGGGCGCAAGGCATGCCCTGCGTCCTTTATGTGATTAACAAGTGTGTGTGTGTGTGTGTGTGTGTGTATAAAAATAAATAAAATATTTCTCTATTTATTTATCGGCTCCATTGGGGGACACAGACCTTGGGTGTATGTTGTTTTTGCTAGGAGACTTGACACTAAGGAAACCAAAAAGTTGGCTCATCCCAGCAGGATATACCCACCGACAGAGCCTGAGGTAATCAGTTTTAGCTTAGTGTCGCAGGAGATGGACTCTAGTCTGGGTTCTCCCCAGACTTGGTCTAACATTTTATTTTTATATAATAGGGATGTTTAGTTTTTCTTATTCCCCTTTATTTTTCTCTTTTCAGGTGGGGACTCATGAACATAACGTTCACGGTTTCCCCATTTGCGATTGAGGGGGCACAAGCATCGTGGATGTACTGTTAACCCCTTCTCTCCAACTGTCAGCGCTTGAGGTTGTACCTTATGGGTCCGGGTCCCCCACTTTTCCCTGCTCGTCTCGCTTTTCAAGCCCGGCATGACGCAGGTGACGAATAAGCTGGTTGAAGACTTCATGGCTGAAGACTTCATGAGGGAAGTTCTTCAGATTGAGGTGAGTATTCTCCCTCCCTTTTTTCCCTTCAGGTGCGGGGGCTTGCAACTGCTGGAGACCTCCTGTTTTGGTCCCACTCCTTTTTTATTCTATCTAGTGGGAATACCTATTGGGCAAGGGTTCCCTAACTTTTATTGGGGGCACTTGGGAATGCAGGGGCCAATGGAGTCAGTGGTGTAGGACTGTGTATGGATTTCTATCACAGTTATCAGCAGCCGCGGCTGCCTTTTTTACTTTAGTTTCTTCTGTGCTCTGGCCGCGTCCTATGCGACGCAGCCGGGGCGCAGTTTACTTTCACTTTCGCAGCGACCGCTGCGCCAACATTCTCGCTCGCTCCCATTCCCCTTCACTCACATAAGCTTCAGGTACGGGAGCGGGTGCCATTATTTACCGGCCTCCTTCTTCTCAGCAGAGTTTGCGCCCCTTGGAAGAGCGCGAATCTCTCTGGCCAATGGGGACTGAGCAGGGATCGGTCAGCCAATCAGAGGCGCCTCAGTCTAGTCCGGCCCCTCTTTTTTGATTGGTCCGGCCGTCCCTGCTAGTGTTCTCTCTCTTCTCATTCCCTTCCTCACAGCAACTGCCTGAGGGGACACGGACGCTGGTGATGCTGTTTCATTTTGTTTTATTCATGTCCGAGCCCAGAACTGTTCCTCCCTCTAAACAGGTACCTGGGGCCCTGGTCACCTACTACACTTGTAAGGGCTGTAACTCCAAAATGCCTGGGTCTGCTGTACCCACTTGTTCCGCCTGCACCACTGCACCTCCTGACCCCCCTGGTATTTCTATTCAGGATGCTCCCCCAGACCCAGTGGGTTCTGCTGCCCCTCCAATATGGGTGTCTTCCCTCTCTGCCTATTTCTTACTTGGCGCAAGTCTCCCGCTCCATGGTGACTGCCTTAGAGAGGTCTTCCTTACACCGTTCCCCTAGAGAGCCTTGCTCTCCCTCGCCCTTTTTTAAACGCTCTCACAAGCGTAATAGGGGTCATTCCGCTGACTCCTTTCCGGAGTCTGGGTACAGGCGTAGGCGTTCCTCTCATGGGCACAGTCCCTCTGCTACGTCTCCAAGCAAGTGTCTTTCTTCTAGAAGATGCTCCCCGAGTCACCGTTCTGAATCTCCAGAACGCCGCGCCAGGTCAGGGTCTCCCTCCTCTAAGGCTGCCTCCACCCGTTCCCACTCCCCTGGTGAACTAGTTGATGAGGCTGCTTCTGTTTCTGACTCAGAAGACCACACAGACATGACCGATACAGTGGACTCATTTACTTCGGCCATGAGACACTTTTCGCTTAGAGGACCCAGGAACTTCAGACGCTGTCCCAGAAGTTTCCTTTCCAAAACGTTCAGCTCCCATGCTGAATTTGAAGCCTTGCTAGAGTCTGCCTGGAGGCACCCTGACAAGAGGTTTCAAGAAATAAAGAAGGTTCAAGCGCGTTATCCCTTTGCTAAGGACCTTATGACCCATTGGACCCACCAGTCTCCCGTCTTTCTAAGACCATTACCTTACCTCTGTCCGATGCTGCATCCTTTAAGGATCCAGCGGACAAAAAGGTGGAAACCTTGGCTAAGTTTGCCTTTGAGGCTACGGGTTCATCTCTTCTCCCTACCTTTGCCTCTGCCTGGGCCTCTTCCAGGGCCCTGGCGATTTGGTTTTCCCGACTCCTCCAGGGCATTTCTTCGGGGGCTTCCTCGGAAGAACTGGCCGATTTTAATTCTCCTGCTTTCTAAAGCGCGGGACTTTCTATGTTCTGCTTCCATGCAGTTTGCCCGCTGTGCTGCTTTTGCCATGGGTAACCTTGTGGCTCTCCGTAGATCCACGTGGCTTAAAGCCTCGGATGCGGACGCAGCTTCTAAAAGGTCTCTCACTGAGCTTCCTTTTACTGGCTCTCGGCCTTTTGGTAATCGCCTAGATGAGATAATCTCGGAAACCACGGGAGGGAAGAGTTCCTTATTACCTCAAAATAAGGCCCGTACTACTACCTCCCACCATAATTCTACCTTTTTTCGGTCCTTTCGGACCTTCGGGGGCACGAAGGGGACTAGGCAGGCGCCTTCTCGGGACAAGAAGGCTCCCTTCTTCCAGGCTCGCCCATCCTGGAAATCTGATAACCGTTCGGGCCGCTCTGCGCCCAAGGCGGGTACCTGCAAACCCACCTCTGCCTGAAGGGACGCCCCCACCCACGGATTTTTCTCGGGTGGGAGGTAGTTTGTTACTCTTCTGGGATGTCTGGACCACACAGGTGCAGGACTCCCGGGTCAGAGATGTGGTGTCCAACGGTTACCGGATCTAGTTTGCCTCTCTTCCAAAGGATCGTTTTTTCCTTTCCCGAGCTCCACAGTCTCCCTCTTTGGCAAAGGCCTTTCGGGGTGCACTGCAGTCCCTCCTCATTCAGGGGGTCATTGTCCCGGTTCCTCCCAGGGAACGCTTTCGAGGTTTTTATTCCAACCTCTTTGTAGTTCCCAAGAAAGGGGGTTCCATACGCCCAATCTTGGATCTAAAGCTTCTCAACAGGCATCTCCTCCTGCGCCACTTCCGTATGGAGTCTCTCCGTTCGGCTGTGGCGACCATGGATCAGGGGGAGTTTCTTTCCTTGGTGGACATCAGGGACGCCTACCTCAATGTTCCGATTTTTCCGGGAACACCAGCGGTTCCTCCGATTTGCTGTCCCGGAGGGACATTTCCAGTTTGTGGCTCTCCCCTTCGGCCTGGCCACAGCTCCGAGGGTATTCACAAAGGTCCTTGCACCGGTGATCGGCCTACTTCGGACAAGGGGGTCTCAGTGATCCCTTACTTGGACGACCTTCTGATCAAGGCTCCGTCCAGAGACCAGAATCTAGAGAGCCTCACCCTTCAGGCTTTCTCGCTTCGGTTGGTTGGTCAGTCGGGACAAGTCCAACCTATCCCCCACTCAGTCCCTGGTTTTTCTAGGACTTCGGTTCGACACCCAGTCCGCCCGGGTTCACCTCCCATCGGACAAGCGATTGACCCTTCTGTCAGGGGTTTGTATACTCAGGAACCCTTCCCCAGTGTCCATCCGATTTTGCATGGAAGTCCTGGGTCGGATGGTGGCGGCCATGGAAGGCCGTTCCCTTCGCTCAGTTTCATTTCCGTCCCCTTCAACTTGCGATTCTATCCCGGTGGGACAGGTCTCCATTGTCCCTCGATCGCAAGATCGTACTTCCTCGGGCATCTCGCCGCTCCCTTCTGTGGTGGCTCCACTCCCCCTTGCTCCTTCTAGGACGCTCCTTCCTGCCCCTCCATTGACTGGTAGTCACGACGGATGCCAGCCTTTCGGGTTGGGGGGTGTCTTCCGAGACCGGACAGTCCAGGGCCTTTGGTCTCCCAGGGAGACGCTCTGCTCTATCAACATCCTGGAACTGAGAGCAATCTATCTTTGTCTGTTACATTGGGAGAACCTTCTCCAGGGCTGCCCAGTTTGTGTCCAGTCGGACAACGCCACTGCGGTGGCATACATCAATCGCCAGGGCGGCACCCGCAGCTCGACGGCGATGGCTGAAGTTTCCAAGATCCTTCTCTGGGCGGAGCTCAGGGTTCCGGCCATCTCGGCTATCCACATTCCAGGCGTAAACAATTGAGAAGCGGACTTCCTAAGCCGGTCCTCTCCTTATCCCGGAGAGTGGTCCCTTCATCCGGAGGTGTTTGCAGAGATCTGCGGCCTCTGGGGAACTCCAGATGTGGACCTCTTTGCATCCCGCCACAACACGGAGGTTTCCCTTCTGTGTCAAAGTCATGGGACCCCCGTGCTCTAGCAGCGGACGCACTGGTAATTCCTTGGTCGGGGTTTTCCCTTCCTTATCTGTTACATAGTTACATAGTTAGTATGGTTGAAAAAAGACATACGTCCATCAAGTCCAACCAGGGAATTGAAGGGAAGGGTGTAAGGGGATAAGGGAAAGGGATGTAGTTTTATAATTCTGCATAAGCATTAATGTTATTTTGTTCCAGGAATGTATCTAACCCTGTTTTAAAGCTGTTAATTGTTCCTGCTGTGACCAGTTCCTGAGGTAGACCGTTCCATAAATTCACAGTCCTCACGGTAAAGAAGGCGTGTCGCCCCTTTAGACTAAACCTTTTCTTCTCCAGACGGAGGGAGTGCCCCCTCGTCCTTTGGGGGGGTTTAACCTGGAACAGTTTTTCTCCATATTTTTAGTATGGGCCATTTATATACTTGTATACGTTTATCATATCCCCCCTTAAACGTCTCTTCTCAAGACTAAACAATTGTAACTCCTTTAATCGCTCCTCATAGCTAAGATGTTCCATGCCCCATATTAGTTTAGTCACGCGTCTCTGCACCCTTTCCAACTCCGCAGTGTCCCTTTTATGAACAGGCGACCAAAACTGAACAGCATATTCCAGGTGAGGCCGTACCAATGCTTTATAAAGGGGGAGTATTATGTCCCTGTCCCTTGAGTCCATGCCTCTTTTGATACATGACAATATCCTGCCGGCTTTGGAAGCAGCAGCCTGACATTGCATGCTATTCTGTATTCTGTGATCTACAAATACACCCAGATCCTTCTCTACCAGTGACTCTGCCAGTTTAATCCCCCCTAAGACATACGACGCATGCAGGTTATTAGTACCCAGATGCATAACTTTACATTTATCCACATTGAACCTCATTTGCCAAGTGGATGCCCAGACACTTAGTCTATCCAAGTCATCTTGTAATTTATGCACATATTCTATAGACTGTACCGTGCTACAAAGCTTGGTGTCATCTGCAAAGATAGAAACAGAGCTGTTAAAACCATCCTCTATCATTGATAAATAAATTAAACAGCAGCGGGCCCAGTACTGAACCTTGGGGTACACCACTAATAACCGGGGACCAATCAGAGTACGAATCATTGACCACAACTCTCTGGGTACGATCCATGAGCCAGTGTTCAATCCAGTTACAAACTAAAGTTTCCAAGCCCAAGGACCTTAACTTACCTGTCAGACGTCTGTGAGGGACAGTATCAAATGCTTTGGCAAAATCCAGAAACACTATATCCACAGCCATTCCTCTGTCAAGGCTTCTACTCACCTCTTCATAAAAGCAAATTAGATTGGTTTGACAACTTCTATCCTTAGTAAACCCATGCTGGCTATCACTTATAATACTATTATCACCTATGTATTCCTGTATGTAATCCCTTATAAGTCCTTCAAACAATTTACCCACAATGCACTTTAGACTTACCGGTCTATAATTGCCTGGCGAAGACCTAGAGCCCTTCTTGAACATTGGTACCACATTCGCCTTGTGCCAGTCCCTTGGCACAATACCAGACACCAGAGAATCTCTAAATATCATGAACAAGGGTACAGATGTTCCCTCCTCTTCCTCTCCTTCCCAGGGTACTGAGGAAGCTCAGAGCGGAGAACATTCCTGCCATTCTCGTGGCTCCAGATTGGCCTCGGAGGGCGTGGTACGCCGACGTCATCTGGCTCCTGGACGACGTTCCGCTGCGCCTTCCACTTCGTCCAGACCTTCTCTCTCAGGGTCCCCTGTGCCACCCCAATTTACCGTCGCTGCATTTGACGGCGTGGCGGATGAGACCGCGGTACTAAGAGCCCGTGGCTTCTCAACACAAGGGATTCGCACCATGCTTAAGGCACGCAAGCCCTCTTCCGCAAGGATTTACCACCGCACCTGGCGGTCTTATTTTTGTTGGTGCGAATCCCAATCTTTCTCCAGTCGTGTTCTCCCTTCCTCGACTTCTTTCATTTTTGCAGTCAGGGCTGGATCAACAATTAGCTCCCAGCTCATTAAAGGGTCAAGTGTGTCTACCCTTTCCATTCTTTTCCAACGACCTCTGATTCTCATGTTCGGACTTTTCTTCAAGGAATGGCCCACGCGGCACCTCCTTACAGGTCTCCTACACCTCCTTGGGATCTGAATTTGGTCCTTGGCGCTCTACAGGGCGCTCCCTTCGAACCCCTCAGGGAGGTTTCCCTTCGTCTCCTTTCCTGGAAGGTGGCGTTCCTTGTGGCAATTACCTCCATCAGATGGGTTTCGGAATTGGCCGCTCTTTTTTGCCGCTCTCCCTTTCTAATTGTCCATCTGGACAAAGTTGTTTTTCGGCCGGTTCCCTCTTTCTTGCCTAAGGTGGTTTCTGCTTTCCACCTTAATGAGGATATCGTACTCCTGTCCTTTTGTCCATCTCATCCCGGGGAGCGTTTGCTTTATAAACTTAATGTGGTACGGGCGGTGCGTACCTACCTCTGTTACATATTCTTTTCATCAGTGTAATTCCTTTTTTCTTCTTATTGACTGCCACCGTAGGGGTCTACCTGCCTCTAAGGCGACCATTTCGCGGTGGATTAGGTCTGCCATTTTGGAAGCTTACCGTTGTAGGTGGAAGACCCCTCCTTTCATGGTTTCAGCTCACTCCATGCGTTCTGTTGGAGCTTCCTGGGCTCTTCATAAGAGCCTCAGCCTCTCAAGTCTGCAAGGCGACTACCTGGTCGTCGTTGCACACTTTTACTAAATTCTACCAGGTTCATACCTTTGCATCCGCGGAAGCTAGTCTGGGCCGTAAGGTGTTGCAGGCGGCGGTGGCCCAGCCTGCCCCTTGATTGATTTCTGTACCGTAAAATCCTTTTCTCAGAGGATCCATTGGGGGACACAGCTCCCACCCTTTCTTTGGTGTTCTGGTTTTGGTTACCTGTCCGAGGGTGTATTCAGTTAATGTTTTTTGTTCTCGTTACCTCGGACTGGTCTTGGTTTTTTGCCTCTCGGTCCTCTCCTACTGCTTCGGGACTAAACTGATTACCTCAGACTCTGTAGGCGGGTATTTCCTGCTGGGAGGAGCCGACTTTTTTGTTTCCTTAGTATCAAGTATCCTAGCAACAACAGCATACACCCAAGGTCTGTGTCCCCCAATGGATCCTCTGAGAAAAGGATTTTACGGTAAGACAAAAATCCCTCTTTAATCATTGCATATTTTTGGTGATGAAAAAGTCCCATAAAAAAAATATAGTTTTAACACAAAGTTTTGCAACAGGTTCCCCCTGATCAGCTCTACTGAGCTACTGTCACTTGATTTTTTGCCATTTTGGATGCCACAATCAACAGCCTGATCAGTGATGTCCGGTATTAGCTATGCGTCCCAGCTGCTGAGAGCCGCAACTAAAGGAGTATAAAGCAAGTTTTGCGCCTGAGCTCTTTTCATGGACCTGCCAAAAGGCTGCACCATATATATGCTACGTTCACACGGCTGTTGACTTCAGTCACGCTTTTCTCCCATCACTGCTTCCTTAACCCCTTAAGGACCGGAGGTTTTTCCGTTTTTGCATTTTCGTTTTTTGCTCCTTGCCTTTAAAAAATCATAACTCTTTCAAATTTACACCTAAAAATCCATATGATGGCTTATTTTTTGCGCCACCAATTCTACTTTGTAATGACGTCAGTCATTTTGCCCAAAAATCTATGGTGAAGCGGGAAAAATCATTGTGCGACAAAATTGAAAAAAAAAACGCTGTTTTGTAACTTTTGGGGGCTTCCGTTTCTACGTAGTACATTTTTCGGTAAAAATTACACCTGATATGTATTCTGTAGGTCCATACGATTAAAATGATACCCTACTTATATAGGTTTGATTTTGTCGGACTTCTGGAAAAAATCATAACTACATGCAGGAAAATTAATACGTTTAAAATTGTCATCTTCTGACCCCTATAACTTTTTTATTTTTCCGTGTATGGGGCGGTATGAGCGCTCATTTTTTGCGCCGTGATCTGAAGTTTTTAACGGTACCATTTATGCATTGATAGGACTTATTGATCACTTTTTATTCATTTTTAAATGATATAAAAAGTGACCAAAAATGCACTATTTTGGACTTTGGAATTTTTTTGCGTGCATGCCATTGACCGAGCGGTTTAATTAACGATATATTTTTATAATTCGGACATTTCCGCACGCGGTGATACCACATATGTTTATTTTTATTTTTATTTACACTGTGTGTTTTTTTTTTATTGGAAAAGGGGGGTGATTCAAACTTTTAATAGGGGAGGAGTTAAATGATCTTTATTCACTTTTTTTTTCCACTTTTTTTTTGCAGTGTTATAGGTCCCATAGGGACCTATAACACTGCACACACTGATCTTCTATGTTGATCACTGGTTTCTCATAAGAAACCAGTGATCAACGATTCTGCCGGATGACTGCTCATGCCTGGATCTCAGGCACTGAGCAGTCATTTGGCGATCGGACAGCGAGGAGGCAGGAAGGGGCCCTCCCGCTGTCCTGTCAGCTGTTCGGGATGCCGCGATTAGCCGCGACTATCCCGAACAGCCCGACTGAGCTAGCCGGGAACTTTCACTTTCACTAAAGGGTTAATAGCGCGCGGCGCCGCGATCGGCGCTGCGCGCTATTAGAGGCGGGTCCCGGCTTCACTATGACGCCGGGCCCGCCGTGATATGACGCGGGGTTACTGTGTAACCCCGCGTTATATCAGAAGAGCAGGACCAAGGACGTACCGGTACGTCCTTGGTCCTTAAGGGGTTAACAGACCATACTACTAACGTATGCAAAAGGATGCCATTCTGTGGCAACCTTTTGCATCAATTT
Organism: Hyla sarda; assembly: GCF_029499605.1. Lineage (NCBI taxonomy): Eukaryota > Metazoa > Chordata > Amphibia > Anura > Hylidae > Hyla > Hyla sarda. Next base: position 245,595,351 of record NC_079189.1, on the reverse strand, counting down.
TTCATCCGTTAGTATGAAAAGTCAGCCACCTACAGACTCCTGCAGGCGGGACGACTACTACTACTACTACTACTACCACCATCATGGAACAGACTTGTTTTAATGATGGGAGTAGTAGTTCCTGGCTGGGGAGACTACATTAGTGCTTGTACTACTACCCCCATCATGGAACAGTCTGTTCCATGTTGGGGGTAGTAGTACAGGGGCTGAGGGATTGAGTGCACTTATAATGTTCCCCCTGCAGCGCATTTATAATGTGCCCCCCGCAGCGCATTTACAATTATATGCCACCGCAGCAGCGCTATGTGTCAAAAGTATTCTATCAGCAGCGCATCGGGCCAGATAATGCTATATGTCTGCCCCTTCCCCCACAGCACATCTATATACATATGCCCCCGCAACGCTGTGTGAAAAGTAATCTTATCAGCAGCACATCTGCTGTCCGGCTGCTGGCCCCATGCGCTGCTGATAGAATGCTTTTCACATAGCGCTGCGGTGGTATATCATGAAAAATGCACAAATCTTCATTTTCAAAACCCAGCTGGGAGCCCTGAATGGCTCCTCGGTACCGGCCTTTCAGGACTCCCGTAAAAACGAAAACAAAAAACTCTTTACATCGCAGGGGAGTGGAGCATACTGCACGCTCTCATGCTTAATAACTTCTGTTCGCATCGGGTCTCAGAAGTGAGACCCGGTGCGATCAATCCCTCAGCCCCTGTACTACTACCCCCAAGATAAACAGACTCTGTTCCATGATGGGTGTAGTAGTACAAGCGCTAATGTAGTCTCCCCAGACTTCCAGAGCCGGAGGAACTACTACTACCATCATGGAAACAAGTCTGTTCCATGATGGGAGGAGTAGTAGTCCCTCAGCACTGCAGGAGTCTGCTGATGTCCCCATTTCTGAGCATGCTCGAAAGTAATATGTTCAAAAACTGATATTATAAACCGGGTGCAAATGGATGCCCTTAAAGGGTCATCCGTCTGCCATAGACTTTAAAGTTAAATTTATAATATCTGTTTCTATTGTTGTTTTTGACGGGAGACAAAATGCTGCATGCAACATCCCCCCAAAAAAATAAAAAGGAACAGGAAGCAAACGGGTGATAAAGGATAGTTAAAAAAAAAAAATCCCGTTGACATCAATGAGATTATTTCACAGCCGTTATCAATCCGTTTGATAGTTTTCCAAACGGGTTGCAAACAGGAGCAGACAACTGTGTGAACGAGCCCTAAGAGGTTAAAGGGGTTTAAAAAAAAAAAAAGGCCTACCTTCCACCACTCCCCCAGTGACTCTGGTATTGCTGTTTTAGTTGCAATTATCTTCCTGCTTCTGGGGCTCGACAAGGAACACTGCAGCCCTGCCAATCATTTGCCAAGGTGCAAGACTGCGAGACCCCAACCAATGGGGGAGTGGTAGGAGGAAAGTCCTGGTTTAATTTAGTTCAGTTCCAATTTTTTTTTATTTGTATAAACTCCGGCATTCTGGACTTTTTGATTGAAAAATATAAATTTTGGCAGAATAACCCCCTTTAAAAAAAAAAAAAACACTTTTTTTTTTTTCTCTCCCTCGGTCGCTCTTCATTGGGGGACACCTAAACTGATGGGTATATGCTCTTGCCACTATGAGGTGCTGAAAGTAGGAAAAAAAAGTGGAATGCTCCCTGGCAGGATATACCCGCCCACTGGAAGTGAGGTAATCAGTTTTAGCATGTGTCAGCAGGAGGCAAGACACATGTCTGGGAGCTCTCACAGACCTGGTCTTTTATTTTATTGTTTTCTAGTTAAGTACGTCTAGTAAGGTTATTTTTCCTTTATTTTTCTAGGTGGGGCAACAGGAGCATGGCGCTACCTGATCTCCCACGGTGCATAAGAGTGAGCCGTCAACCCCTTATCGCCACCGAAGGTTGTACCCTGGGTCCCGTTCCCCCACTGCCCCGGCCTACCTCGCGTTACGCCAGGTTGTCGCAGTGTGGCAGTAAGCTAGCTGAAGACCCCCGAGGCAAGTATAGCCAAGTACTAGGTAGGCATACTTTATTGCTTCCAAGGCAGTAGACAGCGGGAGCCCTTTATCCCGGCCCACTATCGTTCCCTACCTCGGAGCTGTGTGGCGGTTTAGTATGCGCATCTATTTCACGTTGCTATGAGCAGTCTCTGCTCCATGATAGTGTCCCTGCATAAGGGACATATGTTCTTGCAGCCAGCACTTTGCAGGGCGCCTTGTGCCCCATGCTTACTTCCATATTATTCAATAACCTTATACAATTTTTTTTTTAAGTCCTTTTTGGGTGCTGTCTAGCAACCTCTTGTGGCCACTGTTTTCTTCCATGCTAACTCTAGTGGCCTATAGCTATTACAGCTTTTTGGCGATCTTAGCCTAAGGACTGTATATGGGGTCCCCTTTATTTGCTTCTGTACAGGACCTGATATGACAAATTCAATTGAGTAGCTTGAGGTATGCATCTGGCATACCTATTTTCTGCTGGGTTGTCAGGGAGTGTCTGCGATCTGCCGTGGCTGGTCTTTCACTGGGATCTTACGATCCCTCGGAAGATTTTGGGGATTCCATCAGTGAGTGTTTTACTGTACCGCTGGGTGCCATACCATGTCTGCCCATGGCCGAATCCGGTCCCTTCTACACCCCCCCACCACCATGGATGACACTGGCCGAATGCCCTTCCAAGGGCATTGTCTTTCCTGGCGGACGCTAAAATAAATGCTTTTGCATTTTCTCCTAATGGCCACTGGTCACCCATCAAGGGAGTGTGCCTGTACTGTACGTGCAATTAGGGCTGGGCGGTATACCGGTTCATACCGAATACCGAAATTTTTGTGGCTGCACGATATGAATTTTTCCCATACCGCAATACCGGTTGGGCCCCTCCCCCTTGGGAATGAATGATCAGCCCAGCGCAGCGCTGCGCTGTCCCCATATTGGGGAACTAACCCTATGTGACCTGCCAGCGCTGTTCTGCTCCCCCCCCCCCAAATCATGTGACCCGCCAGCGCTGTTCTGCTCCCCCCCCCCAATCATGTTACCCGCCAGTGCTATTCTGCTCCCCCCACCCAAATCACGTGACCCGCCAGCGCTGTTCTGCTCCCCAGCCCGGCGGGATACTACTCGCATATGTCACCCGCAAGCACTGCCCTCCTCTTTGTTTGGGGCTGCCGGCGCTGGAACTCTATACTGTACGCCAATGGTCTCCAACCTGCGGACCTCCAGTTGTTGCTAAACAACTCCCAGCATGCCCGGACAGCCAACGGCCACTGCTGTATCCCTATGCCCGGGCTGCAAAAGATAAAGAAAATAAACTTTAACTTGCCTACGTCGGCCTCACGCTGTTCCTTGGGACTGGAACGTCGGACAGCCATCAGCCTATCACCGGCCAGAGCGATGTCCCTCCCCGGCAAGTGACAGGTTTAACGCACGGTCATGCAAGAAGCCGGCCAGAGCTCCTTATTTGACAGTGGGCTCAGCCTATCACTGCCCAGGGCGGGACATCGCTCTGGCCGGTAATAAGCTGATGGCTGTCCGACGTTCCAGTCCCAAGGAACAGCATGAGGCCGACGTAGGCAAGTTAAAGTTTATTTTCTTTATCTTTTGCAGCCCGGGCATAGGGATACAGCGTACAGCAGTGGTCTCAAACCTGCGGACCTCCAGCTATTGCAAAACTACAACTCCCAACATCTGGAGTCCTCCAACAAAGAGGAGGAGGGCAGTTCTTGCGGGTGACATGTGAGTAGTACCCCGCTGGGCTGGGGGGGGGGGGGTGTAGCAGAACAGCGCTGGCGGGTCACATGATTTGGGGGGGGGGGAGCAGAATAGCGCTGGTGGGTAACATGGTTTTGGGGGTGTGTGTGTGTGAAATACCGTTATATACTGTGGAACCAGCATAAGTTACAAAAAATACCATGATACACACATTTGGTCATACTCGTACCGCCCAGCTCTACGTGCAATCTATCCCTCCTCCACAGGCTGCCGCATCTGCGGCCAGTGCGAGGTCCCAAAGTCCAGTGCGAGGTCTCCGTGGAAGTGTCCCTGCACAGGCAGGGATTGTATCTGTTATCAATAATCCAGACAGTAGTCTCACCTGTCGCTCATCTCATAGATTCTGCAGCTGAATTTCGGTACCCCACTGGTAGTGCGAGGTGTCCGATGGAGTGACTTGTTGTATACCATGGACCCATACCAGTAAGCCAGACAGTGGTCTGCGAGGTTTTATCGGCTGCCTGTCACTCATCACGTGGCTGATGCATCTGCAGCTGGAGTTCCGATTCCCCACTGCTGTGCGCGGTGTGAAGTAAACCAATGTGTCCTCTGGACCCTATACAGGGTGGTGGAGATACTATCCATGGCTTCTAGACCTCCTCTCCCACATGCGACAGAGCAGTACAGTAATCTCCTATCTGGCTGTCATCCCCTTTTAGCCAGCACCTGGAAGTGTACTTGTTTAGCCAGACTGTTGTCTGCACAGTTTCCGCCGCTGTTGGTCTTACCTTTTCGGCTGCCGCAGGCATAGTCAGGTTCTCATACCTCACTGCTGGTGTGAGGAATCTGGATGAGGCTCCCTGCAGTAACACGGGTCTGATGTCAGCCAGCCTTCCTCCTACACCCCAGGGCGCCCGTTAGATCGCCCGCACTACCGTACCCCACTTTCTGTGGGAGGGTTCAAAGGAGTTGTCCTGTGCATTCAGGAATCCTATACCAGTCAGCCAGATGGTTGTCTGCATGGCTTACTACTACATTGAGTCAACTACCATACACTTCCCACACCGTGGACAGACGTTCAGGTAACCCACTGCCAAGGTGTAGGTTCCAGCCACTTACCCCATGTTGCTCACTTTCCTTGTACAGTGCACTGCATACTGGTTCGTAAGATTCTCTACTTTATTAGGTCCCGCTGTCGACTGGTGGACCACTTTTGGTGTGTTTCTGGATGCTGGGTCCGGTGTGGCCATGGTCCCTATGCCATTATAGCCATGGTTTCACCAGTTGATCTCCCCCATTCTTGCCGCTCCCGCGACTGCATCCCGCCCGTTGACTCACTTTCCAGGTGAAGTTCCACACAGTGTTTCTATGTGGCTTCTTTGGACCTTTTTATACCTTTTATGTCAGACTGTCTGTATATTTCCTTTCCCACATACATCCTTCATCCAGTCCTGGTGTGTAACACCATTAGGTGATGGGGAGTGGGAGTTTCCATGGCCTTTCACAGCAACAGCAGCGCTCTCTGTTCCCCTTTCTTTAAATAATTGTTTATTTTAAAGAAGTTTTTTTTCAATCTTTTTATACAACATATGTGGTATAGAAAACAAAGTACTTCATGTAATAAATTTAAAGAAAACAAAACAGAATCATATGTTCAAAATGGTAATATGTATGACATTTTTAAGTTGAAGGCAGTATATTCCTCAATGTGTGCATAAAGGGAAACAAAATGTGGTTGGTTTGGGGTATTTAAATATTAGTATCTAGAATGCATAAAGATTAAGTGGTTCAGCGTAAACCAGATATATGGTCTATCCCGATAGGCCAAAATCATTGCACCATCTACATATTATGTTGAGAGAGGAAATATACCCCTAGAGGACATAAAGAATATATGAGGAAATCAGGAATAAGGTAAAAGGAAAAATAAGAATAGAGAAAAGGGAAGAAACAAATTAAGAATAAAAAGAGAATTGGAGAATTATATCTGCACGGTCTCATACTGTGGAGGGAGTTAAAAACTAACTAGGCTCTGTATGATTCTTCCTCCCATAGGTCCCAGGGTCGCCATGTCGTGTAGAGTTCAGACATGGTATGGTCTATAAGGGCAGAGAGAGATTACATCTGCCTAACTTCCTTACTCCTGTCAATTAATGCCAATAAGGGTGGCGTCTCAGTACATTGCCACCGCTACGCTTTAAGGCATTTAGACGCATTTAAGATGTGGAGACACAGTTTGACTTGAAAGTTAAGACAATTCGGCAGGAGAGTAAGGAGGAATATGGAAGGATCCATTTGTACCAGATATCAGTGGTTCGTGAATATTATGTACTCTTGACCAAAAAGGGACATTCCCAAAATATATGCGGGAGAGACCCTTTATCTGTCCCACACCGCCAACATGTTTCAGAAACTTGGGGGGAAACATACATCCAGGGTGTGGTACGAAAACATGAGTATTTTAAATTGATTTTCCTTATGCGAGACACACGAAGATTTGGCGGCATAAGACCAAATCTTTTGCCAACACTGTAATGGAATGGGTTTACCCAGATAAATCCCCATTCATACATGTAGAAAGTGGGAATCTTAAGTCCAGATCAGTGGGTGTAACAAAGAGGGTTGAAGAGCAAGAGGGTTAACAAGGATTTAGGTGATTTCAAGAGAAATGCAAAAGAGGATTTCTCCCAGATATTGTTAGTTTCATAGAGCCCAGTAGGTCTTTGGAAGGTTTAGTTGGGTTCCAGGTCCATGTATGGGAACTGAGAGGGGTGGGTGAGATCCCCTTTTGTTCAATTTCGCACCACCTGTGAAAAATTGAGAAAGATCACAAAGCAGGTAGTCCTACATAAATGAGTAGCCATAAAATACTCATAGAGGTCAGGGAATGCCAGACCACCAAAGTTTTTAGGTGATACCAAAACCGACAAAGGGATTCTATGACGTCGCCCTTTCCATACAAATTTTTATGTGACGATTGAAGTCTTTGCAAGATTTTTTGGGGAACAGGTCTGTTCCCCTTCCTGAGAGGGCCACGTTGGTCTGCTAGCGGCATGTTTGTGACACACGGAGTGTTGAGCCTATCTTACATACTGCCGGATTTTTGGGATGGCTTTTTTTTTTTTTTTTTTTTTTTTTGTGTCCGCAGTCTTGGTACCCCACTACTGTCATGAGGAAAGCATGTCTGTGTCCATACATATGCTAAGGTCCCTCTGCACATGTAGAGCCCACTTTTCCTTCTGTCGATGGGTGTACCTCAGGCCTTCCTGTGATCTTTGTTGCCACAGGTCTGCGGCGGTTGAGCTCCTCCTCTTTTCTGACATGGAGCCTGATGGGCGACACATTCATTTCAGCACCCCCCCCCCCCCCCCCCCCCATGCCTCCAGGTATCTTCCTTGGTTCCTTTTGAAGGGTGGCTCAGGTGCCTGCTCTGTTCCCTTAGTCACGACCGTGAGGGCTCCGTTGGCACCCATCTGGTCCAGGGCTTTACCCCGTTGGGATGTCCCTCTTTACGCAGTTTGTTGCTGTGTGTATGCTTCTTACTTACATTCGTAATCATGACCTTGCATCCTTGCCCAGCACCAGTGTCCAGAATTTTGATCTCTCTGGAGACTCACATTGGCTCCTTTTCTACCTCGATTTGTTGTCGCAGAGTTCATGGGGGCTACTTCCACGCAGTACTTTGTCCTGTTGCCGTAGGGCGGCATTTACCTGCTCCTTCAGTACCTGGCACACTTTGACAATCCCCTTTTCTCGGCGTACGGGTTTCAGGGAGCCCGAGTGTCATTTTGCCTACCCCTTGTTTTTTTCCCCTCCGCTAGGGAGACTATTTTGCTGGGTGCTTTTCTACTGCCAATATGCAGCCATCTCTCTCTTCCCACGATATAGGTGGGGTTTCTTGCTGGCCTCTGTTTTTTTGTTTTTTTTTGCTGGAGCATTCAGAAGAGCCTTTCGCTGTACATGCTTGTGTGCTTATTGACCACTATCTCGGCCTGGCTTTCTTCCTGTTTCTTGGTTATTTACGGCTTCCCATGCAGCCTTGGCACTCTCCTCTGCGATCTTTATGCGATCTTGTATGGCTCAACGACCGCCGGTCTAGCCACAGTCTGTTGTTTGGGTCCTTCCAGTGCTCTACTCCTTCCTCGGCACAATCTCCCTGGAAGAGTGTGTTCATCCTTCCCTTTGTCAGTTGCTCTGCTCTGATACCACAGTCTTCTGGCGTAATCTTGCTGTACCCTGAACCTGGGAGTCCTAGCTAGGTTCCCTTTTTGTTTCCCCCTTCGTTCCCGTGCTGACAGGATGTTACTTCTGAGTGCTCTGGTCTGCTCAGGCCGCTGGGGTCCAGGACCAGTTAGTCTCCTTGTCTCGGACACAGTCATAGGATGCTGTGGCGTGCCTTATTTTCTAGGTCAGTCCTCCCGGTTCTTTGGGACTTGGTGATCGTTGAGGTCTCGGGCATGTGTAGTGATCCTGCCCAGACTACTTCACTATCCCTTTTGTGAGGCGGTCTTTCTGTACCGTACTTTTTCTTGTCTCTACACGGAAGTTTTTCATCCAGAGCGTTTTGCCGACATTGGGTTTCCTTAGCATTCAGGTATATGCCTTACAGGAGTCTCAGGAGCCTCCAATTCGCATGTCTGCTGCTCCGGTATTCCGGGATACTCCTTTTCAGTGATGCCCTCCTCACCAGTCGAGCCATTTTCTCCTCCCGGAGAGAGAGCTTTTTTTAGAACTTTTTTTTTACCAAAAATTTATCAAAAAATGGTTTTAAAAAGTTTTGTATAGGCAAATATGGTAGCAATAAAGTACAGATCACGGCGCAAAAAATAAGCCCTCATACCACCGCTTATACGGAAAAATGAAAAAAGTTATAGGTCTACAAAAAAGGGGGATTTTAAACATACTAATTTAAACAGTTTGCGAATTTAAGCACAACGGTAATAGAAAAGTATGTTATGGGTATCATTTTAATTGTATTGACCCAAAGAATAAAGAACACGTCATTTTTACTGTAAATTGTACGGTGTGAAAACGAAACCTTACAAAATTGCGTTTTGTTTTTTTTCTTTTTAATTTCCCCACACAAATAGTATTTTTTTTTTTTTTGGTGGCGCCATACATTTTATTGTAAAGTGAGTGATGGCATTACAACGGACAACTGGTCACGCAAAAAACAAGCCCTCATACTAGTCTGTGGATTAAAATATTAAAGAGTTATGTTTTTTGAAGGCGAGGAGGAAAAACCCAAATGGGCTGAGTCCTTAAGGGGTTAATGGGCTGTATGTAAATCTGGAGGTTTTGGCAAATGACTTACAGAACCCACAAATTTCAGTTTGGGGGCATGTACAAAAAGCTCTGTATATCTATTAACTAATGTTAGGCACCTTAATGTGTCAGTCAATAAAGTGCAACTGTCTTGTAACTGACTCTTTAAAGTTCAATTGGCTTTATAGGGATACAGGTAAATTTCTGTCTGCATTTATATATTTATGTTAATTTCAATAATGAGTATGTTCTGTCACTAGGCTGAAGATGCTCGCTCTGTTGCAAAGAGGCAATTAGAAAGTGAGACTTTGATGCGCGTGGACTTGGAGAATCGCTGTCAGAGTCTGCAAGAGGAGCTGGAGTTCAGAAAGAATGTATATGAAGAGGTGTGGTAATTTCACCCTTTTAGTGCTATGTGCCATACACTTACAACTAAAGGTTTGACAACATAATCATGGGATGCGTTTGTGTTGTTATGGAGGCCCTGCACTTTTTCAGCACCTGTTAGGCTCATAGCTGATATTGCTGCATCTGAATTATAATACTGCATGGTGAATGCAAAAAAGTGCATAATTATTGTGGCCATCTCGCTGCCCCATAAAAAATATAATAAAAAGATAAGGTGATCTGAAAGTTAACACCACAGAAAGATACCAATAAAAAAACTGCAGCTTGCTCTGCATAAGACCTCACACAGCTGCATCGAAGGTCTGACTGCCACAATATTATCCTTATTAAATATATATTTTTTTTTTTTTTTTTAAGGCTTAGTTTTTGTTATGTCTTACTAATTTTACAAAATAAAGTTTTGGCTTGCCATAATTTTATCAACCAGCATAAAAGATAACTTGGCTTCAAAACACAGCTGCAAATCTTTTTTGTATATGTTCTTTTTCTTCATCCTATCCCACAAAAAATGCTTTATATGGTTCATTATAAATATAGGTGAGGATAAATTAAACAAAAATGCTGTGAAAAGCATTCAAGATACTGATACCCATTAGATCATGGGTAGAAAGAACATCGGTAGGACTGGCTGATTGTTAAATGAGACTAGGGAAGTCTAGAGTCCCATCAGGGGAAAGCCAGGGCAACTCTATAAAACATATATCTTACTCTTCGTTTGCCTGATGCCTGATTTATTGTTCTTTTGGCAGCAGCTTATTACCCTGTTTCTTTTGAAGCACATGCATGCTTTCCAGGAACAACTATACATTTGTATGGGGTGTCCTGGAGGATGCCAGCTTCCTTTATGCATACTTGGCAAAAACTGTTCATTACAACTTTGTTCCAATTTAACTTTTATTGAAATTTACAGGAGTTTAGAGAGACAAAGAAACGCCATGAGCGCAGTTTTGTAGAACTAGATAGAGGCCAAAAGTATGAATATGACTCAAAGTTGGCACAAGCCCTTGAAGAGCTCAGGAAACAGCACGATGAACAAGTTAAACTGTACAAGGAAGAAATGGAGCAGACTTACCAGGCAAAGGTAATACAGAAGTATCTTTTGGAATGTTTTGGATTTATTTTTTTCTGCTTGGTTTTTAATGTCCATTGAAAAGAAACCCATTGGTGCACTGTATTAAAGCAAGTTTGCTATAAGGAAATTCAATTGATGAGTGTTTTTGCATAAGAATTCGGTTACCTTCCTGTTTATAGTAGGGCTGACTTTGTGGTTTAGTTGCTGTCATTTATCCACATACTTACTGCTGTAAAACCTTCACTCTTAAATGGACAAATGTCTTTTATTTGTAGTTGGACAACATCAGACGTTCCTCTGATCACAATGACCAGGCTGCAGAAACGGTCCGAGAAGAGCTGAGTGAGGCACGAATGAGAGTGGAGTCACTTGCTTACCAGCTTACGGGTCTGCAGAAGCAGGTACAATATTTACTTGTCGTCTTTGCTCTTTGAGTAGCAGTGCTTAGTTATATGCAGTAATAACTTGGAACAGGTAACATGGTTTCCATGAAAGTTTTATTGAATATTAATGCAGGTGGATGTTTCAAAACAATTTTAACACTAGGTTCCCGCATATGTATTCCCACATATATAGTTAGTTGCATTCCAGCTGTTGATAGCCTATGCAACTGGAATGTGATTATTTATGATCCTCTCTAATGGTGGATTGTGCTAGTGCAATGCCGTTAGAGATCGTACTAATATTGTGCCAGGTGAATCTTCCTGAAGGGAAAGCTTAAAGAGAAGCTTTCACTTGCTAAAACAATAAGAGTGCAATGTTTTGCAGTGCCACAAAATAGCAGGAAACTCCATTTAGATAAATGGTGTTCCATGCAGATAAATGGTGTTCCGATGATATCACAGGCTGCAAATGTAGCCCAAAGAAAAGCATGTTGATAGGCCTTGTCCTTTGCCCTTCAAACAATCCTCTTCATACACATCACTGATGATAGCAATCTGATGGTCAGGAGGCCATCTGTGTGCAGAGAATTGCTGGGAGGAAAGAGATAATGTAATCCAAGTTTTGTTCCTGTAGGAGGATATTTAGATAGGAGACATTTCTGACACTTGCCTGCAACTTCCAGGCGCAATTTGGTATTTTGTGAACAGTGCTTTTTTGAGCATGATAGTGCACCATTTTACATGGCAAAAGTGATCGTTTAGTGGCGAGGTAAGAAAAACGTTGACTTTTTAAGTCCATGGCCAAGAGACTCCCTGTATCACAAACCTATTGCGAACTTGTGGCCAATCCTCAAAGTGGTTGGGCAAACAGACAGTATTTATGAAAACCCATTCTTACCTAATTAGTGCCTTGGAGTTTCAGTCAGGATTTGGCCCAGAAACTGAGATTCAGCAGGCCAGGGCAAATTGCTGAAGTCTTTAAGAAGGGTTACACTTTAAGGGTAAAGTCACACATAGCGCATCTGCAGCGTATTTGACACTTCATATGCGCTACTGACTGTCCCTTGAGTGAGCCGTCTCCTGTGCCAGTGTGCCCTGCATTCTTTGTGCGTATGCACAGTGTACTCGGACATAGCGGCTGCTCGTGGTCGTACCCCCTGCTCCAAGCTAGAACAAGATGTCTGAGTAAACTGCATATGCACGCTTGACTCACAGATCTGTGTGTCTGCTCGTAGCGCCGGACTGCTGCTACAAGCAGACAACCCAGGACACACACACAGACCCACTCTAGGGATGGTCAGTAGCGCATCCGCAGAGTTAAATACGCTGCTGATGCGCTATGTGTGACCCTACCCTAAACAGTAAATCTTTGCAAAAACTTGATATACTGATCAACTTTTGTATACTATAGAAACATCTGACTTGAATTATTATAATTTTTTTTAAACACTGAAGAAGCTAAATTTGTGTTGGTATCAAAGCTATTTTATTATTAGGTGTGATCACCCTTTGTCTTCAAAGCAGCATCAATTCTTCTAGATACACTTGCTCGCTGTTTTTTAAGGAACTCTGCGGGAAGATTGTTCAAAACATCTTGGAGGACTAACCACAGATCTGTGAATGTATGCTTGCTAGAATCCTGTCTCTGTAATCCCAGACAGATTTTATGGTGCTATCAGGGCTGTGGGGGCCATATCATAGGGCTGGGCAGTATACCGGTTCATACCAAATACTGAAATGTTTGTGCTGCACGTTATGAATTTTAACCCATACCGCAATACCGGTTTGGCACCTCCCCTTTGGGAAATACCGTTATATACCGTGGAACCGCCAAAAGTTAAAAAAATACCGTGATACACACCTTTGGTCTTACAGCCCAGCCCTACCATATCATCACTTCCAGTAATCCTTGTCCTTTTGAAGATAGTTCTTAATGATTGGCTGTATGTTTGGGAGCATTGTTCTGCTGCAATTTGTAGCAAATTGCACGGTTTCCTGGTAGTGTTGCATGATGAAGTATCTGCGTCAATTACTCAGCACTGAAGACTAGGGGTGTGAATCGCCAAGAATTTGGCGATTCGATTCGAATCGCGATACCAGTGTGGCGATTCGATATATTGCGATACAGTCTAGGTGACGATACATCGCGATATATCCCGATACATCGCCCACCTGGGAGCATTCATAGATCCCAATAGACGCTGCTGTCAGCTTTGACAGCGGCGATCTAGTACTCCGGTGCTCACTTTTCTCATGTTATCCCGTCCGGGCTGCAAAATAAAATAAAACGCACTTTATCTTACCTGCCAACGAGCCCCCGGAGCTCCGGTACAGGTGTTCGGTCCCCGGGCTGTATTCTTCTTACTTCCTGTTAGTCCGGCACGTCACATGGAGCTTCAGCCTATCACCAGCGGAGGCGGGACATCACTGCGGCCAGTGATAGGCTGAAGCTCCATGTGACGTGCCGGACTAACAGGAAGTAAGAAGAATACAGCCCGGGGACCGAACACCTGTACCGGAGCTCCGGGGGCTCGTTGGCAGGTAAGATAAAGTGCGTTTTATTTTATTTTGCAGCCTGGATAGGATAAAATGAGAAAAGTGCGCACCGGATACTCCTTTAATAGCCAGCCGCGGCGATTGCCGCATGCTGGCTATTAGCGGCGGCCCCCGGCTACTGAAATCAGCCGGGGGTCGCGTAGTACGGAGCGGGCACGAGTCGGAGCCCGCTCCATACACCCAGAGCGACGCCGTGTCAGATCCGGCCTGCCCGGCTACACAAATGTGGAACTTTTATCTCCTGATGCCCAGGACATGACATGCTTTTCCAGGCATCCGCAGATAAAAATTCCACATCCCTAAAAGAATCGATTCAAAAATATTTTGAATCGATTCTGTATCGGCAAATGAAAAAATCGCGATTATCGCGAGAATCGATTTTTTTTCTTACATCCCTACTGAAGACACAATTTAACTCTGAATAAATCAACTCCTTTTGCTAAAAACCAACCAAAAACTTGCAAGGAACCTCTGCTATATTTCACTTTTGCCTGTAGACACTTACTTTTGTACCCTTCTCCAGCCCTTCAGTGAACAGACTGCCTTCTGTTAAAGTCAAATAATAAAAAAATTGACTTGGCTGTCCAGAGCACCTGCTGCCATTATTCTGCAAGCTAGGTATGGTTGAGTGACTTGGCTTTGATTCCATAAAGGTATGACTTTTTTGGCAACACTTCTGGTCAGACTCCTCTGAACAGTAGATGGATGTACCTGGGTCCTACTGGTTTCTGCCAGTTCTGAACTGGTGGCACAGCTGGACATCTTCTGGTTTCGAAGGGAAGTAAGCATGTGTCTTTCATCTGCTTTACTAAGCTTGCATGGCTAAACGCTAATCTGAGGTACTCAATATTGCGAGTTTCTTTTTGCTTCTTCCCAAAAAAAAAAAAAAAAAACTGGTTGAAACCCTAGTCTACTCTGAAATCTTTCCCTGGGCTGACGCAGTTATAACTTCCTTGTGTCTTCCACAATATCACCTTTTTGTAGCATAATGTAGCTGTTCCACGTCAAATTTTAAGCCTCCTGCAAAGCTATCTTTTTTTAGTTAGTTAATGGCCTGTGTTTCAACCTACAAATAAAAATGGTCATTATGACCTGTTTGGTATAACTGGTTAAACATACATCTGACTATAATCTTACAAAAGCCCTTAAAAGAATTAAAACATTTTTTGTTTTTCAGTTAAATGCATCAGAAGATCGTGTTCGTGAGTTGGAGGAGATTCTATCCAATGAACGTGACAAATACCGCAAACTTCTGGATCACAAGGAAAAAGAACTTGCAGCCATGAGAGACCATATACAAAGACAGTTGACAGAATATCAAGAATTGCTAGATGTCAAATATGCCCTTGATATGGAGATAAATGCATACCGCAAATTGTTAGAAGGAGAAGAGGAGAGGTAAGAATGAAGACTATATGTGAGCATGTAATACTGCTTAAACAGGGATGCTAGTTAATAAGTGAGGCTGAACTGCTGTAAAATAAGTAGGTATGCCCTTTACTAATACATTGTGCTCAGTAAATAATGCAAGTTGTGCCCACTTACTTAGAAATATTAATCATGCGTCTCCAACGTGATAAATGCATTCTTGGTTATTAGAAAGTTAAAAATAAAGAGAAAAAAAAAATAAAGAGAAGCAAAACTTTTAAAAGGAAGGGCTATTGTTACATTTTCTGTAAAAAAAAAAAAAAAAAAAAAATACAGCAGCTTATTGTCTTAGGGTGCATTCACACCACGATTGTGCAATACGGTCACCAGCGGTACTTAGCCCATCAGGATGTTTAAGTCCTGTACATGACTGCGAGCATAGGAGCGATGATCACAGCCAGGGATCCGCCGGTAATGGCCGACATCCGCGATCGCACGGATGTCTGCCATTAACCCATCAGATGCCGTGATCAGTACAGATCACGGCATTTGCAGGAGTGCGGTCAGAAATATGGATGATCTGATTGCCCGCAGCGCTGCCGCTGCATTCCGATTGTTCAGAACGGCACACGTAGGTCCCCTCACCTACCTTCGCCTCCTTCCACGGGTCTTCTGGTCTGAGATCAAGCAGACCAGAGCAGATGATGACCGATAACACTGATCAGTGCTATGCCCTATGCAGAGCACTAAACAGTATTAGCAATCAAAGGACTATTAAAGTGTAAAAATAAAAGTGAAAAAAAGTAAAGATGTGAAAAATCCCCTCCCCCAACAAAAATGTTAAATTACTCTTTTTTTTCCCCCATTTTACCCCCATAAAGTGTGAAAAAAATAATTTAATACAGATTTGATATCGCTGCGTGCGTGCGTGAATGTCCAAACTATTGTTATTGATCCCGTACGGTGAACGTTTAAAAAAAAAAAAATTATAATAATAATTTGCTGCTTTTGTCACGTTTTATTAAAAAAAAATTATAAAAAAAAGTTTTATATACACAAATGTGGTATCAATAAAAAGTACATATCTATTACTCTTGCTTGGCTAGTTATCTCCAATGTTGTATGTGCCTTTACTTGCTGGCAAGACTTTCTCTTGCTTCTTTGTCATTGTTGTGATTCGTATTTACTTAATAAAAACATTATTCTGTAAAAAAAAAAAAGTACAGATCATGGTGCAAAAATGAGCCCTCATACCGCTGCTTATACGGGAAAAAAATGTTATAGGTCGTCAAAATAGAAGGATTTTAACCCCTTGGGGACGGAGCCCATTATGACCCTAAGGACGGGAGCATTTTTTGCAAATCTGACCACTGTCACTTTAAGCATTAATAACTCTGGAATGCTTTTACTTATAAATTTGATTCCGAGATTGTTTTTTCGTGACATATTCTACTTTATGTTAGTGGTAAATTTTCGCCGATACTTGCATCCTTTCTTGGTGAAAAATTCAAATATTTCATGAAAAATTTGAAAATTTTGCATTTTTCTATCTTTGAAGCTCTCTGCTTATAAGTAATATGGATATTCCAAATAAATTATATATTGATTCACATATACAATATGTCTACTTTATGTTTGCATCATAAAATTGATGAGTTTTTACTTTTGGAAGACACCAGAGGGCTTCAAAGTTCAGCAAAAATTTTCCAATTTTTCGCAAAATTTTCAAAATCTGAATTTTTCAGGGCCAGTTCAGGTTTGAAGTGGATTTGAAGGGTCTTCTGGTTAGAAATACCCCATAAATGACCCCATTATAAAAACTGCACCCCTCAAAGTATTCAAAATGACATTCAGTCAGCGTTTTAACCCTTTAGGTGTTTCACAGGAATAGCAGCAAAGTGAAGGAGAAAATTCAAAATCTTCATTTTTTACACTGGCATGTTCTTGTAGACCCAGTTTTTGAATTTTTACAAGGGGTAAAAGGAAAAAATCCTCTTAAAATGTGTAACCCAATTTCTCTTGAGTAAGAAAATACCTCATATGTGTATGTCAAGTGTTTGGCGGGTGCACTAGAGGGCTCAGAAGCGAAGGAGCAACAATGGGATTTAGGAGAGTGAGTTTTTCTGAAATGGTTTTTGGGGGGCATGTCCCATTTAGGAAGCCCCTATGGTGCCAGGACAGCAAAAAAAAACCCACATTGAACACTATTATGGAAACGACACCCCTCAAGGAACGTAACAAGGGGTACGGTGAGCCTTAACACCCCACAGGTGTTTGACAACTTTTTGTTAAAGTCGGATGTGTAAATGAAAAAAAAGAAATTTTCCACTAAAATGCTGTTTTTTTCTCCAAATTTTACTTTTTTACAAAGGGTAATAGGAGAAAATGCCCCCCAAAATTTGTAACCCCATTTCTTCTGAGTATGGAAATACCCCATGTTTGGACGTCAAGTGCACTGCGAGCGAACTTCAATGCTCAGAAGAGAAGGAGCGCCATTGAGCTTTTAGAGAGATAATTTGTTAGGAATGGAAGTCGGGGGCCATGTGCATTTACAAAGCCCCCCGAGGTGCCAGAACAGTGGACCCCCCCACATGTGACCCCATTTTGGAAACTACACCCCTCATGGGATGTAATAAGGGGTACAGTGAGCATTTACACCCCACTGGCGTTTGCAGATCTTTGGAACAGTGGGCTGTGCAAACAAAAAAATTAAATTTTTCATTTTCACGTACCACTGTTCCAAAAATCTGTCAGACCCCTGTGGGGCATAAATGCTCACTGTACCCCTTATTACATTCCGTGAGGGGTGTAGTTTCCAAAATGGGGTCACATGTGGGTATTTATTTTTTTGCATTTATGTCAGAACCGCTGTAAAATCAGCCACCCCTGTGCAAATCACCAATTTAGGCCTCAAATGTACATAGTGCGCTCTCACTCCTGAGCCTTGTTGTGCGCCCGCAGAGCATTTTACGCCCATATATGGGGTATGTTCGTACTCAGGAGAAATTGCGTTACAAATTTTGGGGGTCTTTTTTTCCTTTTACCTCTTGTGAAAATAAAAAGTAAAGGGCAACATCAGCATGTTAGTGTAAAAAATTTACACCAACTTTTCCTTTTCATAAGGGGTAAAAGGAGAAAAAGCCCCCCAAAATTTGTAGTGTAATTTCTTCCGAGTACGGAGGTACCCCATATGTGTCCTTAAACTGTTTCCTTGAAATACGACAGGGCTCCAAAGTGAGAGAGCACCATGCGCATTTGAGGACTAAATTAGGGATTGCATAGGGGTGTACATAGGGGTATTCTACTACAGTGATTCCCAAACAGGGTGCCTCCAGCTGTTGCTAAACTCCCAGCATGTCTGGACAGTCAGTGGCTGTCCGGAAATGCTGGGAGTTGTTGTTTTGCAACAGCTGGAGGCTCCATTTTGGAAACACTGCTGTACAATACGTTTTTCATTTTTATTGGGGGGGGGGGACAGTGTAAGGGGGTGTTTATGTAGTGTTTTACTCTTTATAAGGTGTTAGTATAGTGTAGTGTTTTTAGGGTACATTCACACTGGCGGGTTACGGTGAGTTTCCCGCTAGGAATTTGCGCTGCGGCGAAAAATTTGCCGCAGCTCATACTTGAAGCAGGAAACTTGCTTTAAACCCGCCCGTGTGAATGTACCCTGTACGTTCACATGGGGGGGGGGGGGGGGGGGGCAAACCTCCATCTGTTTCAAAACTACAACTCCCAGCATGCACGGTCTGTCAGTAAATGCTGGGAGTTGTAGTTTTGCAACAGCTGGAGGCACACTGGTTGGAAAACCTTCAGTTAGGTTCTGTTACCTAACTCAGTATTTTCCAACCAGTGAGCCTCTAGCTGTTGCAAAACTACAACTCCCAGCATGCACGGTCTGTCAGTACATGCTGGGAGTTGTAGTTTTGAAACAGCTGGAGGCACACTGGTTGGAAAATACTGAGTTGGGTTCTGTTACCTAACTCAGTATTTTCCAACCAGTGTGCCTCCAGCTGTTGCAAAACTACAATTCCCAGCATGTCTGATCACAGAAGGGCATGCTGGGAGATGTAGTTATGCAACAGCTGGAGGTACGCAACTACAACTCCCAGCATGCTGAGACAGCTGTTTTCTGTGTGGGCATGCTGGAATTTGTAGTTTTGCAACATCTGGAGTGCTACAATTTAGAGACCACTGAACAGTGATCTCCAAACTGGACCTCCAGATGTTGCAAAACTACAACTCCCAGCATGCCCAGACAGCAAACAGCCTGTGTGGGCATGCTAGGAGTTGTAGTTTTGCAAGATCTAGAGGGCAGTATAGAGATCACTGTGCAGTGGTCTCTAAACTGCAGACCTCCAGCTGTTGCAAAACTACAAATTCCAGCATGCCCACACAGCAAACAGCTGTCTGGGCATGCTGGGAGTTGTAGTTTTGCAACATCTGGAGGGCTACAGTCTAGAGACCACTATAGTGGTCTCAGACTGTAGCCCTCTAGATGTTGCTAGGCAACTACTCACCGGCTTCCGTCGCATCCGGGAGCAGTCCTCTTCTGCCGCACGCCGCCGCTGATCCCCGTCGCTCCGCTGCCTCTGGAGGGGTAAGTGGTCTCCGGCGCTGCTCCTCTTCGTTTTCCCCGTTCTGCCCCGCCTATTGTGGGAGAGCAGGACGGGGAAAACGAAAGTAAACCCCTCCGCCCCAGATCTGCTATTGGTGGTCACGTCTAGACCACCAATAGCAGAGATAGGAGGGGTGGCAACTCTGCCACCTCACTCCTATCGCTTTAGGGGGATCGTGGGTGTCTTAGACACCCGCGATCCCCCTTCTATTCCGGGTCACCATAGACCCGTAATGACCCGGAATCGGCGCAAATCGCAAGTGTGAATTCAAATCGCAAGTGTGAATTGCGCCGATCGCCGACGGGGGGGGGGGGGGGGGAGGTTGGGGGGGGGGGGGTCTAATGACCCCCCTGGGCATTTGCACGGGGTGCCTGCTGATAGATATCAGCAGTCACCCCGGCCCGGTCCCCGCCCGGCGCGCAGCGGGGGCCGAAATTCCCACGGGCGTATGGATACGCCCTTCGTCCTGAAGTACCAGGACGCAAGGGCGTATGCATACGCCCTTCGTCCCCAACAGGTTAAACATACTAACTTGGTAAAAAAAAAAAAAAAAACTTTTTTTTTCTTTTTTTTTAGCGCAACAATAATAAAGTATCTAATCATGGGTATCCTTTATTTTGTGGGTCAATACGATTAGAAGAACACGTCATTTATACCATAAATTGTACATCGTGAAAACGAATCCTTCCAAAATTTGCTAAATTGCAGTTTTCTTTTTAATTTCCCCACACAAATATGCAAATATTTTTGGTAAAATGAGTGATGTCATTACGCAGGACTACTGGTTGCGCTATAAGCAAGCCCTCATACTGGTCTGTTGATGAAAATATGGTTAAAGTTAAGATTTTTAGAAAACGAGGAGGAAAAAAATGAAAATGCAAAAATAAAATTGGCCTGCTCCTTAAGGGGTTAAGGACCAAGCCCATTTTCACCTTAAGGACCAGAGCGTTTTTTGCACATCTGACCCCTCTGGAAGTCTGAGATGCTTTCACTTATGAATATGATTCCTAGATAGGTTTTTTTCGTGACATGTTCTACTTTATCTTAGTGGTAAATTTTTGTCGATACTTGCATCGTTTCTTGGTGATAAATTTAAAAATTTCATGAGAAATTTGAATTTTTTTTTATTTTTCTAACTTTGAAGCACTCTGCTTGTAAGGAAAATAGACATCCCAAATAAATTTATATATTGATTCCAGGGATCGACCGATTATCGGTTTGGCCAATATTATTGGCCGATGTTCACGATTTTGGACATTATCGGTATCGGCAATTACCTTGCCGATAATGCCAACCCCCCTGACCAGGGGGGGGGGGGGGGGGGGGAAATGTGGAGGAGACTGCTTAGCCGATAACTTATACCGATATTCCGGTATAAGTTATCAGCTTTTGGCCTGAAAGGTCACAGATTATCAGTACCTGCCCCAAAAAATCAATATCTGTCGATCCCTAATTGATGCAAACATAAAGTAGACATATTGTATGTGTGAATCATAAAGTTCACATGTTTTTACTTTTGGAATACGTAAGAGGGCTTCAAAGTTCAGCAATTTTCCAATTTTTCCAAAAATTTTCAAAATCTGAATTTTTCAGGGACCAGTTCAGTTTTGAAGTGGATTTGAGGGGCCTTTGAAATACCACATAAATAACCCCATTATAAAAACGGCACCCCTCAAAGCATACAAAATGACATACAATTCAGAAAGTTTGTTAACCCTTAGGTGTTTCACAGGAATAGCAGCAAAGTGAAGGAGAAAATTATAAATCTCCATTTTTTTTATTTTTTAACATGTTCTTGTAATCTTTAGAACAGTGGGCTGTACAAATGAAAAATTTAATTTTCAATTTTCACGGAACACTGTTCAAAAAAATCTGTCAGACACCTTTGGGGTGTTAATGCTCACTGTACCCCTTATTACACTACATAATGCGTGTAGTTTCCAAAATGAGGTTACATGGGGGGGTCCACTGTTCTGGTACTGTTTGGACACATTCTCTCTCCAAAAGCCCAATGGCTCTCCCTCTCTTCTGAGAATTGTAGTTCGCCCACAGAGCACATCCACATATGGGGTATTTTCACATCCAACTCGTCCCTCCTGGAACTCTGATAACCGTTCCAGCCAAGTCGGGCACCCGTAAGCCTCCCTCTGCCTGAAGGGACACTTGGTCTGCCCATGTGCAGGACTCTTGGGTCCGAGAGGACGTTTCAGACAGCTATCTGAGTTTGCTTCCCTTCCAAGGGATTGCTTGTTTCGATCCCGCCCCCTCGTTATACTTCCTTGGCAGTGGCTTTTTGGGTCGTGCTTCAGACCCTTGCTCAGAGTGATTGTCCCAGTTCCTCCCAAGGAGCATGTTTCCAGGTTCTATTCAAACCTGTTAATCATCCCCAAGAAAGTGGGTTCCGTCCTTCCGCTCTCGGATCTGAAGATCCTAAACAGTCACCTACTCCTATGTAATTTCCGTATGGAGTCTCTCCGTTCTGTGGTAGCATCCATGGATCAAGGGGAGTTTCTTTACTCAGTGGATATCAGAGACTCTTGCCTTCACATCCCCATTTTGCCGGCACATCAGCACTATATCCACTACACCGTTCCAGAGGGCCATTTTCAGTTTGTAGCCCTTCCCTTTGGCCTTACCACTGCCCCAAGGGCTTTCAGCAAGGTCCTGGCAGCGGTGATTGCCATCCTGCGAGCCTGGGGTGGGTCTGTGATTCCCTACTTAGACGACCTCCTGGTCAAGGCTCCAACCAGGGCCCAGAATCAGGAGAGTCTCTGTCTCACTCTTCAGACCTTGTCCTATTTCGGCTGGGTGATCAATTGGGACAATTCCAACCTGGTTCCCACCCAGTCTGATTTTCCTGGGACCCCAGTTTGACACGGCATCTGCCCGGATTCAGCTTCCGCCAGACAAGTGGCATGCTCTGTCATCAGGAGTTCGCCTCCTCAGTCGCCCTGTTTTAGTTTCCATTTGGTTCTGCATGGAAGTCCTGGGTCGGATGATGGCGGCCATGGAAGCTGTCCCCTTCGCCCAGTTTAATTGTCGTCCTCTTCAACTGGCCCTTCTGTCCCGGTGGGACAAGTTGAAGATTTTCCTATCCTTGGTGAAGGAAAATATAGATTTTATTAAAGACAAAACGCGAGTATTATGCTTTTTAAACCTCTTTTACTTACTCAGCAGCAAAAGAAATACATATATAAGATGATATGTATGATAAAAAACTTTAAACGTAAGGTATAGCGTAGCCAAACATGCTACCTTTCACATTAGCCAATAGTAACACAGGATACATAATAAAGGTGACAGTTTGTATAATATCTTCCTCTTCTTTTTCTGCGAAGGTAGTAGAAGTATAATAAGAAAAAACAAGTCCGATAATATAACAGGGATTTTCTGGAAAGAATTTTCTTGAACATGGGCAGCTTGTCAAACTGGACTAGTAATTAACATAGTATGAATTCTTGAATGTAGGTCTCGAAGCAGGAATCCATGCATAATGAAGAAACTTCGTCCAACAATAGAAGTGTCGTCTGGAAAGATGTCATCTTTAGACAGCTGTGAAATAAATTAGAAATGTTATAGGGATGGGATATAAGGGAGGGATAATACTCGCGTTTTGTCTTTAATAAAATCTATATTTTCCTTCACCAGGGATAGGAAAATCTTCAATTTTATAACAAGACAAAACGCTCCTATTATGCTTGTTTAAAGCTAGAGAAATAAATACATACATCTAAGGACATAAGTATAAAATTTACAATAAAACCATAGAAACATGAGAATCAGGTTTAAAGTAGAACGTTTTGAATGTAGAGTCCGAAGACCAATTGGCAGCTTTGATTATATCAGAGAGGGAAGCACCAGATTGAAACATTTTTGTGGAAGATGCACCTCTAGTAGAATGGGCCGTGAATGTTGAAGTGTCAATACCTGCCATGGTCATGGTAAGTTTAACCCAACGAGCTAAGGTCGTGGAAGAAACAGCATTGTGAGGTTTACAATAGGATATCAGTAACTGAGAGGAATAGGCAGAACGTAAAGATTCCGTCTTAGATTCATAAGAACGTAAACAACGAACCACACAGAGTTTAGGGTGATGAGGAAAAAACGGATAAAATACCGACTGTAAGTTGGTCTTGGTACGACGATAAACGGTAAATATGACCCCATCTGGAGAATATTGTCTTCTAGAGACATCAAGGGCTCTAACATCAGAGATGCGTTTGATAGAAATGAGGCACAAAAGAACTGTAAGTTTAAAGGAAAGTAACTTAAGAGAGAGAAGGTCATTGTCTTCCCAAGAAGTAAACAGATTTAATACAAGATTAACATCCCAAGTAGAGTTATATCTTGGTAAAGGAGGGCGACGAAAACGGATACCCTTTAAAAGTCTGCAAACAAGAGGATGTTTACCAACAGGGATAGAGTCAATGAGAGAATGTTTAGCAGAGATGGCGGATCTGTATACATTTATGGTCCTGTAGGCTTTGCCGGAATCAAAGGAAGCGGAAAGGAAATTTAAGATGTTGGAAATAGATGTTTGTAAGGGATCCAAGTCCCATTGAGAGCACCAATGAAGCCAAATTTTCCAGGCTGATCTGTAAGCAGATTTGGTGCCTGGAGCCCAAGCGTCTGATAAGAGTTCTCTAGTTGTGAGAGAAAATGGCGAGAGTGATCTAGACTGCCTGAAATCAGACAAGCAATTAGGGTTAATTGGTCCGAGAGAATTAGAGGATGAGAGTTGCCAAGAGGGTCCAACAGTAGGTCCGGAAGGGATGGAAGGATTCGTGGGTAATCTATTAATAGTGGAAGAAGTTGAGGGAACCATGATTGAGTTGGCCACCAGGGAAGAATTGTGACCATAGTAGATTTCCGAATTGAGACTTGAAGAAGAAGTCTTGGAATTAGGTTGAAGGGAGGAAATGCATAGAGAGTTTCTGGAGGCCAAAATTGTAGGAATGCGTCTGATCCTAGAGCATCCGGGTCTGGTCTCCAACTGAAAAATTGAGGAATTTGACGATTCAGTCGAGAAGCGAACATGTCTAGTTGGAGGGGGCCCCATAATTGATCTATTGTCTGGAATACGGAAAGATGAAGTTTCCAGTCGCTGAAATCCGTGAGAAAGCGAGAGTTCCAATCCGCAATGGAGTTGGAAATTCCTGGAAGGTATTCTGCTTTCAAAGTGATATGCCTGTCTAGACAAAAATGCCAAAAATCTTTGGCAATATCGGCAAGGGACTTGGAATTCGTTCCGCCCAAATGATTTATATATTGGACTGCAGATATATTGTCCATGCGAAGTAAGACACAGCAGTGGGATAAATTCTTGACAAAACTCTTTACAGCGAAGGACCCAGCTAAAAGTTCTAAGCAGTTGATGTGTAATTGGGATTCGGAAGGAGACCATTTCCCTCCAGTAGAGAGGGAGCCGCAGCGAGCTCCCCAACCTGAGAGACTTGCGTCCGATTCTATTATAATATCCGGGTTTGGATGAAAAATGGTTTTTCCATTCCAAGTTTGGATATGGGAGAGCCACCAAAGAAGTTCTTCCTTGGCGTCCTGGGATAAACGAATCTCGTCCGAGTATCCCAGGCCATCCCTCAAATGTTGGATCTTCAATCGTTGAAGAGCTCGATAGTGAAGAGGGGCTGGAAAGATAGCCTGAATTGAAGCTGATAGAAGACCCACTATTCGAGCAATGGATCTCAGAGAGATAAGATCTTTCCGGAGAATTTGGCGAATTTCTTTCCGGATAGTTTTTAGTTTCTTGGGTGGTAGACTCAGAGTAGTTGACTGAGTGTTTATTAAGAAGCCCAGAAACTCCAATTCTTGGGACGGAGTTAATATAGATTTTTTGAAATTTATCAGAAAACCCAAATTGGACAGGAGAGATAAAGTCCAGTCTCTGTGTGTGAGAAGAAGGGATAGAGATTGTGCCATGATAAGTATGTCGTCGAGGTAAATTATGAGGCGTACCCCTCGACTTCTTAAAAGTGCTACAACCGGTTTCAGAAGTTTTGTGAAGCACCATGGGGCCGAGGATAGGCCGAATGGAAGGCAAGTGAATTGCCATATTTGATTGTTCCATGGAAATTGAAGAAATGGTTGGGATGAAGGATGAATTGGGATAGTCAGATAAGCATCTTTCAGATCGATTTTTATTAACCAATCGTTTTTTAGTAATAAGTCTCTTAGGAGGTGTATACCTTCCATTTTGAAATGTCTGTACACAACGAAATTGTTGAGTAGTCGTAAATTGATTACAGGTCTGTGACCTCCGTCCTTTTTGTTCACTAGAAATAGGTTGCTGAGAAAACTCGAATGAGTTTGTTGGACGGGTATAACAGCTGCCTTGGTAATAAGGTCTTTTACCTCTGTATCTATCAGAAGTTGATCTGATTTTGAAAATTGGATTGGATGAGGTGGGTTGTATTGAATAGGAGGGGATACAAAGTCTATGTGGAAGCCTGAAACTGTATTCAGGATCCAGGAGTCTGATGTAATCGTATTCCAATTGTTCAAAAAATGCATGATCCTTCCGCCCAATGGAATGTTGTGGAAAGAAAACGGAAGGCTTACCTGAAGAAGGTCTTGCTCTTGGGATTCCACGTTGACTTCTGGGGCGCCAGGTTCTGGCTCTATAGGGAAAAAATGGAGTGGGGTTCGGGGGTTGAGTGGGGTAGAAGGGTTGGGGGGGTTGGTATTGTTGAAAGGAGCCTCTCTGCTGTCTAGCCGGGATGTAACGGCCGGAAAATCGGCTCCTGCCTTTTCCGGCCCTGGTAAAAACTCTATTCGAGAATACCTTTTTTAGGGAAGATTGAGCTTTGGTAATTGAGGAGAACATGCCAACATACTTCCCCATCTGTTGAATGAAATCATCCCCAAATAACATCCCTTCAGTGGGATTAGAGGGTTCATTAGAGGCTAAATTTGAGAGTTGGGGGTCAATCTTCATAAGAATCGCTCTTTTGCGTTCTGTAGTGAGCGCCGTATTAGCGTTTCCAAGGAAACATACAGCTCGTTGAGCCCAGCCCCGGAGGACTTCAATGTTAATAGGCTTAGAAGTAGAAGCAGACTCCTCAACTAAGTCCAAAATTTTTGACAATGGGCCTAAAAGATCAAGGAGTTTGTCTTGGCAGGATTTAAAACTCCTGTCAATTCCTTTTTTCGGGTTTTTGCCCGTTTTCATTAAAAACTTGTTTAGAATTGGGTCAATTTCAGGTGTTACAGAAGAACAATGGGGAAGAGTGGGGCGAGGGCACTCAGCTTTCATTTTATTTCTAGTAGACTTATCAAGTGCTTTATTGATTCTGGCTGTCATGAATTGTGCTATTAGTGAGTTAGGTAACCATTCACCTGACCGGGGATGACGGATCAGGGATGGATCAAAATAAGCTGCATCCTGTTCGGATGGAGCAAAATCTTCCTGTAAGACAGGGTCTTCAATAATTTCTCCACTCTCTTGTGAAAGATATTCACTTTCCTCAGAGAGATCATCCTGAGGATCAGAAGAACCATCTGACTCAATTTCAATGAAAGAGTCTGGTTTTTGCCGCTTTGCGGATTTTTGAGCCCTTAATTTATGTTCTTCCTCACGGGCTGAGGGTATAATATGTGTCTCAGGGACACAGGTCATGTGGCTAGTAGTAGGAGCATCAATAAGGACATCCTCTAGGCGACCCTTTTTTAGATGTTTTTTAGAAGGGATGCCGTCGCTAGAGATATGATGTCTCTTGGCCTTAGCTTTTTTATGGATATTAAATCCCTTAGCCAATTTAGAAACAGAGGTCTCAGGGGACCAGTATAGGTCTGAGGGAGTCTTTGGATTAGATGTAGTGGGATGAGCTAAAGCCATAGAAATTGATCTAGATACACTATCTTGTAACACCGTAACAGCGGATTGCAAGGCTGAGTGGACAGAGCGTGCCACTGAGGAATCCACTAATGCCTGAATATTATCCAGGTTGGAATTGTCAGTAATTGTAGGTTGAGGGCGATTTTCTCTTGGGACAGCCCTGGATTTGTCTGACATTTCCATATTAAATTATTGCAGATAAATAATAAGGGATAGAAATATATAAACAGATTTTCTATGAGGAGAAAATCTGAATAAATTCTTTACAAGAGTACCTAAAGCTGGCCACAAGGTGGTAGCAGAGGCTGAGGTAACGAATTATTTGTTAAAATATTAGATGTAAAGTAACAAATAGTATAATAGTAGCTAAAATGGAGGAGGCTGAACGGGAGGATGTTCTCTGAGTGACTGACAGGAACCGTCTGAGAGACAGGTTCCCGCCCACGGCAGGTGATGACCACTCTGCCGAGATCTCGCGAGAGCCGAGATCCAGTGCACAAGATGGCGGCGGTGACGCAGCAAGAAAGAAGAAAGAAGATGTCGGAGTTCCGTGAAGATTATGAAGTAACGATGGACAAAAGCTGAGGTCGGAGGACAAGGTAAGTAGTCAGAACATAATCGGAGACGAATTAAGGGATAAAGAATAAGAAATCATGCGATAGTAGGGAGAAATCAGTGTAAAACACAATGGAATGTGAAAAAGAAGATATGCCTGCAATAAAGTGAATATTATTAAATTAAATAAGTCTAATAATATCAAAGGGGATAGTCAATATATATATATACACAGAATTATACATCTAATATAAGTATAAGACACATAAGCATAACAAAAAGGGGGGCAAAGAAAATTAAAATAATAGTGTCAACAAGGAATATGATAAACGAATATGTATAGGGGTGAATACACAGTATAAATTAAAATAGAAACAATAATTAATTATATATATCAATTAAATCAATATATATATATATATAAGGGACACTCATCTATTCACTCTGCTGAGCAGCAAAAGAAGAGGAAGATATTATACAAACTGTCACCTTTATTATGTATCCTGTGTTACTATTGGCTAATGTGAAAGGTAGCATGTTTGGCTACGCTATACCTTACGTTTAAAGTTTTTTATCATACATATCATCTTATATATGTATTTCTTTTGCTGCTGAGTAAGTAAAAGAGGTTTAAAAAGCATAATAGGAGCGTTTTGTCTTGTTATAAAATCTCTGCTATCCCTCGATCGCAGGATTATTCTTCCTCCCATGACTCGCCAGTCCCTCAATAGGGGCGATTTTTCTCTATCGGCTCCATTGGGGGACACAGACCGTGGGTGTATGCTGCTGTCTCTAGGAGATGTGACACTATGGCAACAAAAACAGTTGGCTCCTCCCAGCAGGATATACCCACCTTCAGGCTCTGAGCCAATCAGTTTAAGCTTAGTGTCAGAAGGAGGTGGACATGATCTGGACTGCTCCAGACCAGGTCTTCAGTTTTTTTTTTCCTAGTTAGGGACGTGTTAGTTTTTTTTTTATTCCTTTTCTTTTCTGTTTTCAGGCGGGGACTCAGGGACTGCAGTTCCCCGTTTCCCCATTGTGAATGAGGGGGCACAGACATTGCGTATATGCGCTGTTAACCCCCCCCCCCCCCTCGCCAACGGTCAGCGCTTGGGTGGTACCTCATGGGTCCGGGTCCCCCTATTTACCTTCTCGCCTCACTCGCGCATAGCAGCCAGGCGTGATGCAGGTAACTAAAGCTGACTGAAGACTTCACTGAAGACTCCATTAGGTAAGTTCTTCTGACTGAGGTAAGTACTTTCCCCCCTTTTTTTTTCTCCATAGGTACGAACTCGCAACCTCTGGAGACCCCCTGTTTTTTGGCCCACCTACACTTTATGGGCTAGCCTATGCAAGGGCTGTACTTTATTCTGAGGGGGCATTTTTTATGGGGCACTACACTTGTGTGGGGGTGTGTGCTTGTGTGCTTTATCGGGCCGGATGCTCTCAGCGCCGGTTTAATTTTTTGTCGGCAGTGCCTTATATGCGGCTGATAGCCGCGGCAATGCCGGGCGCTCCAGCGCCGGCTTACTTTCTCTTTCACCGGCAGTCTCTGCCGGCACTTTGTCCGCCCACTCTCTACCCCCGGCCGCATAAACGGCCGTCAGGTGCGCTCGGGACAAGGAGCAGGCGTCATGACAGTTCTCTAAGGCCGTCTATAGCTCCTCTCACAGGGCTAGGAGCTCTCAGAGGCGCGAAGCAGCCTCCAATCAGCGCCATGGGCGCGATTTTCAGTTAGAAGGGGTCACTCAGTGAGTGCCTTGCTTCAGGCACGCCCCTCTCTTCCTATTGGCTGGCCTGTTCACTCTTTCTAGCTGCTCAGAGCGAGTTCTCCTCACTGCAGCTGACAGGGGACACAGACTAGGGTGAGAAAGTTCCTATCTCCTTTTTTCTTTCCATATTATGTCCGTATCCAGAGCTGTTCCTTCCTCTAAACAAAAACGTGGCACTTCCGTGACTTACTATCTCTGTAATACCAAGATGTCTGGCTCTACTGAGCCCACTTGCCCTGCCTGCTCCCCCAGACCCACTGGTACCCCCTGATGTCCCTTCGGTCCCAGTGGGTTCAGCCGCTCCACCAGCCTGGGTTTCTTCCCTGTCCCAGTATATGGCTGACTTGACCCAAGTCTCCCGTTCGGTGGCTGAGGCCTCCCAGGAAGTGGTGTCCGCCTTGAAGGGGGTCTTCTCTGCGCAGGACCTCTGGAAGGGCCCGTTCCTCGTCTCCACATACTTCACGCTCTCACAAGCGTCCTAGGGGTGCCTCGTCTGACTCTTCTATTGAGTCTTCAGATAGACTTGAGCGTTCCCCTCGTTGGTCCCCCCCCCCCCCCCCCCCTTGGTCATCTGGGCACAAACGTTGTTCCTCTAGAGGAAGTTCTAGGAGTCGCCGCTCTGCCACGCCAGAGCCGTGTACTCGGTCAGGGTCGCCCCCCTCCAGGGCTGGCTCTAATCATGCTCATTCCCCTGGTGGACGAGGCTTCCGAGCCAGCATCTGACTCAGAGGACCGCCCGGACTCAATTGCAATGGTGAACTCTTTGGTGACAGCCCTAAGAGACACCTTTCACTTAGAGGACCCAGGATCTTCGGATGTCAATCCAGGAGTATCCTTTCATTGTGCTAAGCCAGCACTTCAAAGGTTCAGCTCTCACGCTGACTTTGACGACATTCTGGAAACCGCATCGAAACATCCAGACAAGAGGTTTCCGGGAATGAAGACAATTCAAGCACGTTATCCATTTGACAAGGACCTTGTCACTAAGGTGGTTTCCCCTCAGTGGATCCACCAATTTCCCGGATCTCTAAGGCGACTACACTGCCTCTGGCATATGCCGCTGCCTTCAAGGATCCCACGGATAAGAAGGTACAATCCTTAGCGAAGTTTGCCACTGAAGCAGCTGGCTTTTCTCTTCACATCTTCACCTCGACATGGGTGTCCAAGGGCCTGGCGGAGTGGTGCCAAAAGCTCCATCAGGATATCTTTATCGGGATCCCCTGCGGAGGAGCTATCTGCTCTGGCTCTCCAATGCTCTAAAGCTGGGGACTTCCTGTGCACAGCTTTCATGCAGGCAGCCTGTTCTGCTTTTGCTGTGGGTCACCTAGCGGCTCTCCGCCGCTCTATGTGGCTTAAAGCTTGGAATGCGGATGCCGCTTCCAAAAGGTCTCTCACTGAGCTTCCCTTTACGGGCGGCCGTCTTTTTGGCAAACGCCTTGATGAAATTATCTCTGAGGCAACGGGAGGTAAGAGTTCCTTGTTACCTCAAAATAAGGCTCGCTCTACTTCCCAAAGGAAGCCCTTTTCCTTTCGGTCCTTACGAACCTCTGGCTCGAGCAAAGAGTCCGGGCAGGTGCCCTCGTGGGACAGGAAGGCTCCCTCGTTCCGGCATACGCCTGTCTTGGAAGTCGGACTCCAACCCGTCCGGCCGCTTTGCGCCCAAATCAGGTAACCGCAAGCCCACTTCTGCATGAAGTGAGGCCCCCACCCGCGGTTTCTTCTCGGGTGGGAGGTCGTCTCTTGTTTTTTCGAGACATTTGGACCTCTCGCATTCAGGACTCTTGGGTCAGGGATGTGGGGTCCAACGGTTACCGGATCGAATTTGCCTCCCTTCCGAGGGATCGCTTTTTTCGCTCCCGGGCCCCCCGGTCTCCTCCTCTGGCGAAGCAATTTCGGGGGGTTTCGGGGTTTCTATTCAAATCTTTTTGTGGTTCCCAAGAAGGACAGTTCTGTGCGTCCAATTTTGGACCTCAAGCATCTCAACAATCACCTTCTCATCCGATACTTCCGAATGGAATCTCTCCATTCGGTGGTGGCGTCCCTGGAACAAGGGGAATTCCTTTCATCAGTGGACATCAAGGATGCCTACCTCCATGTGCCAATATTCCCAGGCCATCATCGGTACCTCCGCTTTGCGGTTCCGGAGGGGCTCTTTCAATTCGTAGCTCTCCCCTTCGGTCTAGCCACGGCTCCTCGGTTCTTTACAAAGTTCCTTGCGCCAGTGATGGGCCTGTTACGGTCGAGGGGAATCTCGGTGATAACCTATCTGGGCGACCTTCTCATCAAGGCACCAACCAGAGCCCAGACTCTAGAGAATCTGGACGTCACTCTCCACACTCTGACTCGCTTCGGGTGGCTGGTCAACCAGGACAAGTCAGTCCTCCGCCCTACCAAGTCTCTAACCTTCCTGGGACTTCAATTCCTGGGACACAGCCTCTGCCTGGATTTGTCTTCCACCGGACAAACGTCTGGCGCTCCGGTCGGGGGTCCGCTCCCTTCGATCCTGGGTATCAGTCTCCATCCGCACTTGTATGGAAGTCCTGGGTTGGATGGTGGCAACTATGGAGGCCGTACCCTTTGCCCAGTTTCATTACCGCCCCCTTCAACTGGCGATTCTTTCCCGATGGAACAGGTCTCTGTCCCTCGATTGTCAGATTGTTCACCCTCGCAGGGTCAGTCAGTCTCAGCTCTGGTGGCTCCGCTCCCCCCTTCTTCTCCAAGGGCAGTCATTTCTTCCCCTTCACTGGCAGGTTGTTACAACGGATGCCAGCCTGTCGGGCTGGGGCAGTGTGTTCAGGGACTGGACGGTTCAGGGACTCTGGTCTCCCCAGGAGACCCTTCTTCCAATAAACATATTAGAATTACGGGCGATTCTTCTTTGTCTTCTTTATTGGAAGTCCAGTCTTCAGTCCCGTCCTGTCCGCGTTCAGTCGGACAACGCCACGGCCGACAGGGCGGCACTCGCAGCTCGGCAGCCATGGCCGAGGTGACCAAGATTCTCACCTGGGTGGAGAGCAAGGTTCCGGCCATTTCGGCAATTCACATTCCGGGTGTGCTCAACTGGGAAGCGGACTTCCTCTGTCGGTCCTCACCCGACCCCGGTGAGTGGTCTCTACATCCAGAGGTCTTCACACAACTCTGCGACCTCTGGGGCATTCCGGACATGGACCTCTTCGCGTCCCGGCACAATCGGAAGATCCTTACTTTTGTGTCCAAGTCCCGGGACCCTCAGGCTCTGGTCGTGGACGCCCTAGTGATTCCTTGGGCAGGGTTTGCCCAACCCTATCTGTTCCCTTCTCTTCTGCTCCTTCCCAGGGTGCTGAAGAAGCTCAAGGCAGAGGACATCCCCGCCATTCTGGTAGCTCCAGATTGGCCCTGAAGGTCTTGGTACGCCGACGTAGTCAGGCTCCTGGACGACACTCCACTGTGCCTTCCGCTCCGTCCGGACCTGCTCCCTCAGGGTCCTCTTTGCCACCCCAATTTACAGTCGCTGCATTTGACGGCGTGGCGGTTGAGACCGTGGTTTTGAGGGCCTGCGTGTTCTCTTCCCAAGTCATTCACACCATGCTCAAGGCTCGTAAGCCCTCCTCTGCAAGACAGTACTTGGCGGTCTTATTTTCGTTGGTGTGAAGCTCAAGACTTCTCCCCGGTAACCTTCTCGGTTCCCCATCTTCTTTCCTTTTTGCAGTCGGGGTTTGAACTAGGGTTGTCTCTCAGTTCTCTTTAAAGGTCAGGTTTCGGCCCTTACTGTTCTTTTCCAGCGGCCCCTGGTTTCTAATTCTCATGTCCGGACTTTCCGTCAAGGAGTGATGCATGCTGTTCCTCCTTATCGGTCACCCTCTCCCCCTTGGGACTTGAATTTGGTTCTGAGTGCCCTCCAGGGTGCACCTTTTGAGCCCCTTAGAGAGGTGTCTCTACGCCTCCTTTCTTGGAAAGGGGCATTTCTTGTTGCTATCACCTCCATCCGGAGGGTGTCTGAATTGGCAGCTCTCTCCTGCCGTTGTATCTTTTCTTGGAAGGGGGCCTCATTGCGGTCACTTCCATTAGAGGAGTTTCTGAGCTGGCGGCTGTCTCCTGTCATTCCCTCTTCTTGGTTTTACACCAGGACAAAGTTGTTTTCCGTCCGGTCCCGTTCTTCTTGCCTAAGATGGTCTCCTCCTTTCACCTGAATGATGATATCATCCTTTCCATCCTTTTGTCCAGCTCCGTCCCATCCCAGGGAACATTTACTTCATGGTCTTGATATCATATGGGCTGTTGGGATTTACCTTTTCGGTCACTTCTTCTTTTTGCCAGTGTGACTTTCTTTGTGGTTACGGAGGGTCGTCGTAAGGGACTTCTTGCTTCAAAGGCGTCCATTTTGCGGTGGGTCGGTTCTGCCATCTTGGAAGCTTACCGCTGCAAAGGGAAGTCTCCTCCTTTCCGGGTCTCGGCTTATTTCACTTGTTCTGTCTGGGCTTCCTGGGCTTGCCGCAACAGGGCTTCGGTCTTGCAAATCTGTAAGGCGGCCACCTGGTTGTCCTTGTACACGTTTACAAAGTTTTACCAGGTGCATACTAGGGATCGACTGATATCTGTTTTTTAGGGCTGATACCGATAATCGGTGCAGGTTAGGGCCGATAACTAATACCGATATTCCGGTATAAGTTATTGGCTATTTATCCCCCCGCGACACCGCTGCAGATCATTGATTTAAAGCGGGCGCTTTAAATCAATGAACTGCAGCGGCTTTTGCGGTGCCATAGCCCGCCGCCGCCCGCTTCTCTCCCCCTGCCTGTCCGGGGGTCCTGAGTCCTATCACCGCGAACGCGTTGTTATTGTTTTCTTAGGGTACATTCACATGGGCCGGGGTTTACAGTGAGTTTCTCGCTGGGAGTTAGAGCTGTGGTGGAAAATTTGCTGCATTTCATACTTGCAGCAGAAAACTTGCTGTAAACCCCTACCCGTGTGAATGTACCCTGTAGCTGCAACCTCCAGCTGTTGCAAAACTACAACTCCCAGCATGCACTGACCATACATGCTGGGAGTTGTAGTTATGCAACAGCTGGAGGCACATTGGTTGCAAAACACAGTTTAACTCAGTACAACTCCCAGTATCTACGGTCTATCAGTGCATATTGGGAGTTGTAGTTTGCAACAGCTGGAGGCACACTGGTTGCAAAACACTGAGTTGGGTAACAAGCTCAATATTTTGCAACCAGTGTGCCTTCAACTGTTGCGAAACTGCAACACTCAGCATGCATTTACAGCCAAAGGGCATGCTGGGACTTGTAGTTATGCAACTCCCAGAATGCCATTTGGTAGTTTGTGCATGCTGGGGGTTGTAGTTATGCAACAGCTGGAGGCACATTTTTTTCTATGGAAAAAGTGTGCGTCCAGCAATTGCATAACTACAACCCCCAGTATGCACAAACTATCAAACGGCATGTTGGGAGTTGTAGTAGTGCCTACTGCTGTTTAATAACCACTCCCAGCATGCCCTTTTGTGCATGCTGGGAGTTGTTGCTAAGAAACATCAGGAGGCCAGCCTTACCCCCTGCTGCTGCTCTGTCGGATCCTGCCTTCTGCCGCTGTCTCCGCTCCAGGGGCCCCCACTCAGGTACTCCCAGCACAAGCTCTCATCCTCCACAATAGGGGGGCGGAGCGGGTGCCGTTAGGGACACCCCTACAGTAGGAGTCCTGATTCGAAAAAAAACCTATAAAAATAAACGTGGTATCGCCGCATGCGGAAATGTCTGAACTATAAAAATATATGGTTAATTAAACCACACGTTCAATGGCGTACGCGCAAAGAAATTCAAAAATAGCGTATTTTTGGTCACTCTTTATATAATGAAAAAATGAATAAAAAGCGATCAAAAAGTCTGATTAATACAAAAATGGTACAGATGAAAACTTCACAACACGGCGCAAAAAACGAGTCCTCATACTGGCCCGTACGCGCAAAAATAAGTTATAGGGGTTAGAAGATGAGAATTTTTAACATATAAATTTTCCTGCATGTAGTTATGATTTTTCTCCGAAAGTACAACAATATCCAATCTATATAAGTAGGGTATAATTTTAACCGTATGGACCTACAGAATAAAGATAAGGTGTCATTTTTACTGAAAATGCACTGCATCGAAACTGAAGCCCCCAAAAGTTACAAAATGAAATTTTTTCTTCAATTTTGTCGCAAAATGATTATTTTTTTTCTGTTTTGCCGTGGATTTTTTTGGTAAAATGACTAAGCCATCATATGGAATTTTATGTGCAAAATTGAAAGAGTTATGATTTTTAGAAGGTGATGAGGAAAAAATGAAAATGCAAAAACGGAAAAACCGTGCGTCCTTAACCTCCCTGGCGGTATGATTCTGTCTGGAAATTTGTACCAAAAGCAGTACAATTTTTATAACTGAATTTCACATCTCCCTTCGTCCATTTCACATCTCCCCCGTCACATTCCCCCTCCCTTGTCACATTCCCCCTCTCCCTTGTCACATCCCCCGAAACATTCTCCCCCCTCCTTGTCACATTCTCCCCCCTCCTTGTCACATTCTCCCCCCCTCCTTGTCACATTCTCCCCCCCTCCTTGTCACATTCTCCCCCCCCTCCTTGTCACATTCTCCCCCCCTCCTTGTCACATTCTCCCCCCCTCCTTGTCACATTCTCCCCCCCTCCTTGTCACATTCTCCCCCCCTCCTTGTCACATTCTCCCCCCCTCCTTGTCACATTCTCCCCCCCTCCTTGTCACATTCTCCCCCCTCCTTGTCACATTCTCCCCCCTCCTTGTCATTCCCCTCCTTGTCACATTCTCCCCCCTCCTTGTCATTCCCCTCCTTGTCACATTCCCCTCCTTGTCACATTCCCCTCCTTGTCACATTCCCCTCCTTGTCACATTCTTCCCCCTTGTCACATTCCCCCCTTCATGTTACATTCCCCTCCCCTCCCTGTCACATTCCCCCCTCCTTGTCACATTCCCCTCCCCTCCCTGTCACATTTCCCCCCCTGTCACATTTCCCCCCTTCATGTCACATTTCCCCCCCCCTTGTCACATTCTCCCCCTTCATGTTACATTCCCCTCCCCCCTGTCACATTCTCCCCCTTCATGTTACATTCCCCCCCCCCCCCTGTCACATTCCCCCCCCCCCCCCCTGTCACATTCATCCCCCCCCCCCCCTTGTCACCTTGTCCTGCAGCAAATACACTAGGTTTGCCGGGCAGATTTCAAACCTAGTGTATTTGCTGCAGAACAAGCCCCTTCCCCTTCAGCCAATCACAGGCTTTACACCACTGCGGCCTGTGATTGGCTGAAAAGTGAAAGGTCCTAGAAGATGAATAGTGAAGAGAGGACACCCCGGGCTGCACGGAGGGGAACAGCATCTGCAGGGACCGGGACTAGGTGAGCAAAAGTTTTTTTTATTTTACTACTTCTTTCTTTTACACTTAGCTCAGTGTTTTTGGGCATGCTGAGAGTTGTAGTTTTGCAACAGCTGGAGGCCCCCTGGTAGGGAAACACTGACTTTTTTTTAGTATTTTTCTTTACCTGCTCTGGCCGGCCCCCGCAACGGGAGCAGACCAGAGCAGATAATCGCATGTTTTCCCGGGGGCCGCATCGCTATATCGCATTGCTTTTGCGATATATCGTGCAGCCCGGCCGGGAACTCTGTAATTCTACCCCGAGCGTGACTCGGGGTTACCGATCCTGGCTGGGAAAATTAACCCCGAGTCACGCTCGGGATTACCGCTCAGGAGGTTAAGGGGTTAATACAAATGTATTTGTATTTCTCTCATATCCCCACAAGAATATTGAAAATTGTCCATCTTTCAGCCAGGTAAAGGTGTAGTCCCATCTGATAATTTGACTGCATATCACAAGCATGTGCAAGGTACACTGCCCTGATTTAGTAGGAAGTGTGATTTATTCATAGTAAGTGATGGCATTACCTAGAAATATGCCATCCCTTATAAGATGGAAATAATCCTGCAAATTGACATGTCTGTGAATAGCTCAAGATTATAGGGTCACGAAAATGATGCTTTATTACGGTTCTATTTTTTCTGTGCATTTGTGATGTGAAGAAAATTTCTAATTCATCAGAGAATAACTTTTCTTAAATACTTAACTCTTTAAAGGTTAAAATTATCACCAAGCCCACAATCTCGTGTAACAGTATCTCGAGCCACTTCAAGTAGCAGCTCCGCTACCACCCGCCAGTCTCGCAACAAAAGAAAGCGCATAGAAGCTGGAGAAAATGAGGAAGCCAGCAATATTCAGTCTTCTGCTAGCTGGGTTAAACTGCCACATGGTTCAAGCAGTGCTGTTGAACGAAGCAGTAGTAGCAAGTTTCATATGTCACAGCAGTCTACTGCAACCGGCAGCATCACTGTAGAGGAGATTGACCAGGATGGAAAGTTTATTCATCTAAAAAATAATTCTGATGAGGTGATTATTTAAAGTTCGGATTTAAGCTGTATTCATGTCCCTTATATTGTTCTTCCTTCTGTAAATATCTAAAGACAATGTTGCCTGCAGGTTGTTTTATAGTATTACATGCTACACATTGAAATGGTTGAAAGGTTGTGTAATTCATTCTCTGTTCCATAGAGGCAGGCCATATGGCCTGATTGCCTCATTGACTCTATCATGGCTCTGTTAAGGGTGCATGGAGAGGACTTACTAGCTGAGCCACTGTTAATAGCCAGCACAGATCAATCTCAAAGCTGACAGCAACATTAAAACAGCATTTGGTCATCATGGGTGGTTCAGGCTTTGTGGCAATAGCACTGCACTGATCAAATGGAGAAATAGAATTATTAGAAATCTTTAAACCACACCCATAATAAAAACCTCATCCCCATTTTTTTTTTTTATGGGGAAAACAAAAAATAAACGGTATCATTTGCATGTGGAACTGGCCTAATTATTAAAATATAACCTTCCGTTCAGTGAATTGCTGTTTTTTGATCACATACCAGAAAAAAATTAATAAACATTGTTCAAAGTCTGATCTATACCAAATTGGTTTGGAAAAAAAAGCCTAACCCAGCTCCATAGGTAGTAAAGAAAAAAAAAAAGCCGTCAGAACAGGGTTGTTACTCAGTACCTAATCTTGAATGTGTGTGTTTATAATTTTTAGCAGCTATATTCCTCTCAAATACCTTTTTTTTTCTGTTGCTCAGTTGGTTTGTCATTCTGTTCTTTGGAGGAGGTGTGCCCTCACTCTGCAAGACTGGTCCTCCTCCTTCAGTCTGCTGTGTAGGGCCGAGTCCCTTCATCCAATCACTGCAGGCTGCTATGAATGCTCCCTCCTTTGTTTTCATGCTGCTGTCTGATAGGACAGGAGTAAGCACAGAGGAGTGCTCGTCCCACCTTCACAAAGGTGATGATGTAGGCGGACAGGATTATAGTGTGGATGGTTTGTGGACCCCTAGTGGTTTCTATAAGCCATTATTTCTATAAAAAGGAAAAAAATATATAATAATTAAGTATATTAGAATAGTTAATGTTTTGCCAAGATATATAACATATTAAAGGAGTTGTCTAGTAAAATATGTTATCACCTTTCCAAAGGATAAGTTATAGATTGCCTGAACAAGGCTCCGGCAGTCTGCTAGAAGGGGGCGTGTCGACCCCCGCACGGATCGGAGGCCGACACGACCCCTCCATGTATCCCATAGAGATACGTGGAGGGGGCGTGTCTGCCACTGCTTTCGTCGGGGGTCGAAAACGGCCGCTTCCGGCAGACTACCGAGGCCCCATTCAGGAGATCCCGAGGGCCCCAGCGGTCAGACCCTCTGCGATCTATAACTAACTTATCCCCTATCCTTAGGAGTTATATTTCACTGCACTAATCCTTTTAAGTTTTTTAATCAGGCAGTGCCCATTTAAGTAGTCAGTTGAAGAAAAAACTAAAAAAGTAAAATGTAAAGAAACCAAATTTTTTTTCCCGCTCCATATTATATAGAAAAATGAAAGGTGTCAATGCTTGATACAGTTGCTCCCACAAAAATAAACGCTCAAGAATTGTGGCTATTAAAAGGCCATGAGGAAAAACTTTTTTAAGAATTAAGCTAGTTAGTATGTGAACAAAGGCTGTATTAACATGAATAAATATTTCAACTTTTATTTTTTTTTATTTATTTTTTTTCAGGATCGATCTCTAGGCAGCTGGAGACTTAAGTTGAGTGTTGGAGACGAAGATGAAATGGTATATAAATTCACACCAAAATATGTGCTAAAAGCAGGCCAGTCTGTTAAGGTGAGCAGTCTTTGTATCACTGCATGGAAACAGCTGTGAGTTTATTTGACAATTCATTATTTTATTAATATAAAATAAACCCCAACCAGGACTTTATTATGATCGCCGCTTTTTTGTGGTGTATAAATATTTTTTTGTGCCTAAAATTCAGCGGAGAGGCACAAAATGTCCTTATAATTAAAAAATCCAAGTTGTCAAAATTCATGAGTCTGTCAACATGTACATATTAATCGCTAAGTATTGCAAAGAAGTTTATGGTCAAAGAGGCCTTAAATAGATGTAAAATGGACACTGTCAGATACGAAAACTTAATATGTTGTACATCTTGTCAAAACGTTAACCTTTTCTAATAACATTTTCTTATGAATTGTATTTCCATTTTTATAAAAATCATGGTTTATAAAAATCATGGCTTTGCTGAAGCACAGGAATGGACAAAGTCCTGTTAGTGAGAGTGGGCTAGCACTCCTGTGTCTGATAGCACTGTTCTCTCTCCTGTCCTGTCGGACAGGAGGGAGCGTGGAGGAGTCCTGTCAGACAAGAGGGAGGGCGGAGGAGTCCTGTCAGACAGGAGGGAGGGCGGAGGAGTCCTGTCAGACAGGAGGGAGGGCGGAGGAGTCCTGTCAGACAGGAGGGAGGGCGGAGGAGTCCTGTCGGACAGGAGGGAGGGCGGAGGAGTCCTGTCGGACAGGAGGGAGGGCGGAGGAGTCCTGTCGGACAGGAGGGAGGGCGGAGGAGTCCTGTCAGACGGGAGGGCGGAGGAGTCCTGTCAGACAGGAGAGAGGGCAGCGGAGTCCTGTCAGACAGGAGAGAGGGCAGCGGAGTGCAAAAGTCATGATTTCTATAAAAAGGAAATAACATTTTCTTATGAAGTACCGTATTTACTTCAGCATAGAATATGCATTTTTTTAAGCTAAAAGTCTATCTGCTTGTTATACGCCGATAAACTTTCTGGCCCCGCAGAAGCCACTGTGGTTCAATGATTTATAAATCATGTAACTGCAGCGGCTTCTACGGGGCCAGACTCCCGCTGCTCGGTTCTCATGTTCCTTCCCATCCCTGGCTTTCATATTTACCTGCAGGAGTGCGCCGACAGGTAAATATGAAAGCCAGGGATCGGAAGGGACATGGAACCCAAATTTCCTTGGGAAAATAAGGGTGCGCGTTATACCCCGATAAATAGGGTAGATTAGAAAGGTTAATGTTTTGTCAAGATGTAAAACATAGATACAAAACCTTTTTATATGGCAGTGCCTATCTATAAAACAGTATGATTGACAAGGGTGATAAAATTTGCCATCCCTGACCCCCTTTTTGTAAAGGGGAAAAAAGGTTCCATGTGTAAGATTTAGAGAGCCCTTTTCCTTTCCCGTTACTGCCTAAAGATGAGTGAAACTACATTTTGACACCAAAAAAGAGAGAGAAGACTTAGCCCACAGACAACAGTTATCAGTAGAAAAAATTATTTATTTAGATGAAATGGAGTTTTATACTTTGAATGCTGTAAAAAAGAAACTAAAATAACTAATTTTGTCTCAGATATACAGTGCTGATGCTGGGGTCGCCCATAGCCCGCCTTCTGTTTTGATCTGGAAAAATCAGAGTGCTTGGGGAACAGACAGCAGTATCAAAATCTCCCTGGTGAACAGTGAAGAGGAGGTCAGTTCATAATGAAAATTGTTTAATTATTAAGCAGCCGTTTAAACTGCATAAAAACATTTATGTATCGCCTATAGCACCAAAATACTGGTAGAACAATAGGTCCCAAAGGTTCCAAATTTCCAGGGGGATTAGGGGTGTCTAACCTCTGTGATTTCCAAAATGGGATCCCAATTGCTGTGTACAACAGAGTGATGCCTAGCATATGCACACCACCACCCCCATTTGTCTATCGAGCAGCCAAAGAGTACAGCGCTCTGCTTTCTTCTGCAGCTCCATAGGCAGTGAATGGAGCTGCGGCACCCGTGTGTAAGTTCAAAACAAAGCAGTCAAGGCCCCATTCTGGAGATCATGGTGGGTAGCAGCTGCTGGACCTCCCCTGCAATCTGTCACTTATCCCCTATCCTGGAAATAAGCTTATTTAACTTGGAATACTTTAGTAAAATGTAAACTCCTATGCTTAACGCCAATAAACGCTACATTTTTCAGTGTTGCATAAACTGCCTTTGATCACTCTCAATCTCATTCACTTGGTTATGCATGCTTTAGGGTGCGTTCCCACCTGGCGTATACACAGCATATTTCATGCTGCGCAAAATTTGCGGCAGCAGCACGGAAATACGCTGCATGTTCCTCGCTCACTATACACACAGGGCTTTCCGGCAGCAGCTCTATGCGTGTAATGAGTTTTGGAGGCGGAGCCGTGTGCCGGCGTTACTGTGACATGCGGCTCCACCTCTAAAACTCTTTGCACACATAGGGCTGCCGCAGGAAAGCCCAGTGTGTATAGTGAGCGAGGAATACGCAGTGTATTTCCCGCTGCTGCTGCAAATTTTGAGCAGTGTGAAATACGCTGTGTATACGCCAGGTGGGAACGCACCCTTAATGAGTTACTTTACTGCCATTTCCCTCTTGCCTACTGCACTGCAGCCTCCTTTTGCATATTGTGCAATCATTACTGCCACAATTAAGTGGCTCAATGTGATTCTAAAACTGGTAGTATTTTTGGCAAAAAATTTTATTTCAAGCCCTAAAATAAAAAAAGCTTATCCACAGGATAAGTGTCCCGGAGGTTGGGCCCTGAATGATCTCTAGGTTGAAGCCCTGAAATCACTGAACCGAGCTACATTTGTTGTCCATGAAAGTGTCGGCAGTACCAGAGTGCATTTCTGCCGCTTCTATAGACAGTGAAT
Organism: Hyla sarda; assembly: GCF_029499605.1. Lineage (NCBI taxonomy): Eukaryota > Metazoa > Chordata > Amphibia > Anura > Hylidae > Hyla > Hyla sarda. Next base: position 245,552,696 of record NC_079189.1, on the reverse strand, counting down.
GGAGCTTGTGCCGACCCACTGCTACATTCCGTGGGGAGAGTAGGGGCTTCCAGAGGTTGGAGCTCTGCGATCAGACACACTTTTTCTTAGGGCTGGAATATCCTTTATTTTAGTGGTGTTCCTTATAATCATCTTTTCATACTAATTTATCAGGAAGTAGCTGTTAGAACTGTAACAAAGACTGTCGTGTCCACTGTAGAAGAGGACGGAGAGGATGAAGAAGCTGATTTTGGGGAGGAAGATCTCTTTCACCAGCAGGTAAACAAGGTTGATAGTTTTTTTTTTTTGTTTTTTTATATACAACATACTTTCATACCATGTATAAAGATAGTTTTGTCCGTTGTAATGAGCAGAACAAGGAAAGGCCGAAGTTGAACCCTGATATATTGCGGTGTCCAGCTCTGCACACTGCTCTTGCTTCAGCTATAGAAGGTATAACATCCTTTGAAGCCGGACTTCGGAAGGACATGTGTTTTATGGGATACAAAGTGCAGTACTATGTAATAATAATGTACATAGAGCTGGGTATTTTTGTTAGCCATTTTTTACTTTTCTTTAAATTAAGCTCTACCAGCAGTATCCTTAGAACTTATTTGGGTTAATAGAAACTTTTCAATTATAGGGTTTTCATACCACCTCAATTTTCTGCATGTAAGCACTGTGGAGGCATGAGCAAGAGTTACCTAGGGAATGTTGACTTATGCTAGAGGCCAGGTTTTGAGGGACATTGTTAGGCTGTAGTCTCATAACGTTTTGTAGTTACAATGGGGGAGATTTATTAAAACCTGTCCAGAAGAAAAGTTGCTGAGTTGCCCATAGCAACCAATCAAATCGCTTCTTTCATTTTTAACAAGACCTCTGAAAAATGAAAGAAGCAATCTGATTGGTTGTTAAGGGCAACTCAGCAACTTTTCCTCTGGACAGGTTTTGATAAATCTCCCCTACAGACCGGATCCGGCTGGGAAATGTGTAAACCGGGCGCATCCGTATCCCAGCCGAACATGGCCCGCATCTCATTCATTTTAATGATCCGACTGGAGTCAGTGACTTCGGTCGGCTCATTTTTGCCCCATATCTGGTTTTCTGACTGGACTGAAAAGTTGTTTTCTGACATGTCTGATTCCTCTACAGGTTTTGGTAAGTTACCCCCTAAGGGTACATCCACATTTGCGTATTTTTGTTGACCAATGGGTCAATGGGCAGTTTTTGCTGACCACTGACCAATGGGTCAAAATCCGCTTCAACAGATATGCAGCAGAAAATATGCACGTGTGAACATACATGTTTTGGGATAGATATTACCAAGTATAGTTATTAATACCTGATAAGTGGTTTCTTATTAATTATGTTATATTTGTCATTCTACAGGGTGATCCTCGTACCACATCCACAGGCTGTTACCTAATGTAACCAATATTTCCGGTGTATGCTGATTTACTGCCAGAGTTGCTATTTTTTTATACTTTTATTTTTTTTAGGCATTGTTTAGTTTCATCCATGAAACGTAAACTACTGCCAGACATGTTTGCAAAGGTTTTCATTGTTGTGTTTTTTATTTTTATTTTATTTTTTTTTAAATATGCTATCATTGTTCCCTGTGGTTTTAACACTATATATATCTCTCAATGAGGGTGCACGTTTTATGTTTTACCTTTCATGTGGCAGATATCTTGTAGAGGAAAAGTTTCAATGTGTAGCTAGCATCCGCAAGATGTTTTATTGTTTTAATTTTACAGTTTACTGACAAAGGACCTACTTTTAGAGTTTGTTTTATTACATATTTTCTCTTTAAATCTACTTATGAGAGAGAAATGTTAATACTTTAAACCAATCAATGGCAATTTACATTAGCCACGCCTCCCTCTGTTGTAGATGTCCTGCCAACCACCCCACCCCCAAAATTCGGCACATGTATTGATACAATTTCTTAGTCCATTAATCCATACTCTAGTTATGTGTTAGGGCTTGTTCCGTTGTCAAATGTGGTGCAGTAAACTAGTTGTTAGTGGGTTCAACTGCTCATGTTTGAAAGGGTTCAAGTTAAGGGTTTACTTAATTGTGCAAGTTATTAGCATGAGGGTATTGGGGCCGATGAAAATGGTCTTACAAAAAAGTTATTTATACAAAAGATTACCAACCTACATTTATGATCCTCTTTCTTAATTTGCTTGTCACCATGACTCTTCGCCAAATCTGTTTTCTGTTTAACTATTGTCACAAAGCATTCTACTTGAACTTATACAAAGGCTTGCCCCTCTGTTTAACAGCTTGCAGTCCAGTAAAGGGCTGTCTCAAAAATATTTAAAAAAAATTAGATTTCCTAAAAATTTACAATTATTCAATAGAAATTTTTAAAATATTTGTTTACATATTGCTACATTCTTGTTAAGTTTCCTGCAGTTGCCTCTTGGCTCCCTCTCGGAACATCAACCTACTCTGCCCAGTGCTGTTGGCCACTCGTGCCTAGTAGCTCACTACCATCTAGATTAGAGATGAGCGAATTTACAGTGATTCAATTTGCCACGAACCTCGCGGCTCGGCAGTTGCTGACTTTAGCCTGCATAAATGAGTTCAGCTTTCAGGTGCTCCGGTGGGCTGGTGACTCTCTCCTAGGACTGTATCCACCTTTTCCAGACCACCGGAGCACCTGAAAGCTGAACTCATTTATGCAGGCTAAAGTCAGCAACTGCCGAGCCGCGAGGTTCGGGACAAATCGAATCACTGTAACTTCGCTCATCTCTAATCTAGATAATCTTATACACAAGCAATAAAGAAGGGAAATTGGTCACATCATCAGTGGATACATGAGATGGACATTTTAAGCACAGGAGCACCATAAGAAGTGTGAAACAGTGTTAAGGTATGTAACAATTTTTCAATTGGAAGCTCTAACACAGTGGTCTTCAAACTCTGGTCCTCCAGATGTTGCAAAACTACAATGCCCAGACAGCCAACGGCTGTCCGGGCATGCTGGGAGTTGTAGTTTTGCAACATCTGGAGGGCGAGAGTTTGAAGACCGCTGCTCTAACAGCTATTAGAATAGGCTAATATTTGTGGGGGGAAACTTTCAGTCCTAAAACTTTAATTTATTTTCTAGAACAATGGCAAGGTGAGGCTAAACTGTTCCCCTGCTTTTTACCAGACACTGGCCCCAACATGCTGCATTGTAACCAGCTATTTGAAGCATGGATGTGTGTGTGAAATGGAAGTAAAGTCTTCTATGCAAGTCTAAGACAACTGTTACAATGCCCTAGTGTCATGCCCAGAGCTGGCGAATAGCAGGGTAATGAAGCCACACAGTGAGACGGAAAGCAAGACTGCTGTTTAGCCTGACCCTGCTATTTCCCCTGATGATCTAGGGCTGGACAGTCCCTTCAGTGAAGAATATTCCATTCATAATACTGTTAGTTACTCTATCAAGGCCGTCTAGCTACAAAACAGAGGATGCATATGTTTTATTATACTCTATTTTTAATTTGGCTCCAGAGTTGAGTTTGAAGAAAATGCACTTTATGGATATAACTGTATCCCTATACTCTCTGTATGCATGTGCATTAGTAAATGACACACAGTGTTGTCCTCAATCTCCACTTTAGAACTGTATTTAAAAAAAAAAAGTATGTTACAAAGTTTTAAACTTCCTATTTTTTGTAGCTCTTTTCTTTAATTCTGAGCAACCCCTTTTTTCAACTTTTTTTCTTGATTTAAAAAAAGGAAACTTTTTTTTGTCTTGTCCAGGCAGCAGACACAATGTGATATTTTTGCAGCTTTTGCAAAAAAAATAAATTAATAAAAAAAGTGGCAGCTTAAAAATAATTTTAAAAAAATCTATAAATCTACAGTTAAAAATAGATAATTAAATAATGAAGATAAGGTTAATAATATGCATATCTGTAATGGCTTAGATGCGATTGTTTTGTTATATAATGATGGGTATATATTGTAACAGTACAGTCATTGGGGGGGGGGGGGGGGGGAATCCTAGTTGAATGAACAATGTTTACTATGTTTTCAGGCAGAATTGAGCCATGCACATTGTCAGTCATGTTTAAAAACTGCAATAAATGTTTCCATTCAAGAATCATATAATTCAATATTGAGCCTTTGGAAAGATTTAAATATATATTTGAAGTCATATTGCAGTCACACATTTATCATAGGTGACACGTTTTAGAATGGTGGGAGTCCAACTGCTTCCACAACAGAGGAGCCCAATCTTCCCACCAGATGGAGTTGGAGTTTGAATAGATTGGTGGCCAAGCATTTCTCCTTGCAAACTCTATAGGAGTTATAGAAATCGCCCAATTCAGATTTTCCACTGCCCTTGGTCGAGTGTCTGTGTTTGGATTCTTACAGATCCAGTGGATAGGTGATAAATGTTTTTTCATGGAATACTTAAATACAAACTTGTGGTCCCTCGACTGTGCCCACTAACATTTAATCCACGCAATCTAATTATACTTGCCTGGATGGTTTGTATTCTTATTTGGAGAGTTTGTAGTAAAAAATGTTATAACTTCATAAGAAACTAAACATTGCTGAGTACCACTCTATAGGCTGTGGATGGAGCGCTGGCCGTACATGCATGGTCCATTACTTTAATTGCCGGGGAAACTTCTCCTCCATGTTGGTGATGGTCAGTGGTTTAATCAGTCTTACCCACACAGATCACCTAGTTATCCCCTATAGTATACATAGGAGATAACTCTGAACTGTGGGAATATACCCCTTTAAGGCCCATTTACCTTAGCAGATATTTGCTTCAGTAATATAAGTGACTTTTCTATGATTTATAATTTGGTTAATCTTCAGTAACTCTTTAAACACATTTAAAAATGTGTTGCTAGGTTTATACTGCCCTTTCTGAAGACACTGATATTAGTAAAGTATTTTGCACAAGCTTTCCTATAGTCAACTACAGTGTGACCTAAATACAGTACCTAAAAGTCATAAAAAAATTATTAATAATGCTTTATTTTCTGACTGACATATTTAAAATTAAGAAAACTGCAGATAAACAATATTGAGGGAGATCTATCAAAATCCGTGCAGAGGAAAATTTGCCCATAGCAACCAATCAGATCACTTCTTTCATTTTTAACAAGGGCTCTGCAAAATGAAAGTGATGTAATTGGTTGCTATGGGCAACTTTTCCTCTGGACAGGTTTTGATAAATCTCCCCCAATATGTTAAATATAAAGCTCTTCTATAACAATGTACCCTTATTTACCTGCCCTTTATCTGCTTCACACCCTCCTTTATTTGCTCTGCATAAAACTGTGAACACTGTCATAGCATCTGGTGACTGGGCCTTCAGTCCAGTACTGCTCATTGTCTGCACATAATGATCAAGGCAGTAAATGACAACTTGGCATTTTCGAGGCTTAACAAAAAGACCTTGTGGAATAAAATGGAAACCTTGAAAACTAGAACATCTACAAAATGTTTTGAGGAAGCACTGTGGAACTATAAGAGTAGCACTACTTTATAGTTTTGTGTGCAAACCTTATACTCCTTGAGATACTGTTTTCCAAGTGGAGAGCCGTTTCTATAAAATCTATAAATGTGTTTGCTTCTCTGGAAGCTTTGGTAGGCAATATCTTTTTAGAAGATGAAAAACTAAGTCTTTGAGCCATATTTTCAAGCACTGGATTTAAAGGGGAGCATTTTCTATTGCCGGACAACTAAGTACCGACTCGCATAAGTGCTCAAACTAGCTTAAAAAAATCCCTTTCCTCTGTAGCATAGACAGTGTCTGGATTCCCTGCTGATCACTGCTTTCTGGTCTAGGCTGATACATAGGAAATGCCTGTCCAGCCATTACTGGACTCGGTGGGAACCTGCCTTAGCCAGTGATTGGCTAAGTGGCACATTTTTCTTGTGTTTAAACTGGAGCTCAAGAAGTGCAGATCAGTAGGGCCCTGAGCACACTTTGAAATATCACTGGACAATCCCTTGAATTGTACATTGTTGTATGAACAGACCAGGTTTGGTTTGCAATTGCTGTGTCCACAGCTTAATTTCTACTTACTCGTCTTTGTTGATATCACATAATGTTGTATCTTATATTCAGAAACTTACCTTTAAAAAAAACTTTAAGCTTTTGGTCAAACACTTGATCAAGGACTTATTGCATTTATACTGATTTCTCACTGTGAATGAAGCCATTTCTGTGACATTGACCTAAGGTTCTGTGACCAAAGTGATGTTCATTGGTGAACAAGAATTAAATATGAACATTAATGTGTAGCAATTCATTTTGTCATTCAAACTTCATCTCTACAGATGGCTGTAGAGATCACATATACTATACTAACAATTTTGCAGTCAAAACTTTTTAGCATGGTACAAGATCTTTCATAGTAATTTTATTTTATAGTGTGTGTTTGGTTTGGACAGCCCTTATCGATGAATGTAATGGGAGGTGTTCCCCTGTAGGAATCTGTTTTACATCAGAATTCTTGCAGTACATGGCCACAATTATACAAAAACACTCTTGCGTATGTAATAAAGGTAATCTTATCTGGGTGGTAAATATGTCCTTCTGTTTTTTTTTATTTTTAGTCGATGGGTAAGAACTGACACACTCTTAAAGCAATAAGTTCATCTGGACACCTGAACATGTTGTTTTTGAGTGTCTGTAGTGAAATTTGCTTGGTTATCAACATCCAAAACCTCACATGAGGTATGTACGTAGCAGTTTTACTTTTTTAGACTTTATTATATTCCTGCAATTGACCTACCTACATCATCCTATATGTTTACTGGATAGATATTTTTGGATTTGTCTTTCCTGTTTTTATTTGATAGAGAGGCTCACTTGTATTTAGCATAACTTTATTGTAGACAGTCTTCAGGATGCAGCAATTTCTTGAAACAATGTGAACAGGATTTCAGACATGAAAATTCAGGAAAACCTGGTGTGGACAAGCTAAAACTAATTTTCATAATCCTGTTTGCAAACAATTGAGCACAAAAAGTCGACTTCTATAGCTTGCAGAGATTCTGGGGGAATTTGACAAAATTTGAGGTTTTTACATTATTAAAAGGGGTTGTGCAGCCATAAGGAAAAATATAGTTTTAAAGTGATTGTACTTACTAATATCTGTTATGTGAGAGAGCTTCCTTGCTGGATTGCCCCATGTTGGCAAGAAATGCTTAAAGGGGGCTGGATGTGTTGTTCAGTTCAAATGTTCAGCCAGCCCCTTTCTCCATTATGGCTGATGCAGAGAGGAAGAGAAGGGGACTGGCTCAGCCATTGGACTCAGCCACACACCGGCCCCCTTTACCAAATCAAATCTCCCTTTCAGTGTTAAAAGGAACACTTGTGAAGTGAAAGTGGTTCTTATAGTAGGACATCAGGGCATCTATCATGCAAGTGTTGACCCTTTTGTAATGTCAAACATGGAACATGAACATTTTATATGGCTGGACAACTCCTTCAAAATGAGCTTACATATGGTGGAAGAAATGTGACTTGTTTTGTAATATACAGGTATTAAAAGCCCTTCATTTACCAACAGGAAAGCCCATGCAATGCTTATGCCCTACACTTCATCATACTACATTTGCTCTTTCAGCATTTTTTTTTTTTGTGCAGTGGGGCCCAAAGCAATTGCATTGGGGCTCTTTAGTAGAGCATCTTTCTTCTTGTTAAAAAAAAGTTACATACAGCATGTATGTACTATGATATATGCTTGCTATATATATGTATCCATTTTATCTTATATTTTTATGAAGTACTTTATTATTCTTTATTTTCTTATTTGGAATCATGCCAAAAATACTTATCTAGATACTATCTGTATACTGTGTGATAATTGTATATGCATGGCATGTTTTTGTTTGCATTTTTTGCCATTCACTTTACAAGTTTGTATTAGTCAGTCATTGTGAGACTGGAATACTTTTTTGTACAATCAATAAAATTCTCTTTGCATATAACAATACCATTGTATGATGTCTAAAGTAAATTAAAACATTAGTTGTAACTGATGATCAGTACATATAAGTAGTTTTTTTGTTTCCTTTATGATTGATTAGAGCATGTGAATGCATTTTTTTTTCTGCGCACAATGCGATTTTGAAAACAAAGCCAAAAACTGCTAATTTTTATTTACCATTGTTTGTTTGCACATCTTATTTAACAATATGTAGTTGTGGTTGAATTTCTTTCCAAAAAATAGTATTCGTGCATGCATTTAAACATCAGGTTTTTTTTCTTTTTTTTAGTTAATTACTACTGATTAGATTTAAGAATTTTTATCAAAGAGTGTACTATAAAGATGTGTTTAAAGCTTCTGAAGTAATACAGACAGAAAATGTACTAATGGACAGCCAATCAATCTGTGCACTTAAGTTACACAGTGCCACCCTGGTTTGGTGCTACTTACTAGAGTTGAGCGAACTTACAGTAAATTCGATTCGTCACGAACTTCTCGGCTCGGCAGTTGCTGACTTTTCCTGCATAAATTAATTCAGCTTTCAGGTGCTCCCGTGGGCTTGAAAAGGTGGATACAGTCCTAGGAGACTCTTTCCTAGCAATGTATCCACCTTTTCCAGCCCACCGGAGCACCTGAAAGCTGAACTAATTTACGCAGGATAAGTCATCAACTGCCGAGCCGAGAAGTTCGTGATGAATCGAATTTACTGTAAGTTCGCTCATCTCTACTACTTAGCTTTGTGCTGATTCACAAGCATTTTACCAGTTAAAGGTGCATGCAAACTGGCTGGATGTTCCAGTCAGTTGCATGGACGGCAGACACTGCTGCTTCTGACATTGTAATTTGAATGCTTCGTCCACATCTCCATTATGAGCCTTTTATTGCAGATCCTGTCAAATGTGACTGACAAAACTGCAAGAAGATATGGAAGAACAAATGTTACTGGGTTGGTACAGTAGTATATAGCCTGTAAAACAAGTGTAACACATCACCATTTTTCTGACTATATTTCCAAAGATGCTATTTACACGAAATTTTGACCACATGTTGGTAACAAGCCATGTAAGGGTGGGTTCACACCACAATTTTACTATATGGTTTCGGCATACGGTTTTATAAAAAAAAAAAAAGAAAAACCGTGCCCATAGACTTCCAATTTAAAACCGTATGCACCATAATGTATACGGTTTTCTCAGTTTTTCAAACCATATGGTTTTTTACCTTTTTTTTTTCTTTCTTTTTTTTTTTTCCCCGGACCAAAAACCAGGGCCTACCGGGTGAAAAACTGTATTAAACTTTTTATTTTTATTTTTTATTTTTTACATGGGAGTCAAAGGGAACCAGACAGAACAGTGTGCGTACAGTTGCATACGGTTTTCACCATAAGCTTTTTGGCTTTGCTCAGTTTTTTTTTTTCTTGGAATTTCAACCAAATAAAACTATTCATAATGGAGTGAAAAGTTAAAAAGTATACGTTTTTATTCTTAAACTGATGCAATCGGACATTTTTCAAACCGTATATGGGTTTCAACCGTATACATATAAAAATTTGTACACACGTTTTGATACAGTTTAGTCAGGTTTTGACAAATCCGTTTATCAAAAATCTGATACAGGAACTGAAACGTGGTGTGAACCCAGCCTTATCCATACATACAAAGAAACCAAAACAAATAAGCTCAGAAATGAAGTTGTCTAATAATGGAAAATGACACAGGGAAAAAGTATTAAAAACATGAAGAAAGGAAGGTGCAAAAAAGCATGGACAACAGCTGAAATATTAGTAATTAACCCCTTAAGGATACAACCAACTTAATTTTTTTGCATTTTAATTTTTACTACTTCGCGGCACCCCTGGAAAGGACCCCCTACTGCAGAACAGGAAACCTGAGGATATAAAAATATGACACCTCAGTTCAGGTTTCCTGTCCCTCTGGTAGGAAGCCTGAGGAGTTTCCATACCTCTCTCCAGGCTGCAGGTCCTTCTTCATGTGTGGCTCCCTGGTTGGTGTAAGTCTTCGTATGAATCAGCCTGCTGCGAGTACTGCAGGCTTCCGGTGCTTTTTTTAAATTTTATTTTTTTTAAACCCCCCCCCCTCCTAATTAGTCTTTCACAGATGATAATTGTGAATCACCACAATTATATCACCTGTGAAAGACTAAGGAAATCCTGAAAACATGACCTGTTGGGGGTGCTTGAGGACCGGGCTTGCGAAACACTGCCTTATATGGAGGTCTTAGTCCCAGAAAAGTGTGCACCTTTAATATACACAAGTATTAAAGGGGTAGTCCGGTGGCCAACGTGTTTTTCCATTTTTGACTTACCCTATTTGTTGTGTTTAATTTCTATTCTTGTTTAGATTACTCTATTTCCATTCTTTGTCTTTTTTATCCCCAACTTTGTTTTCCTATCTTTGCTTCTATTTCCTGTTTCTTTCTGTGCTGAAAACTACAAATCCCAGCATGCCACATGCCTTGCTGGTTTGGGGCGGCTCCTTTTTTTTTTTTTTTCCTTCTTCTTTCTTTCTGTTCCTGTTCTGCCCGGGTTGGCCCCCTTGTACATAGCACACTAATATAATCAGCCCTGGTTGGGGTACACTGGCATACACACACAAAAGGGACTACAACTCCCCAGCCGCGCCCCCCCCCCGATCAGACATCTTATACCTTATCCTTCGGATAGCGGATAAGATGTCTAAACGCCGGAGTACCCCTTTAACTGAAGGTTTTCCAACCAATGTGCCTCCACCTGTTGCAAAAGTACAACTCCCAGTCAGTGCATGTTGGGAGTTGTAGTTTTGCAACAGCTGGAGGTTTGCCAATGTTTGCAATGTACAGGGTACATTCACACTGGCGGGTTTACAGTGAATTTTCTGCTTCAAGTTTGAGCTGCGGCGGTGCAAACGCCTAGTGGGAAACTCCCCCAAAACACCAGCTTGTGTGAATGTACCCTAAAAACACTACACGAACACATAATAAAGGGTAAAACACTACATATACACCCCATTACACTGCCCCCCCCCCCCCCAAATAAAAAATGAAAAAGTATTGTACGCCATGTTTCCAAAACGGAGTCTCCAGCTGTTGCAAAACAACAACTCCACCTCCCAACATTTCTGGACAGCCGCTGTCTGTCGGGGCATAATGGGAGTTTAGCAACAGCTGGAGGCACCCTGTTTGGGAATCACTGGCATAGAACACCCCTATGTCCATCCCTATGCAATCCCTAATTTAGTCCTCAAATGCGCATGCGTATTTCAAGGAAACAGTTTAGGGCCACATATGGGGTATTTCGGTACTCGGGAGCAATTGTGTTACAAATGCTTTTTCTCCTTTTACCCTTTATGAAAAGGAAAAGTTGGGGGCTACACCAGACTGTTAGTCAAAATTTTTTTTTTTTTTTTTTACACTAACCTGCTGGTGTTGCCCCATACTTTTTATTATGACGAGGTAAAAGGGAAAAAAAAGTCCCCCAAAATTAACGCAATTTCTCCTGAGTACGGAAATAACCCATATGTGGGCATAAAATGCTCTGCGGGCACACAACAAGGCTCAGGAGTGAGAGCGCACTATGTACATTTGAGGCCTAAATTGATGACTTGCACAGGGGTGGCTGATGTTACAGCAGTTCTGACATAAATGCAAAATAGTAAATACCCACATGTGACCCCATTTTGGAAATTACACCCCTCACAGGACGTAACAAGGGTAAGCCTTAACACCCCACATGTGTTTGATGAATTTTTGTTAAAGTTGGATGGGAAAAATGAAAAAAAATTTACTAAAATGCTGGTGTTACCCTAAATTTTCACAAGGGAAAATAGGAAAAAAAAAAGCCCCCTAAAAACTTCTAACCCCATGTCTTCTGAGTAAGAACATGCCCCATATGTGGATGTAAAATGCTCAGCGGGCAAACTACAATGCTCAGAAGAGAAGGAGCGCCACTGGGATTTTGGAGAGAAAATTTGGCCAGAATTGATGGCCGCGTTTGTTTACAAAGCTCCCATAGTGCTAGAACAATGTGACCCCATTTTGGAAACTACACCCCTCACGGAATGTAATAAGGGGTACAGTGAGCATTGACGCCCCACAGGTATCTGACAGATTTTTGGAACAGTGGTCCGCCAAAATAAAAATAAAATTTTCTCTATCTGCTCCATTGGGGGAAACAAACCATGGGTATATGCTGCTGTCTCTAGGAGGTATGACACTATGGCAACAACAAAAAAGTCGCTCCTCCCAGCAGGATATACCCGCCTCCAGGCCCTGAGCTAATCAGTTTTAGCTTTGCGTCTGAAGGAGGTGGACATGGTCTGGAATTCTCCAGACCAGGTCTTATGTTTTATTATTTTCCTAGTTAGGGATGTTAGTTTTTTATTCCTTTTTCTTTCATGTTTTCAGGTGGGGACTCAGAAACTGCGGCTCACTGTTTCCCCATTGCGATTGAGGGGGCACAGACATTGCGTATATGTGCTGTTAACCCCCTCTCGCCAACGGTCAGCGCCTGGGGTTGTACCTCATGGGGCACTTTGGCGGCCGGGGTGCTATAGCCCCGCCCACAGGGCTGTCGGAGCTTACTGGAGGCGCAAATTGTCCTCCAATCAGTGCTGTGCACACGATTGTAGGTGGCAGGGGCCAATCAGCAGTGCCCCTGCCCTAGGCACGCCCCTCTCTGGCTATTGACTGATTTTTTTTCTCCCTCTCTATCTACACTAGGGCAGAGTTCTCCTCACAGCAGCTGCCCTGGGGACACAGACTTGGGTGAGAGAGTTCTTTTTTCACTATGTCCGTACCGAGAACTGTTCCTCCCTCTAAACAGACAACTGGAGCGTTAGTTTCCTATTTTGTCTGTAAGAGCTGTAATTCCAAAATGCCTGGTTCAGCTGAACCCACTTGCTCTGCCTGCTCCCCCTGGCACCTCTAAAGGGTCCCGCTCCTCTTCTCCACATGCTTCACGCTCTCACAAGCGTACTAAGAGGAAGCCCTCTTCCTTCCGGTCCTTTCGGACTTTTAGCCCCAATAAGGGGTCTGGGCGGGCGCCTTCGTGGGACAAGAAGGCTCCCTCGTTCCGGGCGTGCCCGTCTTGGAAGTCGGACACCAAACCTTCCGGCCGCTTTGTGGCCAAATCGGGCAACCGCAAACCCACTTCTGCATGAAGTGAAGCCCCCGCCCGCAGATTTTTCTCGGGTGGGAGGCAGTCTCTTACTTTTTCGAGATGAGGCAGATTTTCTCGCTGATTCCTCCCTTGACTATATTGACCACGGGCATACAGGTATGCCCTGATGCCCTGTAACCTACCAGACCGGTATGCCTGCTGAATTCACACAGGCGCTTTGCGGCAATTCTGGTCATACGGGTCACGTATGACCCGGGGTTAGAGGGTGATCGGCAGTGTAGTACACACTGCCAATCACCTCCGGTAGCTAGGGGGAGGTGGCGATCCCGTCACCCCCCCCCCCCTTCTCCCAGGAGCGATACTATTAGCTATTGGTTGGACGATTATCCGACCAATAGCAGCCGGCAGAGGAGGGGTTAATGTCCCCTTCTCTCAGCTCTGCTCGCCTACTGCGTTCAGTCAGTGGGTAGAGCTGTGAGAAAGAGCCATGGACCCCCACCCCTGCCGAGATCTGTGCCCCTCAAGGCTGAGGAACTGTCCTCCTGTGTCCAGTAGTTCAGGGTGAGTTTTGTCTGCAGGGACAGGTAGGAGTTAAAAAATAAATAAATAAATTCCCCCCAACCCCCTAATAGGTCCTCAAGGGTCTGCTGCAGATTTTGCAGCATGACCCGGGCCCTATTAGGGGTTCAGTGCGCTGCGATTTTCCACCATTTTTTTGGGGGCCGCAGCATTTTCTTTTTTTTTTTATTATAAAGATGTGTGACTTATACACCAAGCATATACACTGCATACTTCAACGCCCCCACACCCCCCCCCCCCCCCCCAAACACACCACCTCCCCCCACTACCGCCGGGCATTTTTGGTGAAGGCATACACTTTTCTTGCCTCCGAATCTGCCAGAGAGGAGGAAGAAGATCCTACTTTACTGTGTTCTTCCTCATCCTCCTCATCATCTAGCAATGATAAGTCCCCTGCACGGCTGCGGAGACCCCGTCCCCCCCCCCCCCCCCCCCCCCCATGATAGTGACCCAGTGGCCGACACAAGTACGAGCATCCATGTCGCTCATAATAGGAGTCTGTCTCTCCAGACAAGCGTACCGGAGCCCCCCCCCCCCCCCTTCCTGTGAACCTGTCCGGAGACCCCCAGACGGTTATCAGCCACGGATTCCTGAGTTTGTTGGTGACTCAGGAATCCGGATTGACACGGCCGGATACACTAAAATAGACAAATTTTTGTTATTATTTCAGTGTCGATTTTGTCAATCTAATGGTGGAGCAGACGAATCTGTACGCCCAACAGTTCATCACCCACCACCCTGATTCGCTTTTGGCTAGGCCCAATGAATGGTACGCCATCAATGCAGCCGAAATGAGGACATTTTGGGGCCTCGTGCTGGATATGGGCCTGGTCAAAAAGGCAAGTGTCAGGCAGTACTGGAGCTGGCACGTCCTCTACCAGACCCCGCTTTATAGTATGGCCATGACACGGAAACGGTTCGAGGCTATTCGGAAATGCGTACATTACACTGATAATACCGCATGTCCCCCAACCCCCCCCCCCCGAAGTGATCCTGCTTATGACAGACTTTACAAAGTGAGGCCAGTCATTGATCACTTTAGGGCCAAATTTTTGAAGGCCTAGCCCTCAGGGAGCTCTCTGTAGATGATTCTCTTATCAGTTTAAAGGGGAGCCTCATCGTCCGCCAGTATATTCCCTCGAAGCAGGCACGGTATGGCTTGAAACTCTACAAACTTTGTGAGAGTACCTCTGGGTACACTTACAAGTTTAGAGTATATGAGGGTTGAGATTCCCGTATTGAACCCCCCCAGAATTCTCCCCACTCTGGGTGTTAGCAGGAAAATCGTTTGGAACCTTGTGCACCCATTGCTGGATAAGGGTTACCACGTTTATGTTGACAACGTTTATACCAGCATCCCTCTGTTCACATCTCTTGCCGCCAGATCCACGTCCGCTTGTGGGACCGTGCGGAAGAACCAGAGAGGCCTCCCTCTAAATTTGATCCAGACACCTATGCCCAAGGGTGAGTCCCGTGCTCTTACCCATGAAAACCTGTTGCTGGTCAGGTATAAGGATAAGAGGGATGTCCTTATGCTGACCACAATTCATGGTAACCTACAATCTGTATATGGGGGGGGGGGGGGGGAGTTCATCTTTCTGATCAAGTCCTCAAGCCATACAATGCAATGAGCAAAACACTGGTACGGTACAAAAAAATTCACGGTCTACTTGGTACAGGTTGCCATTAGACATGAGCGAATTTACAGTAAATTCGATTCGTCACGAACTTCTCGGCTCGGCAGTTGATGACTTATCCTGCGTAAATTAGTTCAGCTTTCAGGTGCTCCCGTGGGCTGGAAAAGGTGGATACAGTCCTAGGAAACTCTTTCCTAGGACTGTATCCACCTTTTCCAGCCCATCGGAGCACCTGAAAGCTGAACTAATTTATGCAGGATAAGTCATCAACTGCCGAGCCGAGAAGTTCGTGACGAATCGAATTTACTGTAAATTCGCTCATCTCTAGTTGCCATGTACAACTCTTTTGTATTGTCCCAGAACACTGGCTACACAGTCACATATCTTCAGTTCCCAGAAGAAGTCTTAAAGGTCCTGATCTTTGGCGACCGGGAAAGAGCAGACCGAAGTTCCCAAGGAACTTAAGTTATAGGTGCCAGGATCATTCCAGGTGAAGTCACCCCACACTGGAAAAAGGGGATGATCCCAGAAAAAAATTGTGTGTAACAGGAGGGGGATACGGAAGGACACCACCACTCAATGTGACACTTGCCCCGATCATCCGGGTCTCTGCATTAAAAACTGCTTCAGGGAGTATCACACTTCAATGGAGTACTACATTTTCCCTTTTCATTTTAATTTCCCATAATTTGACCCCAATCTACCAAGTCCAGAGTATATTCCAAATTTTAACCCCTAAAATTGACCAAAAGACCTCTGGGGGTCACTGAATCACTATAATCAGGGACTTTTTTATGTTGTGTGCGCATTTGAGGCAGCAGGTCAGGGATGGCCACACACATCACATTCCCAGAATGATGATTCAGAGCATAGGGTTTAGTTTTGGCAATGCTCTGGGTCATCATTCTGGGAACATAACCTATTTTATCATTGTAGTGCGCCCGCAGTGCACTTGACGTCCACACATGGGGTATTTCCATACTCAGAAGAGATGGGGTTACAAAATTTGGGGGGCATTTCCTCCTATTACCCCTTGTAAAATTTTGGGGGGGAAACCAGCATTTAAGTAAAAAAAAAAAACTTATTTACACATCCAAAGTCATCAAACACCTATGGGATGTTAAGGCTCACTGTACCCCTTGTTACGTTCCTACAGGGGTGCAGTTTCCAAAATAGTATGCCATGTGTTTTTTTTTTTGTGCTGTTCTGGCACCATAGGGGCCTCCTAAACGGGACATGCCCCCCAAAAATCTTTTCAGCAAAATTTGCTTACCAAAAGCCAAATGTGACTCCTTCTCTTCTGAGCATTGTAGTGCGCTCATAGTGCACTTGACATCCACACATGGGTAATTTTCATACTCAGAAGAGATAGGGTTACACTTTTTTTTTTTGGGGGGGGGGGGGGGTCATTTTCTCCTATTACCCCTTGTAAAAATGTAAAATTTGGGGGAAAACCAGCATTTTAGTAAAAAAAAAAATTTCATTTACTCATCCAACTTTAGCAAAAAGTCGTCAAACACCTGTGGGGTGTTAAGGCTCACTGTACCACCTGTTATGTGCCTTGAGGGGTGTAGTTTCCAAAACAGTATGCCATGTGTGTTTTTTTTTTTTTTTTTTCCTTCCTTGCTGTTCTGGTACCATAGAGGCATCCTAAATGTGACATGCCCCCCAAAAAACATTTCAGAAAAACTCTCCAAACTCCCATTGTTGCTCCTTCCCTTCTGAGCCCTCTACTGCGCCCACAGAACACTTTACATACACATATGAGGTATTTCCTTATCCGAGAGATATTGGGTTACAAATTTTGGGGGGGATTTCTCTCCTTTTACCCCAAGAACATGCGAGTGTAAAAAGTGAAGATTTTGAATTTTCTCCTTCAATCTACTGCTATTCCTGTGAAACACCTAAAGGGTTAACGCACTTACTGAATGTCATTTTGAATACTTTGAGGGGTGCAGTTTATATAATGGTGTCATTTATGGGGTATTTCTAATGTGAAGGCCCTTCAAATTCACTTCAAATTTGTGAAAAATTGGAAAATTGCTGCTGAACTTTGAAGCCCTCTGATGTCTTCCAGAAAAGTAAACACATGTCAACTTTATGATGCCAACATAAAGTAGACATATTGTATATGTGAATCAATATATAATTTATTTGGAATGTCTATTTTCCTTACAAGCAGAGAGCTTTAAAGTTAGAAAAATGTAAAATGTTTGGGGTGTGGTGTGACGCCGACGAAGATGGCCGCACGTTGTTAGTGCTCCACCACCACGAGGTCCTCTGCCCGCTACATTTTCCCGACCGCTGCACTATTTATGGGGAGATCCCTGCGGAAGACCCCTAGGAGACCCCCTGCTGCTGTTCACTTACCTCCGAACTCCGGCGGCATTAGGAAGTTCCTGGGCCCGGCGCTTCCCCAGAGTTCAGCAGGCCCACGCGCCGGTGAGAGCCCTGCCTACTGCCTCCGCTCCCGGCCTGGTCCTCCGGAGTCTCCTGCATCGCTGGCCGCAACCTCCGCTCCACATACCTGCCCCACGGTCCTTTGCTTCTGGGGAGGAGAAACCCTGCAAGCAGCCTGGGAACGCTGGTGTGGCTGCTGGATCCCCGGTCTCTCCGCGGCCCTCTGCAGTGGGGAAGGTAGGAACCGAAGCAGGCTCCCCAGCACAGTCTCCAGGCTCCTCCAACTTCTCATATCCTCCACAATGCCCTCCACATAAAGGGCGGCAGGCTGCCCCTCTGTCCACCTGGGCTGCCATTGTGAGGGGGTCCCCTTTCTTGCCCTCCCCTGCTGCACGACCTGCCTGCCTCTTCTACTGCTGGGGCACCCCTGTCTGCCTTTTCTGGGGCCCTGCAGACCACCCTGGACTGGACTGTTCCCCCTCCCTTCCTGGACCTGGGTGATTCTGCTGACCCCTCTGCCCTTAAACCACCTCGGGCACCCCGCCTGCTCACCTCGCCACAGGGGTTTACCTCCTCTACATCCCTGCCTGTTGCACCATCTCCTGCCCAAATGCCTGGCTCCTGCTGGAGGGGGCTCCCCTGCCTGGGATGGCTCACAAACTGTGGAGCCTTCTGGTCGGTTGGCCCTTAGGCCACCTCCTGTTGATTTTTCTCAGTTTTTATCACTCATCCCGTCTAAGGAGGACTTACGCTATATTGTTGCTGAGGTGAGGGAAGCGTGTTGGGCGGAAATAGCCTCTATGCGCAAGGACTTACAGGATGTTTCTGACCAGGTTTATACGAGGGAAGAGACCCACGATTCTACCAGGGGCTATGCTGCTCAACTCCAATCCACAGTGGTGGCTCAATCAGAGGTCCAACTGTATCAGGATCGCTCTTGGATCACCCTCTGGAAGAGGTGCATGCTTCAGCCACTGCTGGCTGTCCTCCAGCAACATCAAATTCCCTACCGCTGGAGCTTTCCTTTCATCCTGCAGGCTCGCAGAGAGGGTTGCCCCACTGTTATAGGGGCCCACTCGGATGTCCCGGCCTTCTGTTCTGCCCTGGATATCCCGGTGCCCCAAGTGATGAACTGGGGACTCTCACCTCCTGCGCCTCCTGTGACCTGAACGCGAGACGCTGGCTGGCGTTCACTTCCTGAGTGTGAACTTTGCTGCCCTCCGCTATACGTTTTGAACTGCCCTCTTGATTGTTTTTTTTTTTTTTTTTTTTCTGAATTATAGGGCGGTTGAGGCTCCCTTACATGCTTACCTTCCTTAGTTAGAGAGGTCTTTTTTCTTTCATTTGCCTTTGGCATGACCTCGTGAGGTGGTCCCCTCTGTGCTGGTTATTTCTTCCTCCATGGTGTTCTCTCTTTCCCCCCCCACTGAGGCCTTCCCAAATGCTGTGGTGCCCACTGGACACCTGAGTATTCTGATATTGTTTTTGCTTTATGCCTCCTCTATGGCCTTTTGGTCATTGGTTTATTCCTGGTTTTATTGTTTCTACTGTATTATTGAATGTATGCACTATACGTCTTGTTTTTTGTTGTCAGTCTGGTTTTCTCGTCTCCTTTTGTGCCCCCCTTCCCTCCTGCCCCGTCCTTCCTTCTTTTTCAGGTCTCTAGAGATTTCTGTGCTTTTCCCTCAATCCTATCCTGCCTGCGAGAGCTCATGGTGGTGGGACTCCCTTGGAGATGTGTGGGTGAATCTACTCTCTACTTTTGCTCCTGTGCTCTCTTGTCTCCTTGATCATGGTTAAGTGTGTCTCCCTGAATGTCAAGGGCCTCAACTCCCCCCCTAAAAGGTGCCTCTTGCAACAGGAGTTGTTAACGCAGAGGGCCGATATTTTCTTTCTTCAGGAGACGCATTTCGACCATTCTGGCTCATTTCAGTTCATTCATCATCTCTATCTCTTGCTCTCTCAGCTTCCTCCGGGAGGAAAACGGCCGGGGTAGCAATCCTCATTTCAAGATCCTGTCCTCTCCAAGTCTCCTCTTCTTTCCTTGATCCTCACGGGCGATTTGTTGTGGTGGAGGGCTCTTTGGGTGGGAAACCGATTCTTCTATGTAACATCTATGCCCCTAATATGTCCCAGATACCCTTTTTGCGTTGGGTACTTATGCAGCTCCACAAATACCCTCATCGGCCTGGCTCCTATGGGGTGATTTTAACCTTATTTTTTCCCCTGCCTGGGATTGCCATTCGGCTCTGGGTCCCCGGGTCCCCCCTGCTCAGCTGCGCCTTGCTACCCTGTTTCGGCGGACCATACGTTCCTCGTCCCTATATGACTTGTGGCGGATTAATCACCCTACTGATAAATCATTTTCGTTTTACTCCCATCCTCACAAACTACATACACATATTGACTACTTTTTTGGTAATCTGCCTATGATGCGCATGCTCTCCTCTGCTTCCCTAGACCCTATCTCCTGGTCAGACCACGGCCCACTGCTAGTCGTTTTCTCCTTTCTCTTCTTTCCCTCGGCACTGTCATTGACGTCTCAACGACTCTCTCCTCAAGTCTCTGCCCTCCCGGGAATCGATCCAGGCCGCTATCACTGAATACTTTTCCCTCATCCAAGGGTCGGTCTCTTCTCAGGCCGTCATCTGGGAGGCTCATAAATCGGCCATCCGAGGGCATTGTATCGCCCTGGGTTCCCATCTAAAGCGCGATGGCCTGGCCCGGTCCCCGAAGTTACAGACACAAATTCGCTCGCTAGAAGCTGACCTCCTTGCTTCTCCTTCTCTTTCGATCCTGAGGCATCTTGTGGGGGCTCGTGCCCAGCTGGGCGACTTGGCCCTTTGTAAGGTAGAGCGGCAGCTTCTCTATGCCCAGAAACCCATCTATGAAAAAGGTAACAAAGCCCACACTCTTTTGGCTAGACGTTTGAGGGATCGAGCCACCGCCCAGATGCCCTCGGCTTTGAAGGACCCTTCGGGTACTCTCCGCTATCACTCTGATGCTATTTCTCGCCTCTTTACTGACCCCGGGGAGCGGGACGCTCTCTTGGATTCCTTTCTATCAGAATGCCATCACCCCTCTCTTGCTCCATTGGATCGGGATACTCTCAATGCCCCTGTCACGTTGGAGGAGGTGACGGAAGTGTTCAAGTCATTGCCCTCGGGACATTCCATGGGACCTGATGGGTTTACTTATCTTTACTATAAGACTTTCTCTGCCTTGCTTCTTCCTCATCTTATACCTCTCTTCAACTCTTTCATGGGGGGGAGGGGGTCCCACAGTCTTTTTTACACCCTTTGCTTACCTTGATTCCCCAGCCAGGGAAGAACCCGCATGATTGCTCTAGCTATAGGCCCATTGCTTTGCTCAATACGGATCTTAAGCTTTTTTATAAAGTATTGACGACCCACCTTGGTTGCCTCCTCCCATCTCTTATCCATAAAGATCAGGTAGGTTTTATCCCCTGTAGGCAGGGGGGTGACAACACGAGGCGGGTGGCTAACTTAATTGACCTGGTGAATCGGCGGTCCGAACAGGCGGTCATCCTTAGTTTGGACGCTGAAAAGGCCTTTTATAGGCTGGGTTGGCCTTTCCTTTTTGCCACTCTTAAGAAATTTGGGATCACGGGTCCCTTCCTTACTGCACTGCGGTGCCTCTACCCCCACGGCTTCCCTCAAGCTTCCTCATGCCTCCTCTCCATCTTTCTCCCTACACAATGGTATTAGGCAGGGTTGTCCGCTCTCTGCTCTGAACTTTGCTTTATGTATCGAACCCCGGGCTGCCATGATCCGAGGATGTGCGGACATCTCGGGAATTACTCTCAATGATAGGGAATTCAAACTCTGCCTCTTTGCTGATGATGTCCTTCTCACTCTCACTCTCACTAAACCTCTGCTCTCTTTACCTAACCTCTATAGGTTCTGGCGTACTTATGGTGATGTTTCGGGCTATAAGTTCAACCTCTCCAAATCTGAAGTCTTGCCTTTAGATCTCCCTCCTTCTTTGTCTGCTCAACTAAGGGCTTCCTATTCCTTCCGGTGGTCCTCCTCTGCTATTACCTATCTGGGCGTTCGTCTCACCTCTAGTTATTCCTCTCTTTATTCTACTAATTATACTCCCCTACTTCAGCAATTGCGTGCACTCATGGACAAATGGTCAGATTGCGGCGGTTAAGATGACTATCCTTCCCAAGTTACTCTATTTTTTCGAGATGCTTCCGGTTCGGGTCCCATTGGCTGCGCTGAAGGCCTTCCAATCTGCCATTTTTTGCTTCATATGGGATGGTAAGAGACATCGACTCCCGATGTCGGTTATGCTGGCGAGTAGGGATGGGGGAGGTTTGCCGGTCCCTGATGTCACTAAGTATTATTGGGCAGCCCACTTACGTCATCTGGCTGCATGGACTACGTACCATGCCTATAGTCGCTGGATGGAGGGGGAAAAATTGTGGTTGGCCCCGATCCACACCAATACATTTCTCTGGAGTCGCTCTTCCCCAACTTCTCTCCCGGGCCCCTTGCTAGGTCCTATGGCCTTCTCTCGATATGTCTGGAGCTACTGCTCTAGGAAATTTTGTCTCTTTTCTCGTGTTTCCCCCTTGCAGTCTTTCCTTTATCATCCATCTTTCCCTCCGGGTCTTACTTCTCCTATGGTTAGAGAATGGGGGGCGGGGTAGAGGGCTTTTCTGTTGGGCAGACTTGGTCGACCCCCTCACTCGTACATTGCTGCCTTTTGAGGACTTAGTCTCCCGCTTTGGTCTTCCCTCCTCCGAACGGCTTCATTATCTCCAGCTCAGGCATTTTATGATGTCGGACTTGGGGACTTATGAGGTTTCTCTGCCATCTGCTTTTGAGCGGCTATGCCGTTCGGAGCCACAGATGAAAGGTGTCCTCTCTGATATCTACTCGATTATCATAGCCCCTCCGGACGGTGGTGCCCCAACCCATCGTTACATGAGCCGTTGGGAGGAGGCTCTGAATACCGTTATCACCCTACCTCAGTGTCGAATTATTTGTGAGAGGGCTTCCCGGGCATCCATTTGTACTGCTTACAAGGAAACACAGTATACATTTTTAATGGGATGGTATCACACCCCTGCACTGCTCAATACATTGAATCCCAGTATCCCGCCCCAATGATGGCGGTGCGGTGTGGGGTTGGGAACGCTATTCCATATATTTTTGTCCTGCCCCTTGATAGCTCCCTATTGAGTAATGGTGAGGCGCCTAGTGGAGGATGTGGTGGGGACCGGGGTTCCTCTGGACCCTAAGGTATATCTGTTGTTTCTCTCCTGTAGATCTCTCCCTAAGAAACCCTTTAAACTCTTTATGCACATAGTCCTAGCGGCCAAAACCTTGATTGCTAAACATTGGAAGTCCCCCTTGCCTCCGTCAGAAATGGATCTGATGGCCAGAATTAGGGAGATTTGTACTCTCGAGTCCCTCACCGCTTCTCTCAACAATACTCAGTCTCTCTTCCTCTCTGTATGGGAACCCTGGGATAGGTTTGTAGACCGAAAGCCTCCTTAGCTTTCTTTTTCTTTCATCTTCCCCTTCTCTCTCCTTCCTAAACCCCCCCCCACCCACCCACCCACCCCCGTCTGTCTTGTGCTCCCATCCTTATTGGTGTGTTTGTATAGCTGCAATGTTCTCGGTAACATGGATAGATTTGATAGGGGACCTTAAAGAGCGTCCCAGCAGTTAACTGACTCTCTCTAGAACTAAACTTATTACTTGAGTTATCTTCTGTTTGATTTGATATTGTGATGTTCTGAGCCACTTTTTCTCTGTTACTGGTACTTGTACTTGTAAAATTTTTAAACTTTAATAAAAATTTACAGTTGAAAAAAAGAAAAATGCAAAATGTTAAAATTTTTTATGAAATTTTGGAATTTTTCAACAAGAAATGATGCAAGTATCGGCGAAAATTTACCACTATGTTACAGTAGAATATTAGAGATGAGCGAATTTACAGTAAATTCGATTCGTTACGAACTTCTCGGCTCGGCAGTTGATGACTTTTTCTGCATAAATTAGTTCAGCTTTCAGGTGCTCCCGTGGGATGGAAAAGGTGGATACAGTCCTAGGAGACTCTTTCCTAGGACTGTATCCACCTTTTCCAGCCCACCGGAGCACCTGAAAGCTGAACTAATTTATGCAGGATAAGTCATCAACTGCCGAGCTGAGAAGTTCGTGACGAATCGAATTTACTGTAAATTCGCTCACCTCTATAGAATATGTCACGAAAAAACAATCTCGGAATCAAATTCATAAGTAAAAGCATCCCAGAGTTATTAATACATAAAGTGACAGTGGTCAGATTAGCAAAAAACCTTCTGGTCCTTATGGTGAAAATGGGCTTGGTCCTTAAGGAGTTAAACCGTCTGCCCAGGCTGCTGCTCTGTCTAACTCTGTCAGGGGGCCATTTGGCTTAGGCCGTGGAAGAGGGGTATTGCCTCTAAAGGTAGATTGTGGTCTACCTTGTACTGGTGATCTCTTCAGTTCCGATTTGGATGATAATCTTAGCTAAGGATTCTGATATTTACACACAAAAAAGGGGGGGGGGGTTGGGTTGCGTCAGCTCCAGCCTAGGTCCCTGATTCCTTTTGTGATAAAAGACTGGAGAAGACAAATTCCTAGACCCCAAGTTAACAAAAAATGTAAAGTTCCTACTAAGGGGAAGGGGTTCCTGTTTAATCCCAATAAGGATGCTGGTGCCAGAGATTTCCAATCCCCTTATGGAGGGTAACCCCTCCAGGGAAAAATACCCTTAAACTAAAGACCCACCTAAAACTTTTATTAGTCTTCCTAAAATATAATATAATGTAACATACAGAAAGAAAAAGGTTAAAATTATCAGGTAGTGTGGTAGGACACGTTGTATTTCAGCCCACTAGGTGGTGCTGTTGTACAGATTTCGGTTTATGTGGCTGGTTATCGTCAGTGATACAATAAATGTATATGACTTTATCCGTAACAATTTTTTAAAGTCCTAGTACACACTCCTGTCTTAAATCAACACACCCTGCCTCGACGTTTCACCAGACAAAGTGGCTTTGTCAAGAGTACAGTGGGTATGGTGTGTCGGCTTCCGGCGGTGTTTATATAACTTCATATTTGCGCATAATTTCTGATGCGCTAAGTCCACCTGTCCAATAGGCGATTACCACGTCATTGGTTGGCAGGCGCTTTGTGTTTGCGTACTTCCTGCCTTCATATGACGCGAGTGACGTACTAGCCCACGTGACCTCGGGTTATAGTGATCGCGTGTATGTGATGCGGATCCTATTTCAATTTGTGGGAGCATGCGCATTCTCAATCTCCTTGTGATCCTTCATGATGTTTTGTTTACATTGCGCTTGCGTATCTTGCTTATCATTGGGATCTTGCGCCTGGGCAGTAGTTAGGTTATCTATATCTCTTCTCAATTTCTTTATTTACTTCTTCTATGTAACATATCAGCATGATGGTAACTTACCAACTTACATATGGGTGAAGTTAAAAGATTTAAAATAGATCCCTTCTAGTTCTATCAGGTGATTGTCTGTAAGTTTAGAGGGGAAGTAGCAGGGCAGAGGGAGGTGGGGAAGAGAAGGGATTCGTTTGAAGAAATTATGGGAAGGGGAGGGAAAAGGGGGGGGGCAAATAGTGTACAAATATTGTTTTATAATTCATTAATGTAAGTTGCTTATTTAGATATATATAGATTTGTGAATTGCTACAAGTATATCTCGGGCTTTTTATGTATATTTTTTTATTCTTTTTGCATTTTTCTATTCTATATGTTTTTATGTATTCTTGAAAATTATTTATTATTATTTATGTATTATTTATTACCATGTGTTATTTGTTTTGTCTTTTATCTTGGTCACCATTCTCGCTTTTTTTGGAACAGATGATGGCCAGGTGTATCTCCAATGAGCTAGGTTCCTCTCCCAGGTTCCTCCTCTTCAAAACAGATGGAGCCCCTCCTCTCTCCACACCTATGCTTCACCTCCGCATATCCCTCTCTGCTTCAGTTGCTCCGCACACATTATCTTTAGACCTAGTTGGTATTATTGATTCCTGTATTGCTGATTATTATTTATCACTTTTTACCTTTTGTCACTCATATTCCGACACTGTTTCTTTTTCAGTCATTGTGTTTATTCTGATCAGTAGTTCTATTTAACTTTTTATCTCTAAATTACAAGCGATTATTATTCCAAAAATGCAGAGAATGAGAACCCCTCATTGAGTCCTCCTGGGTTCCGACTATTGAGTCGGTATATCCACTTAGGTTCTTCTCTCAATAGAGTCTTGTTGATATCGCCCTTCCTTGGTCCTAGTTCAAATTTCATTAGACCCCAAAATTTATGGCCTCCAGTTTACCATCGTGTGTTGTCATCACATGTCTTGCAATCGGAGTATGTGCCTTCGTCCTGATAGTACTTATATGCTTGCTAATCCTCTTCCTCAACCCTTGGATAGTTTTCCCCACATATAATTTGGGGCAGGGGCAGCATGCAATATATATATTACATTCAGAGAGCTGCAGTTTATGAATTTCCTTATCTCGTACTTTTGTCCATCTAGGGGGTTCACAAAATCTTTTGTTTTGGTCATATATTTACATGAGGAGCAATGACCACAGGGAAAAGACCCCAATGGAGGTGAGGGTAACCAGGTTCTTGATCGCTCCAGAGTACTTTTGTCCTGCTAGTGACTATGCACCAGAAGATCATGGAGGTTTTGACCCTGTCTGTACGTCACGCTGGGCCAATCTGCCACCACTTCCATTAGATCTGGATCGGACTTAAGCAATCCCCAATATCTATTCAAGATATTCCGAACTCTGGGGGCATAGGCGTCATATGTTCTGATGCATCGGATCACTTGTTTGGTGGCCGATGTTTTTTTTGGGCCCAGTAAGGATGCTCTTTCGCTCTTCTTGGCTCTATTGAACGCCTTCCTCATGTGTTTCTTGGGGTAGCCCCTCGCGGTAAACCTCTTCATAAGGTTGCTGCTTTTACTCAGGAAGGTTCTTTCTTCTGAACAGTTGCGCTTGGCCCTCAGATACTGGCCGACAGGGATACTACGTTTCAGTGTCTCCGGGTGCCAGCTTTCCCAATACAACAAATTGTTGGTTGAGGTTGGCTTTCGCTAAATATATTTCTGTCTGTATTCTTAAATCTTCATTGATATAAATGGATAGATCCAGGAAATTGATTCTTTTGCCTCTAACCTCCGATGTAAATTTCATTCCAATTTGATTGTTGTAAACTAAACGACAAACAAATTGGAATGAAATTTACATCAGAGATTGGAGGCAAAAGAATCAATTTCCTGGATCTATCCATTTATATCGATGAAGATTTAAGAATACAGACAGAAATATATGGAAAGCCAACCTCAACCAACAATTTGTTGTATTGGGGAAGCTGGCACCCGGAGACACTGAAACGTAGTATCCCTGTCGGCCAGTATCTGAGGGCCAAGCGCAACTGTTCAGAAGAAAGAACCTTCCTGAGTGAAAGCAGCAACGTTATGAAGAGGTTTACCGCGAGGGGCTACCCCAAGACACACATGAGGAAGGCGTTCAATAGAGCCAAGAATAGCGAAAGAGCATCCTTATTGGGCCCAAAAAAAACATCGGCCACCAAACAAGTGATCTGATGCATCGGAACATATGACGCCTATGCCCCCAGAGTTCGAAATATCTTGAATAGATATTGGGGATTGCTTAAGTCCGATCCAGATCTAATGGAAGTGGTGGCAGATTGGCCCAGCATGACGTACAGACAGGGTCAAAACCTCCATGATCTACTGGTGCATAGTCACCAGCAGGACAGAAGTAACTGGAGCGATCAAGAACCTGGTTACCCTCACCTCCATTGGGTTCTTTTCCCTGTGGTAATTGCTCCTCATGTAAATATATGACCAAAACTAGAGATTTTGTGAACCCCCTAGATGGACGAAAATACGAGATAAGGAAATTCATAAACTGCAGCTCTCGGAATGTAATATATATATATTGCATGCTGCCCCTGCCCCAAATTATACGTGGGGAAAACTATCCAAGAGTTGAGGAAGAGGATTAGTAAGCATATAAGTACTATCAGGACGAAGGCACATACTCCAATTGCAAGACATGTGATGACAACACACGATGGTAAACTGAAGGCCATCAAATTTTGGGGTCTGATGAAATTTGAACTAGGACCAAGGAAGGGCGATATCAACAAGACCCTATTGAGAGAAGAAGCTAAGTGGATATACCGACTCAATAGTCGAAACCAAGGAGTCGGAACCACTTACATGTAAAATAGTGTGTGCGGAGCAACTGAAGCAGAGAGGGATATGCGGAGTTGAAGCATAGGTGTGGAGAGAGGAGGGGCTCCATCTGTTTTGAAGAGGAGGAACCTGGGAGAGGAACCTAGCTCATTGGAGATACACCTGGCCTTCATCTGTTCAAAAAAAAGCGAGAATGGTGACCAAAATAAAAGACAAAACAATTAGCACATGGTAATAAATAATACATAAATAATAATAAATAATTTTGAAGAATACATAAAAACATATAGAATAGAAAAATACAAAAATAAAAGATATACATAAAAAGCCTGATATACTTGTAGCAATTCACAAATCTATATATATCTAAATAAGCAACTTACACATTAAGGAATTATAAAACAATATTTGTACACTATTTTTTCCCCCTCTCCTCCCCCCCCTTTTTTTCCCTCCCCTTCCCATAATTTCTTCAAGTGAATCCCTTCTCTTCCCCACCTCCCTCTGCCGTGCTACTTCCCCTCTAAGCTTACAGACAATCACTTGATAGAACTAGAAGGGATCTATTTTAAATCTTTTAACTTCACCCATGTTTAAGTTGGTAAGTTACCATCATGCTGATATGTTACATAGAAGTAGTAAATAAAGAAATTGAGAAGAGATATAGATAACCTAACTACTGCCTAGGTGCAAGATACCGATGATAAGCAAGATACGCAAGCGCAATGTAAACAAAACATCATGAAGGATCGCAAGGAGATTGAGAATGCGCTTGCTCATAGGAATAAGATCCGCATCACATACACGCTATCACTATAACACGAGGTCACGTGAGCGAGTACCTCACTCGCATCATCAGGAAGTACGCAAACCCAAAGTGCCTGCCAACCAATGACGTGGTAATCGCCTATTGGACAGACGGACTTAGACAGCGCATCGGAAATTATGCGCAAATATGAAGTTATATAAACACCACCGGACGCCGACACACCATACCCACTGTACTCTTGACAAAGCCAGTTTGTCTGGCGAAACGTCGAGGCAGGGTGTGTTGATTTAAGACAGGAGTGTGTACTAGGACATTAAAAAATTGTTACAGATGAAGTCATATACATTTATTGTATCACTGACGATAACCAGCCACATAAACAGAAATCTGTACAACAGCACCACCTTGTGGGCAGTGTCCTACCACACTCCCTGATAATTTTAACCTTTTTCTTTCTGTATGTTACATTATATTATATTTTAGGAAGACTAATAAAAGTTAGATTTTAGGTGGGTCTTTAGTTTAAGGGTATTTTTCCCCAGAGGGGTTACAATTCATAAGGGGATTGGAAATTATTGGTTAATGACCCGGAGACCCACTGGGACAATTTTTTGTGAGCTGGTGCCAGAGAGTCTCAAAAAATGATGCCACCCTTCCAGTGGGAGGCAGTCTGTCCGAATTTGTGGAGGCCTGGGAAAATATCTCCTCCAGTCCCTGGGTCTTACGCACCATTCGTGCATGCCTTTTGCTAGAATTCCACTCCTTTCCTCCGGACAGATTTCTTCCCACTGGGGTAATGTCAGATTTCTTGAAACAAAATGCTTTGGTTACAGAAATAAAAACCCTTCTATCAAAAAGAGTATTGGTTATCGTCCCACCTCAGGGAGAGGAGAAGATCTTATTCCCCTCTCTTCCTAGTAAAAAAAAAAGCCGAATGGAACTTTCAGAGTAATTATAAACCTAAAATCTCTGAACAAATTCCTGTTTTACAAAAGATTATGGATTGGAGTTATTGGAGTTATTAAAATTGACAATCCACCTCCTTTACCCAGACTGCATGATGGCATCTTTAGACTTAGAAGATTCCTATGATCACATCCCCATTTATTAGTCCCATCAAAAAATGTTAAGAGTTGCAGTCTTCTTGGACACAACTGCAGTATCAAGCTCTTCCCTTTGGGGTCTCACAAGCTCTGAAAGATGTTACAAAAGTATGGCAGAGGTGGCAGCTTTTGTAAGAACAAAAGACATCTTTTTAATCCAATACTTTAGATGACTTTTTAATAGTGTCCCAGTCCGCAGCCATCTTAAATAGGCAACTGCAGGTTGCCTCCTCTACTTTAAATACTTTAGGATGGAATCTAAATCCCCCCCCCCCCCCCCACAATAAATAAATAAATAAATAAATCATTCCCTCAAAAAGTTTCAAGTTCTTAGGTATAATCCTAGATCCAGCACTTCAAAATACTTTTTTACTCAAACAAAACCTTACCAGGGAGATCAGAGAATCCATGTGTTTGCTGGGGTTAATGACATTGTGCATAGTGACTGTGAAGTGGGCCCAATTCCGATCCCGAGAGCTTTAAGTAAGTATTCTCAGCAGCTGGGATGGCCGTGTCTCTTCTTTAAATAAAAAAAATTGTCATTCCTTCAAAGGCAAGAATTCCTCTAAAATGGTGGATGTGCCCCCAGAATTTAGCTCAGGACGTACCTTGGTCAGCATCGCAAAGAGTTTGTGACCACAGATGCAAGTCCCTGGGGGCGGGAAGCAGTCTACTATCAAACCCTTCTGCAAAGCAGGTGGTCTCCTTCCCAGATCCACTCATCATCAAACTACAAAGAACTTTCTGCGGTTCTACATGCAATCTCACAATTGATTCCTCAGTGTAGGATGTAGTTATTTCATCAGACAACCTTACAGCTGTTGCCTATCTAAACAAGCAAGGGGAAACAAGGTCCGAACCCCTACAAAATCTATTTTCAAGAATTTTTCTCTTAGGAGAATCACATCTTGCCTCGCTCTCAGCAGTCCATCTAAAGGGGAAAAAAAACAAAGTGGCCGACTTTCTGAGTTCAGTCAGTTAGGCCAAACAGAATGGGCCTTAATGGAGTACTCCGGTGGAAAACTGTTTTTTTTTTTTTTTTAAATAAACTCATGCCAGAAAGTTAAACAGATTTGTAAATTACTTCTATTAGACAATCTTAATCCTTCCAGTACTTATTTACTTTTTGGATTTATTTTCTATCACAGCCACAGTGCTCTCTGCTGACACCTCTGTCCATGTCAGGAACTGTCCAGAGCAGGAGAGAATCCCCATAGCAAACATATGCTGCTCTGCACAGTTCCTAAAATGGTCAGAGGTGTCGGCAACGAGCACTGTGGTCGTGACAGAAAAGAGTACCCCATTAAAACGAAGAAATGTTTTCTCTGATAGAAAGAAGATATGGGAGGCTATCAATAGATCTGTTTGCTTCCCAAAAAACAGACGCTCCGAAGATTTCTTTTCCCTGAATCCTTCAGATTATCCACTGGCAGTAGATGCCTTCTCACAATCCTGGGAGAAAGAAAGAGTCTATGCCTTTCCTCCTCTTCGCATAATTCCACGCACTCTGAAGAAAGTAAAGCAGGATCAAGCATTTGTTTTACGAAGAGCTCTTCTGGCCAAGAAGGCCTTGATTCAAGCTGTTGAGAACGATGTCAGTTTGCCAACCCTGGGTCCTTCCAGACAGAACAGACCTGTTATCACAGGGTCCGGTCCATCATCCACAGTCTTCTTGTCTCCACTTGACAGCATGAATGCTGAAAGGGTAAACCTAAGGAAAAGAGGCTTTTCTGAGGAAGTTGACACCTTTATCAGCCATCAGAAAGGATGTCACTTCCTCCATATATCTAAGAACCTGGAAGGCCTTTCTACGTTTATTCTCTGGCTGCTCCGAGCATTCCTTTGATCCTTAAATTTCTTCAGAGGGGTCTGGAGAAACACCTGAGCCCTAACACGGGAGAGAAACCACGTGAGCTTGTCTATATGTCCTTTTTTATTGTCTTCCCTAAATTTTTAATCATTTCTCTTTATTTTTTATTATATTTTTTTTGTTTTGTTTTTATTTACTCCTTCTTAGATCTTATCTTTTTTCCCCTTAGTCTTTCTCTTTATACTTATCCTAGTATTTTGTTTTACTACTTCTTATTACTTGTAGTGTATTACTCCCATATTTCACATTATCCTCCACTTGCCCGGGTATAGTTTGAATAGAGCTGCCTAACAACAAGTTTAGCTACATTTAAATCTGGACCCAAAACATATGCTCTTCTATTCAACTTCATATAATAATGTGAATATGCTTATTATGCTGGAAGGATATGCAACATTTCGATTTCAAATTGAATGTGGTCCAGGAGTACACCTATTTTCTTTGGCCACTATTGTTTTCCACAAACGTACTACCTATGCTTGTCTGTATAGGCAAACAAGTGAGAATTACTGTACTATAGGACAGGTGCAATACTATACTACCTAGAGAAATGTTATTGTATTTTTTCTTTGATGTTTTCTACCTTGTCTCTTTTGATAATATGAAAAAAATGACCAAAACTTGAATAAATAAACATATATATATATATATATATATATATATATATATATATAAAATCCTTACTTTTAAAATGTGTTTTCTGATAGCTACAGCTAGAAGGGTAGGAGATATCCAAGCTCTTTCAGCTTTTCCTCCTTAAACCAAAATTTTGGATGACTTTTGCCTTTTTTTCTATCCAAAGTAGTGTCCGAATTTCATAAAAACCCAAGAAATAATTCTTCCATCTTTTTGCTCTGACCCTAAAAATAAGAGAACAAGCCTTTAATAATCTGGACATTAGGTAGTGCCTGTTATAATACTTTTACTATGGACTTTTCGTATTTTAGAAAATCTTCTCATTCAATTTGCAGGTCCGAAGGGCAAGGCTGCTTCTAAGTAATCTATCAGTAAATGGATAAAAAATTGTATTTCTATGGCTTAAGTCTGCAAGAATCAGACTCCTCCTCTCTATTTTTTGGCTCACTCAACTAGGTCAGTTGCAACTTCATGGGCTGAGAACTCAGAGGCTTCTCTTGAACAAATTTTAAAGGCCGCCACGTGGTCATCCTGTAATACATTCCTGAGACATTATAGATTACAATTAAATCCCACTTCGGATTTGTCCTTTGGCTGCAAAATCTTGCAGGCTATTATCCCTCCCTAACTTAAAGGGGTACTATATGGCATCTTCTTTGTAAGTTTAGTTTTTTTGCAATATATATGTGTTATATGTTTTGGCAGAATGTGTGTGTTTTTCTTACTTGTTTGTTGGGCAGGAAGTTCTGTAGTTCAAAGTGCTTTCTTTTACTGTTTTCCACAGAGGCCATGTTCTGAGTCTGCTATGGACAAGATGCCATAGCTTTTTTTTTTTTCTGTCTGCATGAGAAAAATAAGCCACGCCCCCTCATCTCCCCCCTCCCGAGGTCTGCATGAGAAGCCATAGTACACAGCTCCTCACCTCCCCTCCCCTGCTCTGTATTCTAAGGACGCAGGTCTTCACAGGAGAAGGACCTCACAGAGAAGAGAAGTGTTATCTGAAGGGGAGGATGACATGATGAAATAGAGTCGCCTAAACAACAAGAATAGAAATTAAACAAAACAAATAGGGTAAGTCAAAACACGTTGACCACCGGAGTACCCCTTTAAACTCTCACTGTAAGATGTATACACCTTATGGGAATAAAAGGGTCAGAAATAAAAAAAAAACAAAAAAAAAAACAATATGCATGAATAAAAATGTTAAGGGGGCAACAATGACAAAAATAAAGCATTTAAACTACTAAAACAGGATGAAAGTTAAGAAGCATTAAAAAGCTATAGAGAAAAATGTAGAATATGTAAAAAATAAATAAAAAAGATAAAAGCGGCAAAAATGGAGACAGAAAGACTCATTGCCAAAGAGGGTAACACTAACCCCACAATGTTTTTAAACTATATAAATAGCAAAAAGGTGAAAAATGAAAGTGTTGGCCCTTTGATGAGGAAGAAATTATAAACGGGGATCAGGAAAAAGCAAATGTATTAAACAAATTCTTCTCCACTGTATTCACCAAGGAAAATGAAATGCCAGGTGAAATACAGTGAGATAAGGTAAACTCCCCAGTACAGGTCACCTGTCTAACCCAGGAAGAAGTACAGTGCCGCCTACAAAAAATCTAAATAGACAAATCACCAGGTCCAGATGGCATTCACCCCCGTGTTCTAAAGGAATTAAGTAATGTAATAGACAGACCAATATTTTTAATATTCAGGGACTCTGTAGTAACAGGGACTGTTCCCTAGGACTGACGCATGGCAAATGTGGTGCCAATATTTAAAAAGGGGTCAAAAGGTGACTCCGGGAATAATAGACCTGTTAGTTTAACCTCCGTTGTATGTAAATTGTTTGAGGGTTTTCTAAGAGATGCTATTTTAGCTTTTATGAGGAGGTGAGCTCCAGACTGGACCAGGGGCAATCGCTGGATGTCGCATATCTGGATTTTTCAAAAGCATTTAATACGGTGCCACATGAAAGGTTGGTGCATAAAATGAGAAGGATGGGGTTGGGGGAGAATGTGTGTAAGTGGGTAAGTAACTGGCTCAGTAATAGGAAACAGGGTGGTTATTAATGGTACTTATTCTGATTGGGTTACTAGTGCTCACAAGGCTCAGTCTTGAGTCCTGTTCTATTTAATATATTCATTAATGACCTTGTAGAGGGGTTAAATAGTAAAGGAGCAATCTTTGCGGATGATACTAAACTCTGTAAAGCGGTAAACACAATAGAGGACAGTGCACTGTTACAAATGGATCTGGATAGGTTGGGGGTTTGGGCTGGGAAGTGGCAGATGAGGTTCAACACTGATAAATGTAAGGTAATGCACATGGGGAAGAAAAATCCGACCTGGGATTATGTATTAAATGGGAGAACACTTGGGATGACTGATGTAGAAAAGGACTTAGAGGTCCTAGTTAACAGTAAATTTAGCTGTAGGGACCAGTGTCGGGCACCTGCTGCCAAGGCAAATAAAATCATGAGGTGCATCAATAGGGGCATAGATGCCCACGACAAGGAAATAATTCTACCACTGTACAAATCATTATTCAGACCACACATAGAATACTGTGTACAGTACTGGGCACCAGTGTATAAGAAAGATATAGTGGAGCTGGAGAGGGTTCAAAGACGGGCAACCAGAGTAATACAGGGAATGGGAGGACTAACCTACCCAGAAAGATTATCAGAATTAGGGTTATTTAGTTTAGAAAAAAGAAGGCTTAGGGGAGACCTAATAACTATGTATAAATATATCAGTGGACAGTACAGAGATCTCTCTCCCATGATCTATTGATACCCAGGACTGTATTTATAACAAGGGGGCATCCTCTGCATCTAGAGGAAAGAAGGTTTCTACACCAGCACAGACGGGGGTTCTTTACAGTAAGAGCGATGAGACTATGGAATTCTCTGCCTGAGGAGGGGGTAATGGTGAACTCTGTAAAAGAGTTAAAAACGGGTGTGGATGCATTTTTGGAGAGTAATAATATTGCTGGTTATGTATACTAGATTTATAGGGACAGAACGTTGATCCAGGGATTTATTCTGATGCCATATTTGGAGTCAGGAAGGATTTTTTACCTCTAGTATGAGGGTTTTTTGCCTTCCTCTGGATCAACTCAGTAGGGACTCATTAGGGTTATAGGTTGAACTAGATGGACTCTGGTCTTTTTACAACCTTATGAACTATGTTACTATGTTATTAGCTGTGCCCCCTATATTATACAAAGTGCACCCTGTTATTAGCTGTGCTCCCCTATATTATACACCGTGCACCCTGTTATTAGCTATGCCCCCTATATTATACACAGTAGACCCTGTTGCTGGCTGTGCCCCCTATATTATACACAGTGCACCCTGTTATTAGCTGTGCCCCCTATATTATACACAATCCACCGTTATTAGCTGTGTGCCCTCTATATTATACAATGTGTACCCTGTGATTAGCTGTGCCCCCTATATTATACACCGTGCACTGTTATTAGCTATGTTCTCTATGTTATACTATGTGCACCCTGTTATTAGCTGTGCCCCCCTATATCATACATTTTGCACCCTGTTATTAGCTGTGCCCCTATATTATAAATTGTGCACCCTGTTATTAGCTGTGCCCTATATTATACATTGTGCACCCTGTTATTAGCTGTGCCCCCCTATATTATACATTGTACACCCTGTTATTAGCTGTGCCCCCTATATTATACATTGTGCACCCTGTTATTAGCTGTGCCCCCCCCTATATTATACATTGTACACCCTGTTATTAGCTGTGCCCCCTATATTATACAGTGCACCCTGTTATTAGCTGTGCCCCTATATTATACATTGTGCACCCTGTTATTAGCTGTGCCCCCTATATTATACACAGTGCACCCTATTATTAGCTGTGCCCCTATATTATACATTGTGCACCCTGTTATTAGCTGTGCCCCCCCTATATTATACATTGTGCTCCGTTATTAGCTGTGCCCCTATATTATACATTGTGCACCCTGTTATTAGCTGTGCCCCATATATTATACATTGTGCACCCTGTTATTAGCTGTGTCCTCTATATTATACATTTTGCACCTTGTTATTAGCTGTGCCCCTATATTATACATTGTGCACCCTGTTATTAGCTTTGCCCCTATATCATACATTGTACACCCTGTTATTAGCTGTGCCCCTATATTATACATTGTGCACCCTGTTATTAGCTGTGCCCCCTATATTATACACAGTGCACCCTATTATTAGCTGTGCCCCTATATTATACATTGTGCACCCTGTTATTAGCTGTGCCCCCCCTATATTATACATTGTGCTCCGTTATTAGCTGTGCCCCTATATTATACATTGTGCACCCTGTTATTAGCTGTGCCCCATATATTATACATTGTGCACCCTGTTATTAGCTGTGTCCTCTATATTATACATTTTGCACCTTGTTATTAGCTGTGCCCCCCTATATCATACATTGTGCCCCCTGTTATTAGCTGTGCCCCCTATATTGTACATTGTGCACCCTGTTATTAGCTGTGCCCCCCTAAATTATACATTGTGCACCGTTATTAGCTGTGCCCCCTATATTATACATTGTGCTCCGTTATTAGCTGTGCCCCCCTATATCATACATTGTACACCCTGTTATTAGCTGTGCCCCCCTATATCATACATTGTGCACCCTGTTATTAGCTGTGCCCCCTATATTGTACATTGTGCACCCTGTTATTAGCTGTGCCCCCTATATTATACATTGTGCACCCTGTTATTAGCTGTGCCCCCCTATATCATACATTGTACACCCTGTTATTAGCTGTGCCCCCTATATCATACATTGTGCCCCCTGTTATTAGCTGTGCCCCCTATATTGTACATTGTGCCCCCTGTTATTAGCTGTGCCCCCTATATTATACATTGTGCACCCTGTTATTAGCTGTGCCCCATATATTATACATTGTGCACCCTGTTATTAGCTGTGTCCTCTATATTATACATTGTGCACCCTGTTATTAGCTGTTCCCCCTATATTATACATAGTGCACCCTGTTATTAGCTGTGCCCCCCTATATTATACATTGTGCACCCTCTTATTAGCTGTGCCTCCCTATATTATACATTGTTCACCCTCTTATTAGCTGTGCCCCCTATATTATACACAGTGCACCCTATTATTAGCTGTGCCCCTATATTATACATTGTGCACCCTGTTATTAGCTGTGCCCCCCTATATTATACATTGTGCACCCTGTTATTAGCTGTGCCCCATATATTATACATTGTGCACCCTGTTATTAGCTGTGTCCTCTATATTATACATTGTGCACCCTGTTATTAGTTGTGCCCCCTATATTATACATTGTGCACCCTGTTATTAGCTGTGCCCCCCTATATTATACATTGTGCACCCTGTTATTAGCTGTGCCCCCTATATTGTACATTGTGCACCCTGTTATTAGCTGTGCCCCCTATATTATACATTGTGCTCCGTTATTAGCTGTGCCCCCCTATATTATACATTGTGCACCCTGTTATTAGCTGTGCCCCCCTATATTATACATTGTGCACTCTGTTATTAGCTGTGCCCCCCTATATTATACATTGTGCACCCTGTTATTAGCTGTGCCCCCTATATTGTACATTGTGCAACCTGTTATTAGCTGTGCCCCCTATATTGTACATTGTGCACCCTGTTATTAGCTGTGCCCCCTATATTATACATTGTGCTCCGTTATTAGCTGTGCCCCCCTATATTATACATTGTGCACCCTGTTATTAGCTGTGCCCCCTATATTATACATTGTGCACCCTGTTATTAGCTGTGCCCCCCCTATATTATACATTGTGCTCCGTTATCAGCTGTGCCCCCCTATATTATACATTGTGCACCCTGTTATTAGCTGTGTCCCCCTATATTGTACATTGTGCACCCTGTTATTAGCTGTGCCCCCTATATTGTACATTGTGCACCCTGTTATTAGCTGTGCCCCCTATATTATACATTGTGCACCCTGTTATTAGCTGTGCCCCCTATATTATACATTGTGCACCCTGTTATTAGCTGTGCCCCCCTATATTATACATTGTGCACCCTGTTATCAGCTGTGCCCCCTATATTGTACATTGTGCACCCTGTTATTAGCTGTGCCCCCCCCTATATTATACATTGTGCTCCGTTATTAGCTGTGCCCCCCTATATTATACATTGTGCACCCTGTTATTAGCTGTGCCCCCTATATTGTACATTGTGCACCGTTATTAGCTGTGCCCCCTATATTATACATTGTGCACCCTGTTATTAGCTGTGCCCCCTATATTATACATTGTGCACCCTGTTATTAGCTGTGCCCCCCTATATTATACATTGTGCTCCGTTATTAGCTGTGCCCCCCTATATTATACATTGGGCACCCAGTTATTAGCTGTGCCCCCCTATATTATACATTGGGCACCCAGTTATTAGCTGTGCCCCCCTATATTGTACATTGTGCCCCCTGTTATTAGCTGTGCCCCTATATTGTACATTGAGCACCGTTATTAGCTGTGCCCCCCTATATTATACATTGTGCCCCCTGTTATTAGCTGTGCCCCCCTATATTATACATTGTATACCCTGTTATTAGCTGTACCCCCCTATATTATACATTGTATACCCTGTTATTAGCTGTGCCCCCCTATGTTATACATTGTGCCCCCTGTTATTAGCTGTGCCCCCTATATTATACATTGTATACCCTGTTATTAGCTGTACCCCCCCTATATTATACATTGTGCCCCGTTATTAGCTGTGCCCCCCTATATTATACATTGTGCCCCCTGTTATTAGCTGTGTTCCCTATATCATACATTGTGCACCCTGTTATTAGCTGTGCCCCCCTATATTATACATTGTATACCCTTTTATTAGCTGTACCCCCCTATATTATACATTGTGCCCCCTGTTATTAGCTGTGCCCCCCTATATTATACATTGTGCCCCCTGTTATTAGCTGTGTTCCCTATGTATTATTAGAAAGGAGGACCAGGCAATGTTTGCCAGCGTGTATTTGGGCAGGGAATTGTCATCTTCACAGGGCATCAGATCGCGTCTTTTGCTAACACTACAAGGTCATAACTGGGCTGATGCAAAACAGCAATTCTAGTGTAGTAGGCAGCTGAGGGCGGCACAACTACATCTACCATCATGCTTTGCAGACCATCAGAGAGGAGCTTCCGTTTCCGCATTCCAGCCGGAAGCGGTCGGCACATGTGTGTGACTTTGAGCTGTAGGCGCCCAGTGGAGAGTAGACATGGACGGTTTCAGCTCAGACTTCTCCCCGACGGCCTCCGCCTCAGGCTCCGGCAAGATAGACACGGGCGCCATTATGGAACAAGTGAAGGTGCAGATCGCGGTGGCGAATGCCCAGGAGCTGCTGCAGGTCTGTGAGCAGAGATACGGACACCTCACCTGTCACCGCTGACCTTGTGCTGTTCACACTGATGCGTTCTCCGGCTGGGGCATTCAGCCGTCCTGTGTATACTGGGTCATAAATGGGGGTTCATCCACAGGATGAGGCAATTGTCAAGTGTCTGTGTGTAAACATTATGGGGGAGATTCATCAGAACTTGTGCGCAGGAAAAGTCGTCCAGTTGCCCATAGTAACCAATCACATCGCTTGTTTTTTGAAAAGGTCCTTCGAAAAATGAAAGAAGAAATCTGGTTGCTATGGGCAACTGGTCAACTTTTCCTCAGCACAGGTTTTGATGAGTCTCCCCCTATGTGTATTTATTAGTGGATATATAAGAAGACATTGGGGGAGATGTATCAAAGCCTGTGTAGAGGAAGAGTGGTGCTGTTGCCTATAGCAACCCGATTGCTTTCATTTTTATAAAGGCCTGTGAAATGAAAGCTGGAATCTGGTTGCTAAGAGTAACTGCAACCCTTTTCCTCAGCACAGGTTTTGACAAATTGGTCTGTGTTGTGCATTTTATTTGATGTTGCGGATTTCTTGCCAGTTTCCCCCCATTGACTTTAACGCGTCACTGTCATTTGTAAAATCTTTTGACATGTTGCCCAGACATGTGAAAAGATTAGATCACCCCGGGTCTCAGTCCTGAGACCCATTGGGATCTTGAGTTTTAGCTGGCTGAATTCCTTGGCTGCGTGCTTAAAGGGGTACTCAGGCCCTGAGACAAAGGATAAGGGATAAGATGTCTAAGGGGCCATGCTGCTGGGGACCCCCGCAATCTTGTATTTGCCACCCACCTGTTTGAGCTGCATGCCACGGTGCCAGCTCACAAACAGCCGGGTGGCGGCCGGAGTGTCGTGACGTCACCACTCCGCCCCCGTGTGACATCACCGCCCCCCCGCGGTGAGACATCTTACCCCTATCCAAAGGGCCGGAGTACCCCTATTAACTCCTTGGCCACCTGATCCAACTCTATCACTCCATAGACTAGTGTTTCCCCACCAGTGTGCATCCAGTGTGCCCGGGATGCAAAATGAAACAAAACAAACTTTAACTCGCTTGCCTACATTTCCCCCGTTTATCCGATGTCAGTGTCCCGTTCTCTGGTCCCTGTCTTCTTCCACCTCCTGCGGGTCGATGAGTCACGCTGCTCTGTGTATCACCTGCCGGAGCAATGTCCCGCTCCGGCTGGTGATGCGCTGAGAGCTGCAGGAAGTGGAAGAAGACAGGGACCAGAGAACAGGACACTGACATCGGATAAACGGGGGAAATGTAAGCAGGTGAGTTAAAGTTTTTTTTTTTTCATTTTGCAGCCCGGGCACAGAGGGTTAATAAAAAAATGAAAATAAAAAAGCGCCATAGTACTCCTTTAAGCTTCTGTGACACACCTATTTTGGGCTATGGAGATTTTGCGTAACGCAGAAAATAGTAAAAAATATATAACATTGCAAAGCCATCAGTAACAGTTCTGCTTCATATTCACTAACAACATCAAACTTATTTTGACAGCGAATGACTGATAAATGTTTCCGAAAATGTATTGGGAAACCCGGAAGCTCACTGGACAATTCAGAGCAGGTATGTGACATTGTCTGAGGTATGTTCCAGAACAAGATACAAACTAACACAAAGCAGCAGAGAGGAAGCCAATAGGAAAAAGTCATAGAAATCTGTCTTGGATACCAGGTACTAGGCCTACAGTGAAGACACATCTCAGGAAACTGTATACTGTAAGACCACTTAAGAGCTTCTACACAACTCTGAAACCCCCGGTAGGGTTAGAATACACACTGATGCCTGTCAGTTATTAGAACAAGCGGCTGTGATATTTCAGTCAACTTCAGCATTGGCAGTTAACTGGTAAAACATCCATATTATTGTGCTTGCAAGGATGTGATAATACCGCCTCTTATACCACTGCACTGTATTGTAGTGTTCTTTTCTGCTCTGTACCTAAGCCAGAATGAGGGAGTTGTTCCTTTGAACAATAGATGAAAACATTTTAATTTTATTTTTGGTGGGGACAAAAGCTTAAGGGTCATGGACAATATGCAAAGTGATTTTCAGCTTCCCACAGCTCTCCCTGTCTGTATTGTGTGAGGTCATGCCTTATCTGTTAAATATAAGAAATAAGCAGATATCTAAGTGTGGCCTTGGGTCCAATTTTCCATAAAGTTACCGCATTTTCCAGCGTATAAGATGACTTTTTAACCCAGGAAAATGTTCTCAAAAGTCGGGGTCGTCTTATATGGCGGGTGCTGCAGTCGGCCGGGACGCCTGGGGTATGGATAGAGAGAGAGCGGGGTGCCCGGGGTGTGGATAGAGAGCAGCACTGTGCCCAGAAAAACACGCATCTTTCACCCGTCCGGCCCGCACTTGTATGTATCCTATTACAGTACCTCTTTCTCTGCCTCTCAAATCCTGAGGATTGCAGTGAAGCGGTGAAGCAGGCGTGAATGTGCGAGATCTGAGGCGGCGCAGGCGCGAATGTGCGAGATCTGAGAGGCGGCGCAGGCGCGAATGTGCGAGATCTGAGAGGCGGCGCAGGCGCGAATGTGCGAGATCTGTGAGGTGGCGCAGGCGCGAATGTGCGAGATCTGTGAGGCGGCGCAGGCGCGAATGTGCGAGATCTGAGAGGCGGCGCAGGCGCGAATGTGCGAGATCTGAGAGGCGGCGCAGGCGCGAATGTGCGAGATCTGAGAGGCGGCGCAGGCGCGAATGTGCGAGATCTGAGAGGCGGCGCAGGCGCGAATGTGCGAGATCTGAAAGGCGGAGAAGGAGGTACGGTAATAGAATACAAGGGTGGTCCTGACGGGTGAAAGAGGCATGTACTGCTCTGATAGTCTTGGAGGCAGGGAGAGCTGACCAATCCAAGCAGGCTTTGTATACAACAGCCAGCCAATCACTGGTAAGGTACTGTACTTCGCGGTAGGAGGGGTAGTCTTATACGGCAAGTATATCCCAAACTCTATATTTTAACTGTAAAAGTTGGGGGTAGTCTTTTACGCCCAGTCGTCTTATATGCTGGAAAATACAGTATATGTTCAACTTAGTGTCCATTCCAAAACAAAATAAGATTGTAACTAGAAGGCCCTCTGTATGGAAAAAACTGTCATAATAAAATAATGCATATGATATTGATGCAAATCATAATCTTTTGCCTTGTGTAAAAACACTTTATTCTGTTCCTATAGTGAAGCCTCCATTCACTTCTTGTTTCATTGCAAATGCTTATGGTAAACATATTGGGGGGGAGGAAATGAATCAAGCTGTGCATACGTACACAGTTTCCTATGGTGTGTTTCTTACGTGTGACACATTTATCATACTATCACACCCCCTGTGATAAATTTCGCATACATAAGTAAAAACCTTATTTTTTTCCCCTCTAGCATACATAGTAAAAACCAAGAAATTACTTTTGAACACCACTTTGTAACACCACCTCTTCTCCTGACTTTTCTGCTCTAAAGCCACATTCAGTTCCGTGTATGCAAAGGACTACGGTGACCGTTCTTTTGGTTTAATATTGATAAAATGGTTAATGAGGGCTGGTGGGGGAGTGTTTTTTGGAATAATTTTTTTTTTTTTTTTTTTTTTTTTTTTTTAAACGTGTGGTGATTTTGTTTCTTTTAGTTTTCTTAACAGGATTGAGTCCATTCCTAAGCTGGGCCTTAGCCACAAAAACAGCTAGCACTAACCCCGCCAATTATTACCACGGTACCCACCGCCACAGGGGTGCCAGGAAGAGCTGGGGTACCAACAGGCGCGGAGCATCCAAAATGGTGCTCCTGGGCCTAGGCAGTAACAGGCTGGCGTTATTTAAGCTGGATAGGGACAGTAACAATGGTCCTTGCCCACCCAGGTAACATCAGGCTGTTGCTGCTTGGTTGGTATCGTGCTGAAAATGAAAATATGGGGAACCACACAGTTTTTGCATAAATAATTGAAAATATTTCAAATGCATAGGGTTCCTCCTATTTCATTCTCAGCGTGATACCAACCAAGCAGCAACAGCCTGATGTTAGCAGGGTGGGCGAGGACCATTGTTACTGGCCCTCCCCAGCCTAAATAATGCCAACCTGTTACTGCCTAGGCCCAGGAGCCCCATTTTTGACGCTCCGGGGTTGTTGGTACCGGCTCTTCCGACACGTTTAAAAAAAAAAATAAAATATTCCAAAAAACACTCCTGCACAAGCCCTTGTTAACCATTTTATTAATATTAAACAAAAAAATCAAAATGCTGGTCATCAAAGTAGTCCTCTGCATACACGCATCTGAATTGAGAATAAAAGGAAAATATATAAATACATTTATGGTACCTCCAGGTGTAGATTTGCGACTTTTTAGGCCGTTTGCGACTTTTTGTACAACTTTTTAACAAAACTTGCAGTTAGTAAAAAACAGAACTTACGCAGCCTGGCGTACCACTAAAAGTCGCACGTGTGACTTTTTTGCAACAAATATACACCAAAAATCCTGTGTAAATCCCTTGATAAATTCCCCCCATTAATACCTATCTAGACAATGACTGTATTATCTTTCTCCATAGAAATGCATTGCAATGTGTATGGACAGATACATGGATGCCTGGAATACTG
The DNA here is from genome assembly GCF_029499605.1 of Hyla sarda. Lineage (NCBI taxonomy): Eukaryota > Metazoa > Chordata > Amphibia > Anura > Hylidae > Hyla > Hyla sarda. Next base: position 245,508,337 of record NC_079189.1, on the reverse strand, counting down.
TATCCAGAGCCTACAACTCCAGACTACAAAGAGAACGTGCTAAGATGTGAAATGAGCCAGGACCACCTAGAATCCAACAGATATCCTGCACCTACTACAACCGGGGGCTGAACTGCCCACTTCGAAGGAGCTACTGTTAGTCCTAAACCTACTCTGTGTAGCACTTCTTGCAGTCAATAATGGACAAACCTAATGGCTATGCCATTGATAAACAATTTAAATGAGGGTAAAGAAAATGTAAAGTTTTCTTCCCCTTCTTGGAAGATCCCTAGTGCAGGAGTAGAACTTGGTTAAACCTGTAATGTTATGTCTCGCAATGTCTGTACCATCGATTTATTCCCAAACACAAAAGGTGCTGTATGCTGATCCTTGTCTCAGGATTATGTTTGGCCAAGATCTGTGATCATATAGTTTTTGTATCCTCCTTGCTCGTCTCTTATGAATGGATTGCATCATTGCTGTGACATGTACATTCACCCTTCATTTCTACTCTTAAGAACATCTACCTTGAGCCAAGCTGTGCGGAGCCTTTTCTAGATCACTTTAAAGGCTGTTGAACAGAAGACAATTAGGACTGGAGGCACTTGCTGTTTAATAGTATATTTTACTGGTTACACACTTGCTCATAAACATCGTATGTGCTCACTGTCAGAATGCCATATCTGTCCTGGAATGAATCCCTCTCGTTGTATCATCTTAGGATCCTGATTGAAGAAGACATGAACAAATAAAGTTTGTTTGATCTGTGTGTGAATATTCTGGAAATCTTTACAGCTGCACATTCATACAGTTGGTCTAGAACAAGATATTGTATAATTTGGCTGGAGACTCTTTAAATATTGCTCTGCCTATGAATAGTTACATGCAGATGTGTGGCTTACACTATGGCAATCACATACATATGGTAGAAGCAGACATTTTGTGCACACCTTTAACTTAGTTACTAGGCCGTATTTCATGCATACATGTTCAAAGAACAAAATGGCTTCCTCTAATGTATGTCGACTAGGGCATTGCTTGCCATTTCCTTGTTAGGAACCATTACTCTATGTAATATATAGAAGTCTTCTTTATATAAAAACAGATGCTGTCATGGTCCCTTTTGGTTATATTTTATTACACCATGAACTTTGGCTATATGTCAACTTTTAATGTTGCACTATTTTTTGTTTAAGTGCAACTTTGTAAATATTTGCTGTTTAGGAATATCCTTTGGTACTGTTATCACTATAATCCTTTACAGCATTTCTACTGAAGACTGACCCTTTTACCAAATAAATATTGCTTGACTCTCCGATGTATTTGAATAGTGTTTAAAAAATAAAAAGTATAGGCTCAGAATCTTGCTTTCGTACAATTCCTTGGTATTTTGTTGTCATAATAACAGGTCACATTTATTCATAGAATATATAGTCTACATTTTCCATTTCAAATGTATGAGTGATCAGGGCAGTAGATTGTCCTTTGTCCAAGCTTTTAGGCCGCGGTTAAGCCCTGCTCTTTATATGTATCCATTGGTCCTTTTGGTCTGCTCCTCCCTGAGTGGTAACCCTCAAAATCGTAAAGTCTGCCCAATCCAGTTACGGACAGAGGTTATCCTGGTGTAAACCCCGGGAAAGTATGGTCTTGCACAGCCATAACCCCAGCTTGTTATTCCAGCTAGAAACCATCTACCAGATGGCTCTCTACATGCTAGAGGTCCTCCAGCATCACCCTGAAAGAGAGGAAAAAAGTTACATTGTGCATTCTGTGTGGAAAACCTTCAAAAGCTATGCACACACTCAGTTTTCAGCCTAAAAAAAAAAAAACTTAGACCCCTTTTAACACTACAGATATCATAGTGTAAAAACCTCCGTTATTACTCCCGGCAAAGTCCTGAAAACGTCTGTTAAAATGTAAAAAAAAAAAATCCCATTTATGTCAATGGGATTTTTTGACCATCTTTTTGCATCAGGTATGTTTTATTATAAAATGTAACATTGCAGTCTATGGTAAACGGATGCTAAAAAAAAATCCCTTTTTTGTACTAAGCATGTTCAGTACATCTTTACAAAAAAAAGTTAAAAAAAAAAACCTGATTCAAAGAAAAAAAACGATGTAACTGGTAATAACGGATGAACATCAGCTTTTTTAAGAAAAAAAAACATTAAAAATAATGGATGATTGTCCTCAGTTATCATCTGTTATTACCAGTTATTGTATCCAGTTTTTTTCATCCGTTATTGTAAAATAACGGCAGTAAAAAAGCAGGATGATACCTGTAGTGTGAAAGGGGCCTTATATGTAAAATATGATAGACATTTTTTTTCCTCCTATTTGGTATGCCATCTGTGTTTTTGTTTTAAATTAAAATGACCCAAAACAATACAAAAAATATTTAAAAAGAAAAACTTTTTGAGGTGTAAAATGGTTGAAAAGCACTTAATTTTATGGCTATAATCTTTTACGCAATAGGAATTGCTGGCCATTTTTCCAATGCCATGGAACTCAATATTTAAAAAAGAAAACTGACCTTTTATGGTTCAAAAAAGGACAAAAATACTGCGTGTGAACCTAGCTATACAAATTTTTTATGTAATTTTAGGTTAAAGATGCTTTGGAATGTTTGGAAAGATAGTGAGCTCATTTTAATTTTCTGGAGTCTGTAGGCAGCACAGTATCTGTTAAGGTTTTACTCCTTAGCACAAGGCACAAAAGAATTAGAGATGAGCGAAGTTACAGCGATTCGATTCGTCACGAACCTCGCGGCTAGGCGTTTGCTGACTTTATCCTGCATAAATGAGTTCAGCTTTCAGGTGCTCCGGTGGGCTGGAAAAGGTGGATACAGTCTTAGGAGAGAGTCTCCAGCCCTCTGGAGCACCTGAAAGCTGAACTAATTTATGCAGGATAAAGGCAACTGCCGAGCCGAGAAGTTTGTGATGAATCGAATTACTGTAACTTCGCTCATCTCTAGTAGTAATTAAACAAGACACTATACATATAACACTAAATGAATCGCACACTGAATACGTTTGCATCAATAAAGATTATTATTAAGGCAGGATTTAATGTGCTGCCTACAGATTCCATTAAATGAAAATTTCAGATAAGAAAATTGTTATATTTCCCGGATATTTTATGGCAGCACACTATGGGACATGTATAACAGTACATTTGTATTAATGTGCATAAAATATTTGGAGGCAGCATTTTAAAGCACTTGACTGCCTTAGGCTGAGCTATCAGAATAGCCATCCACCTTTGCAAATCATTACAGACTGGACATGTCTCTGTCCAAGAGGTTTCTGTTGAGTGTGTTCAATGAGCCCTTAGATGGCTGAAGACCTTCCTTTTATCCACTATGACAGCATTTAGTAATATTTAGATATGTTCTTAAAAATCTTCCATATCCCTAAATGGGCACTGTAAGATATAAAAACTTTTGATATGTTGTAAAGCATGCAAAACCAATAGGTTTTGCAATTGCTTTCATTAGAAAATTTTCAGTATTTCTTACTAAAAAAGCCAGTCAAACAACTGCCCCCCCACCTCCTGGGATGCATTCCAGTCCTGCTGTGTCACTACGTCATGGACCCAATTCATGATTGACAGCAAGCTGCTTTGCTCTTAGCTCCATCACTGCCTGTGTTTACTTGTCTGCTGTATGAAGGGGAGGGGCAGGAACACACTGCAGCTGGGCTCTCACTGACTGTCTGCTGTGTGAAGAGAAGGGGGAGAGGGGCAGAAACACACTGCAGCCATTGAATACAGGATTTATTTATTTAAAAAGTGTCCCTGCATGTATGTATGTATGTGTATATCAGTGAATATATGAAGTGAATGTGAGTGATACAGAGGGACTACAATCATATGCCTTCAGCTGTTTCAAAACTACAACTCAAAAGGATATGTGGGCATGCTGGGGGCTGTAGTTTTGCAAAAGCTTTAGGCACACAGTTTGTGTGTGTGTGTGTGTGTGTGAATAGCATAAAATCAGAAAGGAAAGGGTTACTGCTCCCAGGGCGCAGAGGGGAGTGGTTATCATAGGGATCCGCCCCCTGCCTGTAAATAAAAAGTACTTTCACGTTGCAATCACTCCAAGTAAATAAAGTGAATTCTAAGAGAAATATTGGGCATAGGCATCTAAAGATTATGATTATATGATTTTTTTTTACGTTTTTTTTGTGGTCTGACAGGTACGCTTTAAATGGGAACTGTCAGATACAAAAGCTTTTTATATGTTGTACATCTTGGAAAAACAATAGTTTTTCTAATATACTTTAAAAAATGTGAACATTTTGTTAAAGAAAACTGCCTTTAAAAATCCCACCACTAGGGGTCCCCATACCTCCTGGGACGCTGATGAGTCCCACAGCAGCATGAGCGTGTTCAAGGGTTGTGGACACGAGATGGCTGATTGACAAGACTGCAGGAGGAACACAGCCTGCAGCAACACTGCTGTAACACAGAGTTTTACCAAACATGTGCCTCCAGTTGTTACAAAACTACAACTCCAAGCATGCCTGGACAACCAAAGGATGTCTGGGCATGCTGGGAGTTGTAGTTTTGCAAAAGCTGTAGGCGGCACTGCTATTTAAAAGCGTTATCTTAACACTACCTCCAACTATTCCAAAACTACAAGTCCCAGCATTACAGGACTGCCTAAGGATGACACACATGAATGACAAAGGGATATCTAAAAAAAACTGTATAAATAAAAAGCTACTTTACTTTTAGCACTAAACCTTTGCACTAATTTATTAAGATCTAAGTTATACACTCACCATATTGTCTTTGGTGTAGAGTACAGGAAATCTCCAATAATCTGTGTTTGTACAGCTTAAAGGGAAAGGGTGACAGAGCAGGGCTGCCAGGCTCACTGCCAAGAGCAGTGAGTCAGCACAGTGAGGGAGAAAGCTCATGCTCAGTGTAGGCAAGAGAAGGAAACTCCCCTTCCCTTTAAGATGAAATATGCAATTTTTTCGTGAAATACGCTTGTTAGAGACATGAAAATTAGTATCCGGATAAGGATAAGGTTATTTGTCTTGTCAGGGTACGTTCCCACACGGCGTATTTTGCTGCGTATTTGCTGCGTATTTGGTGCTGCGTATTTTCCTACCCATTGACTTCAATAGAGAAAATAAAATACGCAGCAGCAAATACGCCGTGTGGTAATGTACCCTCAAGGATCATTCCCCCCTTAAGTGGATGTGTCAAGCCAAGGACAAAAATGCCAGGGTCTCTAGGTGGTTTCTGTCATTAAAGAACTTCAAGTCTAGGGTTGAACACAGAGCGGATCATTTGCTAGGCAATGTCGATGCCCCATCATAAGTCCACTCTTCTACAAGTGTTCACCCCCTCAGGCTTGAACAAAGGGGGGGGGTAGGTGAGAAGGTAAAAGGCATCGTGGTGGATGGCCGATATGGGTCACCAAGGCTCCTGGCTTTGGTGAAGTAAGAGCCGGTATTCATTCAGTGTCTGTGCTGCAATGCAGACTGACACTGTGGCCGTAGTATGGCTGGAAGGCCAATCTGGGAGGGCTCTTTCTGGGAATGACCAAGTGCAGGGTGGGGTCATTCCCCACAATCCAGGCTGCCAGCTGCTGGCACAATGCGCTGCTCATAGAAATAATTTTCATTCATAGCGCTGCAGGGGTATATTATGCCGGGGTATATTATGCCCCTAACAGCGCTTCTATATACATATGCTGCTGCAGCACTATGTATGAAAAGTATTTCTATCAGCATCATCGGGCCGGCCGGCTGCTGGCACTATGCACTGCTGATAGAAATACTTTTCACATATAGCGCTGCAGTGGCATATTATGGGGGTATATATATATATATATATATATATATATATATATATATATATGCGCTGCGGAGGGTATATATATATATATTTATAAATGCGCTGCAGGGGGGTATATAGAGGGGGTCATGTCTTTATTATTGCGCTGCGGGGGTATATATATATAAATGCGCTGGCGGGGGGGGTATATGTGTATTAATGGGGTCTGCAAAAGCTTGTGCACCCTGCAGAGTTAATATCTTGTATTGCCCCCTTTGGCAAGTATCACAGCTTATAAACACTTTTTGTAGCCAGCCAGGAGTCTTTCAATTCTTGTTTAAGGTATCTTTGCCCATTCTTCCTTACAAAAGTCTTCCAGTTCTTTGAGATTTCTAGGCTGTCTGTCACGCACTGCTCTTTTAAGGTCTATCCATAGATTTTCAATTATGTTGAGGTCAGGAGATTGTGAAGTTCATGGCAAAACCTTCAGTTTACGCCTCTTGATGTAATCCCCCGTGGATTTTGAGGTGTGTTTAGGATCATTATCCATTTGTAGAAGCCATCCCCTCTTTAACTTTAGCTTTTTCACAGATGGCATCAAGTTAGCATAAAAAATTTGCTGAAATTTTATTGAATCCATTTTTCCTTCTACTCGTGAGATATTCCCTGTGCCACTGGCTGCAATCCAACCCCAAAGCATGATTGATCCACCCCCATGCTTAACAGTTGGACAGAGGTTCTTTTCATTAAATTCTCTTACCTTTCTTCTCCAAACATACCTTTGCTCATTCCGGCCAAAAAGTAAAATTTTAACCTCATCGGTCCACAGAACTTGTTTCCAAAATGCATCAGGCTTGTCTATATGTTCTTTTGCAAAGTTCAAACGCTGATTTTTGTGGTGAGGACGTAGAAGAGGTTCTCTTCAGATGACTCTTCCATGAAGACCATATTTGTACAAGTATCTCATTATAGTGGAATAGTGTACCACAACTCCAGCGTCTGCCAGATCTTTCTGGAGGGATTGTGCAGTCAAACGTGGGTTTTAAATAGTTTTTCTCACAATCCTGCAAAGCTGTTCCGTCTGATATTGTTCATGGTCTTCCAGATCTTGCTTTAACTTCCACATCTGACATCTGAAAACATTTTGCTATCTTCTTATAGCCTTCTCCAGCTTTGTGAGCGTCAACTATTTTCAGTTTCAGATTTCTAGACAACTGCTTAGAAGAACCCATGGTGCTGATTGTTGGGGCAAGGTCAGATGAGTCTGGGCATTTAAAACCTTTGAGATTGACATCACCTGGTCTTCCCAGATGATGATTGAGAACAATCCATGATACTGGCAGATCTCAGCTTTGCAAAGGGGGCAGTGCATGCTATAAATTCTGCAGGGTGCCCAAACTTTTGCAGATACCATTTTTTTGTTTTCTGTTATTTTGAAAGTCTAAATGATGGAAATAAAATCTTACTTTTGTTGACATATTATAAGAATGTCTGTAATTTGATGCCTTTTGGAGATTTTCCATCTTTCCTTGGCTTCTTTATGCACATTAATACAAATTTTTACCTGGGGTGCCCAACTTTTGATCCCCACTGTATCTTTATTAATGCCCTGGCGGGGGGCATATTATAAATGCGCTGGGGGGTTAGATATATAGGCTATATGTCTGCCTACCCCTGCAGTGCTATATCTCTTGACCATCTGCCCCCCCCCACAGCACTTAATATACAATATACTCACAATGTTCATTTTAAAAAATTCGCCCACAGGGATTCACCCGCGGGGGATTTAAAAATGAAAGTTAAAACACACGATACATCGCTCCCCTGCTTATTAACTTCAGATCGCATCGGTGCGATCAATCCCTCAGCCCCTGTACTACAACCCCTATCATGGAACAGACTCTGTTCCATGATAGGGGTAGTAGTACAAACACTAGCCTCCCCAGCTGTCTGCAGACTCCCGTAGCCGGGGAATTACTACTCCCATCATGGAGTCTGTTCCATGATGGGAGTAGTCAATGAAAGGAAATATGTAGATAGATTCCTCTTAGAAAGGCGCTGGTACCCAAGGATGGAGATAAACTTCTTTATTAGCAACGCGTTTCGATCCCGAACCGGGATCTTCGTCAGGCATACAGTACAATGAGATATGGTTACATTTATAGTGTAAGGGATTGGATGACCACTTCCGGGAAACCGGAAAACGACGTGTCATTGCTACGTGTCAAATGGGATAAACTTGACACTTCAATATAATATTTTTAAAATAAATGCAATAAAAATTTTTGAACTAAAGAATATGATTAATATAGCAATGGGACATATGCAATAATTGTAAAAAATCTCATTAAAAGGACATTTAAACGAATGAATGAAAAACAGTACCTTAAAACAACCATTAGGTGGCAGTAGTATAGTAATACATAAATCTGGAATAAGATCAGTACTCACAAGTGCACAGTAGATGGCAGTGTTGTACAAGGGAAACATTAAGTGGTGTAGTTGCTCACAAACCACCACTAGATGGCAATGTGACTCTCGTTGTATGTGTCAATCTTGTTTCCACATAGGAATAGCGTTCGTGGAGAAAGGAGAGCTGTAGGGTAAGTGAATGCAAGAAGTACTTTTACTATTATTATTTGTGCTAATAACATTGAAATGGGTTTATTTTAATTAGAGAATAACTTCTGATAATTCATTAAGGCCATCGGGAACTAAAGTTCCCATCCTGTAAATCCAGTATATTTCTTTCCGTTTTAATTGTTCAAACCTATTAGAAGCGTTCTGTGGTATGGTTTCTAGAGGGGTAATAGTAATGGGATTTGTTTTATCCGGATGGGCTAGAGCGCAATGTTTAGAAACTCCATGTAGCAGAAATTTATTTTTGATATTATGACGGTGTTTATTTAATCTATTGTGAAGTGGTTGAATGGTTCTCCCGACATACTGAAGTGAGCATATGCATTGTATGACATATATTACATAGTCAGATTGACATGTTAAATGAGTTTTAATATTGAATTTTTCACCTGTTTTTTTTGAAATGACATGGGTGAGGCCGTGTGTGATTTCTCCACAGCATCTGCAATTTCTTCTATAGCATTTAAAACTACCCGGTTTTCTTGCGGGATTTCCATGTTTTTCATCATCAATATGGGAACGGTGTTGATGTAGCTGACTTGGGGCCAACAGACTCTTTAAATTAGGAGCCCTCCGAAAGGTTAGCTGTGGATTCTCAGGTAGAAGATTTTTGAGGTAGTTGTCTTGCTGTAAAATGTGCCAATGTGACCTTAAAATTTGTTTTATTGAAGGTATATTTTTATTAAAAGTCGTGATAAAATTCATAGAAAATTTCTTTGTCTCTTTTTCGGCATTTGTCTTCTGTTTTGGAACTAGGCAACTTCTTTGATCTAGATTTCTTGCTTTCTTGAATGCGGTTTGAATGATTTGTTCGGGGTATTTTTTGGATTTAAAACGTTTGTTTAAAATCCGGGACTGGCTTAAAAAATCACTGTCTCTTGTGCAATTTTTCCTTATCCTCCGAAATTGGCTGAAGGGGATATTGGTAATCCATTTTCTATGATGTCCACTGTGAAAGTCCAGATAGCTGTTCACATCCACAGATTTAAAATAGGTAGATGTAAAAATATTTTGATCATCATGAGTAATAAATAGATCTAAAAATGTAATGCTGGTAAAATCTGATTCCATAGTAAAAGAAATACCCCAATCATTGTTATTTAATGTTTCCAACAGTAAAGATTCTGATCCATCTTGTCCCTCCCATATAAAAAATAAATCATCTATAAAACGGCGATAAAATCTGATGTGGGGTGATAAAATGGGGTTGTCCCAAATAAACGAATTTTCAAATTCCCCCATAAATAAATTAGCGAATGAAGGTGCCACTTTAGCGCCCATCGCCGTGCCTGTTTCCTGGTGGTAAGTATTTCCATTGTATGTAAAATAGTTATTTTGTAAAATAAAACTCAGACCATTGATTAAAAACTCTTTGTGTGCAGTGGATAGGGTGGCATCCTGTTCTAGATATTTTTTAACACACTGTGTCCCTCTAGTGTGATTAATATTACTATAGAGTGCTTGCACATCACACGTAATGAATTTCCATCCAGGTGTCCATTGAATGTCTAACAGGGATTCAATTAAATGGGATGAATCGCGGAGGTGGCTCTGTAGGTTGTGAACATGTTCCTGTAGGTATAGATCTATATAATGAGCTAAATTGCTCGTTGCTGATGATGTACAGGAGACAATTGGACGGCCTGGGGGTTTTTTTATGTCTTTGTGGATTTTTGGTAAAAAATAAAAATAGGGTTTATTGCCATTTTTTATGGTGATATAATTGCGCTCTTCTTTAGTTAGGATCCCCTGTTTGAAGGCATCATTAATAAGTTCATGGAGATCTGCTTCCATTTTTTTAAAAGGGTCATTTCTACTAGTGCTGTAATACAATGTATTTGATAAGATGTTAATAGCTTCTTTTTCATAAAAATCTAAATCCATAATGACTAGACCTCCACCCTTATCTGCAGGGCGTATTACAATATTCCTGTTGTTGCGGAGATCCCTTAGTGCTTTCCGTTCATTTTTAGTAATATTTTGTTTCTTTTTATAGTCTTGATTGATTTTATCTTTAAAATCTGATAAAACAAGGTCTGAAAATACTTCGATGTGGGAGCCTTGTTTATGAAAGGGATAGAAGGTGGAAGGTGGTTTAACAGGTTGGTGTCTTGTTTTTTCACCTGGTGATTTTTCTTCCTGTGTACCTATTTTCATAGGGGATTTTTCTTCCTGTATATCCCTATGTGGATCATGCAACAAATGTGGCAGGCTCATCGTATCACTCGGGGTTTCGTGATATTTCATATTTTGAAGAGAAAAAAATCTTTGAAGAGTTAGTTTCCTTATGAATTTATTAAAATCCAGAAAGAGCTGAAAATGATTTACATTGCTGGTCGGACAGAATGATAAACCCTTCTGTAATAGGCTTGTCTCATGGTCATTAAGAATATATTCAGATAAGTTATAAATATAGACCGACTTCTGAGTCGAACGTGATTTCTCCTGTTCGCTGAGATCGGTGTTATTTATTATTGGTGAATTCCTTTTTTTCCCTTTTTGGCCCCCTCAAAAAGGGAAAAAAAAAAAAAAAAAAAAAAAAAAAAAAAAAAAAAAGAAAAAAAGGAATTCACCAATAATAAATAACACCGATCTCAGCGAACAGGAGAAATCACGTTCGACTCAGAAGTCGGTCTATATTTATAACTTATCTGAATATATTCTTAATGACCATGAGACAAGCCTATTACAGAAGGGTTTATCATTCTGTCCGACCAGCAATGTAAATCATTTTCAGCTCTTTCTGGATTTTAATAAATTCATAAGGAAACTAACTCTTCAAAGATTTTTTTCTCTTCAAAATATGAAATATCACGAAACCCCGAGTGATACGATGAGCCTGCCACATTTGTTGCATGATCCACATAGGGATATACAGGAAGAAAAATCCCCTATGAAAATAGGTACACAGGAAGAAAAATCACCAGGTGAAAAAACAAGACACCAACCTGTTAAACCACCTTCCACCTTCTATCCCTTTCATAAACAAGGCTCCCACATCGAAGTATTTTCAGACCTTGTTTTATCAGATTTTAAAGATAAAATCAATCAAGACTATAAAAAGAAACAAAATATTACTAAAAATGAACGGAAAGCACTAAGGGATCTCCGCAACAACAGGAATATTGTAATACGCCCTGCAGATAAGGGTGGAGGTCTAGTCATTATGGATTTAGATTTTTATGAAAAAGAAGCTATTAACATCTTATCAAATACATTGTATTACAGCACTAGTAGAAATGACCCTTTTAAAAAAATGGAAGCAGATCTCCATGAACTTATTAATGATGCCTTCAAACAGGGGATCCTAACTAAAGAAGAGCGCAATTATATCACCATAAAAAATGGCAATAAACCCTATTTTTATTTTTTACCAAAAATCCACAAAGACATAAAAAAACCCCCAGGCCGTCCAATTGTCTCCTGTACATCATCAGCAACGAGCAATTTAGCTCATTATATAGATCTATACCTACAGGAACATGTTCACAACCTACAGAGCCACCTCCGCGATTCATCCCATTTAATTGAATCCCTGTTAGACATTCAATGGACACCTGGATGGAAATTCATTACGTGTGATGTGCAAGCACTCTATAGTAATATTAATCACACTAGAGGGACACAGTGTGTTAAAAAATATCTAGAACAGGATGCCACCCTATCCACTGCACACAAAGAGTTTTTAATCAATGGTCTGAGTTTTATTTTACAAAATAACTATTTTACATACAATGGAAATACTTACCACCAGGAAACAGGCACGGCGATGGGCGCTAAAGTGGCACCTTCATTCGCTAATTTATTTATGGGGGAATTTGAAAATTCGTTTATTTGGGACAACCCCATTTTATCACCCCACATCAGATTTTATCGCCGTTTTATAGATGATTTATTTTTTATATGGGAGGGACAAGATGGATCAGAATCTTTACTGTTGGAAACATTAAATAACAATGATTGGGGTATTTCTTTTACTATGGAATCAGATTTTACCAGCATTACATTTTTAGATCTATTTATTACTCATGATGATCAAAATATTTTTACATCTACCTATTTTAAATCTGTGGATGTGAACAGCTATCTGGACTTTCACAGTGGACATCATAGAAAATGGATTACCAATATCCCCTTCAGCCAATTTCGGAGGATAAGGAAAAATTGCACAAGAGACAGTGATTTTTTAAGCCAGTCCCGGATTTTAAACAAACGTTTTAAATCCAAAAAATACCCCGAACAAATCATTCAAACCGCATTCAAGAAAGCAAGAAATCTAGATCAAAGAAGTTGCCTAGTTCCAAAACAGAAGACAAATGCCGAAAAAGAGACAAAGAAATTTTCTATGAATTTTATCACGACTTTTAATAAAAATATACCTTCAATAAAACAAATTTTAAGGTCACATTGGCACATTTTACAGCAAGACAACTACCTCAAAAATCTTCTACCTGAGAATCCACAGCTAACCTTTCGGAGGGCTCCTAATTTAAAGAGTCTGTTGGCCCCAAGTCAGCTACATCAACACCGTTCCCATATTGATGATGAAAAACATGGAAATCCCGCAAGAAAACCGGGTAGTTTTAAATGCTATAGAAGAAATTGCAGATGCTGTGGAGAAATCACACACGGCCTCACCCATGTCATTTCAAAAAAAACAGGTGAAAAATTCAATATTAAAACTCATTTAACATGTCAATCTGACTATGTAATATATGTCATACAATGCATATGCTCACTTCAGTATGTCGGGAGAACCATTCAACCACTTCACAATAGATTAAATAAACACCGTCATAATATCAAAAATAAATTTCTGCTACATGGAGTTTCTAAACATTGCGCTCTAGCCCATCCGGATAAAACAAATCCCATTACTATTACCCCTCTAGAAACCATACCACAGAACGCTTCTAATAGGTTTGAACAATTAAAACGGAAAGAAATATACTGGATTTACAGGATGGGAACTTTAGTTCCCGATGGCCTTAATGAATTATCAGAAGTTATTCTCTAATTAAAATAAACCCATTTCAATGTTATTAGCACAAATAATAATAGTAAAAGTACTTCTTGCATTCACTTACCCTACAGCTCTCCTTTCTCCACGAACGCTATTCCTATGTGGAAACAAGATTGACACATACAACGAGAGTCACATTGCCATCTAGTGGTGGTTTGTGAGCAACTACACCACTTAATGTTTCCCTTGTACAACACTGCCATCTACTGTGCACTTGTGAGTACTGATCTTATTCCAGATTTATGTATTACTATACTACTGCCACCTAATGGTTGTTTTAAGGTACTGTTTTTCATTCATTCGTTTAAATGTCCTTTTAATGAGATTTTTTACAATTATTGCATATGTCCCATTGCTATATTAATCATATTCTTTAGTTCAAAAATTTTTATTGCATTTATTTTAAAAATATTATATTGAAGTGTCAAGTTTATCCCATTTGACACGTAGCAATGACACGTCGTTTTCCGGTTTCCCGGAAGTGGTCATCCAATCCCTTACACTATAAATGTAACCATATCTCATTGTACTGTATGCCTGACGAAGATCCCGGTTCGGGATCGAAACGCGTTGCTAATAAAGAAGTTTATCTCCATCCTTGGGTACCAGCGCCTTTCTAAGAGGAATCTATCTACATATTTCCTTTCATTGCCTACTACCGGACTGACGGATGTCAAACCGGGTGGTTCCTCGTGGCAGCGGTGTCCCGTGATTTCTACGCTACTACAGGTGTTGTGCTCTAAGCGCAACACCTAGGGGTAAGAACCCATCTTTGTGTTACACTTTCACTACCATCAAACGGTCCTCACTAGGGGCGCACCTCTTGTTGTTTTTTCTCGTTTTTTATTAATGATGGGAGTAGTAGTAGTCCCGGCTGTGGGAGTCTGTAGGCAGAGGTGTTAAAACGGCCATACATGACTGATGTTATAACGGGTCTTAACGGATGAATATGCCCGTTATTTTGACAGGCGTTATTCAGCCGTTAGCACCTGTTATTTCATCCGTTATTATACATCCATTTTTACACAGAAAACGGTTGTTTAATAACGGATGAATGCTCATAGTTTGAAAGGAGCCTTACAGTGAGGACATGCTGGGAGTTGTAGTTGCAACTCTTGGGCAGGGAAGCGGAGCCGGACGGCTCCCAGAAATATGAAACTACACTGTAATTTCATATTTCCCGGGCGGTGCCGTGATTGGCCGTTTAGTCTCGGCCAATCACGGCACCGTCTGAGAAATATGAAACTACAGTGTAGTTTCATATTTAAAAGAGCCCTCTGCTGCCCCGGCCCCTCATCTCATCTCCCCCTACCCCGTAGTCTTAACCCGCAGCCACCACTCATCTCCCTCCCGGCCGCCGTTCAGCTCCCCCTGCCGCCACTGCTCTTCTTGCCCCAGCGCCACTGATCATCTCGCACCCGCACTACCTCTTGCAAGACTACAACTTCCAGCATGCCCTTACAGTGAGGACATGCTGGGAGTTGTAATTGTGGCGGGTGGTTGTTGCAGGCTGGTGGCCAAGGCAGCAGAGGGCTCCCAGAAATATGAAACTACACCGTAATTTCATATTTCCCGGGCGATGTCGTGATTGGCCGAGACCAACCGGCCAATCGGCCAATCACGGCACCGCCCGGGAAATATGAAATTACATTGTATTTTCATATTTCTGGGTGCCAACTGGCTCCGCTGCCTTGGCCACCGGCCTGCATCAACCACCCGCCACAACTACAACTCCCAGCATGTCCTCACTGTAAGGGCATGCTGGGAGTTGTAGTCTTGAAACAGGCAGTGCGGGTGCAAGATGCGCTGGAGCAAGAAGAGCAGCGGTGGCCGAGGGGCAGATGAGCGGTGGCGGAGGGTGATGGGAGATAAGCGGCGGCAGGGGGGAGATGAGAGGTGGCAGGGGCCCAGGCTCCTTTATGCAGCTGTGATTTCATATTTCCCACCGGAGCCATATGACGATTTTTCGTATTTTCATTTTTTTCCTCCTCGCATTTTAAAATCCATAACTCTTCCAAATATTCGTCTATAGGGCTTGTTGTTTGTGGAACTAAATGTACTTTGTAATTACATGACTCATTTTACAACAAAATGTATGGCAAAGCCAAAAAAATTATTAAAAAAAGATTTTGAAAATAAAAAAATGCCATTATGCAATTTTTAGGGAGTTTAGTTTCCGACACATCTTTATATCTTTTTCTATAGGTCAATAGGATTACAACAATACCCAAGTTATATAGGTTTCTTTTTATTTTACTAGTTAAAAATAATTATTACTTTTTGTAAGAAAATTAGTATGCTTAAAATTGTCCTCTTCTGACCCCTACAACTCTCTTTTTTCTGTATACAGGGATGTATGAGGGCCCATGTTTTGCATCTTGATCTATAATTTTTTATCGGTACCATAATTGTTTTGATGGGACTTTTTGATGATTTTTTATTAAAAAAAAATTTCTCCTATACCAAAATGTGCAATTCTGGACCTTTTTTTTTAAAGTTTACGCCATTGACCATGCAGTTTAATTAACATTATATTTTAATAGTTCAGACATTTATACACGTATCAACCTTAGAGGCCCTCCAGTTGTCAGGTAAGGTGAAAGGAACTCTGCGATTACTCCATGGTGGTCCCGATCACCCTTAGCAACAAACTGGCAAACTTTCCAGCTTTAGGTCCCACAGGATCTAAAGGTTAATAGCCTAAAGGCTATTAGCTGCAGCCCATGGCTATTGATTCCAGCCAGGAATCACATGGTACGGAGTGGGATGACATCACAATCCTCCTTCTGTCCTCCTGTATGATGAAACTGCATAGATAGACTCCCCTATTGCAGTCTACGGGGTGGGCGGCAAGCTGTAGAAATGACTTACTGAAGGTCTTCTGTGTGTTTTAGGTAAGGGATGCATTGTGTGTTGAGAGTTTGTGGGGTCGGCTAGATGCTAAGCTTTGCGGAGGCTGAGAGGAGAAGCTTTTTATTATATTTAAATGCGTATAATAATTCTTTTAAATATACTTTTCTTTTTTTTTTTTTCCTCGTAAGGGCTATACCCCTCTCCCTGTTTCTTACCTGTGGCCAGATAAGAGGGGCAGCACATTCCCTGGTTGTCCATCCTATGTGCTCCCAGCAGCCTATTTAGTGAAGAGGGGTCCGTCACATATAATCTTCTCCTTAATGCATCTTCTCAGAAAGGAGCTTAAGGAAGCAGAAGATTGTGTGTGCTGGACCCCTCTTCACTAAACAGGCTGCCGAGGACCACAGTAGCATATATACATAGTGATAATCGCTATGTGTATGTCAAGTTTAGAAATTGGCTGACCAACTAATCGACCAACTGATTAATAGTTGACAACTATTTTCATAATTGATTAAATTCATTGATTAAATTAATCAAATTGTTGTTTAAGCCATAGTTTTAGTGCATGTATATTAATATATATATTTTTGCTTTAGAAAAAAAAATCATACTTACAGAGCAACTGTCAACACCGCCTTGCATAAAACCAGCACAGAGCATTCTGGGGCTAATTTGAATGGGATAGAATTTTTTACAGGTTTGATCCCCTACAATAGTGACTGAGGCCTTCTGTAGCTGTCTTGACATTGGGCCTAAAAACAATAGCAAACAAAACATAAATGCTTTTAAGCATATGTGCATGTGAGAAAGCATAAGTGTTCTTGTCTTTGTGGCTTTCAGTATTCGCAATGAACCAATGTGCTTAGTAGTGTATAGAAATTTTTTTATTAAAGGAGTACTCCGGCGCGCACTTTTTTACTTTTATCCTGTCCGGGCTGCAAAATAAAAGAAAACACAGTTTCTCTTACCTGCCAACGAGCCCCCGGAGCTCCGGTACAGGTGTTCAGTCCCCGGACTGTATTCTTCTTACTTCCTGTAAGCCCAACACGTCACACGGACCTTCAGCCTATCACCAGCCGCAGCGATGTCCCGCCTCGGCCGGTGATAGGCTGAAGCTCCGTGTGACGTGTCGGGCTTACAGGAAGTAAGAAGAATACAGCCCCGGGACCGAACACCTGTACCGGAGTGTACCGGAGCTCCGGGGGCTCGTTGGCAGGTAAGAGAAACTGTGTTTTCTTTTATTTTGCAGCCCGGACGGGATAAAAGGAAAAAAGTGCGCACTGGAGTACTCCTTTAAGGGTGAATTTACACACAGCAGATCTGCTGTGGATTTTAAGTTGCGGATTTTAAAAGGCAATAACTTTATTGATGTCCCAATCAAAAATCCATAAGAATTGCCTTGTAAAATTTGTAGTTGTAGATCCACAACTTCAAATTCATGACTACAGATTTTAAAACTTCAAATCTGCAGCAGATCCAGTGTGTGTGAATGTACCCTAACTGTTTATCAGGTTACTCTATACACTGGTGGAAGACAACATAATTGAGATCAATTGTTTCCCTGCATTCATACTGTTCCAACTTCAAGAATAAGGTATAACATTTTAAGATGTGACATACACTAATTGAAAAAAAAAAAATAATGCCCTAGGAGGAGTAATTAACATCTTTTATCGTCAGTTCCAGGGCCGACTTGGAGCATAAGTGGAGCATTGTGACATCACCGCTACTGTTTGCTAGCAGCAGGACCCAGCAGAGAAGCAGCAGTGGTGATGCCTCAAAGCTCTGCTCATGCTCCATGTTGGCCCCAGAATGGGAGAAACGGTGGAAGGTGCAGGAGAACCAGAGCACGGAACAGGACCAGGTAAGTATGGTTGTCATCCGTTTAACCTGTACTATCTGTCTGTACCGACAGATTACTGCATGTGAAACGGATGACAGACATGTGTGCCTGTAATGGTGATATATGTAAGTGATTACTATATTAGAGCAAGGACACGTTTTTTGGGTTAAACTGAAGGAGGCACTAGTACACTGTTAGGCTGCCTCTAGTCTAGATATAACATCTGGTGACTGGGCAGGCCAAGGAAGTTTTGCCATCTGGTGTAGATTTCCCTTGTAAACCCTTGCTGTCAAGCACTATCCTGATGAATAAGGCCATGTGGAAGCCCTACCATGAGAGGCAACATATGTACCTGCAGAATGGCCAGAGAATGTGGATTTGTTGCTTAAGATGATACAGTCTAGGTTTATCATTTACAACACCACTGTGTTAGGTTAATGCAGGGTCTGCATGACACGGATTCAATGCTTGGTCTTATTTCAGTGTCTCTCATGCCCCACCCACAGCACACACAATTTTTATCCACAATGCTCCTTCAAATGTTAAAGGGGTGGTCCCCTTGCAATTTGCATAAGTTCCATGGACTATAATGGGAGTTACGCAAATGGCAAGCTCTGTGAGCTACACTGTTTATGTAACTCTTGGAGTAACGTAAACATTGTAGCTTGTGGAACTACGGTGTTTGCGCAAACCCTATTATAGTCAATTGGAGTTACGTAAATTGTGTTACTTTCCCACTTTAGCTGCTTTCGGCTTTTTAGACCACCTCCTGCGGTCGCAGCTGGGCAAGAGCTGGCCGAAAAACTAAAACAGGCGAGACAACCCCTTTAAACGTGAATTATAATTTTTGCCAATTTCAGTTTTAGCTCTATTTTGCAGACTTGTTACCTCCTTCCTTAGTGGAGCCCCAGCCAGTAATGAAGCATTTTGTCCCCTCTACAAAGCTATGACTGGTGTCTGGCAGGCAGATAGGCTTTATTAGATTTGTGAGGGTGAGAGGTGAAGGCAGCTCCAGCAGAGCTACATCATTATCCAGAGTGTAGACGTTGTAGAAGGGATGTTTGTGGATTCTGAAAATCTTCTCTACTCTTCCCTCTACACCATTGAGGAAAGGGGTTCCTAGGTATGCTGCCCATACCTTGGGGTCACTGTAACTGGTAATGTCAGAGAAAAAAAAAATTACAATAAAATTAATACTAAACAAGTACTCAGTCCCTCACACATCCCTTCTGCTGTCCTAGTACCCAGTACAGAATGGCCCTGTCAATAACTACATGTCAAAGCAGTGGGCAGCCGACAGCAGCCAACGATCTGAGATCAGAACAGCTCCACATTTGTGCTCCTTTCTTCTCAGCCACAGACTGACTTGCCATGGCCATTCTCCTCGCAAGGAACCACTGCCTCCAACTATCTTGTTAAAAGGTAGCACAGGGGCAGATCCACAATCTACAACAAAGAAAGATAACTTTAGAGAGTTATATTTTTTGGCAAAAAGTTTGTAAATATGGTTATAGACAGAGACTAAATACATGGTTTATAATAGGAAAAAAAGATATACTTATCTGGCCCTGGTTTCCTGCAGCTCTCATTAGTCTTTGTCCATTCCCCTGATCTTCTTCTTGCTTCAGAGATCAGCACCCTGTGTAGGTCTTGCCGACTCTGCACAGAGTGCTCATTTTAGAAGTAAGAAGAAGACAGAAGATCGGAGGACCAGAAAGATCCAAATGAAGACTGCAGGTGGCACAGGGCTAAGTAAGTATATATATTTTTTTTATATTTTAACTTGGCCTCAGCTACATGTAAATTTTTTTTAAATACTAGAATACAACAATACATCCTTGCTTAATCTGTGTAATACAGTTGTTTGGCAGTGTAGCCATAGTAGTTTTAGCATTCTAAGTTTACCATATGTACTGGAAAATTTCTTGGCATATGCTGTAAAAGTATCTATAGACCCCTGCTACCCAATGGAGTCCAAAAATGTGTCCTAGCTTCTGTTTGGGCTGTAGACATCAGGGGTTTACATAGAATTGTGCAGCTCGCTGAGCTATTCCATAAAGAAGCACTTATTAAGGGTGCATTCACACGTACAGTATCCTGTGCATATTTAATACACAGGATTTGAAGCAGCAGACTTTATGCTACAGATTTCAGTGTAAACTAACTGACTAAACACGGCTCCAAATTTGCAGCTTCAAATTCTGTGCATCAAATATGCGCAGGATACTGTACATGTGAATACATCCTTAACCCCTTAAGGACCAGGCCAATTTTCATTGTAGGACCAGAGCGTTTTTTGCACATCTGACCATTGTAACTTTAAGCATTAATAACTCTGGGATGCTTTTACCTTTCATTCCAATTCCGAGATAGTTTTTTCTTGACATATTCTACTTTATGTTAGTGGTAAACTTTTGTCAATACTTGCATCGTTTCTTGGTGAAAAATTCCTAAATTTTATGAAAAAATTGAAAATTTTGCATTTTTCTAACTTTGAAGCTCTCTGCTTGTAAGGAAAATAGACATTCCAAATAAATTATATTTTGATTCACAAATACAATATGTCTACTTTATGTTTGCATCATAAAGTTGCCAAGTTTTTACTTTTGGAAGACATCAGAGGGCTTCAAAGTTCAGCAGCAATTTTCCAAATTTTCACAAAATTTTCTAAATCGGAATTTTTCATGGACCAGTTCAGGTTTGAAGTGGATTTGAAGGGCCTTCATATTAGAAATACCCCATAAATGACCCCATTAAAAAAACTGCACCCTTCAAAGTATTCAAAATGACATTCAATAAGTGTGTTAACCCTTTAGGTGTTTCACAGCAATAGCAGCAAAGTGAAGGAGAAAATTCAAAATCTTCATTTTTTACACTCGCATGTTCTTGTAGACTCAGTTTTTGAATTTTTACAAGGGGTAAAAGGAGAAAAATTCTCTCAAAATTTGTAACCCAATTTCTCTCGAGTAAGAAATACCTCATATGTGTATGTCAAGTGTTCGGCGGGCGCAGTAGAGGGCTCAGAACAGAAGGAGTGACAATGGAATTTTGGAGAGTGAGTTTTTCGGAAATGGTTTTTGGGGGGCATGTCACATTTAGGAAGCCCCTATGGTGCTAGAACAGCAGAAAATCTCCCACATGGCATACTATTTTGGAAACTACACCCCTCAAGGCACGTAACAAGGGGTCCAGTGAGCCTTAATACCCCACAGGTGTTTGACGACTTTTCATTAAAGTCGGATGTGTAAATGAAAAATAATTTTTTTTTCACAGAAATGCTGGTTTGTCCCCAAATTTTACATTTTTACAAGGGGTAATAGGAAAAAATGACCCCCAAAATTTGTAACCCCATTTCTTCTGAGTATGCAAAAACCCCATGTGTGGACGTCAAGTGCTCTGAGGGCGAACTACAATACTCAGAAGAGGAGGAGTGCCATTGAGCTTTTGGAAAGAGAATTTGTTTGGAATGGAAGTCAGGGGCCATGTGTGTTTACAAAGACCCCTGTGGTGCCAGAACAGTGAACCCCCCCCCCTACATGTGACCCCATTTTGGAAACTACACCCCTCACAGAATTTAATAAGGGGTGAAGTGAGCATTTACACCCCACTGGTGTTTGACAAATATTTGGAACAGTGGGCTGAGCAAATGAAAAATAAAATTTTTATTTTCACGTACCACTGTTCCAAAAATCTGTCAGACACCTGTGGGGCGTAAATGCTCTCTGCACCCCTTCATACATTACATGAGGGGTGTAGATTCCAGAATGGGGTCACATGTGGGGGGTCCACTGTTCTGGCACTATTGGGGGCTTTGTAAACACACATGGCCTTCAATTCTGGACAAATTTTCTCTTCAAAAGCCCAATGAAGCTCCTTCTCTTCTGAGGATTGTAGTGCACCCGCAGAGAACTTTACATCCACAAATGGGGTATGTTCTTACTCAGAAGAAATGGGATTACAAATTTGGGAATTTGGGGGGGCTTTTTTTCCCATTTTCCCTTGTGAAAATGAAAAATTTAGAGTAACACCAGCATTTTAGTGAATCATTTTTTTTTCATTTTCCCATCCGACTTTAACGAAAATTGGTCGAACACCTGTGGGGTGTTAAGGCTCACTATACCCCTTGTTACATTCCGTGAGGGGTGTAGTTTCCAAAATCGGGTCACATGTGGGTATTTATTTTTTTGCGTTTATGTCAGAACCGCTGTAAAATCAGCCACCCTTGTGCAAATCACCAATTTAGGCCTCAAATGTACATAGTGTGCTCTCACTCCTGAGCCTTGTTGTGCATCCGCAGAGCATTTTATGCCCACATATGGGGTATTTCCGTACTCAGGAGAAATTGCATTACAAATTTTGGGGGTCTTTTTTTCCTTTTACCTCTTGTGAAAATAAAAAGTATGGGGCAACACCAGCATGTTAGTGTAAATTTTTTTAAAACTTTTTTACACTAACAGACTGGTGTAGCCCCCAACTTTTCCTTTTCATAAGGGGTAAAAGGAGAAGAAGCCCCCCAAAATTTGTAGTGCAATTTCTCCCGAGTACGGAAATACCCCATATGTGGCCCTAAACTGTTTCCTTGAAATACGACAGGGCTCCGAAGTGAGAGTGCCATGCGCATTTGAGGCCTGAATTAGGGATTTGCATAGGGGTGGACATAGGGGTATTCTACTCCAGTGATTCCCAAACAGGGTGCCTCCAGCTGTTGCTAAACTCCCAGCATGCCTGGACAGTCAGTGGCTGTCCGGAAATGCTGGGAGTTGTTGTTTTGCAACAGCTGGAGGCTCTGTTTTGGAAACACTGCTGTAAAATCTGTCTTTCATTTTTATTGGGGGGGGGGGGGACAGTGTAAGGGGATGAATATGTATAGTTTTACCCTTTATTATGTGTTAGTGTAGTGTAGTGTTTTTAGGGTACATTCGCACTGGCAGAGGTTTACAGTGAGTTTCCCGCTAGGAGTTTGTGCTGCATCGCAAAATTTGCAGCAGCTCATACTTGAAGCAGGAAACTTACTGTAAACCCGCCCGTGTTAATGTGCCCTGAACATTCACATGGGGGGGGGGGGGCAAACCTCCAGCTGTTTCAAAACTACAACTCTCAGCATGTACTAACAGACCGTGCATGCTAGGAGTTGTACTTTTGCAACAGCTGGAGGTACACTGGTTGGAAAACCTTCAGTTAGGTTCTGTGACCTAACTCAGTATTTTCCAACCAGTGTGCCTCCAGCTGCTGCAAAACTACAACTCCCAACATGTACTGATCGCCAAAGGGCATGCTGGGAGATGTAGTTATGCAACAGCTGGAGGTACGCAATTACAACTCCCAGAATGCGGAGACAGCTGTTTGCTGTTTGGGTATGCTGGGATTTGCAGTTTTACAACATCTGGAGGGCTACAGTTTAGAGACCACTGCACAGTGATCTCCAAACTGTGGCCCTCCAGATGTTGCAAAACTACAAATCCCAGCATACCCAGACAGCAAACTGCTGTGTGGGCATGTTAGGAGTTGTAGTTTTGCAAGATCTAGAGGGCCACAGTTTAGAGACCATTGCACAGTGATCTCCAAACTGTAGCTCTCCAGGTGTTGCAAAACTGCAAATCCCAGCATGCCCAAACAGCAAACAGATGTCTGTGCATGCTGAGAGTTGTAGTTTTGCAACATCTGGAGGGCTACAGTTTAGAGACCACTGTATAGCGGTCTCAAACTGTAGCCCTCCAGATGTTGCTAGGCAACTCACTGGCTTCCGTAGGATCCAGGGAGCCGCATCGCCGTCCTCTTCTGCCGCCGATCTCCGCCTGCTGCCGCCACCAGTGTGTAAGTGGTCTTCGGCGCCAGTCCTCCTCGGTTTCTCCTTTCTGCCCAGCCTATTGTGGGTGGGCAGAACGGGGAAACCGAAAGTTAACCCCCCCCCCCCGATCCCCCTTATTTTCCGGGTCACCATAGACCCGTATGACCTGCAATCTGCGCAAATTGCCGGTGTGAATTCACCGGCTATTTGCGGCGATCGCCGACATCGGGGGGGGTCTGACGACCCCCCTGGGCATTTGCAGGGGGTGCCTGCTATAGATATCAGCAGTCACCCTGGTCCGATCCCCGTCTGGTGCGCAACGGGGACCGAAATTCCCATGGGCGTACAGGTACGCCCTTGGTTCTTAAGTAGCAGGGAGCAAAGGCGTACCTGTACGCCCTTGGTCCTTAACAGGTTAAGAAGTAATCCAGAAGATGAAGAAGAAGATGATCTAATTACCTGGCTAGACAGCAGCCGAGACTCATAATTGGGTTGGTGTCAGTTCAAACTACATGCCATTTTGATGCTTTTTTTTACTCAAGGTGTGTTTTTTTGAGAATATTCTATGCATGAACAAAAAATGAATGTATAATGTATACCTGAAATTAATCCTTGGAATAAATGAACAAGAAAGAATATCACTAAACAGGTCTGTGCATTCCTTTTTGTATGTGAAGTATACTCTGTGCTTTGAAAAATATGCTTGCATCCGGAGCAAAACAGAGCTCCGAAGATAGAGTGCAGCTTTCACAAGTGTTGTATATTGATGTATGAACTTACACACTAGTGGCTAGTTTTGTTATACATTTTTAGAGAAATATTGCCATGAGGCAAAATTGATTTGACCTATGACCACAACTAAGATGTTTTATGAAGTTTTCAAGCTATGTTCACATGTTGCATTATTACTGCATTTTTTTTAGCTTTTTTTTTTACTGTTAAAATCGTGCATTTTATTGCAATTTGAAATAAAAGTCACATCATAAAAAAAGAACAACTCAGCAACAATGCAATATACCCTGATCCATTTTATAGTAATAAAAGGCATAGATGCAACTGTGCTGGAATGGAAAAATTGCGCTGTAGGACTAGTGATGGTGAATGTGCACAATACTGACAATGAAAAACCTGGAGTGCTTTTTTCAGAAAGTGTCGTATAAAGTTTTGTTTACAGTGGAAGCCTATTAGTGATGGATGCCACTGTATGTCATTCTGAGAAAGTGAAATGTTTTACTTTATGTTTAACCCCTGTATAACAAAGGTGCGTCTGTATGCCCTTATCGCCTGGGACTTAACACACCTGGTGTACATGTATGCCCTGGAGCGTTAAAGCGCAACTGTCATGATATTTTGGTGCAATAACCTGCACACAGCCTTTGTACTGTGTGCAGGTGGCGGTTATAGCAATGTTTTTACCTGAAATTTGGCAGCTTTCATGACTGCAAAAAAGGCTTTTATTCAAAGCCACTGATGGTCGGATAGGCGTGGCGTGAGGTATGCGATGCACCGCCGCTGCCACGCCCACCCCCACGCCTACCCCGTATGTCCACGCTGGGACCTCTGTGTGATTGACACACAGGTCCCAGCGCATGCGCCCATCAGGTAATCTAACCTGCGCGCTGCTGTGTGTCTTCCTCCTCAGTGCGCCTGCGCAGTGCTAGGTGCAGAGAGCGCGCTTCCTCTCTGCACCTAGTGTCGAGAACTAACCTGATTGCGCAGGTTAGATTAACTGAAGGGTGCATGCGCTGGGACCTGTGTGTCAATCACACAGAGGTCCCAGCACGGACATACGGGGTAGGCGTGGGGGTGGGCGTGGGGGTGGGCGTGGCGGCGGCGGCGGGGCATCGCGTACCTCGCGCCACGCCTATCCGACCGTCAGTGGCTTTGCAGTCATGAAAGCCGCCAAATTTCAGGTAAAAACATTGCTATAACCACCACCTGCACACAGTACAAAGGCTGTGAGCAGGTTATTGCACCAAAATGTCATGACAGTTGCGCTTTAAGGCCCAGATTTTTCAACCTCTATGAGAGAAAAAATTTAGGAATTTTTCACCAGTAACCAATCACTTCTCAGCTTTCACTTTACCACAGCTCGTTAGCTGAGCTGTGATTGGTTGCTGTGGGAAAATCTCAATTTTTTTTCTCTCACACAGTTTGATAAATCTGGGCCTTAAAGGGGTACTCCACTGGGAATTTTTTATTAAATTAACTAGTGCCAGAAAGTTAAACAGATTTGTAAATTACTTTTATTAAAAAATCTTAATCCTCCCAGTACTTATCAGCTACTGTTATGATCCACAGGAAGCTCTCTTCTTTTTGAATTTCCTTTTTGCCTGACCACAGTGCTCTCTGCTGACACCTAGAAAGTAATTTACAAATCTGTTTAACTTTCTGGCATCAGTTGGTTTAAAAAAAAAAAAATGTTTTCCAGTGAAGTACCCCTTTAAGTGTCTATAAAGATCCAGGCTGTATCAGTAGAATACAGATTTCACTGTATAATATCATTGTTCTGTTAATGCAATCTAATGACTGCATATAATAGTTCCCTATACGGAAAAATTTAAAAGTTAGAGGGGTCAGAAGAGTACAATTTGAATCATACAATATTTTTTACAAAAAGTTATAATTTTTTTAAAAGAAGTAAAATAAAATAAAACCTACATAAATTGGTTATCCTTGTAATCGTATGGATGGACAGAATAAAAATAAGGTGTAATTTTTACCAAAAGTGCACTGTGTAGAAATGGAAGCCCCCAAAAGTCACAAAATGGCTTTTTTTTTTAGCCGCAACATGACTACTGGCAACCAGAAAGAGGATAGCTGCAGAAGATGGAGCAGGATACCAGAGGCATCGGGGGAGCGGCGACAAATCAGTCTTGTTTTTTTTTTTTTTATGCTGGCAGCCTGGAGAAGTTTGATTTTTTTTAAAAATATTTCTGCATAAGCATTAATGTTATTTTGTTCCAGGAATGTATCTAACCCTGTTTTAAAGCTATCAATTGTTCCTGCTGTGACCAGTTCCTGAGGTAGACTGTTCTATAAGTTCACAGTTCTTATGGTAAAGAAGGCGAGTCACCCCTTGTGACTAAACCTTTTCTTTTCTAGACGGAGAGAATGCCCCCTCATCCTTTGATGGGGTTAAACCTGGAACAGTTTTTCTCCATATTTTTTGTATGGGCCATTTATATACTTATATACATTGATCATATCCCCCCTTAAACGTCACTTCTCAAGACTAAACAATTGTAACTCTTTTAATCGTTCCCCATAGCTTAGATGTTCCATGCCCCATATTAGTTTAGTCACACGTCTCTGCACCCTTTCCAGCTCCACAGTGTCCCTTTTATTCACTGGTGACCAAAACTGAACAGCATATTCCAGGTGAGGCCGTACCAATGCTTTATAAAGGGGGAGTATTATGTCCCTGTCCCTTGAGTCCATGCCTCTTTTTATACATGACAATATCCTGCCGGCCTTGGAAGCGACTGCCTGACATTGCATGCTATTCTGTAGTCTATGATCTACAAGTACACCCAGATCCTTCTCTACCAGTGACTCTCCCAGTTTAATTCCCCCTAAAACATATGACGCACAAAGGTTATTAGTACCCAGATGCATAATTTTACATTTATCCACATTGAACCTCATTTGCCAAGTGGATGCCCAGACACTTAGTCTATCCAAGTCATCTTGTAACCCATACACATCCTCTATAGACTGTACCGTGCTACAAAGCTTGGTGTCATCTGCAAAGATAGAAACAGAGCTGTTAATGCCATCCTCTATATCATTAATAAATAAATTAAACAAGAGGGGGGCCCAGCACTGAACCTTGGGGTACACCACTAATAACCGAGGACCAATCAGAGTACGATTCATTGACCACCACTCTCAGGGTACAGTCCATAAGCCAGTTTTCAATCCAGTTGCAAACTAAAGTTTCCAAGCCCAAAGACCTTAACTTATCTATCAGACATCTATGAGGTACAGTATCAAACGCTTTTGCAAAATCCAAAAACACTATATCCACAGCCATTCCTCTGTCAAGGCTTCTACTCACATCTTCATGAAAGCAAATTAGATTAGTTTGACAACTTCTATCCTTAGTAAACCCATGCTGGCTATCACTTATAATACTATTATCCTCTCTGTATTCCTGTTTGTAGTCCTTTATGAGTCCCACAATGCACGTTAAGCTTACCGGTCTGTAATTACCTGGGGAAGACCTAGAGCCCTTTTTGAACATTGGTACCACATTCGCCTTGTACCAGTCCCTCGGCACAATACCAGACACCTTATTTGCCTTATTTGTGGTACACTAGGTTCCCTGAACTGAAAAAGTTTCTGTGTCTTTTTTTTTATTTTATTTTTTTTATTAGTCTCTCACCATTCGTCTCTTTTTGTTATTTCTACCAGGTAACAATGGGGCAGATTTATCAAAACTGTTTAAGACATAACAACCAGCTCAGACTCCATTTCTCAAATTGATCCAGTAAAA
Source organism: Hyla sarda (assembly GCF_029499605.1). Taxonomy (NCBI): domain Eukaryota; kingdom Metazoa; phylum Chordata; class Amphibia; order Anura; family Hylidae; genus Hyla; species Hyla sarda. The sequence goes on along the minus strand of NC_079189.1, from coordinate 245,479,920 downwards.
TGAAAGCTGAGCACTGATCGGCTGCTATGGGAAAACCAGACAGTTTTACTAAATCTGCCCCCAATGAACAAAAACTAACGAAATGTTCCCAATGGTGCAAGCTATTATGTTAAAATATAATATAAAATAAAAATAATATAAAAAAAATAATAATATAAAAAAAATAAAAAAATATGTTAAAATAAAATGTGTTTTTTGTATCTATTTTAGGCTCTGTTCACACTACGTTCCTGCCCCCGTTAATCGTATCCATCGGCATCCTGCTGAAAACATGATGCCGACGTATATTGTTAAAGGGGTTATCCAGGAATAGAAAAGCAGATCTACTATCTTTTAAAAAAAAATGCTTCCCATCTGTCTCAAGGTTGGGTGTGGTTCTGCAGCTCAGTTCCATTAAAGTGAATGGAGACAAGTTGTAAAACCACACCCAACCTGGAGACAAATGTGGAACTGTTTTTGAAAGAAATTAGCTGTGTTTTCTATACCTGGATAACCCCTATAAGGGGAGCAGCAGACCCCAGTCACTTTTATGTCTGAATGGAGTCACCTAGTGAGTTCGTTCGGGACGTATCTGCTATTTTAAGTGGACTCTGGGGCTGTTGTGCTTTCGAAATAGCGCATATGCCCCGAAAGGCATTAGTAGGGGACTCTGTTTGGCCATAGAAGTGAATGGGATCCACTGATCCCGTTAACAGTATCCGTTGGCATCCTGTTTATGGCAGGATGCCAACGGATATGATTAATGGGGGCCGGATTGCCGTATGGACCTAGCCTTACCTACCTACACTAGTGCAGCTGCAGCAGGGTGTGTATGCATTGATCATATAAGAGGCAGGTCACCAGAAACTCTGATGTTTTATAGGTAAACCTGTAATGATTGAAAGGAGTCTCTTACTTTGGCATCTCATTATGCACAAGGAAAGATGGGCCTGATCTTTATTTTATCTTGCTTTCCATGTCCCTTGGGTCAATACCCCCATTTCTTTATTTACTGACAATACAATTCTGAACGCAGTGCAAAGTCAGTGGCAAAAAGAATGGAACCAACCAGGACTTTCTCTCTAAGGGCCCTGTATGTTAGCCCTTTGGGGGCAGTCTATAGTATGAAGTGAAGATGCCACAGGAAGAAAAGATTGTAGAGTGAAGAAGCTCCAGGAAGCCAGGAACTTTGAAGCAGGAGGGAATACCTGGAGACAAGTGTCTTAGAAAGGATAAAAGACTGAAGTGACAGAACCCTCTGAGGGGGAACTGCCTGTAGTGAAGAACCATTTAGAGAGGGAACAGGGAACAGTCTGCAGTGAACTCTCTGGAAGAAAAACAGTCTGTGGTGATAGAAAAAAAAAAACAAAAGGAGGGGAATAGTGAGAGCATTAGTTGTCAAGCCTGATAAGAAAAGCAAGAAAACGGAAGAATTCACACACATGAACACAAAAGGTTTGTCAGTTCTGGGGAGCATCTGTACCACAACCAATGTTAAAAACATAACACAAGATGTTTGAACAGAAAGTAAAACATTACACTTCAAATTCAGGAGCTTTTCCTGGTGTAATAAATGAATGAAATAATTTAACACAAGAAAAAGAGCCCTAGCAATTAGACATGACAATCACCTTCTCTCACAGTTAAAGGGGTACTCCATTGGAATTTTTTTTATTTTTTTTTTACATTAACTGGTGGCAGTAAGTTAAACAGATTTGTAAATTACTTCTATTTAAAAATCTTAATCCTTCTAGTACTTATGAGCTGCTATATGCTCCACAGGAAGTTTTTTTTTTTTCCCTTTCTGTCTGACTACAGTGCTCTCTGCTGACACCTCTGTCCATTTTAGGAACTGTGCAGAGCAGGATAGGTTTGCTATAGGGATTTTCTCCTTCTCTGGACAGTTCCTGACTTGGACAGAGGTGTCAGCAGAGAGCACCGTGGTCAGACAGAAAGGAGATTCAAAAAGAAAAGAACTTCCTGTGGAGCACACACCAGCTGATAAGTACTGGAAGGGCTAAGATTTTTAAATAAAATGTACAAAACTGTTTAACTTTCTGGCACCAGTTGATTTAAAAAAAAAAAAAAAATGTTTTCCGTACTTTGCTGTTGCATATTTCCTACCCATTGAAGTCAAATGGTAGCAAAATCAGCTATGTATTACACATCTGATATTGCTACCCATTGACTTCAATGGAAAGGAAAATAAACAGCAGCAAGTACGCATCAAAATACAACACATAACATATGTAAATACATGTTATGTATAAATGTTGTAGCTATTTTATGAAATACAAAGTCCACAAGAACCCCACATCCGCCCAACTGATTTCAGAATAAGGTGCACGCCATCATAGGGTTCCTGGTCAGGGAATCCAATATCAATCCATGAGAAAGGATCGCAGCACACAGAGAATTGAATAAAGTGTGGTGTTTATTGCATCCTCAGCAAACAAAGAAGTGCTATCACTTCACTTCTTTGTTTGCCGAGGATGCAATAAACACTGCACTTTATTCAATTTTCTGTGTGCTGCGATCCTTTCTCATATTTTATGAAATAGCTATTTATTAACCTGTTAAGGACGAAGAGTGTACAGGTACACCCTTACGTCCTGGTATTTAAGGACCACGGATGTACCTGTACGCCCTGGTCCCGTTACAGGGGTTTGAAGCACACTAACGAGCTGAGCACGCTTCATACCCGGTGGGTCCCGGATACTGTGAGCAGCCAGGACCCAGGGTTAATGCCGGGCATTGTCGATCGGGCCGATGCCCGGCATTAACCCTTTAGACGCCACAATCAAAATTAATTGAGGAATCTGAAATGTTAAAAAAACGATCCTGGCAGCACAAAAAATTCGCCCTCATATAGCCCCGTATGCGGAAAAATTAAAAAGTTATAGGGGTCAGAAGAGGACATTTTTAATCATACAATTTTTAAGTAGTAAAATAAAACCTACATAAATTGGGTATCCATTTAATCGTATGGACCTGTAATTTTTACCAAAAAGTGCACTGCCTAGAAATTTCACCCAACAAATATTTGTTTTGTTTGGTTTTGCCGTAGAATTTTGTTATAAAATAATTGATGTCATTACAAAGTACAATTGAAAAATCAAAAGTACAAAATAGAAAATTGGCCTGGTCTTTAAAGGGGATAAGATGTTAGATTAACTCTCCTGCAGCACCCCCCTTTTTCTGCTGCACAGAGCAAGGATCGCTCTGTGGCTGATGACGAGGGGTGCAGGGGACGGAGTATCGTGATGTCACGGCTCCGCCCCCTCGTTGCAAGTCTATGGGAGGAGGCGTGACGGCTGCCATACCCCTCCCATAGACCTGCCTTGAGGGTGTGGCGTCATGAGAGGGCGGTGCCATGACATCACGATACTCTGTCCCCTGCACTGCCTGTCATCAGCAACAGAGCTATCCTCGTTCTGTGCAGCTGAAAAACAGGGGTGCTGCAGGAGAGATCATGGGGGGGTCCCCAGCCGCGGTTTCCAAAATAAAGTGCACCACACCTGTTTTCAGGTTGTGTGTGGTATTACAACTTGTTTTTCAACACTTCAATGGAACTGACAGCCTGAAGACAGGAGAGTGGTATTGTTTTTGAAGAAATTTGCTCTGATTTTCTCATCTTCGATAACCCTTTTAACTGAGGAATGTCAAAGACAGTTTCAAGAAGTGAAGTACCCCACCACCACAGATCAGGTAGTGACAGGGGAGCTGTATACAGAATATACTACTGCTATATTGTCATATGTAGTACAGCAACGCTGACAAGTGCGCTATAGTAAACAGGAAGTGTCAGCCAATTGTGACTGCTTTACTAGCTAGTGTGAAAGCTGAAATATTTCCCAATATTTTTGAATGGATAGTTCAATACAATATATAAACCATTTTAAAAAGACATTTGTCTTATACATCCACTTTACTTGGCAAGGGTATGAAGAGTGAAATGTGTCATGTACTCACCACAGTTTTGTTCATCTGAGCCATTATTGCAGTCTGGAATCCCATCACACTCTGGGTTTGTTTTGCTGATGCAGAGTCTGTTAGAGCATTTGTAGGTGGAAGCAGTACATGGAACTAAGGAAATACACAGATTGCTTTCAGTAGCGTAATGCAATAAACCATTTGTTAGTAAATAACAAGTATGTCATTTACTTTAATATTGCAGTCAAAAGTAAAGTATTGTACATTTTATATTACAATGTCTATTTATGCTCATAAAAGTCTAATTTGGGTTTTTCAGATTTCAGGAAAATGGTCATCCGTTCGCCCATACTTAACCCAATACACCGGGTTATAGTGCGGGTGAACAGGAGACCAATGCGGGCTCTCAGACTTTAATACGTACCTGCAGTCCGGCGCCCGTTCCCTCTGAAGATCGGCTTCTTTCTTCTGTGAATCACACGCTGGAGGCGGCCCGCCGGCTGTTTTGAATATTCATGGTTGCTGGTCACGTGAGTGCTTAGTAGGCACAGGCACTCACGTGACCAGCGACCATGAATATTCCAATCCAGCCGGCGGGCCGCCTCCAGCGCGCAATTAACAGAAGAAAGAAGCCGATCTTTAGAGGAACCAGGCACCGGACTACAGGTACGTATTAAAGTCTGAGAGCCCGCATCGGTCTCCTGTTCACCTGCACTATAACCCGGTGTATTGGGTTTAGTATGGGTGAACAAGTGACTGTTTTCCTTTAAAGGGGTACTCCGGTGGGAAACAATTTATTTTAAATCAACTGGTGCCAAAAAGTTAAACAGATTTGTAAATTACATCTATTTAAAAATCTTAAACCTTCCAGTACTTATCAACTGCTGTTTATTATAGTGAAAGCTATTTTCTTTTTGAATTTCTTTTCTGTCTACAATGCTCTCTGCTGACACCTCTGTCAGTGTCAGGAACTGTCCAGAGCAGGATAGGTTTGTTATAGGGATTTTCTCCTCTGGACTCTGGACAGTTACTGACATTGACAGAGGTGTCAGCAGAGAGCAATGTGGACAGACAGACAGCTGATATGTACTGGATGGATTAAGATTTTTAAATAGAATTAATTTACAAATCTGTATATAACTTTCTGGCACCAGTTGATTTAAAATAAATTGTTTTCCACCGGAGTACCCCTTTAAGCCTGGAAAAAACGAATTTTTTTTTGCTGATTCATTCTTACCACCTCACCGTCTAAGAGCCATACCACTTTTACTTTCCCATCAAGGCTTGTTTTTGTGGATTCAAAATGTACTTTATTTTTATCATGAAATGTACTGCAAATCAAAAAATAAATTGTGGAGTAAAATTAAAAAAGAAATAAAATAATGTAATTGTGCAAATTATGGGAGGTTGTATTTATACATTAGTAAAACATGAGTGGAAGAGATATGTATGGCACTGCATGTAGCCACCTCATTAGTATCCCACAAGTCTAGCAATCAGGATAAAAAGCTAGGAGCGTGATATATCAAGCACAGTCTGGAGGTGCTAGATCCCATAAGCACAAAACACTGATCAATATTAACAGGTAACTAGAAGCATGGATAGCACTGACTGGGACTTCTGTGCAAAAATCTTTTTTTATAGTGCAGTCATCATAAGACGACACAAACCATTTTGCAACATGCTGGGGGCAGAAGGCATGGTTTGATGAAGTAGGCACGTCCTACAAAACAGCTGTCATAGCGTCTTGGCTTGGACTGGTGTCTGTGCCTCCTGCCGCCAGTATGTTGCTAGCTGCTTTGTATCGTCTTATGATGACTGTACAATAAAAGATTTTTTTTGCACAGAAGTCCCGGTGAGTGCTATCCATGCTTCTAGTTGTATTTATACATTGTTCACAGTGCAGTATAACTTACTTGTTTCCCCTCCTATGTATTTTAAATGTCTTGTGTATTTGGGTTATTTTATGTGATTTGTGTGGGGTTACTGATTTTTGTCCTCTATTTTGTGTCTAATAAAGATTTATATTTATAATCTATTTTGGTATGTTCTTTTTGCATTAGTGAGGTCTTTACTGTAGGACTATAAGTTCTAGCTGTTGGATCTCACATAGTGGTTGTTATCACAAATTTGGTCACTATTGTAGGTTGATTGATTACTTGTTAACTTATTCTGTAATTTAGTTTGATTACAACCATACTTCATTTATTTAGTCTTTGTTATGCTTTACTACTTTTTTTTTCTTTTTTCACACTTGTTTAGAACTCTTAGAAAACTTGTAGGCCTCAGCAGGCCACTGGCTGCCATGGAAATTGATTGCCACCCCATGATTGTATTGCATGGGTGCCGACTGGAATTCTAACAGGACCAACACCCCACAAAAAAACACCTAGATGCTGTAGTCACTATTTACTGTGGTATCTGGGTGGTTAAATGAAAAGCAATGGCCTTATGGTGAGTGCTGTCATAAATGGAGCCCGCTCCATACTCCCTGTGTGCATATCCACTGTGCATGTTCAACAGATGTCTCAAAGAATTAAATACAACGTTTTTTTGGAAGGGAAAATTTTAAAGGGGTAAGGTGTCCTAAAAATAAAGAAATATTAATGCATGCTTACCTGAACATGTACCCTGAATACATATTTGTTGGAAGTCTCGTGCATGTCTATGGGGCCTCTGGAATATCTGTATCTAGTCTTTTAAAATTTCAGGGCAACTTTAGACCCCGAGATTGTCAAAGGATATTCTGCTGCTAGAGCATGGCTGGATGTCTGCTTTAAATTCTAAACTAAGTCCCAGTTTCTAGGGTTTTGGGGGGAGGGTGAGTTGAAAAGGTATGATAATTTTCTCCCTTCAGGTTGTTGTTTTTTTCCCCTGTTGAAGTGGGTTGCTTGGGTGTTCAACTGTGTGATCTCGCACTTGTAAGCTTGAAACATGCTGGGGGGGGGGGGGGGGGGGGGTATTGGGCTGGACAGGGTAAACACTCTAGTCCATTTAACCCCCTTAAGGACATTAGGTGGAAAATGAGGGCTCGTTTTTTGCACCATGATCTTTATTTTTTATCAGTACATTTTTTGTTTTGTGATGGGACTCTTTGATTGCTTTTTATCAATTTTTTTACGTGTGCGACATTCACTGTGAGGTTTATTTAACATTATAATTTAATAGTTCTGCACACAATTTTATAATAAAAAAAAATAAGAAAAGGGGTGTGACTCAAACTTTTATTAGACAAGGGGTTATCCAGGAATAGAAAAACAGCGATCATTTCTTTCAAAAACAGCTCCACGTCTGTCCCCAGGTTGGGTGTGGTATTACAACTTGGCTCCATTCACTTCAATGGAACTAAGTTGCAGAACCACACGCAACCTAGAGACAGACGAGGAGCATTTTTTGAAAGAAATTATCTCTGGTTTTGTATTCCTGGATAACCCCTTCCCTAATAAAAGTTTGAATCACCCCCTTTTCTTATTTTTTTTAAATAAAATTGTGTGCGTAAATGTCAGCACTATTAAATGATAATGTTAACTAAACCTCACAGTGAATGGCGTACACGTAAAAAAAAATACCAAAGGTCAAAATTTCGCATTTTTGATCACTTCGTATACCATACATTTTTTTTTATAGAAAGCAATCAAAGAGTCCCATCACAAAACAGAAATGTACTGATAAAAATTACAGATCATGATGCAAAAAAACGAGCCCTCACACAACCCCGTATATGGAAAAATAAAAGAGCTGTAGAGTTCAGAAGAGAAGAATTTACATCACGTAATTTTTGCCGAAAAGTTAATTTTTTTACACTTTTTTTTAGTACCCATAGGAGACTGTTACTTCAATTCTACTCCATAGAGCATAATAGTGTTATGGGTGCCCCAATGCTCCGGCACGCCATGGCTGACTGGAGCATAGGAGCACCTATAGGACAGCAAAAAGGTGGGTAATGGCCTCCTCCCGTGCTCTCAGCTGCTGTATGCTACAGAGAGAGTTGTGTAGTTCTTCCCAGTCTGACCACAGTGCTTTCTGCTGCCACCTTTGTCCATTTCAGGAAACGTCCAGAGCAGGAGAGGTTTGTTACATGTATATGCCCCTGTTCTGAATAGTTCCTGACACGGAAAGAGGTTTCAGCAGAGAGCACTGTGGTCAGACTGGAAAGAACCACACAACTTTCTCTGTAGTATACAGCAGCTGATAAGTACTGGAAGGATTAACATTTTTAAACAGAAGTAATTTACAAACTGTTTTGACTTTCTGGAGCCAGTTGATTTGAAAACATTTATTTTCCTCCAGAGTACCCCTGTAAAGATTTTTTTCAGGCAAATGTACTGCTTTACTATGTGCCTCCTTGTGCATAAAATAAAATATAGAATACTTTCCTCCCCCTGCTCCTTCAGTCCGATTGTCTGGTCCCCATTGCATTTATGTTCTTTCTCCTTACAAGTGCTGCTTCCTGCTCAGGTAATCACAGGGCTGAGCATTGAGCGGCATGTTATTGGAAGGAGAAAGAACAGTGAAGTGGGGAATGGAATATCTCACAGCAGAAGCTGCAGGGGAAGGAAAGTATGTTTCTTTTATTATTTTTAATGCACAGGATGGCACATAATAATATATTATATTTGCCTGGAAACCCGATTTAATGTGCTAATACAATTAAATATACACAAGGTGTGTAGAAGACACAATAAAAATTATTTGGATACTGGTCTAATGTAATTAGCAGAATACAAAAAAATATGGTAAGGTGCATTTATCTAAGTAACCTAACAGTTCTCTCTAATTTCTTAGTTTCGGTATCAATAAATTTGTTACTTTGATATTGCATGAAGTAAGATACACCTTAAACTACACACATTTGTTTTGCTTTTTTTCCCTTAAATTAGAGAGAAACTTTTTCAGTTCTTGTCGCATATTGTACAGCTTTTTCGCTCAAAATAAGAAAACTACTCATTTCATGGGTTCTAAAAGAAATCTGGAGCCACAACATGAAACCTCACTCAGAACCAAATGACTTCTGTAGGGAGCTCAATACAGTCTTTACTTAGTGTATTACTTGCCAAAATGCCCTAAAGGCCTAAAGTTAATACAATTTCCACTCACCTGGTCTCTGTGTGGGTCTGGGTGGCTCAGTGATCCTTGCTACTGTTGTGCTTGTCTTGACAGTAGTTGTCCTCTTGCTTGTGGCTTTAGCTGTAGTTGACTTTGGAGTGCTTTTAGTAGGTTTGATTTGAGATGTAGTCCTAGATACTGTAGTTGTCCTTCTCCCAGTGGATGTTGGCGGGCGCACAGTAGATGGTCTTGTAGTAGTCACAGGAGTTGTAGGCAGCACAGTTGACTTGGGCAGGTTCATACCACTATCGGTAGTCCTTAATACAGGAGCCACTGTATCTAGAATCCAGTCTTTAAGTTTTGTTACTCTACTATAAACCCCTGGTTTTTTGGCCTGAGCACATCCAATACCCCAACTTACAATTCCAGCCAGGAAGAAAACACCTGGGCTCTCTTCACATGCCAGGGGTCCCCCAGAATCTCCCTTTAAAACATGAAGGTTAAGTGAGAAGGTACGGTAAGTTATTCCTAATTTATTATTGTTAATTTCTGTTGTCTACATTGCAGCCTTACCTGACAAGAGTCCACCTTTCCATCTAGAAATCCTGCGCAGATCATCCGCTCTGTTATTGAGAAGTTATAAAGGACACTGCAAATTTTCTGATCAATGATACCCACAGAAGCCTTTTGTAGAACCTCTGGCTTAGACACTGCATAGAAGATAGTATTTCTGATTCATGCTGTTCTCATGGGATGAAGGAACCACACAGATAACCTATGCCTGCTTCGGGGGCAAGCCACTTAACATTTTTACTCTAACATATATTCTCAATACACTACGAGGGAGATTTATCAAACTCTCCGGTGCAGAGGAAGAGTGGTGCAGTTTCCCATAGCAACCAATCAGCTTGCTTCTTTCATTTTTAAAAAGGCCTATGTAAAATGAAAGAAGTGATCTGATTGGTTGCTGCGGGCAACTGTAGTACTCTTCCTCTACACAGGTTTTAATAAATCTCCCCCTATGTATTTGGCTCATAATCCAAAATGCATAAACATTGTAATAGTCTTCCCCAAATTCTTACCATTGCCTTCTTTGATGTTGCCCCATCCTGATATCATGCACTTCCAACCAGCTGGAAACTTCTGCAGGGCAGATGGGAGACAGACAGGCTGCACATACTTGTTAAAAGTCAAAGCATGTGACAGTTCTACCACAGCTACATCAAAGTCCAGGGTTAGAGGATTGAAATGAGGGTGCTGAATAACTCTCTTCAAGCTGACCTTAACAGCCATTGTGTCAGCTCCACTTAGAGCCGTGGAACCCATGTGAGCAGTAATTTGGTCCAACTTTGTTCTGATAACAAGAGCAGATGTTAATAACTCGAAGAAAAAGGGTAAGATGTATGATTTGAAGAAGGGTACATGTCCTCAACTTAACAATCCTTAAGACATAGTTAAATATTAAACTAGGATACTCACTGGTTGAAGCAATGAGCAGCAGACACCAGCCATCGATCCCCAATAATTGTTGCCCCACAAAAGTGATGTGGTCCTTCCTTTAGGCTTGCTTGCCATGGTACTTCCCCTCTGACAGCATCAAAACCTCCTACTATTTTGTTGGGCTTTGTCAGGCCAGGGCGGCTGCCACATTCTGAAACCATAATGCTTGTTTATATACATTGAACAAAAGAAGAATTTTCTTTTACTTCCATTGCATTCAAACTGCAATACACTGTAATAACCATTTATTTTTAAAGAAATCCTACTGTACTAATAGAAAATTCAGCCAATGATAGAGTGCCAATACTTCCCACGGTAGAATAAAACCTTTAATAGGTGATGTGTGAATACCGGAAAATGTACAATTGTCAGATAACAACACAATATGTTAGATACTATTTTCTATTGATTGTCTCAGACTACTTTCCATTGACTTACAATGCATTCTATTGTCACTCTATCTCCAAATATCAAAAGGCTGCTGCCTTTCAGTCTGCATGGCTGACTTCTCATGGAGTAACCTTACAGACCTTAGCTCATATTTGTTAGACACCAGATATTCAGCTTTTATTTTTTTTTCTTTTGTTGGCTACATACCTTGAGGTTTAGATGTACTAAGAGGTTTCTGGGTTGGTTTAGCTGGCATGGTACTGCTGCCTGGTTTAGCTTTAGTTGTGGAATGTTTAGTCAGTGGTCGTGCAGTTGTAACTTTCGTGTTGGTTGTTTTCTTTATATTACTGGTGGTAGTAATCAAACTTGTATGTTGTTCCATTGGAGCAGGTGCTGAAATGACATCCTGGATCCAGTTCCGAACCTTGCTTACTCTCACATAGACCCCAGGTCTTCTGGCTTCAGCACAACCCACTCCCCAGCTGACAATACCTGCCAAAAAGAATCTACCTGCTGCCTCCTCACAAATCAGAGGACCCCCTGAGTCACCCTGTAATGACACATTATAATAGGAGATAATATGTTGGACCTGCTGACAATTGCTTAAAAATAAGAAACAATTTATTAAAATTTTTGCACTCAGTGTACAATCTGTTAAGGCAAAATCAAACTGTCTATTTACATGAGAAAGTTGCTGTGATTGTTCATATGGTTTGCCTTAACAAAATGGTTAGTTTTCATCCCTAGTGATCTGAAAGTAATTGTTGAGAACTCCAAGCCCTGGCTGATCTATCTCCACTCTTCATGCACCAGTGCACCTAGGGATCAGGGTTCCAGGGCAGACCCTGCTTGTCTTACAGTCCCATTCACACCTAATCCTGCCGGCGTTGGCTTACTATACAAGTCACTTTTTGTGTTTCTACACTAACTGCAATTCACATATCCATTTCCCTTTCTTCTTATGTCTCAAATCATTCACAAACCTCTGGTAACTTTGATATCTTCCTCCTAATATCTTACACATTTTACCAGTGTCGTTACATCCTAAAATATGAATTTGTGCTTCTGTCTAGTATTTTCAGAGTCATTTTTTACTGTTCATCGGGATGCTGGTTGACTCTTCCTCCTCTCTTGGCACGAACAACATGACATTATTAAATAGGTAAAAGCAGGCAATATCTAAGCAACTCTGGCATATCCAGTTATCATTGCTGAGTTGCGATGTTCTTACTTATTGTTGTATCTATGATTCTTTAATGTCTAAACAAATACTAGTGGAGGCTACATCTATGCAGTCAATAACAAAATTATGGAGTACTTTTTCTGCTGCATGTCATTCCCCTGGTATTTCTTCTAAAAATGTACAAATACATTGCCAATCAGGTATGAACATTGTGAATCTGTCCCTAAACAGTGCTGTAAGGCTCGAAAATATGCTTGCTTTACAAAAAAAATTAGGCCTCAAATGTTCCCTTTTTTTCATTAGCTATTTTTATGTGTCTTTTTGTTTTATGGAGTTTTATGGGCGTTTTATGGGCGTTTTATGCATATGTGATAAAAGAACATGCCAAAGAAAATTAAAAAAATATTTATCTTTACTATATAAAATAGCTCAAAACATGCATCATGCACTTGGTAAAAACAGACATAAAACTGAAAGACATTTAATGCTTCAAATACATTTAAACAATGTGTGAACCCAGCCTAACACTGTGAAATCAGGACTAAATGGGACTAGGGACAATTCAACACTGCCCTATATTACTCTATGCGACAATTGTATTAAGGTCCGTGCGACTTTTAATACAATTGTCGCATGGCCTGCCACTGCTCTGCGACATTTAACCATAGTAGCTCAGAGGGCATTCATCAAAGTCCGTTCGCCATTTGATACTTTTAGCGCACGGCCGCCAGTTTCCTCGCAACTTTTTTCATCTAAGTTGAACTAAAAGAAAGTTCAGTTTTGATAAATGCCCCTGAATGTTCATACATGGCAGTTTTTTGCATACATTTTTGCAACCTAATTTGAATGGAGTTTGCCTCCATGTTGCAGGAAAAAAAAATAGTCAAAATGTACTGGACTGACTTTCATTTACAGAAATGCCCTTTTAATACCTCAACATCTACATTTCCCAGAGGAATAGGAGAAACAGCAGAAGGCAGAATTCTTATTTTGTCTTACCTGGCATGAGTCAATCTTGCCCTCCAGGTAACCTGCACAAACCATCCTGTCTGTGACCACATTGCTGTATAAACTATTGCAGAGTGTTTGATCCATGAGGGCCACTGTAGCTTTTTGCAACACTTCAGGTTTTACCACTGAAATTTGAAATAAACTACAGTTTAGCTATGACACTCACCTTTTATTAATAGCTCACTGTTTATAATATATTGTCTAGGTTGTATTATATTAGGAAACAATTTTACATTTGACAGACTAGGGTCCTGGAAGTCTATTGAAGTCTAGTGAAACTGGACAGAAATCGTTGGGAGCTGTGGGATCTCAGCACAGATATCCTGATCTTGTGCCCCCCAATATAGTTATAGGCATCCTGTGCCCCAATATAGTTAAAGGCGTCCTGTGCCCCCAATATAGTTTTAGGCCCCCTGTGCCCCCAATATAGTTTTAGGCCCCGTGTGCCCCCTTTGCCCCCTATATAGTTATAGGCCCCCTGTGCCCCCAATATAGTTAAAGGTGTCCTGTGCCCGAATATAGTTATAGGCCCCCTCTGCCCAAAATAAAGTTCTAGGCCCCCTGTGCCCCCAATATAGTTATAGGCCCCCCTGTGCCCCCAATAAAGTTAAAGGTCTCCTGTGCCCCAATATAGTTATAGGCCCCCTGTGCCCCCAAAATAGTTATAGGCCCCCTGTATCCCCAAAATAGTTATAGGCCCATTGTACCCCCAATATAGACGCCCTGTGCCCCCACAAACATACTGGCCCCTGCCATCAGTGCTCCGACCACTGCTGCCTCGGTCCGGGGCCTATAGTAGTAGGTACCCGGACAGGCGAAGCAGTGATCTGAGTTGTTTACTTTTCCTTTTTTTTTTTACTATCCGGCCCAGGGCATCTCGAAAACTTCTCCTTGCCAAGACTCGTCTCCACAGAACCTGCCAGAGCAGCCAGACAGACATTTTAGGCTCCTTTCTCCAGCACAATGCCCCCTCTTTACAAACTCCCCTTGTATATTACCCCAATACATTGTGCCTGCTTTGTGCCCCCATATATAATCTTAGGCCCCCAAATATAGTAGACCCCCTCTGTGCCCAAATATATTTATAGGCCCCATGTGTCCCCAATATAGTTATAGGCCTCCAGTGCCCCCAATTTAATAGACCCCATGTGTCCCCGTATAGTGATAGGCCTCCTTTGCCCCCTATATAGTTATAGGCCCCCTGTGCCCCCAATATAGTTAAAGGTCTCCTGAGCCCCCAATAGAGTTATAGGCCCCCTGTGCCCCCAATATAGTTTTAGGCCCCAGGAGTACCGAAGGCAGCGTGCTGTGCGCACTGTGCTTGAATAATTACCTCCTGGCCGGCCGCACATTGTGTTGCCCCGCTTCACTCTTCTGCTCTGCTCCTCTGCTCATTCCATCTGGGCGTACTTGGGCATGTCAGTGATGTGCCTGTGAGTGCTGCCTCGTTGCAGCCTCTAGATATTTAAAGTGGCCGTGGCCCACGGCCAGGGACATCACAGCGGCGGGACCCCCACAATCAGACATCTTATCCCCTATCCTTTGGATAGAGGATAAGATGTTTTTCAACAGAGTATCCCTTTAAACTTATTTACCCAAATCGTATTTAACAGATTGTTACATCCTTTACATGAGTCTCAAGAAGACACACCACAGCTGGATTAATGTATAACCCCTTCCCCAACTATGAACTTCATTTATATCATAAGCCATGTGGTGAAGTATGGAACAGGCTGGAACTAAACAGACTAATACACATATTTGTGAGAAAACGATTCAGCATAAATACTTTTTTTTAATTCTGGGCTTAGGAGTCCGAAGAACCTTCCCTATATGGGCATTCATAAGATATCTTTAGATCACTGAGCAGTTCCACCCAATAGACACCAAAGGAGGAGATTTGAAAATCTATATCAATCAAACAAGGTTGTAACCAATGTAAATCCTCTTCTCATATTTTGTGTCCTGGTTTAGCATACATGCACGGAAAAGCTACCAAAATATAGGTTAAGCAGAAACTGTGACAGATGCCATACTGTGGCAACCATCACCCAGTGTCTATTATTGAATCCATTTAAACTTAAACATTATGAAAATCTATGAAAACAAAACTATCATGATTTATTTGTTAAATGGATGCCTGAGATTCATGTGGCCACCGATGGACTGTTAAGGTATCTGTTAAACTAATGTCTTTTTACAAGATTTATTTTATGGAATAACAGTTTACCAGCCTGGTGGAGGCCAAAAGGACACTCCATTGGCCACAACCAGGTTAATGTCATCCTTTAGTCATGTTTAGCCTGCCTGTCAGGAATTTTCCTGGGGTATACATTGAAGGTACATGAAGAAAAAATAATAATAAAAGGGAGGAAACACTTTAAGGTGTTCAGTAGGCATGTAAGAGATTTCTTGCATTATTACACTATTCCACGTTCATTCATATCATGCTTCATTTCCATTTTGATAATAAAGTGACCACTAACTTTAAGTTGCTAAAGTACCAGATGGGTTAACAATTCAGCCAGCTTAGGCAACTATAGTTATATGACAGTGAAAGCTGCATACATGACAATATTGGGATGGCATTATCACACGGAAGTCCCCTTATTTGTTGTGTGCAGTCAGTTCTCAGCCCTTGACATGTCTTTTGGCATTAAGCTACTTACTGTATGCTCCACTGCAACCTCAATGTTGTCCAGCACCAACGTGTAAACACCATTGGCTTACATTTTGGTTTGTTATGGATACAACTTTATGATCAAGGGTTTATAACATACCATCAAAAAATTCTAATTCTAATATTAGTCATATTATTAATGATCAAAAAACCAATTAGCATATTGTATATCTTACAGTTGTCCTCCTTGAGGTAGCCCCATCCAGTAATAATGCACTTCTTGCCCATAGGGAAGACATGAGTGGAAGCTGGAAGGCAGATCGGTTGGGTGTATTTGTTGAAGCGTATTTCCGACTCCAGCTCCAGTACAGCCACATCATAATCTGCAGTGTCCGGGTCATAAGATGGATGCTTTACAATACTTTTGATGGAGGCTTTCACTGTGCTGCTGTCTGAGCCACTTAGAGATGTAGATCCTATATAAGCCAGCCATACAGCTGGATCCTGAAAACTGCAGAATACTTAAAATTGAGCATAGCAGGAAATATAATGAGAAACGTTTTTAGGATTACAGGAGTTAAAGGCAAATAGCCACCACAAACAAATACGAACAGTGATGTATATGGTCTAACACCCAGGCAACTAAGAGCCCTGTTATATGAGGCCATGCACGCTGTAGAGAGCCTATTGCAAGGCTAAAATATTGTGAGGGCAGGGCCACACAACCTGCCATCATTCATCGGCTGAATGTCCCCTATTACACGTGGAAATGTGCATCCAACGAGTGATGGTTTATTGATAGGATAAAGCCAGTGTTTGCTCGTTCACTGGCTGAATGCTGGCTCTAATAAACAGGTTGATATTGCCTGTTTACTTCATGTTATAGGGCCCTAAGCCAGTGCAGACAACTTTTATTTAAATTTCTTCCAATAAGCCAAATTTGAAAAACTTCTTGTTTCTGTGCACGGTGTACATTATGTAGCTGATGACTTCTAAAAGGTAAGAAATAACATTTAACCCTTTCACTGACAGTATTTGGACATTTTGCACTACTGGTAGCTAGGACAATTTTTATACTTGACACCAAGACACCTTGCACATTTATAACTTGCAGATGAGAGAAGAGGATGAAAATGGGAAGTGATATCCGCACTGCTGGAGAATCAGGTGGAATCAGCATACATCTGAAGTCATCGGTATTAGAGAAGTACTTTAATTATGTTCACACAACGCGTTTCTGGTGAAAACCAGCAGCACCATAGACTACGCTCCCTGGTACGGTCCGAGTCATCTGCCACACAGGTCCAGTGGATCCACATCCACCGGAGTTCCTGTCTTCAGAAACGTGAGTGTTACAGAAAGATCACACTTCACAACATTCTTTGTTTCTTATGCTCTCTTTAGTTAGTTAACTCTTCATTTACAAAAGATCACCAATCTTTAATAGTATCACCCTGTGATATAATTTTTTGCATTTAACATCGCTTTGATACTATTGAAGATTGGTGATCTTTTGTATATGAAGAGTTAAAAGGGTACTCCACTGAAAAAAAATAATTTTTAAATCAACTGGTGCCAGAAAGTTAAACAGATTTGTAAATTACTTCTATTAAAAATTTTTTAATCCTTCCAGTACTTATCAGCTGGATGTATGATCCACAGGAAGTTCTTTTCTTTTTGAATTGGTGTCAGCAGAGAGCACTGTGGTCAGGCAGAAAGGAAATGCAACAATAAAAGAACTTCCTGTGGAGCATACAGGAGCTGATAAGTACTGGAAGGATTAAGAATTTTTTTAATAGAAGTAATTTATAAATCTGTTTAACTTTCTGGCACCAGTTGATTAAAAAATGTTTTTCCAGTGGAGTACTCCTTTATCTAAACAGTGAACAGCAGATTCCAGGAAATAGACACACCTAGTGGCCAAGACATTGGAGCTTTTTGGGGGGTAAGGAGTCATTTTTGGTTAATGAAGGGAGTTACGAATATGTTAAGATTCATATAGGCTATCAAAGGAGGGGGAGGATTGTTTTATATGACAAGTGACCACTTAAGGAAGACATGTCAGCTCTCCAGATAACTCACTTTTAGTAAACACTTTCCAAGCATCTTTTCTCATAACTCTGCATTGTGCTATTCCTCTCTCATTCATCTGTTAGAAATGTATGAATACATTGACAACTGGGAGTTACTGATATGGGCACTGGGTACCAAACTAATAGTATACATTTTGTCATGCTATTGTGACATCTCCATATGACACAGACCATGCCTAGAATACTAAGGGTGTGATACAAATTAGGTGATGCAAACCTGTCAGGACCCTAGTGCCCCACAAACTGTCCACAGTACCTTATAACTGTGGGAAATAGTGTTGTCTATAAAATGCTACAATGTGCATGAAAACAAGTGTGTGAGTACTGCTGGCACACAGTTCAGCTCTTTCCCCATCTCCTGAAATGAAGAGGCTGTGTGTGTGTGTGTGTGTGTGTGTGCAGGCCCGTAATGCTTGTACAGTATGTAATGTGTACAGTGTGTTGTGTGTATGATGCATGTATAGTATGTAATGGGTACAGTATGTGTGTGTATAATGCATGTACAGTATGTAATGTGTACAGTGTGTTGTGCGTATGATGCATGTACAGTATGTAATGTGTACAGTATGTGTGTGTATAATGCATGTACAGTATGTAATGTGTACAGTGTGTTGTGTGTATGATGCATGTACAGTATGTAATGTGTACAGTGTGTGTATAATGCATGTACAGTATGTACTGTGTACAGTGTGTTGTGTGTATGATGCATGTACAGTATGTAATGTGTACAGTATCTGTGTGTGTATGATGCATGTACAGTATATAATGTGTACAGTGTGTTGTGTGTATGATGCATGTACAGTATGTAATGTGTACAGTGTGTGTGTATATAATGCATGTACAGTATGTACTGTGTAGTGTGTATGATGCATGTACATTATGTGTGTATGATGCATGTACAGTATGTAGTGTGCAGTATGTGTTTATATAATGCATGTACAGTATGCAATGTGTACAGTGTGTGTGTTGTGTGTATGATGCATGTACAGTTTGTAATGTGTACAGTGTGTGTGTTGTGTGTATGATTCATGTACATTATGTAATGTGTACAGTATGTGTGTATGATGCATGTACAGTATGTAATATGTACAGTATGTGTGTATGATGCATGTACAGTATGTTATGTGTGCAATATGTGTGTATATAATGCATGTACAGTATGCAATGTGTACAGTGTGTGTGTATATAATGCATGTACAGTATGTAATGTGTACAGTGTGTGTGTATATAATGCATGTACAGTATGTACTGTGTACAGTGTGTTGTGTGTATGATGCATGTACAGTATGTGTGTATGATGCATGTACAGTATGTAATGTGTGCAGTATGTGTGTATATAATGCATGTACAGTATATAATGCGTACAGTGTGTGCGTTGTGTGTATGATGCATGTACAGTTTGTAATGTGTACAGTGTGTGTGTTGTGTGTATGATTCATGTACAGTATGTAATGTGTACAGTGTGTTGTGTTTATGATGCATGTACAGTATGCAATGTGTACAGTGTGTGTGTATATAATGCATGTACAGTATGTATTGTGTGCAGTGTGTTGTGTGTATGATGCATGTACAGTATGTGTGTATGATGCATGTACAGTATGTAATGTGTGCAGTATGTGTGTATATAATGCATGTACAGTATGCAATGTGTACAGTGTGTGTGTGTGTATGATGCATGTACAGTATGTCATGTGTACAGTATGTGTGTATGATGCATGTACAGTATGTAATGTGTGCAGTATGTGTGTATATATTGCATGTACAGTGTGCAATGTGTACAGTGTGTGTGTATATAATGCATGTACAGTATGTAATGTGTACAGTGTGTGTATATATAATGCATGCACAGTATGTATTGTGTACAGTGTGTTGTGTGTATGATGCATGTACAGTATGTGTATGATGCATGTACAGTATGCAATGTGTACAGTATGTAATGTGTGCGGTATGTGTGTATATAATGCATGTATAGTATGTAATGTGTACAGTGTGTGTTGTATGTATGATTCATGTACAGTATGTAATGTGTACAGTGTGTGTGTTGTGTGTATGATGCATGTACAGTATGTAATGTGTACAGTGTGTTGTGTATGATGCATGTACAGTATGTAATGTGTACAGTGTGTATGATGCATGTACAGTATGTAATGTGTACAGTATGTGTGCATATAATGCATGTACAGTATGTACTGTTGTACTGTGTACAGTGTGTATGATGCATGTACAGTATGTAATGTGTACAGTGTGTGTGTATAATGCATGTACAGTATGTAATGTTTACAGTGTGTGTATATAATGCAAAAACAGTATGTAATGTGTACAGTATGTGTGCTGTGTGTATGTTATGCATGTACAGTATGTAATGTGTACAGTATGTGTGTTGTGTCTATGAAGCATGTACAGTATGTAATGTGTACAGTATGTGTGTTGTGTCTATGATGCATGTACAGTATGTAATGTGTACAGTGTGTGTATGATGCATGTACAGTATGTAATGTATACAGTAGGTGTGTGTGTATGATGCATGTACAGTATGTTATGTGTGCTGTGTGTATGTAATGTATGTACAGTATGTAATGTGCACAGTGTGTGTGTTGTGTGTATGATGCATGTACAGTATGTAATGTGTACAGTATGTGTGTTGTGTGTATGATGCATGTACAGTATGTAATGTGTGCACTGTGTGTTGTGTGTATAATGCATGTACAGTATGTAATGTGTACAGTATGTGTGTTGTGTGTATGATGCATGTACAGTATGTAATGTGTACAGTATGTGTGTTGTGTGTATAATGCATGTACAGTATGTAGTGTGTGCAGAGTGTTGTGTGTGTATGATGCATGTACAGTATGTAATGTGTACAGTGTGTATGATGCATGTACAGTATGTAATGTGTACAGTATGTGTGTGTATAATGAATGTACAGTATGTACTGTGTACAGTGTGTGGTGTGTATGATTCATGTACAGTATGTAATGTGTACAGTGTGTGTGTATAATGCATGTACAGTATGTAATGTGTACAGTGTGTGTGTGTGTATAATGCATGTACAGTATGTAATGTGTACAGTGTGTGTGTTATGTGTATGATGCATGTACAGTATGTGATGTGTACAGTATGTGTGTTGTGTCTATGAAGCATGTACAGTATGTAATGTGTACAGTATGTGTGTTGTGTCTATGAAGCATGTACAGTATGTAATGTGTACAGTATGTGTGTTGTGTCTATGAAACATGTACAGTATGTAATGTGTACAGTATGTGTGTTGTGTGTATGATGCATGTACAGTATGTAATGTGTACAGTGTGTGTGTATGATGCATGTACAGTATGTAATGTGTACAATATGTGTGTGTATGATGCATTTACAGTATGTAATGTGTACAATATGTGTGTGTATGATGCATTTACAGTATGTAATGTGTACAGTATGTGTGTGTATGATGCATGTACAGTATGTAATGTGTACAGTATGTGTGTTGTGTGTATGATGCATGTACAGTATGTAATGTGTACAGTATGTGTGTTGTGTGTATAATGCATGTACAGTATGTAATGTGTACAGTATGTGTGTTGTGTGTATGATGCATGTACAGTATGTAATGTGTACAGTATGTGTGTTGTGTCTATGAAGCATGTACAGTATGTAATGTGTACAGTATGTGTGTTGTGTGTATAATGCATGTACAGTATGTAGTGTGTACAGTGTGTTTTGTGTGTATGATGCATGTACAGTATGTAATGTGTACAATGTGTATGATGCATATACAGTATGTAATGTGTACAGTATGTGTGTGTATAATGAATGTACAGTATGTACGGTGTACAGTGTGTGGTGTGTATGATGCATGTACAGTATGTAATGTGTACAGTGTGTTTGTATAATGCATGTACAGTATGTAATGTGTACAGTGTGTGTGTGTATATAATGCATTTACAGTATGTAATGTGTACAGTATGTGTGCTGTGTGTATGTTATGCATGTACAGTATGTAATGTGTGCAGTGTGTGTGTTGTGTGTATGATGCATGTACAGTATGTAATGTGTACAGTGTATGTGTATGATGCATGTACAGTATGTAATGGGCACAGTATGTGTGTGTATGTTATGCATGTACAGTATGTAATGTGTACAGTGTGTGTGTTGTGTGTATGATGCATGTACAGTATGTAATGTGTACAGTGTGTGTGTTGTGTGTATGATGCATGTACAGTATGTAATGTGTACAGTATGTTTGTTGTGTGTATGATGCATGTACAGTATGTAATGTGTGCACTATGTGTGTTGTGTGTATAATGCATGTACAGTATGTAATGTGTACAGTATGTGTGTTGCGTGTATGATGCATGTACAGTATGTAATGTGTACAGTATGTGTGTTGTGTGTATAATGCATGTACAGTATGTAGTGTGTACAGTGTGTTGTGTGTGTATGATGCATGTACAGTATGTAATGAGTACAGTGTGTATGATGCATGTACAGTATGTAATGTGTACAGTATGTGTGTGTATAATGAATGTACAGTATGTACTGTGTACAGTGTGTGGTGTGTATGATGCATGTACAGTATGTAATGTGTACAGTGTGTGTGTATAATGCATGTACAGTATGTAATGTGTACAGTGTGTGTGTATATAATGCATGTACAGTATGTAATGTGTACAGTGTGTGTGTTATGTGTATGATGCATGTACAGTATGTAATGTGTACAGTATGTGTGTTGTGTCTATGAAGCATGTACAGTATGTAATGTGTACAGTATGTGTGTTGTGTCTATGAAGCATGTACAGTATGTAATGTGTACAGTATGTGTGTTGTGTCTATGAAGCATGTACAGTATGTAATGTGTACAGTATGTGTGTTGTGTGTATGATGCATGTACAGTATGTAATGTGTACAGTGTGTGTGTATGATGCATGTACAGTATGTAATGTGTACAGTATGTGTGTGTATGATGCATGTACAGTATGTAATGTGTACAGTATGTGTGTTGTGTGTATGATGCATGTACAGTATGTAATGTGTACAGTATGTGTGTTGTGTGTATAATGCATGTACAGTATGTAATGTGTACAGTATGTGTGTTGTGTGTATGATGCATGTACAGTATGTAATGTGTACAGTATGTGTGTTGTGTCTATGAAGCATGTACAGTATGTAATGTGTACAGTATGTGTGTTGTGTGTATAATGCATGTACAGTATGTAGTGTGTACAGTGTGTTGTGTGTGTATGATGCATGTACAGTATGTAATGTGTACAATGTGTATGATGCATATACAGTATGTAATGTGTACAGTATGTGTGTGTATAATGAATGTACAGTATGTACGGTGTACAGTGTGTGGTGTGTATGATGCATGTACAGTATGTAATGTGTACAGTGTGTGTGTATAATGCATGTACAGTATGTAATGTGTACAGTATGTGTGTTGTGTCTATGAAGCATGTACAGTATGTAATGTGTACAGTATGTGTGCTGTGTGTATGTTATGCATGTACAGTATGTAATGTGTACAGTGTGTGTGTTTTGTGTATGATGCATGTACAGTATGTAATGTGTACAGTGTGTGTTGTGTATGATGCATGTACAGTATGCAATGTGTACAGTATGTGTGTTGTGTATGATGCATGTACAGTATGTAATGTGTACAGTGTGTGCTGTGTGTATGTAATGTATGTACAGTATGTAATGTGTACAGTATGTGTGTTGTGTGTATGATGCATGTACAGTATGTAATGTGTGCAGTATGTGTGCTGTGTGTATGATGCATGTACAGTATGTAATGTGTACAGTATGTGTGTTGTGTCTATGAAGCATGTACAGTATGTAATGTGTACAGTATGTGTGTTGTGTGTATAATGCATGTACAGTATGTAGTGTGTACAGTGTGTTGTGTGTGTATGGTGCATGTACAGTATGTAATGTGTACAGTGTGTATGATGCATGTACAGTATGTAATGTGTACAGTATGTGTGTGTATAATGAATGTACAGTATGTACTGTGCACAGTGTGTGGTGTGTATGATGCATGTACAGTATGTAATGTGTACAGTGTGTGTGTATAATGCATGTACAGTATGTAATGTGTACAGTGTGTGTGTATATAATGCATGTACAGTATGTAATGTGTACAGTATGTGTGCTGTGTGTATGTTATGCATGTACAGTATGTAATGTGTACAGTGTGTGTTGTGTGTATGATGCATGTACAGTATGTAATGTGTACAGTATGTGTGTTGTGTCTATGAAGCATGTACAGTATGTAATGTGTACAGTATGTGTGTTGTGTGTATGATGCATGTACAGTATGTAATGTGTACAGTGTGTGTGTATGATGCATGTACAGTATGTAATGTGTACAGTGTGTGTGTGCATGATGCATGTACAGTATGTAATGTGTACAGTGTGTGTGCTGTGTGTATGTAATATATGTACAGTATGTAATGTGTACAGTGTGTGTGTGTTGTGTGTATGATGCATGTACAGTATGTAATGTATACAGTATGTGTGTTGTGTGTATGATGCATGTACAGTATGTAATGTGTACAGTATGTGAGTTGTGTGTATGATGCATGTACAGTATGTAATGTGTACAGTGTGTGTGCTGTATGTAATGTATGTACAGTATGTAATGTGTACAGTGTGTGTGTGTTGTGTGTATGATGCATGTACAGCATGTAATGTGTGTAGTATGTGTGTTGTGTGTATAATGCATGTACAGTATGTAATGTGTACAGTATGTGAGTTGTGTGTATGATGCATGTACAGTATGTAATGTTTACAGTATGTGTGTTGTGTCTATGAAGCATGTACAGTATGTAATGTGTACAGTATGTGTGTTGTGTGTATAATGAATGTACAGTATGTACTGTGTACAGTGTGTGGTGTATGATGCATGTACAGTATGTAATGTGTACAGTGTGTGTGTATAATGCATGTACAGTATGTAATGTGTACAGTGTGTGTATATAATGCATGTACAGTATGTACTGTGTACAGTGTGTTGTGTGTATGATGCATGTACAGTATGTAATGTGTACAGTGTGTGTGTATAATGCATGTACAGTATGTAATGTGTACAGTATGTGTGTATGATGCATGTACAGTATGTAATGTGTACAGTATGTGTGTTGTGTGTATAATGCATGTACAGTATGTAGTGCGTACAGTGTGTTGTGTGTGTATGATGCATGTACAGTATGTCATGTGTACAGTATGTGTATATGAAGCATGTACAGTATGTAATGTGTACAGTGTGTTGTGTGTATATAATGCATGCAGTGGTGGATCGAGGGGGGGGATGTGGAAATTGCCCCCCCCCCCAGATTAATTTCCCCGTCACTTTTAAGGACATCCCATGCCCCTGTTAGCCCACTGACGTCCTGTACGTGCGCCCATTGGAAAGCAACGCGGAGGAGTGGAGCAGCGAACAGGACATGTGCTGGCCAGAATGGTAAGTGGCCAGCGGCACATCAGCTTCAGTGCTCCGACCACCGTTCCTCCAGTCCCGGGACCTACTGCTATGGTGGCCGGACCAGAGGAGCAGTGGTCGGAGCACTGAAGTAGGGCAGTAATCAGGCATACAGCCTCCAGCCATACACTGAAAGGCTGGAGGCTGTATGTCTGTGGGGGAACATACTACACCTAATGTGGGGGGACTATACTGCACCTAATGTGGGGGAACTATACTGCACCTAATGTGGGGGAACATACTGCACCTAATGTGGGGAGCTATACTGCACCTAATGTGGGGGAACTATACTGCACCTAATGTGGGGGAACTATACTGCACCTAATGTGGGGGAACTATACTTCACCTAATGTGGGGGAACTATACTGCACCTAATGTGGGGGAGCTATACTGCACCTAATGTGGGGGAACTATACTGCACCTAATGTGGGGGAACTATACTGCACCTAATGTGGGGGAACTATACTGCACCTAATGTGGGGGAACTATACTGCACCTAATGTGGGGGAACTATACAGCACCTAATGTGGGGGGACTATACTGCACCTAATGTGGGGGGACTATACTGCACCTAATGTGGGGGAAGTATAGCCTAATGTGGGGAGAACTATACTGCACCTAATGTGGGGGGACTGTACTGCACCTAATGTGGGGGAACTATAGCCTAATGTGGGGAGAACTATACTGCACCTAATGTGGGGAACTACACTGCACCTAATGTGGGGTAAACTATACTGCCAACCTAATGTGGAGAACTATACTGCACCTAATGTGGAGAACTATACTGCACCTAATGTGGGGAGAACTATACTGCACCTAATGTTGGGGGACTATACTGCACCTAATGTTGGGGGACTATACTGCACCTAATGTGGGGGAACTACAGCCTAATGTGGGGGACAGTACAGCACCTATTGTAGGGAACTATACTGCACCTAATGTGGGGCCAATACTTCCTAATGTGGGGGAACTATACTGCCTAATGTGAGGGAACTATACTGCACCTAATGTGGGGGACTATACTGCACCTAATGTGGGGAACTATACTGCACATAATGTGGGGACTATACTGCACCTAATGTGGGGGAACTATACTGCACCTAATGTGGGGGAACTCTGTTAGCCTAATGTGGGGAGAACTCTGCTGCACCTAATGTGGGGGGGGGGAGGAACTCTGCTGCACCTAATGTGGGGGGAACTCTGCCGCACCTAACGTGGGGGGAACTGTGGCGCACCTAACGTGGGGGGAACTGTGCCGCACCTAACGTGGGGGGAACTGTGCCGCACCTAACGTGGGGGGAACTGTGCCGCATCTAACGTGGGGGGAACTGTGCTGCACCTAATGTGGGGGCCTTGTATCGACGTTCACTCACATCGCGCTCCCAGAATTCAAGGGCCGGCGTTACTTTTTCCTGACACCGGCCCTAGAGCGTGACGTGCGTGAACATCGGGGGGGGGGGGGGGGGGGGGGGGCAGGGGATTCTCCATGTCTATTTTGCTTGGGGCCCCCAAATTCCTTCAAACGGCCCTGTGTGTGTGTGTATATATATATATACATATATATATATATATATATATATATATATATACATACTGTATATATAAGTATATACAGTTAAAATGTGCTGATCATTATATTGTTTATTGATTTATTATCTATTATTTCATATCATTTATTTCGATCTATTATGCATTTATTTACTATGGCTTAGATTTATCAAACTGTGTGAGAGAAAAAGTGAAGGGATTTTCCCACAGCAACCAATCACAGCTCAGGTTTCACTTTACCAGAGCTCGTTAGCTGAGCTGTGATTGGTCACTGTGAAAAAATCCCTCAATTTTTTCTCTTAGTTTGATACCATCTGGGCCAAAGTGTCTAATGTTATTTATTTGTCATAAATGTATTTTGTCTGTACAAAGAGCAGCGGTGGGGAATCTTTTTTTGCCAGTTGGATATTTATAAGATCATCTGTGGACCTACAAAATGATCAATATTAAACTCTTCTACCCAAGGGCAGTAAGAGGCCCTTTATTCCTATTAATTACCTAACCCCAGGGCAGTAGCCCGGGGTAAAACACCCCTATTATAGACAACCCCTAAAACGTAACTTTTATTGTTACTAATAAAAAGTTTTCCCAGAGAAACATTGAGTTAAAACTGATACCAAGGCAAACAAAATAGAAATGGCTGTATCTGGGAGTTATCACTCCATTAACTGTAATCAAAGGCCCTGTAGTTGCCACTATATACAAGTCTGCCTTGGAAATCACTTAAAATAACACTCAAGCTATTGCCACTCTTGCCTCTCTTGTTGTTACAGCGAAACATGTAGAGGCCGGCAATTGAGTGTTATTTTAAGTGATTTCCAAGGCAGTCTTGTATATATTGCCAACTGCAGGGCTGTTGATTACAGTTAACCCCTTAAGGATGCAGGGTTTTTCTATTTTTGCATTTTCACCTTTTAAAAAGCATAACCCTTTCAATTTTGCACCTACAGACCCATATGAGGGGTAATTTTTTGCACCACCAATTATACTTTATAATGACATCAATCACTTCACCACCACAAAATTTACGGCAAAACCATAAAAATAAATATTTGTGGTGCAAAAATTGGAAAAAAAAAGCCATTTTGTCATTTTGGGGGCTTCCGATTCTATACAGTGCACCATTTGGTAAAAGTGACACCATATCTTTATTCTGTAGGTTCATCCAATTACAAGGATATCTAATTTATATAGGTTTTATTTTATTTTACTACTTTAAAAAAAATTATAACTACATGCACCAAAATTCGTATGTGTAAAACTGTCATCTTCTGACCCCTATAACTTTTTTATTTTCTCATATACAGGGATGTATGAGGGCTCATTTTTTGCACTGTGATCTGAAGTTTTGATGGGACTTTTTGATAGTTTTTTATACATTTTTTAGGATATACAAAGTGACCAAAAATACGCAATTTTGGAATTTTTTTTACGTGTACGCTATTCACTGTGCGGTTTAATTAACATTATAGTTTGGACATTTACGCATGCGGCGATACCACATATGTATATTTTTATTTATTTATTTTTTCAATGGGAAAAGGGGAGGGGGTGATTCTCACTTTTATTACTGAAGGGAATCACATTTATTAACTTTTTATTTTTACTTTTTTCTCACTATTTTTTTTTGTCCCCATAGGGGACTATTACATCCAGCCTAGATTTCTGGCATGGAGCAGTGAAGTGACGATCGGACGGCGGGAGACAAGGCAAGACATCTCCTGCTGTCCTCTCAGCTGTTTGAGATGCCGCAATTTCACTGCAGCGTTCCCGGACAGCCCACTGAGCTAACCGGCAGCAGTTTTCTCCTGTTTTAGATGCCGCAATCAACTTTGCATCCAGTATTAGCTGCGGGTCCTGGTTGCTGATAGCAACCGGGACCTGCCGGGTATGAAGCACGCTCGGCCCCTGAGCGCACTTCACCGTAAATATACGTCCTGCATTGTTAAGGGGTTAATGGAGTGATAACTCCCAGATACAGCAATTTCTATTTTGTTTGCCTTGGAATCAGTTTTAACTCCCTGTTTCTCTGGAAAAACTTTTTATTAGTAACAATAAAAGTTATGTTTTAGGGGTTGTCTGTAATAGGGTTTTTTTTTTACCACGGGCTATGGCCCTGGGGGTTTGGTAGTTAATAATACAAATGATCAACTTATAAATTAGCCTAGTAGCAAGAAATAGGAGCTGCATAACCTCTATAATACCTCAACATACAGTATTAAAGAATACATTTTAGAATATTACAAAAAGTATACATAATATTACCTACCATATATATTACACACTTTAAACATAACTTTAGTTATTTTTTATGATAGCTTGCTGTATGCAGTGTAGAGAGGGTCCACAGGTGCCTACAAACCAGCAGGCTGATGTAGGAGGCAAAGGTCAGACTGGGAGCCTGTGAGACTACAGCCAGAGCCTCTGTGAGGGGTGGCAAGTTTCTTAAGGCGGCACTAGAGGGAGACTTCTTAAGGTGGCACTAGTAGCACACACAGTTGCTGTGGTAAGTGAACATCAGCCAGCAGCAATTAACTGCAGCAAGGTTTACTTTTAGATGGGTCAGACTGCTGCAAGTGAGCCCCTGCTCCCACCAACAATCATTACAACAGGAAGGGTCTTCCCTTGGGAATAGGACCCTGTTCAGTTGCCCTGTTTGCATCCTTCAACACCGACATAAATGACCATAATAAAATATTCATGAAAAATGCTTTATTGTTTACAAAAAATAATGACATAAAAACATCTAAAAGACACTGAGATGAGATACAACAGAAGCACAGGTAGATGGACGATGAGAGGTGGGAATTAACTGGGTTCTATCAAAGATGAAGATATACTGTATGGAACGATATATGTGAAAGGTTGGCACAACCTGGATTTATGGGAGGAGCCGCTAGCCTCCACACATATATATAGCAGGGTGAGAAGGGGGAGGCCTTACCGTTGGCGGGCGTTTCTGGCTCCGGTCCACGTGCGGTAGCAGCGGTGAGCAGTGTCAGGTGTTACGGGGGCTTAAGGTAAGTCCATTCCCGGCAGTTTTCGCCTATCAGCGGGAGCGACCCGGCGGCGCGTCAACGCTCAGTTATGAGCAGTTCGGTACCTGGTTGGCGAACTACCCACCCGGCGCCTGGTTCGTCTGTCCGGGCTAGCAGTGGGAAGGACGCTGCTGGGGACTCAGACCTGCTGGCGGTATCGTCTGGCTGCAGGATGGTCTCTGCGGCCAGTCAGCTGATCTCGGGGCGCTGCACGGGATGCTGGTGTCTGGTGCGTGGCGCCGGCGTCCTGCACACGTTGCTAGGCGACCCGGATCAGCTGATCGGGCAGATGGTACAGCAGGGTCGGCTTATAGTACACGGGCCCCGCTGTCTTGTTGCAAGTCCTCCAAGTGCCTCCAGCTGTGGCAAGCATGGTAGCTAGTGCTGGGGCCCGAGAGTCTGCAGTAACAGCGAGGTGCAGTGGTGGCACGGCGGAGGATGCCCAGTCACGTGGCAGGCGGCAAGGCGTCTTTGCTGCGTACCGGCCGCCGGGCACCTCCAGATGGGCTAATTAGAAACGCAAAGTATTGGTCATGCATGTGTCAGGTGGCACAGTTATAAGTTCATGCTTAAGTATTGGTGGCCATGTACGGCAGGGGTAGTTCATGTGTATTATGTAAGGTTTTTCAGGCTGGGACTACCAATATACTGCATGTAGGGTCTGTACAGGGCTCGTACTATTTACATGCGCAACATAGCATATGGTCCATACTGGTAGCTCTAGGTAGTGCTGGGCGGTATACCGGTGTCCCCGCAAGCATGATCAATCCCCACCGCTAGCGGGATCCATGTGCCCACTAGCGGTGTCACAAGAATGCCTCCCGCAAGCGCTACCATCCCCTCTAGCGGGGTCCCTGTGCCCACTAGCGGTGTCAAATGTGCCCCCCGCGAGTGCTACCATCACCGCTAGCGGGGTCCCTGTGCCCACTAGCGGTGTCAAGTGTGCCCCCCGCGAGCGCTACCATCACCGCTAGCAGGGTCCCTGTGCCCACTAGCAGTGTCACAAGGATGCCGAGCGGAGCTCTGTTCCCCGTCCCTGTCAGCTGTCAGGGTACGGGAACAGATTTAAAAGCCTCACACGCAGCTAACGTAGTACTGCGCATGCGCAGTACTACGCAAATAGCGTAGGGCTAACGCTAGGCTCCTAGCGCTGCCTACGTTAGCCCTACATTATTCGTGTAGTGCTGCGCAAATATGGGGTGGCTAACAGGCGGTAATACCGTGATACCGCGATAATAAAAAAAATACCGTGATATAAATTTTAGGCCATACCGCCCAGAACTAGCTCCAGGTATGATAAGCAGAGCATATATACAGCTGGTACATACTATTTGTAGTGTATAGGTATAACTAGATAACGACACTCCCCCTTTTGCTTCTTAGATCCGATAGCTCAGCGGTATCTCCAGTGGTCCTTCAACGGTCCCCATATTGATTGACTGACGTATAGCTCTTAGCTTATAAGGTACACCTTGAAATTAATTTTGTTCAGTTACCAGGCTGTCACGTGTCGCAGAATATATGTCATATTCCCGTTGTTAGGTTTCTTAAACAATATGTTTATATAAGCTCCGTGAATGGGCTCTCCTCGCTGGCAGGCTCATTTAGGTTAAATGTTTAGTTTCAGGTTACGTACGGGTTGACTCATTATCTATCACGCTCTGTTAGTCCTCTCATCCTTTCTCTCCTTTTCAAATGTACATGGTAATCTGGCGGTTCATCGCATATTTAGTATTTTCGGTTGTCGCATAGTCTCCATGTCACTGGTTAGGGGCCTTGTTAGTAACCTGGGTCTGGCGAATGGTAGATTGACAACTAGTAGCTTATATCAGTCATAGTAGCTTTATTCAGTGAAGGGGTGATGCTATTGGCATGCCTGTTTATTACAGAGGGTCACAGGCCAAGGGGCGGTGGTTCACTTCAGATGTTATGATTCATCAGGCACGGAATGTCTCGACGGGAGGGCATCGTAAGGTCGGGTTACGTTTATCTTCCACTGTCTAATATGTGTATCTTCCATAGTGGTTGCTTCTCGGTTTCTGCTAGGGAGTGAGGTCGTGCGGTTGCGCAGTTATCAAGCATTTAGGATCAGCGGTAGGTATGGTAGGGGGGGGGGGCTTGGGTTGCTTATTGTGATTGGTGGTTTATTTATACATTATGTTTTTAGGTGGTGTACAAATTTGGAGGTAAGTTTGTTAAGTGGTAGCCTGGTTCACGTGCGAACGGTGCACAATAGTTACACGGCTCGGGTAGGGCACATTACGATTAGGTCTCCTTGTCTGTCTCGGTCACAGTCGATCTGGTACGGTTATAGGTGGGCCTCCCGACTCATGTTACGGCACGGGCACTGGCTATGATCTGTCTGTCACGGCTACAGACCAATAGGGAAGTCCTGTCACGGCTACAGGCGTAAGTCGCTCAGTTCAGTTGGTTAAACTGGCTCTGTTCTGTTCCTAGGTTGCCATAGCCTTGCCTCGCACGGAGCCAGTCGGTTGCGTTTCGGAACCAGTGAGAGTAAGAGGGTAGAAACGTCAGTCATCATGAGGCCGCGGATGACTGGTAGGGAAGTTTCTACTTTTTCGGTTGCGCGTATGGGGTGGTCTGGTTGTTTCCTTGCTTTTAGGTGTCCGGGCAGGTAGGTTATGTTAGGTAAGTGCGTGCTGTTTCATGCGTATCACTCGTTCACTTCAGGGGGTTCGATTAGTTAACTGGTCCTAATACATTTCGGGGGGTTTGCGGGGTTATCTTGTAGGATCATGTACCACGGGTCGGACATCGAAAACCATCTCTCAGTCCCGGAGACACCGTCCAGGGCTTCGGAGCATGGGAGTACATTGTCCCATCGGGCATGGACTATCCCTAAGATCACGACAGAATTGCGCAGGAAAGGAGTACCCTTCCCGGCTATGGCTAGCAAGGCGGAGTTGTATCGTATCATGATGTCGGATGCTCCAGGCACTAGTCAGCAGGCAGACCAGTTCTCCACCATTCAGGCGGCACTAACGCAGTTGCAAGGCATGATGTCGGGGTTCTCCAACTCGCTATCGGTAGTAGCCAGTCACATGGACTCCATGGATGCCAGGCTGCCAGCAACTCCGCAGGGAATGGTTCCAGCGGCTGGTCCAGTTGCAGGGAATAATGTTATTGGTCTGCAAACCATTAATTCGGACACTACAGCCGTTTCTTCTGTAGCTCTCCCGGGCCCTTCGGGTCTCTCGTCAGGTACGGTACCAGGCCCGGTAGCGGTCATGTTGGAAAAGACTCGTCGGGTCTTGCAAGCCCACTTCATCCCTCCTAATATCAGGAAGGACATTTTAGAGGGAAAAGATGTTAATTTGGCTTCATTATTAATCGCTTCGCATGAGCTCGCTGACAATAAGACCATAGCATGCGGAGAGGTGTCAGTCGTGCTCAAAAGCAAAGTCGTTAGATTGAGTAGGAAATTGACCTTGCCGGAATTTATGTTAGCTTTCAGCATCTACCGTGATGTTATCTGTTCAGTTCACCCGCTGCGCAGAGAAGAGCTAGATATCTACCTGTACAAGATCATGGAGTTGGGGCACAGATATGGCGGTAGCGCTTTTTATGATTATCACGTGTCCTTTGCAGCCCAGGCAGCGGCAGCATGGCTGCAATTTCAGCAGGCCACTGACTGGACCGTGATGGACACAGAATTATTTTGACGCCATTTTGCTGGTTTGAAGGCCCCGGCCTGTAACCCCTGCAATTCTATTTCCCATACCAGCACATGGTGTGAGCAAGTGAACAATCAAGCCTCCTCCAGTTCTGGCCTGGCCCCAACTCATTCTTCTGCTCAGAAAGTGGCAGGCCTAGACAAGTTAGGCAGACCAATTAAGTACCTGGGCAAGGCCCAGGTATGTAATAATTACAATTGGTCAGCCTGCAATTATTCACAATGTAGGCTCTTACATGTTTGTGCGCAATGTTTCAGAGCACATCCAAAAACACAGTGTCCCCAAAAAAATGCGTGACTAAGCGTGGTGGACGTGGAAGCCATGGCAGCCTTTTTGTTTTCGCACCCTAATCAATCCTGGGTGCAATGGCTGTCACAGGGGCTCCATTCCGGTTTCCATACAGGACTGGTGGCGGTGCCTCAGCAAGCATTCACGTGCAACAACCTGCAGTCTGCTCATAGAGACCCGGAAGCAGTCACCAGGCAGAAGTGCAAAAGGGTTACATGATAGGCCCCTTTTCGGAAATACCGTTTCATACGTGGAGAATTAGCCCAGTTGGAGTAGTTGTAGGGAAATTCTCGAATAAAAAACGTTTAGTGTATTACCTGTCTGCTCCTCATTGTGGTGATATCCCCAGTCTGAATGCCCTGATCCCTTCAGAAGAATATTCAATGAAGTATGCCTCAGTGGATCAGGCCATCCAGATTATTTTATCCTTAGGTGCAGGTGCATGGATGTCCAAGGCCGATGTGACTGATGCTTTTAAGTTGTTGCCTATTAGACCGGACTTATGGAAGTGGCATGGGGTTCAATGGCAGGGAATGTTTTATTTCGCTACCAAACTCACGTTTGGTGCAAAGAGCAGTCCTTGGTTATTTGACCAGTTTGCTTCCGCATTACACTGGATTCTGGAAACAGTCCTGGGTTGCCCGCATGTCATTCATTATTTGGATGACTTCCTGGTCATTGAACCTTCATGCCATCCTCCCTCCGGGTTACCAACCATTAGGCAGCTATTTACAGCATTGCAAGTCCCCGTTGCTGAGAATAAGATGGAAGGGCCTAGTACCACTATCACGTTTCTGGGTATCGTATTGGATTCACTTGCTATGGAAGCAAGGCTGCCAGAGGAGAAACTGGTTCGTATTAGACAGACCATTGACCTATTTTCTAGAAACCGCCGTTGCTCCAAGGTAGAGTTACAGAGGCTTCTAGGCATGCTGAATTTCGCTGCCAGAATCATCCCTCAAGGGAGAACGTTCGTGTCTCGTCTCTTGGCCTTGCTTCCTGCAGCATCAGATCAGCATGCAATACTGCATCTAGACAAGGAGGCCATGAGCGATTTGGTCATGTGGAATCACTTCCTGTGGTCTTGGAATGGCATCTCTTTTTTCATTCCTATCGAAGACAGATTCTCCCCGGGGGTATTTTCAGATGCCTCTTCCTTAGGTTACGCGGCCATTTGGGAGTCTCATTGGATAGCTGGTCCTTGGCCGCAGGAAGTGTTGTCCATAGAAAATTTTTCATCCACCTCAGCATTGTTTGAAATGTATCCGGTAGTTGCGGCAGCAGCTACCTGGGGCTCACTGTGGTCCAGGAAGACAGTGGTATTTTTTACGGATAACATAGCAGTGGTGGATATCATCAATAAAGGGAGATCAAGGTCCGGTCCCATCATGTCGTTCCTCAGGAGGTTGATATGGTTATCCTGGTCTCTCAATTTTCATGTGAAATGTCAACATGTACAAGGGATACGAAATGTAGCAGCGGATGCCTTATCACGCACTAACTACACTCTCTTCTTTCAGGTCATGCCAGGCGCAGACAAGTCAGCCACGCAGGCACCTCTTGTGACCCATGATTCCGTTAGATCACTTCATGTCTGTAGCTAAAGATCTGGTCAATAAATCATTGTCTAAGAACACGGCTAAAGCTTATTCGCAAGCGTGGAAATTTTTTTCGAATTTCAAGCAGAAGTTTCCTCATGACAGTCATGATAACATATCATACATTCTTATGTTTGTAGGTTTTTGCCATACTGACTTAAAGCTTAGCCACAATACGATCAAATTATACTTGTTGGGAATTCAGCATTTTTTGTCTTTAGAAAATCCTGGGGGTGGGTCTCTATTCTTGGCTCATCCTGTTCAGGCTATTTTAAGAGGTATCCAGAAGTCGTCATCCACAGCCACGCTTGGTAGACTTCCTGTCACTGGTCCCCTATTCAGACGTCTCAGGTACTGGACCAGTATCCTTTTGGGGTTCATGCTAGTAGAGTTGTGAAAGCAGCCATGTATTTGGCTTTTTATGGCTTCCTGCGTCCAGGTGAGTTTGCGCAAGCACAAGGGTCCAGGAATTTTGTCAAAGTGGGTCAATTACAGTTTTCTCCAGATCAAGCTCAATTGACACTCACCTCCTCCAAGAATGTTATTGGTAGC
This sequence comes from Hyla sarda, assembly GCF_029499605.1. Lineage (NCBI taxonomy): Eukaryota > Metazoa > Chordata > Amphibia > Anura > Hylidae > Hyla > Hyla sarda. Next base: position 245,443,972 of record NC_079189.1, on the reverse strand, counting down.
TCGGTAGTTCCTTATTTTGTAAAAGGCCACGCCTGGTGTCCACTAACGGTGCTTGAAGAGTACATCCAGTTTCTAGCTCCCTCCACCTCGGTTGCACCGCTCCTGCCATTTCCGGTCAAACCCCTCTCCATTAGTGTGTTTGTGACGCATATTTGCTGCCTCTTGAGTTCACTAGGTTTAGAAGCCTCTCTATATTCTGGGCATTCGTTCCGCATAGGAGCAGCGTCAGCGGCATCCAGTAATAATGTTCCGGTGCATGTCATTAAAAAATTGGGCAGGTGGAAATCGGCATGCTACGCCACGTATATTCCTGAACCACACAATGAAATGCTCAATGCTGTAAAGTCTTTGGTTTTCTGAATAAATATTTTCCCTAAGATTGTGGTCTTTGCCCTCTTTTAGGCTTACCCCCGGCGGCGGCTCGGGCACACCACAAGCCGTAGTTAGCTTGAGGGAGTTGGTAAGATAGGGATAGGCTCACACCTCGTGACAGGCGGTGGGCTCTGACCATAAGTGAAAGGTTGGCACAACCTGGATTTATGGGAGGAGCCGCTAGCCTCCACACATATATAGCAGGGTGAGAAGGGGGAGGCCTTACCGTTGGCGGGCGTTTCTCCCACCCTCCTCACCCTTCTTATTTTTCTGTTAAATAATTTTATCTGGGGTAGGTCCTCTTTTAGGCTTACCCCCGGTGGCGGCTCGGTGTCAACACGCCCCTTGAGAAAGCAAGATTGCGAAAACGCGTTCGGGGTCAGATGAGAGGTGGTGTGTGGAGTGCATGTCCAGGTTATCTTTTATTGTGTATATTATTCCTACACTATGCTCTGTCTGTGTTATATGATATAGGTTATGGCCCCAGGGAGTAGCCATTGTCCCTCCCATAGAGGCCAATACTTTTGCTACATTGTCTATTTCTTCATGTGTATTTACACAGCACGACTGGTCACAATTCACCAGTGTGCACCTTATGACCATAATTGTACTGTTTACTTACCTGCATTGTCCCATGCGTGAACCACAATAAATATATATATATATATATATATATATATATATATATATATATCGTTCCATACAGTATATCTTCATCTTTGATAGAACCCAGTTGATTCCCACCTCTCATCGTCCATCTACCTGTGCTTCTATTGTACCTCATCTCCATGTCTTTTAGATGTTTTTATGTCATTATTTTTTTGTAAACAATAAAGCATTTTTCATGAATATTTTATTATGGTCATTTATGTCGGTGTTGATGTATTCGGCTAGACCATAGTATTTCAGGCTCTCAGATAGCCATTATTGTTTGGGTAACTGTTTGCATCTTTATTGCCTTGGCAGAGCCAGGCCAGAAGGCCAGACCAAATGATTGGGGTTGGAGAATAGCAATACTCTGCACCTGGTTTGCTGAGGGAGTATAGCAGGTATTGTCCTGGTAGTCTGAACAGTATAGTAGAATTATTATATAGAACAGTATATAAAATTATTAGTGGAATTAGAAGTAAAATTTCAACTATACTTACTCATTAAAGCAGTGAGCTGCTGACACCAGCCACTTAGCACTTATTATGGTGGCACCACAGAAGTGTTCATTGTTCTCTCTGAGACTGACCTGCCATGGAAACTCTCCTTTTGAAGCATCTGAACCACCAACTATTCTGTTGGCTTTTTGAATTGCAGGTCGAGTACCACAATCTGAAGGAGCCATAAGGAGATGGCATAAGTAAACAGGCACTGCTTAATAACTAATAGTAAACTGAGTAAGGCTACTTGCACAGCACATTCCCATACTTCTTTATAGATCTAAAAGAATATAGAATCTTGACACAAGGTAGAGGGGAAATATATTATAAGAAAATAAGGGATCATTTCCCCTCTCCCTTGATCTACAAAGACGTGCAGAAGAGCGAATCCCCCAAACATCATGTGTAAGCGTTCTCATTGATTAATAAAACTTTGTAGATCAGTAAAACAGTCTTCATACAGACCAAGAAATACAGTATGTACACAAGGGTGAGTTGAATGGCGCTTCTCTTCAATACAAAATTACATATTCATCTCATGGTACTAAGATCATTAAGTATATGTTCACACCATATAAGTGTATTCTTAGAAAACATGTATAACACATGGTGTATGTTTTATAATGGAGAGCAAAGGTTGACATTTGCAAATTTATGGCATACATCTACACAAGTGGGAGTATTTATATTTGGCGTAACTTGTGAACAGATTGTGGTTTTTAAACATACAATTTGTGTTAATTTTAAATGCAAACTCACTGCAGTTTTTCTCATCTGATCCATCTTTACAGTCGCGAACACTGTCACATTCTGGGTTTTGTTTTACAATGCATTGGCTGTTTTTGCAGGAAAACACTTGAGGTGGGCAACTTCCTGTGGGGGTGGCAACAGGACAGCATCAAATAAGTGTATAAGCATTGACTATAGGGTCTACTAAAATGAATAAGCACAAAAGGTTATTGAAGGACAAATAGTAATATAGGGTTAAATTGACCATACACATTAGATAAAGGGCACCTAAACCTGCTGAACATTACATTTGGGGTACAGCGGGGTGAACATTATATGGAGTTCTGATGCTTCAGAATCAATCAGATCCATAAAATTAAGCACACAGATATTTAATTTCTATAGCAAAACACTTCTAGCAGTTGTACTGAGGAGCTCCTTGGCTTTAAATGTGGTACTGTCATAGGATGCCACCTTAACAAGAAATCATCTTGTTCAATTTCTAATCTGCTGGATCCACCCTTGTCTACTACAGTATAAGTGATATTATTGTAAAGTAGAAGCATCTGGGTGTAACAACAGCTCGGCAGCAGAATGACGCAGTAGACCATGAGTACAGAGTGGGGTCACTGCTTGAGTCAGTTGCATATAAAACTCACCTATTCTCTGTTACATCAATTATTACAGAGTTCTATTGGAATTGACATCCGCACAGGAAATGTAGAATTTATGAAATCACCATGTGCAATGCCAATCTGTTCTCTGACAAATCACTGTTAATTTGCAGAATCGGTGATATGCAAATGCCTGTAGAATGCTACCAACCGGAATGCATTGTGCATTCTGGTACATGGAAAGGAGATAATGGTATGGTGCTATTTTTCTGGGTTTGGGATAAGTATTTAGATTAGGCTCTTTACTGTCCCAGCATCACTGTGGACCTCATTTTGTGTCCAAAATAAGATCCATAATCACATAGAGTAAGTTTTGTAAGTTATGTGTGGAGGAAACCTGGTGGCCTACACAGAGCCCTGAACCGTTTTACTCTACTAAACAATAGGAAGACTTGGAATGCCGATTGTTCGGCAGAACTTCTTGTCCAACATCAGTGAAATTTTTTTTTGGCCTCATGGGCACAAATCCCACAAACATACTCAAAAATCTTGTGGAAATAATTCCCAAAATAGTGATGGCTGTTACAGCTGCAAAAAGTCAAACCAAACTCCATATTAACAACCATGGTCTTATAATGAGATGGCCAACAACTCAAGTATGTGTGATTGTCAGTTACCACATAGCTGTGGGTCAGTTACAACAGATATTTCTCCTGACTTCACCATAAGGATATACTGTTGGCTCAGCTGATCATATATGTTTAATTCAATAAGGAAATAGGAATAGGTTGCTGCCAAACACCTCTGCCAGAAGTTTATCTCCCATGGGAGCGTTATTGGTTAATCCCACTAAAAAAACAGCAGGTTTGGAAACTTTTACCTCAATTGTATGACCACCTTAATGTAAGAGTTAGTGAAGGTAATGCAAAAGAACAAATTATATGGCAAAAGAGACTTCTACACATAGAAGCTATACTACCGTGTACTCAAACGAAACAAAATTTTAAATTCATTACCTATTATTATTTGTCTTACCTGACTTTAGACCTATAGAGTAGAAGGATAGCCCCTTATGATCTGCATTTAAGTTAGAAAAAGGAAAATAATAAAATCTCAGTGTAATATTAATAATAATTCACTATTAACCCCTTAAGGAAACAGCCAATAACTTTCATTTTTTTTTTATCCACAGAGCCATATGAGGGCTTGTTTTAATAAGACCAATAACACCTTTAATTCCACTATGAAATGTACAGCAAAACCCAAGAAAATGTATTTGTGGCGGGGGGTTGGGTGATTGGGAATTGAAAAAGAAAACCATATTTTTTTTTACTTTTGGAGGGATTTTTTACATAGTGTACTTTACGGTAAAACTGACATGTTCTCTTTATTATGTAGGTCACTGCAATTAAAATGATGCCCATGTATACATGCTTTTCTATTAATGTACTGCTTTTTTTTTAAACTAAATTAGGTTGGAATTTGTTTAAATTTGCCCTATTCCAACCCCTATAACTTTTTCATTTTTTCTTATGCAGGGCTGTATGATATACTATGTACCATGTCTGCATATATCACAGAAAGGAGGCAAAAAAATGGAAATACGCACCCCTAGTGTATTACATTCATAAACATCCAGAAAATGCAATGCATAGACTTGCACTTACCAAATTGTGTTGTGCTTACAGCACAACATCTTGAAGAGCCTTCAATATCACAAATAAACCTGCTTTTGTAGTTCAACCGGTGGAAGCTTGGCTCTCCCCATGAAATAGACTTGTAAAGTGGAAGAAAAAAGAAGTTTGCACAGCACTGGTCCCTTCATTCAAAGTAGAGTCTCAGACATTAAGTCTTATTTTTTGGTTAGGTTTACTAGCACTAAACAATGCGTTTCCAGTCCGTAATGGACTCTTCGTCAGGCAAGTGCATCTTGCCCAACAAAGAGTCTGTTACGGACTGGAAACGTGTTGTTTTGTGCTAATAAACCTAACCAAAAAATAAGACTAAATGTCTGAGACTGAGACTCTACTTTGAATGTAGGGACCAGTGCTGTGCAAAGTTCTTTTTTCTTCCACTTTACATGTTTGCATATATGTGACATTTTGATCACATATTCAAATAGATTGTAAGGTTGAAAAAAAAGACAAGAGTCTATCGAGTTCAACCTAAAACCCTACTGTGTTGAACCAGAGGAAGGAAAACATACCCCATGAGGATGATGCCAATCGCCCCTAAAACATCTTTTCTCCAAACTAAATAATCCGCAGCGTGATACCTGTCTTAGTCCTGTAATCCTACCATACCACCAATTATCCTTGTCACCCTCCTCTGCACCCTCTCCAGTTCTGCCATGTCCTTCTTATATACAGGTGCCCAAAATTGGGCACAATACTCCATATGTGAACCTACTAATGATTTATACAGAGGAAAAACTATGTTCCTGCCACAAGATTCTATGCCTCTCTTGACACATCCTATGACTTTGTTATCCTCCTTTTTTAGTATTTTTTGGTGGAGAGCTGAATTCATGGTTCCATTAATCACAGCAACTTATCCAGGTCCTGAAGCAGCAAAGCAGTCCTACACCGTCACATTAGTACCACCATATAAAGTTAAAACTTTTGTCTCATCGGTCCACAAAATATTTTTTCAAAAAATGTAGGATAACTAAGATTTTTTGGGGGCAAAAGTGAGACGAGCCTTCATGTTCTTTTTGGTCAGCAGTGGTTTTCACCTTGGAACTCTGCCATGGATGTCCTTTTTGCCCAGCTTATAATTAAGTCCTGAACACTGACCTTCTGGACGAGTCTTTGCTGCACTACTGGGGTAATTTTGGTAGGCCGGCCACAGGGAGAGTTCACCACTGTTCAAGTTTTTCTCCACTTGTTGATAATGGCTTCCACTGTGCTTCACAAGAGTCCCAAAACTTTAGAAATGGCTTTGTAACCCTTTTTCAGACTGACATATGTTAATTACTAGGTTTCTCATCTGTTTCTGAATTTCTTTGGATTGCGGCATGATGTCTTGCTTTTTTTAAGATCTTTTGGCCTACTTCACTTTACCAGACAGGTTTTGTTTAAATGGGTGTGAATAGTGAATCTGTACTCCGCTTTCCAAAGTGATCAACCACAGTAAATTCATGATTTAACAAGGGGTGGGAGATTCCTTTTCCAGATAGGGCCATGAAGGTTTGGCCATGATAGCTTTTTTCCTATAATATCATAATATGTTGTTTGTATTCTGTTGTATACTAACTTCACTGAGAAGATTACAATGACATTACTGTTTGCAAAATCCCTGTACTGCATGTATAGGCTTTATCAGCCAGGATGCTCTTAAATTGTTAATAGTAGTAGCATGTGTTTTGCTAAACTACAAAATATCATTTGATGCATCATATTTCTTATGCATTACTTTTGTTTTGAGTTGTTTTGTGGTATAGAGTAAATTGGTTTTATTGCTTCCCCATACAATGTGCTAGGTTAAGAATACAAACGTACACAATGATTTACAGTATGACCTTAGGGTCCCATGTGAGAAGCTGCTCTTTATTATTGGTGACATGATATTCTATATATGGTAAGGTATTCTCAGATTTGCACTTGAGGCATCATGTGCACAGCTTGCTTTTCATAGAACAAGAGTAATTGTTCTCCCTTTAAAATTGCACATGCATGCAGCTCTGTAATCATCTCTGTAATTTTTTTAGCTTTTTTTTTTTCATTTACTTCAATCGTTCTTGGCATCTGTAAAAAGGACCTACTCCCCTCTGCCATTGCTCAGATTACAGTACAGAGTTGGCAAGCATTCAACACCTTTTCTACACCTGCTCCTTCCATGCTAGCTCTGGACATTTTAAGCCTGTTATTACAAGCTGTTAGATAGATGAAAACATTTATTTTTAATGCTATATAACGATAATAAGTAGGTACGGAATGATCTACCAACGTTATGTGCAATTTTAAAGCAAAGGAATGGCATCTGAAACTTTGAAAATCATATGACAAGATATACAAATTTTCAATACATGATCAGTGTCTGATAACTAGGTGTCCCACTGCTGTGATCTTCACCAGTAATGTAATTGTCTGTGTTATACTTCAGGATACTGGCACAAAGGAATGCTGACAACAGTGGGGCAAAAAAGCATTTAGTCAGCCACCAATTGTGCAAGTTCTACCACTTAAAAAGATGAGAGAGGCCTGTAATTTTCATCATAGGTATACCTCAACTATGAGAGAAAAAATGAGAAAAAAAATCCATAAAATCACATTGCCTGATTTTTAAAGAATTTATTTGCAAATTATGTGGGAAAATAAGTATTTGGTAATCTACAAACAAGCAAGATTTCTGGCTCTCACAGACCTGTAACTTCTTCTTTAAGAGTCTACTCTGTCCTCCACTGTATTAATGGCACCTGTTTGAACTTATCGGAATAAAAGACACCTGTCCACATCCTCAAACAGTCACACTCCAAACTCCACTATGGCCAATGAGCTGTCGAAGGACACCAGCAACATAATTGTAGACCTACACCAGGCTGGGAAGACTGAATCTGCAATAGGCAAGCAACTTGGTGTGAATAAATCAACTGTGGGAGCAATTATTGGAAAATGGAAGACATACAAGACCACTGATAATCTCCCTCGATCTGGGGCTCCACTCAAGATCTCACCTCGTGGTGTCAAAATGATCACAAGAACAGTGAGCAAAAATCTCAGAACCACACGGCTGACCTAGTGAATGACCTGCAGAGATCTGGGACCAAAGTAACAAAGAAGGAGAGTAACAATGGAGGAGAAAGAATGCTGAGTTGCATCCAAAGAACACCATACCTACTGTGAAGCATGGGGTGGAAATATCATGCTTTGGGGCTGTTTTTCTTCAAAAGGGACCAGGAGGACCGATCTGTGTAAATGAAAGAATGAATGGGGCCATGTATGATGAGATTTTAAGTGAAAACCTCCTTCCATCAGCAAGAGCATTGAAGGTGAAACGTGGCTGGGTCTTTCAGCATGACAATGATCCCACTGCCCGGGCAACGAAGGAGTGGCTTCATAAGAAGCATTTCAAGGTCCTGGAGTGGCCTAGCCAGTCTCCAGATCTCAACCCCATAGAAAACCTTTGGAGCGAGTTGAAAGTCCGTGTTGCCCAGCGACAGTTCAAAAAACATCACTGCTCTAGAGGACATCTGCATGGAGGAATGGGCCAAAATACCTGCAACACTGTGTGAAAACCTTGTGAAGACTTACAGAAAATGTTTGACCTCTGTCATTGCCATCAAAGGGAATATAACAAAGTATTGAGATGAACTTTTGTTATTGACTAAATACTTATTTGCAAATAAATTCTTAAAAAATCAGACAATGTGATTTTATGGTTTTTTTCTCATTATGTCTATCATAGTTGAGGTATACCTATGATGAAAATTACAGGCCTCTCTCATCTTTTTAAGTGGGAGAACTTACACAATTGGTGGCTGACTAAATACTTTTTTGCCCCACTGTATAACACAACACATGGCCAGTCCAATTACTGATTGTAGCCTACTATTGACTACTCTTTAACAGTCTGTTCTTTCAATGTATGATTTTTTTCATTGCATGGTCTACTGCACTTTTGAGTTTCATTAAAAAAAGTATAGTTACAAACAGTCTATTAGTGCCTATGTTTATACTATGTTCTGTCCATCAAAAACAACAGGGCCTGCTGCAGTATAGGTAAAGGAATCTTTCTGCTGATGAACTGTACTTTTTTGATGTGAACATAGCCTAATACTTAAAAAAAAAATAAAAAAAAAGTATGATGATGAAAAAATGATCAAACAGTTAAGTGGAAAAATCCAAATACATATTGCCATACAGCCAATCACAAAGCAGCTAGCATTTTTTCAGTACAGTTTATAAAATAAAGCTGAGCTATGATTGTTTGCTATGGGCAATGTAAGAAAAATAATGAATATGTCTATGCCCTGGCCACACAAAAAGTTAATTTGTCAAATATAGGCCATAAACGCCCTTTTAAAGAGGGCATTTCAACTTTTACAGACAAGTTTATTGGGGGTACACATTTGACACGTTAGTCTATAATAAAAATATAACTGCATAGAACTGCAGATCAGCCTGGACCGGTGCAACCAGAACACCCCTTTCTGTAAGACACAATTAACTATTCATAGGCCTCTCCCCTCATATCACTCAAATGGCCAATAACTATCCAAGAACATGCATAATGGATTATAACTAAAGAGCGAATCCTAAAACATTTTTTAACAATTGTGCATAGCCCATAGCAGGATAGCAATATATGTATGTGTGTGTGTGTGTTTTTTTTAAATGCCTGCTCTAAATACACATACACACATTGTTATTGTGCGATTGTTAAAAAAATAAATAAATTCATTGTTTCTTGTGTGGGGGCCAGTCTAACTGAGCAGTGATCAGACCTCCTATTATATTATCGTGAGTGTGGAGATAGATCAGCCCCATGTAAACATACCCACATGTGCTGGGGGAAGTACTTACGCAACAAAACCAATGTATCAAGGGACTTACCAGCAAGCACAGCAGATGAGATATTTCCAAATGTGTAAACTGGAATGGGCTTATCCCTCAGTGAGGATGTAAGGCCTTTTCTGAGAATGTCTTCAATCTGCTCTTGATCATCAGTATAGGCTGATGACATAAACTGCATCTTAAGATGGGCAATGATGCTTGTATTCCCACTGCTGTGGGGCAATAAGAAATAGCATAGGAACATTTTATTTTTATATTACAATATACAGCATCTATTTCACCTTCAGGAGAGGGCCAAAGGAGAGAGCAGGAACGGTTCGTAAATACAAAAGAAGTAAAACAGTATCACTGCAATTATTGGACCCTACAATCACATAATTGCCAGGTAAACTGTCAAATGACAGTTGTTGGGACTAAATAAACTCTGCATATTACTGTTCTGCCCTATACCTGGACATGCCAAGACAAGAAGTAAAAATAAAGCAAAAAATAATAAAACAATGAAAGAATGGTAAAAAAAAAAAAAAAAAAAAATACTTACACTAGACTAACAAATCGGAAACCCTAGTCTTGTGTGCCATGCACGTTTTTGTTTAAGAACATCTATAATACCAACGCCAGTTAAATTAACTAGAAGGCACAACCCCTCCCATAGACATGAATGGAGGGGGCGTGGCGTGACATCACAAGGAGTGTAACGTCATGGCCACGGCCTCCTAAACATAATGTGCAGAAAGCTGGGTGTCTGCACAAAGATGACGGAGGGTCCCAGCGTCCAAACCACCGTGATCAGACATTGTATCCCCTCTCCTTTGGAAAGGGGATAAGATGTCTAGAAAAGGAGTTCCCCTGTAATTGCATTATTGTCTGTCAGTGTAAACTTTTGGCTGCAATAAATTGTTACTGAAAAAGGGCAAAGGGTACTGATGGGCCCACAGAGCCTTCCTCCCACTGCCAAACTCCTTGATCACAAGGATCAGCTAGCACCCATAGTTCTTGTAACAGTGCCATTCACTGGTAATTCAATGTCCCTGCAAGGTCTGTTGGTTGGGTGTCATTCAGTCAAAGCCTCATTTTATATGTTTTATATATCTTTTATACTGCTTTGTACTGTATTCTCATGTTTTCTGCTGATTGTTCCAGGTTTGGTTGTGAGCTAAGGGTTTACCCAAGCACTACATTTATGGACACACATTTGCTCAGAAAACCTTCTGGAGATGCACTTGCTCTAGACCCAGCCTCTATAAAGAGATGAAAAGGAAGTCAAGACTAAACCTTTATTTCTCCAGACGGAGGGAGTGCCCCTTGTGTTTTGAGGGGATTTTTACCTCAAACAAGTTTTCCCTATATTTTTTGTATGGTCCATTTATATACTTAAATAAGTTGATCATACACCTTAAACGTCTTTTCTCAAGACTGAACAAATGTAATTCTTTTAATCTTTCCTCATAGCTAAGATGTTTTATGCCCCTTATTAGTCTCTCTATCCAGCTCTATAACGTCCCTTTTTATTATTAGTCTCTCTATCCAGCTCTATAACGTCCCTTTTATGAACCAGTGCCCAAAACTGAACAACATATTCCAGGTGGAGACATATAAATGGTTTATAAAAAGGTAGTATTATGTCTCTTTCCCACAAGTCCATGTCTGTTTTGAAACATAACAATATCCTGCTGGCCTTAGAAGCAGCTGCCTGACATTGCATGCTATTCTGTATTCTATGATCTACAAGTACACCCAGATCCTTCTCTACCAGTGACTCTCACAGTTTATCTCCACCTAAGACATATGATGCATGCAGGTTTTTTGAACTCAAATGCATAACTTTACATGTATCCACATTAAACCTCATTTGCCAAGCGGATGCCCTGACGCTCAGTGTGTCAAAGTCAGCTTGTAACTTTAGGCACATCTTCTATAGACTGTGCTGTGCTACAAAGCTTGGTGTCATTTGCAAAGATAGAAACAATCCTGTTAATTCCATCCTGGGTTCTCAACCTGGGGTATGCGTACCCCTAGGGGTACGCCAGGGGTTGCTTTGGGGTACGCGAAGCGCTGACAAATAACGGCCATGCATTGGCCAATATTTGTCAGCGCATAGCCGCAGCAGCTCACTGTACAGTAGCGCGGCCCTAGCTGCGGCCATGGCTACTGTAAGTGACCTGCATGGTTGCCGGGGAGACGTGTGACCTCTCCCTGACGTTGCCGAATGGGACGCGCTGCGTGAAGGAGCAGGCAACGGGACCGCAGGACGCCAGGTAAAACAAAAAGAAAAAAGTTAAAAACAACTGTACGGGCCGGAGGGGGGACGTATGAGACAGAAGGGGGACTGTAAGGAATGGAGGGGGGTTGTATGGGACGGAGGACAATGCATTAAGATGGAGGGGGAGAGGGATAATGGCGGAGGGGGATGTGGAGTAATAAAGCACAAGGATTTAAAATTTTATGCCTTGTGCTTTATTACTCCCCATCCATCTTAATCTCTTGCGCCATTTCCCCCCCTCCATCTTAATCCCCTTGTGCTATTATTCCCCCCTCCCTCTGATCCCCTTTTGCCATATCGGATAATAATGGCACAAGGGGATTTAGAGGGAGGGGGGGAAAAATGGCAAAAGGGGATCAGAGGGAGGGGGGAAAAATGGCAAAAGTGGATCAGAGGAAGGGGGAATAATGACACAAGTCAATTAATATGGAGGGGGTTGATTATCCCCCTCCATCTTAATCCCCTTGTGCTATTATTCCTCCCCCATCTTAATCCCCTTTTTGCCATTTCCCCCCCTCCAATTTAATCCCCTTGTGCCATTATTATCCGATATGGCAAAAGGGGATCAGAGAAAGGGGGAATGGTGCAAGGGGATTAAGATGGAGGGGGGGGGGGGAAATGGCAATGGCGCAAGAGGATCAGAGGGAGGGAGAAATAATGGCACAAGAGATTATGATGGAGGGGGGGGGGAGTGATTATTCCCCCCCCCCCTCCATCTTAATCCCCTTGTGCCATTATTCTCCCTCCATCTTAATCCCTTTGTGCTATTATTCCCCCCTCCCTCTGATCCCTTTTGCCATATTGGATAATAATGGCACAAGGGGATTAAGATGGAGGGGGAATAATAGCACAAGGGGATTAAGATGGAGGGGGAATAATAGCACAAGGGGATTAAGATGGAGGGAGAATAATAGCACAAGGGGATTAAGAGGGAGGGAGGATAATTTTATTTGATCATTTTCGTTTTTTCCTCCTCGCCTTCTAAAAATCATAACTCTTTTATATTTCCATCCACAGACCCAAATGAGGGCTTTTTTTTTGCGTCACCAATTTTATTTTGTAATGATATCAATTATGTTACCATAAAGTGTACTGCGCAACCCAAAAAATATTATTTATGTGGGAAAATTGAAAAAAAAACTGCAATTTAGCAAATTTTGGAAGGTTTTGTTTTCACAGAGTATACTTTATGGTAAAAATTACATATTCTTTTTATTCTGTGGATTAATACGATTAAAATGATACCCATGTTATATGCTTTTCTATAATTGTACCGCTTAAAAAAAATCTCAAACTATTTTAACAAAATTTGTATGTTTGAAATTGCCCTATTTTGACCACTTATAACTTTAAAATTTTTCCGTATACGGGGTGGTATGAGGGCTAATTTTTGGCGCCTGGCGCCGTGATCTGTAGTTTTATCGGTACCACTTTTGCTTAGGTTTTACTTTATATTAATTTTTTTATATTTTTTTACATTCATGCCGTTCACCGTACAGCATAATTAACAATATATTTTGATAGTTTAGACTTTTACACACGTAGCGATACCAAATATGTTTATTAATTTTTTTTTACGCTTTTGGAGGTAAAATGGGGTAAACGGATGATTTACGTTTTTATTGGGGGAGGGGATTTTTCCCATTTTTTTACTTTTTACAAGTTTTTACTTTTTTTTTTTTTACACTTTAATAGTCCCCATAGGGGACTATTTATAGCAATCATTTGATTGCTAATACTGTTCAGTGCTATGTATAAGGCATTGCACTGATCAGTGTTATCAGTGATCTTCTGCTCTGGTCTGCTCGATCTCAGACCAGAGTAGAAGAACCCTGGAGACAGCCGTCCACCATAATGGATGATCAGATCCCTGTGGCACTGCCGCAGATGCATTGATCTATATTGATCACGGCATCTGAGGGGTTAATGGCGGACATCCGTGCGATCGCGGATGTCTGCCACTATCGGCAGGTCCCTGGCTGCTGATAGCAGCTGGGACCTGCCACGCATGATGTGAAAACCGGTCCGGTGCTCGCGGTCATGTTGGAGCATAAATGTACGTCATGGTGCGTTAAGTACCATGGCACCATGACGAACATTTACGTCCATTGTCGTTAAGGGGTTAAAGGGGTACTTTGGTGGACTTTTTTTTTTTTCAAATCAACTAGTGCCAGAAAGTGAAACAGATTTGTAAATTACTTCTATTAAAACAATTTAATCCTTCCAGTACTTATTAGCTGCTGTATGTTCCAGAGGAAGTTGCATAGTTCTTTTTAGTCTGACCACAGTGCTCTCTGCTGACATCTCTTGTCCATGTCAGGAACTGTCCAGAGGAACTGTCAGGAACTGTCCAAAAGCAAATCCCTGTAGCAAACTTATCCTGCCCTGGACAGTTCCTGGCACGGACAGAGGTGTCAGCAGAGAGCACTGTGGTCAGACTGAAAAGAACAACGTAACTTCTTCAGGAGCATAGAGCAGCTAAGTAGTAAAAAGGAATAATATTTTTTAATATAAGTAATTTACAAATCTGTTTAACTTTCTGAAACCTGTTTATTTGAAAAGCCAGTTTTCAATCCAGTTACAAAATCAATTTTTTAAAACTAAAGACCTTTAATTTATCAGATGTCCATGAGGGACAGTGTCAAATGATTTTTGCAAAATCCCCCCAAAAAACTATATCCACAGCCATTCATCTGTCAAGGCTTCTGCTCACATCTTCATAAATGCAAATTAGATTGGTTTTATATCTTCTATCCTTAGTAAACCCATGCTGGCTACATATAATACTATTACCCCCTTATGAGCTTTTCAAACTATTTTTTTCCCAATGGACGTTAAGCTTACTGGTCTATAATTACCTGGGGAAGACCTGGAGCCCTTTTTGAAGATTGGTACTACATTTACTTTACCCCAGTCCCTCTGCACACTACAAGACACCAGAGAATCTCTAAATATTATGAGCAAGGGTACAGAAATTACAGAACAGAATTCTCTAAGAATTCTTGGGTGTAATCCATCCAGAGCTTTGCTTACATTCACTTTATTTAATTCACCTTGGATCATATCTACATTAAAGCATACCTGTCAGTACCTAATCCTGATCATGTGTGTCTAGGACCTATATATCCCTAACAAATAGCATTTATATGTAGCTCACTTTCTTTTTTGTTCTTTCCTTGTGGAGGGGTCGTGTCCATCTCTCTCCCTCACTGTGATGACTTATCTGCTCTGAGTCTGGGAGCAGCCCGGCAGTCTGCAAATCACTGCACAGTAGTTTTACGCATACATTTTCTATCTGTTCCTAGTAATCAAAATAGCTGACACTTCTGGAGATGCAGTGGAGATGCAGTGTTTTTAAAGCACTGTGTTAGAGCAGTGTTACCTTAAAGGGGTATTCCAGGCCAAAACTTTTTTTATATATCAACTGGCTCCGGAAAGTTAAACACATTTGTAAATTACTTCTATTAAAAAATCTTAATCCTTCCAATAGTTATTAGCTTCTGAAGTTGAGTTGTTGTTTTCTGTCTAACTGCTCAATGATGATGTCACGTCCCGTGAGCTGTGCAGTTCCTATGGGGATATTCTCCCATCATGCACAGCTCCCGGGACGTGACATCATCATTGAGCAGTTGGACAGAAAACTTCAGAAGCTAATAACTATTGGAAGGATTAAGATTTTTTAATAGAAGTAATTTACAAATCTGTTTAACTTTCCGGAGCCAGTTGATATATAAAAAAAAGTTGGAATACCCCTTTAAGCTGTTGCAAAACTACAACTCCCAGCATGCCCACACATCCTTTGTCAGTAGTTTTGTAAGAGCTGGAGGCACACAGCTGGAGAATAAACAGCTCTAACACAGAGTTTTACATAGATTGCACCCCAAGGTGTTGCAAAACTACAATTCCCATCATGGGAGTTGTAGTTTAGGAACAGCTTAAGGCTGTAGTGGTGTAATAGTGGTCTCCTATACTGGATACCAACACACTTTACGGCCAGTATCCAGTATGCTGCAAAATACAGAGTAGTCTGTTTGCATAAAGACAGATGACCCCTAAATGTATATTTAAAAAAGTAATCTTATCAGTAGTTCTACAAAATATAAAAAGTTTTTCATAATGACAGTGCCTCTTTAAAGGGGTACTCTGCTGGGAAACATTTTTTTAAATCAACTGGTGCCAGAAAGTTAAATAGATTTGTAAATTACTACTATTTAAAAATCTTAATCCTTCCAGTACTTATCAGCTGCTGTGTACTACAGAGGAAGTTCTTTATTTTTGAATTTCCTTTCTGGCTGACCACAGTGCTCTCTGCTGACACCTCTGTCCATTTTAGGAACTGTCCAGAGCAGGATAGGTTTTCTATGGGGATGTGCTCTTACTCTGAACAGTTCCTAAAATTGACAGAGGTGTCCGCAGAGAGCACTGTGGTCAAGCAGAAAGGAAATTCTAAAAGAAAAGAAAAACCTGTGGAGCATATAACAGCTGATAAGTACTGGAAGAATTAAGATTTTTAAATAGAAGTAATTTACAAATCTGTTTAACTTTCTGGCACCATTTCATTTAAAAAATAATGTTTTCCAGTGCAGTACCCCTTTAAGCCAGTTCAGTACATTACATGATGTGTTATTACTAATGGCCTTGCTTGTGTCAGCTCCTCCCTCTTCCTTTGTATATACAGAACTAAAGAACCAATTCAGTAGCTCTGCCTTCCCTTGATCCCCAGTGACCACCTTCCCATTATCGTTAGGGGTCCTACATGCTCTATCCTTGTTTTTTTTTTTTTTGTATATATATATATATATATATATATATATATATAAGGCCTTCCAGGTGTAACCAACCTTCAACTTATGGTCAAGGCCTTCCAATACGTATGGAACGTAAGCCTACCTAAACTAACAAACAATGAGAGATAAACAAATCACTACTTACCTAAAACTGTATCCAAGGATGCAAGAGACATAAACCTACCTCACCTAATCTGCGGCTAGATGTGTGCCCAGGCCACCATCGGTGGTACACCTTAAGAGGGCAAAAACAGCAAACCTAGTAAAGTAGTATGTTATATCCCACGAGACAGAAGAACCAGGGCACCAGCTGCCAAAACAAGTACACAGGCCATGGCCCACAAACCACCCACAAAATTACAAGTAGAACTGAGGATACCCCTGCCATTGCATCCAACTTGCCAGACACCACTGCTACCCCCTAACACCACATGCATGTCCACTGTATATCCTGCCGGGAGCACTGAACAGACAGGTTCCCCTCTACACGGTACTACATAGACCAACTATCAATAATCAACGTATCATCTTCTATAAAATGAACAAAAAGTTGTGTTGTCCGCTCACTCACTGATGACCACTGTTGCACACCTGTGCTATCAAACCCACCGGTCCCGCCCCGGTTTCATAATGCAGATGCAAAAGGAAGAATGTCCAGCACTGGATATGCATAAAAATGTTTTGCTTTATTTTGGCTTTGACAAAGAGTCACAATACAAAGGAGGAACGTCTGATGCGTTTCGCAATGTCAGGTGCTTAATCGTAGTTTCTATAAAATGAGCCAAAAGCTGAGAAATAGAACATTACAGAAGTATGCTCTCTACGTGACGGACTATGACATGAATAATCATAATGCAGAGAAACCTCCAGTATGCTAATTACTGTTATGCGTAATTAATTATGCACTGTAACTACCCTTTAACAAATACAAAGGTGAATGAATGAGATGTAATGATGCTGAAATCAACAGACCTGTTGTAACGCAAGAGTAAGCCAAGTGGTACCAATGCTAATGGCACCACAGTAACCAAGCTATAAGAACACCTTTGTGATAACTATATGTGGAGCTGAAATTGTAAAGGAACAACACTAAGGCAGGGTTACGTGTAGTGATAACCCTTGCTTGGCCAGCGCACCTAACAAAGCTAGAGAAAGTTATTCCTGTGAGATCGGTGAAATCACCTGCACAAAAAGTGCAGTGACTACCCTGTACAACAATGTCATAATAACGTATGAGATGTCAAGGTACTGAATAATGTGCATGCCGTAATGATGCAAGAGGGATGATACCATGGTAACCATGCTTTTATAACATGTATGATGAATGACAATGCAGCAACCAAACTAAGTAACAAACATACCAACAGCGAAGCAGGAGAAAATGCAAAGTGCATGTAACCCTACTAGGTTACCTACAATGCCAATGGAACACAAGCGTAACCATGCTAACTCATACGTGCAAAAAGCACATTAGATAGTGTAAAATAGTAATAACACCATGGTAACGAATACGCAGCAATACTAGAAATGCTGTGAAGTCTACAAAGGAGTATAGTGACACTTGCTAGGTAACCAAGACGTGTTGGGAGATAAAAACTGTGCCATGCATGTAGTTATGTATACGCAGCAAAACTAGAAATGATGTAGGCACATGAATGAGTATCCTGAAACTTGCTTGGTAACCAAGAGGTGTGGCAACAAAAGCACGGTGCCATGCGTGTAGTAACATATGTGTAATGAATACTTACTTGACCCCGCTAAGGGAAACTGCTTTAACAACACAGCAAAAGCTGCACGGTCACCTGCGTAATATGAGTATGCATGATAAGCCTTTCCCTATGACAGAAAGACTTTATCGACAAAGCTATCATAAAGTAACTTTAACAATGGTATAGTAACGTGACATGACCTTGCCGTAACATAAGTGTAGAATCAGGACTAAATAACAACTTAATGTAACCTACACTATCGTTATGCCATAACAAGCAGGGCATCTCGCACACGTAGGAGAGAACAGATGTGTAGATAACAGTGGCAGGAATTGGAAAATAACATTAGCTACAATTTCCAAAGCATTTATTTGAGTGTGAGATATTTTTGGTTGCTTGTTTGCTGTACTAAGTTCAAGTGAGGTAAGTACACTTAAGTGATTATTTTTTTAGGTACTAGAGAGGTCAGTCTTGATACCTTAGGGGTAGTTTTCCCTGTGTGGACCTTTGAGACCGGTGTTAGTGATGGGTGACAAAACTGTTGTTCCTCAGAGGAGCCGAGGAAGCCACCTACGAGCAACTACTACAACCTATTATTTACATTTTTTTATGTACACATGTACAAGGCTAATTTTTTCTGTGTACAATAACCATTTACATTTGGTTACGCTAGCATAAACATTTATTAGACACTCTGTCAGGATCCGGACTAATAGCGGGAAGCGGTACAGGTGGTGGATCCTCTATGCCAGAGAGGGATTGGCGTGGACCATACCGGAGGATCGGTTCTAAGCAGTTAATGGTTTTCACCAGAGCCCGCCGCAAAGCGGGAGGGACTTGCTGCGGCGGTAACTACCAGGTCGTATCCTCCGATAGCGGCTCTACCTCACTGGCAGCTGAGACAGGCGAAGTACAGAAGGGGCAGGCAGTGGCGTATTCAGACGTAGCAAAGGTCAGGGCAGGCAGCACGGGTTCTCAGGTGGTAGTCGTTAGCAACGGGATCGGCAACAGGCAAGGATATACACAAAACGCTTTCTCTAGGGCACTGAGGCAACAAGGATCCGGCAAGGGCAGGAAGGGGCAGAACACCTTTATAGGAGTGACAAAGAACGGATTGGGCCAGGCACCAATCAATGGTGCACCGGCCCTTTAAATCTTAAGCTGCCGGCGTGCGCGCCCTATAGTGCAGGGACGTGCGCGCTGGGAGTCACATGAGCGGGGAGCAGAGGAGAGGGCCGGAGCGGGCACGGGTAAGTGGCGCTGGGACGCTGGCGGGGACATCCCGCAGCGCGGACCGCGTCCCCGACGGGAGCAGAGACGGAGTGTCCCCGGTCAAAGAGTCCGACCGGGGCACCCCGCTGGGTCAGACGTTGCGAGCGCTCCGGTCCAGGAACAGGGACCGGAGCGCTCAGCGATACAGTACCCCCCCCCCCCTTTGGTACCCAGGAACCTGAGGAAGAGGTTGCGGTCCAAGATGTTCTCCTCTGGCTCCCATGATCTCTCCTCAGGACCGCAACCCTCCCAGTCAACCAGAGAAAATCTTCTCCCCCTGACCAACTTAGAGGCCAATATCTCCCGGACGGAGAAGACATCAGAGGTACCGGATACAGGTGTGGGAGGAAGACTCTTGGGGGAAAAGCGATTAAAGACAGCAGGCTTGAGGAGGGAAACATGAAAACAGTTGGGAATTCTAAGAGAGGAAGGGAGATGAAGCTGATAACACACAGGATTGATCCTTTTCTTGACTCTGTAGGGTCCCAAGTAGCGAGGACCAAGCTTGTAACTAGGGACCCTGAAGCGGATGTACCTGGAGGAGAGCCAAACTCTGTCCCCAGGGACCAGGACAGGAGGAGGCCGACGTTTCTTGTCCGCTTGGATTTTCATTCGGGATGAGGCCTGTATTAGGGAGAGGCGCATTTTGCGCCAGATGGAGGAAAAGTCCTGCACCAGGTCGTCCACTGCAGGTACTCCGGAGGAGGATAAAGGCAGAGGAGGTAGAGGATGACAACCGTAAACCACAAAGAAGAGAGACTTGTTGGTGGCGGAAGAGTCCTTGTGGTTATACGAGAACTCCGCCCACGGGAGGGGGTCGACCCAGTCATCTTGGCGTGAGGAGACGAAGTGGCGAAGGTAGTCGCCCAAAATTTGATTTACCCGCTCCACTTGACCTTTGGTTTGGGGTTGGTAAGATGAAGAGAAGTCCAGCTTGATTTTTAGCCGTCCACAAAGGGCCCTCCAGAATTTGGACACAAATTGGACCCCTCTGTCGGAGACAATATGCGAAGGAATGCCGTGTAACCGGAAGATGTGTCGCAAGTAATGCTTGGCCAACTGTGGCGCAGATGGTAAGGCTGCCAATGGGATGAAGTGCGCCATCTTAGAGAAGCGGTCCACGACGACCCAAATAACTGTTTTTCCGTGAGAGGGTGGTAGATCAGTAACGAAGTCCATAGCGATATGGGACCAATGGGTCTCCGGTACAGGAAGTGGCTGGAGAAAGCCGGCGGGTCTCTGGCGAGGGGTCTTGTCTCTAGCGCACACAGAACAGGAATGCGCAAACTCAGAGATGTCCTTTTCTAAGGACGGCCACCAATATCTTCTGGAGATAAGTTGTACAGTTTTTCAGACGCCAGAATGCCCTGCGAGTAGAGAAGAATGCCCCCACTTAAGAATTTTTAGACGAAGATGGGGAGAAACATAGGTCTTCCCTGGTGGGAGATTGCGCAAGTCTACAGGCGCCACAGTGACAAGACATTCCGGCGGCACAATGTGTCGTGGCTTGGCCTCATCTCCTGAGACATCAGAGGAACGAGAGAGGGCGTCAGCCCTGAAGTTCTTACTCGCTGGACAAAAGTGGATTAGGAAATTAAATCTGGCAAAAAATAGAGACCAGCGAGCTTGGCGGAGGTTTAATCTCTGAGCAGACTGAAGGTATGATAGATTTTTATGATCCATGTAGATGTTCACGGGATGTACAGAACCTTCTAGTAAATGCCGCCACTCCTCCAAAGCCAACTTGATGGCGAGTAATTCTCTATCTCCAATGGAATAATTTCTCTCAGCAGGAGAGAAAGTTTTAGAGAAAAACCCACAAGTGATAGACTTGCCTTTCGGAGTCCTTTGCATGAGCAGAGCACCAGCACCCACAGAGGAGGCGTCTACCTCCAGGTAGAAAGGCTTTGTGGGGTCTGGCCTGGACAGAACTGGAGCCGAGGCAAAGGCAGACTTGAGAGCGCAGAAGGCCTCCTCAGCCTGCAGAGGCCAGGATTTCGGATTAGCCCCCTTCTTGGTTAGGGCCACAGTTGGTGCCACAAGGGTGGAATAATGCGGGATAAACTGTCTATAGTAATTAGCGAATCCGAGAAATCGCTGAATGGCCTTGAGGCCAGAAGGACGAGGACATTCCAGGACGGCAGAGAGTTTGGTAGGGTCCATTTGAAGCCCCTTGGCGGAGATGATGTAGCCCACGAAGGGGAGACTGGTGCGGTCGAATAAGCACTTTTTGAATTTGGCATAGAGGTGGTTCTTCCTGAGACGGGAGAGCACCAAGCGGACATGAGTTCGGTGTTGATCCAAGTTAGAAGAGAAGATGAGGATGTCGTCCAAATAGACTACGACACAGGTATAGAGCAGGTCTCTGAAAATATAATTTACGAACTCCTGGAAGACTGCTAGGGCGTTACAGAGTCCAAAGGGCATGACTAAGTACTCGAAATGACCATCTCGGGTATTAAAAGCCGTCTTCCACTCATCCCCCTCTTGCATGCGAATGAGATTATAGGCTCCCCTGAGATCCAACTTGGTAAAATACTTGGCACCTTGTAAGCGGTCAAAGAGTTCAGCAATCAGGGGAAGAGGGTAACGGTTCTTAATAGTAATGCTGTTAAGTCCTAGATAGTCAATGCAAGGTCTGAGGGTGCCGTCCTTTTTAGAAACAAAGAAGAATCCTGCTCCAGCAGGGGAAGAGGATTTCCTGATAAACCGTCTCTGCAGATTCTCCTGGATATTCTCCGACATGGCAAGAGTCTCTGGAGGAGACAGAGGGTAGATTCTTTCTCTAGGTGGCGAAGAACCAGGTTGCAAGTCAATGGGGCAGTCATATGGCCTATGTGGCGGCAACACCTCCACTTGTTTCTTGCAAAAATGTCCGAAAAATCCACATCAGGTTCAGGCAGACCGGGAGGAGGAGAAGGGACGACTGGTGCAGACTTGACTTGTACCGGCTTGAGGCATCTGCCAAGACAAGCCGAGCCCCAGCTTCGGATCTCTCCGGAGGTCCAATCCAGATCCGGACAATGGCGCTGTAGCCAGGGCAGACCAAAGAGGAGTTCAGAGGTGCAATGGGGTAACACAAAAAACTCCAATCGCTCGGAATGCAGAGCTCCGATGTCCATCTGGAGGGGGTGCGTACGGAACTGCACCTTGCCGCCAAGTCTCTCTCCGTTGACTGTGGAAATGAAGAAGGACTTTTGCAGGCGAACCACAGGGAGGTTGAACTTGTTTACCAACGAGGCGTCGATGAAATTACCCGTGTGAGGTGGTTTTTTGCATCCCCGTAGATCCATGCGTCTGCTCCTCCCCCAGCTCTCCGAAGATTTCCGAAGCTAGAGCTGGGGGAGGGCAGAGCAAGGGGAGGGAGGAGGTTCACGCCCCCTCCCTCATCTCCCCTCACTGAGCTCAGCTGGACGCAGATCTCTACGGCACGCCCCCTCCCTGAGGACATAGACCTCCAAGGCAGGTCCCCTCCCTCATCTCCCCTCCCCGAGGACGTAGATCTCCACGGCAGGTCCCCTCCCTCATCTCCCCTCCCTGAGGACATAGATCTCCACGGCAGGTCCCCTCCCTCATCTCCACTCCCTGAAGACATAGATCTCCACGGCAGGTCCCCTCCCTCATCTCCCCGAGCTGAGGACGTACAGCAGTGCTCCCAATGAGCTCTATGTGTAAAGGGGGACATACTGCATGGGCTAAAGGGGGACATACTGCACGGGCTATAGTATGTCCCCCTTTAGCCCGTGCAGTATGTCCCCCTTTAGCCCGTGCAGTATGTCCCCCTTTAGCCTGTACAGTATGTCCCCCTTTAGCCCGTACAGTATGTCCCCCTTTACACATAGAGCTCATTGGGAGCACTGCTCTACATCCTCAGCTCGGGGAGATGAGGGAGGGGACCTGCCGCAGCGATCTTTGTCCTCAGGGAGGGGGCGTGCCGTAGACATCTGCGTCCAGCCGAGCTCAGGGAGGGGAGATGAGGGAGGGGGCATAAACCTCCTCCCTCCCCTTGCTCTGCCCTCCCCCAGCTCTCTAGCTTCGGAAATCTTCGGAGAGCTGGGGGAGGAGCGGACGAATGGATCTACGGGGGCGCAAACAACCTCACACCGGCAGAACAGGAATCCAGAAAAGCTGTGGCAGCAAAGGATGTCTTGGCGGGTACAGAGATCCGCACGGATACTGTAATGCGTGGAGAGGAGATATTCACACCTAGTAACGCCTCTCCAACGTTGACTAGGTGCGGGCGTTTCCCTGACGTGGCGGACGAAGAGTACAGTCCCTTAGGAAATGCTGAGTACTAGCACAGTACATACAGAGATTCTTGTCTCTACGGCGGTTCCTTTCTTGCGTGGTCAGGCAAGACCGATCCACCTGCATGGCGTCCTCAGCGGGAAGCCCAGTAGAGGGTTGAGGTGGATGCTGGAAGATAGGAGCCAGACAAGGAAAACGTCTAGGGTGAGCATGTCCCTTTTCCTGCAGCAGTTCCTCTCGTCTCTCGGCAAAACGCAGGTCAATCCTGGTGGCCAAGTGGATGAGGTCACTAAGGTTGGAAGGCACATCTCGTGCAGCCAGGACATCCTTTATGGGGCTGGACAAGCCTTTCTTGAAAGTAGCACAGAGCGCCTCATTATTCCAGGAGAGTTCTGAAGCAAGGGTACGGAAACGAATAGCGTAGTCTCCCACAGATGAGCTCCCCTGAGACAGGTTCAGTAAAGCAGTCTCAGCAGAGGAAGCACGGGCTGGCTCCTCAAAGACACTCCGGAATTCCTGGAAGAAACT
The DNA here is from genome assembly GCF_029499605.1 of Hyla sarda. Taxonomy (NCBI): domain Eukaryota; kingdom Metazoa; phylum Chordata; class Amphibia; order Anura; family Hylidae; genus Hyla; species Hyla sarda. The sequence continues at coordinate 245,419,787 of NC_079189.1, read as the reverse complement.
CTGGACACTTGCAGTGGCAGGATCGTTGCGGTCCCAAAGCGGTGTAGCCCAGGCCAGGGCCTTCCCAGAAAGCAGGCTAACAACGAAGGCCACCTTGGCTCCTTCAGAGGGGAACTGGTTCGCCAACATCTCAAGATGGAGAGAGCATTGAGACAGAAATCCGCGGCACAACTTGGGATCACCGTCGTACTTGGCCGGCATGGACAAACGGACTCTAGAAGAGGAGGCAGCCGCAGGCTGCGGTGGTGAAGTTGGTGCAGGCGGAGGGAGTGGCTGCTGCTACGCAGGTAGTAGTTGCTGCAACATGGCGGTCAACTGTGCCAGCTGTTGGCCTTGCTGGGCGATCTGCTGCGACTGCTGGGCCACAATCGTAGAAAGGTCCGCGACACTTGGCAAAGGCACCTCAGCCGGATCCATGGCCGGATCTTACTGTCAGGATCCGGACTAATAGCGGGAAGCTGTACAGATGGTGGATCCTCTATGCCAGAGAGGGATTGGCGTGGACCGTACCGGAGGATCGAAAGGAAGGATTGTCCGGCACCAGGTATGCTCTAAAAGATTACTTTTTATTCATGCCATAGCAAGGAAACAGACATCACAGGACTGTAGTAATCTGACGCGTTTCGCTCTCTCTTGAGCTTAAACGTAGTCTACGTTTAAGCTCAAGAGAGAGTGAAACGCGTCAGATTACTACAGTCCTGTGATGTCTGTTTCCTTGCTATGGCATGAATAAAAAGTAATCTTTTAGAGCATACCTGGTGCCGGACAATCCTTCCTTTCCATACGCTGTTGAAGCCGGGGCGGGACCGGTGGGTCCGTGACAGCACAGGTGTGTCGGAGATCTGCCTCCGGAGGTGAGCGGACACCATTGCATTTGGACGTGTACCGGAGGATCGATTATAAGCAGTTACTGATTTTCACCAGAGCCCGCCGCAAAGCGGGATGGACTTGCTGCAGCGGTAACTACCAGGTCGTATCCTCCGATAGCGGCTCTACCTCAGTGGCACTGGCGCTGTTCCACTGGATTTACGGGATTAGTTGCGGTCCAGTGGTCACGCTAGCTTTAGCGGGGGTAGATTAGAACTCACGGTTTTAGTTCTCCTGAGGCCGGTAGGTTTTGAGGCCTAGCGTGTCTTTGAAAATTGCGTAGATCCGTCCTGCTAGTTCCGGCATCCACGAAAGCAGCAACCCAAGAGAGCGATAATTGGCTACAGCTCCCTTATATGGGCAGGGGCTGGACTAGTGCTAATTGGTCCATTACTGATGTCAATCACCATTACAAAGATTTATGGGTAACTGTCAGGCCCAAGGCCTGATTATGGAAACATACATGTGTTTTACAAGACATGGGTGAGGGGTCATTCAGACGGTGTATCCTTTGTTTTTTGTGTATTGCATTTTATTGGGGGGTTTGGCTGTTTGTTTGTATCTCCTTTGAAGTCATGCGCTCTGGTCTCATCATATAATCAAAGAGATAAGGGGTCAGGAAGAGAGATGCCCCACCTGGTGGGATCAGAGGGGAGGGGGGGAATGGAGTTTCTCTCCAACGAAGCAGATAAGACTTAAAATTCTGGACTCAACTGTTGTTCAATGCTGTGCAACAAGCTGACAAGACCATCCTAAGAACAGCTGGAACTCACTTTCATGGACTGCTATATCATCATGCCGTAAGAACTTCATCTTTTGTTTTCTGAACTTGCCTTGCTAAAACTCTTTTATATATTGTTATACCTGTATGTCATTTGTTTCTGTATTTTTATGCATAGCACTGTGATACCTTTTATCAGATTAAATGTTTAATTAATCAGCTCTGGTCTTTGATCTCTAAATATCTCTGCGGACCGCACCGGGTGACACCAGGCTGATGGGGTGACACCACTCTGCCAGCACCCCCCCCCCCCCCCCGGTCCCTCAGCGCTGACAGCACCCAAACCCCCCCCTTCGGTCCTCAGTGCTGACAGCACCCCCCCAAACCCCCCCCCCGGTCCTCAGCGCTGACAGCACCCCCCCCCCCGGTCCTCAGCGCTGACAGCAACCCTTACCACCCAACATCCCCCACACCCCCAGAGTCGCTGACAGAACCCCCGTCTGACAGCACCAAACTCCTCCCCCACCCTAGCTCCGGCACGCGTCCCGGCTTGTGACTAGACGTCAGCGGGTGGAGCTAGATGGACGGCGCTAACATGACGCGCCGCCGCCCACACTAGTGAGCCCGGGGGCAGTTGGAGCAGCCGAGCCAGCAACCAGTCTGCCAGGTACAGAGAAAAAGGGGTGATGTGGGAGTTCTGGGGAGGAGGGGTTGTTGCTAGTGGATTATGAGGCTGCACCCCATCATCCACCAGCACCCCCCAGCAGTAGCACCACCATCATCCAGCAAGGGGGATTAGCTGGTGGATGATGGGGTGCTATTTCTGGGGGGAGGTGTTGCTGGTGGATGATGAGGCTGTACCCCATCATCCACCAGCACCCCCCCAGCAGTAGCACCACTATCATGCACCCGCCCCCCCCAGCAGTAGCCCTCCTATCATCAACCAGCACCCCCCCAGCAGTAGCACCCCCCAGAAGTAACACCCCCATCATCCACCAGCACCCTCCCCCAGCAGTAGCACCCCCATAATCCAGCAGCTGATTCTATTACCATAGGGGGGAATGGGGGGGGTGCTGGTGGATGATGGGGGTGCTATTTCTGGGGGGGGGGAGGTGTTGCTGGTGGATGATGAGGCTGCACCCCATCATCCACCAGCACCCCCCCCCATCAGTAGCACCACCATCATGCACCCCCCCCCAGCAGTAGCACTCCTATCATCAACCAGCACCCCCCAGCAGTAACACCCCCATCATCCACCAGCACCCTCCCCCAGCAGTAGCACCCCCATAAGCTGATTCTATTACCATAGGGGGAATGGGGGGGGGGGGGGTGTTGGTGGATGATGGGGTGCTACTGCTGGGGGGGGTTGCCAGGGCACCCCCCGCCCCCCCCATTCCCCCTACCCCCCTGTTCTGTGGTAAGAGCATCAGCTGGTGGATGATGGGGGTGCTACTGCTGGGGGCACGGTGTGTGAGGTTTATATTCATAGAGTGTAGTGTATACTAGGGCTGCACGATATGAGAAAAATGTGCGATTGCGATTATGGCCTAAATATTGTGATTTCGATATGTGATGAAATGTAATAAATAAATAGTGAAATCCCCTTATTTCATGTCCAATCTCCTCAATTTTACAACTATTCACCCATTTTATGCCCACCGCCCATTTCACATCTCACATCTCCCCCCCCCCCCGCCTCTTGTCACATTCTTCCCCTCCCCCTCTTGTCATATTCCCCCCTCTTGGCACATTCTGCTCCCCCTTGTTACATATTCCCCCTCCCCCTTGTTACATATTCCCCCTCCCCCCCTTGTCACATATTCCCCCTCCCCCCCTTGTCACATATTCCCCCTCCCCCCTTGTCACATATTCCCCCTCCCCCCTTGTCACATATTCCCCCTCCCCTTGTCACATTCTGCCCCCCCTTGTCACATATTGCCCCCCCCTTGTTACATATTGCCCCCCCCCTTGTTACATATCCCCCCTTGTTACATATCCCCCCTTGTTACATACCCCCCCTTGCTACATTCTGCTCCCCCTGTCACATATTCCCCCCTCTTGTCACATTCTGCCCCCCCCGTCACAATCTGCCCCCCTGTCACATTTCCCCTTTCCCCCCCCCCCTTTAACATTCTGCCCCCTCCACCCCTTGTCACATATTCCCGTCACATTCCTCCTTCCCGGCAGCACACACGCTAGGTTTGTGTGTGTTTGCAGACCTTTGAGGACTTTTACCTTTCAGCCAATCACTGGCTTGACATGTGACACCGCTGCGGCCAGTGATTGGCTGAAGGTAAAGGTCCTACAGCTTGTATAGAGACACCGGGTCCGCACGGAGGTGTACAGATGCAGGGACCGGTAAGAGGTGAGCATAATGTTTTTATTATTTTTTATCCCTGCGCCCTTTACTTAGATCAGTGTTTCTCTACCAGGGTGCCTCCAGCTGTTGTGAAACTACAACTCCCAGCATGCCCGGACAGCTTTTGGCTGTCCGGGCATGCTGGGAGTTGTAGTTTCATAACAGCTGGAGGCACCCTGGTTGGGAAACACAGACTTTTAATATTTAAATTTGTTTTTATCTGCCCTGGCCGGCCCGCACTGCAGCCACACACGGGATCCGCCCGGGCAGATAATCGCAAATTTTCCCGGGGGCCATATCGATATATGGCAAAAAAGCTAAAATCGCGATTCGATTGTTTTTGCGATATATCGTGCAGCCCTAGTGTATACTAGTTTATTATATTTAGAGGATACAGTGTCTGGCAGGTTTATACTAATAATAATAATAATTTTCATTTAGAGGATCAGAATGTGCCGACATAGTGAGGAGCCGTCTGGGCGTCACGTTCTGCAGAGAGAACATTTAGCTGGACCCGGTGGTATGTACCATCTGAATTAGATAAGGAAAGACTATAGAGAAGACGTCACCTGTAGTCACTGATATCATTGTGTATTCTCCTCACTATAGAGAAGACGTCACCTGTAGTCACTGATATCATTGTGTATTCTCCTCACTATAGAGAAGACGTCACCTGTAGACACTGATATCATCGTGTATTCTCCTCACTATAGAGAAGACGTCACCTGTAGTCACTGATATCATTGTGTATTTTCCTCACTATAGAGAAGACGTCACCTGTAATCACTGATAACATTGTGTATTCTCCTCACTATAGAGAAGACGTCACCTGTAATCACTGATATTATTGTGTATTCTCCTCACTATAGAGAAGACGTCACCTGTAATCACTGATATTATTGTGTATTCTCCTCACTGTAGAGAAGACGTCACCTGTAATCACTAATATCATTGTGTATTCTCCTCACTATAGAGAAGACGTCACCTGTAATCACTGATATCATTGTGTATTCTCCTCACTATAGAGAAGACGTCTCCTGTAGTCACTGATCTCATTCTGTATTCTCCTCACTATAGAGATGTCACCTGTAATCACTGATATCATTGTGCATTCTCCTCACTATAGAGAAGATGTCACCTGTAGTCACTGATATCATTGTGTATTCTCCTCACTATAGAGAAGACGTCACCTGTAGTCACTGATATCATTGTGTATTCTCCTCACTATAGAGAAGATGTCACCTGTAGTCACTGATATTGTGTATTCTCCTCACTATAGAGAAGATGTCACCTGTAGTCACTGATATTATTGTATATTCTCCTCACTATAGAGAAGATGTCACCTGTAGTCACTGATATCATTGTGTATTCTCCTCACTATAGAGAAGACGTCACCTGTAGTCACTGATATCATCGTGTATTCTCCTCACTATAGAGAAGACGTCACCTGTAGTCACTGATATTATTGTGTATTGTCCTCATTATGTCCTATCAGAGCTATAGTCACTTGTAAGTTCTACAGTTAAGATGAGTGAAACTTAACTCCCAGCATAACCTCACCACTGCTTAAATGGGTACTCAGCTGCAAAACATTTTCTTTTGAATCAACTGGTGCCAGAAAGTTAAACAGGTTTGTAAATTACTTACTTGAAGGATTCAGATTTTAACTTCATGGCACCAGTTGATTCAAAAGAAAATAATTTCCAGTGGAGTACCCATTTAAGTAATTCTGGGAGTTGTAGTTTTAAATGGTGAAAACCACTTTAGCGCTTTTCCATTCTGTGGCAATTGGTACATTTAATTATTATACTGGAATTTTTCACAATGCGCTACACCAGTGGTATCCGTCACAACAGGCTAAAAACTTTATTATGTGGAAGGGGGGGGGGGGGGGTAGGTATGGGGTGACACCATTTTCTACCGCACCGGGTGACACCAACCCTTTCAACGCCACTGATGAGCTCACCTTTCTGAAGGCAGCTCTGGTGGAAACATGTTTATCTAAGTGTTAATTTGGTGACTTGCTGGGACTGGGACTTGTAGTGGATACCCAGAGGTCTGGCGACTTTAACCCTTGCACCATCACACTCTCTCTAGTGTCTTGGCTGGACCGATAGGGTGTGATCGTGACAGTAACATGTGACCCAAGGACCTCCTAAGGTCCTCCAACAAACCATAGAGGAGATTATCGTGGTCACATTACCGAAGGTCCTGCGACGCTAAACAAGGTAAGTACTATACATTATCCTAAATATATATATATATATATATTATTATTATGAAATATATACATATATAAACATTTAGATAATTAGACTTAAAAAGAGGCGACTAGGGGCAGTCCCACCTGAGGGACCCTACCAGAGCGTAGTTACTCTGACTTTGGGGACCTCTACACTAGGTACGGTATGTAATACGGTACCGGGCCACCACAGTAACAAGCTATGATAACGTATGCATGATGAAAATTATAATGACATATTCCTAATGACAAGTTATGAATAATGTGTGCGAAATGCCAAGCTATCACAACATATGTGTAGTACAGGGTGGGCCATTTATATGGATACACCTTAATAAAATGGGAATGGTTGGTGATATTAACTTCCTGTTTGTGGCATATTAGTATATGTGAGGGGGGTAACTTTTCAAGATGGGTGGTGACCATGGCGGCCATTTTTAATCCAACTTTTGTTTTTTCAATAGGAAGACGGTCATGTGACACATCAAACTTATTGGGAATTTCACAAGAAAAACAATGATGTACTTGGCTTTAACATAACTTTATTCTTCCATGAGTTATTTACAAATTTCTGACCACTTATAAAATGTGTTCAATGTGCTGCCCATTGTGTTGGATTGTCAATGCAACCCTCTTCTCCCACTCTTCACACACTGATAGCAACACCGCAGGAGAAATGCTAGCACAGGCTTCCAGTATCCGTAGTTTCAGGTGCTGCACATCTCGTATCTTCACAGCATAGACAATTGCCTTCAGATGACCCCAAAGATAAAAGTCTAAGGGGGTCAGATCGGGAGATCTTGGGGGACATTCAACTGGCCCACGACGACCAATCCACTTTCCAGGAAACTGTTCATCTAGGAATGCTCGGACCTGACACCCATAATGTGGTGGTGCAACATTTTGCTGGAAAAACTCAGGGAATGTGCCAGCTTCAGTGCATAAAGAGGGAAACACATAATCACGTACCAATTTCGCATATCCAGTGGCCTTAAGGTTTCCATTGATGAAGAATGGCCCCACTATCTTTGTACCCCATATACCACACCATACCATCAATTTTTGTGTTCCAACAGTCTTGGAGGGATCTATCCAATGTGGGTTAGTGTCAGACCAATAGCGGTGGTTTTGTTTGTTAACTTGACCATACACATAAAAGTTTGCCTCATCATTGAACAAAATCATTGTTTTTCTTGTGAAATTCCCAATAAGTTTTATGTGTCACATGACCCTCTTCCTATTGAAAAAACAAAAGTTGGATTCAAAATGGCTGACTTAAAAATGGCCGCCATGGTCACCACCCATCTTGAAAAGTTTCCCCCCTCACATATACTATTGTGCCACAAACAGGAAGTTATTATTACCAACTATTCCCATTATATTAAGGTGTATCCATATAAATGGCCCACCCTGTATATTATCTATGATAATGTATGCGTATTACCAGCTATGACAATGTATGTGTGATAACTTTGTTAACGTATGTTTGGTGATAAGCTATAATAACGTATGCATAGTCATAAGCCTTGATCCGCGTACAAGTGACAACAATGATAACGCATACATATCGGCAACAAAAAACAACATACATAGTGACAAGCAGTGAAAATGCAAGCATCATAATAACCAAAATTACTGTATGCATGATGACACTGAATGATAACATATGCAAAGTGAACAGCTCTAATGACGTATGCATACCACAGACAATCTGACATGATAAAATGCTCATAATTGTAACACACGCAACACCCAAAACACTAAAAAACACCACTAAGGTACAGACAGTATATAAACAGATCTGCTAAGTAAGTATTCACATGATATGGACAACATAAAGCCACACTCATATAAACATTATATATGCTAATGAATGCAAAACTCTAAGGAACAAAACTCTATGGTAAACCAACGCTATGTTAAGTAACTATGTAAACAAAATGCTATGGTAACAAACGTTAAGGAAAACAAACGCTATGGCAACAAAAATGCTATACTCACATCTACATAGTAACAATGCTGTAGTAAAATGTACTAATGCCAAATGCCATGGTAACAAAATATGTAATAACAAATGCTTATCGTGAGAAAGCGTGGTAACAAATGTAATAATGTATAAGTAATAATGTGTAGTAAGAAAGCATAACAACAGTGCACAGCAACAATGCTAGGAACCTGAGCAACGCAGGAGCAACCTCCGTATTGCAATAATGTTATGGCAACAATGCATAGAACACAATATCATAGCAACAATGCTAACATGCCCAGTAAACCAAAGCTGTAGCCAGCTAGTAATGAATGCTTAGTTACAATGCAACATAATGCGTATCAAACGTACAGACAACAAAGCGTGTCGTACCGTATGTAAAACAATGTATTGACCGCATGCAACATAAGCGTGTAACATCGTATGGAAAAATAAGCGTGTTAAACCGTATGAATATGAGCATGATATATCGTATGGGACCATAAGGGTATTAAGGTGTATGGATATGGAAATATAAGTGTGTTATATCGTATAAATATGAGCATAATACATTGTATGGGAACATTATATCGTATGAATTTACATGATATACCGTATGGGAACATGAGCATATTAAAGCATAAATAAAACATGAGCGTATTAAACCAAACGGAAACACCTAGGCACTAGTGTTGAGCGGCATAGGCCATATTCGAATTCGCGAATATTCGCGAATATATGGCCGAATATTCGTCATATTCGCGAATATTCGCATATTCGTAATATTCCCGTTTTATTTTCGCATATGCGAATATTCGCGTGTGCGAAAATTAACATATGCGAAAATTTGCACATACAAAAATTAGCATTAGCGAAAATTCGCACATGCGAAAATTAGCATATGCACATTTTCGCATATGCGAAAATTCGCGCACCAGTCTCACACAATAGTATTAGAGCCTTCTTACACCACATAAGCTGGAAGCAGAGAGGGATGATCACTGTGATGTGTACTGTAAAAAAAAAACGAAAAAAAAAAATGAATATTCGTAATTACGAATATATAGCGCTATATTCGCGAATATTCGCGAATTCGCGAATATTCGCGAATTCGCGAATATGCGATATTCGCGAATAAAATTCGAATTGCGAATATTCGTGAGCAACACTACTAGGCACATGAAAAACATGAGCGTATGACATCGTATGGAAACAAACATGTAATACCATATGAAAAACATAAGTGTGTTATACCGTAAGGAAAATAAACACGTCATGCCAAATGTAAACAAAAGCGTGTTGTACTGTATGTAAAATAGTATGGAGAACACAAGCATGTTAAACTACATGAACATATGCATGTTATACTATATGTGATCTCATATGGAAAACATAAGTGCATTATAACACATGAAACATAAGCGTGGTATACCATATGAAACATAAGCTTGTTGTATCGTATGGAAACATAAGCATGTTATATCATATAGAAAACATGAGCATAAGATACCAGATAGAGAATGTCATACTACAAGAAACATAAGTGTATTAAGCATATGAAAAACACAAGTGCACTATACTGCACAGAAACCAAGCATATGAATACCGTACGTAAAAAACATAAGCGCGCTATATCATATGTAAAACACAAGCATGCTACACCGTGAGGCAATATGACCGTGTTATACTGTATGGAATATCAGAGTGTTATGTTGTATGGAAACATGACGTGTTACACTGTATGGAACAACAAAGCGTGTTATACCGTATGGAAAACATGAGTGTGTTATACCGTATGAAAACACATCAGCGTGTTATACCATCTGAGAAACATGATTGTGTTATACTGTATGGAAAGACATGAGCGTGTTAGCCTGTATAGAAACATAAGCTTGACATATCGTTATGGAAAGCGTGAAACGTAACCTACTGCAACAAAAACGTGAAAATGATCCCCTGTATGGAAACAAAGCGTTGGTGCATCTTAACTAAGTATGGTACATGAACCGTAATCTGAAAACACTATGTTGTAAAGATTATGGTAACACATGTGACTGTACAAAAAACGTAAAGCGGCCTGCGTAAGCTAATTCCCCAAACGCACAGTTACATTCCCAACCAGTTCTGCATTGCTAGAAATGACCAGATCAAACAGAGCATCACTTCTTGGTGGGTCCTCCACAAATTGGCCCATAAAATTAGCATGCAATAGACATAGAAATGTTGTTCCCTTTGCAGTTTTAGCTGAACCCTGACCCCAAACAATATGTGGATAGTTAATATCTCCCATTATTACCACTGTACCCGCCTGGGAAGTCCTTTCTATTTGTGTATGAAGCTGATCTTCTATCTTCTCTGTGATGTTGGAGTCTATAGATTACACCAAAATAATCTTTTCAGTGTTTAGCTCACAATCAGCACATGCTATTGCATCTTTCACACTGACTTCTATATAATTTCTAACATACAGGTATACTCCACTACCTTTCCTGTTCACTCATTCGTTGTGAAACAGTATAAACCACTGGAGATTGACAGCCCAGTCATGTGAGGAGAACTCCAAAATTGACCCAAAGGGGACTATTGAGGCCAAAAGGCAAAACTAAATTCCTAACCCCAAGGCCGTAGCCCGGTGTGCAAAACACCTCTAATTAGTCCCCCTTAAAATATAACTTTTATTGTGTATACAATTAAAATGAAATAGACCCAGCAAGGTGATGATTAAAAATAACATTTCAGGTAGGATAGTTCTGGTATAATTAGAGCAATATAGCTTCAACGTCAAGGGCTCTGCAGCAGCCCAACATTACAACACTGACACCTGATTAAAACACTAAATTGCCGCCTCTACATGTTTCGGCGTCTCCACAGCGTTTTCAAGAGGCAAAATGTGGAAACATCCTGCCACATTTTGCCTCTTGAAAATGCCGTGGAGACGGCGAAACATGTAGAGGCGGCAATTTAGTGTTTTAATCAGGTGTCAGTGTTGGAATGTTGGGCTGCTGCAGAGCCCTTGACATTGAAGCTATGTTGCTTTAATTATACCAGAACTATCCTACCTGACATCATCTTTTTAATCATCACCTTGCTGGGTCTATTTCATTTTAACTGTATACACAATAAAAGTTATATTTTAAGGGGGACTAATTAGAGGGGTTTTGCACCCCGGGCTACGGCCGTGGGGTTAGGAATTTAGTTCAGTCATGTGAGGAGAAGTCCTTGCTCCTGTACAGTACATTGACCAGTGGTACACATTTGCTGTACCAGGTGCCGAAAGCCCAATCCAGCAAATGTCGTTAGTGGAAGCTGAGATGCATACATCAGTGCTGCACAGGAGAAGGGTCTCCTGCCTTTTGACAGGAGTCTCATCTCCTGTAAGAGCAACTTGTCGGAAACAAATGGCAAAAAGTTTGGAGTTTATATTTTATACCCCTTTCATGTTCTCAGGAAATTTGCCCAATGATAAACAAGCTGCTCATTTTTAAATCTGCTGTGTGCTCATTATTACTGTGATTTTCATAGAGATGTATCATTACTCAGAATACCCCACAACTACATGAGAAAGCAGTGGTGTGTAGTCGGGTGCTGAAGGATGAAGTCAGATTTTTGGTGTTAAAGTCAGATTTTTAAATGCTATGCAGCAAATTTCAATTACAATTCTACATTTCACAATTAAGAAAATAAATTCACTTACCTATAATGTAAAACATTCAATCCTGTATAACTATCTTCTAAAACAGTATCCTTGAAACTGGATTTTAACTATGTAAAAATGCAAATTAGGCAAATTGTATAAATTACATAAAAAATTAATCACATGAGCCATCAGCACCAGTATTTCAATTAGGCCTTAAAGGTAAACTGTCATCAGTGCCACCTGTACTAATCTGTTGTACAGGCTTGTAGCGTGGGTGACACTGATTAAACTGATTGTTACCAGGAACAGGTCCATCGCTCTGTTGCAACGTTATTCTTCTTTTTCTGTTTATCTATATTAGCAGTTGGGGTGCAGAGGGAGTTCCAAAAGCTTCTTTTGGCACACTGATGTCACTGCTGCTGGTTCAGTGTTCTGCTTGCCTCTTAAATATACATATCCTCTCTTTGCCTCCTCGCTCTGTTTTAGGTTGTACTGCCACTACATGTGCCACTTTTTGGGGACACCAAGATGGCCACGTCTGTCAAGTTGCGCTGCATGCCTCTTCTGGGTGTACCCAGGAAACAGAACATGCAAAGTATTACCTAAAACAGAGCGAGGAGGCAGAGAAAGGATATGCATATTTATTAGCCAAGAGACGCACTAAACCGTCAGCACAGACATCAGCGTGCCCGAGGGAGCCTTCAGAAAAACATGAAAAATGTAGATGGAAAGTGTTTCATATATATATATATATATATATATATATATATATATATATATATCTATAAAATAGACACCCAAAATCATGGTTTTTTTTTATTAGTAAAAAAACAAATCACATGGTATTGCCTATCACATCTAAATTAAGTTATTCAGTGTTAAAATTATGTTTAAAGGGGTGCTCCAGGAAAGTAAATAAAAATGCCCCAAAGCCACCACAATACCTGTTCTGTGTCCCCCATAGTTATCCATGTGATTTGTCCAGCTCCTATGGCCCCGTTGTCTCCTAAATATTATTTTTCCTTGCTTGCAGCCCAGACTACAACTCCAAGCAGACAGTGCAGCTCTGCGTAATGGCTGCCAGCCAATTGCTTTTACTATCTGTGTGCATGCTGTGTTGTTGTAAACAGCACACACTGTACATGTCTTTTCTTATCTATCCTACCCCCAAGCAATAAATCATACTATGCTCTGAATGGCAGTAGTCAGTGATTAGATCTTCAACAGGCAAAGAGAAGCGTTATGTGCTGAGTTGTGACTGAGAATCTTCACTGGGCTTCTCTCACCAGCAAGCTCCTCACACAGGGAAATCACATGGTGTTTGTCTTCCAGGAGAGTGGGGGCTAGTCTCAGTGAGAGGTTTACACAAAGACAAGCAGGATCCGAAGATGACATCTTTCTCTCACTCCCTGCTTGTAAGTGACAGCTAAATGAGGGGAACTGCTCTATATAGGTAATTAATGGTATTTAGAAAAATAAATAGGTTTGTTAGAGGGAAAGGATAAGCTATGAGTTTAGTTCCCCAGAGTACCCCTTTAACCCCTTTGTTATGCGCATTACCTAAGCCTTACTACAATGGGTCAGATTATGTTCAAGGCTATTTCATGGCAATCAAAAGTGGGTCATAATAGAAACATAAAAAATGTATGACTTACCATTTTTTGTAATGTAGTGGTTACAGATTTGTAGTACAAAGAGGAGCTATTTTGTAAACTGGGGTTGTACTGAAGACCTTGTAATTCCAAAGTATGTACCACAGTGAGGCTCTGTGTTGTTGTTAAATACACTAGAGAAAAATATGTTGAAGGATTTAAATGTATTTAGGAATTTGGAAGTAGTCAACCACAGGAAAATTTTTGACTAGTACTTGAAATTTTTACCTAAAGCATTATTTATAATCTAATATGTGTTAATAGCATAGACAGACCAACAAAACAAACTTTTTAATGTTTGAACTTCTTGAGTGTTTTGGGAATACTGAATCTTAAAAAAAAAAGCTTTGCCTATCTAGTTTTTGAGTTACTTGATATCGCTCACATTTTGTAGATGCTGACATATGCGGCAGGGTTCCCTGAAATGAGTAATATAAAAGCTAAAAGCATGAAACTTTGATAGTACTCATATTCATAAATTGATCAACTTTTTCAAATCTCACAATGATGTAAAAAAATATATATATATTTGCCCCTCAACAAATTTCTTCTATATTTATTTCTACCTAAATTGTCACATTTAAATGTTTCAGACTCTCAACTAATTAGAGTATAACATGAAGACAATTTGGGTGAGCACAAAGTACAGCTTTTAAATGTTTATTTTATTCATTGCAAATAAAGATTTACAAAAATTGGTATTACCTTTCCTCGCTCACCAGTGCTCCACTTTCACCTTTTTTCTATCTCGGAAGTATAACTTCTATTTTACTCTATTGCAATCATCATAAGTGGGTGAAACCACACCCCCATGTAGTGGTCAACGATTCTGCAACAACGTCATGTATGGGGGCATGGTTTTGCTCTTATGTGATGACTGAGATACAGTGAAGCACTGGGTTAATCCTTTTGCTGCTCCCTAGATGATCCCTTTCAGGTTTTGCAGCAGCTTGTGTGCTTTGAGTCACTGTCCTGCGGCATTGTCTTTGACATTATCTTTCTGGATTTTTTGTTCATAGTAGAATTCATGTCTTCATTGATTATTAAAGGGGTACTCCGGTGGAAAATATATATTTTTTTAAATCAACTGGTGCCAGAAAGTTAAACATATTTGTAAATTACTTCTATTTAAAAAGCTTAACCCATTAAGGACCCGGGCTTTTTCAGTTTTTTAATTTAAAATTATTCCTCCTTAACTTTAAAAAATCATAACTCTTTAAAATTTTCACCTAAAATTCAATATGATGGCTTATTTTTTGCATCACTAATTCTACTTTGTAATGACATTAGTCATTTTACCAAAAAATCTACGGTGAAACGGGAAAAAAAATCAATGTGTGACAAAATTGATGAAAAAACACTATTTTGTAAGTTTTGGGGGCTTCCGTTTTTACGCAGTACATTTTTGGGCAAAAATGACACCTTATCTTTATTCTGTAGGTCCATATGGTTAAAATTTTACCCTACTTGTATAGGTTTAATTTTGTATCACTTCAGAAAAAAATCATGAATACATGCAGGAAAATGTATACGTTCAAAATGGTCATCTTCTGACCCCTATAACTTTTTTATTTTTCTGTGTTCAGAGCACTTTGAGGGCGCCGTGATCTGAAGTTTTTAGCGGTACCATTTTTGTTCTGATCAGACTTTTTGATCACTTTTTATTCACTTTTTTGTGGTATAAAAAGTGATCAAAAATGCGCTATTTTGAACTTTGGAATCTTTTTGCGCGTACGCCATTGAACATGCGGTTTAAAAAGCAGTATATTTTTATAATTCGGCCATTTTCGCACGCGGCGATACCACATATGTTTATTTTTATTTACACTGTTTTTTTTTTATTCTTGGAAATGCCGTGTGATTCAAACTTTTATTAGGGGAAGGGATAATTGAAAGGGTTAATGATTTTTTTTACACTTTTCTTATGCAATATTATAGCTTCTATACGGGGCTATAACATTGCATTAACTGATCTTTAACACTGATTGATGCATCTCCATAGGAATGGATCAATCAGTGTTTTCGGCGATTGATTGCTCAAGCCTGGATCTCAGGCTTGAAGCATTCATTCGGCGATCGGACAGCGCAGGAGAAGGTAAGAAGACCTCCTCCTGTGCTACAGCTGTTCGGGATGCCGTGATTATGCCGCGGCGATCCCGAACAGCTCCCTGAGCTAGCCGGGAACTTTCACTTTCATTTTTAGCTGCGTGGCTCAGCTTTGAGCGTGCGGCTAAAGGGTTAATAGCGCGCGGCACTGCGATCGGTGCTGCACGCTAATAGCAGCGGGTCCCGGCTTCACTATGACGCCAGGCCCGCCGCGATATGATGAGGGGTCGCCGTGTGACCCCGCGTTATATCGCAGGACTGGGACTCATGACGTACGCGTACGTCATGGGTCCTTAAGGGGTTAAACCTTCCAGTACTTATCAGCTGCTGTATAATACAGAGGAAGTAAAAAAAAAAATTTCTTTTCTGTCTGTCCACAGTGCTTTCTGCTGACACCTCAGTCCATGTCAGGAACTGTCCAGAGCAGGAACAATTTCCCAAAGCAAACCTCTTCTGCTCTGGACAGTTCCTGACATGAACAGAGGTGTCAGCAGAGAGCACTGTGGTCAGATTGGAAAGAAATTCAAAAAGAAAGAACTACTTCTGTATTATACAGCAACTGATAAGCACTGGAAGTATTAAGATTTGTTAATAGAAGTAATTTACAAATCTGTTTAACTTTCTGGCAGCAGTTGCTTTAAAAAAAAAATAAAAATGTTTTCCACCGGAGTACCCCTCCACAGATTTTGCTTTACAATAGATGTAATGGGACCCATTTCTTCCAAAAAGCTCCACCTTTAAAGGAGATCTCCAGCGAAAAATAACCACAAGATAGGGGATAAGTAGCTGATCGGGGAGGATCCGACCTCTGCGGCCTCCCCGTGATAACCAGGATGGGACCCGGCACTCGGTGAGGGGCGTGTGCTGCAGGTGGCACATGCTCCATTTATACTTATGGGAGCGCCGAAAGGACCCGAGTACAGCTCTTGGGTATCATTGGTGCTCCCATACAAATGAATGGCGCTCGTGCCGTCTACCGGTAGATGTTATGGGCTCCTCAATGAGAATGCCAGGGCCCCATCCCGGTAATTACGGGGGGACGCATTGGTCGGACCCCCCGCGATCAGCTGCCGCCGGAGTACGACTTTAACTCAACAGTCCTAAAAGATTTGGGAGTCATCTAGGTGTTTTTTTATTTTTTTTTTAACAACCCCAATATGAGTAGTGATTTGCACCCTGCCACTCCATGGCATTTTCCCTAGTGTCTTAAAGAGATACTCCACTGGCCAGCCTACCAGCTGCGTTTGGAACATTTGGTTCCGAACGATGTGCGTTACTAAATGTTCCGAACGCAGCCGGAAGGCTGGCAACTGGATTATTTATTGTGTAATCATGTACACTGACCTTAACTGAAGAAGGTGAGGCCTACAATGCTCTTCGGAGTTCTTTCTTTACTGTGTGGATGAGCCTTTGATGAGCTTTTGGTGAATTACTGATGGGCCAACCACTCATGGGAAGATTCTCTACTTTTCCAAGTAGTGGCATTACTAGGGTACTGGGGGGGGGGGGGGCAGATCACTCTGGGTAACCCCACATGACATCGCCAAGTGCAGGCAGATTCCCAGTGCCCAGCTCAATTAGCTCCCTCAGTGGTGGCAGCAGCAGGGGTGGAGGTGAGGTGATCGCAGACCCAACAGTGACACTTAGGAGATGCAGAGCAGGACTGTTGGGCTGCTGATCTGTACAGTAGTAACATCCTCCTTGGTGTCCCGCTCTGCATCTCATTTAAGAGGCATCAGAATAGGTCCCCAGCTACAGCTCCTGTACTCTGTGCTGATAAGGTCAGTGGTGCCCCCTAGGCTGTTCAGTGAGGGGAGGGGTTGACACCATATTCTACTGCACCAGGTGACACCAACCTAAGCTATGCCACCAGCTGCAATTAAGTATGTGTGAATAATGGAACTCATCATGGATCACTGGAGTCCCAGATTCCTAGCAGTGGTTTTGTAACCCTTTTCTGGCTGGTAGATTTCATAGATTTTTTTCCCATCTGTATTTGAGTCTCATTAGGCAGCATATGCTCCTTCACACTGCTAGACAGTATGCTGTTTAAGTGATGCTTAGATTCAGCATGTCTAAGAAATGCGTCTGAGAATTTAAATACATATGAAATACAGAATGTCATACAGAACATCTCCACGATTTAGAAAGTGCTGAATGTCAAGCAGTTTTTCCTTTAAATTAGGTTAGGAAATTTAGCTAAGGGTGCAATTGCTTTACATATAGGGGTCAAGCAGGACTACACAGCAGTCAGTAGCATTCAATAAATGAAATAATTATTTAAAAAAAAAAAGCATTTAGAACAAATAAAATAAATCCTGTCACTCACAACTTTTCTTCTGCAATCCGGTCAGTGTTTATTCACACATATGTATACAGCCCTTACCGGTTCCCATGGTAACTATCATGTAAACTGGGAGAAGGTTTGGCTTCTATGTATATAAAACTGAGGTGTAATGGAGAACGTATACCAGTCTGAATAAGGCTTTGTGCTGAAACGCGTAATCTGTATACATATTTGTGAATAAACGCTGACCAGATTGAAGAAGAAAAGTAGCGAGTGCCGGGATTTATTTCATTTGTTCTAAATGCTTTAAAAAAAAAAAAAAAAAAAATTATTTCATTTATTGAATGCTACTGACTGCTGTGTAGTCCTACCTTGACCCTATATGTGTGCACCACGCAGAACACGAGTGCCGACTCTCTTTCTTGAACCTACACCTATGTATTGCCCCACAGTAAACATAGAAAAGCCATATAGGCCCAATGCCTGGTATACAGAATTGTCAAAGGATAACCTAATGATCACACCACCAATTACGTGAAGATCGAAGGAAACCCCCCTAGCAAGTTTTTGTGTAGCTTGGTCACAGTGACACAGAGTCTGTGGCAAAAAAACACAGTTTCACTTTAATAAAAAAATATATCTCCCATCGGCTTCAATAGCACTCAGTGGACAGTGCAAAAAAAGAAGTCAGATGTTATGGTCTGATCAGTGTTCTATCTATGTTGGTAATAATTAAGTATTCTAAACATGGTTATGATGGGACAAATTATTTGGGGTTGAAGGGACTGAAGCAGGACACGTGTATGGAAAAACATGTTTTCAGCATCCAGAAACACCTCTGTAGGGAAATCCCCCAGTCAGACCCCACATTCAGTAGCCAGTACACACAGCAGTAACAAAGAGATTTTTGGTGTTAGGGTAGTAACAAAAAAATCTGTGCACACTTACTTATTAATAGTCCTGCAGTGACACTGATGGCCGTGCCTCCTAGAAGTATTGAGGCCAATGTCCATTTGCAGCATGGTGTGTGTATGAAATTCACTTTGTCCACATCTAAAACAGGCTTTGCATCCCCAGGTTGCTGGCCTGCCATTGTGACAAAAGAGCTGTAAAGAGTAAACAAGTGTCATGAATACTTCCACATTCTGAAAATATGGTAAACCTAAAAGAAAAAATGACCTACATCGCTGGAATTTACAGCCAGCTCTATAGAGAAGGACTTTCTTACCGAAATATACTGATTGCTTGTTCTACTTGTTTCTGTTCGTATAAAAGGAGTTATCCGATGGGGGATATAAGAGAAAATGTATCGCAATGATGTAAGTAATAAGTGTGTGCATGTTTGGTTTTTGTTTTTTCTGAAAAGAGTGACTTACTTTTGTAGTTATAATGTTGAGTTAGTTCCCTTTTGTTCCCTTCTGGTTCAATTCTGGTATAATTCTTGATATCACACTTAAGAAGCACTTTAGATGGCAGTATTAGATGGCATATTTGAATGTCTCCGACATTAGGTGACTTTAGTCAGTAATGGACATGCTTACCAAGTATCTGTGCTTGTGTTTCTGGTAAGTGGCCATGTCCTCCATCACGCTACTGGCTTGTTTTTAGGATGTAGTTACCTCCCTCAGACTACAATCCCCAGGATCCTTTGTTTTAAGGTGGGAGGTGACTTATTTTCCTCCCACACATAGGTCACCCCACCTATTGCAGCAGAGCCATGCTCCCTTTAATCACGTGACTTGTCCGACTTCACATGACAGACAAGCTGTGGATCTGCATGGAAACAAATGCACAAACATGTGCACTGGTAACATCATCAGGGGGTTGGCTTCACACACAATAGATGAAGAACCCAAGACCCCTTTTAAACCTTGATTTATGATGTATTGTCTCAGGGAAAGGTACAAAACACTCATTTTGTAGACTGCAAAATATGAACTTCAAAGCCCAGTTTTCCTACCCTACTAGTCCAGGTTTCTCAGCTGACAGACAGTCCTTATTGTCCACCCTTCAGATGTCATTATTAACATTGGCTTCAAATAAAAAGTTATAGCCATTAAATTTATGTACATTAAAATCAGCTCACCTCTGTCTGGACCTGAAGGTCGAAAATTCCCTGGGACAGAAATAGTTAACCAGGGAAGCAAGGAATGATGACAGATTTGCTGCAAGCATAACAAAGTGCTCATTCAAGTCAATGGATTGTCTGTATAACATAGGACATGTCCTCCAGAGCCAGAGATGTACTTTATTAACTTAGATTTCTCTTAAAGGTTATATAAAAATGTACTTTCTTCACAGGACAATCCCTGTACTTAGCGCTCTGTCCCTTAGGTACTTAAGGTATTTGTGCAGTTGCATAGGTTGCACATATGATATGTCCACCTCTAAATATCACCCAGGCATAGTCAGAAGTTATGTCTTTGCATGTGCTCTATGAGTTAACAATTAACATGGCAGGTTCATCTGAACAGTAGAAATAGACATACTGTATCTTGATGTGGCATAGTAAACCAGAATGTCTCACATCACAAAACAGAGTTTAATAGGTGTACTGACAAGGGAGCAGGCATGAGCTGGACAAGTATCAAAAATGTAGTCCAATTAATCAGGAACTGGAATGAGGGAACAGTAACTAGCTCTGGCAAGGAAGGCAGCCATACAGCACTAGTAGAGTAGAAATCTACAATGTGTACTGGACATGGTTGTAACTAGGCTTTCTCTTACCTGGAACAAATTTTCAGTTCACTGCCCTAGATGTGTACATAAATATATACCCTGGCCAAGGCAGAATGACCTAGCTTTTGCTGCTCATACCTAGATGTGCCCTTGAAACTGCAGATGCAATGGCGTGACTATGAGGCTAGGACTCCACTGAGATTTTTGTGGCATAAAAATGCCAGAAAAACTGCCACAGTTTTCCCCTGCGTTTTGGTGTTTTTCTGGCATTTTTACCTTTGTGTGGAATTTGCCTTTTTTGGCCCCTTTTGCGTTTTTTTCACAAAATAGTTGGGTACCAAAAAAAAAAAAAAAAGGATGGATGCATTAGGGATGTAAAAATGTATTTAACTAAATGTTTCTTTTTTTATAACAAAATTTTGGTAATAGTAAAACTTTTGGTAGTAACATTTTTTTTTTTATAAAGTGTGTGTGTGTTTAACTTTTTTTTCCACATTTTTTATGTAGTACTACAGACTGTTCCATGATGGGAGTAGTAGTACCTGTACTATAGACATATCGCCCCGGGTGTCAGTCTGACACCCGATGCGATCGTCCATAATATAGCAGTGATGTGGCTCTATACAGCGCTCACATCTCTGCTCTATTCACTTCACTCATTCATATTTTCCGCCCAGAGCTGTGATTGGCCGGATGGTTGCAGCCAATACAGCCGCTCCATCTCTGCTATAGACAGGACGATCACAGCGGGTGTCAGTAGTGACACTCGATGTGATGTGTCCTTAACTGCAGGTACTCCTACTCCCAACATGGAGCACACTCTGCTCCATGGGTGGGAGCTGTAGTACCTGCATTAATAGACAGATCACAAAGAGTGTAACTTCTGACACCCGCTGCGATCTTTCTATTAATGCAGGTACTACAGCTCCCAGCATGGAGCAGATTGTACTCCATGTTGGGAGTAGTAGTACTTGTAGTTAAGGAAAGATCATTGCGGGTATCACTACTGACACCCGCTGTGATCCTCCTGTATAATGTATAGATGCGGCCGCTCTTCTATGGTCCCCCGCACGGCCGTATATATACACATGTTCCTATTTCCCACAGGGAGTTGTGATTGGCTGGAACCATCTGGCCAATCACAGCTCTCTGAGGGAAATATGAATAGGTGTATATATACGGCAGTGCAGGGGACCAGAGAAGAGCGGCCGCCGCATCTATACATTATACAGGAGGATCGCAACGAACCCTGGCGATCTGTTAAAAAGTACAGGTAACTACTACTACTCCCATCATGGAACAGTGTGTTTCATGCTGGGAGTAGTAGTACTACCTAAAAAATGGGGGGGAAAAAGTGAAAAACACACACACACTACATTTTTATTATTGTCGGCTACATTTTTAGTGCTTTACCCGCCCACATAAATTGATCCCTGTTTAGAAATTAATAAACATTTCGTAATAAAAAAGATAAATTTCGTTAGATACAATTTTTTCCATCACTACTGTATCTTTTTTATTATTTTTTGTATGGTACCCTACAAAATTTTAATAAAAAAGGTATCTCCATAATTTTTTTGGATCGCTAAAGTCCAAAAAAGAATAAAAACCGCCTGCAAAAATGCAAACATGGCGTTTTTCCTCTCCCAAAGACTTCTATGGGATGAAAACGCCACAATTTCAGGGCAAAAAACGCCAAACTAGGTTTTGTCGGGCGATTTGAAAATCCAGCCTCTGAGCCAGAAATTGTTGAAAAACGCCAAAAGGATTAAAAAAATGCCAAACTGAAAAACGCCAAGTGAATATGGCATTTTGCAGTTTACTATTGACTTGCAGCTAACATCTGGACGCAGCGTTTTTTCACAGAAAAAACGCCGTGCGGGAAAATTGGCGTTTTTATGGCGTTTTTGCAAAAAACTCAGTGGAACTCTAGCCTAAGGCTGTGATGGAATTTCTGAGAAGAAACAGGCAGAAAAATCCGATTGCTTTTAATGGAATGATGCTGCACCATGCACACAGGGGAAATCCCAATTCCAGCCTCTGGCAAAAGAATTGACACGTCAATTATCTAGGTGAAATCCGCTGGGAAAGCAATGCCGTCTATGGAGACGGCGCACTTCCAAGCAGTCATAGCGCTGGCATTTTCTGCCCCACGCCTGCTATTTGTGGAATGTCTGACCATGTTTTTTGGGCAAAAATTCTGCTAAAGAGAGAAGTAAATGATGCATTTTGGTCTGAGGAGACCAAGACTATTCATGAAGCATTATAGCTAAGGGCCCTGTTACAGATTTTGTACTGGGGGCCCAGGATCCTCAAATTATGCCATTGTGCATGTGAATTGATAGCTTGGCAATTATATGAAAATTTGCCAAAATGAATTATTTATTCATTATTAAAGGGGTACTCCCGTGGAAGACTTTTTTTTTAGATCAACTGGTGCCAGAAAGTTAAATAGATGTATAAATTACTTCTATTAACAAATCTTAATCCTTCCAGTACTTTTTAAGGGCTGTATACTACAGAGGAAATGTTTTTCTTTTTGGATTTCTCTTATGTCATGACCACAGTGCTCTCTGCTGACACCTCTGTGCATTTTAGGAACTGTCTAGAGCAGGAGAAAATCCCCATAGCAAACATATGCTGCTCTGGACAGTTCCTAAAATGGACAGCAGAGGTCAGCAGAGAGCACTGTGCTAGTGACATAAGAGAAATCCAAAAAGAAAAACATTTCCTCTGTAGTATACAGCCCTTAAAAAGTACTGGAAGGATTAAGATTTTTTTTTAATAGAAGTAATTTACAAATCTGTTTAACATTTCTGGCACCAGTTGATTTAAAAAAAATGTTTTCCACTGGAGTACCCCTTTAATAAAACTGTTTACAATTAGGCTTGGCCAGAGATAGTTTAAGGGAGTTACAGTAACTCCGATTAGACCATCCATACATCTGATCAGTGGCAGTGCCCAGATACACAGTACACAGTGAATGAAGCCAGGAGCTCTGGAAGCCATTGTGCATAATTGTTTGTTTGTTTTTTGTGTTTTTTTTTTTTTTTTTTACAAAAATCCAGTGATCTCTAGTATTGTATTACAAGAAAGTGGTCAATGTAATACATGTTATGATTGGAATTTTTAATTTTATGTATTAAAGGGGTATTCCAGGATTTTTTTTTATTTGACTATGCTACAGGGGCTGTAAAGTTAGTGTATTTCGTAATATAGTCTCTGTACCTGTGTGTGATGGTTTTCTCACAATTCTTCTGTGATTTTCACCCCAATATTTATTTTTACCAGCATACAAAATGATTGTTGCCAATGCGGCCGAGACCTGACTCACTAGTCAGCTGATGACAAGGAGCCTGTCTGCTTCAATGGGTGGAGGGATCAATCTGCAACTAATGCAACAGCTGGAGGCACCCTGATTGAAAACTACAGGTCATTTGAATAGATGCAGCTCATTTATGTTTCAATGGGTGGAGTGGCTGATGTGTGGGAGGGAGAAAAATGGAATTGTGGGATTTGTAGTCAAAAAAAGAAAAGTCAAACAGGAAATACAAGTTCACAAAAAGCTATCCACAGTGTTATGGTAATCTCACAACACAGCCATTTAGCCCCAAGACAAGCGCAGATCCTGCCTAAGCATGTCCATTACTGCCTGCCAGGTATGTACTAAAATCACCTTATGGTGGATAAACCCTTTAACTTATACTAACTTTATTTTTCTTAATCTAGTTAGCTTTTTTTAAAGCCATAATAACCATTTGCATTTGATGTGCACTCTCTGATCAGTAAGCTTTCTAACCAGGGTGTCTCCAACTGTTTCAAAACTGCAATTCCCTGCAAAATTGATTTCCTTCCCATTCAGCAGTCGCTCCACCCATTAAAGCAAGGACAGGCTCCCTTTCATCACCTGACTAGTAATGTAATGTCTTGGATCATACTGCAACCTGGGAAAACCTGAGATGAGACTAATGTTGCATGCTGTTAAAAATAAACACAAACTTAACAGCCTAAATGTAGTCAGATATAATGAAAGGCACTACTTCTATTTGGTTGGAGGTACCTGTGACGGTGGAGGCAACTCCGGCCTATTCCAGCAATGTCCAGTAATTTCGGTACTCAGTGAACCAGTTATGTAAGTCTCTTAAACAAAGTATGATACAGGTGGAAAGATCCACAGCACTCACTGTAGTGATTGCCAACGCTTTATTCCATAAGGATAAACACCGGCATCAAAAGGGAACTTCGTTATCTCCCGATGTTGATGTTTGGATGTATGGAATAAAACGTTGGTAATTACTACAGTAAGCGATTAACTTTACAGTCCCTGTAGCACAGTCAAATAAAAAAAAAAAATAATCCTGGAATTACTCTTTAAATTGTCCTTTTCTGACCTCCATGACACTTTTATTTTTCCTTATACAGGGATGTATGAGGGCTCATTTTTACACAGTGATCTGTAGTTTTTGCCTGTACCATTTTTGTTGTGATGGGATTTTTTAAAAACCTTTTATTATAATTTTTTTATGATATATGAAGTGACCAAAAATACACAATTCTGGATTTGGTATTTTTTAAAGTATACACCATTGATTTAATTAAAGGGGTATTCCCTTCCTAGACTTCTAATTCTCTATCAAAAGGATAGGGGATAAGATGTCTGATCACGGGGGCCCACTGCTGGGACCCCCGCGACCTCAGGCACGTCACCCGGCATGTCACTCCCCCTCCCGTAGACATAAATGGATGGGGTTTGGCGTGATGGCACGAGGGAGCGTGGCATGACGTCACGTCTCCATTCCCGCAAACTACGAGGTTTTCGAAACTAGAGCAGCAGTCCAGTACAGAATGACGGGTATTGCACAGAGATCTGGATAGGGTATAAGATGTCTATGGCCAGAATACCCCTTTAATGATATATTTTAGTAGTTTGGACATTTACGCTTGCATTGTGATTTGCTGCCTTGTTTATTTTTCTTAATATCTGATCCTTTGCGGCTTTCATTATATTTTGTGGCTTATAGCAAAGCCCTATCAGTATTTTATTATTTTTCTTTACTTATATTTCCCTCACATATATCTTCCTGCAGTGTCTGTCCTGTAGCAGGCTTAGTGCAGCTTCCTGACGAAGCGTCCATTACGGACCGTAAACATGTTGTTTTGTGCCAATAAATCTGCTTTTTGGACAATATTTCAGTGTCCGCACCTATCTACTTCATCTGATCAGTGCCTAGGAGCTTAAATTTTGTTTATTTCTGAGCAGCTTCCTAGTTTGGCCTTGAGATGTATGGGTGGTCCCGCAGAGTTCAGGCCAGTGGCATACACACAGTCATATAAACACAATCATATACAAAAACATACACACACAAACATCCACATATACACAGACAGATACACACATTTAACTTCAATCACCTTACTAGTTCTTATCTTGCTCACCTGAGCTTACTTTCACTGTTGAGGACTTTGGTCACATGATCAATGGTTCTGCTCTCACTGTAAGAATACACATATAAGATGGAGAGCACAGAGGTGGTCTGTATCCTAGACAACTAGCTGTCAACAAGGGAAGGTGAAAAAGCCCATATCTGTGAAAGGATGCCAGAAAGGTCATTATAACTAATTGCAAGAATATATATTATGACATGCAATACAAAGTAAAAGGTTATATTGGAACTTTGAGATGGGAATACCCCTTTAATCCATGTCCATTTTCAGATTTGATCTGATCCTATCTGTACTGTACTGTCTCTCCTGTTGCTGACCTTGCTTGTTGACTCAGAACCTGTATCCCCCTGCCTCAACCTTCTTGCCTGTTATGGACTCTGATCTTTGTCTATCATGCTGAATCTCCAGTGCTCGACCCATACTACTCATTATGCCTACTTGCCTGACCCCCTTATTCCATGTACTAATACTATCTGGTATGCTGGGCCAGCTTCTGGTTACGTCTAACAACAGAAGTCCAACTTCCACATCCTGGAGTGGGATAAAAGATGAGAAAAAATAGAGGTTACTTCACTCCTAGGGGTGGCCCAAAGCCAAACTGGTTTGGTAGCACAGCGGGTCCACAATCTGAGCATGTCACAATAACATTGTGGATATCTGCAGAATAGGATTATAAAATTTTCACAATTGCAACTAGGTAATAACATTCATTTGTGCAACTAGACTGTTCGTTTTTGTAGACTTTGTCAATATTATTTATGTTTGACATTAGATTTAATTAAAAAACATTTACAATACAAAGAATTAGATATTATTATAAAGATCTCACTGAAACCACAGGTTTGTGCTTAACGTTAATGTAAGAATGTTAGCAAAAAGAGATCTAAATATTATAATATAAGATCTTACATGTCAATGTTTTTTATGCATGTGTGTTAAGAGGGACTGTCCTTGTAACATAAAAAGAAAAAAAGCCTCTGTTTACAACGTAAAATGGCAAAGCCGCTGAACATAAGGGTACAATACGGTCTTTGTTAAGTTTTCATTCTACCTTTGCTGTCCAGCGCAAATACCTAAATTCCAGACTTCTCCTCCCACTGCTGATTTTATCACAGACTTAGAAAAAGGCAGTGTTGGGGGATATGGCAGAT
Organism: Hyla sarda; assembly: GCF_029499605.1. NCBI lineage: Eukaryota > Metazoa > Chordata > Amphibia > Anura > Hylidae > Hyla > Hyla sarda. The sequence continues at coordinate 245,392,675 of NC_079189.1, read as the reverse complement.
TCACCAATTCTTGGGAAGCAGGGCAGGGGAGGGGGGGGGGGGGGTGAGGGATAGGCCAACTGTTAAGCGTCAAGGCAGTAGGAGCAGGATTTATGATGATGTTCAGACTAGTTAATGTTTTATCTACATATCCTATTTTTTTTTTTTTCAAAACATAGTCATTAAATGCAGGAATATAAGGGAAAGAAATAATGTGACAGGGATATACCGAGGCAGAATATCTTTTATTGAACCTGAAAATTCGGATACAGATAGAGAAGTGGCGGCATTCCTGATTTTAGTTTGCAATCCCAGTGCGTTCTGAATAACAGTCTATCAACACAAATAATACACAAAATTTGGGTAAAGTGTACTGGCCGTGCATACTGCAGGAGTGCGCCAATGTGTAATTATATGAGGACTGATCATTAGCTCAGAACTGTATAGCATTTGAGGTAATTCTTAATACGTTTCCATACAAATTGTGGTATTATTAGGGAGCACTCAGGTGCACAGGTTACATTCCTGAGTATTCCCCATTAAGTGTCTATCTCATTGAATCTTTCATAGCCACATAGCTTTCTTCAGTTTTAATAGCATAATAAAAGCTATGTTTTAGTTGGTTAGGGTATATAGGGTTATTAGTGCCCTCTGGGCACATAGTTGTTTTGTTCTTGGCACCCTCTCCTTATCCATGGGCAAATTGTGGTTGTTTTTCTGGTATAAATAGTTTGATTCAGAATGTGGGGGTATATTTGGAGGAGAACTCCCACACATTAGTGTTGACTTACCGTAACTCTATTATGTTTGGGATACCACTGATATACTTTTAAAATTAGAGGGCCTGCAAATGGAAGATTAAATAATCCTGTCAGCTATTCATGTAGAGGTATTCTACCGATCCATAAAACTTGATATGGGATTACAGGCACTAGTATACTATCTTGCTTCTAGGGACATCAATTTTGGACCACATAATGGGAGTTCATTATTGATCTATTGGAATTTAACCTTACAAAGAATCTAGTTTTTATAACCTTTATTACCATTAGCTAAGTGGCACCATGATGGGGGGGGGGGGGGGGGGGGGGGGGTGAAAACGTATGCCCACATGCATGCAAATCTGCTGTTTTCATCTATTTTAACCGATGTTACAAGCATGTCCTGCCATGACTGAGATTCATTGAAGATGTCTTCATGTTGTGCTTAGTTACGGGCATTGAAATTACTGAATTTGTGGCAATCTTGAAGGGAATGTGTTGCCTTACTTTTTTTTCCTGATTAGAGCCAGATACTGAAACATAATTTTTTTTCTAATCTGCTTCTATTTTCTGACTGTAATTTTTTTGTTCATTATGAACCCCTTGAGGACCAGGCTATTTTTCATTTTTGCACTTTTGTTTTTTCCTCCTCCCTTTTTAAAAATCATATACCACTTTTAATTTTCTACCTACAGACCCAAATGAGGGCTTGTTTTTTGCACCACAAATTGTATTTTATAATCATTTAAAAAAAAAATCTATGGTTTTCTTCTGATGACTCTTCCATGAAGACCATATTTGTACAAGTATCTCTTTATAGTGGAATAGCGTACCACAACTCCAGTGTCTGCCAGATCTTTCTGGAGGGATTGTGCAGTCAAACGTGGGTTTTGAATAGTTTTTCTCACAATCCTGCGAGCTGTTCTGTCTGATATTTTTCTTGGTCTCCCAAATCTTGCTTTAACTTCCACTGTTCCTGACGACTGCCATTTCTTAATTACATTCCGAACAGAGGATATTGACATCTGAAAATGTTTGCTATCTTTTTATAGCCTTCTCCAGCTTTGTGAGCGTCAACTATTTTCCGTTTCAGATTTCTAGACAACTGCTTAGAAGAACCCATGGTGCCGATTGTTGGGGCAAGGTCAGATGAGTCTGGGCATTTAAAACCTTTGGGATTGACATCACCTGGTCTTCCCAGATGATGATTGAGAACAATCCATAACACTGGCAGGTCTCAGCTTTGCAAAGGGGGCAGTGCATGCTATAAATTCTGCAGGGTGCCCAAACTTTTGCAGACACCATTTTTTTGTTTTCTGTTATTTTGAAAGTGTAAATGATGGAAATAAAATCTTACTTTTGTTGACATTACAAGAATGTCTAACCTGTAATTTGATTCCTTTTGGAAATGTTTTCATCTTTTCTTGGCTTCTTTATGCACATTAATACAAATTTTTACCTGGGGTGCCCAAACTTTTGATCCCGACTGTATATGCTAGGCTAGGAAGGTACAACCTTGTGATGCCAGGAGGGGGGTGAATAATAAAGACTGAACGGTGATGGTGAATGTCGTGCAAGATGCTTGAGTACACCTTCTGCACTCCAATGCTGTAGTTGCCTGTCTTCAAGCGCCAGGAAGAATTCTTCAAGTGCCGGGTAAGGCAACCACTTTTAACTCTGACTAGACTTGACTTGACTTTAGAAGAGATTACTAACAGTGACTATTTAGAAGAGGAGGAAGAAAATAAGTGTTTTGCCACCAGTGAAGTCCTTTACAACAGGGTTTCCATTTAGTTCTTATCGCCAGGGGTGAATAGAACAGACAGATGTGGCCTGAGGATCACCACATCTTTATCCTGAAACTCCTAAAACTAAAGGCCACTTTCATGAGGTAACAGAGCAGGATATGAGGAGACTCTCTCTTACTGCTGACCAAAGCCAGACCACTACACTAAATAAGGGAACCACCTTGTCAAGGCCAGACTAGGGTAAAGACAGGGCTGGAGGATCCTGATTGGCTCAACTGCTGCTGTGGCTTCATCACTAAACCTTTACAGAGATATCCAGAAATACAGTTAAATGTTTATATGTAGTTAAAGGCAAAGTAGCACCTACAAGTAAGAAAACACAAAGCATTTCTAGCACTAAACATATTAAGGCATCGATTTGGGGTGGCGAAAGTGGGCACCATAGCATAACATCCACCTTTCAGAGCAGTTAGACAAGGGTGTTCCACTCCAAGATACCAGGGCAACATAAAGAATTAGACCAGAATTGAACTGGAATTTGCCAAAAGGAAACTATTGCAAAGCAAAAAAAAACATAAGGGAAGAGTTATCAAAACCTGTGTAGAGGAAGAGTGGTAAATTTTCCCATAACTAATCATTTGCTTCTTTTATTTTTATAAAGGCCTCTGAAAAATAAAATAAGCCATCCGATTGTGTTACGTTATGCACTCCGGCCGCATACGCTGGCCGTGAGCGCATGGGCCCGTTACCTGCTGCTGCCGGCGGGGCTGGGACTCGGATCACGGGACGCACCCGAATGCGAGCCTCAGTTCGTCACTCACCTAGATCTTCTCCTGCCCCAGCTTCTGCCTCACTGCTTTGGCGCGCGTGTCCCGTCCCTTAGGGCACGCGAGCCGGAGCTTTAAGATTTAAAGGGCCAGTGTGCTCATTAGTGTGATTCACCTATGGCTCATTTATATATATATATTCCTCCACCCTCATCACTCCCCTGTCTGATCTTTGTTGCCTTGAGTCCGAGAGAAAGCATTCCTGTTTCTGCCTTGCCGTGTATCTGATCCTTCGCTTGGTGACACGACCTTGGCTTCTCTGCCGCCTGCCTACTGACCTCCTGCTACATCCTGACTACGCAACCGTGCCATCTGCCTTGACCTTCTGCTATCCAGACTATGAGGTGCCTTATCCCACCTGTGCCTCGTATCTCCTCAGCTGCCTGTGTGGTCGAGCTGTGCCAGGGGTAGCAGGGGTGTGGGTGCTGCCTGCCACAGCAAGTCCATCCCGCTTTGCGGTGGGCTCTGATGAAAACCAGCGGCACCTTAGACTCCACTCCCTGGTACGGTCCGAGTCATCTGCCACACAGGTCCAGCAGATCCACATATACCGGGGTTCCTGTCTTCTGAAACGTGAGTGTTACAGTAAGATCCGGCCATGGATCCCTCTGAGGTACTCCTGCATGAAGTTGTGGATCTTCTTTTCGTTGTGGTGCATCAGTCACAGCAGTTGTCCCGACAGGCGCAGCAACTTTCTCACCTTTCAGCTATGATGCAACAGCTTTTGGCCTTGCAACAGCAACAGGTACTGCAACCTGGCCCACTCCCACCACCAGCTCCTGCAGTGTCTTCTGTCTCCCTGCCTTTACCTTCCAAGTATGATGGGGATTCCAAGTCATGCAGAAGCTTCGTTACACAGTGCTCCATGCACTTGGAGCTCATGTCTGAACGGTTTCCGACAAAATATGCGAAGGTGGCCTTTGTCATAAGCCTACTGTCTGGGAAAGCCCTGGCCTGGGCTAAACCCCTTTGGGACCGTGGTGATCCAGTAGCTTCCAACTTAACGGATTTTCTGGCAGAATTTCACTGTGTCTTTTGAGGAACCCGCATGTGCCTCTTCTGCTTAGTCGGCTTTGCTGAACCTATGTCAAGGGAATTCTTCTGTTGGTGACTACGCGGTTCAATTCCACACTCTAGCCTCAGAACAGGCATGGAATGATGAGGCCTTGTGTGCCACATTCAAAAAAGGACTGTCAAGCAGGATTAAAGATGCCCTTGCTGAATGTGATCCATCTTCTTCTTTGACTGAACTTATCCACCTAGCCACTCGTATTGATGTGCGTTTTGCTGAGAGGCAGGAAGAATTGCGCTTAGAGATGGCACCTGCCCGAACACGGAGATATCCTCGCCTGGCACCTGTGTTTCAACATTCACCTCTACAGTTTCCTGCGCCTCATGCTGAAGAGGCTATGCAAGTGGGTCGTTCCCATCTTACGCAACAGGAGAGATCACGACGACGCAGTGAGAATTTGTGCTTGTATTGTGCTAGCTCCGAACACTTCCTCAAAGACTGTTCTGTTAGTCCACAGTATCCGGGAAAATGCTTGCACCTAGGGCACCTAGGAGAGGCGTCCCTAGGTGTGAATACCACCTCTCCTCGTGTAACTATTTCAGTACAAGTCTTCACTTCTGCCAAGTTTTCCTTCAGAGATACAGCATTTTTGGATTCAGGATCAGCAGGTGACTTTAATGATGCTTCTTTGATCCACAAGTATCATCTTCCTGTCACTCGCCTTGCTAAGCCCTTGTTCATCTCCTCTGTTAATGGACAAAATCTGGACTGTATGGTTCACTTATGTACTGAATCTCTTGTCATGCAAGTGGGTGTATTGCATATAGAAAATATTGAATTCTATGTTCTGCCACACTGTACTTCAGAGATTCTTCTTGGCCTTCCTTGGCTGCAACGCCATTCTCCGCAACTGGATTGGAGAACTGGAGAGATTATTCACTGGGGACAATCCTGTCAAAATCTTTGTCTCCAATCAGTTCAGTCTAAAATTGTTTCACCTCCTCCTCCTTTGCCTGGTCTGTCACCACCTTACAAAGATTTCTCTGACGTTTTCTGCAAGAAACAGGCTGAGTCTCTACCTCCACATCATCCTTACGACTGCCCTATTGATGTTCTGCCTTGTACCACTCTTCCTCGTGGGAGGATATACCCTCTATCGGTTTCTGAGACCAAAGCCCTGGCTGAGTATATCTAGGAGAATCTCCAAAAGGAATTTATCCATAAGTCCACTTCTGCTGGAGCTGGTTTCTTCTTTGTAGGGAAGAAGGATGGCTCACTCCGTCCATGCATTGACTACAGGGAACTTAACAAAATCACGGTCAAGAACCGTTACCGTCTACCTCTTATCTCAGAACTTTTTGACCATCTACGTGGTGCCAAGGTCTTCTCCAAGTTGGACTTAAGTGGAGCGTATAACCTCATTCGTATCCGCAAGGGAGAGGAGTGGAAAACGGCCTTCAATACTCGTGACGGACATTTTGAGCATCTCAGCAAAGGTTCCAAAAGAAAATGGATCTACCTCAGGCGCAGCTACAGTGGAAGAAGGATGACGATGTCCATAGATATTGCTTCATAAAGTTTATTCAGGGCACAAATAGCAACGCGTTTCTTGCCCGCAAAGGGCACTTCCTCAGGCAATGTGCATATACAAAAAATGGCAAACACTGGGATTTAAATACAACAGCCTTATGTATCTTCTAAAGGTTAAGTCAATCTGGCAATTCAGGATTGACGGCTGAACTTCACACAGCTGTGTAAGAGTTCATACTGTTACTATTAGGCAAAAGTCACATAAGATCCAACCAAATTTAGTTGGAACAACTTTCCACTGTTAAGATGCATAAAGATTATAATATTCTGATAATGTACTCTATAAAATTATTGTTCTTGGTGGACTTAGTATTATGGATTCATGGATCTCCTAGGTAAGCGTACGTAAGATGCGCTCGTAAGCGCTCTAATGTCGTGAAATTCATGAATGAAAGCGCTATATGCGACGTAGCGTGGCTAACAGTGGGCGGAGTAAGGCTGGTAAGTAAGCGTGTGTAAAATCCGCTAGTAGGCGTATTTGATGTAGTAGGATTAATGAATGAGAGCGCTATATGCGCCGTAGCATGGCTAGCAGTGGGCGGAGTAAGGCTGGTAGGTGAGCGTGTGTAAGCTCCGCTAATAAGCGTTTTGATATAGTGGTATTAATGAATGGGAGCGCTATATGCGCCGTAGCGTGGCTAGTAGTGCGCGGAGTAAGGCTGGTAAGTGTGCGTGTGTAAGATGCGCTAGTGACCACTTTGATGTAATAGGATTAATGAATGGAAGCGCTATATGCGCCGTGGCGTGTCTGGTAGTGGGCGGAGTAAGGCTATTAGTACCTGTCTGTATGTGTTCAAATAGAAGGAAAATCCAGACCACTATCTTTAAGGATAGGACTCTAATAGTATTATTTATACAGATAAGTGGAGCCGTAGTACAGGTGGAACTATAATGTAAGATTTAGTATTATATAGTAGATGCCGTATAGTGGAAGATCAGAAGGAAATTAGAATAATATTAGAAACCAACACCAATTTGATCTTTAAAAATGCTGATAAGGGCGGCAACCTGGTTGTAATGGACCATAAACAATATGTAGAAATGTGTCTGGCCCTATTGGAAGATGATACAACATATGGACGTTTGAGAACTGATCCGACTGACCAATTTTGTGGAGAGCTAGAGTCTCTGATTATACCAGCCCTTGAGAACTTTATTATTTCTAAGGATGAATGTGAGTTTCTAATACCTAAATATCCTATAGTCCCGACTTTTTACGCCCTCCCGAAAATCCATAAGGGGCTTAGTCCTCTTAAAGGAAGACCCATCGTTTCGGGGGTGGGATCACTTACCCAAAATGTCGGGAACTATATTGATACGGTATTGCGTCAGTTTGTTACTGCGCCCCCGTCATATATTCGGGATACAACTGACTTGCTCAACAAAATTGAGTGTATAATGCTGGAGCCTAATACCATCTTGGCATCTATTGACGTTGAAGCACTTTATAGTAGTATACCTCACAAATATGAGATAAAGGGAGTGAGACATTTCCTCAGAAGTAGAGGCAATCACTTCAAGGCCCATAATGATTTCATCCTGGAACTATTGCAATTCGTCCTGACCCATAATTACTTTCCTTTTGACACCAAGTTCTTCCACCAGCTCAGGGGTACTGCCATGGGCAGCCCGTGTGCGCCTACTTATGCCAACTTACTCCTGGGCTGGAGGGAGGACACAATGGTGTTTCAGGACGAGGATGCATGGTGGTGCCCCCAGATTATTTTCTGGGGGCGCTACATTGACGACACCTTGGTTCTCTGGTCAGGAGACAAATTATCCTTTAGTAACTTTGTTAAAGATCTAAACATCAAGCCTATAGGCCTCAGATTTACCTTTGAGACAGATAGAGATAATTTGTCATTCTTAGATATTTCTATCAACAAAAGATCTGATGGCTATCTCCAGACTGTCACATTTAGGAAACCTACTAGTACTAACAGCTTACTTAGGTGGGATAGCTACCACCCGGAGAGACAAAAGACTGAAATCCCCAAGGGCCAATATCTCAGAATGAGAAGAAATAGTTCGGCCCTTGGGGATTTCAAGAGCCAAGCTTTGGATCTAAAAAATAGATTAATTGAAAGGGGATATCCCAGTAAGCCATTGAAGATGGCATATCAGCATGCCATTTCCCAGGATAGATCCTCCTTGTTGAGACCAAAAACTAAGAATGAGGATGAGGACATTATTCGTCTAGTGGGCATGTTTGATAATCAGAACAATAGACTCATGTCAATTCTAAGGCGACACTGGGGTATCCTAAGAGCTGATCCCGATATTGCCAATATGATTACAAAACATCCTTCTGTGACCTACAGAAGGGGTAGGTCCATAGGAAACCGGATCATCCATAGTCACTATTCTGGACCCCCAAGAGAAGGCACGTGGCTTTAACGTAGACCTGTGGGCCAATACAGATGTAATGGACGCATTGCCTGTCCCTATATCAGCACTGGAAATACTTTCAGAAATGCTCTCAATGGTCGGGTTTACACAGTGAGGGATTTCCTAAATTGTAGGACCGAAGGAGTTGTGTACCTTATCACATATACATGCCCATTAAATTATATAAGTAAAACTAAGCGGGAATTCAGGAGGAGAGTTGGTGAACATATGAGTGACATTAGACATCGTAGGGATACCTCAGTTGCAAGGCACGTCTGGGAGAAACATGGGGGGGACAACAAAAAGCCTCACCTTTCAGGGGATTGAAGAAATTCGCAAAAGCCCCAGAAGGGGGGATTGGGATAAAAAGATCTTACAAAAGGAAACCCAATGGATTTATAGGTTTGGCTGTGTTTCACCTCATGGTCTTAATGACCAATCATCATTCCAATGTTTTATTGATTAATTTAAGTTTCTGCTTCTTGTAGTTTCTATTGGTTAAATCATGTTTGGTGAAACTGATGAATCCCAGTAGAAAATCTGGGATATATGGTTATTTATACAGTGGGGGACAGATAGTATTGTGTTTTTGTCAGTTCTGTGACAAACCATTTGTGGACACCCACATTAGATCTATGAGACCCAAATAATTTCTGTGTATCAGTCCATAGATGCCTAATTTAATAGTAAAGGGAAGAGATAGTGGATTATAGACTTTGTTACACACATTACTGCTCGTTCATATAATAGTACCCTCTTAGTTGGATCATACATTTTTTATATTTTGGTTTATATAGACATGTATGTGCTAATTAATTATTGTGAAGATGTGCGTTCTGTGCCCATGGCAGAGGTCACAGAATAGAAAATCAGATACTCATCTGGCGCTCGCAGGATCCGTCCAGGTGGTCAATAAGGTAAAAGACTACAGGTGTGGTAAAGAGTTCAGTCTTTATTTCTTCATAAAGGACAGACAACGCGTTTCGAGGGATCGCCCCTCTTCCTCAGGTCATGGGGAAGAGGGGCGATCCCTCGAAACGCGTTGTCTGTCCTTTATGATTAAATAAAGACTGAACTCTTTACCACACCTGTAGTCTTTTACCTTATTGACCACCTGGACGGATCCTGCGAGCGCCAGATGAGTATCTGATTTTCTATTCTGTGACCTCTGCCATGGGCACAGAACGCGCATCTTGACAAAACCGCCTCGGCCATCTCGAGAAACGGAAGGATACAGGCTGCCGCGGATCGCACTATTTCGATACCAAGCCCACAACGGTGTCGCGCTCGCAGCGCGACGCAATAAGGTGAGCAACTTCCCACCCCCATTTTTTCTCTTGTCCCCACGAGGTAACGGCACAGGGTGCGCTGGTCTTTTGTTCCCTTTTTCTCCTCCCTTTCTAAAATTAATTATTGTGGGCTGATTGCTACATATCTTATACTGTTAAGGCTTAGTAATATCCACAATTATCTACGAATGGGTGTGGGCAGGGCATTCTATCATAACGTTATATATTGGGGTATACTTTTTTGTGATCTGGGATTGACATTGTATATTATTTAGAGCTGGGAGTACATGGTGGTGTATATTATGTCTATCTTAAGCATGTATATCCATGTACTATTATTATATATATGCGTATACTAAATATTTTTAGATATGGCATATAGGGACATCTGGCCATTATCATTCTTACATATAATATGGCCACCCTTTGGCATAATATGATGGTTTGTCAGCTATACCAGTCAATATATTACCCCCTTTATAGATATGCTTGGTAATCTATTCAGCCTTATAGCATTATTGTTACATTCTGTCATAGCTCCATTCCGGAAGAAAAATCTCTGGTCCTTAGGAGCTAACTGTGGACCTGTCTGTAATCTTCCCTTCATCCTCAAACTTCTTGATCGCTTGGTGTACTACCACCTTATCTGCTAGGTTTCTGAGAACTTGTTCTTTGACGCCTTACAGTCCGGTTTACGCTCCCTACACTCTACAGAAACAGCCATAACCAAAGTCACTAATGACCTCCTGACTACCTAATAGCAATTTTTCTCTATTGATTCTCTTCAATCTCTCAGCGGCATATTACACTGTAGATCACCAACTCCTCCTTATAAGTATTCACTCCATTGGTCTTAAGGACTCTGCTCTCTCCTGGTTTTCTTCCTAAGGGTCTATTCACACGGCAGAATTTCCGCATGTGGAACTCCGCACATATTCCGCAAGTGGATTCCGCCTCAAATTAAAGCCCAATAGACTTCTATGGGATTCTGGACTCCCATTCACACTTCTGAATTTCCACATGCGGATTCTACACAAAATCTGCACAAGCCAGAAGCCACCTAATTGAATGCGGAAGGGGAATTGGTGCAGGCATGCGGAAATTCTGCCATGTGAATAGACCCTAACCCTCTGATTGTGCCTTCAGTGTCTTATTTTCCGGCTCTACTTCTCCTCTTCCTCTTGCTGTTGGGGTTCCTCAGGCATCTGTCCTTGGCTCTCTTCTCTTGTCTCTCTACACAGCCCTCAATAGACAAACTATCAGAAGATTTGGTTTTCAGTACCCTCTCTACACTCAACGCTATACCTCTTTCCATGACTTCTCCCCTGCACTCCTACAATATACCAGCAACTATCACTTTGCTGTCTCAAACATCATGTCCTCCTTATATCTTAAATGAAATCTTTCTAAAACAGAACTTCTTGTATTTCCTTCAACAAATAAACTACTTAAATCTGACATTTCCTTCTCGGTATGTAGTACTACCATAACTCCTGGGCAGCATGCTTGGCTATGCTCTGATCTATATTTCACTCTTTATATTCAGTTCATCTTACACTCTTGTCACCTTCACCTAAAAAACATCTCCAGAACCCGGCCTTTTCCAACTTTTGAAATAGTTAAAACTCTGGTTGTTGCTCTGATTCATTTTCAACTTCACTATTTTAACTCTTTATTTTACTTTAATTACTCTTAACCCTTCTCTAAACTTTCCCTTCTCCAGTCCTAAATGCAACAGCAAGACTCCCTTTCAGCAGTTACACTGATGTTTTCCCCTGTGCCAGTCACTACACTGGTTATCCATTCAGTCTAGAATACAGTACAAAATTCTCCCTCTCACCTACAAAGCTGTATCTCCCTATATCTCCTCCCTCATCTTTGTCTACCATCTTACACGTGCTTTCCACTCTGCTGATGATCTGAAACAAACATCTTCTATAATATGATCCTCTCATTCCTGTCTCTAAGACTTTGCTCATGCTGCACCAGTTCTCTGGAATGTGATACCCCGAAGGTTCTGGCTTTTATGACCATACTTGCTATACACTAGACATTTTAGATGGCAGAAAAGGAAAATGAAGAAACGTTACAATCTAGTCAGTTGTTTCACATCATAAAATAATACAAATAGAATCGGTGTCTCGGGGCGGACACAGACAGCAGGGGACCCCCCCTGTGCAAAGAATATGCTGCCCCCCCCATATGTCAATTGTTCAAGAACCCCCCCTGCTCCCATTAATCCTCCCCACTCCCATTAACCCCCCCCCCCCTGCTGTTCTCATTAACCCCCCCTGCTCCATCTTTCACACACCCCTCCTGCCCCTGCTCCCATTCAGCCCTCCTTGCTTCCATTAACCCCCCTGCTTCCATTAACCCCCCCTGCTCCTTTTTCCATTAACCCCCCTGCTTCCATTACCCCCGAGCTCCCATTAACCCCCTGTTCCTTCTTCCATTCACCCCCCCTTGCTTCCATTAACCCCTCTAGCTTCCATTAATCCCCCACTGCTTCCATTAACCTCCCTGCTCCTTCTTCCATTCATCCCCTCCTGCCCCTGCTTCCATTAATCTTAACCCCCTGCTCCTTCTTCCATTCATCCCCCCTGCCCCTGCTTCCATTCATCCTCCCCTTGCTTGCATTCAAATTCCCCCCTCCCCCACTTCCGCCCCTGCGAACATTCAACACTCCCCTGCTCCTTCTTCCATTCATCCTCCCCCACACCCCTGCTTCTATTCAACCCCCCTCCCCGCTTCTGCCCCTGCCTGTTTGCATTAAAAATCCCTGCTCCCCACCCTCACCTGTGTTCTGTTCTGTACACGGGCTGCCAGGAAGCGCCCCACGTTGTCGCTGCAATGACGTAGGCGCTTCCCCGCCTGGATCCTCTCTGGCAGAAACGTTCAGCGCATGACGCTGATGCTTCCACCAAGAGGAAATTTCAAATATTGGTCTAAAGTGCCCGCTGTGCTATTATGCCCACTTTAGAACAGTGAGCAGCGCCGCTGCTCACGTGTGTGTCGTGTGAGGGGGCCCGCCGCTCTTTCAAAGGACGGTGGGCCCCCTCACACGCTGGGCCCCTGTGCAGCTGAACCGGCTGCACAGGCGTCTGTCCACCCCTGCGGTGTCCGCTGTAGTCATAGGTAATCATAATATTTCCAGTCCTTGGCTGCTTTTGTGGGGAAGAGTTTAAGGTAGATTTGACCTGATCTTGAGAACAAAATAGAAAAATAAAGGTGTATAAGGGCAAAAAGTGTTGTGAATAGAAATAGAAAAATTTAAGTTAAACTGACAGCAGGGTCAACCACACTAACCTGAATATACATACAGGTAGATAGTGCGGGTGATCCTGTTTCTAACCGGTTGAAAAACGGTGCGGCTGCTCAGGAGAAATCTATCTGGTAATTTTTTCTTATGTACAATGCTGCTGTGTGCAACACTTTTTGCCACCCGCTCTGGCTGATAAGGCCGCCCTCTTCTGCCGATAAGGCTGCAGAAGAACAGGTGAATATTTATGGAGAGGGTGGAGTTATCATACAAAGGGGGAAGGATTATCATCTGGAGCAGGTGGGAAAAAGAATTGCTTGTAAAGGGGTACTCCACCCCTAGACATATTATCCCCTCTCCAAAGGATAGGGGATAAGATGTCTGATCGCGGGGGTCCCCCGCAATATAGCATGCGGCAAACGCCTGTTTCTGCTCCGGAAACGCTGGAGGGTTTGGGTCCCGACCACGGGACTTTCATTGAGGGGGCGGGGCGTGACGTCACACGGGGGCCGAGTCGTGACATCACAAACTTCCGTTCCTGTGGTCGGGACCCAAATCCTACAGCGCTGCCGGAGCAGAAACAGGTGGGTGCCGCATGCTATATTGTGGGGGTCCCCAGCGGCGTGATCAGACATCTTATCCTCTATCCTTTGGATAGGGGATAAAGGGGATAAGATGTCTAGGGGTGGAGTACCCCTTTAAGAAGAAATTACTTTATGAGCAACAAGATGGATATCTCCTAAACAGCTGCTCAGATTTCGACACGGTAAGAAACATTAGAAACAGGGTCACCCACACTATCTCCCTATACAGTGGTCCCTCAACATATGATATTTATTGGTTCCAGGAGGACCATTGTATATTGAAACCATCATATGTTGAGTACATATCTCTATGGAAAACTGGTAATTAGTTCCCAGACGACCATTATATGTTGAGTGTGTGTATTATTACGATTAAAATTATACTCAACTTATATAGGTTTGATTTTGTTTTGATTCTGTTAAAAAAATAACTGTTTGCATGAAAATTAGTATATTTAAAAATGGCCTATTCTGACCCCTATAACTTTTTTATTTTTCCGTATACGGGGATGTGTGAGAGCTTTTTTTTGCGCAGTGATCTGTAGTTTTTATCTGTACCATTTTTGTTTTAATGGGACTTTTTGATTGCTTTTTTACAAATTTTTTAGGGTATACAAAGTGCCCAAAAATATGCAATTTTAGACTTTTTTATGTATACTCCATTGACCCTGCGGTTTAATTAATGTTATATTTTTTATAGTTTGGACATTTGTGTACGTGATAATACCACATATGCTTATTTTTATTATGTTTATATATTTTTTAATGGAATTATGGAAAAGGGAGGTGATTACAATTTTTAATATGGAAGGGTTAATGTGTGTTTTTTTAAACTTTTATTAAAAAAACTTTTTCTTACACTTTATTGGTCCCTTAGGGGACTTGTAGAAGGAATCAGTAGATTTCTCATACAGATCGATGGAGTTCCATAGAACTGCATTGATCTGTGTGATCTGTGCTCATTTGGTTGAGCCTGGTCTAGCTAGGCTCAATCAAAATAAGACCACAGACACCAGGGAAAGAGAGGTAATCCCTCAGGCTACCTCTACAGTGGATCACAAAACTGTTGGAAGCATGAGATGGCAAGGACAATGCGAGTAAGTGTAAGATACTATTTACTGAAATGTTTTAGTAGTTTACAAGCCCAAATGTGAGACCATTGGGAATTAGTCAAGTGTTAATCCCAGGTCTCATTCACATATAGAAATGTAGAGCAGATATATGAGAAGAATGATGGGAAGGTCTTCTCAAGTGGCTTCAGTATAAGAATCAAAAGAATAGTTAGGACGGCACTGTGGAATAAGGGAAGGTGCCAGGGACAGGGTGAATCCAATAGAAGTAAAGAAGATCCCGGCACAACAACTTCTTGCTTAAGGTAAAGCTTTTATTCAAGCATGTATCACACAGGTGAACGCAGCACGCGTTACGGCCATTCCATCCTTTATCAACTGCAAAGTAATAATACAGACTAACATGCTACATATGCGCCAAACACACAATCAATACGTCATCAAATGGTCCCAGACCGCCTCCCCCTGTGACGTTGTACTCTCACAAATTTATGAATGGTGACAAGTCCGTAGTATCGGGGGTGGTGCTTCAGACCGGACGATGCAACTATGGAAAGAAAACAGATACGTAAGTGGCTATATATGATATGATTCAATATAGAAGACTAGATAGTTCATAGTCCCGGTTCCGACCACGAGGCTCCAATGTATCCAATTTATGGATCCAATAGGCCTCTTTGCGGGCTAAAAGTTTTTTAATGTCACCGCCCCTTCGTGGGGGAATTACTTTGTCAATTACCTGGTATTGTAGCTGGGAAATGTTATGCTTTTTTAAATGGAAGTGGTTCGGTATTGGCAGCAGTACATTTTTGCATCTGATGTTGGATTTATGCCTATTGATGCGGTCCCATACACACTGGGTGGTCTCCCCAACATATAGGAGACCGCATGGGCATTTAATAAGGTAAACAACATTCCGGGATTGACATGTGAAGAAACCGTTTATTGGAAAGGATTTACCAGAGTATGGGTGAGTGATTTGATTCTGCTTCATAACATTGCTGCATTGAGCACAACTTAAACAAGGATATGTGCCTTTTTTCTGGGTGCTCAAAAAAGACTGACGTGTTTTTTTTTCTTCATACTTCCAACGTCTGCTTTGATCAATTTATCCTTAATGTTAGGAGCCCTTTTATTACAAATTAGTGGAGCATTAATAAATTCTTCCACATCTGGATATGATCTACCAAGAATCCGCCAGTGTTCTTTAACAATTTTGTCAATCCTATGACTCAGTGGGTGAAAAGTTCTGACAAAGGGGATACATTTTTTTACTTCTTTCGGTTGATAACCATCCTCATTTCTGATATGGGGGGTCCCATTCAGAATTTTCTCCGGATGGCCCTGTTGTCTGAACTTTTCATTCAGTTCCTGTAGACATGGCTCTCTTATAATGGGGTCCTTCACTATCATGATAACGCTTTGTTTCTGGGACAGTGGAATAGATTTTTTCATTGCTGGAGGGTGAGAGCTAAAAAAATTAAGCAGACTGTTTTTATCTGTGGGTTTACGGTAGAGGTCAGTACACAGACCCCCTTTGCCGTCCTTGTGGAGCATAGTATCCAGAAAGCTGACCTTCTCTTTATCCTGTGTCAATGTAAATTTCAGTTCCGATCTTACACTGTTCAAAAATTAAAAAAAACTCAATCAATGACGAATGTGGCCCCTCCCATATACATACAATATCGTCTATATAACGACGCAAAACCTTGGCATATTGCTGAAATATTGCCACATTGGCCCCCATCGCCGATCCTCACTGCTGCTGAAAAAATGAATCCTCATAAAGAAAGAAATTTTCTCTTAAAACAATATTTAACATTTCCTCCCAAAAAATTTTTTGTGATGTAGTGTATTCACTTCGTTGAAGTAGCTACATGGCTGCTTCAATCCCCTTGCTGTGATCAATTGATGTATATAATGTTACAACATCTATAGTTACCAATATAGTATCATCAGTAATCCCTGTTACTGTCTCAATTGTTCTCAAAAAATCATTGGTATCCAAAAGAAATGCTGTTGTTTTTTTTAACCCATGGTGTCAATGATTTTTATAAAACAATGGAGAGAGGTGATAAGATAAGAAGATCCCGGCACAACAACTTCTTGCTGAAGGTAAAGCTTTTATTCAAGCATGTATCACACAGGTGAATGCAGCACGCGTTACGGCCATTCCATCCTTTATCAACCGTCCTAACTATTCTTTTGATTACACGCCTAGAGCGAATCCCGTGAGGACTACGGGTTAACCTACAACCAACCCTGTTTTCTGAAGATGCGGATTACTGTAAGGACTTTGAGCGTATTTTGAATAAATGCTCACTTGACATGATAGTCTTAACCGTTGAATGCCTACAAAGGGCGATTACCGATACTAAGGAAAAAGTGCATGCCATAACTCTACAATTAAAGATTCCTTGAAAATTGAAGATTTTGCTACGCTTAAGAGCGATCTTGATAAACAGATTGCTATCCATCGCAAAGAATTGGAGGATAGAAAAAGGAAAAAATTCTTGAGGGATACAGAGGATTACTTAATGAATCGGATCTATAAATGGCTGGAGCCCAACGCCTCCTCACGGCGAGGAAATGCTACATACAACCGTGGAGGATACGCCTCCTCCAGTTCCAGCGATCAATCCAACACTCGCCGCACCAGACGTCCTTTTTTTCCCCGGAGAAAAGGACGCCGCGGAGAAGACGAGGGGGCCGCCATCATCGGCGAACCAGGAGGTCCAGTGATAACCAGGTCCCAGGTAGGACTGATTTCTTAGTTACTAATATTTCAGCGCAATTTCTTTCACCAGTAGAAATTGCAGTTCTCCAAAAGGGACTCTCTTTTAGCCCAGTTAAGAAACTGGACACCTTCCAACTCGACATCGATTTGGAAAGATTATTTCGACGGATTAGATTGAAAACACATTTTATGGGAGAGAAATTTCTACCAGAGACTGCAACATCTACACACCTGGGTCCTGCAGCGAGCATCATGACTTTGGAGGACTTGAATCTGCATCTTCGCAGTAGATATAATCCACCAAAATCAGATCATCCTGCCGAGACTTTTGTTAAATTGGTTAAATCTGATGTAGATAAATTTGTAAAAGAAATAGAACAAGGAAAATTCCCAGTCTATAATAATATGTCTACACTAGAAAGACGAGCTTTGGACTCACTCTCTACCAATAGGAACATTACTATAAAGCCGGACGATAAAGGCGGTTCCATAGTAGTTATGGATACTGCGAAATAAAAAAGAGAAATATCACGTCAGCTGGCAGATAGTGAGATATACCGTATATGCCGGCGTATAAGACGACTGGGCGTATAAGACGACCCCCAACTTTTACAGTTAAAATATAGAGTTTGGGATATACTTGCTGTATAAGACTACCCCTCCTACTGCTATGTACAGTACCTTATAGTTCCCCCACATTAGGTCGGCAGCATGTTCCCCCACATTAGGTCGGCAGCATGTTCCCCCACATTAGGTCGGCAGTTCCCCCACATTAGGTCGGCAGCTCCCCCACATTAGGTCGGCAGCTCCCCCCCCCCACATTAGGTCGGCAGCTCCCCCCCCCACATTAGGTCGGCAGCTCCCCCCCCCCCCCCACACACATTAGGTCGGCAGCTCCCCCCCCCCCCCACATTAGGTCGGCAGCTCCCCCACATTAGGTCGGCAGCTCCCCCACATTAGGTCGGCAGCTCCCCCTCCCCCACCCCACCCCACAATAGTAGGCAGCTCCCTCCCCCACAATAGTAGGCAGCTCCCCCCACAGACATACAACTTCCAGCCATATAGAGTGTATGGCTGGAGGCTGTATGTCTGTGTACTGCCCCCCACAGAGTTCCGGTCACCGCTCCTCCAGCCCGGGGTCACAATCTACTGCTATGGCCTATGGGCCATAGCAGCAGTCCCGGGACCAGAGGAGCCGTGATCGGAACACTGTAGATGACGCGCCGCCGGTCACTCACCAGGCCCCGGCCGCTCTCGTCCTCCTCTGGTCCTCCTGCGCCTCTATGGTTATACACACGGGACGTCACTGACGTCCCGTGCGTACAACCATAGAGCGGTGGAGAAGCGCAGAAGGACCGGAGGAAGACCGCAGGAGGACCGGAGGAGGACGCGAGGCGGGCGGGGAATGGTAAGTGACCTGCTGACATCCTTATGTCCCGAAAAGATTTTTCGGGACACGGGGATGTCCGGCATAGGAATGCTTACGATTATCGTTCCCGGCTCCTGTGTGCGGCTGCAGGCGGGGGCCGGCCAGAGCATGTAAAAACTAATTCATGAATACTAAAAACCAGGGTGCCTCCAGCTGTTGTGAAACTACAACTCCCAGCATGCCCGGACAGCCTTTGCCGGTCCGGGCATGCTGGGAGTTGTAGTTTCACAACAGCTGGAGGCACCCTGGTTTTTAAGTATACAGTTATTAGTTTGTACATGCTCTGGCCGGCCCCCGCATGCAGCCGCACACAGGAGCCGGCACGATAATCGTAAGCATTCCTATGCCGGACCCCTATACCCGGCGTATAAGACGACCCCCGACTTTTCAGAAGAAAATTCAGGGTTGAAAATTCGTCTTATACGCCGGGATATACGGTACAAAAAAATTGAAAGAGACCCTCAACCACACATTCGGAATTTAATCACAACACTGGTTAAGAAATACCGGGAGTCCAAAGTCATAGATGACAAGCTGGCCATTTATTTACAAAAGGATCACCCCATCACATATTTTATATATTAACCAAGATCCATAAGGACCTATTGAACCCCCCGGGCCGCCCGATCGTGGCATCCACTGAGTCCATCTTATCACCTCTCTCCATTGTTTTATAAAAATCATTGACACCATGGGTTAAAACAACCCCAGCATTTCTTTTGGATACTGATGATTTTTTGAGAACAATTGAGACAGTAACAGGGATTACTGATTATACTATATTGGTAACTATAGATGTTGTATCATTATATACATCAATTGATCACAGCAAGGGGATTGAAGCAGCCATGTGGCTACTTCAACAAAGTGAATACACTACATCACAAAAATATTTTTTGGAGGAAATGTTAAATATTGTTTTAAGAGAAAATTTCTTTCTTTATGAGGATTCATTTTTTCAGCAGCAGTGAGGATCGGCGATGGGGGCGAATGTGGCCCCCCCCCCCCCATATGCTAATGCCTATATGGCATTTTTTGAAGAACAGTATGTCTACACTAATCCCTTATTTCAGCAATATGCCAAGGTTTGGTGTCGTTATATAGACGATATTGTATGTATATGGGAGGGGCCACATTCGTCATTGATTGAGTTTTTTGAATTTTTGAACAGTGTAAGATCGGAACTGAAATTTACATTGACACAGGATAAAGAGAAGGTCAGCTTTCTGGATACTATGCTCCACAAGGACGGCAAAGGGGGTCTGTGTACTGACCTCTACTGTAAACCCACAAATAAAAACAGTCTGCTTCATTTTTCTAGCTCTCACCCTCCAGCAATGAAAAAATCTATTCCACTGTCCCAGAAACAAAGAGTTACCAGGATAGTGAAGGACTCCATTATAAGAGAGCAACGTCTACAGGAACTGAATGAAAAGTTCAGACAACGGGGCTATCCGGAGAAAATTCTGAATGGGACCCCCCATATCAGAAATGAGGATGGTTATCAACCGAAAGAAGTAAAAAAATGTATCCCCTTTGTCAGAACTTTTCCCCCACTGAGTCATAGGATTGACAAAATTGTTGAACACTGGCGGATTCTTGGTAGATCATATCCAGATGTGGAAGAATTTATTAATGCTCCACTAATTTGTAATAAAAGGGCTCCTAATGAAGAAAAAAACACGTCAGTCTTTTTTGAGCACCCAGAAAAAAGGCACATATCCTTGTTTAAGTTGTGCTCAATGCAGCAATGTTATGAAGCAGAATCAAATTACTCACACATACTCTGGCAAATCCTTTCCAATAAACGGTTTCTTCACATGTCAATCCAGGAATGTCGTTTACCTTATTAAATGCCTGTGTGGTCTCCTATACATTGGGGAGACCACCCAGCGTGTAGGGGACCGCATCAATAGGCACAAATCCAACATCAGATGCAAAAATTTACTGCTGCCAATACCGAACCACTTCCATTTAAAAAAGCATAACATTTCCCAGCTACAATACCAGGTAATTGACAAAGTAAAAAACATAAAAAAACTTTTAGCCCGCAAAGAGGCCTATTGGATCCATAAATTGGATACATTGGAGCCTCATGGTCTGAACCGGGACTATGAACTATCTAGTCTTCTATATTGAATCATATCATATATAGCCACTTACGTATCTGTTTTCTTTCCATAGTTGCATCGTCCGGTCTGAAGCACCACCCCCGATACTACGGACTTGTCTCCATTCATAAATTTGTGAGAGTACAACGTCACAGGGGGAGGCGGTCTGGGACCATTTGATGACGTATTGATTGTGTATTTGGCGCATATATAGCATGTTAGTCTGTATTATTACTATGCAGTTGATAAAGGCTGGAATGGCCGTAACGCGTGCTGCGTTCACCTGTGTGATACATGCTTGAATAAAAGCTTTACCTTCAGCAAGAAGTTGGTGTGCCGGGATCTTCTTTACTTCAGTATAAGAGGCCTTGGCATGGAGGAGAGCAGGGATGAGACAAGGTGCTTTAGGTGGAGGCATAAAAATATTTCAGATGAGGGAAAAGCCTATAACCATCTGTCCTCAAAGGGAGGGAAAATTTACTTATACATGACACAGACCATGCAGGAAAGGTGGGGGAATTCTCCATTCCAGGCGGAAAAAGTGGATTATTACAGAGACAGCTTAATGTAAATAGAAAGAGACCAAACAAGCTGAATATTTCACCCTATCCCACACCTTTAAAATAGATCAACATGCTGTGGAAATCCTTCAATTCTGTAGAAATACCTTAGCGCCAAATCTCCAGAAAATAAAGTTTATTAGGGTGCAGGGTTGCAAATATACATTTTTATAGGTTAAAAAATCAGTAGTAAAATTCACATCTGTGCATTTATTGTGGATTTTGACTTCCCTATTAAAGTCAGCCAACACAACAATTGACAAGCTGCATATTTAAAATATGCATTGCAAGTCAATTTCCACTCCAGATTTTTTCAACAGCATGTGGTTGAGATTTACATGCAGAAATTCCAAAAGCACTTCTACCATGTGAGGCCATAGCCTTGCGGGTGATATATAACAGGATTATTGATGTGGCACCTATGAGAGGGAGAAATCCAGAAGAGGTTATCTAATGTCAAGAGCCAGCGCTCTTTAATTTCTAAAGATGGCCAGAGGGTAGGACAAGTGATATAATATACGGCTTACTGTGACTGCTTGGTTGTATTTATTCAGATTTGGCACTTCCAGTCTCCATCTGGGTCATCTATTCACCAATGGGCCCTGTCAGATGAATTTCTTCACCCCTCAGTTCTGAGACTTCTTAACTGGAGCCTGAGCTGTTTGCAGGACACACTACCTGTGAAGGTGGTGTGATGAGCTGATTTGCATATTTTTTCACCAATAGCTATAGTTTAAAGATAGATACACAGAAATACAACTGGAAGGACCTACAGGGTCATCTTTAGTGCATGAACTCCTAGCTAGGCAGGAGATGTCATATTTACCCTAGTCCTCCAACAGCTGTTTAACCTCTTCATGACTGGGCCAATTTTAATAGCCATAACGCTTTTATTTTTTCATTTACAGACCCATATGAGTATGTGGCTTCTGCAAGACCAATTGTACTTTGTAATGACATGAAAAATTATTGTGGGATGAAATAAAAAATATTTTTTAGCAATTTTGCAAGTTTGGGGGTTTACTCTGTTCACCCTGCGGTCAAACTAACATGTTATTTAGATTCTTCAGGTCAGTATGATTACAACAATACCCAATTTCCATAACTGTTTTATCATTTTCTAGTTATTAAAAAATTAAACCCCTTTTCAAAAAATAAAAATAAAATTGGATTGCTGCACTGACCCCCTATAACTTTTTATTATTTTTTAAGCCTATGGCGCTGTTTTGGGGAAAATTATTTTGGCATTGATTGTAATATTTGATTGATTTTCATTATATTATTTTATTGTATTATTTTTTGTGAATCGTGATGTGACCAAAAACAAACAATTCCGACATTTGGTATTTTTTTAACCCCTTAAGGACCCAGCCATTTTACACCTTAGGACCCGGCCATTTTTTGAACATCTGACCACTGTCACTTTAAACATTAATAACTCTGGAATGCTTTTAGTTATCATTCTGATTCCAAGATAGTTTTTTCGTGACATATTCTACTTTAACATAGTGGTAAAATTTTGTGGTAACTTGCATCCTTTCTTGGTGAAAAATCCCAAAATTTTATGAAAAATTTGAAAATTTAGCATTTTTCTAACTTTGAAGCTCTCTGCTTGTAAGGAAAATGGATATTCCAAATATTTATTTTATTTTATTCACATTACAATATGTCTACTTTATGTTTGCATCATAAAATTGACGTGTTTTTACTGTTGGAAGACACCAGAGGGCTTCAAAGTTCAGCAGCAATTTTCCAATTTTTCACAAAATTTTCAAACTCACTATTTTTCAGGGACCAGTTCAGGTTTGAAGTGGATTTGAAGGGTCTTCATATTAGAAATACCCCACAAATGACCCCATTATAAAAACTGCACCCCCCACAGTATACAAAATGACATTCAGTCAGCATTTTAACCCTTTAGGTGTTTCACAGGAATAGCAGCAAAGTGAAGGAGAAAATTCAAAATCTTCATTTTTTACACTTGCATGTTCTTGTAGACCCAATTTTTGAATGTTTGCAAGGGGTAAAAGGAGAAATTTTTTACTTGTGTTTGTAGCCCAATTTCTCTCGAGTAAGCACATACCTCATATGTCTATGTTAATTGTTCGGCGGGCGCAGTAGAGGGCTCAGAAGCGAAGGAGCGACAAGGGGATTTTGGAGAGTACGTTTTTCTGAAATGGTTTTTGGGGGGCATGTTGCATTTAGGAAGCCCCTATGGTGCCAGAACAGCTACAACCCCACACATGCCATACCATTTTGGAAACTAGACCCCTTGAGGAACGTAACAAGGAATAAAGTGAGCCTTAATACCCCACAGGTGTTTCACGACTTTTGCATATGTAAAAAAAAAAAAAAAAAATTTTTAAAATGTGTTTCCCCCCAAATTTAAAATTTTTGCAAGGATTAATAGCAGAAAATACCCCCCAAAATTTGTAACCCCATCTCTTCTGAGTATGGAGGTACCCCATAAGTTGACCTGAAGTGCACTACGGGCGAACTACAATGCTCAGAAGAGAAGGAGTCATATTTGGCTTTTTGAGAGCAAATTTTGCTCGGGGGGCATGTCGCATTTAGGAAGCCCCTATGGTGCCAGGACAGCAAAATACCCTCCACATGGCATACCATTTTGGAAACTAGACCCCTTGAGGAACGTAACAAGGGGTACAGCGAGCATTTACCCCCCACTGGTGTCTGTCAGACCTTTGGAACAGTGGGCTGTACAAATTTTTTTATTTGCACAGCCCATTGTTCCAAAGATCTGTCAGACACCAGTGGGGTGTAAATTCTCACTGCACCCCTCATTACATTCCGTGAGGGGTGTAGTTTCCGAAATGGGGTCACATGTGTTTTTTTTTTTTGCGTTTGTCAAAACCACCCTCAGCCACCCCTGTGCAAATCACCTCAAATGTACATGGTGCACCCTCCCTTCTGGGCCTTGTTGTGCACCCCCAGAGCACTTTGCGCCCACATATGGGGTATCTCCATAGTCAGGAGAAATTGCATCACAAATTTTGGGGGGCTTTTTTCCCTTTTACCTCTTGTCAAAATGAAAAGTATAGGGCAACACCAGCATGTTAGTGTAAAAAAATTTTTTTTTTACACCAACATGCTGGTGTAGACCCCAACTTCCCCTTTTCATAAGGGGTGAAAGGAGAAAAAGCCCCCCAAAATTTGTTAGGCAATTTCTCCCGAGTACGGCGATACCCTATATGTGACCCTAAACTGTTGCCTTGAAATACGACAGGGCTCCAAAGTGAGAGCGCCATGCGCATTTGAGGCCTGAATTAAGGATTTGCATAGGGGTGGACATAGGGGTATTCTACGCCAGTGATTCCCAAACAGGGTGCCTCCAGCTGTTGCAAAACTCCCAGCATGCTTGGACAGTCAACGGCTGTCCGGCAATACTGGGAGTTGTTATTTTGCAACAGCTGGAGGCTCCATTTTGGAAACAGTGGCGTACCAGACGTTTTTCATTTTTATTGGGGAGGGAGGGGGGCTGTGTAGGGGTATGTGTATATGTAGTGTTTTTTACTTTTTATTTTATTTTGTGGTAGTGTAGCGTAGTGTTTTTAGGGTACAGTCACATGGGCGGGGGATTACAGCGAGTTTACCGCTGCGAGTTTGAGCTGCCGCGCAAAATTTGCTGCATCGCAAACTTGCAGCCTGATACTCACTGTAAGCCCCCTGCCCATGTGAATGTACCCTGTACATTCACAGGGGGGGGGGGGGGGGGACCTCCAGCTGTTGCAAAACTCCCAGCATGCACAGTCTATCAGTGCATGCTGGCAGTTATAGTTTTGCAACAGCTGGAGGCACACGGGTTGGGAAACACTGAGTTAGGAAACAGACAATGTTTCCCAACCAGTGTGTCTCCAGTTGTTGCAAAACCACAACTCCCAGCATGCCCAGGCAGCCAAAGGGCATATTGGGAGCAGTGGTTACGTAACAGCTGGAGGAGAACAGTTTGGGGACCACTGTGTAATGGTGTCCAAGCTGCAGCCCTCCAGATGTTGCAAAACTACAACCCCCAGTATGCCAAAACTGTCCAGGCATGCTGGGAGTTGTAGTTCTGCAACATCTGAAGGGCCAGATGTTACAGAACTACAACTCCCAGCATGCCTGGACAGTAAGGGCATGCTGAGGATGTGTAGTTTTGCAACATCTGGAAGGGCACAGTGGTCTCCAAACTGTGGACCTCCAGATGTTGCAAAACTGCAGCTCCCAGCATGCCCAGACGCCAAGGGCTGTCTGGGCATGCTGGGAGTTGTAGTTTACAGGGTCCCATTACAGCAATGCATGTCGCTTTACGGCGACGTGCATTGCTGTAAAGGGCCCCACCGCGGCTGAAGAGGAACTCACCTGTCGCCGCCGCCGCCGTCTTCATCGCCGGGATCCGGGTCTTCAGGGACGAGGTAAGTACCGGGGCCGGTCCCCAGCACTCCCCCGTCCCCCGCCGCGTCCTCCGGTCTTCCTCCTGTCCTCTCCGGACTTCAAGGGACCGGGCAGGACGGAAGGAAGTAACCGCCCCCCCCCCCCTGCGATTGGTCGGTTAACTAACCAACGGATCGCAGGGGATCGGAGGAGGTGGCAGGCTTGCCACCTCGCTCCTAGTCTTCAGCATGGTCCTGGCTGTCTGTGACAGCCGGGATCATGCGAAATTACCGGGCGGTCGGGTCCCAGAGACCCGATCAGCCCGGTATCGCCGCAGATCGCAAGGGCGATTTCCCTTGCGATTTGCGGCGATCGCCGACATGGGGGGCCTACATGGCCCCCCTCGGCGTTTGCCCTGGATGCCTGCTGAAGCATTTCAGCAGGCATCCGCTTCCGATCTCTGCCCGGGGCGCGGCAGAGACCGGAGAAACACCAGGACGTACTAGTACGTCCTGGGTCCTTAAAGCCCAGGGTGCCAGGACGTTCTAGTACGTCCTGGGTCCTTAAGGGGTTAAGTTAATGCCATTCACAGTGTGGTTGCAATCGACACGTGCCGGCTATTATCGATGCCCTCCAGCTACTTAAATCAGCTGAAGCAGGCTCAAGTTAAAGGGGTACTCTGTCCCTAGACATCTTATCCCCTATCCAAAGGATAGGGGATAAGATGTCAGATCACGGGGCTCCCGCTGGTGGGGACCCCCGGGATCTCAACTGCAGCACCCCACTGTCATAACTGCGCAGAGCAAACTCGCTCTGTACGTAATGACGGGCAATACAGGGGTCGGAGCATCGTGACATCATGACTCCGCCCCCTTGTGATGTCACGGCCCGCCCCTCAATACAAGTCTATGGGAGGGGGCGTGGCGGCCGTCATGCCCCCTGCCATAGACTTGCATTAAGGGGCGAGCTGTGACGTCATGAGGGGGCAGAGCCGTGAAGTCAAGATGCTCCGGCCCCTGTATCGCCCGTCATTATGCACAGAGCGAGTTTGCTCTGTGCAATAATGACAAAGGGGTGCCGCAGCTGGACCCCCCCGATCAGACATCTTATCCCCTATCCTTTGGATAGGGGATAAGATGTCTAGGAGCTGAGTACCCCTTTAAAGGCTTGCTCCATTAAGCTGTCTAAAGAAGAAGTAAGTGGGGTAATTATTCTTAGAGATAGAAGCATACGCATTTGTAAGCTTAAACAGAGTATCTGACATTGTAAAATATTAAATCTGAAACAGCGTATGGTTCTGTAAATGGGCTGAACATAGTCACATTTCAACTTGAAGTCATGAAGCAATTAAATTCTTTGTGCCTGTCAGCAACATGTTGAACTGTACATTAGCATTTGTTTCTGACATTTTGGTGATGTAGACCTAAAAATATGGTCCAGTTACACTGAGGAATTGGAGAGAAATGTACTTGAGTAATTGTGCTCTAAATTATCCAGCAATGAAAGTTCCATTGACTTAAATCGACTTTCCGCTGCCCTGTTCACACTGAGATTTTTGCTAGCATAATTCTGATGCTTAATTCTGTTCCGCCTGAAGAGAGAACATGTTCATTCTTTAGGTGGAATTTGCGGGTAAAAGCCCAATGGGATTTTTTTTGTACTGACAAAGTAAGTTTTGTGCGGAATTCATGCAGAATTCCATGCGGAATTTCGTGCAAAAATTCTGCAGAAGGGTGAACTTAAAGGGGTACTCCACTCCTATACATCTTATCCCCCATCCAAAGGATAGGGGATAAGATGTCAGATCGCCGTGGTCCCGC
Source organism: Hyla sarda (assembly GCF_029499605.1). NCBI lineage: Eukaryota > Metazoa > Chordata > Amphibia > Anura > Hylidae > Hyla > Hyla sarda. The sequence goes on along the minus strand of NC_079189.1, from coordinate 245,365,140 downwards.
TGCTGGGGACCCCTGGGATCCCCGCTGCAGCACTGCGCTATCATTACAGCATAGAGCGAGTTCGCTCTGCACGTAATGACGCGCGATACAGGGGCCGGAGCATCGTTACGTCACTGCTCCGCCCCTCGTGACGTTACGGCCCGCCCCTTTCAATACAAGTCTATGGGAGGGGGCGTGGCACGCCCCCTGCCATAGACTTGCATTAAGGGGACGGGACGTTATGTCACGAGGGGCAGAGCCATGACGTCACGTGGCTCCGTCCCCTGTATCGCCCGTCATTACGCACAGAGCGAACTCGCTTTGTGCTGTAATGATAGCAGGGTGCCGTAGTGGCAATCCCCGGGGTCCCCAGCAGCGGGACCGCAGCGATCTAACATCTTATCCCCTATCCTTTGGATAGGGGATAAGATGTCTAGGGGCGGAGTACCCCTTTAATTATTCCTCTTCAATTTCACTTCAATTCTTTAGTGTAAACATACCCATAGAGGGAAATCGTGATTTCCTAGAACACACATCTCAGAAAAAATATCAAAGTTCCCAGTAATCATAATGTTGTTTTATATCTTAGCAATATGTTATAACATGATTACCATAGCATTATTAGTTGGGAATACCACTTTATGAGAGTAATTGCAGGAATTTATTTCTGAATTTTCTATATTTAATGTTCCTTAAATTACACATCTAGCAGAAAAAGTGGTTCAGTGTCGCTAACATTACTACCAAGGATTTTTATCACAGCTAAATTAACTTGAACCTGTTAGACAATGTTTCTGTACCTATTTAAAAGCATACATGTACAGACACCTCGGGCGTTATTTTATACTTTTATAGCAAACTTCTTCATAAGAATTTCTTGAAATATCGCCCTATGGGTTAAGAAAAGTACTTGGGTGATTTGTCCTTGGAAGCAGTGGCGTTGCTAGGGTTGGTGTCACCCGGTGCGGTAGAAAATGGTGTCACCCCATACCTCCCCCCCTCAGTAAGTTTTTAGCCTGTTGTGACAGACACCACTGTTGTAGCGCATTGTGAGAAATTCCAGTATAATAATCAGATATACCAGTTGCCACAGAATAGGAAAGTGTTAAAGAAGTTTTCACCATTGAAATATACAGCTCCCAGAATTACTTAAAGGGGTACTCCACTGGAAAACATTTACTTTTATATCAACTGGTGCCAGAAAGTTAAACAGATTTTTAAATTACTTCTATTTAAAATTTTAATACTTACAGTACTTATAAGCTGGTGTATGCTCCACAGGAAGTTGTGTAGTTCTTTCCAGTCTGACCACAGTGCTATTTGCTGACACCTCTGTCCATGTCAGGAACTGTCCAGAGCAGGATAGGTTTGCTATGGGGATTTGTTCCTACTATGGACAGTTCTTGACATGGACAGAGGTGTCAGCACAGAGCACTGCGGTCAGACAGAAAATAAATTAAAAAAGAAAATAACTTCCTGTGAATCGCTTATACAGCAGCTAATAAGTACTGGAAGGATTAAGATTTTTAAATAGAAGTAATTTACAAATCTGTTTAACTTTGTAGCACCAGTTGATTAAAAAAAATGTTTTCCAGTAGAGTACCCCTTTGAGCAGTGGTGAGGTTATGCTGGGAGTTGTAGTTTCACTGACCTAACTGTAGAACTGACAAGTGACTCCAGCTCTGATAAGACATAGAGAGGAGAATATACAATGATATCAGTGACTACAGGTGACGTCTTCTCTATAGTGAGGAGAATACACAATGATATCAGTGATTACAGGTGACGTCTTCTCTATAGTGAGGAGAATACACAATGATATCAGTGACTACAGGTGACGTCTTCTCTATAGTGAGGAGAATACACAATAATATCAGTGACTACATTTGACGTCTTCTCTAGTGAGGAGAATACACAATGATATCCGTGACTACAGGTGACGTCTTCTCTATAGTGAGGAGAATACACAATGATATCAGTGATTACAGGTGACGTCTTCTCTATAGTGAGGAGAATGTACAATGATATCAGTGACTACAGGTGACGTCTTCTCTATAGTGAGGAGAATACACAATGATATCAGTGACTACAGGTGATGTCTTCTCCATAGTCTTCCCTTATCTAATTCAGATGGTACATACCGCCAGGACTTGTTCCAGCTAAAACTTTTGTCTGTAGAATGTGACGCCCAGACGTCTCCTCACTATGTCAGCGCATTCTCATCCTCTATATGAAAACAAGTATTATTATAAACCTGACAGACATTGTATCCTCTAAATATAATACTACTATACACTACACTCTTTGATTACAAACCTTCCATACACCATACCCACTGTATATAATACTACCACACACTGTACATTCTGAATATAATACCAACACATACTGTACACTCTGAATATAAATCTGCCACATACTGTACCCCTGAATATAATACCGCCACACACCGTATCCACTGAATATAATACTACCACAAACTGCGCCCTCTGAATATAATACTACCACAAACTGCACCCTCTGAATATAAATCTGCCACATACTGTACACTCTGAATATAAATCTGCCACATACTGTACCCTCTGAATATAAATCTGCCACATACTGTACCCCTGAATATAAATCTGCCACATACTGTACCCCTGAATATAAATCTGCCACATACTGTACCCCTGAATATAAATCTGCCACATACTGTACCCCTGAATATAATACCGCCACATACTGTACCCTCTGAATATAATACTACCACCCACTGCGCCCTCTGAATACTTAGAGATGAGCAAACTACAGTAAATTCAACTCGTCACAAACTTCTCTGCTCGGCAGTTGATCACTTTTCCTGCATAAATTAGTTCAGCTTTCAGGTGCTCCCGTGGGCTGGAAAAGGTGGATACAGTCCTAGGAGACTCTTTCCTAGGAATGTATCCACCTTTTTCAGCCCACCGGAGCACCTGAAGGCTGAACTAATTTACGCAGGATAAGTCATCAACTGCCGAGCCGAGAAGTTTGTAATGAATCGAATTTACTATAAGTTCGCTCATCTCTAATAATACTACCACAAACTGCGCACTCTGAATATAATACTACCACAAACTGCGCCCTCTGAATTTAACGTTGCCATACAGTGCACCCTCTGAATATAATACCACAACCTCAGTAACACCCCTCAACATCCATTAGCTGATGCTATTACCACGGGAGGGGGGTATTGGTGGTGTTGCTAGTGGATGATGGGGGTGCTACTACTGGGGGGGGTGTTGCTGGAGGATGATGAGGGTGCTACTGGCCATCCCCCCTGGCAGTATCACCCCCATCATCCATCGGCAGGATCATCCTCCTGGCAGGAGCACCTCCATCATCCACCATCAGGATTTGCTGATGGAGGTGCTGCTGGGGGGGGGGGGTGTTGCTGGTGGATGATGAGGGTGCTACTGCCAGGGGGGGAGCATTAGGTAGGCAGCAGTTCCCCCACATTAGATAGGTCGCAGTTTCCCCACATTAGGTAGCATCTATTCCCCATATTAGGCAGCATAGATTCCCCACATTTGGTACCAGTTACCCCACATTAGGTAGCAATTTCCCCACATTAGGTAGCACAGATTCCCCACATTAGGTAGCAATTTCCCCACATTAGGTAGCACAGATTCCCCACATTCGGTAGCACAGATTCCCCACATAAGGTAGCACAGACTCCCCACATTTGGTAGACTCTCCACATTAAGGTAGCATAGACTCCCCACATTTGGTAGACTCTCCACATTAAGGTAGCATAGACTCTGCACATTTGGTAGTAGTTTCCCCACATTAGGCCGCAGGTTCCCTTGCAGGTTCCCCACAATGGGTCAAAGTTTCCCCACAATAGATCGCTGGTTATACCCCCCCCCCTCCCCCCCACACACACACGAAAAAAAAAAAACACATACAACACAGAGAGACAAACACACACACACACACTCACAGACAGACACACACACACAGAGTCACACACACACAGAGTCACACACAGAGTCACACACACACACAGAGTCACACAGAGTCACACACACACACAGAGTCACACACACACTCAGAGAGTCACACAAACACACACAGTCACATACACACAGTCACACACACACACAGTCTCACACACACAAGCATAGATAGAGACATACAGACATACACACTCACCCATCCAGCGCAGCGCTCCTTCTCACCGGGCGCCGTGCGAGTGACGTAACTGACGTCCTCCTGCGCGGCCATGCGGTGTGACGTCAGGCCGGCGCAGACGTGGGAGCGGAGGCCGGGCACAGTACTGGTGAAGGTGAGGCGGGGTGTGATGATGGACGGGCGCACAGTGAAGGTGAAAGAGGGGGGTTGCTGACGGACGGGCGCACCGCACACACAGCGCGGGGGGGGGGTGCCGACGGATGGGAGGCCGGTCGGGCACAGGTGGGTGGGGGGGGGGGGGGGTGCTGCGGAACGTCTTGGTGTCACCCCATTAGGTTGGTGTCACCCGGTGCGGGCCGCACCCCCCGCACCCGGGTCGCAACGCCACTGCTTGGAAGATTGATAAAAGTTTTATCAAACACTCTGTTGCTTTTCCTTTCTGAAGTTGTTTCTGAAGTTGTAAAAGTATTGCCCAAATTTGGATCTGTTCCACTCCCCTCCCCCCTTTAATTACTGAATTTGTTACATGAGTGTCATTTATAGTCTGACTAGAGAAGGGTATTTATAAAAAAATAAAAAAAAATAAAAAGTTAAGCATCAAAGAAATTTACTTCTGTTTGGGGCCCTTGGCTCTCAGTCCTAATGTGTGATGTTTAGTTTGTGACCACCTTCCCTTTTGTATATAGCTGATTTATTTATTTTTGCTGTGTTTTTATGTTTGTATAAAAAATTTAAAAGTTAATAATATCTGATTAACAAAAAAAAAAGCTTACCTAAGATTATGGGTGTAACTGAGGACAATGAACATGCTAATCCTTGTACATCTTGTTCATTTTATCTTCAACAGAGAATGCTCAGTTCTAAGTAAAAAATGTTACACTTAAAAGGAGAACTCCAGAATATAAAAATACAAAGTGGTGGTCGCGTAATATTCATTGTCCTTGACTGCTGTTCTGTTCTCAGTCAAGACTTGGTTCCCTGTCCTTAGGGAAGACTCTGTTTTTAGATAGTTATAGATAAGTAAGTTTTATAAAATGAATGAGCCCTATTTATTAACAGAGTTTGTCCATGAATACTAGTTATCCCTCATCCTCTATTTGATCTATGTAGTCCAGTTATATGAAAGATTTTCCTCACATGAGGAATGTATATTTTCAGATTATTTTTTGTTTATTTATTCCTTGTAGGGATTACTGTCTTTACATCCCTCTTTACTTTTTTTTGTATCTATTTATGATTTTCTCAGTGTTTTTAGTTTTTTTTTCAATGTTTCACCTTTACGTTTTACACTAATTAGGTGTATGGTAGGATACATTCTTGTATTTATTTATGCATATACTAACCCTTTGCAATTTATTTTTTCACATTGTCACTTAGGAGACAGAATAACACGTTTGTAGCAAACATCAATTTATATCCGGATTTATTTATTTATCTATTGGTAGTGTTATGTGCAGTTTGCACATGATTATATATTCTTTATTTTATTTAAATTTATTCATAAGCATCAAATTCCTATAGATCTACTTGAAGGTGTTACTGAGGAAGGAACCTATGGAGGTGCCGAAATGCATCTGAGAGAGTATTGCTATTTGAGATCACCACATGTATTATTGATTTACATCACGGATCAGATCCTGTAATATTGTTGCACAAAACTTCAAAGAACTGGGCTTGGTGCACAATCACACCATAAGGACGCCACGGGCAAACACCGATCCACCTCCGGCACAAAGTTACAACTGAATGTTTATTTTATCCTCACCTGGACGAAGAGAGAATCTTCATATACACATCTGCCTGCTATCGTGGTCTGCACATATGGATGGCTCGCAGGTGTACCTGCTTGCAGCCGCACAAAGTGCAAGAACCAGGAGACTTGCATGCTTAAGAAGGGTTGTCTTTGTCTATAGGATGAACTTAATATTACCTATATACAGAAACCAAGAAGGATAGAGCATTGTTACTAGCCCTATTTCTTTTACAGGATCTGTATACATTTTCTGGTCACAGGATAATTTTATGGAACGCATATAGACTGCTACTATGTTGTAACAATGTGATAATTTACTGTAGTCATTTACTGTACAGCGCTTTTTTGCAGTTGCATTTTATATGGTAACTGTAATTTTTTTGTGGTTTCCCAGTACTAACATTTTTTAACAGCAATCCCTATTATATTATTATTGTTGTTGTTTCACCCACAAGAGCCCTGTGGGTGCACTACATAAATATTTTATGCTGTATATCTTATTTACTAATTTAATTACTCATATTTTCATTATTATGTATGCGTGTCTATACAGTATATTCAATAGACCAAGAGCACCAGTATTTGTGTTTTTTTCTGTATTGACAGCAAAAATGTGTCTGTATGACATTTGCATGAAAACAACCTTATAGTAATTATTTTGATCATGAAGAATGGAGATGTATGTCTAAGGCTGGGTTCACACTACGTTTTGTCCCATACGGGAGCGCATACGGCAGGGGGGAGCTAAAAGCTCACGCTCCCGTATGTAACCGTATGCGCTCCCGTATGCCATTCACTTCAATGAGCCGACCGGAGTGAAACGTTCGGTCCGGTCGGCTCATTTTTGCGCCGTATGCGCTTTTACAACCGGACCTAAAACCGTGGTTGACCACGGTTTTAGGTCCGGTTGTAAAAGCGCATACGGCGCAAAAATGAGCCGACCGGACCGAACGTTTCACTCCGGTCGGCTCATTGAAGTGAATGGCATACGGGAGCGCATACGGTTACATACGGGAGCGCGAGCTTTTAGCTCCCCCCTGCCGTATGCGCTCCCGTATGGGACAAAACGTAGTGTGAACCCAGCCTAACTCTAGAGAGGAACAGAAAATGGAAAAATCATAAAGGCAAAGAGTTGATGGAATTTGATCACATGATATGCTGGGCTCTTTGTAGGTACAGAGGAATGGAGAAACTACTGATAAAAAGGTCTCTGTGACAAAAAAAAGTGACAAAGTGCATGTTTGTTAAGTTATTATTGTGCACTAGATAATGGAACTACTATATGGAACTTTTTTTTTTTATAGAAGAAAAAAAAGATGACTGAATTAAAGTATAACATTCATTTTAGTCATTCATGCTGAAACCATTGTATCTTGAGGGTCCTGTACAGCATTATAATACTGTACTGGACTGTACTACACAGTGACTCTGTACTGCTACAGTGGGGTGTACAACAACTCTAAAGCGAATAGGTGCCAGTTAGGCTGAGCACAAAAAGCCATTATCACCTGCTATTATTGCAAAATAATACTGTACTGGGCTGTACTACACAGTGACTCTGCGCTGCAGCACTAGTGTGTACTACAACTCTAAAGCTAACAGGAGCCAGTTAGGGTGAGCACGAAAAGCCATAGTCACCCGATTTCAGTGCCTAATACAGGTTGCGTAGCCGAGCGTATTGTCCTCTCATAAGTGTACCTGTGCGTACATAGGTGGTGTACTTTTAATTTTTTCCTGTCAAACTAATTTGGGCCTGCTTATTGTGAAAGCCCAGCCAAAGCTGCACACTTGTTTCTGTAGTCTAATACAGTTTTAAGCATAGTGGAGTGCATAGTGCTCCTCTCATAAGTGTAACTATACATACATCTACGTGGTGTCTAGGGATGAGCGAATCGAATCTGGCAAATCCGAATTTGTTACAAATTTCAGGAAAAATTCGATTTGCAACTAATATGAATATCGGCACGACTCGATCACGCAAATCGCTTCATTAAATTCCATTTAGTGTGGTCTAGGCTCCAGGGCATCTAAAATGGCGGATCCACATGTGAGGACATGGGGCAAGGAATCCTGGGAAGGCAGGAACAAGTGTAGGCGGAATGACCTGGAATCCCATGCAGCATGCAGCTTATCAGCAGCCAGTCACCCCTGTGATGTCACAGCCCTATATAATTGGCACCCATATTGCGGCCAGTTACATCAGCCTTTCATTGCAGAGAGATACATAGGGACAGACATTGCTGTGTGTTGGCCAGAAAAGCTTTTTTCCAGCAGTGATTCACCTCCTAGTCACATACTTCTGCACAGAGGGACAGAGAGCAGTGTGTGTTGCACCAAAAAGCATTATTACTGCAGCGATTCACCTCCCAGTCACTACAGCGTTCTATTACAGAGAGGGACAGAGAGCAGTGTGTTGCACAGAACAGCAGCGATTCAGCTCAAGCACAAATCCTGCCTAGAAGCACTGATAGGGAAGGGAGTGAGATTGAGAGAGAAAGTGCAATTTTGGGTGTAGTACACAGCGACTGTGTGCTGCAGCACTGATGTGTACTGCTGGCGTTGTACACAAATACTTTTTTAAACGTACTGTAGCGTATTGTCCTCCCCTCATAAGTGCATACCACATACGTACACCTAAGTGGTGTACTATTTTGTTCCTGTTTAATCCTCAAGGGCTTAGATACTGTTAAAGGCCAGGCAAAAGTACACACCTGCTGGTGTTGGACACAAATACTATTTTAAGCGTACTGTAGCGCATTGTCCTTCCCTTAAAAGTGCATACCACATACGTACATCTAAGTGGTGTACTATTTTGTTCCTGTTAAAGTCTCAAGTGCCTAGATAGTTTGAAAGGCCAGGCAAAAGTACACACCGGCTGGTGTTGTGCACAAATACTTTTTTAAGCGTACTGTAGCGCATTGTCCTCCCCTCATAAGTGCATACCACATACGTACATCTAAGTGGTGTACTATTTTGTTCCTGTTAAAGTCTTAAAGGGGTACTCCGCCCCTGGTATCTTATCCCCTATCCAAAGGATAGGGGATAAGATGTCAGATCGCCACGGTCCCGCTGCTGGGGACCCCGGGGATCGCCGCTGCGGCACCCCGCCATCATTACTACACAGAGAGAATTCGCTCTGTGCATAATGACGGGCTATACAGGAGACGGAGCAGCGTGACATCATGGCTCCGCCCCTCATGACATCACGGCCCGTCCCCTTAATGCAAGTCTATGGCAGGGGGCGTGATGACCACCACGCCCCCTCCCATAGACTTGCATAGACGGGGGCGGGCCGTGATGTCACAAGGGGCGGAGCCGTGACATAACGATGCTCCGGCCCCTGTATTGCCCGTCATTACGTGCAGAGCGATCTCGCTTTGCGCAGTAATGATAGCGGGGTGCTGCAGCGGCGATCCCCGGGGTCCCCAGCAGCGGGACCCCTGCGATCTGACATCTTATCCCCTATCCTTTGGATAGGGGATAAGATGTCTAGGGGCGGAGTACCCCTTTAAGAGCCTAGATACTGTGAAAGGCCAGGCAAAAGTACACACCAGCTGGTGTTGTACACAAATACTTTTTTAAGTGTAGTGGAGAGTATTGTACTCCCCTCATATACGAACTAAGTTTATCAGGCAAAGAAGTGCCAGGACATGCACAGAGGAATGGCAGAGGCCTAAAGTCATCAGGCAGAGGTCGCAACAGACTAGGGGCGAGTGGCAGCAGGAGTCGCAGTGAGAGGCCTGAGCTCCTGGTATCAGCTAGCAGTCGTGTCTCGACCAGAAACCCATCTGCCATCATTGATTGGTTAACACGGTCATCCACTTCATCACAAGTGACATCTGATACCCCCAGTCAACAGTTGCTGGGTTCCTCAGACACAACCCTCAGTTGGCATGGCCCAGGAGCAGTCCCTGTCCTCCCATTGCCTCTGTCATATGCTGTTCCCTCTTCCCCACAGAAGTATCTTATGCTGTGGGTTCAGCTCCACTATTTAGTGATGATCTAGAGGACAGTCAGCATCTACTGCCCAGCCAAGAAGTGGAGGAGACATCTGCCGCTTCCTCCGCTAGGTGGGCAAGCAGTGATGAGGAGAGTGGCGTGGGAGGTGGTGTTGCGAGCGTTCAGGCTCCTGAAGCAGACCCTGTTGAGGAACTGGAGGAGGACATCAGTGACTCGATGATGATGATGAAGCCGATCGCACTTGGGAGCCGGTCCAGAAGGGGCTTCATTATCATCAAGAGAAGAGGGTTGCAGGTTGCCCGTGAGGCAGCAGCTGAGTCAGCATGGTGGTAGCATGGTTGGCAGTCAGCATGGTGGCAGAAGTGGAAAGTCTGGAACCAAACGTGCTGGGGGTAGACCACCTGCTTTCCGGCAGCCTACCTTCCCAGGAGGTAGTAGAACAGGGGTTCCTGGAGTCGGCTGCAGTAGCAGTCAATCAGTGCAGACTGTTGGTAGGAAAATCAGCTACTCGGCGGTGTGGCAGTTTTCCATCAAGCATTCGGAGGACGGTAACATGGGCACATGCAAGATGTGCCGGCAGAAGGTGAAGCGGGGCCAGGGTCCCAATGTTGGCAACACAGTCCTGCATCAACATATGCAGCGTCATCATAAAGCGGCCTGGGAGAATCATGGCTCCGATGTGGTAGTCCAGCCTGCTGCATCACCCAGTGGCACAGCACTCCCTGTTTAAGCTAGCCAAGGCTCCACCACCTCAGCCGAAGGGAGCTATGTGTCATACCCATCTTCTGTCGCTCCAGATGCTCCTGCTCCTCCTACTTCGAGTCAGTCATTCAGCCAGCAATCCATCGGCGAAGCCATGTCCAAGAGACAACAATATGCGCCCCCTCATACAACGGTGCAGAAGCTGTCTAAGTTGCTGGTGCTGCAGTCTCTCCCTTTTCAAGTGGTGGACTCTGCACCTTTCAGAGAACTGATGGCTTGTGCCGAGCCGAGGTGGAGAGTCGCAAGCCGCCATTTCTTTGTGAAGAAGGCAGTACCAGCCCTGCACAATTTTGTGGAACAGAAGGTGGGCCAGTCCTTGAGCCTGTCGGTTTGTACCAAAGTGCACGGCAGCGCCGACGTGTGGAGCTGTAACTAGGGTCAGGTAAAATACATGTCCTTTATGGCCCACTGGGTGAATGGACAATTTGGAGAGGTCACGCTGCTTCCGCCTCCACGCTCTGAGGCCATTGGTCCTGTGACAGTGTGCGACTCCACCTCCTCATCCTCCACTATGTCCTTAGCCTCCACTGCACAGACAAGTGTCAGTTCCCCTCCAGCATACCATGTGTGAAGGGCATGGTGGTGTCACTCTGTTCTTCACATGGTTTGCCTTGGTGAACTGAGTCACACAGGGGAGGAACTGCTAAAAGTCATTCATCATCATAAATCATGGCTTACTCCACGAAAACTGAAAATGGGAACCATGGTGACCGACAACGGGAAGAACATCTTGTCTGCTAACATCCTAACAATGGGAAGGAAACTTTGCATGCACTTCAGCCACTCGTACACCGCAAAGCACACCCTCCTTGAGCTGCAGCGTCAGAACGGCATCCCCCAACATAGTCTGATTTGCAATGTTTCCACACGTTGGAATTTCACCCTCCATATGTTGGACCGACTATACGAACAGAGAAAAGCCCTCACCAATTTCTTGATGATCTATGCGGATAGGGGGACTCCCCTGTGTAACTTCAATGTCAACCAGTGGCAGCTCATAAGTGACACCTGCCGTTTGCTCAGGCCCTTTGAGGAAGCCACATTATTAGTCAGTCGCAAGAATTGCGGGATGAACGACATCATTCCACTGCTCTATTTCCTACAACACGTTAGAAAAGATGGCTAATCAGGGCACTGGAGACGTGGCGCCTACATATCACGGCCACATGAGCACTGTGGGAGCTGAACTGGAAGAGGAGGAGGAGGGGGACAGTAGAGCACAGGCAAGGTTTACCGAAATGGGTGGTTTTTATAGTCTGGAAAACTATACAAAAAGATTAGGGGTGTCACTAAAATTAAATAAGTTTATTTGATCACTTAAAAGCCACCAGATAGGAAAAAATGTAATTTAATAACCCAAAAGGTGTGCAAGAGAAGCATTCGAGCACTATAGACTAGGTCGCAGAATATCTCCCTATGGAGCCATTTTATATTCACAAAATATATGCACTCCTGATAGATATGCGGTAAAGATAGATATGCGGTAAATGTATATAAGTAGTCCAAGCTATATTAGTGTTCAATATAATGCATGCGTTCCCAATGCTAGATAGTACGCATGGTGACGTCCTCAGGAAACCTTGTGCGTAAAGATAACAGCTCCAAAATAAAAGAACCAGAGTACAACTACTCCTAGATAAAAGCAGGGTCTGTGGCCCTGTGTAGCTGTAGCGTGAATCCACGCAGGCTAATCCACTAGTCAGCCCATAAGTAGCGTGGAGAGTTAAGTTTACAGCGCCGAGCAGTAATAGAATCAATGATCCTGCAGTGGCAGTAGGGTGGGAGGATCTCCCGGCATATGAGTGTGGCTTGTGGTGAAGCCGGCACGCCACAGAGCCTGCTTTTATCTAAGAGTAGTTGTACTCTGGTTCTATTATTTTGGAGCTGTTATCTTTGAGCATGAGATTCCCCTGAGGATGTCCCTATGCGTACTATCTAGCATGCAGACAGAAACCTGTTGGGAACATATGCATTATAATTAACACTGATATAGCTTGGACTACTTATATACATTTACCGCATATCTATCAGGAGTGTATATATTTTGTGAATTTAAAATGGCTCCATAGGGAGATATTCTGTGACCTAGTCTATGATGGTCGAATGCTTCTCCTGTCACCCAATTATGCTGGTTGAATCATTTATTGTCTCTTACACACCTTTTGGTTTATTACACTTTTTCCTATCTGGTGGCTTTTAAGTGATGAAATAAACATATTTATCATAATCATATTTTAGCGACACCCCTAATCTTTTTGTATAGTCTTCCAGATTTTCTGTCTGTGGGGTTCTACTTTAGGCATGTGTTTGCCTCTTACTAATTACAACACGTTATGGTTTTTATAGTCATTTGACAAGAGAGGAGGAGCAGGAGCAGCCTGTGGAGCTACAAGGTGATGAGGAAGACGAGACAGAGGACCCAGACACACCATGGCAGTATGCAGTGGCAATGGAGACAAGTAGTTCCTCCGAGTCACTTGCACAAATGGCACGATGCATGCTCACTTGCTTGCATAGTGACCGCCGAATTGTCACCATTCGGCAGCAGGATGACTTCTGGCTCTCCACTTTGCTGGACCCTCGCTACCAGCACAAAATGGGGGCCTTTTTTACACCCATTGAGAGGGAGGACAAGCTGACCTACTACAGAGACATCCTACGTAGTCAGTTGGCCGATGCCTATCTGCACCATCGTCCATCCTCTCGCAGGTCTGACTTGGGGGCCCTCTGCGTTCACCTTCCACTGCAATGGCTGCAGGGGAGGGGTGGGGTGGCAGGAGCAGTACCAGCTCCATCAACAGCAGCCTGAGTGTACAGTCGCTGATGAGTAGCTTTCTTCACCCGCATAGTGAAGAAACTCATCAGCGGCAGGTAGACATGGAGCAGGACCTGAACCATCAGGTGATAGCATACCTTGACATGAACCTGCCAACACACTTTGAAGATCCGCTGGACTTCTGGGCAGCCAAACTTGATTTGTGGCCGCAACTTGGAGAGTTTGCCCTGGAAAAGCTGTCCTGCCCGGCCAGTAGTCTGCTATCAGAGCGGGTGTTTAGTGTGGTGGGGGCCATAGTAACCTCAAGGAGAACTTGTCTGTCCACCAAAAATGTGGAGAGACTGACCTTTGTGTAGATGAATCAGGCATGGATCAACCAGGATTTCCACCCACCAATGCCTGATGCATCAGAGTAGATTGACCATGGTGCCACACCAACACTTCACAAATATGGATAGTGCAAAACATATTTACAGTGCTGCTCCCCAATTACAGACATTCCTCAGCATCAGACCACGAGTAAGTATTGAGGATCTGCATTAGCTAAAACTTAACTTTTCTTAGGATAAATTATATGGACCCCAATTTTTTTTTACATATCTAAGAAAAGGAAACGTGTGCAAAAAACACCATGTGCCACCTACACCACCAAGTATCCATGTAATGCAAAGACCTCTAAAAAGGTGGAAGAGAACAACGTAGTGTCATTGTAACAAGTGGGGGGGGGGGGGACTTCCCACTGCCATTTCCCAGGGTTTTTAAGTGGAAATCGGGAGAGGTTCCCATGTGGGGTCGCCCTTTTTAGGGTGAGTAACACTTGCCAAGAGGGGAATTAATAGGGCGAGAGTAGGGCCTTACAGGGGAAATTTTTACCCCCATCTGCTACAATGGACAATACGTTGTTCCCTTCCACCTTTTGGAAGCAAGTATTACTCATCCTAAAAAGGGCAGCCCCACACAGGAACCTCTCCATATTTCCAACTAAAAACGCTTGGAAATGGCAGTGTTTTTAGGTGGAAATAGGGAGAGGTTCCTGTGTGGGGCCGTCCTTTTTCGGGCAAGTAACACTTGCCAAGAAGGGAATTAATAATGTGAGAGTAGGGCCTTACAGGGAAAGTTTTTACCCCCTCCGATTACAATGGACCATACTTTGTTCCCTTACACCTTTTAGAGGTCTTTGCATCACATCAATACTTGGTGGTGTAGGTGGCACACGGTGTTTTTGCACACCTTTCCTTTTGTTAGATTTAAAAAAAATTTGGGTCCATATATTTTATCCTAAGAAAAATATTAAAAGTTAAGTTTTACGTAATGCATATCCTCAATACTTACTTGTGCACACCAACACTTTGACAAAAGAGACCATTTTCTTCTGCCTACCTGCCTCAGCTACTATTCGGATCCCGTCTCCCACCTAATGCAAAGTTCTCCTTCTATCACCCACCTTTGTCACCGGGTACTGGTATTGCCACCCACTGCCCTACTCTGTCAACGGGTCACTTTCAGGACTCCTGATGCTGCTGATGCCACCTCCAGGCTATCTCATTCTGCCACCATATGTTCTCCTCCTGCTGATGCTTCCTGCAGGCTGTCTCATTCTGCCACCATATGTTCTCCTCATGCTGATGCCACCTCCAGGCTGTCTCATTCTGCCACCATATGTTCTCTTCATGCTGATGCCACCTCCAGGCTGTCTCATTTTGCCACCATATGCTCTCCTCATGCTGCCGCCACCTCCATGCTGTGTCATTCAGCCACTGTATGGTTTTATTTTCAATTTCTCCACACAAATAGTATTTTTTTGGGTTGCCCCATATATGTTATGGTAAAATTAGTGATGTCATTACAAAGGACAACTGGTCGTGCAAAAAACAAGCCCTCATACTCGTCTGTGGGTTCAAATATAAAAGAGTTATGACTTTTAGAAGGTGAGGAGGAAAAAAAGAAAACTTAAAAATAAAATTTGCTGAATTCTTAAGGCCAAAATGGGCTGAGTCCTTAAGGGGTTAAAGACGTTTTCGTTTTATAATTGATGAAAAGTGACTTGTAACATTTCAAATAAAATTTTATAGAATTTAAATAAATAATTTTGATACATAAAAGCCAGATAAGAAGTACTGAACGTAAGGTAGCTCTTGTAACTACATTCTCATGGCATGAAGGACATTTCCAAAACAATTACATGTCACACTGAATAACAGTATTATTTCCTTAATGCACGACTTCTTAAAGAAATAGATCGATAGCGGCACTAGCACAATAAATCTTCTTGTACTTCTCAAGACTCTAGGAACAGCTGGAGAGTCTCTGTTCTGACCCGCGGTGGTGCTAGGACAGAGAGTCAGGTATGAATATAATGTAAGAATACAAAGAAAACATAGCCTGCACTCACCGCACAGTTCGGGTCTCTCGGCCTCGGATACCGGATCTCCTCTGTAGCGTGGGACTTGCAGCAGCTGCTGGTAGCGCTCAGAAACCAGGCAACTGCCGGCGGTTTTGCGTTACAATCAACGCTTCATCCGGCCTATGCGAGTTACAACAAGGCAAAGTGTTCTACACCCCTATTGAGGCTCTCTGTAGCCCAGAAATAGCCGTTTTTAATAGCGATTCGCCGCAAATAAATTTGGACCAAACCTATTTTTTTCAGGAAATTCGGCGAATTGGAAGAATTGAATTTTCCAAAACTTTGCTCATCTCTAGATATAATCTTCCTAACTACTGACTTAATTATTTCACAATAAAGTACAATACACAGGTGTGAAAGAAGCCTTACAAAATGAAGTATGTACTACAGTATATGAAGCTTCAGTTTTCAGAGGGACTTCTGGCCTTTAGCTTAGCAAATATTGTTGTATTAGGCATCTTCTTATTGGCTACAAAACATTTCTATGCAGCCAACACTCAAACTATTTACCAATAAGATTGACAATAGCAGTCTAGTATGTATTACAGTCTTTTGTAATATATATGTAAATGTACATGGCATTTACTTGGGCATAATAATCTCCATATTAAAGTTGCAATGGTTTCCTGAACAATGTGTTTAACCAGTGGTAAAAGTCTTTAGATTAGGAGAAAGAGGTTTAAAGTCAAAATTCACAAATACAAATTACATGCAATTCATTTACATGTAATAATAAAACATTCAAAGCAATACAGACCATTTCTAAGAGTTTAAAAAGTTATCCAGCATTTAGGAATTTTATTTCAATGGTCCCAGCTGCTTTTAACAATAATAAAAAAAAAACAACAACATTTACTTACGTCGCTACCATTCTATATTGATACCCAGGAAATGCCTGCTCATCCAATCACTTGTTTGCAGTGAACCTAAACAAGTGATTGGAAACATGGGCATTTCCTACATCCTGACCAGGAAGTGCTGAACTGCAGAGATTCAGGCACCCTCGGAGCAGCAGTGGCAAAGGATCCAGCAGTTAAGGACAATTTATTTACCTCAAACTGGAACATTGAAATATAATTGCTGAGAACGTATTTGAAAAATCTATTTATTGTGAAGTTTAAACCACTGAAGTTGCAGCTTCTCCAGCAAATTGTATAGCCAGATATAGCATTATTTCCTTTATAAAAAATGTTGACTGGTGATAACAAAAAATATATTATTAATTTATTGTTATCTCCAGACAACCCCTGGATCATTTACTTTCAAATAATCTTTTTCGAATGCTCTTATAGGGCATTTAACCTTCCCGTAAAATGCTGGGTTTTGGACTTACGTTTATCTGTGTAAATATGAGGCTCTATTGCTTGTTCATGGATGGACTGTTATGTCATTTGCTCTGCGTGGAAACTGCAAAGATAAAACAAAGATAAACATATCAGCTTAAGTTTCAATTGGATGTGGGAAATTTAGATTTCATGACACTTTGAAAGTCCATGTTAGTGTGGAAACAGGCAAAACATTTCAAACTATGAGATTAAAAAAAATCTTTTTGTAGGGTAAAATTATTGACTGCATGTCTACTAGATATTCCATTAATAGCTGATCATTGTGGCACACACATCTGGCACCCATTCTGATCAGCTGTTTAGGCCATCAGGCATGGGACCAAAA
Organism: Hyla sarda; assembly: GCF_029499605.1. Classification (NCBI taxonomy): domain Eukaryota; kingdom Metazoa; phylum Chordata; class Amphibia; order Anura; family Hylidae; genus Hyla; species Hyla sarda. Next base: position 245,347,683 of record NC_079189.1, on the reverse strand, counting down.
GTTAACAGTGTACAGAAACCTCTGCTCTATACAATGTGGAAGCGGTGGTGCCAGCATATAGCAGTGCAGCTCCCATTTACTTTAATGGAAGCTGCACTACAGTAGCACAATGCCACCACTATTAGAATGTACTGAGCTGTCCCTTCAGGTTCCTGTACAATACTTACCTCCATTTGGCCCATACAGGAACTGTGGATGGGCAATCAATACTTTTACCTCAGAAAACACCTTTAAGTCTATGGAGAAATATTTTGCTGTTGACCATTGGATTTACTAATCACTTTTACTCCTCAAAGCAGAGTACATTTTGAAACATAACATTATATTGGTGCTGAGTCTATTGTCTTATACCTCTTAAAAAAGCACTATAAAAAAGCATCATAACCTAGAATAATGTGTAGGTTTTTGTGTATACCTATTTAAGGGGTTGTGGCATGCATGGGTTATCTGCCATCTTAATTCCCATTTTCCCGCTCATATAGTTCTCCTATATTTCCCACAATTCCTCTGGCTATTCAGAGAGTGTGGACTATCATTACTGCATTTGCTTTAAACCCTGTCTAAGTGATTTGGATTTAGATGTGATTAAGATCTTCTGTCCCCTGAGATACAGAAAGAGTCTGTCTCCTTCTCTTCCTACACACAGGAGTCTGGTCAGGCTACACTTCACAGGACACCAGAAAATCTGCACCAAAAAAAAGTGTGATTTAGGCATTATATAACTGCAGATAATTAATGTATGTATTCTCCTATTATATCACTAAACTCCTGGCATCTTAGGCTACTTTCACACTACCACTGTGACCCGCTCTTTTTCCCAGCCTTTAACTGCTGTTATCGGGATGGGGCACAACGGGCAATGACGGGTCCCGATGGATCCCATTTACTATAATGGGATTCTTCGGGGACCATTATTTTGTAGCGGGAGAAAAAGACTCCCCCGGGCTCCCTCAACAGCCGTCACACTGCCATGTGCTAAAGGCAGTGTGAAAGAAGCCTTACAGTGGGCAGTTATTCTATCTTTAGCAGTATGCTGTGCATTGGGGAAATACAGAGGTACAAGAAAGGTGGATTTGGATGAGAAGGGGTCTGACAGATGCCAGGAGGTATTTCATATTGTAATCATGTAGTTCACAGGAAGTCAGCAACACGGGAGAGACTGACCTTTTGTCTATACAACAGAAAATGTAATTTCCTAGACTGGTGGTCTGGGGAAACAACAAATAACAATGCAGGAATACTGGTGGATAGAATCATATTAGCAAAAAAAAAAATGGAGTTCTTTAAAGTCATAGAAATCTGTAAGAAAGAATTTGACAAAAGATGCAGTAGCAAAAATACTTTAGACAGTTGAATGGTTTATCTTGTATGAGGGATTTCTTATACAGTCATGAAAGAAGATTTACAGATAAAATTGAATACTTCTGCCACAAGAAAGCAGTACTGTACAAGGTACATTCAGCCAGCCACTGATGCAAAACCTTAGGAGTATCATGACTATCACAGCACCCAGAAGAAGCTGTTGGATTCAAAGGAAACATTATATGTGTGTGTGTGTGTGTGTAAATAATGATATATGTAAGTGATTACAATACAGTGATCCCTCAACTTAAAATGGCCTCAACATATAATAGTTTCAACATACAATAGTCTTTTCTGGAGCATTGTAACTTGAAACCAGACTCAACATACAATGCTACGGACAGTCCAGATCTGCGAAACATGTCCATGAATGGAAGAACTGACCAATCAGGCATCTTACTTTTAAAACACCTTGTATTACTGATGTGCATGCACTGACTGGCTGTCTGGTAGCGCCCCCTACAGTACAGGGAGGTATTACATGTTCTGTACTCATTACCTGTGCCACGGTTAGCTGCCCCTTTGGACAACAGGTGGGGGTGGCTCCATTTTAAAATTTTAGGACATTGTGTGTACTGTTCCATACCCTGAAGAAGCTCCTGTCCTCTACATAGACAGTGATTACAGCTCCCAGCAGATCTGTATTACTTTTATATATAAGGACTTGCTTTATCTACATTAGTTATCTACTTATTTTTGTTTATTCCTCACTTTTTCCTATTTTTGGATGACATTTTGGTGGCTTCAGAACCAATTACCAGGTTTCCATAGCGTTATGGTCTCAACATACAATGGTTTCAACATACAATAGTCGTCCTGGAACCAATTAACATTATAACTTGAGGGACCGCTGTATTAGAATGAAAGTGTCATGACCGGGGGTGGACAGGGAGAGTGAACTCTAAGCTGTTCCTAGAAACACTCTCCCTGCCTACTTGCCCATCCACCCTAAACGGCGGATCAACAACCACAGTGCTTGTCCCTTTCTGCGCTTAAGTGCATAGGTCGTAAAAATACGCAAATAATACTGAACATAGTCGGGAACAGGTCAGAAACATAACGGGAAAACAACCAAACAACCAGATAAACCATACAAACAGGGCATGATATAGCTTACTAACATAAAATTCAGAAACCGCAATCAAGACAAATGGCAGATATGAATAAATGAACAAGACTAGACATGGAATAAGTATACAGTAGAAACCAAGAGATGCAGAGGATGAACAGATGAACTGAAGGTAAAACACTAAACAGGTCAGGAAACATAGAACACTTCACACTGGACACTAGAACAAACAAAGAACAAACTAGACTCCCCACTCCAAAAATGGAGGGACATCAATACTAACTCCAAATAGACTTCTAGCCAGCGGGCACACTCCACCGTGTGATCAGGATACTGGCCTAGAAGGAAACCGAAATATAATGCATGGAACACTAGACTGAGAGAGGAGGAGTCTGAACAGACTCCCCAAAACCAAACTCTGAAACATGGAGGAATATAGGTCAGGATACAAAACAAGAAAATACAAAACCAAACTCCATAAATGGAGGAATACGGGTCAGGATACCAAACATAAATTTTACAAAACCAAACTCCATAACATGGAGGAATATGGGTCAGTACTCTAAACAGGAATACTAAATACTGAGCACAGGTACAAGCAAGACTCCCAGTGTGAACACAGACTAAGATAACAAGGTTAAAGCAGAATGGACATACATAATCCAAAAAAACGACAGATGTACTAAAAACCAAAATCTAACATAACCGAAAAATAACACAGGTTAAAACTCAGAAAAACAAATATAGCAAAGGTAAAACAAATAACCCGCAGCCAGAGTACCAGCAGAGCTCGGGTTATAAAACCACACCCGAGTTCTCATTGGCTAATAGCATTAGCTATTCAATAGCCAATAGCAAATAAAACTGCTCAGACAAAAAATACTAGTGACTAAACAGACCCCAAGACAGAAAAATACAAAAACACAAAAACAGACATTACAGAAAGGATATGTTTATTGGGGAAAATAATACAAATGAAAGAAGGCTCTAGTACATTGATGGATCACCTCTAGCCTGGATAAGATGTGGTTGAACATCGAAGCCCACAGGTTCTGTATGGCCTCCTTGCAGAGGTGTATATAGAAGATAGGGGACATCATAACAAATATCAAAATGGGCCTATTATGGTGTCTGATTTTGCTGCCTTCCCCAAGGAAATAAAGGTCTCGTGTTTATTTTCCCCTGCTTTCCATGACCCATTGGTCAATATCCCCCTCCATTCTCTCCCATAGCCCATAACAGTTGCAAGGTCTGCCACTTAGGTCGTACACTCTTGCACTCATAGGTTGCCAAAGCTAGCATCCCAGCTGGTCCCAAAAATACTACAGTAGGCCCAGGAAGTGTTGCAATATGATGCAGAACTAGCTCTGAACCTTGCTGTGTGTTAAGAGCATTATTTTGATGAAAAATTGCAATTGAAAGGCTTGCCATGAGAGACAATACATGTGGCTGCAGGATGTCAAGCTCATATAGCTGAGATCTTAGTGTTCCTTCTATCCCTACTAGGGGGGTACCGACTGTCATATGCGACAGCTTCCTACATCATAATACCAGCAGTTGGGGCACTGTGTTGCTCCACAGTAAAGGCAGGATAAAATTACTCAACACAAAGCCTCCTTACTCAAACTTGAACTGTCTTTGGATCCTAAACAGAACCTGAATTTGTCTCTAAAGAGGATATGGTTCCAGTCCGTAGCAGTCCAGGTCTCTCGCACACGACACACCTCCAAATGAAGTTAACGATGGCTGGCTGTCAATGACAGGACATGTATTGGGTACTGTGACACCAAACTTTTTTCTACTAAATGCCTGGAAATTTTCCCGGCAGAGACCGGGTGTGTAATAAAGGTGCCACCTTGGATGGTGGAAAAGGAAACTTTCGGAGCTGCTTGTGCTTTCCAGAGCCTTTGTTGCATGTGCCCCCTTACATAACCTCTGTTCCCAACACCTCATAACAGCTTGGTTAGATTGGCCTAGATGGTGGGCAGTTAGTCAAAACAACCATCCTGCTTATCTCACGCCTATGATGCACACTCTCTCAAAGTCTATCAACTGGAAAAATTGTCCTTTGAGTGCTTTATAAAGGTATGTCTAGCAGTCAACGATCTCTTATCAAGAGGTATACGACTCAAAAGTAGCCTCAGAGAGCCTTATAGGGCAGTGGGAGAAGCAATTTTGGCAAGACGTAATGTCTAATCAGACCATACTTGTAACAAATTACATATCTGCCTGAGACATACCTGCATGCTAAGTTTTCACACAATCTGCCATTTCCATCTGTGTGGATTGTTTATCGATGAGTGTACTTGGTGTGATCTGCACTTCAAAATAGCCATTGATCTCTATGGCAAAGCATCTCGCCATGGTTTAAAAAACAAAAAAGCTCCTGCACTGTGAGACTCTATCCTATATGGCTGGACTTCTTATTGTCACAACAAAATGGAAACATGAAAAAAATAATAATAAAAATAAAAATGTATTAAATAGATGCTAAAAACAGATTCTGCTGTATGCCATACAGAAGAACTTATTTTCCAATACATTGTATACATTGTACATTTTAACACAAAGATACATATTTGTTTTATTACTGGACACAGTGGCACAGACTACTACATGATAATATAAATAAAAAAAGAAGGAATAAAACAGAAACCAGTGAAATGTGGACAAAAACAAATATTCTATTTGCAACAAGGAAATTAATGTAACATATATGTTCCTCTCCTTTTCAATAATATAAAAACATGTACACTAAATGTAAACACAATACACAGTGTAAATCTTACCATGACTTAAAGGGGTATTCCAGGATCTTTTTTTAAGTGTAGTTCATAATATAGTGTCTGTACCTGTCTCTGATGGTTAGTCTCGCATTCTTTTTTTTTTTTTTTTTTTCAAATAGTTTTTATTTTCAAAATATATAACAACAGTATACAAAGAAGGCAAAGAAATGGAATGACATAGCATGTCACCACATATAACATGTGAGCAACAACATAGATCATCATATCAGAACAAGATTCCACCTCTTTCGGGCGGGTACATTAATGAACTACAGAACATTAAATTGAACAGAAATAAAGAGTTATATGGACATATTAGTCATATGAACATATGGTATTCCCAATACTGGACAATCACTGAGCAAATATCTAATCTTGGCTGCTCACTGTATTAACTACATCTTTTATCCATTCTGCTTTATCACAACAAGCAGACAGTGTGTCAAGACTTTATATAGCAGATATAATAAAATCAGTTTTGGTTGTAGGATGCGCAATGAGGGCTGGACAGCCATATTCCCCACTGTGCAAGGTATTTGTCATGTTGTCCATGAGCCAAGGAGTATACTTTTTCATATGCACAAGATACATTGACCAGATTGATAACTTTGAGTAAGGTTGGGATTTCTACGAACCTCCATCTCCTGGTAATTAAGAGTTTAGCAGCCATTAGAATGAAAACTACTGGGGTGCGAACCTGTGTAGGTAAGTGATCTAAGTCAAGTAATAGTAGGGCCAGGCTAGGTGATGGAAGAAAGTTAGGGCCCTTCAGTCTCTTCACTAACATGGTTACACCTGTCCATAAAGGTTGTAAGTTTGGACATTCCCATAGCGTATGGAGTTGCGTATCCACATGACCGCATTTACTCCAACAGAGGATAGAGCACTTAGGGATGAGGAGGTGCAATCTAGAAGGTGTGTAAATACCAATGGTAAATAGATTTGGCTATGGCCTCTTGGTGATTTGTACAACGAAACAATATTCTAAAAATGTGCAAGGATTTGAGCCACTGTTCAGTGGTAAATATAGCTTTTAGGTCTGCCAACCATTTTTCCATAAATGGAAATTTCTTAGGACTCGTTTTTTTTTTCATCTAAAAAGTTGTAAAAGCTGATACACTTTTTATTTGGGGCTTGTTTCCAGAAAAAAAAGAATAAAACTACTGGAGGTAATTTAATTGAGTGACGGAAATTTGTAGTTAGTAGACTTCAAAGTTGTAAACTCTTATAGAAGTCCCTATGTGGAAGGGCATATTTCTCACACAAAGATTGGAAATGAATATCTCCATGAGGGCTAATTAGATCTTGTGCCACTAGTATACCCTTAAGTGTCCAGGAGCTAAGATCGAGATCAGTGATATGACAGAAAGTCTAATGGTACATTGCGACGTGGACACAAAGCTTTCGGGAGAGGTTGTTTAAGTAATAATTTCCACATATAATCTGACACGTTAATGGCAGAGAGGTAAGGGGGGTGGTCGAGAGGAGCCTTTGGATGCCAACAGGAGGCGTGATTTTAGATAAATAGGAAAAGAGCAGGTATGTTCTAGCATGACCCACATTTTCTCTGTATTATTGGACCACCAGTGTTGTAATTGATCTAGGATACAGGCTTTATGATAATCCTCTAACTGCGGAAGTCCTAGTCCTTCCACCTCCCTGTGTAAGGTTATCACTTTGCAGGAAACTCTGGGCTTTCTACCATTCCAGATAAATTGGGATATAGTTCTATTAAGAGAGTTAAAGAAGTATTTTGGAATTCGGGATTGTTCTAAAAAGATAAAGGATTTTCGGGAGGAGTAGAATTTTAAAGGCTTGGTGAACAAACCACGACAGAATGTGTTGAGAATAAGAAAGCAGGGATTGTGTAATGGAGGTAGCTAAAGGAGGAAAGTTAGCTTGAAAGAGTGAGAAGAGGGAGAGGTGAGATTAATGCCTAGATAGGAAACCGCTTTGTCCTGCCAGTCAAAGGTAAACCTAAGCTTCAAAGAGGATACTAAGTGCACATTTGAGACTTAGAAGCAATAAGCTTATAAAAAGATACACTGCTAAATTGTTGTATGACTTGGAGAAGTGAGTTTAGTAAAGTCTCAACATCGGTGAGGATTAGAATAACATAATCAGCGAATAACGCAAGTTTGTGTTCTACACCTCCTACTATTACGCCATGAATGTCAGGGTGAGTACGAATGGCATGTGCGAGAGGCACTATTGTCAGAACAAAGAGCAGGGGCGAAAATGGGCACCCCTGTCTCGTTCCATTCCACAAGGTGAACTGGTCAGACAATGTTCCGTTAAACACCATCACAGCAGGGTTGGAATATAAAGCATGAATTGCAGTTAAAATAGGGCCAGAGAAGCCAAAAGCCTTCAGTGTAGAAAAAGCATACTGCCAGTTCACCCTGTAAAAACCTTCTCAGTATCAAGTGTCAAAAAAGCTGATGGGATATTAAAGTGCTCGCTGCGCTGAAGAAGCAAGATTACCCTTCTGGTGTTATCAGGAGCTTGACGCCCCAATGTGAAACCAACTTGGTCAGTTCCTATCAGTTATTGGAGTAAGGGCATACAGTTAGAGATAAGGGCAGTCAGCATCTCTAGCAGCAGGTTCTATGTTCCATGGCAAAAGAAAATACATTAGTAAGATAAGGTAAAAGAGTCTGGCTAAATTTCTTATAGTACTCTTTGGGAAGACCATCAGGTCCCGGGCTTTATGTGCTGGTAGTGAATTAATTGCTTTCAAAACTTTTTGGGTAGTGATAGGAGAGTTGAGAGAGGAAAGAGAGTGGGCAGGTAAGCGAGGTAGGTTAAGAGAGGATAAGAAGGCAGCTATAGTATCACTACTTGGCTGGGTTGTCTTGGCTTCTGAGTTTAGATTACAAAGACTCGAATAATAATCTTTAAAGGCGTAAGCAATATCTCTAGGAGATAGGATTGTGGACTGGGTAGTAGGATGCTTCATTGCTGGAATACGACATTTGGTAGTGCGCGGTTTCATTCTCTTAGCTAAGAACGATCCTGGTTTATTATCTTGTGTATAAAACCAGAGCCTAGAGTTTTTAAGATCCCTCTCGTAGTGATATAGAAGAAGTTGTCTCAAATGAGTTATTTCTTGGAGAAGCTGAGGAGTTAGTTCAGGATTAGGGGAGGCCTTGTGTAGGGCTTCTAGAGCAGCTATTTTACCAATTGACTCGGTGACCGATTGGGTACGTTGCTTTTTAAGGGTAGAGCCCAGCTGGATAAAAGATCCTCCAATAACAGCCTTGTGGGCTAGCCACAAAGTAGAGGAGTCAACATCTTGAGTGTCATTTAAGCGGAAATAGTCAATAAGAGAACTCTCTAGGGAACGACTATGGTCTGAATTCACTTATGAGGTGTGTATTAGCTCTCGAGACAAAGTCACTATGTTTAGCTGTTGAATCAGTGGGTGATATCAAAACTGGCGCATGATCTGTCCACGTCAACTCACCAATGTCAATTTTCACAGTCTTTTCTAATAAGCCTCTTGAAGTAAGAATCATATCGATGCTAGAGTAGGTTTGAAATCTTGGTGTACAGTACGTATAGTCGTGTTCCGAAGCATGTTATAGACGCCAAGCGTCGAAAAGATCATAGGTAGTAAGAAGCTCCTTAAGATAAAAGGAGCGACCCCTGGATATGTCCAAAAGGTCTAACATAGGGTCAGAGACTTAGTTAAAATCACTGCATGGTGTCACCCTGTTGTACTGATGCAATCAAATTGAATGTGCGTTTCAGAAAGCGACCCTGATGTATGTTGGGGGCATATAGGTTAGCAATAGTGTAGCTTGTACCATCAATATTGCATACTAAGATGATATAATGACTTTGTGGGTCAATGATCTGAGGAGAACACTCCCCTCTTTTTCTTTGGAAAGATAGATTGGATAATGGTAGGAAACCTCCTGTGACAAATAGAGGGTGGGTTAACAGAGGACAAAAGAGTCTCCTGGATGCATAGCAAAGAAGACTTACGCCTTTCCACTTCTCGCCACATGAAATTTCTTTTTTGGGGGCTATTCAGGCAATTTACATTCAATGAGAGAATATCCAGACCCATATTTACAGTATTAAATCTTTCCTAGATATGAGAGAGGAGAGAAGAAAGGAAGGGGTTAAAAATTTGACTGGACTTTAAGAGACTCAGACAAGGATGTCACACTTGAATGGAGATGTCCCAATACAATCAAGATAGTAAAGCCCTTGAATAGTTTAAAAACCTGACTGGGTCCCAAGGACCTCAGACAGGGATGTCACAATGCAGAGAGCGACAACCAAATGAGCTCGAAAGCCCGATACTGAGGGATTAAAAACCTATTACAGGTACTTAGCTGTAACTAATATGCAGTAGTTATAAAGGTTAATTGGGTAAGTAGAACAAGCAAAATAAAAAGAAAAGAATATTAGTGCAACTTAAAGCACAAGCAAAACTCTCTCACTGGATCAGTGGGTGCATTCAAATGGAGAAATCAACAAACATATATTTCTCATCCTAGCACCTAGAAAAAGCAAATGGAGGAATATACAACTGTTGAATCAGCAATCACTCTGGATCACATCTGGTCGGGGATTTTGACCTTGGGGTAGCAGAGTCGTCATCTTCTGGGAGCATTCCCAGTTCTTGCAGTGTAGTCAGGCCGTCCACTATAGATATAGATCAGGGGTCCTCAAACTTTTTAAACTGGGGGCCAGTTCACTGTCCCTCAGACCTTTGGGGGGCTGGACTATAGTAAAAAAAAAACTATGAACAAATTCCTATGCACACATATATATCTTATTATCCCTTTAAGTACGTAAGTACGCAGCACAGTTCCCCCCACATTAGGTTGGCAGTATAGATCCCGCCACATTAGGTTGTAGTTCCCCCACATTAGGTTGGCCATATAGTTCCCCCACATTAGGTTGTAGTTCCCCCACATTAGGTTGGCAGTATAGTTCCCCCCCCCCATTAGGATGGCAGTATAGTTCCCCCCACATTAGGTTGGCAGTATAGTTACCCCACATTATGTTTTAGTTCCCTCCACATTAGGTTGGCAATATAGTTCCCTCCACATTAGGTTGGCAATATAGTTCCCCCCACATTAGGTTGGCAGTATAGTTCCCCCCACATTTAGTTGGCAGTATAGTTCCCCCCACATTTAGTTGGCAGTATAGTTCCCCCCACATTAGGTTGGCAGTATAGTTCCTTCACATTAGGTTGGCAGTATAGTTCCCCCACATTAGGTTGGCAGTATAGTTCCCCCACATTAGGTGCAGTATAGTTCCCCCACATTAGGTTGGCAGTATAGTTCCCCACATTAGGTGCAGTATAGTTCCCCCACATTAGGTGCAGTATAGTTCCACACATTAGGTGCAGTATAGTTCCCCACATTGGGTACAGTATGTTCCCCCACAGACATATAGCCTCCAGCCATATACAGTGTATGGCTGGAGGCTGTATGCCTGTGTACTGTCCCACTTTAGTGCTCCGTCCACCACTCCTCCGGTCGGGCCATAGCAGTAAGTCCCAGGACAGGAGGAGCGGTGGTCGGAGCACCGAAGCTGACGTGCCGCTGGTAACACTTACCAAATTGGCCAGCGCACGTCCAGCTCGCTGCACCGCTCCTCCGCGCTCAGTTGCTATAGGCGCACGCAGTGACGTCCCTGCGTGCTCTACCTCCCGGCGGCCCCTGCGTTTTTAAAGTAAACGCGGGGCCGCAGAGAGGTATCCGGGGCCATCACTGTGTCCTGAAAACATCTTTCGGGACACAGGGATGTCCTTAGGCAGCGGCGACAGACGGGCCGGATAAATGTCCCCGGCGGGCTGCATGTGGCAAGTTTGAGGACCCCTGATATAGATAGTAGAGCATGGATTTTTCCCTGTCGGTTGATCAGGATTTTGGCAGGGAAGCTCCAGCGGTAAGGGACTCCCAAGTCCTGTGGAGAGTCTCAGTGAGTTGGCCAAAACAGCACATTGCCTGCAGTGTGGTGGTGGACAGATCCGCATACAGCTTAATATCTTTATAAGGTTGTGTCAATGCCGGGTGTCTGTGGGAGTACTGTTAAAAAAATCTTTTGTGCGGTAAAAGGTAAAACATGCTAGCTCGTCTCATGGTAGGTTCTCGGGTAATGAGCAGGGCTTGGTCAATGCTATATTCATATATCTCCAGGTCAGGCAACATATGTTTGGTCAGTTGTTGGACATATTTAGCCAGCTGGTTGCCAGTAATAGTTTCAGGAATGCCCTGAAATGTGATGTTATTGCATCTATTGCGGTCTTCACAGTCCACCATCTTACCATGCAGGGCATCTACTTTCCCTCTAGTGCATTATGTGCTCCCTGTAGGAGACCAATATATTCTGTGTGTGTGACACTTTTTGCTCTAGGAGAGACTTTAAGTGGCCACAGTAGCTTGGAAAAGTCAGCTTGTAGAGAACTGCATAGGACTAGCAACACATCTTTCAACACAGTATCAGACACCATTTTGTCAGAGGTTTGGTAGGTGACAAAGATGTCCGGCTCACACGGCTCAGCCGAAGGTACTAGTAATTCAGTCTCCTCATCTGGGGCTAATCTGCGGGGAGCACTGCTCCATGTTGGCGATCTCCTTCTCTTCCGGGCTGGTCATTCGGACGGCTACTTCGGCGCCATGTTCTCCCCCCACTATGGAAGGTGAGGGCTCTCTGGGAATCTCCGCCAGCACGGGCGAGCTCCAGGATTGTGGCACCTCAAAGGTCAGTGACTGGTTGATGTGGGTAGAAGGCATGTTCTGAAAAGGGCTAATGCGCTGTTCCCTCGGTCCATCAGTCTGCCCGTTTCGTCTGTCACTCCCAGGAGTCTGTGTTAAGCACGCTGCGGCGTCATCTTGAGAGCACTTGCGGGCCTGATCTCTGGAGCAGAAAAACTGAGTTAGCTGTCTGGATCCTCCGTTTCTTTTCCTGATGTAAGTCGCCATGAGAATTGATAGTGCCAGTTAGACGAGCTTGGAGTCGCTGGCAGGGGAATAATAAAGGTTTTTTTCGGTGCTAAAGCAGGAGATCTCTTTCTAAATGGCCATACAGCACGGTGGCCAAACCATGCCCCCGTTGGTCTTGCATTCTTATGTGATCTTTGCTCTGGATGATTATTTTTAACAGCATATGAAATGACTTCTGTCTCAGGTATTCCCAGGATGCAGTGCAGCTGAGACACAACCTTACTAGTCAGGTGATGACAGGGAGCTTGTTCTGCTTCAGTGAGTGGAGTGACCACAAGGAAATTGTAACAGCTGGAAGCACCCTGCTTAGAAAGCACTGCTCTTTTGCATGGATTTCAGCTGGTTTGTGGTTCAATGGGTGGGGTGACTGATATGATGGAGGGAGAAAAGTGGAATCATGGGATTTGTAGTAAAACAGAAAACTTCAACAGGAAATACCCAGTTCATAAAAAGCTAGCCACAGCTCTATGGTAATCTCACAACATAGCTTTTTATCCCAAAGACAAGCACAGATCCTTCCTAAGCATGTCCATTACTGTCTGGCAGGTAAGTACAAAAATCACCTTATGGTGTATAACTCCTTTAAAGGGGTTATCCGGTGTTAAACTTGGCTTGGTAATAAAATAAATATAGAGTATCAGGTGGTCCCTTCTGTAGCCACTGACACTTTACATTTTGGAGCTGGAGAGCTTAGCAATTGCAGCTGATGTAGCTCACAGTGCTGCTCCACCAACCACTGTCTGCAGCAGTGTACCTGTCCCCAGCACTGTGAGCTACAGCATCTGCAGACACTACAAATGATAGCTCCGAAAAGCAAAGTTTCAGCGGTTGTAGACAGGACCTCCTAATACCAGAGAACGAGGGATGTAAGTATAAGATTTTTTTTTTTATTATTATTAACCTGGGCACATAGCTTTAAAGAAAAAGAAAAAAAAGTTTTTCCCGGACAACCCCTATAATGATAAATAACTGCTAAACTTTAACTGCAAGTGTGATTTAAAAAAAATGATTTTACATAAATGTGCCCAAGCTAGGTGATAACATAGAAATAAATGCTATACTTACCTCCATCACTCCCCCACAGCCTTTTTAACATGGTGCCCGGTCTCCAGTAAAATTTGCTTCGAGAAGTGAAAATAAATCACATCTGCAGCTCTGGGAAGTGAAGTTAACTGGAGACCAAGCCCCATGATAATGAGACTGAGAAAGCGTAATGGAGGTAAGTATAGGCTTTTTTATGTTATCACACAGCCTGTGCACATTTATGTGCAAAATATTTTTGCTGGATAACCCCTTTAATATTTAATATTAATATATTATCTTTGCATTAACTTAACATTCTTAAACAGTTAACACACATTCCTAGCACCTCAAAATACCAATACTCTTTGTTAAAATGCAGCATTGACTATTGGATAACTGTGAATAGAAAGTGCCTCGGAGTCTAACATTTCACAAAAGCCGTTACACACATGATCTTTGTGCAGACTGTGAAATGTACCTTCAATGAAACCTGACTTTTGCCATTGATGATTGTGGAAATCAGTGAAGGAGGTAAACAATATGCATGGCTCTTACAACTGTCAGGTGATCTCATGGCCCTGGCATGTTTAATGAAGTGTTGGGTCAGGAGTATAACACAACAGTAGCCTATTAGCATTGCTATGTCATTTATAGTCATTTATAAATTGCCTTATTTTTAGAATACCAACACGCTTTAATCTAGCTTTCTGATTCTGTTATTTTTTTATTTGTAACTCCACAATAGTAAAACTATTTACAGAAATAAAAGTTACATGCGTTTCCGTGTGAAACACTCACTGCTTTTTATACCTTGCGGACTATGGTTTAAATGATAGAAAACAATTGAAGACAGGATAACAGTAAAAGAAGGTACTAGTATATGGATTAGATGGTTATATATTTACATAGTTCTTAAGGTTGAAAAAGACCAGAGTTAATTAAGTTTCACCTATAACTTTATTTTGTCCCTACTGTGTTGATCCAGAAGAAGGCAAAAAAAAAAAACCTTATGAGGCTGATGCCAATACTAGGGGAAAAAAAATTCCTTACCGACTCCAACTATGGCAGAATAAATCCCTGGATCAACATTCTGGGGGTTATTTATCATTGGGTTCTATTGATTTTTTTGGTCTACATTATCAAATTTCCATTATTTTTACGTTTTTTTTTCCAAAGTTCTAAAATCCGTCATTTTGACCTTTTGGTGTTGCTAGACCATTTTTTGAAGTGACAGATGCAGTGGTTACGAATTTATTATTCTCTGTTTTTTTTATTTTGCGCAAATTTTACCGCAAATGGCGCAAAAAAAAATAAAAATAAACGCATATCTAGACCACCTCCTGACCAGGTCCAAAAAAAGATTACTACTCCTGTATGTTTGCCAAAAATAAAAAAAATCATCAGCCAGAGTGAAAGAGAGGGAGAGAGAGAGAGCGAGAGAATAAAGTAGTTTGGATAGGGGTAAGATGTCTTAGCCCCGGAGTACCCCTTTAAAGACATAAAAAGTGATGATAACAAAATAAAAAAAGGTGAAAGGTAAAGAAAAAAAAATACCTGGTCAACTAAAACCTCCGTCTCTCGAACAATAATTTTTTTTCCCTGGCCTGAGGCTAGGTAAACCACTACTCAAATGTGAGGAAGACTCTCTTTGTACACCTTCTTTTAGATATTAATTTGCCTTAAAGGAGATATCCAGTGGTGAACAACTTATCCCCTATCCTAAGCATAGGGGATAAGTTGCAGATCACGGGGGGGTTCGACCGCTGGGGCCCCCCGTGATCTCCTGTACGGAGCCCTAACAGCTCACGGGAAGGGGGCGTGTCGATCTCAGCACGAAGCGGCGCCCGAAACGCCCCCTCAATACAACTCTATGGCAGAGCCGGAGCGCTGCCTTCGGCAATCTCCGGCTCTGCCATAGAGATGTATTGAGGGGGCGTGTCGGCCGTCGCTTCGTGCAGTGGACGACACCCGCTATCTGGCCGGAGAGCCTGGCCCCCGTACAGAGAGATCGCAGGGGGCCCAAGCGGTCGGACCCCCCCGCGATCTCAAGCTTATCCCCTATCCTAAGTTTTTCACCACTGGACTACTCCTTTGAAATTTCAACTAAAATGGCAGCCATTGTTTCTGTGGGTTAGGGACCCACTCTGACTTGGTGGCCTTGACATGGCGAGTGGCCTTGTACTTTTTGATCAAAATGCATACTAACAACCTGTTAGTTTTTTAACCCCTTAAGGATGCAGGGTTTTTCAGTTTTTGCACTTTCGTTTTTTCCTCCTTACCTTTTAAAAATCATAACCCTTTCAATTTTCCACCTAAAATTCCATATTATGGCTTATTTTTTGCATCGCCAAGTCTACTTTGCAGTGACATTAGTCATTTTACCCAAAAATTCACAGCAAAACGAAAAAAAAAATTACTGTGCGACAAAATCGAAGAAAAAACACCATTTTGTAAGTTTTGGGGGCTTCCGTTTCTACGCAGTGCATATTTCGGTAAAAATGACACCTTTTCATTATTCTGTAAGTCCATACAGTTAAAATGGTACCCTACTTATATAGGTTTCAATTTGTCGTACTTCTGGAAAAAATCATAACTACGTGCAGGAAAATTTATACATTTAAAAATTTCCTCTTCTGACCCCTATAACTTTATTATTTTTCCACGTACAGGGCGGTATGCGGGCAAATTTTTTGCGCCGTGAGCTGAAGTTTTCATCGGTACCATTTTTGTTTTGATCGGACTTTTTGATCCCTTTTTATTCATTTTTTAATGGTATAAAAAGTGACCAAAAATAAGCTTTTTTGGACCTTGGAATTTTTGTACGTGTACGCCATTGACCGTGCGGTTTAATTAACAATATATTTTTATAGTTCGGACATTTACGCACACGGCAATACCCCATATGTTTATTTTTATTTACACTGTTTTATTTTTTTTTTTATGGGAAAAGGGGGTGATTCAAACTTATTAGGGAAGGGGTTAAATGACCTTTATTAACACTTTTTTTTAAACTTTTTTTTGCAGTGTTATAGCTCCCATAGGGACCTATAACACTGCACACACTGATCTTTTACACAGATCACTGGCGTGTATTAACACGCCTGTGATCAGTGTTATTGGCGCTTGACTGCTCCTGCCTGGATCTCAGGCACGGAGCAGTCATTCGTCGATCGGATACCGAGGAGGCAGGTAAGGGCCCTCCCGGTGTCCTGTAAGCTGTTCGGGACAGCCCGACTGAGCAGCCGGGATACATTCACTTCAGACACGGCGGGCAGCTTTGATCGCCACGTCTGATGGGTTAATACAGGGCATCACCGCGATCGGTAATGTCCTGTATTAGCCACGGGTCCCAGCCGTTGATAGCCGCCGGGACCGACCAGATATGACGAGGCATATCGCGGGAGCAGGCGGAGGACGTAAATATACGTCCTTCGTCATTAAGGGGTTAAATTATGCTGAGAAGAAAGTAGATCAATATACAAATGGTGGATGTGCAGACATGTTTCTCTATTTGTGTTGTACTAAAAAAAAAACTAAGCCAAGCACATCGACAAACAAGCTCCTCACAAGCAGGGTAGACATGATCTGAAAGAGGTGGTAAAAAATTATCTGGGTGCAGATCTGCATGAAATTTATCACTGTCTCTGCGACAATATGATAAATTTGGAGCAGCACCGCCAAAAAAAAAAAACACATCTAGACAAACAACAAAAATGATCTAGCCAAGACCATTATTGATAAATAACCCCCTCTGTCCCTATAAATCTATTATCCATAACCTGTAATGTTATTACTCTCCAGAAACAGGCTTCTTTTGAACTTTTTGTGTTCTCCATGACCTCGTCCTCTGGCAGAGGTCTCACTGCTCTTACAGTAAAGAACCCCTGTCTGTGCTGGTTTAGATACCTTCTTTCCTCTAGACGTAGAGGATGCCCCCTTGTTATAGATACAGTCCTGGGTATAAATAGATCATGGGAGAGATCTCTGTACTGTCCCCTGATATATTTATACATAGTTATTAGGTCACCTCAAGCCTTCTTTTTTCTAGGCTAAATAACCTTAATTCTGATAATCTTTCTGGGTACTGTAGTCCTCCCATTCCCCGTATTACTCTGGTTGCCCGTCTTTGAACCCTCTCCAGCTCCACTATATCTTTCTTGTACACTGGTGCCCAGTACTGTACACAGTATTCTATGTGTGGTCTGATTTTTACAGTGGTAGAATTATTTCCTTGTCATGGACATCTATGCCCCTATTGATGCACCCCATGATTTTATTTGCCTTGGCAGCAGCTGCCTGACACTGGTCACTACAGGTAAATGTACTGTTAGCTAAACCACCTTAGTCCTTTTCCATGTCAGTCGTTTCAAGTGTTCTCCCATTTAATACATATTCCTAGCCTGGATTTTTCCTCCCCATGAGCATAACCCTACATTTATCAGTGTTGAACCTCATCTGCCACTTCCCAGCCAAAACCTCCAACCAGGGGTGGACTGACCGGCTGGTCCGATTGGACGTCGTCCGAGGGCCCAGCCGGACGACGTCCATTTTTTAACTCTGCCTATACCTATGGGGAAGATGGGGGTGGGCAACTCTGCCTATACCTATGGGAAAAGGGGAGGAAAGGGAGAGGGGAACTCTGCCTATACCTATGGGGAAGAAGGCGGGGTGTCTCTGCCTATTCCTATGGGGAAGAGCGGGGGTGCATAACTCTGCCTATGGGAAAAGGGGAAGAAAGGGGGAGGTAACTGCCTATACCTATGGGGAAGGGGGGGGGGTAACTCTGCCTATACCTATGGGGAAGAGGGGGGGGTATCTCTGCCTATACCTATGGGGAAGAAGGCGGGGTGTCTCTGCCTATACCTATGGGGAAGAAGGGGGGAGGTGTCTCTGCCTATATCTATAGGGGAAAGGGGGGGAGGTGGGTAACTTTGCCTATACTTATGGGGAAAGGGGGTAACTCTGCCTATACCTATGGGGAAGGGGGGGGGGTAACTCTGCCTATACCTATGGGGAAGAGGGGCGGGGTAACTCTGCCAATACCTATGGGGAAGAGAGGAGGAAAGGGGGGGTAATTCTGCCTATACCTATGGGGAAGAGGGGGGGTATCTCTGCCTATACCTATGGGGAAGAGGGGGGGTAACTCTGCCTATACCTATGGGGAAGAAGGGGGGGGGTGACTCTGCCTATACCTATGGGGAAGAGGGGGGAGGGTAACTCTGCCTATACTTATGGGGAAAGGGGAAGTTAACTCTGCCTTTACCTATGGGGAGAAGGGGGTGGTTAACTCTGCCTATGCCTATGGGGAAGGGGGGGGTAACTCTGCCTATACCTATGGGGGAAGGGCTGGTAACTCTGCCTATACATATGGGAAAAAGGGGTTTAACTCTGCCTATACCTATGGGGAAAGGGGGGACTCTGCTGCCTATACCTAAGGAGAAAGGGGGGTTAACTCTGTTCCTATACCTATTGGGAATGGGTTAACTCTGCTGCCTATACCTATGGGGAAGGTGGAGTAAAGTCTGCTGCCTATACCTATGGGGAAGGGTGGTGGGCTAATTCTGCTGCCTATACCTTTGGGGGAGGGGGTTAACTCTGCTGCCTATACCTACAGGGAAGGGGGTTAACTCTTCTGCCTATACTTACAGGGAAGGGGGGTTAACTCTGTTGCCTATACCTGCAGGGAAGGTGGAGTTAACTCTGCTGCCTAAACTTATCGGGAAGGTGGGGCTACCTAACTTTATACCTGGATGTCTAACTACGTACCTACATACCAGGCTATCTAACTACCTACATACCCAGCTACCTAACTATGTACATACCTGGCCTTCATACATGGCTGCCTAACTACCTAACTAGCCCTCTACCTACCTGGCTTGTCAACTACCTACATATCTGGCTTCCTGATCTACCTACCTAGTTATCTATTTACTTGACTACCTACCTACCTACCTGCCTTTTTACTGTGCAGGACACCAAGGAGGGCATTATTACAGTTTGTGGGCCTATAGATGAACAGAATTTGTAGAGGAGGGGAGGGCACTGGAAAAATGCAGAGTCTGACATGTTTGTCCTGCAGATGTTAAGAGATCCACATGGCAGTCTTATCCGGACGGAGAAGAAAAGGAAAGAGGATGCCGCTGTTCAGAGAAGACGTAATTGTGAGTCCCAAAATGTAACTGTAATCACTTATATGGTATACAGATCCTGTGTACAGCTGTTATCTACGCCTTATGGTCCTGTATATACTCACTTATATTGTATACAGATCCTTTATAGAATACTAGTCTGTGTATAGTAGTTTTATTCAGTACAGTATGGTGGTATTATCCAGTTATTGTGTGGTGGTATATATTTACTTGTTGTATACCAGTATTATTGGTCATGGAAATTTACCTACGTTAAGAGGTGCCAGAAAGTTAAACAGATTTGTAAATTACTTCTATAAAAATTCTTAATCCTTCCAGTACTTATTAGCTGCTGAATACTACAGAGGAAATTATTTTCTTTTTGGAACACAGAGCTCTTTGCTGACATCACGAGCACAGTGCTTTCTGCTGACATCTTTGTCCATTTTAGGAACTGTCCAGAGCAGCATATGTTTGCTATGGGGATTTTCTCCTACTCTGGACAGTTCTTAAAATGGACAGAGATTTCAGCAGAGAGGTTATTAATAAATATATTATAAAGAATAGGACCCAAAACTGACCCCTGTGGTACTCGACTAGTAACAATCACCCACTCAGAGTATGTACCATTAATAACTACCCTCTGTTTCCTATCACTGAGCAACGTCTCTATTTCGGGCCCGAAGCGCGGAGAAGAGGTCCCCCCGGTGAAGATGGACAGCCTGGAATGACTATCCCTCCCCACCGGACGGTCCCTGCAGCACAGATGGCCCGGACCAGCTCACCCTAACGTCCCGCCGCGCGGAGGTGAGTACAAAACTAAAGGGGGTGAGGGGAGGGGAGGGGGGTGTCTGGATGATGTCGATGGCCCGCAGTGGTCTTCAACCTGCGGACCTCCAGATGTTTCAAAACTACAACTCCCAGCATGCTGGGAGTTGTAGTTTTGGAACATCTGGAGGTCCGCAGTTTGAAGACCACTGTATTCAGACATTGACAAGCGGTGATGATGAAGGGGGGGGGGCTGATGACAGCTGGTGATGATGAAGGGGGGGGTGGGATGATGACAAGGGTATGAGGACAGGTGGTGATTATGAAGGGGGGTGTGGGATGATGACAAGGGGATGATGACAGGCGGTGATGATGAAGGGGGGGTGGGATGATGACAGGGTAATGATGACAGGCGGTGATGATGAAGGGGGGTGTGGGATGATGACAGGGGGATGATGATAGGCGGTGATGATGAAGGGGGGGTGTGGAATGATGACAGGGGGATGATGACAGGTGGTGATGATGAAGGGGAGATGATGAAGGGGGGGATGATGACAGGGTAATGATGAAGGGGGGGGATGATGACAGGGTGATTATGATGAGGGTGTTAATGACGGGGTCTGGATGATCACAGGGGGGATGATGTACTTCCCACCCTAGGCTTATAGTCGAGTCAATAACTTTTCCTGGGTTTTTGGGGTGAAATTAGGGGCCTCGGCTTATATTCGGGTCGGCTTATACTCGAGTATATATGGTATATTAAATTTTTTTCCCCGATTCACTACCTTCCTGTTTTTGTAGCTTAAATGCTTTTTTGTCATTTATTGACCCCTTTACATTTTTATTCATCCACATTGGTTTTTTCTTGTTCCATACGGTATGTACCTCCCACAGTGAGAATTTGGATATTTTTAAAAGTTTATGTCTACACTTTGGTTATTGCGGATATTTTCCCAATTTACAGTATTAATGGCCTCTCTGAGTTGATCAAACTTTGCCTTTCTAAAGTTCATTGTTCTTGTGGCTCCTCTTAAGAGTTCCCTTATTGAAGGACGAGTTATAATGTATTATATTATGATCACTATTTCCTAGATGCCCCCTGACCTACACATTAGTTACTCTGTCAGGTCTGTTGGTTAATATTAAGTCCAGTAGGGTGCCCCCTCTGATCAGGTCCTGCACCATTTAGGACAGATAAGGGTCTTTACCTATAGTCACACACCCTTTTCCTTTATGAAATTCCCAGGTCTCAGTCTCCCAGTTTAGATCAGGATAGTTAACCCCTTAAGGACCTAGCCCATTTTAACCTTAAGGACCAGAGCGTTTTTTGCACATCTGACCACTGTCACTTTAAGCATTAATAACTCTGGGATGCTTTTACTTTTCATTCTGATTCAGAGAATTTTTTTTCGTGACATATTCTACTTTATGTTAGTGGTACATTTTTGATGATACTTGCATCATTTCTCGGTGAAAAATTCCAAAATTTGATGAATAAATTGAAAATGTTGCATTTTTCTAACTTTGAAGCTCTCTGCCTGTAAGGAAAATAGACATTCCAAATAAATTATATATTGATTCCCATATACAATATGTAAACTTTATGTTTGCATCATAAAGGTGACATGTTTTCAAGTTCAACAGCAATTTTCTCATTTTTCACGAAATTTTCAAAATCTGAATTTTTCAGGGACCAGTTTTGAAGTGGATTTGAAGGGCCTTGATATTAGAAATAACCCATAAATGACCTCATTATAGAAACTGCACCCCTCAAAGTATTCAAAATCATATTCAGAAAGTTTATTAACCCTTTAGGTGTTTCACAGGAATAGCAGCAACGTGAAGGAGAAAATTCAAAATCTTTACAAGGGGTAATAGGAGAAAAAGCCCCCCCAAAATTTGTAACCCAATGTCTCTCGAGTAAGGAAATACCTCATATGTGTATGTGAAGTGTTCGGCGGGCACAGTATAGGGCTCAGAAGGGAAGGAGCGACAATGGGATTTTAGAGAATGAATTTTGCTGAAATGGCTTTTGGGGGGGGCATGTCGCATTTAGGAAGCCCCTATTGTGCCAGAACAGTTTAAAAAAAACATATGGCATGCTATTTTGGAAACTACACTCCTCAAGGCACGTAACAAGGGTCCAGTGAGCCTTAACACCCCACAGGTGTTTGACGACTTTTCGTTAAAGTCGGATGTGTAAATGAAAAAGAAAAATGCTCTGCGGGCGAACTACAATGTTCAGAAGAGAAGTCACATTTAGCTTTTGGAAAGCAAATTTTGCTGAAATGGGTTTTGGGGGGGGGGGGGGGATGTTACATTTAGGAAGCCCCTATGGTGCCAGAACAGCAAAAAAAAAAAAAAAACATGGCCTACTATTTTGGAAACAACACCCCCCAAGGAACGTAACAAGGGGTACAGTGAGCCTTAACACCCCACAGGTGTTTGACAACTTTTTGTTAAAGTCGGATGTGTAAATGAAAAAAATTTTTTTCACAAAAATGCATTTTTCCCCCAAATTTTACATTTTTACAAGGGGTAATAGGAGAAAATGCCCCCCAAAATGTGTAACCCTATTTCTTCTGAGTATGGAAATACCCCATGTGTGGATGTCAAGTGCTCTGCTGGCTCACTACAATGCTCAGAAGGGGAGGAGCGCCATTGAGCTGTTACGCCGAGCGCTCCGGGTCCCCGCTCCTCCCCGGAGCGCTCACGGCGTCTCTCTCCCTGCAGCGCCCCGGTCAGTTCCGCTGACCGGAAGCGCTGCTCTGACATGGCCGTCGGGGATGCGATTCGCACAGCGGGACGCGCCCGCTCGCGAATCGCATCCCAAGTCACTTACCCGTCCCGGTCCCCTGCTGTCATGTGCTGGCGCGCGCGGCTCCGCTCTCTAGGGCGCGCGCGCGCCAGCTCTCTGAGACTTAAAGGGCCAGTGCACCAATGATTGGTGCCTGGCCCAATTAGCTTAATTGGCTTCCACCTGCTCCCTGGCTATATCTGATCACTGCCCCTGCACTCCCTTGCCGGATCTTGTTGCCTTAGTGCCTTGAGAAAGCGTTTACTGTGTTTGTCCATACTGTGTACTTGACCTCCTGCTATTGCCATATTGACTACGATCCTTGCTGCCTGCCCCGACCTTCTGCTACGTCCGACCTTGCTCTTGTCTACTCCCTTGTACCGCGCCTATCTTCAGCAGTCAGAGAGGTTGAGCCGTTGCTAGTGGATACGACCTGGTTACTACCGCCGCTGAAAGACCATCCCGCTTTGCGGCGGGCTCTGGTGAATACCAGTAGTAACTTAGAACCGGTCCACTAGCACGGTCCACGCCAATCCCTCTCTGGCACAGAGGATCCACCTCCTGCCAGCCGCATCGTGACATGAGCTTTTGGAGAATTTGTTTGGAATGGAAGTCAGGGGTCATGTGCGTTTACAAAGCCCCCTGTGGTGCCAGAACAAAGGACCCCCCCACATGTGTAGTTTGGAAACTACACCCCCACAGAATTTAATAAGGGGTGCAGTGAGCATTTACACCCCACTGGCATTTGACAGATCTTTGGAACAGTGGGCTGTGAAAATGAAAAATTACATTTTTCATTTTCACGGACCATTGTTCCAAAAATCTGTCAGACACCTGTGGGGCATAAATGCTCACTGTACCCCTTATTACATTACATGAGGGGTGTAGTTTCCAAAATGGGGTCATTGGGGAGCATTATAGTGCACCCGCAGAGCACTTTAAATCCATATATGGTGTATGTTATTACTCAGAAGAAATGTGGTTACAAATTTTGGGGGGGCTTTTTTCCTATTTTCCCTTGTGAAAATGAAAAATGTAGGGTAACACCAGCATTTTTGTGAAAATTATGATAATTTTTTTATATTTTCCCATCCAACTTTAACGAAAATTCATCAAACACCTGTGGGGTGTTAAGGCTCACTATACCCCTTGTTACATTCCGTGAGAGGTGTAGTTTCCAAAATGGGGTCACAAGTGGGTATTAATTTTTTTGCGTTTATGTCAGAACCGCTGTAAAATCAGCCACCCTTGTGGAAATCACCAATTTAGGCTTCAAATATACATAGTGCGCTCTCACTCCTGAGCCCTGTTAGTGTAGTGTAGTGATTTTAGGGTACATTCGCACTGGTGGGGGTTTACGGGGAGTTTCCGCGCTGGGGCGGAAAATTTGCCGCATTTAAAACCTGATGCAGGAAACTCACTGTAAACCCGCCCGTGTGAATGTACCCTGTACATTCACATGGGGGGGGGGGGGGGGGGGCAAGCCTTCAGCTGTTGCAAAACTACAACTCCCAACATGCACTGATAGACCATGCATACTGGGAGTTGTAATTTTGCAACAGCTGAAGGCACGGTGGTTGGAAAACCTTCAGTTAGGCTGTAACCTAACTCAGTATTTTCCAACCAGCGTGCCTCCAGCTATTGCAAAAATACAACTCCCAGCATGTACACATCGCCAAAGGGCATGTCAGGAGTAGTTATGCAACAGCTGGAGGTACGCAACTACAACTCCCAGCATGCAGAGACAGCTGTTTGGGCATGCTGGGAGTTGTAGTTTTGCAAGATCTAGAGGGCCACTGCACAGTGATCTCCAAACTGTAACCCTCCAGCTGCTGCAAAACTGCAAATCCCAGCACTTTTTTTTCTTCTCAATACTAAACCCCAGCCCCACCGGACATCCCCGACATCACCAACGCCAACCAACCCCCCCCCCCCCCACACACACGCACACACACATTATGTAGGCTCATAGCTCAGGACTACATCCCCATCATGTATGATTGTGACTGTCTATTATATGTAGGCTCACAGCTCAGGACTACATCCCCATCATGTGTGATTGTCTATTATATGTAGGCTACAGTCTCAATCATACATGATGGGAATGTAGTCCTGAGCTGTGAGCCTGGGCATGTGTGGTGTGGTCAGGGCATACTGGGAGTTGCATGCTGGGAGTTGCAGTTACTACTGTAACGCCCAGCATGCCCTGATAGTATCAGGGTATGCTGGGCATTACAGTTAGTATTAACTGCAACTCCCAGCATGCCCTGATACAATCTCGGTCTGCTCTGCAGCTGTCCCAAAATTAGTTTTGGGTCTGCGGCAAAACCATAGGCTGTATCAGCCTGATACAGTCTATGGTTTTGCAGCTGACCCAAAACTACAACTCCCATTATGTTGCACTATACTATAATATAGGTTATATATGGTGCTACATGCTGGGGGGAGCTGTAGTTTCGGTTCAGCTGCAGAGATATAGGCTGGAATCTAGATCAAGAAATTTCCTTGATCCAGATTCCAGCCTATATCTCTGCAGCTGACCCAAATCTACAGCTCCCCCCAGCATAGTATAGTGCAACATAATGGGAGTTGTAGTTTTGGTCACCATATATTGTATCAGGGCATGCGGAGAATAGTAGTTGGTAACTGCAAATCCCAGCATTGCATTCCTTGAAGGAATGCAATGCTGGGAGGTGCAGTTACCAACTACAATTCCCAGCATGCCCTGATACAATCTATGATGACCAAAACTACAACTCCACACATCTTGCACTATATAGGAGTACAATTTAGATTATGGTGCAACATGCTGGGAGTCCTAGTTTTGGGTCAGCTGCAGACTCAAAACTACAACCTGCATGCTGCTCCAAGCTTGCTGGGTGCCGCATCACTTTTTCAACCAATCTGGTGCAAAAAAAATTCTATTTGGAATATTCCCCCCTCTGTGCCACCATCTTATAGTAAAAGCGTTCTTCTGTTTGCCAAGTAAAGAAAAACATGAGTTTTACCATTCAACTTACAATTTTTTTTCAAATCCACATCAAATGCATCCCTATAAACACCAGCAAACATACACACAAGTGGGAGGTCTAGTCTGGGCTGGTGCATGGATTTTTGACACTCTAGGCAAAACCTAATTTTGACAACCCTTTGGCTCAGCCCATTGAACCCCTTGGCAAATATAAGATCAGGGGTAGAATTAGTCCCGTAAGCCTCATGGTAAATTCTAGACTTGCCCTCCTCCCTACAATTATAACTATACTGCACCTAATGTGGGGGAACTATATTGCACCTAATGTGGGGGAACTGTACTGTACCTAATGTGGGGGAACTATATTGCACCTAATGTGGGCAAACTATACTGCCAACCTAATGTGGGGGAACTGTACTACTAACCTAATGTGGGGGAACTATACTGCCAACCTAATGTGGGGGAACTGTACTACTAACCTAATGTGGGGGAACTATACTGCCAACCTAATGTGGGGGAACTGTACTACTTACCTAATGTGGGGGAACTATACTGCCAACCTAATGTGGGGGAACTATACTGCCAACCTAATGTGAATACAAAAATATAAAATTGTACTATTCTGATCCCTATAGCACTTTAATTTTTCTGTATATGGGGATGTATGAGGGTAATTTTTTAGCGCTGTGATTTGTAGTTTTTATCTGTACCATTTTTTTTACTTTTTAGATATGTTTTATTGTATTTGAAGTGACCAAAAATGTGCCAATCTGGTTAGTGCACTATTACAACTTTTGGGACCCCACTTCTGATTTTGCCCAGGGCCATGTTAAGCCTAAAACCGGCCCTGGATCCAATCCTCCTACACTATGCAAGCAAGAGTGTGTGTGTATATGTATGTATGTATGTATATATATATATATATATATATATATATATATATATATATACATACATAAACACACACACGCGTGCAATAGGCTGCGCACGCCTATGACTGTACACAGTATTCTATGTGTGGTCTGACTAATGATTTGTACAGCGGTAGAATTATTTCCTTGTCGTGGGCATCTATGCCCCTATTGATGCACCCCATGATTTAATTAGCCTTGGCAGCAGCTGCCCGACACTGGTCACTACAGCTAAATTTACTGTTAACTAAGACTCCTAAGTCCTTTTCCATGTCAGTCGTCCCAAGTGTTCTCCCATTTAATACATAATCCCAGCCCGGATTTTTCTTCACCATGTGCATTACCTTACATTTATCAGTGTTGAACCTTATCTGCCACTTCCCAGCCCAAACCTCCAACCTATCCAGATCCATTTGTAACAGTGCACTGTCCTATATAGTGTTTACCGCTTTACAGAGTTTAGTGTCATCTGCAAAGATTGCTACTTTACTATTCACCCCTCTGCAAGGTCATTAATGAATATATTAAATAGGACAGAACCCAAGATGGACCCCTGTGGTACCCCACTAGTAACAGTCACCCAATCAGAATAAGTACCATTAATAACCACCCTCTGTTTCCTATCATTGAGCCAGTTACTTACCCACTTGCACACATTCTCCTCCAGCCCAAACCTTCTCATTTTATGCACCAACCTTTTATGTGGAACCGTATCAATTGCTTTGGAAAAATCCAGATACACGACATCCAGCGTTTGCCCCTGGTCCAGTCTGGAGATCACCTCCTCATAAAAGCTGATCAGGTTAGTTTGACAGGATCGATCCCTCATAAATCCATGCTGATATGGGGTCATACATTTATTTTTATTAAGATACTCCAAAATAGCATCTCTTAGGAAACCCTCAAACAATTTACATACAACCGAGGTTAAACTAACAGGTCTATAATTCCCAGGGTCACCTTTTGACCCTTTCTTAAATATTGGCACCATATTTGCCATTCGCCAGTCCTGGGGAACAGTCCCTGTCACTATAGAGTCCCTGAATATTAAAAATAGGGGTCTGTCTATTACATTACTTAATTCCTTTAGAACACGGGGGCGAATGCGATCTGGACCTGGTGATTTGTCTATTTTGATTTTTTGTAGGCGGCACTGTACTTCTTCCTGGGTTAGACAGGTGACCTGTACTAGGGAGTTTACCTTATCACACTGTATTTCACCTGGCATTTAATTTTTCTCAGTGAATACAGTGGAGAAGAATTTGTTTAATATATTTGCTTTTTCCTGATCCCGTTTTATAATTTCTTCCTCATCATTTTTTAAAGGGCCAACACTTTCATTTTTGACCTTTTTGTTATTTATATAATTATAGAACATTTTGGGGTTAGTTTTACTCTCTTTGGCAATGAGTCTGTCTCTATTTTTGTGGCTTTTATCTGTTTTTAGATTTTTTACATTTTTCTCTATAGCTTTTTAATGCTTCTTCACTGCTGTCCTGTCTTAGTAATTTAAATGCTTTATTTTTGTCATTTATTGCCCCCTTAACATTTTTATTCATCCATATTGGTTTTCTTTTATTTCTGACCCATTTATTCCCATAAGGTATATACATCTTACAGTGAAAATTTAAGATATTTTTAAAAGTCTCCCATTTAGTGTCAGTATTGTTCTTTTAGAGGACATTATCCCATTTTATATTGTTAAAGGCTTCTCTGAGTTGATCGAACTTTGCCTTCCTAAAGTTCATTGTTTTTGTGGCCCCTCGAGAGATTCCCTTATTGAAGAACAAGTTATAATGTATTATATTATGATCACTATTTCCTAGGTGTCCATCTACTTGCACATTAATTACTCTAATGTGGTCTCAAAACTGTAGCCCTCCAGATGTTGTTAGGCAACAACTCACTGGCTTCCGTAGAATTTCCACACCAGGAAGCCGCATCGCCATCCTCTGCCGCCCGCCGCTGATGGTAAGTGGACCTCCGGCGCCGGTCACTGTGGGTTCCCCCGTTCTGCCCAGACTACTGTGGATGAGCAGAATGGGGGAACCGAACTTTAACCCCCCCGTCCCCCCCCGCTTCTGACCAACCAATAGCAGGGATAGGAAGGGTGGCCACCTCACTCCTATCCCTTCAGGGGGATCGTGGGTGTCTTGGATAACCCCGATCTCCCATATTTTCCGGGTCACCGGAGACCCGTATGACTCGGAATCGCCGCAAATCTCTGGTGTGAATTCACAGGCGATTTGTGGCAATCGCCGACATGGGGGAGTCTCAGGACCGCCCTGGGCATTGGCACAGGATGCCTGCTGATAGATATCAGCAGACATCCCAGTCCGGTCCCCACCCCGGCGCGTGGCGGGGACCGAAATTAGCACCAGCGTACAGGTATGCCCTTGTCCTTAAAGGGGTTCTCCGGTGCTTAGACATCTTATCCCCTCTCCAAAGGATAGGGGATAAGATGGCTGATCGCGGGAGTCCCGGTGCTGGGGACCCCCGGGATCTTGCACGCGACACCCCGTTTGTAATCAGTCCCGTCTGATTACCGGCGACCACAGGGTCGGCGGCGTGTGTCGTCAAGCCTCCACAGCTATCACCCCCCTCTCGTAAGCTTGCATTGAGGGGCGGAGCATGACGTCACACGGGGCGGAGGCGTGACGTCACATGCCGCCTGCCCTGTGGTCGCCGATAATCAGACACAGAGTGAACATGCTCCGGGGACTGATTACAAACGGGGTGCCGTGTGCAAGATCCCGGGGGTCCCCAGCGGCGGGACTCCCACGATCAGGCATCTTATCCCCTATCCTTTGGATAGGGGATAAGATGTCTAAGCACCGGAGAACCCCTTTAAGTACCAGCGAGCGAGGGCGTACTTGTACGCCCGTGGTCCCTAAGTGGTTAAAGTCCCCCATTATTATAACCTCATTGTGATTTGCTGCCTTGTTTATTTGCCTCAGTAAGTGATCTTCTGCCACTTCAAATAAATTTGGCGATTTATAGCAAACCCCCATTTTTATCTCCATCTATTTCTACCCATAATGACTCCACATTATAATTTCCCTCCCATATATATCCTCCCACAGTGTGACAGTCAGACTGGACTTTACATAAAGGCAAACTCCTCCCCTTTTCCATTTTTTCCGATCCTTCCTGAATAGACTATAACCCTGTATGTTGACTGCCCAGTCACAGCTATCATCCAAACATGTCTGTTATTCCCACTATGTCTTATTAGACCATTCAAAACTTGTAATGCTCAAAACACCCTCACTGCACAATGACCACTGCACAGTGGCCTAGAAAACTCTCCCATAAAAGTATATAGCGCCCTTTCTAGTGTTTTGTTCCTATGTCCATGGGGGTCCTAACAATTTGTAAATCACAAATCCAAAAATGCACAACCACACACCTTAGACAGCCCTCACCTCTCAATCAGACTCCTTCCTGCAAGGATAGCTCAGAGCGGGGCCACACGAATACAGCAATTGAAAAACAAATTCCCAGCTGGAGGAGAGCAGTAAGAAACTTTTCTTACTTTTTCTATTATAGCAATAAATTTGTATATCCAAATCTAGAGGTATCGTACACACCAACCTCAAGACCTCTAGCTTTTGGATATACTGGTATTATGTTACAATAACAAAAATGTTTTTTTTTACCGCTACCCTCCAGCTGGAAATTTGTTCTTCGGTAACAATTGATATTCCAAATATAATGGGCAAGTGTAATCTCATAAACTCTGAATGTGAGATGAGAATGAATGCATGAAGCACTGATACAAGACCACCACACTTGAATTGTTAGTGAACTGCTCATTTTTAGACAGTGGCCCATAAGTAAAAAAAAAAACTGGGACTGGCCCATGAGTTAAAAACAAAAACAAAAAAAAATGGGACTGAATGCAGTATCTGCACTGGTAAACAGCTGTTAGATACAGGAACTGAGTGAAGCAATACTTGACCTTGTCTCCGAAGTATTTCACTTTATTAATGAACAAAATATATAATATTTGATAATGAAATAGTTCTGCAAACCAGCTACTCTATAGCTATAATTATTATATAGCAGGGGGTGCACAACCTGCAGCCTGGGCAAAAGGATACCATTAAGTAGATGATGAAATTTATTTTCGGGAAGGAAATAGAAAGGTGGACACTCCCCATGTGTATTTTAAGAACTGGAAGACACAGAGAAGTCATTGAAAGCCAACAAAGCAGGGATATACAAAGGGGCACTTATAAGATCCAGTTCTGCCCTATACTTTTACAGAATAAATGACTCACATGTGATTGAAGAAGAAATTGAATTCAGGTCCAAATGACTGGCAATGCATATAATCGAGGCACTTTTGGTTATGATGTTTGCCTTTTTTCCACTATTGATCGTTCATGGAACCTCCTAAAAGAATATATATTGGCAGGTCACCTAGTCAACCTGACCCTTTTGTCATGAGGCTAGGACACTGCTTCTGTGTGTCTGTGTCTAAGCTATGTGGGAGGGAGTTTGAAATAAAAGCTATTTTCAGATAAAAAGAGACCTTGGAGCTAAATATCATCAGACAAAAGGATGAGGTAGGATCTGTTGCTGCCATATTATAATCTCGATCCTGTCAGGAACAAATGCTTTTGTCTGGAAACAGACAGAGAACTGAAAACCCATGGGAACTCCTCCTTTGCAGGATAATTTAACCATTCCAGTTTTGAGAGCCATTTACTAGTGAAATAAGAGTATAAAAAGTCTATATAATAGACTGCTTACAAGTTCACAAATGAAAACCACAGTTATTTCCTCTACTACATGGTCTTTAAGGCTTTCGTGTAAAAGTATGTCCTTATTTTGGATTTATCCATACATATTTAGAATTGTATATTTATACCTTCAGAACATGACCAGTCTTAGTTGTATTTTTCTTTATACTTTAAAACACTTACAGGAGGTCCATTGGAAATGTGAATATCATAGAGAGGAACCATATTCTATTAACCAATTAAAGAGGTACTCCTCTTTAATTGGTTAATAGAACATTTTTTTTTTTCAATTTAACTGGTTCCAGAAAGTTTAACAGATTTGTAAATTACTCATCAGTTGCTGTATGTTCCAGAGGAAGTCGTGAAGTTCTTTTCAGCCTGAGCACAGTGCTCTCTCTGTCCAGAACTGTCCAGAGTTCAACAAACAAATAAGTAAAACAAACAAACAAGTAAACAAATCCCCATAGCAAACCTCTCCTGCTCCAAACAGTTCCTGACATGGACAGAAGTGTTAGCAGAGAGCACTGTGGACAGAAAATAACTTTATCTGTAGTATACAGCATCTGATAAGTACTGGAAGGATTAAGATTTTTTAAATGTACAAATCTGTTTAACTTTCTCACACCAGAGGGGGTAGGGAAGCATTTTGACAAGTTTTTAGAGGCATTTTCTATTATGTTTTAGTGTACTGCATAGGTTCAAAAATGCAGCTGCCAGATGTTAAAGTATACAGTGAAATATTAAAAAAGGACAAAATATACAGCAGTAAAACAAAGCAAAATTTTCCCCCTCACCTGGGTATGAGGGGTGCATGGCAAGCCTCAAACTCACAGTTGGAAGAAAAAATACCATATTTTCCGGCATATAAGATGACTTTTAAACCCGGTAAAATGTTCTAAAAAGTCGGGGGTCATCTTATAAGCCGGGTGCTGCAGTCGGCCGTGACTCCCAGGGTATGCATTATCCATACCCCGGGCGTCCCGGCCGTGATAAATTTCCCCCGTCACATTCGGGACATCCCTGTATCCCAAAATATCTTTTTGGGACACAAGGATGTCCTGGTTACCTTTCTGTGGCCCCGTGTTAACTTTAAAAACATAGGGTCCGCCGGGAGGTAGCGCTGATGTCCCGTGCGTGCGCCCATAGAAACGGCAGAGCGGAGCAGAGCAGCAAGGACACGCGTGCATGATAAGTTACCAGCACGTCATCTTCAGTGCTCCAACGACCGCTCCTCCGGTCCCGGGACCTACTGCTATGGCCTTTAGGCCATAGCAACAGATAGTGATTCCAGAACAGAGGAGCAGTGGTCGGAGCACTGAGGTGAGGCAGTACACAGGCATACAGCCTCCAGCCATACACTGTGTATGGCTGAAGGCTGTATGTCTGTGGGGGGCCACTACCTAACTAATGTAGGGGAACTATAAAATAATGTGGGGGGAACTATACTGCCAACCTAATGTGGGGGAACTACAACCTAATGTGGGGGAACTATACTGCCAACCTAATGTGGGGGGACCTAATGTGAGGGAACTATACTGCCAACCTTATGTGGGGGAACTACAACCTAATGTGGGGGAAGCTATACTGCAAACCTAATGTGGGGGAACTACAACCTAATGTGGGGGGGGGGGACAATACTGCCAACCTAATGTGGGGGAACTATACTGCCAACCTAATGTGGGGGAACTATACTGCCAACCTAATGTGGGGGAACCTAATGTGGGGGAAATATACTGCCAACCTAATGTGGGGGAACTGCAACCTAATATGGGGGAACTACAACCTAATGTGGGGAAACTATACTGCCAACCTAATGTGGGGGAAACGACAACCTAATTTGGGGGAAACTATACTGCCAACCTAATGTGGGGGAAACTATACCGCCAAACCTAATGTGGGGGAACTACAACCTAATGTGGGGGAAACAATACTGCCAATCTAATGTGGGGGAACTATGCTGCCCAACCTAATGTGGGGTAACTATGCTGCCTACCTAGTGTGAGGGAACTATGCTGCCTACCTTGTGTGGGGGAACAATGGTAAGGTACCGTAGAGCGGTATTCTTATACGGCGAGTATATCCCAAACTTTAAATTTTAACTGTAAAAGTTGGGGGTCGTCTTATACGCCCAGTCGTCGGAAAATACGGTAAGTACGTTAAAGACGCAGGGTTTTTTCCATTTTTGCATTTTCATTTTTTCACCAAATCATAACGCTTTCAATTTTGCACATAAAATTCCATATTATGGCTTATTTTTTGCGTCACCAATTCTACTTTGCAGTGATATTAATCCTTTTACCAAATAATCCACGGCAAAACGGAAAAGAAAATTCATTGTGCGACAAAATTGAAGAAAAAAATGCCATTTTGTAACTTTTGGGGGTTTCCGTTTCTACGCAGTGAATTTTTCGGTAAAAATGACACCTTATCTTTATTCTGTAGGTCCATCTGGTTAAAATCATACCCTTCTTATATAGGTTGGATTTTGCAGGAAAATTTATACATAAAAAATTCAAATTTTCTGACCCCTATAACTTTTTTTTTCCATTTTTGTATTGATCGGACTTTTTGATCGCTTTTTATTCATGATATAAAAAAGTGACCAAAAATATGCTATTTTGGACTCTGGAATTTTTTTGCGCGTGCGCCATTGAGCGGTTTAATTAACTATATATTTTTATAATTCGGACATTTCCACATGCGGCGATACCACATATGTTTATTTTTATTTACATGTTTTTTTTTATGGGAAAAGGGGAGTGATTCAAACTTTTATTAGGGAAGGCGTTAAATTACCTTCAACTTTTTTTAAAAACTTTTTTTTGCAGTGTTATAGCTCCCATAGGGGGCTATAACACTGCACACACTGATCTTTTACACTGATCTCTGCAGAGCCATAGCTTTGCATGTATCAGTGTTATAGGCGGTCGATTGCTCAAGCCTGTATCTCAGGCTTGGAGCAATCAAACGCCGATCGGAAGCGACGGAGCAAGGTAAGGGGACCTCCGCTCGCGTACTAGCTGATCAGGACATTGCGATTTTATCGCGATAGTCCCGATCAGCCCGAATGAGCTGCTGGGAAGCTTTCACTTTCATTTTAGATGCGGTGACCAACTTTGATCGCCGCGTCTAAAGGGTTAATAGAGAGCGGCACAACGATCGGTGCCGCACGCGATTAGCCCAGGATCCTGGCTATCATTAGCCGCCGGGACCAACCCGGTATGATGCGGGGTCACAGCGTGACCCCGTTTTAAATACCGGGACTGGGCGTAGGGTGTACAGGTACGCCCTACGTCCTTAAGAGGTTAAAAAATCCATAGAAAAGGCAGTAGTAGAAAATGAGATGTCCCAGTACGGGATGATGTGGCCCCATACTGTGCTCGTGCCCTGTCAGACAGAGTCCCTGCATGTCCCCAGGGCTCCCTGCAGCATACCCCCATTATGTATATAGGTTTACCTCATTTAATGTACTTTTGCTTTAATGCTTGTACCACATGATTATTACCCAGACGGCTCCAGTGACCAGGTGACCACCCAAGTGACCAATGGGCTCCTTGCACAGCCCCCCTAGATAACCAGGGGAGGGGCTGAAATCTCTCTCTCTTAGCACGCTGCTACTTCTGCTGAGGTCGAGTCCAGTCAAATTGTTTCAGTGTCTGTGTCCAGAGCATTGGAGGCCTCAAGCCTAAAGTCCTGCAGCCACAAGTCGGTCATCAGTAAGTCAAGTCATCTTATTGCCAGTCACCATCTCTGTCAAGTCAAGTCCATCTGTAGTCATCGTGGCCTGCACTAAATTCATAACATACAGGGATAGGTGGACTACTGTGGTAGATGTAACAGTGACATTAGCTAACCCTCAACACTGATGTTAAAATTGAGACATTAGCCAGTATATCCTTATATGAAGGACATACCTGAGCCCGCACACCAACGCCAAGGTTTCTCAAGTGGCACGGGACCTAGCACTAACCTATCTGTGCCTGATAAGCAAAACCAGGGGCCAGTGGGCAATTACGGCAGCATTAGGTCCAACTCACAGCTTGCTCCCAGTTACCTCCAGTGTGAACAGGGCACACATAGAATGGGAGGAGGGAGGCAAGCTATAAGCCCCACCCAAGTGGCTGGGTATGTATGCCGCCCACAGGTGAACCTGAATGCAGCCTAGAGTGGAAATAAAGGTGCATAAAATGTGGAGTTTTTACATCTCCAAGTATAAGACTAAAATAACGAAAAAGAGAGATGGTCTTAACTGGCAGGTAGGAGATGCTCAACCCCACATGCGGTTGTGCCTATATACTGGGGGAGCAGATCCTACCCTTGCAGTCTGTTGCTAAGGGTTATCCCCAGCATAAAAATGCATACGGTGAGGGATGCCTGCTAACAGACTACAAGTGCCACATTAACATCCTACACCATGGTTCCTGCGGAAAGCTCTGTCTCATAATACAGACTGGGAGGCAAGAAGAATGGCACCCTGTTCCAAAGTTATGGTGCTTAATATGAAATGCATGTCCCTGACATGTAAAATTTACCACATCATTAGAGGTATGCTTTAAGTAACACGGTAGATAGATTCAATAACTTATTTTGCTTTGGTTTTGAGTAACAGCATGTACTCTGAATTTACAGTACTCGAGGAAAAGCTAACTGTCCCACTGACGACAAGCTTATTGTTCGTTTCCAATGGCAACCAGCAGAACTCTCAACGTAGTACTAGTATATAAAACAGTACATGCACTAGTAATGCTACAGTTTGTACTGCACAGTACCATACTATTAGTAGCAAGTGATCTTCTTATCGCAGTTTTGTCTCATTCACTTGAATGGGACAAAACTGTGATACCAAGCTCAGTTGCTACTAAAAGTGCAGTGTTTTGCAGTCTGAACCATGTAAATAGTAAAGAAGACACAGCACTTGCTTATTTAGCACAGCTGCCTCCAAACAGTTGATCAGTAGGATTTCTGAGAGTCAGAACCCTACCAGTCTAAGGGTATGTTCACAGGAGCGGATCTCCAGCGCGTATTACGCACTGCTGGACCGCTGTATGCTGCCTTTACAGGTGCCTGCTCGGAGCGGCAATCCGCCACTATGAGCAGACATACTGCGATGTGCGAGTCGCCGTGCGTATGCACAGTATACTTGCACATCGCGGCTGCTCTCGGCCTAGCTCGGCAACTCGTACATCGCAGCAGTGTGTCTGCTCGTAGCGGCGTATTGCCGTTCCTAGCAGGCACATCTAAAGGCACCATATAGGGGTCCTTCAGCAGCAGATCTGCAGCGTAAAATACGCTGTGGATCCGCTCGTCTGAACGTACCCTAATACTGAATAGTACCACATCAGTACCAATATCATAATCTCTGGTGGAAGGATATGTTTAAAGCCCCCAGGCAATCTCATAGTCCGAGACTGAAGCAATCAAAGGACACATTTTCAGACAGAATATTTTACACAGGACTTCTGCAAAAAACATCATATGATCGGGTCAGTCTTGGAACAAGTCTCAGGCTACAAGATTACCTCGGGGCTTTAAACATATCCTGCCACCAGAGATCGTGACAGGTACTATTTAAGGATACACCATCCATTCTAAAAACAATGTTCGTGTACCTTGACAGTCCGATAAACAATGAAAGAAGTGGCAATATGCACTCATGACTGCCATTCCACTGAAATGGGCAACTAAGAATCACATTTTTGCTAGAACCCCTGCAATATTAAATTTATCACCAAAACCCTTTAAGTATTTCAGGCTGTTTTTAACCGCCCACTATATCAGAATGTTTGCTATCAACAGGTATTTGAGCATTAGATGACCTTCTGTATCCACAGTAAACCAGAATTGTGAATTTAGCTCTGGAGTATAACACAAGCTGTATTTTAACCCCTTGGGGACTCAGGGTTTTTCCGTTTTTGCACTTTCGCTTTTTCTTCCTTACCTTTTAAAAATCATATCACTTTCAGTTTTACACCTATAGACCCATATGATGGCTTATTTTTTGTGCCACCAATTCTACTTTGTAATGACATCAGTCATTTTACCCAAAAATCTACGGCAAAACAAAAAAAAATTATTCTGCAACGAAATTGAAGAAAAAACACAATTTTGTAACTTTTGGGGGCTTCTGTTTCAACGCAGTAAATTTTTCGGTAACAATTACACTTGATCTTTTTTCTGTAGGTCCATATGATTAAAATGATATCTGACTTATATAGGTTTGATTTTGTATGACTTCTGAAAAAAATCATAACTACATGCAGGAAAACGTATACATTTAAAATTGTCATCTTCTGACCCCAATAACTTTATTTTTCTGCGTACAAGGAGGTATGAGGGCAAATTTTTTGCGCCATAATCTAAAGTTTTTATCGTACCATTTTTGTTTTGATTGGAATTTTTGATCGCTTTTTTATTCATTTTTTATGGTATAAAGTGACCAAAAATACGCTATTTTGGACTTTGGAATATTTTTATGTGTACGCCATTGACTGTGCAGTTTACTTAACGATATATTTTTATAGTTCGGACATTTACTCACGCGACGATACCATAAATGTTCATATTCATTTTTATTTACATGTTTTGTTTTTTTTTAAATGGGAAAATGGGGTGATTTGAACTTTTATTAGGGAAGGGGTTAAATTACATGAATTAACTCTTTAAAAAAAAATTCAGCGGTCAATTGCTCAAGCCTGCATCTCAGGCAGGCTTGGAGCAATCAATCGCGTTCAGACGCTCCGGAGGCAGGTAAGGGACCCTCCGCTTGCGTCCTAGCTGATCAGGACATAGTGGTTTCACTGCGTTGGTCCTGATCAGCCTGCCTGAGCTGCCGGGAGTGCATTGTTTACATTTTAAAAATCTAAAGGGTTAATAGCGCGCGTCACCCCGATCAGTGACGCGCGCCATTACCCCGGGTCCCGGCTACCGTTAGCCGGCAGGACGACCAGATATGATACAGGGTGACCCCGCGTTACATCGTGGGAGTGGGCACAGGACGCCCTGCTTCCCCAAGAGGTTAAGGTGATAAGTCATGCAGTTTACTTATAAAGTTTATGCACTTTGCCAAGTCAGAGATGGTACCAAAGCATGTGCATCCTTGCAGGAGAAATAGCACTACACACCCCATATTAGAATCCGAAGTGTGTATAAGGAGGGAGAATGAATGAGAAACCTCTGCTTTAGGAGGACTTGGTGTCAATTAAAGTTCATCTAATAGATCATTTCAATTTTGTATGCGTTCTTTTATTAACCCCTTCAGGACCAAGCCCATTTTGGCCTTAAGGACCAGAGCGTTTTTTGCACATCTGACCACTGTCACTTTAAACATTAATAACTCTGGAATGTTTTTAGTTATCATTCTGATTCCAAGATAGTTTTTTCGTGACATATTCTACTTTAAAATTTTGTGGTAACTTGCATCCTTTCCTTGTGAAAAATCCTAAAATTTGATGAAAAATTTGAAAATTTTGCATTTTTCTAACTTTGAAGCTCTCTGCTTGTAAGGAAAATGTATATTACAAAAAAAAAAATTTATTCACATATACAATATGTCTACTTTATGTTTGCATCATAAAAGTGACGAGTTTTTACTTTTGGAAGACACCAGAGGGCTTCAAAGTTCAGCAGAAATTTTCCAATTTTTCACAAAATTTTCAAAACTCACTATTTTTCAGGGACCAGTTCAGGTTTGAAGTGGATTTGAAGGGTCTTCATATTAGAAATACCCCACAAAAGACCCCATTATAAAAACTGCACCCCCCAAAGTATTCAAAATGACATTCAGTCATCATTTTAACCCTTTAGGTGTTTCACAGGAATAGAAGCAAAGTGAAGGAGAAAATTCACAATCTTCATTTTTTACACTCGCATGTTCTTGTAGACCCAATTTTTGAATTTTTACAAGGGGTAAAAGGAGAAAATGTATACTTATATTTGTAGTCCAATTTCTCTCGAGTAAGCACATACCTCATATGTCTATGTAAAAAGTTCGGCGGGCGCAGTAGAGGGCTCAGAAGGGAAAGAGCGACAAGGGGATTTTGGAGAGTACGTTTTTCTGAAATGGTTTTTGGGGGGCATGTTGCATTTAGGAAGCCCCTATGGTGCCAGAACAGCAAAAAAAACCCTCACATGGCATACCATTTTGGAAACTAGACCCCTTGAGGAACATAACAAGGAATAAAGTGAGCCTTAATACCCTTAGTGTTTCACGACTTTTGCATATGCAAAAAAAAAAAAAATGTTTTCACTAAAATGTGTGTTTGCCCCCAAATTTCACATTTTTCCAAGGGTTAATAGCAGGAAATACCCCCAATATTTGTAACCCCTTCTCTTCTGAGTATGGAGGTACCCCATAAGTTGACCTGAAGTACACCACGGGCGAACTACAATGCTCAGAAGAGAAGGAGTCATATTTGGCTTTTTGAGAACAAATTTTGCTCGGGGGGCATGTCGCATTTAGGAAGCCCCTATGGTGCCAGAACAGCAAAAAAAAAAAAAAACACATGGCATACCATTTTGGAAACTAGACCCCTTGAGGAACGTAATAAGGAATAAAGTGAGCCTTATTACCCCACAGGTGTTTCACGACTTTTGCATATGTAAAAAAAAATATTTTTTTTTTCACTAAAATGTGTGTTTCCCCCCAAATTTCACATTTTTCCAAGGGTTAATAGCAGAAAATACCCCCCAAAATTTGTAACCCCATCTCTTCTGAGTATGGAGGTACCCCATAAGTTGACCTGAAGTGCACTATGGGTGAACTACAATGCTCAGAAGAGAAGGAGTCATATTTGGCTTTTTGAGAGCAAATTTTGCTCGGGGAGCATGTCGCATTTAGGAAGCCCCTATGGTGCCAGGACAGCAAAAAAAAAAACACATGGCATACCATTTTTGAAACTAGACCCCTTGAGGAACGTAAGAAGGGGTACAGTGAGCATTTGCCCCCCACTGGTGTCTGACAGATCTTTGGAACAGTGGCCTGTACAAGTTTTCATTTTCACGGACCACTGTTCCAAAGATCAGTCAGACACCTGTGGGGGGTAAATTCTCACTGCACCCCTCATTACATTCCGTGAGGGGTGTCGTTTCCGAAATGGGGTCACATGTGGGGTTTTGTTTTTTTTGCATTTGTCAAAACCGCTGTAACAATCAGCCACCCCTGTGCAAATCACCTCAAATGTACATGGTGCGCAAATCACCTCAAATGTACATGGTGCGCAGGAAGGAGAAATATACGGGTACGTTCAGACGAGCGGATCCACAATGTAGCGTCAGTAAAAATCCAGAAAAATTGTAGGGGGCGACTTTAATGCAGTACTCTCCCCTGCTGAGGATAGGAGGTCCAACCGAAATAGGCATATTCCAGTACGCCCTTATGACCTACTTTTTGAAAAATGGGCCTCGCAGACAGGACTGATAGATGTGTGGCGCTCTGTTTACCCCGGGGAGAGGGAATATAGTCACTACTCGTTTGCTCAGGACTCTTGATTATTTTTTTTGCCCCTCCTTCCCTTCTTCCCCGGGTGGACAGGGTGGACTTGGAAAACCTAGTCATATCGGATCATGCACCGCTAGTGCTTATAGTGACTGACTCGGCTCCTAGGGGGACAGACTATTTATGGAGTTTTCCGGTGGGTTTATCCCGGGATGAACAATTCCAGGCATTGTTAAAAGGATGGTGGTTAGAGTATGAGTCGGATAATGGTAACCACAGAGACAACCCCCAGCTGTTTTGGGACGCGGCTAAAGCGGTCTTACGGGGTCGTATTATGGGTTATGTCGCTTCCCTTAAAAAGAAACTGAATGATAGAATATTACTTCTGAGCCGTTCTTTGCGCTCGGCGTACACTAACTTTTTGATGACTCCTTCGGGGGCTTCGAAAACTAAGTGGGCCTTG
Organism: Hyla sarda; assembly: GCF_029499605.1. Classification (NCBI taxonomy): domain Eukaryota; kingdom Metazoa; phylum Chordata; class Amphibia; order Anura; family Hylidae; genus Hyla; species Hyla sarda. The sequence goes on along the minus strand of NC_079189.1, from coordinate 245,306,253 downwards.
GCAAAGGAGGAATTTGAGTCCTGAGTGGAACGGAGGGACAGTCTATACAGGTCGCAATTTGAGGCCACTTTATTTCGACATGGAGGCAAGCCAGGGCGTCTATTGGCTAGATTCGCTAAAGGGTGCCTCCCACTGTCTAATATCCCCTCACTACGAGATCACACTAATGTCCTCCACAGGGACCCCAAAAAAATAAATGAGATACTAAGTTCTTACTATCAATCACTTTACTCTGATGGTGGCGCCCAGACCCTCCCCCAGAAGGACTGGTTGGCTGAGGCAGACCTTCCTTCCCTCACAGAGCCTGAGAGACACCTATTGAACGCCCCGGTCACGGGGGGGGGAGTTGGACGAGGCCATCAAGAAGTTGGACCCTAATAAAGCCCCGGGACTGGATGGTTTCTCGGGAGGTTTCTTTAAACTTCTTAAACCTAATATTGCCCAACCGTTATTGACTTTATTTAATTCCTACCTTCAGGGAGCGTCCATCCCCCCTTTAGCCAACACCACCCACATTAAAGTCCTCCCCAAGCCCGGTAAAGACCACCTGACCCCTGATGGCTACCGTCCAATATCGCTTATTAATGTTGATCTTAAACTGCTCTCTAAAATTATGGCTGATCGAGCCATTATCGCCAGTCTTAGCTTCCTCGGGGGATCTTGAGGGCATAACGGTGGGGCGGGGATCGATTACTCATGCACTCTTTGCGGCTGATTTACTGGGGTTTTTAGCTAACCCGCAACGAGATGTACCCAGGCTGTACGATCTTCTAATGGATTTTGGTAGGGAATCGGGATATAGGGTTAACGTTTCCAAGAGTGAACTGCTTGATCTCTCCGAGGGTGGGCCGCTTAGATTCGGCCTCCTTGCGAGTGCCAATCGTTGTGACGAGGACCTCTATTAAATATCTGGATCTACGGATAGGGAGAAATCCGGGTTCGATCTACTCCCTTAACTACCCCCCGCTGATTTGTAAAATAGTGGAGGAACTTAAGTGATGGACAGGTCTACCGCTACCCATCTTGGCGCGTAGCCATTTATTGAAAATGCTCAGTTTCTCGAAACTCTTATATCCTCTCCAGACTATCCCCATGCTCTTGAAAAGGACGGACGTTGCTACCCTGACAACGGCCTTCACGAAGTTCTTGTGGAATAAAAGACCACGTATAGCGTTGCAGAAGTTGATGCTCCCAAAACATAAAGGAGGGTTAAACTTCCCTGATATTCAACATTACAACCTGGCTTGCCTCTATCGACACTGTATTGATTGGCTTAGGGGTGGGGAAATGTTCTCGAATACTGCATTGGAATTGGATTTGGTTCACCCATGGTCATTGGCGGGTTTTTATTACATACCAAATTAGGTGCTATCCCTAAGGGTATAAAGGGCTCTTGCATAGTGAGGGACACAGTGGCGGCGTGGAAGAAGGGTCGCTCGCTGATGTGACTGCCATTTTCACTTAGTAAGCATATGCCGCTATGGACCATGGCTGAATTCCCCATGGGTAGGAACAACAGCATGTTCGGAGTGTGGAGAGAGGCTGGTATTATGAAGGTCCAACACTTGTTGAACCCGACGGAAAATAGATACTTATCCTTTGAGGAATTGTCCTCAGCCTACTCTCTTGGCCCCGAACACTTTCTTCCATACCTACAATTAAAAGCCTTCCTGGAACCTAGATTGAGGGACCTTGCTAGAGAGAGCGTCCCCAACTCATTTGACCCCTTTATAACATCAGACACAGGTTTTCACTCCCTGGCGGGACTATATAGACATTTACACAGGAGGGGGGAGGATACAACGTTTCAGTCCATGTTTCGTTATTAGGAGGAGAAGTTAGACAGGCGGGACCTAGCACTTCCCATAGTAGAGGGTTAGACGAAGGTTTGCAAGGCTGCCATTAATGAAGTTTGGAGGGAAACACAGTTTAAGCTCATGCACCATGCCACGTATGGGTTCCCTTTCCCCAGGACCCCCGATCGTCCAGACCGTATTGAAAATTGCCCGAAGTGTCATACCTACCGGTCTGACTTAATGCATGGCCTGGTGGGATGTTCTGTTGTCAAATCCCTGTGGGTATCGCTCTTTGAGATTCTGCGGGGTAAATTACGAATCTCTGTGCCTGTAGACCCGGCGCTGGTGATTCTTCATGTGTCCCGGGAGGGTAGTGACCTGACCCTTCTGATACACTTGTTCATTTTAGTAACTAAACGATGTCTTCTGGCTCATTGGCTGAAACCCTCATTGCCTTCTATTGGGGAGATTTTTCTACAAATGAAGAAATACCTATTTTTTTATGTCACTGATCTCCAACGCTCTAAAGAAAAATCGGCGAAGGCCTTTTTTAAGAAATGGAAGTCTTTTCTGACTTTCTTCTGTACAGATGACGAAATTAGGAGGGTGATGGAACAGTTTAGAGATACATCGTGGTATCTCACACGCTCTATTTCAGGGACTTTGGGAAGACTAGAAATATAGACTGTTTGCTGGAGGGTCATTCTTCTGATCCAGGGCTGTCAGGTGCCGGTGAACCCAGACTGCGCTTATCTTTTGATATCTGATACTGTTATATCATAGGCTTACGCTTTCTTTTCCTTTACTGGATGTCTCATGTATTGGACCGAATAATTACCATTGGAAGGATTGGGTTGTTTTGGGGTTTTCTTGGGATAAGGGAGGGGGGTTGTTTGGAGTCTTTTCGAATCTTGCTATAATGTTGTGTACGGTTTTGCACCAGATATCTACTTTTGTAATTTTCCCAGGGGATTGTCCTGGTAAAAATTCCTCTATACTTGTGAAAATCAATAAAAAATATGTTTAAAAAAAAATCCAGAAAAAAACCTGTGTGGAAACCTAGTCTGACAATGACCATTGCCCAGGAGGGCTGAAATATCTTTATATGTAACAAAATTTTAATCATTGTAAATGAAGTATCCTGGCATTTTGCTTACTTATACAGTGCAGCAAAGTCTATTATAAAGAATACTGTAGAGTTTCTTATGTATGCCTTTTGCTTACCTCTTGTTGCTGATGTGGCATGCATGCGATTTAATTTTGGTTTACAAATGAACAATGATGTGGGTTCTGTAATGCAGCCTATATTTCCCATGAATCCCTTGGGTGGGGCATTTGAATATTGCAGCTGGACATCCCATCAGGCTGCTAGTGCTGGAGATCACCCAAGTGAACTCATTAGAATCATAAGTGGGTTGCAGTTGGGCTACGTTCGCACAGCCATTGTCCCCTGTCTAGATTTTCCCCATTATTGCCTCCTAAACAGACCATTGCACTAATTGATGCAAACCTATGCAACGGGATGCTATTTAGTGGCATCCGTTTGCATCAGTTTTTCATCCATTAGTATCAGCCGTCTACAAACTCCTGCAGCCGGTATTACTACTACTACTCCTATCATAGAACAGACTCCTTTTCATGATGGGAGTAGTAGTTCCCCGGCTGCAGGAGTCTGTGGGTGGGTGGGAGGCTAGATTAGTGCTTGTACTACTACCCCCATCATGAAACAAAGTATGTTCCATGTTGGGGGTAGTAGTACAGGGGCTGAGGGATTGATCACACTGGGTCTCACTTCTAAGACCCGATGTGATAGGAAGTTATTAATCAGGGGAGCGGGGGGCATGCTTCGCTCCCCTGCGAGGTATTGAGCGTATTTTTACACATGTAGCTTCCCCAGTCGCTCGCAGACTCCCGTAGCCTGGAAACTACTACTCCCATCATGGAACAGACTTATTTCCCTCAGCACTGCAGGAGTCTGCTGATTTCACTCATTCTGAGCATGTTCAGAAGTAATAACTATTCAAAAACGTATAGCAAAAACCGGGTGCAAACGGATGACATTATAGGATCATCCGTTTGCCATAGACTTCAATGTAAAAATTTTTATATCCGTTTCTATTCCTTTATTTTTGACTGGAGAAAAAATACTGCATGCAACGTCTTTTCCCCATAAAAAAAACGGAACAGGAAGCAAACGGGTGCAAACTGGTGATAAAGGATTGTAAAAATTATTTTACAGCCGTTTGCAACCCGATTGAAAAATTGCAGCACAGGCATGAATTTACGGGGGCAGACGTGTCATTTGTGTGAATGAGCCCTTAGTTTACATTGTGCAAGTTTCTTGCAGTTTTCTTTTCTTACTCAAAATGAATTTTTAAGAGATATATTGCAATGAGGAGAAAGTGATTTGACTTAAAATCACAATTGATGTGTTTTATGAAGATTTGAAGTCTTTAGGCTGTGTTCACATTTTGAATTTTTACAGCATTTTTCACAAATTTTTACAGCATTTTAGCAATTTTTGGCAGAATTTTCCCAAATCATGGTAAAAACTAGTTTTTACTATATTTTGCACCGTTGCAGTACGATCTACATTTGTGCCATGATTTGGGGGAGAATTTCAGCAAAAACTGAAAAAAGCAGCAAGAAACGCATTGTGTGAACACATCCTTGGGGGTTGTGTATAACTACTATATATCCTGATCCCATAGAAAGAGGAGATGGAGCTGTGAGGGAGGAGGGGGAATCTGGGGACTAGTTGGAGGGGATCTGGAAGGTGATTATGACATCCTGTAATCCACAGGAAGACAGAGGCTGACATTCTGTTAAAACCATTATCAACTATGAAATGTGCTTTGTATTTCCCACTACCCGGCAGATTTCTCACAGCGTGAAATACGCTGCTTATACACTATGTGTGACCCTACCCTTAGAAAGTCAGGCATGTGATCACATGATCAAGTTAGAGTTATAAAACACATGGATGGAGCTGGGTTGGAATAAAACAAATGGCGCTGTAGGACTAGTGATTGTGAGCGTGCATGACATAGGCAAAAAAATTCATCCAGTACTGTGAAGCATTACGGTGGCTGCCACAGGAAGAGGTGAAAGGAGGAGAACACATACTAGTTACATACTATATATCGTTACCTTTCCTCAGTCATGGCAGCTTGGGACATTGTTTTGTTGTCATTCATCATAAGTAGACAGAATGCTATGAACAGCAGTTGCTGCACTGGATCTGGACACTTCTCACTGGTTTGGCTGAGATTTCAAGAACTAATTCTGATGTTTCCAATGGCAACCAGCAGAACTCTCAATGCAGTACTAGTATATAAAACAATTCATGTACTAGTAATGCTATAGTATGTATAGTACACAATACCCTACTATTTGTAGCAAGTGATCTTCTTATCGCAGTTTTGTCTTATTCACTTGAATGGGACAAAACTGTGATACCAAGCTCAGCTGCTACTAAAAGAGCACTGTTTTACAGTACGGGAACCATGTAAATAGTAAAGGAGACACGGGGAGATTTATCAAAACCTGTCCAGAGGAAGAGTGGTGCAGTTGCCCATAGCAACCAGATTACTTCTTTCATTTTTAACAGGTCTTTTCAAAAAAATGAAAGAAGCAATCTGATTGGTTGCTATGGGCAACTTAGCAACTTTTCCTCTGGACAGGTTTTGATAAATCTCCCCCACAGCACCTGCCTATCTGGCATATATTCCCCTCCTCCAACACATTACGGTGGCTGCAACAACATGAGGTGGAAGGAGAAGGAAACTGACTAGTTACAAACTATATACTGTTACCGTTCCTCAGGTCTGACAGCTTGGGACATTGGGGGAGATTTATCAAAACCTGTCCAGAGGAAAACTTGCTGAGTTGCCCAGTACAACCAGTCAGATTGCTTCTTTCATTTTTGAAAAGGCCTCTGAATAATGAACGAAGCCATCCGATTGGACAGGTTTTGATAAATCTCCCTCATTGTGTTGCTGTCAGTCATAAGTAGACAAAATGCCATGAACAGCAATTACTGCACTGGATCTGGACACTCCTCCCTGGATTGGCAAAATGGGAAATTGAGAGTTCAAGAACTAATTCTGCTGAATTTTAGAAAACCAGGGGTATATGTTTCCAGCACTGTAGGTTCCAATGTATACAAGTTACTAAATACTGACTATATTACTGACCAACCTAGAAATTTTACACTGACTGCACAAATTACCACCTGCAAATAGATACAGTTCATAACCGCAAGTTGCAAACACTTCTCCAGAATTTCCACTTCAACTTGACAGACAGTGCCTGTAAATGCTACTGACTGGCCACAAGAACAATCAGTGGGTGCATCACATCGGGGGCAAGTGGATACATTCAGTGGGTGATGTATTCTCGAAGTGCATGTGCTGATTGTCTGTGGCAATACTACCTGTATTTTACTTGTAAGGGGTTTGCCAAACCTAACTAATATCATGTTTGTTGGTAATGCAATGGTGTTCTTGGGTCTTGAGCCTGTTGGCACTTGCATTGATTTAGAGTTGAGATTTCAGTGTATTCGACCTCTGTTGCTTGTACTATGGAGTCTGCGGCACGCTGGAGTCTTCTAGTTCAAGTTGTTACTGCTGTCCCTCTCCCTACCAATCAGGTGTTGTTATAACTGATCTGGCCAATAAGATATCGTGTTGGGGCAGGGTGCCAGTAGGAGCAGGGTAGGTTCCCAGGAATACAGGGTAGATGTCTGTGTATATTATGGGTACTAATTTAGTTTATAGGTTGCAGAACAGGTTGCCAAATTAACATACTGCTCCTGACAGGAGTGTAGGCAAGATGGTCTGTGCATCACATTTGGTCACACAGTAAGGGTTTTACAAGCCCCTGCACATTAGGAACTGGTGCATCATAGCAGCCAATGTGCCTAGAAGAAGAGGTTGGACAGTGCCTGGTGAGGAGGAATTTGGGGAGAAAGATCCTTTCAGCTCCGTAGCAAAAACTTGTAGAGATGACTTGCTTATGTTGGCTTATGGCTCTACAGACAGAGATTATAGTGTGGAGTCCGGTGTGATGTGAGGTGTAGGAGCAGATAGCGTTGCCCAGGGGTAGATGGTGTTAATCCCTTAGTGTTCGTGACGCCAGGGCGTGGGTTGCAAACACCTGAAGGTAGCACCGCTAGTCCTAGGTTAGGCAGGGTAAATAATAGTCCAAGGTCAGGTTAAGGTTAACAGTAGATTTTACTGAGGTAGACAGATGGCACAGTCTTTACAGCTCAGCCAGGATGCCAGAGAGGTGACCAGTAACACAGGGTCCTTGCAGCTTGCTGGGACTTGCAGTGACTTGACAGACTTTAGCGCAGCCACACTGACTATAACTTGACCTGACTGAAGATAGTGACAGCAGACAAAGATGACTTGACTTACTGACTTGTGGCTGAAATTTAGTCTTGAGGCCTCCAGATGTGCTGGACACTGGCTCTGAGATGTCTGGACTTGACCTCAGGATCTAAGAGAGAGATTGTAGTACCTCCCCCTCTTAAAAAGGGGGGCTGAGCAAGGAGCCCATAGGCTAGCTGCGGGTCATCTGGTCACCTGGTGCTCTCTGGGTAACAAAACATATGACTTAAACATGTGAAAACCATTATCAGGTGACTAACAATCATGTGACCATATCAAAGGTCCTTTACACTAAATATACAACCTATACACAATATGGGGATTTACTGCAGGAGAGCCCTGAGGATGAACAGGAACTCAACATGACAGGACTGTAGGAGCATATCCCCTACTGGGATATCACAATTGAGCGACTCTAATATTGTGTGTGTTTTGACGTTTTTATGCTAAGCCGACTGGCTAGAGTAACATGAGCAGCAGCCCAATAGTCGAAATACATCTGCTGCAATCTACAGTATACCATTTGAGCATTGTGTCTCCCTCTTGAAACCCCTGACTAAGCTACATAGATTGGGGCAATACGTGTAGAGATCTAGCCCCCAATTTGGGCGTTTTACATTTCCAGGGACCAGTGAGACCTCATTTACAAAAATTGCCTGTTTACATTTTTTCTCATGCTTATTTGCCTTATTATTTGTATTATAATGTATATTTATCGGAATAATCTCACAAGGTTAGCCCATTGGGTGGTGGTCTTGACAATTATTTTGGGGTCAGACTAAAGCATCTAACTGTTTATGTGACTTAGCAGGCATGTCTCTACCAGCCCTCTTGGTACTATTGAGCTTAGGCCTGGCCTGCCTCCTCCCCATTCAAAGAACCTGCAGGCCGGCTACTTGCTTGTCTGCTAAAGGTTCACAATATAGTAGTAGTTTATCATCACAGATCCCTGTAATAAGGATTTGATTGCTTGAGGTCCAACTTTAACAAAATGTCCTAATGAGAGTCTGCACGGTGCACACATTTGGTGCAATTATGGTATAGCCAAATATGCCATAAGTGTCTGATAGATGGGGGGTCAACTTCTTAATAACAAGGGTGTCTCTGTCCTGCTTGCAGTGGCTCGAGTTTGATGGGAAGACGAAAACAGCCAAATGCATTATGTAAACTGAGTAAAAAAGCACACTCAGCTGTTTTTTGGCTTCCAGACCACCTCCAGTGGCTGCAGACTGGATAGAGCCATGGGGAGAAGGGGCTTAATCTCTAGACCCACCTATAGGATATGTATTATGTCACAGATGGAAAGACCCCTTTAAGACCTGATATCTATAGTAAGACCACACGGGTGACCCCTCCATGTATTTTATCTGCAGTTAATTCTGAAGAATGTTGTCTGTGCAGAAAGCATGGAGAGCACATAAACCAATCACTGTGTGCTCCTCCTTTAATTGGCATTGACCAAGCATTAATAAAGAAAGTGGAATGGTAGTTACACCGATTCTTAATAAACAACATGTATGCCTCTTTCACAAGGCTCTGAATTCTTCCAGATGTGCAGAAGCATATCATTGAAAACCTTGCATTCATTTATACTGAAAAATGACTGGTTTAATAGACAGAAAGTAGTGGATGAGCAAGTGCCATGTATACAGGTATTTCTGGCCACAGACTTATAATTTTTTACACTTAATCTATCAATGTTCATGCTAATCTATTAGCTGTGAAGTATACAAGCATGTTAATGTTAAAACCATGTATCATATACTTATTCTACAAATACCTGTGAACTTTCTTATTATAATAATTACAGTAACAAAATTGTGTAGCAGTCAATAGCACAGTAAGAGACTATAGTGTCAGGTAACACAAAAAGAAACCTGGTATTTCACTTTGTATGTTGAAACAAGCCTAAATGTACTAGTTCCTATGCATGTCATCTTAACCAAAATCACCAGTGGCTGTATAATAAATAGTAAAAATTACACGTAACATCCTCACCTGTACAGGATGACTGTGCGCTCCGTACAGAGGAGTCCTTTTGTATCCTAAAAGGACAGTTCCCAACACCACAGCTATGTCCCATAAAAGTGCCTTGCTGCATTGACTGTCTTCGTTACCTGAGTCAATCCTTTTTGTGCAAGGAGGGGAGGGAGCAGAAAGCTCTCTAGTCTATGAATATTCAGAACTCAGGGTTACATCGGATTGGCTTTGGAAGAGAACACATCTATCTGGATTGTGAAAGATTGAATGAATCGGTCCTGGGAACAAGGGCTTGTAAGGTTCCTGTTTATAAAAAAAGGGAAAGATTAACACAAGTAACTTTAGACTAAGGATTTTAAGAAGAAACCACACCACCACTGTTTTAAAATAATTATTTTCAGAACTATATTAATTTCATTGTGTAAGTAATTTTTTTTTGTTAACTTGTATTTTCAAGTATGATTGAGGGCTAATATCTTACCTTTTGCACAAACATTTTTATGGTGTTCTGCATTTATAAATTACAAGGTAGGTATATGAAATTTGACCCTTTGTTTTTTTTGCATCTGTTCTGTTATCACATCGTTCTGTCCTAAATGAAACTATGGATTCTACATCAAGCTGGGATGAATTTCAGCTTTGCTGGTTGGAGCCTTGCCATGGACCACTTTCCTTCATTTCTACGAAAAAACGTCAGATTGAGATCTGGACATGTCATTGAGCAGATATGTTTTTACTTTATGGTATGCTAAAAATGAGGCAGCACAAAATAGGGACAGACACACTGCTTTCTGAGATCTGTTGCTTACGCTGCAACGTAGTGTAGTTTAGGACCTACACTTATCTCTGACTGTGTGCTTTGGGGTGTAGGTACTCATAACCCACACTATATTGCAGTGTATGGAACAGACCAATGAAAACAGCATGTCTGTCCTTATGTTATGCAGCCCTCATCTCCAACAAACCTATTTTCAGTCAATGAGATAGGGGATAAAATATTTTAAGGAACAAAAAAAACATTTAATACATCAGAACCTTGCTCATAACATAAACACAGCATCAGCACCAAGGTCATAACAGAAATAAAACACAAAAACTAGTTTCAGTACATATACACAAAACCAGTACTAATGACAATATTTACTGTATATACAGCTCCTGAACCAACCTTATAACATACACTTAGTACCTGAAACAAGCTTATAAAGTCCCAGAACCAAGCACAAACCATAAATATGGCACTAGAACCATACACATTCAGTGCATATACATAGTCACCAAAACTAACCTCAGTGCATAAATAAAGTACTAGACCCAAGTAGCACAGAACTTTTAGTTTACTCCTGCCACTTAAGAATGCTACTACTCATCATCACGCCGTAGATCATGAGAGCAACCAAAAGTAGTGATCAGTCAGAACAATAAACAATGATGATGACAAATGTATTTTCTGATTAGAAGGAGATCAAGCATTGTAAGGCATTTGTCATTAACCATAACCAAAATAATTGGGGTTTGGTAGTGGTCTTACTGCCCAAATCCCCCTGAACCTCAGAATAAATAGGCAAGTCTCTAACAGGGAAAAAGCAGAAGGGACCTTGGCCCCTTTATTTTTTAGATCATTAATGAACAAAGCAGTTGTAACCAAATTAATCATAATGTTATGGCATATCCAGGCAAATAAGAAGTCGCTAGATGTAGGCTGAAATCAGTAGTGAAACATAGAGTGCAGTAAGAACCACCTGTTTCTGCTAGGGGCATTTTTCTTGAATTTAGTTACCCATATTGAGAGATTAAAATATAGGTTTTGGGAATCTCCTGTGGAAACACAGATAAAAATAGTTACTGTATATGATGAGTTATTTAGGTAAGAAGGAACTGTTCATTTAATAAATGTAGGGACCTTGGGCCAGACTTTCTGCCTGAAGCCAACACTGTTTGCTTTTTCCCATAGCAGCCAATCATAGCTCCGGTTGCTTAACTTCCTGTTTGTGGCACATTAGTATATGTGAGGGGGGAAACTTTTCAAGATGGTTGGTGACCATGGTGGCCATTTTGAAGTCGGCCATTTCGAATCCAACTTTAGTTTTTTCAATAGGAAGAGGGTCATGTGACATCAACCTTATTGGGAATTTCACAAGAAAAACAATGATGTGCTTGGTTTTAACGTAACTTTATTCTTTCATGAGTTATTTACAAGTTTCTGACCACTTATAAAATGCGTTCAATGTGCTGCCCATTGGATTGTCAATGCAACCCTCTTCTCCCACTCTTCAGACACTGATAGCAACACCGCAGGAGAAATGCTAGCACAGGCTTCCAGTATCCGGAGTTTCAGGTGCTGCAGAATGGGCATAACAAAAATCTGACCCACTTTTATCTTTGGGGTCATCTGAAGGCAATTGTCTATGCTGTGAAGATACGAGATGTGCAGCACCTGAAACTACGGATACTGGAAGCCTGTGCTAGCATTTCTCCTGCAGTGTTTCTATCAGTGTGTGAATAGTGGGAGAAGAGGGTTGCATTGACAATCCAACACAATGGGCAGCACATTGAACACATTTTATAAGTGGTCAGAAACTTGTTAATTCATGAAAGAATAAAGTTACGTTAAAACCAAGCACATCATCAAATTCACAATAAGTTTGATGTGTCACATGACCCTCTTCCTATTGAAAAACAAAAGTTGGATTCAAAATGGCCGACTTCAAAATGGCCACCATGGTCACCACCCATCTTGAAAAGTTCCCCCCCCCCCCCCTCACATACAGTGGGGATCAAAACTTTGGGCACCCCAGGTAAAAATTTGTATTAATGTGCATAAAGAAGCCAAGGAAAGATGGAAAAATTTCCAAAAGGCATCAAATTACAGGTTAGACATTCTTATAATATGTCAACAAAAGTTAGATTTTATTTCCATCATTTACATTTAAAAAATAACAGCAAACAAAAAAATGGCATCTGCAAAAGTTTGAGTACCCTGCAGAGTTAATATCTTGCACTGCCCCCTTTGGCAAGTATTACAGCTTGTACAGCCAAGAGTCTTTCAATTCTTGTTTGAGGTATCTTTGTCCATTCTTCCTTACAAAAGTCTTCCAGTTCTTTGAGATTTCTGGGCTGTCTGTCACGCACTGCTCTTTTAAGGTCTATCCATAGATTTTCAATTATGTTGAGGTCAGGAGATTGTGAAGGCCATGGCAAAACCTTCAGTTTGCGCTCTTGATGTAATCCCCTGTGGATTTCGAGGTGTGTTTAGGATCATTATGCATTTGTAGAAGCCATCCTCTCTTTAACTTCAGCTTTTTCACAGATGGCATCAAGTTAGCATCCAAAATTTGCTGAAATTTTATTGAATCAATTTTTCCTTCTACTCGTGAGATGTTCCCTGTGCCACTGGCTGCAATTTATTTCTGTTCCCCTTCATCTCCAAACGTACCTTTGCTCATTCCGGCCAAAAAGTTCAATTTTAACCTCATTGGTCCACAGAACTTGTTTCCAAAATGCATCAGGCTTGTCTATATGTTCATTTGCCAAGTTCAAACGCGGATTTTTGTCGTGAGGAATTAGAAGAGGTTTTCTTCTGATGACTCACAACGAAGACCATATTTGTGCAAGTATCTCTTTATAGTGGAATAGTGTACCACAACTCCAGAGTCTGCCAGATCTTTCTGGAGGGATTGTGCAGTCAAACGTGGGTTTTGAATTGTTTTTCTCACAATCCTGCGAGCTGTTCTATCTGATATTTTTCATAGTCTTCCAGATCTTGCTTTAACTTCGACTGTTCCTGATGACTGCCATTTCTTAATTACATTCCGAACAGAGGATATTGACATCTGAAAATGTTTTGATATCTTCTTATAGCCTTCTCCAGCTTTGTGAGCGTCAACTATTTTCAGTTTCAGATTTCTAGACAACTGCTTAGAAGAACTCATGGTGCTGATTGTTGGGGCAAGGTCAGATGAGTCTGGGCATTTAAAACCTTTCAGATTGACATCACCTGGTCTTCCCAGATGATGATTGAGAACAATCCATGACACTGGCAGGTCTCAGCTTTGCAAAGGGGGCAGTGCATGCTATAAATTCTGCAGGGTGCCCAAACTTTTGCAGACGCCATTTTTTTGTTTTCTGTTATTTTGAAAGTGTAAATGATGGAAATAAAATCTAACTTTTGTTGACATATTATAAGCATGTCTAATCTGGAATTTGATGCCTTTTGGAGATTTTTCCATCTTTCCTTGTCTTCTTTATGTACATTAATACAAATTTTTACCTGGGGTGCCCAAACTTTTGATCCCCACTGTATACTAATACTAATGTGCCACAAACAAGAAGTTAATATCACCAACCATTTCCATTTTATTAAGGTGTATCCATATAAATGGCCCACCCTGTATTAATTAAGTGTATCTGCTAGAATATGCACTAACATGGGAAGAAAATGAAAGACCAGCATTAGTCAGCAAATTATGATAATATAAGGAAATGTTTGAACATTTTGAAAGAATGGTGAAGTGGCATAATCAAAATATTATTTTGATAATTTCATGCTTTGTCCTCTAAAAAGATAAATATATGGTAAAGACTTATGATTTTAGAGGTATATATATTTAGAGGTATATACTAGAACTGTATACACTATATCATGTTATTTGCATATCCTGTAAATTGCAATCTTGTTCATATGATTGTTTTTTAATATACGATTGGTGCCCTCTAATTTCTAAAGGGGGGGGTGGGGGGTGGGGGGGGAGTAGTGAGTGTTTAGAAGAAATTACAGGAATCTGTGAATATGACCCCTGAGAAAGTTTAAAGGCAAAACCAGTCACGTGGACCACAGAATTCCTGCAGTGATATCTTTTTATATTGTGCGTATCCAAGTTTTGTATTACAATAAAATCCTCCGGAGCGATCCATCCTTCAGGCTCAGTACATTAGTGCTTTTTTCTCTCTTTGATCTTTATGGAGAGGTCAGTCAAAAGTGTCCACACTAAAAAGAACTGAAGATGAATGTCATTCCCACATATACTCAATGCCACAGCTCTTGGGTCTCTGACTAAACATCCTATGATGTCTTGGGGACTTTTAAAGCAGATGCTTTAGCTCTTACCTACTGAAAGAGCTACTGCCTTCTTGATTTCCTTCTCCAACATACAGGGGCCATACACTATGACCAGGACTCTTCTTCCAATTGTTCCTTCTTAAAGAAGTAACTGACATCAGGTAAATAAAATAAACATTCTGCAGAAGCATATACATTACTTTCCATTATACATTACCCTTGCTGACTGTTATCTGTACTGACTAAACTCCACCCACCCCAACATTCTACATGTTAACTTTGTTGACTGAATTGCACCTGCCCTTACCTTGGCCTGTATGACTATATCTTCTGTAAACTCCAACAGTACCACACTTGGGTATGTCAGCCAGTGTTATTAGAGATTACTCTGAGGATGGTAACTTGGCATTTCCTGTAGTAAAGTCCCGATGTATAGGTGTTAATTTACGAAAACCAGGTGCCCCTTGGACGCAAATTTTCAGTTTATCCCTATGCCAAATCTGAAGCAATCACTTATCCTGTCATGTAGCCCTTGTGCCAATGTGCCCACAAGGGATTACATTTAGAGAATAAAGCATTGCTGCTTTTTTGGCCTGCATGCATAGTGGTATATTAATACTGCAAGAGAAAGGCAAGAAAGAACATTGCACATTACTAATAAAATGGAACTGACATTTAATTAATTGGTTTTAGGGCCCCTGTAAAATCAGCTCAAATTCTTGTCAGGTAGGTTGTTGTTAGGGGAAACCATCTCTTTTTTAATCAGTCGATTTTTTAGGTTAAAGTTTAAATACAAAAAAAAAAATTGTGAAACAAAAACATCCTTCATCTAGTTTTAACAATGGCAGTTAGGAGGGTGCTGTTGTGGTTCAAGGAAAAAAAGTTACCAGTATAACTGATTTCCCCCTCACCACAACAGCACAATGGAGAGCATTTCTAGATAAATTAGAGGAGGGATTACAGATTGCAAGAGTTTTGCGCCCAAAGGAAAGTGCAGACAGGTTATCAGCATACAAAAGATAGTGACAACATTTTTTTTTTTCAGGGAAGGGACCAAGTCACAGACCTGCAGATCTACTCCAAGGATACCTCCTTTCTCTCAGCCCGAGATGCTGTCACAGATCACTTGAAGCAAGCCCTTAATCTAAGAGGAACAGACACCTGAAGAGGAATAAGCATTCATTTGTAATGTAAATTTGTTTTTCCTTAGTCCTACAGTAGCACGCAGCAGCCGCAAGTGGGTGTGTTCTGTCCATATGGAGCTGGTAGGACAGATGAAAATAAAAAAAAAAACTAATTAAACTACCCCTCCTATCAAGGGAAATCCTCCCCAAAACCAGGTGTGTAGTAACAAGAAAAAAAAACTAATAAAAAAAATAAAAGGGAGGGATATTTGTGTGCTGCTGTAGGACTGAGGGAAAACAAATTTACGTTAGAAATTAACGCTTCCCTTACGTCCTGCCAGCAGCACAAGTGGGGATGAAGCAAGAAGTAATTCCCTATTGGGAGGGGCCTTCACTGCAGGCAGAATTCAGGATAGACTGCCCAAAAGCAGTGTAATCTGAAAACCTACAATCAAGTTTATAATGACTTATGAAAGTAGAGGACGAGCTCCAAGAAGCTGCTCCACATTTGTTCCAAAGGAACCGAGGATTTCATGGCCCAGGAGCTGGAGACTGTTCTAGTAGAGTGGGCCTTAACAAAGGCAGGAGGCTCCAAATCTTGGTGGACAAAAGAACTCCTGATAGCCTCCTTAAAGTGGTTCTCCGGTGCTTACACATCTTTTCCCCTATCCAAAGGATAGGGGATAAGATGCCTGATCGCGTGAGTCCCGCCGCTGGGGACCCCCGGGATCATGCATGCGGCACCTCGTTTGCAATCAGTCCCCGAAGCGTGTTCGCTCCGGGACTTATTACAGGCGACCACCGGGCCGGCGGCGTGTGACAGCTATCACGCCCCCTCCCGTAGGCTTGCATTGAGGGGCAGAGCGTGACGTCACACGGGGGCGGAGGCGTGACGTCACATGCCGCTGGCCCCAGTGGTCGCCTGTAATCAGTCCCGGAGCGAACACGCTCCGGGGACTGATTACAAACGGGGTGCCGCGTGCATGATCCCGGGGGTCCCCAGCGGCGGGACTCCCGCGATCAGGCATCTTATCCCCTATCCTTTGGATAGGGGAAAAGATGTGTAAGCACCGGAGAACCCCATTTAAGGAGGCTATCAGGAGTTCTTTTGTCCACCAAGATTTGGAGCCTCCTGCCTTTAAGATGTGTAAGCACCGGAGAACCCCTTTAATCCAGCTGATCAAGGTAAAAAGAGGCCATGCAGCCATTGTTCTTGTCTGAAAAAAAATCAGAAGATTCTCATCTTTCCGGAATTCCTCAGTTCTGCTCAAATAAATCAACGGGCTCGAGAAAGTTAAACAGATTTGTAAATGATTTCTATTAAAAAATCTTCATCCTTTCAGTACTTACGAGCTGCTGAAGTTGAGTTGTTCTTTTCTGTCTAAGTGCTCTCTGATGACACCTGTCTGGGGAACTGTCCAGAGTAGAAGCAAATCCCCATAGCAAACTTCTTCTACTCTGCAGTTTTTGAGACAAGCAACATGTCAGCAGAGAGCACTGTTGCCAGACAGAAAAGAACAACTCAACTTCAGCAGCTGATAATTATTGGAAGGATTAAGATTTTTTAATAGAAGTAATTTAAAAATCTGTTTAACTTTCTGGAGCCAGTTGATATGAAAAAAAGTACAGAAGTGTAGAAGTATGGTAAGTATAGAGGCCCCCTTGATGAACCTTTTAACCTCTTAAGGATGTGGGGTGTATGCATACGCCCTGCATCCCGAGTCCTTAAGGACTTAGGGCGTATGCATATGCCCGTTAGAATCCCGGTCCCCGCCGCTAGCCGGTTGGGGACCGGACCGGGACCGGACCGGGCGATCACACAAAATCTCATGTCAATTCAGACATGCAATTTTCTGCTATTCCGGGCTGATCGGGTCTCTGGTGACCCGATCACCAAGAAAATAGGGATGATCGGAGCTGTCAGTGACATCCCCAATCATCCTGAGGGATAGGAGCGAGGTCGCAGTGCTGCTATCTCCTCCTATCCCCTGCCATTGGTCAAAATGAATTCTGACCAATGGCAGCACAGGACAGTGGGTTGCCATGGCACACCCCCTTTCTGCCCACCCCTGGATGTCGGGCAGAACGGGGGGAGAAGATGGAGGCCAGTCCCTGACCAGAAGATGGCGTGGGGACCGCCGATCGTCGCTGGAGACAGCGGAGATCACAGCGCAGGTAGGGAAACGACGGTGGGGGGGGGGGGGGGTGGGATAGGGGGAAGGAAGGTTTAGTAAGCGATATTTACTGCTGCCCTTCCTAGTGGGTGCCAAAATACAACTCCCAGCATGCCCAGAGTTGCAGTTTGGCAACATCTGGAGGGTCACAGTTTGGAGACCACTGTTACAGTGGTGCCCAAATGGTGGCTCTCCAGGTGTTGCCAAACTACAACTCTCAGCATACCTAGACTGCTCAGGCATGCTGGGAGTTGTAGTTCTGTAACATCTGTCAGATTCAGATTTTGCAATTTTCATGACATTTTTGAAAATTGCTGCTCTACTTTGAAGCCCTCTAATTAAAAAAAAAAAAGTAAAAATATGTCCATTTTATGATGCCAACATAAAGTGGACATATTGTATTTGTGAATAAAAATAAAATTTATTTGGAATATACATTTTCCTTACAAGCAGAGAGCTTCAAAGTTAGAAAAATGCAAAATGTTCTAAATTTTCATGAAATTTGGGGATTTTTCACCAAAAAAGGATGCAAGTAACAACGAAAATTTACCCAAAAGAGGAAGGTAGAAATCAGCTCACCACTTGTAGATATACCGGCACTGTAGATAAGGGTCCGGAAGCACGGACGCAGGGAAACCGCTCTTCCCCATAGTATCAAAGGAAAATTTACCACCAAAATAAAGTAGAATATGTCACGAAAAAACTATCTCAGAATCAGAATATTCAGTAAAAGCATTTTAGAGTTATTAATGCGTAAAGTGAAGGTGGTCAGAACTTCGAAAAAGGGCTCAGTCCTTTAGGTGAAAAAGGGCTGCGTCCTTAAGGGGTTAATCAGAGGGTCTTGAGATCGGGCTCTTCCTAAGAAGGCTGACATAGCTGCCACCTGCACCTTCAGAGTAAATATACTTAGGCCCTTGTCTAGGCCATCTTGCAGGAACTGAAGTATAGAGGGGGATCTGAAACTTATACCTCAAACCGAGAGTTTGCAGCTAAAAAAAATGAATTCAATGTACTATAAGACAAAAAGACAGGAGGAGCGCGATCCTAGTGAAATATCATTAAAAATGCAGGCAATGTTAGCAATAATATTATGCTCACCGGAATGTGTTATGCTTAGAGCATAACATCTGTAACAGCTCATCAGATAGCGGGTCAGCAGCCTTGGAGCACCCGATCCTCCAGGGGAGTCGGCAGACAGAGATAGAACTTGGTAGCAAAAAAAGGAAAGAATTTCTCCAATAACAGGTGCTTCTCCCAATAAAAGGTTTTCTTTATTCCATCATGGTGATATAAAAGATTAAAAAGATTTTTAATCTTTTATATCTACCATGATGGAATAAAGAATCAAGTTCTATAAAAAAACGAATTCGACTATAATAAGAAGTGACCAAGGTTAACTGTTAAAGCATTAATACCCAAAACGCTAGAAAAAGTTAAATACTCCTAGGAGAAACAAAGTACAGTCCTCAGGTCCTATCTAAATGGGATACGGGGGTCTATAATGGACAGATAGAATACAGAGTAGAGTATGGAGTAAAGTGAAAAAGGGGAAAGAATTATAGAATTGACCGTTGGATGTTTAAAATAGCAGAAATATTTCTGCTATTTTAAATATCCAACAGTCTATTCTATAATTCTTTCCCCTTTTTCACTTTACTCCGTACTATACTCTACTCTTTATTCTATCTGTCCATTATAGACCCCTGTATCCCATTTAGATAGTACCTGAGGACTGTACTTCTTTTCTCCTATGGAAACTATACCAGATGAATATGGCACCATTCTTTGAATATGCGCTTGACTCTGGCATAAGCTTTGTTTGTAGACGCCGTATTGAAATAGAATAGTGTTTTCAAGACTGACTCTGATAGCCCTCTGGATTGCAAGAGGGACTGGTGAACCTCCAAACTGGCAGGTTGAATCTGTGCAGATCCGAGCATAACTGAGTGCCCTGAAACACAAGGTTCTGCTGTTGGGGGAAGTCTCCAATACTGACCCTGACTCATCTGCATGAGCTGGGTGAATCAAGACTAGAGATGAGCAAAGTTAGAGTGATTCGATTCGTCACAAACTTCTTGGCTTGGCAGTTGCTGACTTTAGCCTGCATAAATTAGTTCAGCTTTCAGGTGCTCCAGTGTGCTGGAAAAGGTGGATACAGTCCTAGGAGAGAGTCTCCTAGGACTGTATCCACCTTTTCCAGCCCACCGGAGCACCTGAAAGCTGAACTAATTTATGCAGATGCAGGCTAAAGTCAGCAACTGCTGAGCCGCAAGGTTCGTGACAAATCGAATCACTGTAACTTGCTCAGCTCTAATCAAGACCTCTTTGGCCAGAATGGAATGATAGTGATCACTGGTCTGGTCTTGCATAAGCTTTATCAATGCCCTTGGAATCAAGGAAGTTGGAGGGAATATGTAGGCAAGCCTGAACCTCCAAGGTATTGACAGAGCATCCAACGCCCACAGATGGTCCTCTCGGTACAGAAGGCAGAAGGTCTTCAATTAGGCTTTGAAAGTGGTAGCCATGAGATTTATCTCTGGCAAACCCCACCTTTGGCAGATCTGATAGAAAATCTCTGGATTAAGGGACCATTCTTAGGCTTTAACTCAGACAATTTGCCATGATGTTAGATGTCCCTCAAATGTGGACTGCAGATAGGTGGGACAGGTTTGACCCTGCCCATTCAAAAATCATATCTACCTTTCTGAGAAGAGGTTGTGACCTCAAGCCTCCCTGTTTGTTGATTTAGAGTACACCTGTCATATTGTCCAATTGAATATTCACAGCTTTACCCTTGATTTGAGGGGGGGAGTGAAGAAGTGTTCGGCAAATAGGTCTAAGTTCTCTCAGATTTAAAGAAAGGCGCTGTTCCTGAGACATCCAAGTACCCTGTACTGGAGGATCTTCTATATGGGATTCCCAGCCTACTAGGGATGTGTCTGTGGTCAACATGATCCAATTAGTTTGAATCAAGAACCTCCAATCTCTTGGCTGACTCCACCAACAAAGAGAGTGACATGCTCCTGGAGACTGGGAACACTTTCTGTCCAGCCCAGAAGGGCTGCGATTTCACTTGCCTAGGATCTCTGCTTGAAGAGGGCCCACGGAACAACCTCCACAGTTGCAGACAGCAACCCCAACATCTTCGTCAATGTCTGAAAGATAACCTGTCGACGACTGGAGAGAAATCTTGCTTCTTCTATGACCCAGTCTCTTCTTTCTGGAGAGAGATGATGGGAATTTAGAATGAAAGCCAGAAACTTCTTGGTAGTAGTGGGTTGGATATATGACTTCTGCCAGTTTATTAACCAGTCTTGACTCTGGGGAAAAGAAAGAACCAGATGAAGATGTTGGAGGAGGATTATCTCGAGACCTTGAAGTCTTAACACCACCACAGCCACCAACACCTTTATTTATTTATTTTTTTAAGTTTGAGGGGCAGGGGATATATCAAAGGGAAGAGCGCAAACTGAAGGTGTTCCAGGGTCCCTTTAAGGTGGACAGTGATCCTCAAATAGCTCATGTGAGCAAGATGTACAGGGATATGCAGGTAGGCATCCTTCAAGTCCAGTGTAGCCATGACACCCCTGGTTTCAGGATGTTTATGACAGATTGAAAATAGTTTCTTCTTTATAAAACGATTTAGGAAGTGCAGGTCTATGGTCATCCTCCAGTCTTCTGTAGATTTTGGGACCATGAAGACTGTAGAGTAAAGGGAGCAGGGGGGGGGGGGGGAGACTACGTCCAGGGCACCTTTGGAGAGGTATTTTAGGACCGATGATGCCAGAAATTCTTGTCTAGAACGAGACCGGTGATGACAAATCGGTCCGGAGGATGGGATAGAAGATTTATAAAGTACCCGTGGACCATTACATTGAGAACCCACAGATCTCCTATGAGGCAGTCTATGCTTCTAAAAAGAAGTGCAGTCTTCCTTTCACTGGGAAGCAATGGGACTGAGATCAATTAAGCTGGACTTGAGAGGGGATACGGAGCTGCAGCTCCAACAGTCAAAAGGTCCTACTGCTTCTTGTCCTTAGAAGGGCCAGGTTGGCTGGAGCCTCTACGCTGAGAGTCTCCTCTCTGAGGCCTGGATTAGGGGTAGGAAGTTCTTCCTCTACCTCCCTGCTGCCTTCCCCTACCACTATAAGCTTGAGGGAGGAACTTGCCCTTTTTGTCAGCAAGACCTTCCATTATCTTATCTAGCTCCGACCCTCGAACGGGAGGGAGCATAGATTATATTGGCTGGCATTGTCAGCGACCCATGGCTTGAGCCACAAGGGTCTACGTCTCACTGAAGAAAGGGCCATAGCTTTAGCAGCAAGTTTAACTTGCTGAGAGGCTGCATCACAGAGGAACTCTGAAGCCAGAGTAATGGACTTAAATGAGGCCAGAATATTGTCTCTGCTGACTTTAAAATCAATATCAGAATGGGCTTGTAGGAGCCTCTTCCTTAAAAAGTTGGCAACGAAAAAATAAAGACCAAAACATAACCAAATATGCAGACTTGCAGAGCTAGTCTAAAAAAAACTAACTTTAGAAACACAGAAAATCTAAACAGCCATGGAGGGGATGTCAGAGCTCCGCCCTCAACATCGCTCACACCGTAAGCAGGGCATGCACCAGAGAAGCTGCCGCATGCACCCGCAACCTCAGTGAGGTAAGAGACCTAAAGATTGAGTGCAGAAGCACGCAGACTGAAGAAAAAGAAAAGAAATCTGCAGACTAAGCTCTGAAGTAAGCAAACCCGAGCCTGAGAAAACAGGCAGGCTCATAAAAGAATAAGGACGCTAAACTCCCAGTTCCGAAAATAGGGGTAAACACACCTGGTGGGGAGGAATCCCTTTTATAGGAGGGGTAGTTTAATTAGTTTAAATGATTTCAATTTAAATTTTATTAAATTTCCATCTGTCCTACCAGCTCCACAGGGGCAGAACACCACTTGTGCTGCTGGTAGGACGTAAGGGAAGTCCATGTTATGGTTTGCCTGATTTATCTGACTATGGTATCTTTACTAGCCTTTTGCCCTTTATTCAGACCTGCATATTGGATTAGCAAGAGGAGTTTTGGAACTCCCTGATACACTCAATGTACTCAAACACCTTCCAACATCTACAGTAGATTGTGAAATTCCCTTTATTATTAGAGAGATAAGATATATTACAAAACAATTTTTGCATTCTTTGGAAAGAGGAAACCTGGGGCCAAAACTTAGGATCTGGCCTAAGAACTACTCTCTTGTCTGGAACTTAAATACATAGGAAATTACATGAGAGAAAATAGATCTCCCCTATTTTCCAGGCTGATGTGATGGCAATGAAAAAAGCAGTTTCAAGAGACAAAAGTGGGTGAATTATCAAACCCTGTGCAAAAGGAAAAATTGAGCCGTTACCTATAGAAACCAACCAGAGTGCTTCTTTAATTTTTAAACCGCCCTGAAAAATCAAAAGAAGAAATATGGTTGCTATGGGCAACTGCTCCATGTTTAAGCTACACAGATTTTGATAAATCTCCCCCAACATGCTGTGAGAGTCTTTGCTCTGCCTCAATAAACTTTGCAATCCATGGATGATCCACCAACTTTTTACAAAACAATGCACCAAAGACAGAATGGATCTTTAAATGTACATCCTGGTGCTTAAGTACAAGGGCACCAGGACTTACATTTATGTCCTATGACCTTAAAGGGGTTCTCCGGTGCTTAGACATCTTATCCCCTATCCAAAGGATAGGGGATAAGATGCCTGATCGTGGGAGTCCCGCCGCTGGGGACCCCCAGGATCTTGCACGCGGCACCCCGTTTGTAATCAGTCCCCGGAGCGTGTTCGATTACCGGTGACCACATGGCCGGCTGCGTGTGACCGTCACGCCTCCGCCCCCGTGTGACGTCACGCTCCGCCCCACAATGCAAGCCTACGGAAGGGGGCGGAGCGTGACGTCACACGGGGGCGGAGGCGTGACGGTCACACGCAGCCGGCCATGTGGTCACCGGTAATCGAACACGCTCCGGGGACTGATTACAAACGGGGTGCCGCGTGCAAGATCCTGGGGGTCCCCAGCGGCGGGACTCCCACGATCAGGCATCTTATCCCCTATCCTTTGGATAGGGGATAAGATGTCTAAGCACCGGAGAACCCCTTTAAGGTCATAGGACATAAATGTAAGTCCTGGTGCCCTTGTACTTAAGCACCAGGATGTACATTTAAAGATCCATTCTGTCTTTGGTGCATTGTTTTGTAAAAAGTTGGTGGATCATCCATGGATTGCAAAGTAGGCTTCCATTGAGGGGCGGAGCGTGACGTCACACGCCGCCGGCCGTGTGGTCATCGGTAATCAGACCCGGAGCGAACACGCTCCGGGGACTGATTACAAACGGGGTGCCGCGTGCAAGATCCTGGGGGTCCCCAGCGGTGGAACTCCCTCGATCAGGCATCTTATCCCCTATCCTTTGGATAGGGGATAAGAGGTCTAAGCACCGGAGTACCCCTTTAAGGGTTTAAAATGAAAAAAAGCAATCTGATTGGTTGCTATGGGTAACATCCACTTCTCCTCATTTGATAACTTTCCTCTAATATCGTTACATTTTCCCACTATCTGACAGGCTGCCACTAACAGACACAGATAAATGGCTAATAATTCTATGAAACTCTTGATCCAAAGACCTCTGAAAGTCCAATTTCTAAAAGCAGGCACCCCTGCCCCAGGGGCTGGTGTCTCTCATAAGAATTACCAGATTTTCTAGTCTCCAATCGAGACCCTTTAGCATGCTTGACCTGCATCTCCACCACACCAGGAAATCCAAGACTTGTGATAGACGGACTTTCTAGTCTAGACCCTCTCAAGAACTGTCCCACAGGCTCAAGATGTACAACAAAAGAGTACAGACCTGAATCTGGGCCTAGGGTAATGCTGATAATGCTGCTGTGAACAGGCCCAGAAGAGACTTGGCTTTTCTGATTAACAAATAGATATTCCAGGATTAGAAATACGGAGTTGATTTTTTCAAAAAACAGCACTACACCTGTCCTCAGGTTATATGCGGTGTTGCAGCTCAGTACCTTTGAAGTGAATGGGCCAAGTTGCAATACTCCAAACAACCAGAGGACAGGTGTGGTGCTGTTTTTGAAAGAAATTAACTATGTTTTTCTTTAGGATGCTAGTTTTGGGGAAATGCTTTAAATTACTTTAGTAAAATTAAATTGATATTAACTTGGTAAAAACTTTAGAGTGATAGGAAAGGGAAGGGAAGAACTGCAGATGTTTTACTTCTCCCCTAACCTTATCAGCTTTTCTGAGATCTTCCTAGAACTCTGGGTGAATTGGCACATGTAGATGTGTGTCTTGGAGATCCAATGAAATCATGAACAGCCCGCTGAAAATTCACTGTATTTTTATTTTTTTTTTTATTGTTTCAATCTTCAATCTACAGAGACTTGTTCAGGGGGTTTAGATTTATAATGCCACATTACATATGATTCGTTTTTTTTTTTTTACTAGAAACAGGGAAGAGTAGAACCCCTGCAACTAGTGGGGGAACCTGAAATAATAGTTCCTTTACCATCAGAGATTTTACCCTTCTTTTTAGCGTAAGTTGGCCCACTAGACCTTAAAATTTTTTGCTACGCATGAACCCAATGAGAGAAAGAGAATAAAAATATAATGTCGCTTGGCACAATTGAACTTGCGCAGGATTTAATACTGAAGATTTCAATGTAAACAAAATGACTGCAGGAACAGCCATTGGCATTCATTATGCATCTAAAATCCAGAAAAGTAAAATCAAAACTTGTTTACTGCTGGCCCGCTCACCAAAAAGGAAGGTAGATTTCCATGCCTGTTGAAATTTCCTTTCAAATATTCTGCCCACTGACATCCCATCCTGCAGGGACCAGAGCACCAGGTCCTGTTTGAATATCCTGCCCCACTTCTGGCTGCATGCACAAGTGGGAAGTGTGGCACAGAACGTCAAAGTCATATCCCAGAACTCCAGGATAGAAAACCATGTGCAAGAGGTATACGCGGCTGGCAAGCTAGAGCACAGATATCTTCTCCGGCAAAATCATTACCAAACACGTGCACAGCTTCTCAATGTCACCAATTTTCCCCTCAGCGGCAGTGAGGGATGCTACGGACACAACCAGGCCCCTAACCACTAGGAGAGTGCAAGTGAGCAGGCATAAGCCACCAACTGGTGAACATATAGGCTCCAACGGTTAAACTAGGGTAACCCAGGCCAATTGAGACCCCAGAGGAAAAGAAACCAAAACTCCTTTCTCGTGGTGCAGTGAGTCATCAGGACCCCAAGGCCTTCTCCAGACTCCCCTAGGGACAGAAAACCACTGAGGCAGAGGAGATGGCTTCTTTTATATTTCTGGGTTTCCTGTCCCTGGCAACAGGATCCCTCTCTCCATGGTGCTGTCGTTGTGAAGGGGGGAATGGATCCTGATGGAAATTTATTAAATGGACACAAGTTGAGACATTTATGAAGAAAGCCCGGTTAAAAACCAATGGATCTGTAAACTGATCCATTTGAAAGAATAATTGAATAAAACTGAAGTTTTTACAGGATAGCCTAGGTAAGGCAGGGAAAGGATGTATTTCCCTACCTGATCTGGGAGAAACCTCCACCAGGGGCCTGATTAATGAAGCCAGCAGAGAGGGGAAGTGTGTTATAAGGACGTCAAACAGTATGGTCTAAGCTCCCTCCCATAGGCTTGCATTGAGGGGGGCGGGGCGTGATGTCACACGGGGGCGGAGGCATGAACTCACACGCCGCCGGCCCTGTGGTCGCTGGTAATCAGACCCGAAGCGAACACGCTCCGGGGACTGATTATAAACGGGGTGCGGCGTGCAAGATCACGGGCGTCCCCAGCGGCGGGACCCCCGCGATCAGGCATCTTATCCCCTATCCTTTGGATAGGGGATAAGATGTCTAAGCGCCGGAGTACCCCTTTAAACATGATGATAATTTATTAGACTTGTTTTGTTTTGGAGAGTATAAGAAAAACCACCACAAGAGGACATTGTTTTAAATTATAGTGACAAAGGTTTATTCGGTCATATCCGAATAAGTGTAGTGCATGCATAGCATGGGATAGCCTTCTCGCAGAAGTGGTAGCTGCAAATACAGTGAAGCAACAAGCATGCATTTGATAAGCATTAGACTATCAATCATATAAGATAGAGCCAAGAAAAATGTATAATATTCAGAATATCTGGTTCTTATCTGCCAACACATTCTGTTTCATCCATTTTTGTAACCTCCTTTCTGTACTCTCCTACTTTTATAAACTTTTGCAGACACCATTTTTTTGTTTTCTGTTATTTTAAAAGTGTTAATTATGGGAATAAAATCTAACTTTTGTTGACATATTATAAGAATGTCTAATCTGTAATTTGATGCCTTTTAGGAGATTTTTCCATCTTTCCTTGGTTTCTTTATGCACATTAATACAAATTTTTACCTGGTGTACCCAAACTTTTGATCCCCACTGTATTAGGGAAGGGGTTAATTAACATTTTTTCCCTTTTTTTTTTTGCAATGTTATAGCCCCCATAGGGGGCTATAACATTGCACACACTGATCTCTTACACTGCTCACTGCCATGCAATAGCATGGCATTGATTAGGGTTATTGGCGCTTTACTGCTCCTGCCTGGATCAGATACGCAGGAGGCAGGTAGGGATCCTCCTGGTGTCCTGCAAGCTATTCAGGACACCGCGATTTCACCGCAACGGTCCGGAACAGCCCGACTGAGCTGTCAGGATGCTTTCAGTTTCACTTCAGACGCGGCGGTCAACTTTGATTGCCCCGTCTGAAGGGTCAATACCGGGCATCACCGCGATCGGTGATGTCCGGTATTAGCCGCGGGTCCCCGCCGTTGATGGCCGCCGGGACCGACTCAATATGACGCGTTATATTGCGGGAGCAGGCGCAGGACATAAATATACGTCCTGCGTCGTTAAAGGGGTAGTCCGGTGCTTAGATATCTTATCCCCTATCCAAAGGATAGGGGATAAGATGCCTGATCGCGGGAGTCCCGCCGCTGGGGACCCCCGGGATCTTGCACGCGGCACCCCGTTTGTAATCAGTCTCCGGAGCGTGTTCGCTCCGGGACTGATTACCGGCGACTACAGGGTGGGGGGCGTGTGACATCACGCCCCCGCCCCCGTGTGATGTCACGCTCCGCCCCTCAATGCAAGCCTACGGGAGGGGGCGTGACAGCTATCATGCCCCCTCCCGTAGGCTTGCATTGATGGGGCGGAGCGTGACATCACATGAGGGCGGGGGCGTGACGTCACACGCCGCCCGCCCTGTAGTCGCCGGTAATCAGTCCCAGAGCGAACATGCTCCGGGGACTGATTACAAACGGGGTGCCGCGTGCAAGATCCCGGGGGTCCCCAGTGGCGGGACTCCCGCGATCAGGCATCTTATCCCCTATCCTTTGGATAGGGGATAAGATGTCTAAGCACCGGAGTACCCCTTTAAGGCAATACAAGATCTTCAAACTGATAAATCTATTGTAATTAAGCCTGCCGACAAAGGGGGAGCAATAGTAATACAAAACAAATGTGATTACATTAGTGAAATTCAGTCACAGCTGTCGGACAGTGTTGTCTACAGACAACTAGAAGGAGATCCATTTTATTCTCTCTCTCGTAAGATCTGTAACGTGGTGGATCGTTTCCTATCTGGGGGTATCATTGATGCTAAAATGAAGGAATTTTTGATTAATCAGAATCCAATTACACCAGTATTATATACATTACCTAAAATTCACAAAAATCTAACCAAACCACCTGGGAGATCCATAGTGGCCTCCAAATGTTCTATAATCATCCCCTTTCTCTATTTGCCTTGAGAAAATACTGACACCCCTGTTACATAATACCAAGTCATTTTATTGTATCATACATCATGCTAAAGTCTGGAAAAGATGCATAGATGATGTGTTCTGTCTGGCCTGAGCTACAATTTATACAGCCCAGAATCTATCAACTTCTTAGACACCACAGTTCAGATTGACTTCTCTGGTTCCCTACATACAGACCTCTACACAAAACCCAAAGATCGGAACAATTTTCTACACTTCCCAAGCTTTCACCAACCAGCCACATTATGTTCATTACCAATCTCCCAATTTGACAGGGTCAATAGAATTGTATCGGATATCGAGCAACGTGCTGTACATTTACAAGATATGTCCACTAAATTTCACAACAGATACCCTGAATACATATTAAATTCATGTAAGAAACACCCCAAGATTCAAACCAGATAACCAGAAGTGAATCCCACTAGTACATACTTACCATCCATTTGCTTACAATATACATGGGATTATATACAAACATTGGCCTATATTGAGACAAGCATATCCCAGTGTCCCAGAATTTAAAAATCCATTTTACCCTGTTCCCTGTTTTAAGAGACCGCCCAATCTAAGAGACAATTTCGTAAAGGCAGACATTGGGACCGAGTCCAGATTAAGACAATTGAGCGTTCAGACAACAAGGAAAGGCACATTTCCATGCTTACACTGTGCTCAATGCAACAGCATTACAAAAGGCGAAAAATGTACACATCCTCATACCGGTAAATCATTTGACATGTTTTTTTTTTTCACGTGTGACACCTCCTTTATGGTTTATCTTATAAAATGTCCGTGTGGCTTCATGACCGCATCTCCATATGACGCAAAAATCTTTTACTTCCAATACCACATCACTTCCTTACAGCTGGACACACAGTAGCTCAACTCAGATAAAAAATTTTAGAACATGTCCCGAGATCCAGGAGAGGAGGAGATAGGGTTAAACTTTTAAAAACCAGAGAAGCTTTTTTGATTTATACACTCCAGACCTTGGAGCCTAGGGGTCTCAATAGAGAATATGAAATTTTACAATTATGCTTGTGATACATCAATATGATTAGAGATGAGCGAATCGAATCTGACGAACCCGAATTCGTTACGAATTTCAGGAAAAATTTGATTCTGATCGAATACGAACTTCGTCGCGATTCGATTGCACAAATTGCTTTATTAAACTCAATTTTCCTGCGTTCTAGGCTGTTTTAGACCTAAGATGGCGGCTCCACATGTCAGTACATGGGGCAAGGCACCATGGGAGGGCGGGAAGCTGGCACGGGAATCAAGGTAGGCGGGCTGACCCTGAATCACATGTCAGATGCAGCCTATCAGTGTTCACTGACCCCTGTGATGTCACAGCCCTATATAATCGGCAGCCATCTTCCCTCTGGTCATATCTTCTCCACACGAGATAGGGAAAGGAAGTGACTGCATGTATGTGTGCTGATCGCATACAACGGCGTTATACAGCATCCGACCGCTACGAGTAGCGGTGACATCAGCATTAGGGAAAGATACAGGGCACAGTGTTGCTGCAGTTCTGATCGAGAACGATTCTAGCAAAACCTCGTATTCTCCTTACTCCATATAGCAGTCATAGAGGTGCTGCATAGCAGTCACCTGCGTCATAGATCTCACAGCTGTTTTACCTGTATGGAGCATCTAATCTCCTCTTTTTTCAGCCCAATTGACTTTTTTCTGTTGCTCCACAAATCTGATTCTCACAATTGTGTGACAGAGTGCAATTTAGGGTTTAATCCCTGTAAAAAAAATGTTTGTGGTGCTGCCCAGTTGGGTCCTGCTGCTGTTCAGAAATAAGTCATATTAGTGTGGACTTTAGTGGCTTTTTACCATTTTTCACCTGTTACTCTGTCTCTGTGCTAAATTCAGTGTTATACCACACGTTATACACCTGCCGGTGTATGAAAGAAAAAAAAAAGTTTTTCCTGCGTACAAATACGCTTAACAGTGTCCTTATCATTGCAAAGGGCCTACATACAAACAAATAGCATGCCATATACTACCTTTTTTTCTGTCTCTTTGCTAAATTAAGTGTTATACCACACGTTATACACCTGCCGGTGTATTAAAGAAAAAAAAAAAGTTTTTCCTGCGTACAAATACGCTTAACAGTGCGCTCATCATTGCAAAGGGCATACATGCAACCAAGTAGTGTACTATTTAGGACCTGTATTTCTGTCTCTGTGCTAAATTCAGTGCTATTCCACACATTAGTATACACCTGCTGGTGTATTAAAAAAAAAAAAAAAAAAGTGTTTTTTTCTGAGTAGAAATACGCATACCAGTGCGCTCATCATTGCAAAGGGCATACATACAACAAAGGAGTGTACTATTTAGTAACTGTTATTCTGTCTAGGGCCTATAAACTTTGAAAGGACAGCCGTAAGTAATCGCCTGCTGCTGTTCTATACCCTCATAAACGCACTAAGTATGTCAGGCAGGGAAGTGCCAGGACGTGCACAGAGAAGGGGCAGAGGCCTACATACATCAGGCAGAGTTGGCAGCAGACTTGGGGCGAGTGGCAGCAGGAGTCGCAGCAATAGGCCTGAGCTTCCGTTAACACCCAGTGGTCGTGTCATCGACCCATCTCTCCTCATCAATTGGTTTGCACACTCCTCTCCATCATCACAAGCGACATCTGACAAGCCCAGTCAAGAGTCGGTGGGTTCCTCAGACACAACCCTCAGTTGGCATGGCCCGGGAGCAGTCCCCGTAATTCCATTGCCTTTGTCCTATGCTGTTCCCTCTCCCAAAGAAGTATCTCATGCTTTGGGTTCAGCTCCACTTTTTAGTGAGGACGATGTAATAGAGGACAGTCAGCAGCTAATGGGCAGCCAAGAATGTGAGGAGACATGCGTCGATTGCTCCGCAAGGCGGGCAAGTAGTGATGTGGAGAGTGACGTGGGAGGCTGTGTTTCAATTGTTCAGGGTCCTGAGGCAGACACTGCTGTGGAACACGAGGGGGACATCAGTGACGTACACATATCTTTTGATGATGATGAAGCCGATCACAATTGGAAGCCGGGTGCAGAAGCCGGGCTTCATCATCATTAGCCGAAGAGATTTGCTCTTTGTCTATGAGGCAGCAAGGCGGTAGCACGGTTGGCAATCAGCGTGGTGGTGGCAGTAGTGGAAATTCAGGAGCCAAACATGCCAGAGGGAGACAACCTGCTTCGCGGCAAGCTACCATTCAGAGAGGTAGTGGAACAGGGGTTCCTGGAGACGGCGCCAATAGCAGTGAAATAGTGCGGACTGCGGGTAGGAAAATCAGCTACTCTGCGGTGTGGTTGTTCTTCATAAAGAATCCGGAGGACCATAGCGTAGTCACATGCAAAATCTGTGGGCAGAAAGTGAAGCGTGGCCAGGGTCCCAATCTCGGCACCACGGCCCTGCGTCAACACATGATTCGCCAACATAAAGTGGCCTGGGATAACCGTGGCTCCGATGTAGTGGTCCAGCCTGCCGCATCACCCAGTGGCCATCCGCTCCCTCCGTCATCCAGCCAAGGCTCCACCACCTCAGCCGAAGGGAGCATTGTGTCAAACCCTCCTTCTTGTGCTCCTGCTTCTTCCGCTCGTAGTCAGCCATTCCGCCAACAATCGATCGGCAAAGCAATGTCCAAGAGACAACAGTATGCGCCCACTCATCCAACGGCGCAGAAGTTGAATGTGCTCCTGTCCAAGTTGCTGGTGTTGCAGTCCCTCCCTTTCCAACTGGTGGACTCTGCAGCTTTCAGGGAATTGATGGCTTGTGCCGAGCCGAGGTGGAGAGTTCCAAGCAGTCATTTCTTTGCGAAGAAGGCAGTACCAGCCCTGCATAAGTTTGTACAAGGGAAGGTGGGCCAGTCCTTGAGCCTGTCGGTGTGTTCAAAAGTGCACGGCAGCGCCGACGTCTGGAGCTGTAACTACGGGCAGGGACAATACATGTCTTTTACGGCCCACTGGGTAAATGTTGTTCCTGCACAGCCACAACAGCAACTTGGACAGGTCACACCGCTTCCTCCTCCACGCTCTCGCTCCCAGGGAGTTGGTCCTTTTACAGTGTGCGCCTCCTCCTCCTCCCCCGTGTCCTCGGCCTCCACTGCACGTCCAAATCTCGGTGGCCCTTCATCGTACCACGTGTGTAGGGGACAGCGGTGTCAAGCAGTGACCGACAATGGGAAGAACATTGTGGCCGCGCTGCGACAAGGAAGTGTGAACCATTCGCCCTGCATGGCACACGTGTTGAATCTGGTTGTCAAGAAGTTCATCAAGTCTTCACCCCATTTGCAAGACATCCTGACAATGGCAAGGAAACTGTGCATGCACTTCAGCCGCTCGTACACCGCCAAGCACACTTTGCTTGAGCTGCAGCGTCAGAACGGTATGCCACAACATAGTCTCATTTGTGACATTGCCACACGTTGGAATTCCACCCTCCATATGTTGGACAGACTATATGAACAAAGAAAAGCAATCACGGATTTTTTGATGATACAAGCAGATAGGAGTACTCCCCTGTGTAACTTCAATGTGAACGAGTGGCAGCTCATACGTGACACCTGCCGTTTGCTGAGGCCCCTTGAGGAAGCCACATTTTTTGTTAGTCGCTCGAATTACGCCATGAACAACGTAATACCACTCCTACATTTACTCCAAAAAATGATTGAAAACATGGCTGGTCACGGCAATGGAGACGTTGCGCCTACATCAGAAGGCTACATGAGTCCTGTAGGGGATGAACTGGAGGAGGATGATGAGGGGCAGAGCAGAGCACAGTTTACGGTGGATGAGATGGCCAGTGTTTCTGGTCATTGGACAGGAGAGGAGGAGCAGCCAGAGGAGCTGGAGGGTTATTACAAGGGAGGCGAGACAGAGGACCCAGACACACCGTGGCAGTATGCAGTGGAGATGGAGGCAGGTAGTCCCAACGAGTCACTGTCACAAATGGCACGATGCATGCTGAGTGGCTTGCGTAGTGACCCCGGAATTATAAAAATTCGTCAGCGCGATGATTTCTGGATCTCCACCTTATTAGACCCTCGCTACCGGCCCAGAATGGGGGCCTTTTTTTACACCAACTGAGAGGGAGGACAAACTGACCTACTTCAGGGAGCTTCTATGTAGTCGGTTGGCCGATGCCTATCGGCCACATGGTCCATCCACTCGCAGGTCTGACTCGGGGGGCCCTCTGCGCTCACCTTCCACGGCCACGGCTGCTGAGGAGGGGTGGCAGGAGCAGTACCGGCTCAATCAGCAGCCTGAGTCTACAGTCGCTGATAAGTAGCTTCCTTCAGCCGCATAGTGAAGCTACTCATCAGCAGCAGGTGGACATGGAGCAGGACCTGAACCAGCAGGTGGTGGCTTACCTCGACATGACCCTGCCAACAACCGTTGAAGATCCGCTGGACTTCTGGGCAGCCAAACTCGATTTATGGCCGCAACTAGCGGAGTTTGCCCTGGAAAAGCTGTCCTGCCCGGCCAGTAGTGTACCATCAGAGCGGGTGTTTAGTGCGGCCGGGGCCATAGTCACCCCAAGGCGAACTCGTCTGTTCACTAAAAATGTGGAGAGACTGACGTTTGTCAAGATGAATCAGGGATGGATCAGCCAGGATTTCCAGCCACCAATGACAGATGGGTCTAAGTAGATTGACCATGCTCCTACAACAAAATTTTCTCTATTGTGGTTGGTTATGAAACCCTCTGGGGCAGACCTGGGGATTGTACGGCCCACTTGACACATACGGCCCTTTGATTGGCTCTGACCGGCCCGCGCTGATTGGGGGACAACTATGCTGCCTAATCTGGGGGACAACTATGCTCCTTATCTGGGGGACAACTATGCTCCTTATCTGGGGAACAACTATGCTCCTAATCTGGGTGACATATATGCTGCCTAATCTGGGGGACATCTATGCTGCCTAATCTGGGTGACATCTATGCTCCTAATCTGGGGGACATCTATGCTGCCTAATCTTAGGGACATCTATGCTGCCTAATCTGGGTGACAAGTATGCTCCTAATTCGGGGGACATCTATGCTGCCTACTCTGGGGGACAAGTATGCTCCTAATCTGGGGGACATCTATGCTGCCTAATCTGGGGACAACTATGCTCCTAATCTGGGGGACATCTATGCTGCCTAATCTGGGGGACAAGTATGCTCCTAATCTGGGGGACATCTATGCTGCCTAATCTGGGTGACATCTATGCTGCCTAATCTAGGGGACATCTATGCTGCCTAATCTAGGGGACAAGTATGCTCCTAATCCGGGGACATCTATGCTGCCTACTCTGGGTGACAAGTATGCTCCTAATCTGGGGGATATCTATGCTGCTTAATCTGGGGGACAACTATGCTGCTAATCTGGGGGACATGTATGCTGCCTAATCTGGGGGACAACTATGCTCCTAATATGGGGAAAACTGATGCTTCTGGACTTGGGCCTATAATTTTTTGAAGTTTAGCAGTAGCTAAATACATGCTTAATGCAAATGTCAACATTGATCTTTAAATGTAAGGGGTTATGAAACCCTCTTGGGTACTGCGAATGACTGCTCCAGACTCATTCTGTGTCTTTCACAAACTACTTGCCTCCCTGGTGCCTCAGGCCTTGGGCCTATAATTTTTTTAAGTTTAGCAGTAGCTAAATACATGCTTAATGCAAATGTAAACATTGATCTTTAAATGTAAGGGGTTATGAAAACCTCTTGGGTACTGCAAATGCATGCTCCAGACTCATTCTGTGTCTTTCAGGAACTACTTGCCTACCTGGTACATCTGGCCTTGGGCCTTAAATTTTTGGATGTTTAGCAGTAGCTAAATACATGCTTAATGCAAATTTCAACAATGATCATTAAATTCTCGGTGCTCTGCCAGGGCCTTCTCCTACCCCGCCTGGGCCAATCCGAGGACCTCACTAACCAACTCACTAACTAATCCAATCGCTTATAGCGACGGGCGGTGTGTACAAAGGGCAGGGACTTAATCAACTCCAGCTTATGACCCTCACTTAGTGGTAATTCCTCGTTTTAAGGTTAAATAATTGCAATCCCAGATCCCTATCACGAACTGGTTTCAGCGTGCAACACACACCTGTCCTTGAAAGATAGAGATACGCTAATCCGTTCAGTGGAGCGCTAGTGCAGCCCACTTTTTGCGTGTGATTTTTTAATGAAAAAAAAATATATACATATATATGGAGAGGGATTAACTCTGCTTAATCATTTTTGGCGATTAGAATCCTTTTGCGATCTGATCTTTTGGAGAATGATGCGCTTACACACATGTAATGATTTTTTTAAACAAATTTCAAACATTGTGTGGTTTATTATTTTTGAGAAGAATGTCTTTTGGTGGTCCACCATTCTGCATTATAGAGTCTTCTGAACTGCTGTATATGTGCTCGTTTTTAAAAAACAGGTATTTTGTCAGACAATTTCAATAACATTTTGCAGTTTTTTGGGGTAGATTGTGAAGCCCGGGTGTGTACTCGTGCATCAGCAAACTCCAGGCTGTGTCTTTCAGGCAATCTATGGGTTCCTGATGCCGCAGAGTCTGGGAATTTAAAATTTTTGTATTGCGGGTGCTACAAAAAAAGATGGACACACCCTAATCCGTTCAGTGGAGCGCGCCTGCGGCCCCGGACATCTGAGGGCATAACACACCTGTTATTGCTCGATCTCAGAAGAAGGAGGGTTCATCATCAGGAGAAGAGAGTTGCAGGTTGCCCTTGAGTCAGCAAGGCGATAGCACGGTTGGCAGTCAGCGTGGTGTGGCAGTAGTGGAAATTCTGGAGCCAAATGTGCCCGGGGGAGACCACCTGCTTCGCGGCAGCTTACCTTTCGGGAGTTAGCGGGTTACCAGCATCGGTCGATGAAAGATAGAGACACGCTAATCCGATCAGTGGAGCGCGCCTGCGGCCCCGGAAATCTGAGGGCATAACACACCTGGTATTGCTCGATCTCGCAATTGATCGTGCAAAGGTAGGGGGTTATTAAAGCCTCTTGGGTACTGCTGAGGCCTACTCCTGACTGCTCCTGGTGTAATGTATGGGGTAATTAAACACTCTTGGGTAGTGTTTTTTTTTTATTTACTGATAATTTTATCGGTAATAAAATTGAATTTTCCAGAATGCTTATCGTTACACAACGGAACGCTTGTTGCGTGTGATTTTTTTAATGAAAAAAAAAAATAAAAAATACGGACAGGGATTAACTCTGCTTCATCATTTTGGGCGAAAAAAGTCCTTTGGTGATCTGATCTTTTGGAGACAGATGCGCTTACACACATATTGAATTAGTTTTTGTAAAAAAAATTCAAACATTGTGTGGTTTATTATTTTTGAGAAGAATGTCTTTGGGTGGGCCACCGTCCTGCATTATAGAGTCTTGTGAACTGTTGGATAGGCGCTTGTTCTTACACAAAGGTATTTCTTTAAAACATTTCTAAAATGTTGTTTTTTGGAGGGGATTGTGAAGCCTGGGTGTGTACTGGTGCATCAGCCAACTCCAGGCTGTGTCCTTCAGGCAATATATGGGTTCCTGATGCCGCAGATGTGGTGGGGCCTGGGTCTGGACATTTCAAATTTTTGGATAGCGGGTGCTACCTATGAGAAATCTTTGTAAAAAATTTCATATATTGTGTTTTATTTTTTTTTTGGGGGGGGGGGGGGATTGTGAAGCTTTGGTGTGTAGTGTACTAGTGCATCAGCCAATTCCACGCTGTGCCATTCAGACACTAAATGGTCTCCTCTTGCTGCCAACATGTCCACGCTGTGTCATTCAGCCACTATACGGTGCCCTCATGCTGCCAACACCTCCACGCTGTGCCTTTCAGCCACTATATGGTGTCCTCATGCTGCCAACACCTCCATGCTATGTCATTCAGTCACTATATGGTCTCCTGACACTGATGCCACCACCAGGCTCTGTCATTGTGCTGCTGTGCGGCAGTGATTCTAAGAGCGATGCCGGTAATCTGCATGCTATTCTGAATAACAGTATTATTTCACTACCCCAGCACACTCCATATGCGTTTTAGGACACAGCAAAGTGTTCTATACCCCTATAGAGGCTGTATGTAGGCTAGAAATAGCCTTTTTTAATATCGATTCGCCGCGAACAAATTCGGATCGAAACAAACTTTTCGGGAAAATTCAGTGAATCGGCCGAATCGAATTTTTGAAAAGTTCGCTCATCTCTAATTATGATTTTCTAATTATACTTTATTTCATTAAGACCACCTAATATCGGAAATGACGGAGGACACTCTTCTTCCTATCTGTATCCCTTACACCCCTTCAGTTGGTTCATTCTTCTACTACATTGTTCTTTATTCTCCCCATTAAGGTTTGTTCTTCATTTCATTGTTAAATTTTCACCTCTTAATTTGTCCTTACTCCTTTGATCCAACTTATACCATTTTCTACCACCTTCTATTATATCTAAATTTTGCCCTGTATTTTTTTCTCCTTTTTCTTACTTTATTTTTAGTATAATCGGCTCCCATCTCTACTGACCTTTCTATGGATCCTGATTTATTCAGTTTCCATCCAATCTCACTTTATCTTATATGTGTAACTTGCATTCTGATATTTCTATCATGCATTCATACGTTCCACTTATTCTACTATATACTACTTTAATGCTCCACTATATTCTGTTCACCCTTTCTGCATCACATCATGTCATACCATTTCTTTCATGTTTTCCCTATATTTCACTTTTATGATGCCCATTTCTCACTAAATGTCCTTATTCCTTGTATTTCTTTCTCTATTTGGATATCTATTATTTCCTGCTTCCACTGTCACACTCTATCTCCTTCCTTTTCACTTTCTATGAGTCCAGGATGGCACTCCGGAGCTTTGGAACGTTCCATATGCGTTCCAGTGACGCGCATTCCTTGACTCCTTCATTCAGAGCACAGCGCAGATGATGTCACATCAGCCTCGTTCTCAGCTCTGGCCGGGCTCATAGCCACGCTACTTCCGCTTCCTCTCACAGCGCTCTAGTGACTTTGGTTACTGTACATGCTGCCACACAGCACGGCACCTGGCCATTTTCTGATCACAATCTCTCCCTCCGCACCAGTCCTGGTAAGTTGCTCCACTGGAGTTCCATATTATATTGTTACATGGATGCATATTATACACCAAAAAGCATCCTGTGGGATACAAAGTTCCAACAGAGAAATAAGGGGCTAGTAATACATTCGAATATAAACACCAAAAAGAATTACTAGATACACAAAATCTTTATTAAATCATTATAGACATACATAAAAACAAAAAAAGAAAGATGTCACATCAAAGTAACACCATAGAAAGCATATACCGAGGTAAGCCGTAATTCGACATGAATTAGCAGTCCAGACAATAGATCTCCTTCAGAAGGCATAAGTGCAGCAGGTAATAAGGTAAAAGAGTAAAAAATACACTGAAGGCATAAATCAGACTAGTATACCAGTACCAATTGACATAACAGGTCTTACCCAGGGATATGCACAACCCCTACATATGTTTCGCTCCTTCGAGCTTCCTCAGTCATTGTCTGGACTACTAATTCATGTCTAATTACAGCTTACCTCCGGTATATGCTTTCCATGGTGTTACTTTGCTGTGCCATCTTTCTTTTTTTTTTTTTTTTTTATGTATTTTTTTTATGTATGTCTATAATGATTTAATAAAGATTTTGTATGGTTTTTTTTCATCACTTTCTTGGATATCTAGTAATTCTTTTTGGTGTTTTTATGTATGCATATTAATTAACACCTCAGTCTGTCTAGCACCAATGACTCCAAGGTTCCCAAACAATACATCAATTCTTCTGGACCTCTCTATATAATCTATACAGATTATTGGTTCATATTTACCTACTGGAATGTTTATCGACAGGATGTTATATTTGTGATTATTATGTTGTGGCAACTCTGTATGTACTATTTGTTACGCTACGATATCGCTGACTAATATTGCTCTATCAAAACAGAATGACCGTAAATTCAGGAGTTAGTCCGGCGCAGAGAGGAACCATCAGGGAGCCAGATAAAATCAATGGATTTATTAGATGCAACGCATTTTGCTGCGCATGCGCAGCTTCATCATGCCTGATGAAGCTGCGCATTCGCAGCGAAACGCGTTGCATCTAATAAATCCATTGATTTTTTCTGGCTCCCTGATGGTTCCGCTCTGCGCCGGACTAACTCCTGAATTTACGGTCATTCTGTTTTGATTCTACTTCTACCCAGGAGGGCTGCAGCGGACCAATACATATATTCATTCTATGCTTTACCTTGTTGTGTGTGGGCGCACAACCAACTCTGGTAAGCGGCTTGGGAATTACCTTCCCCTTCCCCCACTAACAAGACCTGCTGATCCCGCACATGAGGCGCCTTCCTCCCTCTCTCTAATATTACTCGGTCATATCCTGCTATGAGATTTATGGTTATATATTTACCTACGAGCTTATTGCCATTATCCTTTGGTGCGTACCTATAAGAGTACATATCTATACTACACATTGTATTATGTATATTATTACCTCCATCATGTACATATTTTTCTATGTAATCGCTATTTGTACACTTACCTTGATATCCTTGTCCTGATTTCTGATGTTTTGGGCAGGTATAGCCTGCCAAGGAGGAGCAGACTTCTTTTGTTCCTTAGTGTCAGCCTTCTAGTGGCAAGAGCGTATACCCATAGTCTGTGTCCCCCAATGAGGTGACAGAGAAATCCTACTAAAACAGCTGAACTTTATTAGTAAATATTAAGAGTCACTTTATATAATGGCAGGTGTATAATGGCTTCTATTTAACATGAGTTTGAAAGTGATTGGTTATTTCTGCACCCAGCCACATCCCCAGTTATAAAAGAGGGTATGCACAGTTATATTGGTTGTTGGGGGAGATTTCTCAAAAACTGTCCAGGGGAAAAGTTGCTAAGTTACCCATAGCACCCAGATTGCTTCTTTCACGACCGTCACGCCCCCTCCCATAGACTTGCATTGAGGGGGCGTGGCTGTGACATCACGAGCATGGCGGCTGTGAAATCAGGTGCCTCCGGCGCTGCATCTGACGCTCTAAACCAGGGGTCCTCAAACTTTTTAGACGGGGGGCCAGTTCACGGTCCCTCAGACCGTTGGAGGGCCGGACTATAGATAAAAAAATAAATAAAAAAAATTCCTATGCACACCTATATATCTTATTAGTGGACTACCCTTTTAAGTACGCAGCACAGTTTCCCCCACATTAGGTTGGCAGTATAGATCCCACCACATTAGGTTGTAGTTCCCACACATTAGGGTTGGCAGTACAGTTACCCCACATTAGGTGCAGTACAGTTACCCCACATTAGGTGCAGTACAGTTCCCCCAAATTAGGTGAAGTATAGCTCCCCACATTAGGTGCTCCACAGACATGTTCCCCCACAGACATACAGCCTCCAGTCATACAGTGTATGGCTGGAGGCTGTATGCCTGTGTTCTGCCCTACTTCAGTGCTCCGACCACTGCTCCTCCGGTCCGGACATAGCAGTAAGTCCCGGGACCGAAGGAGCGGTGGTCGGAGCACCGAAGCTGACGTGCCGCTGATAACACTTACCAAGCTGGCCAGCGCACGTCCTCATCGCTGCGTGCGCCACCTTCCCGAGAGCATATCCCTGTGTCCCGAAAACATATTTCGGGACACAGGGATGTCCCAGGCAGCGGTGGGCCGGATAAATGTCCTCGGCGGGCCGCATGTTGCCCGCGGGCCGTAGCAGGTCCCCCCCGCGATCAGACATCTTATCCCTCCTTCTTTGGATAGTGGATTAGATGTCTAGGGGCGGAGTACCCCTTTAATGACCGAGCCATTTCATTTTTGCATTTTCATTTTTTCCTCCTTGCCTTCTAAGAGTCATAACTTCTAAAAGCAGAATTATTTGTCCATCCACAGACAGATATGTGGGCTTTTTGCACAACAGATTGTACTTTGTAATGAAACCTTTAATTTTACCCTCAAATGTATGGCCCAACCAAAAAGATATTATTTTGTGGAAAAATTGAAACAAAAAAAAAAAAAAAAAAAAAAAAACACATTTTGCAACTTTTAGTGGGTGTAATTTTTAAGCAGTGCACTTTACGGTAAAACTGCCATGTTTTCTGTATTCTATGGGTCAATACGATTAAAAGGATACCCATGTATACATGCTTTTCTATTACTGTACTATTTTCAAGAAAAACTTTAAACAAAATTAGTATGTTTAAAATTCTATTCTGACCTCTTTAGCTTTTTCATTTTTCTGTATATCGGGCTGTATGATGGGTCAAATTTTGCACGTGATCTTTAGTTTTTATCGGTATCACTTTTACGTATATGGGACTTTTTGATACTTTTTCATTTTCATTTCATTTTTCTGGGATGTGATGTGACCAAAAAGCAGCAATTTCGGACTTAGTTTTTTTTTATTTACGTTTACTCCGTTCACCGTACAGGATCATTAAGATTATATTTTAATAAGTTTGAACATTTACACATGTGGCGATGCCAAGTATATACATATATATATATTTTTCACACTTTTTTGAAAAATGGGGGGGGGGGGGGATTTACATTTTTATTGGGGGGAGGGGCATATTTATATTTTATTAAAACATTTTTATTTTTTTTTTTTTACTTTACTTGTTTTTACCACCAGGTAAGGGGACCTCCAGAGGCCATCCTGTTTGAACTCCCATGATTTTGCCACGGGTGGTCCGATCAGTCGCCTGCAGCACCGCTAATGCCGCAGATGCCGTGATCAGTATTGATCACGGCATCTGAGGGGTTAATGGTGGACATCAGTACAATTGCGGGTCCTTGGCTACTGATAGCAGCTGGGACCTGCCATGCATGAAGCGAGCGCAGTTCCTGAGATTGCTTCATGTATAGGATGTATATGTATGTCCTAGTGCATTAAGTACCAGCGCATCAGGACATACATTTACGTCCATTGTCCTTAAGCGGTTAACATCACAGGAACCTGGTATTTTAAAAGGGTTTGTAGACTTTCTATATCCACTGTATATAATACATATAATAATGTAGACACAAAACTTCAGATTTTATGAAATTAAAGGAGGTATAAACTGACACCTATTTAATGTTTGAAGTTGCTTAGGTGCTTTTTGCACCCAGACAACAATTTTGACTAGTAGTACAGCTGTATTTGAAACACATGGTATGAAGCTGAAAAGAAAATACTGTCTGGCACAGAACTCACTTAAGCACAGCAAAGCCAAACTCTTTATTTGGGATCATTTACACAGATAGTATCTTAAAATGGGTTCTAGGCCTCACTGGACCCTTCAAAAACCAGATCAACAAGTTCCAGAAACAACCTGAAAGGGAAAGCCAATCTTTCAATTTCCTTGGCAACAGTTCAAACACATTTGTCTATGGCCATTTTTGTTTTTCCTATGGCTTTAATTCCACTGGGACAGAAAGGGTTTTCCAAAAATCTGAGCTGAACCTGAAGCTAAAATAAAACTAACTGGTTTAAGATTAAAAAAAAAAAAAAAAAAAAAAAAGCTCAAATTAAGTAAAGAAAAAAAAAAAAAAAAAAAAATAAAGCTGTATTTTGGTCAAAGCCAAGAGAGAGGGGACTTCAGCAAAAAATACTTAGTTAAGGTGGCATCCTTGTAGTGACTTAAAGGGAACCCATCATTAGTTCTAAGCTGCCCAAACCGTAAGCAGCATGAAACAATGACAGGCTCCTTTATCACGCTATATGATTTACTCCGAATGGCTAATGGACAGATTTTTTCCTTAATATTGAAAAGATCTTTCAATCATAGTCATTCAACCTTCCTGACCATTCAGACCCCCATTCTCAGCTTTAAACTTTGATCTAATATCAAAGTTTGATAAAATATCATTGTGATAAGGGAGCCTGTCAGTGTTTAAGTATAAGGGAGTAATAAGGGAGCCTATCAGAAACGAAAGACAGGTTCCCTTTAATAACTGCACAGATATTCTAAAACCAGTATGCATTAATTAAATAGCTCTTACCTTTCAATATTACTTTTTTGCTTATTCTTTCAGCACATTCTACTACTGAAAATAAAATGATAAAGAGAAAGTCAGTCAGTTTGTAGAGAAGAGATCCAGTTCTCCTAACTGCTGCTTTACCATGAATGACTGACAATTCTCTACAGCTCTTGGTTGATATAAATTATGATGCGGTACAGGAGCTTTTGTAAAGGTTTATCATGTGGTCCATCAAAACAAATTTCCAAAGGCACCAACAGCCAATACAATCAGATGTCAGTTAACAGGAATAGAGGCTAGAAAATTACTAAAGATTAGCAGGAAGCAACAACCAGCCATGTTCACACTTTGGCATTTCCGTGCGGAATTCCAATTAGAATGTTCGCCTGGAAATTCCGCAGCAGTAGAGTCCCGTTGAATTAAACGGGATTCTGCTGTACTGTGCACATGGCGGAATTTCCGTACCAGATGTTTCGGGCATGGAAAAAGTGATTTGTCTTACTGTAAAATCCTTTTCTCGGAGGATCCATTGGGGGACACAGACCTTGGGTATATGCTGTTGTTGCTAGGAGACTTGACACTATGGAAACCAAAAAAGCCGGCTCCTCCCAGCAGGATATACCCGCCTACAGAGCCTGAGGTAATCAGTTTAGTCCCCAAGCCGTAGGAGAGGACAGAGAGGCAAAAAAAACCAAGACCAGTCCGAGGTAACCAGAACAAAAAATTAACTGAACACACCCTCGGACAGGTAACCAAAACCGGAACACCAAAGAAAGGGCGGGAGCTGTGTCCCCCAATGGATCCTCCGAGAAAAGGATTTTACGGTAAGACAAAAATCACTTTCTATCGGCTCCATTGGGGGACACAGACCTTGGGACGTACCAAAGCCGTCCCTAGGGTGCACACAGAAAACAATCAAGGGGCAAGCTAGGCCACCGCCGCCTGCAACACCTTACGGCCCAGACTAGCATCAGCAGATGTAAAGGTATGAACCTGGTAAAATTTAGTAAAGGTGTGTAGGGACGACCAGGTAGCCGCCCTACAGACTTGAGAGGCTGAAGCTCTGTTACGGAGAGCCCAGGAAGCTCCGACAGAACAAGTGGAGTGAGCTGAAACCCTGAAAGGAGGGGTCTTCCCCCTGCAACGGTAAGCTTCTGAAATGGCAAGACCTGATCCACCGCGAAATGGTTGCCTTCGAAGCAGGAAGACCCTTCCGGTGACAGTCCATAAGAACAAAAAAGGAATCACATTGGCGAAAAAGAAGAAGTAATAGAGAGTTAGGTACGCACCGCCTGTACCACATCTAATTTATGAATGAAACGATACCCGGGATGAGAAGAGCGGGAC
Source organism: Hyla sarda (assembly GCF_029499605.1). Lineage (NCBI taxonomy): Eukaryota > Metazoa > Chordata > Amphibia > Anura > Hylidae > Hyla > Hyla sarda. The sequence goes on along the minus strand of NC_079189.1, from coordinate 245,261,501 downwards.
AAAAGGACGGGAGGACAATATCCTCATTGAGGTGGAAGTCAGAAACCACCTTAGGTAAAAAGGAAGGCACCAGACGAAAAACAACCTTGTCCTGATGGATGATTAGAAAAGGAGAGCGGCAAGAAAGAGCTGCCAACTCCGAAACCCGTCTGATGGAGGTAATCGCCATAAGAAACGCCACCTTCCAGGAAAGGAGACGAAGGGAAAACGCTCTGAGGGGTTCAAAAGGCGCGCCCTGCAGGGTGCCAAGAACCAAATTGAGATCCCAGGAGGTGTAGGAGACCTGTAAGGCGGAGCCGCGTGTGCCACCCCCTGAAGGAAGGTCTGAACATGGGAATCAGACGCCAGAGGGCGTTGGAAAAGAATGGAAAGGGCAGAAACTTGACCCTTTAGAGAGCTGAGAGCTAATTGTTGTTCCAGCCCTGACTGCAAAAATGAAAGGCGTCGGGGAAGGGAGAACACCAGTGGAGAAAGAGATTGAGATGCACACCAACGAAAGTAAGACATCCAGGTACGGTGGTATATCTTCGCGGAGGAAGGCTTGCGCGCCTTGAGCATGGTGCGAATCACCTGTGTTGAGAAGCCCTGGGCCGTCAAATGCAGCGACGGTAAATTGGGGTGGCACAGGGGACCCTGAGAGAGAAGGTCTGGACGAAGTGGCAGGCGCAACGGAACCGGAAACGAAAACGTCGGTGTACCACACCCTCCGTGGCCAATCTGGAGCCACGAGAATGTCGGGAACGCCCTCCGCTCTGAGCTTCCTCAGGACCCTGGGAAGGAGAGGAAGGGGAGGGAACAGATAGGGCAGAGAGAAGCCCGACCAAGGAATCACTAGAGCGTCTGCGGCCAGAGCATGGGGGTCCCAGGACTTCGACACAAAGAGGGGAACCTTCTGGTTGTGGCGAGATGCGAAGAGGTCCACATCTGGAGTTCCCCAAAGGTCACAGATCTCTGCGAACACCTCCGGATGAAGGGACCATTCGCCGGGGTCGGGAGAGGACCTGCTTAGGAAGTCCGCTTCCCAACTGTTTACGCCTGGGATGTGAATTGTTGAGATGGCTGAAACCCTGAGTTCCGCCCAGAGAAGAATCTTGGAAACTTCGTCCATCGCCACCGGGTATGCCACCGCCATGGAGTTGTCCGACTGGACACGAACCGGCGGCCCTGAAGAAGGATCTCCCAATGTGACAGGCAAAGATAGATTGCCCTTAGTTCCAAGATGTTGATCGGGAGGAGAGTCTTCCCTGGGAGACCAAAAGGCACTGGACTGTCCGGTCTCAGAAAACACCCCCCCAACCCGTAAGGCTGGCATCCGTTGTGACAACCAGCCAATGGAGGGGCAGGAAGGAGCGCCCCTGAAGAAGAAGGGGGGAGTGGAGCCACCACAGAAGGGAGCGGAGGGCGGTTCGAGGGAGAACAATCTTGCGATCGAGGGACAAGGGAGATCTGTACCACCGGGATAGAAATCGCCAGTTGAAGGGGACGAAAATGAAACTGAGCAAAGGGAACGGCCTCCATGGCCACCACCATCCGACGCAGGACTGCCATGCAAAATCGAATGGACAGTGAGGTGGGGTTTAGGAGAATCCGAACCTCCGGGAGGCAAACCCGGGCAGACTGGGTGTCGAACAGAAGTCCCAAGAAAACCAAGGACTGAGTGGGGGATAGGGTGGACTTGTCCCGATTGACTAACCAACCGAAGCGAGACAGGGCCTGAAGAGTGAGGGTGAGACTCTCTAGATTCTGGTCTCTGGACGGAGCCTTGATCAGAAGGTCGTCCAAGTAAGGAATCACTGAGACCCCCCTCGCCCGAAGCAGGCCGACCTCCGGTGCAAGGACCTTGGTGAATACCCTCGGAGCTGTGGCCAGGCCGAAGGGGAGAGCCACAAACTGGAAATGTCCCTCCGGGACAGCAAAGTGGAGGTGCCGCTGGTGTCTCAGAAAAATTGGAACATGAAGGTAGGCGTCCCTGATGTCCACTGAAGAAAGAAACTCCCCCTGATCCATGGTCGCCACGACCGAACGGAGGGACTCCATGCGGAAGTGGCGCAGGAGGAGGTGCCAGTTGAGGAGTTTTAGATCCAAAATGTGGCGTACGGAACCCCCCTTTCTTGGGAACAACAAAGAGGTTGGAATAAAAACCTCGAAAGCGTTCCCTGGGAGGAACCGGAACAATGACACCCTGAATGAGGAGGGACTGAAGTGTACCCTGAAAGGCCAGAGAAGGAGACCGCGGGACACGGGAAAGGAAAAAACGATCCTTTTGAAGGGAAGCAAACTCGATCCGGTAACCGTTGGATACCACATCTCTGACCCAGAGATCCAGAGATCCCGTACAAGCAACAGACGACCTCCCACCCAAGAAAAATCTGTGGGTGGGGGCGTCCCTTCAGGCAGAGGTGGGTTTGCGAGTGCCCACCTTGGCTGCAAAGCGGCCCAAACGGGTATCCGATTTTCAGGATGGGCGGGTCTGGAAAGAGGGAGCCTTCTTGTCTCGAGGAGGCACCTGCCTGGCCCCTTTCGAGACCCCAAAGGTCCGAAAGGACCGAAAGGAGGTAGATTTGCGACGGGAAGTAGTACTGCGGGTCTTATTCTGAGGTAATAAGGAACTCTTCCCTCCCGTCACCTCTGAGATGATTTCATCTAGGCGCTTAACAAAAAGTCGAGAGCCAATAAATGGAAGCTCAGTAAGAAACTTTTTGGAAGCAGCGTCCACATCCCAGGCTTTAAGTCATGCGGATCTACAGAGGGCCACTAGATGCCCGTGGCAAAAGCAGCACAGCGGGCCGACTGCATGGAAGCGGAACATAGAAAGTCTCCAGCTTTAGATAGCAGGAGAATTAAGTCCGCCAGTTCTTCCGAGGAAGCCCCAGAAGAAATGCCCTGACTGAGTCGGGAAACCCAGATCGTAAAGGCTTTGGAAACCCAGGCAGAAGCAAAGGCAGGAAGAAGGGATGAACCCGCAGCTTCAAAAGGCAAATTTTGCCAAGGTGTCCCCCCTTTTGTCCCCTGGGTCCTTAAAAGAAGCAGCATCGGGCAAAGGCAAGGTAGGTCGCCTTGGATAGGCGGGAGACTGGTGGGTCCACCGAAGGAGGTGAAGTCCACCGAGCAACGAGGTCCATGGCGAAGGGATAATGTGCTTGAACCTTCTTAATTTCTTGAAACTTTTTGTCAGGATGCCTCCAGGCGGACTCCAGCAGAGCTTCAAATTCAGCATTGGAGCTGAAAATCTTTGGTGCCTGACGGGCACGGTGAAAGGAAACTTCTGGGACAGCGTCCGAAGTTCCTGGGTCCTCTAGGTGGAAGGTGTTTCTTATGGCCGAAACCAATGAGTCCACCGTGTCAGTCATGTCTGAACGGTCCTCCGAGTCAGAGGCCGAAGCAGAAGCCTCATCAACTAGTTCTCCAGGAGAGTGGGATCGGGTGGAGGCAGCCCTAGAAGAAGGAGACACTGACCTGGTGCGCCATTCTGGAGACTCAGTACGGCGACCCGGGGAGCGTCCTCTAGAAGAGGGACGCCTGCGGGAGGACGAAGCAGAAGGACGATGCCCAAGAGGGGAGCGCCTACGTCTGCTAGATGACTGCGGAGAGGAGTCCGAGGAATTACCCCTATTACGCTTATGAGAATGTTTAGCGTAGGGAGAGCGAGTCTCCCTAGAGTAATGGTGTAGGGAGGACCTCTCCAAAGCAGTCCCCACGGAACGGGAGACCTGCGCCAAATCAGATATAGACAGAGAGGGAAGACACCCATACTGGAGGGACAGCAGAGCCTACTGGGTCTGGGAGAGTATCCTGAGTGGAAATACCAGGGGGGTCAGGAGGTGCAGTGGTGCAGGCAGAACAAGTGGGTTCAGCCGACCCAAGCATTTTAGAGTTGCAGCCCTTGCAAGAATAGTAGGTGACCAGGTCCCCAGGTACCTGCTTAGAGGGAGGAACAATTCTGGTCTCTGACATGGATAAAATAAAATAGTCTCACCAGCGTCCGTGTCCCCCACCAGGCAGCTGCTGTATGGAGAGGAACATGAAAAGGAGAGCGAGAGAGGCAGAGGCAGCAGGACCAATCATAAGGGAGGGGCAGGATTAGACTGGGGCGCCTCCGATTGGTCCATAGTCCCCTGCACAGCTCCAATTGGCTGAGGAGGTTCGCGCGAACCCCGCCAGGGAAAGAAAGATGCCGGCTCGGAAATGGTTCGGCGAAGGCGCCAGCATTCCGCTGAGAAAGTGAAAGAAAACTGCGCCCCGGATGCGTTAACACACGACGCGGCTGGCGCACAGAAGAAAGGGCCGGAGGAGAAAGCAGCCGCGGCTGCTAAAGAAGGAAGAGACTGCAAAGTGAAACATTGTGCAGAGAAAAACAGTCCTACACCACTGACCCCAGCCCCCGGAGTTCCCCCAATCAAGTGGTAGGGAGCCCCTGCCTAATAGAGGAAGAATAAATCCACCTCAAGGACCCCAAACTAGATGTAATAAAAAGGATTGGACCAAAACAGGGGGTCTCCAGAGGGTGCGAGCCCCCGACACCTGTAAGAAAAAAGGGGGGGGGGGGAATACTCACCTTAATCTGAAGAACTTAGCTAATGAAGTCTTCAGTCATGAAGTCTTCAGCCAGCTTTTGTCACCTGCATCATGCCGGGCTTGAAAAGCGAGACGAGCAGGGAAAGGTGGGGGACCCGGACCCATGAGGTACAACCCAAGGCTCTGGCCGATGTCTGTGCCCCCTCAATCGCAAATGGGGAAACAGTGAACGCTATGTTCCCGAGTCCCCACCTGAAAAAAGGAAAATAAAAGGGAATAAAACTAAAAAGGTCCCTATTCTGGGAAAAAAAACTGTTAGACCTGGTCTTGGGAAACCCCAGACCAGTGTCCATCTCCTGCGGACACTAAGCTAAAACTGATTACCTCAGGCTCTGTAGGCGTGTATATCCTGCTGGGAGGAGCAGACTTTTTTGGTTTCCATAGTGTCAAGTCTCCTAGCAACAACAGCATATACCCAAGGTCCCCCAATGGAGCCGATAGAGAAATAAAATTTTCCGTGTCCGCACAAAGAATGAACACGTAGTCCGTCAATGAGACGGCGCATTCCTGTGCGGTCCGTGCTGCGCCCCGCAGTTTGCGGAATGTTCGCACGGACATTCCATCGTGTGAACATAGCCTAAATACAAAGTTGCAATGGCTTTGCGATCTGCCTTGTGTTTTGGGATCTGTAATACAAACCTCTACACAAATTTAGCTTAAAGAGTACCTGTCACCAAACTAAACTTTTCATATATTGTTCTTTATGTAACTATAAGACACTTAGCTATTTACTTGCGATTAAAATTCTCAACCTTTGTTTTTAATGTGATTTAAAAAAAAAAAAAAAAAAAACCAGCCGCAATGTGAACAAGGGGAAAGGTATGGTGCAGAGCTTTTCAAAGCTCAGAATTTTTTTTTAAGGGCAGGTGGGGTGTTAGGAGTAGTTAGGGAATATATTCTGAGTTAGTTTAGAAAATATGATTTGATCACAGGTACTCTTTAAGTAACAGCTTGTCTAAACACCAAAAACAAAGTGTAACAAAAAAATATTTTCCCAGTAGTACAAAAGAGAAAAAAAATCTTTATTTACAAACTCCTGCACAACTGAAGTAGCTGTGAGCTAACTATTTAAATTATAATTGCAATAAATGAAAAAGTTGCATCATATATGTCAAATGAAAATCGTTCTTTTCGTAAATGCATAAAAAAAATCAAAATATGAGAACTATATGTTTCATAATGTCCTTTTACAAAAGAAAAAAAAATTCTATTTCATTTGCAGTGTACGTCCTGCAATACAAAAGCATACTGAAAAGGCATACAGTTATGTTAAACAATCGTGACAAAACAATCACCTCCCATATTATTGTTGCTGGTCATCCTATGTTAGCTGACCAGCTGGCACCATAATGATCATTGTGGAGGTAGCTGGACATACAGGGTATACACCAGGGTCATTTTTGAATAAGTGTCTGCGAAATATGTCAGTGCCAGAGATTCAGGTTTTATTATTTCACTTTTTTCTCCAATGGAGAATGGAAATAACAAACAGCTATAGCTGCTTAATTATAGGTATGGGAGTTCCACTCCACATCTTTACTTTATAAAAAAAAAAAAAAAGTTTTTTTTCTCTTTTCTTTCATTACCAAAAAGGTTTATTTTTTTTATGCAAAAAGCTACTTGATTAGTTGTTAGATCTTCATACTGGACTCTTTTTGGTGCTAAGCTTCTAATTGCTTTTTCCGTCCACCTCCAGCCTGTGTGTGCCTCCAGAGGTGGTTAGGAAAGTAGAAAGCAGCTGAAGTGGAAAAGTTCTTCAATTTGCCTTTGACTTTAATGGGAGTTACACAAACGGCATAACTTGTGAGCTACGCTCTTTATGTTACATAAATTGAGTAACTTCCCCTTTGACTGTTTTCAGCTTTCCTGACCACCTCCGAAGGCTGCACACAGGCTGGAAGAGGCCAGAAAAAGCAGTTTGGTGAGGTGGAACAACCCCTTTAAAACTGGGCTAGGTGTCTAAAATTGTATATTGGATAAAGCTATCCATACATTTATATGATTCCAAATAAGGTTGTTACAAGGGTAAATGTGTGCAAATGAAGTCAATATGAGATATATTTGTTACATTCTATGCAGTTTTCTTTCTTTAGAAACTTTTTAAGAGTGACCTGGTCCTGTCTGCGCTTGAAGCCACCTTTGGAGTGAGTGTTTTTTATGTGGTCCAGCCTGTGCCTAGGTAAAAGGTGTGGAGCAGTGACATTTGGTGTTGTTCATTCAACTTTTTGATTTACAGCTTTTACGGAGCTATCAGAGATGCTACTGTCTACATTGGGGGTCTGCTGGTTTTTTGTTGTTCTTGCAGACCCAGAGCTCAGCTTATCTTCTTCTTCAGCCTTTTCCACAGTCCTGTCTGTAGTCAGGCACAGCTTTTCATCCACAGGGGCTTCAACAGTGTCTTCTTGCTGTGGTTCTTCAGCAGGGTCACGCTCTTTATTTGTGACAGGTTCTTCTTCAGTATCAGTGTGCTGGCTCAAATAGGCATCAGACCCATTGGGAGCGAGAGTGGGGTTAGGATTTGGTAGGTCTTTCTGGTGAGAAAAAGAAAATAAAAAAGTATAACTGCTCATGCCATAAATAAAAATGAACACAGATCAGATTTTTCTTTCACGTTGCCGTTGTGACACGGCAATACTACGTAAGTTAGGGAACCAGGGGAGAATAAAAAAAACTTCAAGCGTCGTCTCTTTCACCCGCTAGTACCGTTAAACAATGGCGCCGGATGGACCCCATCATAGTAAAATTGATCTGCCGGGACCCATTGTTGCCCGTTGTGCCTTGCCCTGATAACAGACGTTAAAGGCAAAAAAAAAGCCTAATGGATGTTTTCCGACGGGGCACAATGGCAGTGTGAAAGAGGCCATAGTGTTTTGTGCACAGAATTTCAGGACCATTTTCATTTTATAAATTTTACCATTAATACATCACACACTGTCATTCCAGACTTCAGGCAAAGCCAGTAAGTTTATATTCTGGGTAAACATATAATGCTATAGGATTAGAATGACCCATGAAAAGATGTTCCCCCTTAAAAAAAAAGATATCCGGCTAGAAGTAGTAAAAATAAAAACTTAAATAAAGGACCCCCACAATAAACAGCCTTTAAGAATCCAGGTACTTCCTGGCATGTGCAGGGAGCCAAGAGATGCAGAAAAGTACACAATGCACGTGTATACACATCCTTGTACCGTTAACAGGGCACGGCGCAGGCTCCCGACTCGAGCCCGCGTCATACTGGCCGGCCCTCAGCTTATTCTTGTAGCTGAGGGTCAGCGATAATAGTCGACATGTGGCTATTAACCCTTTAGATCGCCACTGTCAATGCTGAAGAAAACCTATATAAATTGGTTATCATTGTAACCGTATGGACCTACAGAATATATGGTATCATTTTTACCGAAAAATGCACTGCGTGGAATCGGAAGCCCCCAAAAGTTACAAAATGGCATTCTTTTTTCCCAATTTTGCCCCACAAATATTTTTTTTTCTGGGATCGCCATAAATTTTGTGGTGCAATGATTGTCATTACAAAGTACAATTGGTGTCGCAAAAAATAAGACCTCAAATGAGTCTGTAGGTGCAAAATTTAAAATGCTATGATTTTTAGAAAGTGATGATGAAAAAAATCAAAGTGGAAAAACAGAAAAACCCTTAAGGGGTTAAAAATAAGGTGCTTAGGCTGTGTTCAGTTAAATGCAGTACTTCCATAGATAATGTGAATTCAAGTAAAGAAAACAGACATGGTCGCACATCCACCATTTCTATTTTGATCTACTTGCTTCTCAGCAAAAATTCAAAAACTAACAGGTTGTTCGTATACATTTTGATCAAAAAGTACAAGCTCACTCGCAACATCAAGGCCACCTATTTAGAGTGGGTCCCCAACGTCCCTAGATAAAATGGCGTAGCACTGGGCGGCGACCACCACCACCGCAACACTTGAATTCACTTCCATAGATAACATGAGGGTGGAATAGGGAGAGATGTAGTAATACTCTCCTACATTACACAAGTAGAGTCAATAATGTTAAAAGGCACTAATAAGAAGTGTAACGGTCTGTTGCTATGGGCAACCACCTGTAAATAAGATAGAGACTTACAGGATAATCTGCTAAGATTGTAAGCAAAAATGTAAATACACAAACCACTTATGGGTTATTGGTAGAGTGCTCCAGAACGTAAGTATATTCTGCACATAAGTGCAACACTGTCCGGGGGTCCAGATCTTGTATATGGAAAGTTTAAATGCAATTATTTTCCTTATATTAACCCCTTCCCTCTTTGGCGATTTTTCATTTTTGCACTTTTGTTGTTTTTCTCCTCACAATCTAAAAAGCATAACACTTTCAATTTTCCACCTAAAAATCCATATGAGGGCTTGTTCTTTGCGCCAAAAATTTAACGTAATACCATAAATAATTTCACTACAAAATCTACAGTGAAACCAGAAAATAATTAAAGCCACGTTTCAACGCAGTGCAGTTTTCTGTAAAAATTGCACCTTATATTTATTCTGTAGGTCCATATGGTCGCAAAGATACCCAATTTATGTAGGTTTGATTTTATTTTACTACAAAAAAAAAAATTATAACTACATGCACCAAAATTCATACGTGGAAAAATGTCCTCTTCTGACCCCTATAACTTCGTTATTTTTCCGTATAAGGGGTGGTATGAGGGCAAATTTTTGCACCATGATCTGAAGTTTTCATCGGTACCATTTTTGTTTTGACCGTACTTTTTGATTACTTTTTATTCATTTTTTTATGGTATAAAAAGTGATAAAAAATACGCTATTTTGGATTTTTTGTACGTGTACGCCATTGACCGTGTGGTTTAATTAACAAAATATTTTTATAGTTCAGACATTTACGCACACGGCAATACCACATGTTTATTTTTATTTACACAGGTTTTTTTTATGGGAAAAGGGGGGTGATTCAAACTTTTATTAGGGAAGGGGTTAAATCACATTTAATAAAGGGGTATTCCAGGAATTTTTTTTTTTATTTAACTACAGGGGCTGTAAAGTTAGTGTAGTTCATAATATAGTGTCTGTACCAGTGTGTGATGGTTTTCTCACAATTCTTCTGTGATTTTCACTCCAATATTTATTTTTAACAGCAAAATGACTGTCTCAGATTTTTCCCAGCTTGCAATGCGGCCGAGAACTGACCTCACTAGTCAGCTGATGACAGGGAGCCTGTCTGCTTCAATGGGTGGAGCGATCACTTGGTGGGAGAGAAGATCAATCTGCAACTAATGCAACAGCTGTAGACACCCTGATTGAAAACCACAGGTCTTTTGAATGGATGTATCTCATTTATGTTTCAATGGGTGGGGTGGCTGATGTGTGGGAGGGAGGAAAATGGAATTATGGGATTTGGAGGCAAAAAAAAAAAAAACTCAAACAGGAAATATCAGTTCACAAAAAGCTAGCCACAATGTTATGTTAATCTCACAACATAGCCATTTAGCCCCAAGACAAGCGCAGATCCTTCCTAAGCATGTCCATTACCATCTGGCAGGTACGTACTAAAATCACCTTATGGTGGATAACCCCTTTAAGACTTTATTTTTCATAGTCCCATAGGGGACTATAACATAGCACAAACTGATTTCCTACACTGATCAACTGCCATGCAATAGCTGGCTCTCAGGCATGGAGCATTCATTCGGCGATCAGACAGCGAGGAGGCAGGTAGGGATCCTCCTTGCGTACTGCAAGCTGTGGGGGACACCGCGATTTCACCACGGGGGTCCCGGACATCCCCAGTGAGCTAATGTTTACTTTAGTTTTAGACGCGGCGATCAAGTTTGATCGCCTCGTCTAAAGGGTTAATGCCGGACATCAGCCCGATCGGCCATGTCCGGCTTTAGCTGTGGGTCCTGGTTGCCTATAACAACCGGGACCCACTGGTATGATGCACGCTCACATGCTGAGTGCGCATCATACCTCGGAAGCCGCAGATGGACGTTAATGAATGTCCATTTGCGGCAAAGGGTTAAAGGTTTGGTGCACCGCTCCACTCACACTGAGATGTGGAGTCCTCTGTTCTGGTGTCCTCTGTGAGGCTGGGTACAGTGTTATACACTGCTCACTTAGCTCTGTTTTGGTTGGGTGTAGGGTGAGTACTGGGTCGCAGTGTGCTGGAGCTAGGAATAGGCCACGTCTGCCAGAGATGCCGATGTGCTAGCTTAGTATGAACGGCTTCGGATTCGCTGTATCTTGCGCTCAAGTCTGGTCAGGGCAGTTGGGCATGCATATAGCTGTCACAGAGTGGGTGTGCTTCCAACTACTCTCGTTGGCAGCGCAGGCAGGTAGAGGTACAAATAGTAGCCACTTGATAGTGGCAGTGAAGCATGCAAGAAGTAGCCAGATTAGATCGGGCGCTGGCAAATGGAATGTTTCCACTGTGTGGATGTTGCAGCCTTGTAGATTTAAGGAGCGTTTTTCAAGTTGGAAGGATCTGCAATGATGAGTCCTCAATGGAAAAGCACTTGATGCGGATCTGTGGAAGTAGGTCTGAACACAGCATTAATAGAAAGGGCTGGACGCATTTCAAGAGCACTAGTCTCCTCTTCTTCAGCAGAAAATAAAATGGTGCGTAGTACCAAACCTTTAATATAAGGAATAGGACTACATTTAAACATTCCATATACAAGATCCAGACCCCGGGACCTTGTTGCACTTAAGTGCAGAATATACTTACATTCCGAAGCACTCCATCAATAACCCGTAAGTGGTTTGTGCATTTACATTTTCGCTTAGAAATCATCTGCTAAAACGGCATCTTATTTATAGGTGGTTGCCCATAGCAACAGAGCGTTACACAACTTATTAGTGCATTTTAACATTATTGACTCGGGTGATACAGGAGAGTATTATTACTACATCTCTTCCAATTCCAGCCTCATGTTAGACTGGGCTCACGCCACATTTTTTGCAATACAGTTCCCGTATCAGGTTTTTGATAAACGGATTCCTCAAGACCTGACTAAACTGTATCAAAATGTGTGTAAAAATTTTAATCCGTACACGGTTGAAAACCTTATATGGTTTGAAAAATGATGTCCAGTTGCATCCGTTTTTTTTTTTAAAGAAAAAAAATCTTATAAGTTTGTAACTTTTCATTCCATTATGAATAAAGTTTCACTTGTTTGATTGAAATTTCAAGAAAAAAAATCAGTGCAAAGTAAAAAATCGTATGGTGAAAACTGTATGGTACGCACATACGGTTCTGTACGGTTCCCATTGGCTCCCATGTTTAAAAAAAAAAAAAAAAGATATATGTTTCAATACAGTTTTTCACCCAGACCAAAAACTGTAGTAGGCTACGATTTTGGGTACAGGAAAAAACCTGACAAAACCGTACAGGATCCAAAACAGACACAACCTGATGCATCTTTTGGCATACGGTTTTCAATAGAGAGTCAATGCAAACGGTTTTCAATATGGTTCCATACATTTTTCAAATTGAAACCGTATACGGGAACTGTATTGCAAAAACATGGTGTGAACCAAGCCTTATCTATGGAAGTACTGCATTTAATCTGAACACAGCCTAAAGGACCTTATTTTTAATACCATTGTTTTATTATTTTATTATTTTTTTTACATTTTTGTTTTACTAATCCTGTATCAATCTTAATTTTTACGTATATTGTAACTGCTTATTGATTTGACTTAAGCGGCGAGCAAGATCCCTGCAACCCGCCAGTCATCCAGTGTCTCATTATTTGAATATAATAAATTATCCTTATATTTATAACGAAACCAGTTCACAGTGTGCCTCAGTTATCCTTGACCCAGAGTGCCAGAATTCTTAGTATTATTTCATCCAGAAAATAATTTGCCCTCACACAAAATTGTCGGTATAAAAAAATAAATAAATAAAATGTTAAATTTTTTATAGTGTAAATCTAATAAAACATAAAGTACATAAATGAGGTTTTGGCATGGACATACCGACCTGGAGAACTAAATTATCATGTTATTTATACCGTATGCTGAACACGATAAAAAACTTAAAAGATTACTGCTTTTTGGTAATTCTGCCTTCGTAAAAATTTGATAAAAAGTGATCAAAATGTCAGATGTACCTCAAAATAGTACTATTGAAAACAGCAATTTATCCTGCAAAAAAGTCCTCACACAGCTCCATAGGTGAAAAAATAAAAACATTACACATCATAAAAAATGGAAAAGAGTGTCAAATGTACCCCAAAATGGTACCAATGAAAACATCAATGCGTCTTGCAAAATTTACAAAATATCCTTAATAAATAAAGACATAAAACTCATATGGTGCACATGGTCTGAGGCCTGTGTATGAGCCATGGAGCACTCTCGGGCCACATATGGGATATTTCTAAATTCTTTAGAATTAGGGGTATAAATTGAGTTGCATTTCTCTTTCAGCAACTGCTGTGTTACAGAAATTTATTTAGCAAAATGACATATCTGCAAGGAAAATTGAATTGTTTAAATTTCACTTCAACTTTGCCTTCATTTCCGTAAAACACTGAAGAGTTAATAAACTTCTTAATTGTCATTTTGATTACGTTGAGTTTTGATAATGGGGTGATTTATAGGGGATTCTAATATAAAGACCCCTCAATTCTATTTCAAAACTGACTTAAATGGTCCATAAACATATCTGTTTTTGACATTTTTTTAAAAATTTAGAAAATTGCTGCCAAACTTCTAAGCCCCAGAACGTCAAAAATAAAAAAATTAAAATAAAAAAAAACTGCAAATTTTAGACATTTTGTAAATGAGAATTAGTAACTAATTTATGTGGCATGACTATCTTTCTTACAAGTAGAGAATCTGGAATTCAGAAAAAAAGCTAACTTTTCCAATATTCACAGAATTTTCAAGATTTTCACACATAAGTGCAGAATGCATTAGGGATCGATCGATTATCTATTTGGCCGATATCGTCCGATATTCACGATTTTGGAAGTTATCGGTATCGGCAATTATCTTGCCGATAATGCGGGCACTTTAAATCAATGAACTGCAGTGGCTTTTGCGGGGCCAGAGACTGCCGCCGCCCGCTTCTCTCCCCCTATCTGTCCTGGGGTCCTGAGTCCAACCACTGCCGCTGCCCCCCCTAACCTGCCGCTGCCGCCCGCTTCCCCTACCTAACCCATCGCTGCCTGCTTCTCTCCCCCTGCCTGTCCTGCCACTCCTGAGTCCAAGCTCCGCCGCTGCCCACCCTAATAGCCGATAACTTCTACTGGAATATCGGTATAAGTTATCGGCTATCGGCCTGAAAGTTCACAGGTTATCGGTATCGGCCCTAAAAAATCAATATCGGTCGATCCCTAGAATGTATCAACCAAAATTTACCACAAACATTAAGTACAATATGTCACGAAAAAACTCTCAGAATCACTTGGATAAGTTAAAAGTGTCCCAAAGTTATCACAAGTGGGACAAGTCAGATTTGAAAAATGAGCCTTGGTCCTTAAAGGGGGACTCCGCGACCAAGACATCTTATCCCCTATCCAACAGATGACTGGCGATGTATGGGCTGGAGGATTGTGACGTCACAGTCCCGCCCCCTCGTGACGGCCAACTTATCCTGGTCCTGAAGAGTTTAAAATAGGCCTACAACATTACATGATGGTCATCTTTAGGGTAGGGTCCCACGTATGGGATCAGCAGCGTATTTTACGCTGCAGATCCACTGGTGACCTGACCCATTCTGTGCCTCCAGCTGCTGCCACCCCCCGTTCCCCTGCCTCGCTCCGCCCCTGGCCTGCTTGCAGCGGCAATCCGCTGCTACAAGCAGTCACACAGAGGGCCTGAGAGTCGGCAAATGCACTATGACATCGCAAAGCAGCCACGATGTCTGAGTGCACTGCGCATGTGCAGTGAACTCAGACATCGCGGCTGCTCCACGATGTCTGAGTGGACTTGGCGACTCGTAGGTCCCCTGTGTGGCTGCTCATAGCGGCGGATTGCCGTTGCGAGCAGGCCAGGGGCGGAGCGAAGCAGGGGAACAGGGAGGCAACAGCTGGAGGCACAAAATGGGTCAGGTCATCATCTGATCTGCAGCGTAAAATACACTGCGGATCCGTTATGTGTGGCCCTACCCTTAGGAAAATGCCTCTTCATTATGGTTTCTCAAAAGTTGTTAAAGTTCAAGGCAACTAGACAAGGATTCCTGTGAAACACAGGAATATGCTTTAAACACATAGGGGAAGATTTATCAAAGGATTTAGACTGTTTTTCCCATCTAAAATTTTCGCACAGAAATTTTTCACGACTTTTTATTTTGAGGATTTTTAGTTCATGATGCATTCTAGGCTATTTTAGATGGAAAAATGCGCTGGTGCTGAATTTATCAATTGCAAGTTTTCGGCAAAGATTTGCATCAGACGAAAATACGCTGAAACGTCAGACCATGCTAAAGCAGATTTAAATACAGTCCAAACCGTTGATCCCGAAGTCCGTGCGCACAATTTATCAAGAGCCGTGTGCCTCTTGATAAATTAGGCGCACAATAGACTGGCTTTACGCTATGTAGGTTGGTCCATATTGGTCCAGAAAATAGACAACTTTGATAAATCCCCCCATACATTGCAATAGTGGGAACAGACGTAAGATAGATGAGCAGAATAAGGCTATAATAAGTTTTCGGTCCATATTTTAACACGTTCAGGACGCAGGACGTATGGGTACGCACTTGTGTCCTGGTACTTAAGGAAGCAGGGCTTACCTGTACGCCCTGGTCCTGTTCCCGGTGTTCAAACCTGGTGGGTATCAGCAGCCAGATGCAGGGGACCCTTGCGATCTCCACTGCAACACCCCTGCAACTCGGTGCAAAGAGCGAACTCCTCTCTGTGCCCGATGACTGGCGATGCCGGCTGCCACGCCCCCTCCATTCACATCTATGGGAAGAGGAGTGACTGCTATGTACTTGCCGTCACGCCACCTCCCATAGACATGAATAGAGGGAGCGTAGCGTGACATGTCAAACGCGAAAGCAGCCGTTGCCGGCCCGAAGATCGCGAGGGGTCCCCAGCGATCTAACGTCTTATGCCTACAGCGAGCTACCCCTTTAGTCCTTCCAGTACTTTGCTGCTGTATGCTCCACAGGAAATTCTTTTCTTTTTGAATGTCTTTTGTCTGACCACAGTGCTCTCTGTTGACACATCTGTCCATGTCAGGAACTGTCCAGAGTAGGATAAGTTTGCTATGGGGATTTGCTCCTGCTCTGGACAGTTCAGAGGTTTCATCAGTTATTTTCAGTCTGACCACAGTGCTCTCTGCTAAGTACTGTAAGGATTAAGATTTTTAAATTTAAGCAATTTACAAATAGGTTTAACTTTCTGGCACCAGTTAATTAAAAAAAATAATAATAATTTGCACCGGAGTACCCCTTGAAGGGATTAAGCCTGACCAAAACAAAAAGCAGTTATGCATATAACAGCTTAAAATTTCTGCCACTTTGGTCACATTTCTTCAGATGTTTTTCCTGCTAGAAAAAAAAAACTGATTTTCAAGAAAAATATGGCCCAAAAATTTAAGATCAACATATCAAAAAGGGATTTTTTTTCAGCTGTATATGGCTAAAAAGGTACCTTGTACTTATTACACCTATAGAAGTATAACAAATAGGAATTACCAGCTGTTTTTATTTTGAGTTCAATGGAAACAAACAATCCATGAATGAATGAATGAATGAATGAATGGATAAATACCCAAAGTACCTGTGAGTGAATATCCTCAAGCTTTTTAACTTGCCTGATACCCTGAAAACTAACTGTACAGATCAGACTTGGAAGTACAAAAAACATTTTTGCCCTGATGTATTATTGTATACCTGACCTGTTTTGTCGGTTTGTGCACCAAAATGTGTCGCATTGTGCCACAAATAGTGTCTGCGCCAGAATAAAAAAAAGACTGACCAACTCTCCATTTTACTTAGAAAACCTGAAAAAGGGAGCAGGGCTGCCTGTAAAAGGGGGCATGGTCGCCAAAAGGGGGCGTGTCTCTGACATTTAAAAAAAAAATGGCAACATATTTACTAAGGTTTCCACAGAATATGTAGTGGATTTGAGCGGAGAAAATCCCCACAGCTCAGAGAATGTGTAAAAAAAAGCAAAGTGTAGGGAAAAGTGCAAAATTTAGGGAAACCTTAGTAAATACCATGGAAAAATATCTGTTGGGAAAAAAACACAAAGAAAACTGCACTCTACTCTTAGTAAATCAGGGCCTTTGTCTTCATGGTTCAGTGTGCCATCTGTCCATAATACTAGACACTACATACACATTGTACTTTATTGTATGTACTGCAACGTCACAGGGATAAAACAACCTGTGAATGCGGTCGTAGATTCCTGCAAATCCTGTGCACACACGCAACATAGATTCAACATACCAGAGCTTGAAACCAGTCAAATAAAATAACAAGCAAAATATCGAGGAAGATTTATCAAAACCTGTACCAAGGAACAGTGGAACAGTTGTCTATAACAACCAATCAGATTGCTGCTTTCAATTACCAGAGGCCTTTTTTTTAATGAAAGAAGCAATCTGATGGTTGCTTTAGAAAACTGCAACACTTTTCTTCTGCACAGGTTTTGATAAATCTTTCCCATCACCTTTAATAATAATAGACAATATACAGGGGAGGAAAGTTATATAATCTCATTCTGTTAATTCATCAAAGGTTTACTCAACTTTGTCTTGAAGGAATACTAATGTTTTAAATCCTTAATCAGATAGTCATATCAAACTGGTATTCACCACAAAGCCGCTGCCAGTCCAGAATAAGGAAAGCTCCTTTCGCCAAAGGGCCACTGCCAGACTCGTGAGGAGTGTACAGGGGACTAGATAGAGGAGAGCAGGTTGTCCTCTTTTCATAAGAGCTAGGGCCACAAAAGTCACAAGGAGACCTATCCCATAGGCTGTAAAAGGGAAAAAAAAAACAGAAAGTCAATTTAGAGTCTATTTTAGATTAAACAAGAATAAAAAGTATGGTGAAAAAAAACAGTGTCTCACACTTTGGTGTGAACCACTGAAAAATTACCCCGGCTTTAACATGATATTAACAGAAAAGATGACCAAAGTCAGTTTTTGAAGAAGAAAAAAAGGCATTACTACTTTTATTTTATAGTGTGCTATAGAAAATACCCTTATTTCTGTTTTCAAAAAGGACAATCCAAGTGCACTGCAGTTGATGTGAACAGGCATTTGTGTAAAACTTTGTTGACGAAACTAAAACGCTTATCGACACCAAAAAGTTTAAATGACCGTTATGATCTTGTCACATGCATAGTGTTTTATTTAACAACTGGAGGCATGATATATATTTTTATTAAGCAGAATTTATTCAGGGGAAAAAGCAAAAATGGAAGCAAAATTTTAATTCTCCTCTAAGTTTTTTTTTTTTTGCTGATAGGCTAACACATTTGCTAAAAAAAATGGCACATATTTATCTACACTACATGACTACCACATAGAGGTAATCTAAGATGATACTTGAAAAAGGTCAACACCCATAACTTGAAATATTATATTTAGCAAGAAAGGTGTCCAGACGATCCTTAACCCCTTAAGGACCCGGGCTTTTTCCGTTTTTCATTTTAAATTTTTCCTCCTTAACTTTAAAAAATCATAACTCTAAAATTTTCACCTAAAATTCTATATGATAGCTTATTTTTTGCGTCACTAATTCTACTTTGTAATGACGTTAGTTATTTTACCCAAAAATCTACAGTGAAACGGGGAAAAAAAATCATTGTGCGACAAAATTGATGAAAAAACACAATTTTGTAAGTTTTGGGGGCTTCCGTTTTTACGCAGTACATTTTTCGGCAAAATGACACCTTATCTTTATTCTGTAGGTCCATACGGTTAAAATGATATCCTACTTATATAGGTTTGATTTTGTATCACTTCAGAAAAAAATCATGAATACATGCAGGAAAATGTATACGTTTAAAATGGTCATCTTCTGACCCCTATAACTTTTAAAATTTTTTGTGTTCAGGGCGCTATGAGGGCTAATTTTTTGCGCCGTGATCTGAAGTTTTTAGCGGTACCATTTTTGTTCTGATCAGACTTTTTGATCACTTTTTATTCACTTTTTTGTGGTATAAAAAGTGATAAAAAATGCGCTATTTTGGACTTTGGAATTTTTTTGCGTTTACGCCATTGAACGTGCGGTTTAAAAAGCGGTATATTTTTATAATTCGGACATTACCACATATGTTTATTTTTATTTACCCTGTTTTTTTTTATTCTTGGAAATGCCGGGTGATTCAAACTTTTATTAGGGGAAGGGATAATTGAAAGGGTTAATGATTTTTTTACACTTTTCTTATGCAATATTATAGCTCCTATACGGGGCTGTAACATTGCATGTACTGATCTTTTACACTGATTGATGCATCTCCATAGGAATGGATCAATCAGTGTCTTCGGCGATTGAATGCTCAAGCCTGGATCTCGTGCTTGAAGCATTCAATCGGCGATCGGACTGCAGGAAGGAAGGTAAGAGACCTTCCTCCTGTGCTACAGCTGTTCGGGATGCCGCGATTATACCGAACAGCTCCCTGAGCTAACCGGCAAATTTCAGTGCCGTGCGCTATTAGAGGTGGGTCCCGGCTTCACTATGACGCCGGGCCCGCCGCGATGTGATGTGGGGTCACACGGTGACCCCGCGTTATATCGCAGGACCGGGACCCAGGACGTACCTATACGTCCTGGGCGTACCTATACGTCCTGGGTCCTTAAAGGGGTTAAAGGGGTATTCCAGGCCAAAACTTTTTTTTATGTCTCAACTGGCTCCGGAAAGTTAAACAGATTTGTAAATTACTTCTATTAAAAAAATTTTAATCCTTCAAATAGTTATTAGCTTCTGAAGTTGAGTTTTCTGTCTTACTGCTCTCTGATGACTCACGTCCCGGGAGCTGTGCAGTTCCTATGGGGATATTCTCCCATCATGCACAGCTCCCAGGACGTGACATCATTGAGCAGTTAGACAGAAAACTTCAGTAGCTAATAACTATTGGAAGGATTAAGATTTTTTAATAGAAGTAATTTACAAATCTGGGGAAACAAAACTAAAAAAAGTAGCCAACCCCTCTAGGCTAGCATCAGTTGCCTGATACAGTGATGTAATGGTAAAAATGATGACTGGATCGTGCTTCAATTATAATATGAAAGTGCAAATTTCAGTCAGCGTTTTAACCCTTTAGGTGTTTCACAGGAATAGCAGCAAAGAGAAAATTCACAATCTTCATTTTTTACACTTGCATGTTCTTGTAGACCCAATTTTTTTTATTTTTACAAGGGGTAAAAAGAGAAAATGTATACTTATATTTGTAGCCCAATTTCTCTCGAGTAAGGACATACCTCATATGTCCATGTAAAGTGTTCGGCGGGCGCAGTAGAGGGCTCAGAAGCAACAAGGGGATTTTGGAGAGTACGTTTTTCTGAAATGGTTTTTGGGGGGCATGTTGCATTTAGGAAGCCCCTATGGTGCCAGAACAGCAAAAAAAAAAAAAAACACATGGCATACCATTTTGGAAACTAGACCCCTTGAGGAACGTAAAAAGGGATAAAGTGAGCCTTAATACCCCACAGGTGTTTCAAGACTTTTGCATATGTGAAAAAAAAAAAATTGTTCACTAAAATGTGTGTTTCCCCTCAAATTTCAAATTTTTGCAAGGGTTAATAGCAGAAAATACCCCCCAAAATTTGTAACCCCATCTCTTCAGAGTATGGAGGTACCCCATAAGTTGACCTGAAGTGCACTACGGGCGAACTACAATGCTCAGAAGAAACGGAGTCATATTTGGCTTTTTGAGAGCAAATTTTGGTCAGGGGGGCATGTCGCATTTAAGAAGCCCCTATGGTGCCAGAACAGCAAAAAAAAAAAAAAACACATGGCATACCATTTTGGAAACTAGACCCCTTGAGGAACGTAACAAGGAATAAAGTGAGCCTTAATACCCCACCGGGGTTTCACGACTTTTGCATATGTAAAAAAAAAAATGTTTTTCACCAAAATGTGTGTTTCCCCCCCCAAATTTCACATTTTTGCAAGGGTTAATAGCAGAAAATACCCCCAAAATTTGTAACCCCATTTCTTCTGAGTATGGAGGTACCCCATGTGTGGACGTCAAGTGCCCTGCGGTCGAACTACAATGCTCAGAAGAGGAGGAGCGCCATTGAGCTTTTGAAGAGCTAATTTGTTTGGAATGGTAGTCAGGGGCCATGTGCGTTTACAAAGCCCCCCGTGGTGCCAGAACAGTGGACCACCCCACATGTGACCCCATTTTGGAAACTACAACCCTCACAGAATTTAATAAGGGGTGCAGTGAGTATTTACACCCCACTGGCATTTGACAGATCTTTGGAACAGTGGGTTGAGCAAATGAAATTTTTCATTTTCACGGACCACTGTTTCAAAAATCTGTCAGACACCTGTGGGGTGTAAATGCTCACTGTACCCCTTATTACATTACATGAGGGGTGTAGTTTCCAAAATGGGGGTCACATGTTGGGGGGTCCATTGTTCTGGCACTATGGGGGCTTTGTAAACACACGTGGCCTTCAATTCCGGACACATTTTCTCTTCAAAATCCCAATGGCGCTCCCTCTCTTCGGAGCATTGTAGTTCGCCCGCCGAGCACTTTACATCCACATTTGGGGTATTTTCTTACTCAGAAGAAATGGGGTTACAAATTTTGGGGGGCTTTTTTCCAATTTTCCCTTGTGAAAATTAAAAATTTAGGGTAACACCAGCATTTTAGTGAAAATATTTTTTTTCTCATTTTCACATCCAACTTTAACGCAAATTTGTCAAACACCTGAGGGGTGTTAAGGCTCACTATACCCCTTGTTACATTCCGTGAGGGGTGTAGTTTCCAAAATGGGGTCACATGTCGATATTTATTTTTTTGCGTTTATGTCAGAACCGCTGTAAAATTAGCCACCCCTGTGCAAATCACCAATTTAGGCTTCAAATGTACATAGTGCGCTCTCACTCTTGAGCCTTGTTATGCACCCGCAGAGCATTTTACGCCCACATCTGGGGTATTTCTGTACTCAGGAGAAATTGAGTTACAAATTTTGGGGGTCTTTTTTTTCCCTTTTACCTCTTGTGAAAATAAAAAGTAAAGGGCAACCCCAGCATGTTAGTGTAAAAAAAAAATTTTTTTACACTAACAGGCTGGTGTAGACCCCAACTTTTCCTAATTATAAAGGGGTAAAAGGAGAAAAAGCCCCCCAAATTTGTAGTGTAATTTCTCCCGAGTATGGAGATACCCCATATGTGACTCTAAACTGTTTCCTTGAAATACGACAGGGCTCCGAAGAGAGAGAGCGCCATCCGCATTTGAGGACTAAATTAGGGATTGCATAGGGGTGGACATTGGGAATCACTGGCGTAGAATACCCCTAAGAGGGTGCCTCCAGCTGTTGCTAAACTCCCAGCATGCCTGGACAGTCAGTGGCTGTCCAGAAATGCTGGGAGTTGTTGTTTTGCAACAGCTGGAGGCTCTGTTTTGGAAACACTGCCGTACAATACGTTTATAATTTTTAATGGGGGGGGACGACGACAGTGTAAGGGGGTGTATATGTAGGGTTTTACCCTTTATTATGTGTTAGTGTAGTGTAGTGTTTTTAGGGTACATTCGCACTAAGCAGAAAAAACTTACTGTAAGCCTGCCCGTGTGAATGTACCCTGTACGTTCACATGGGGGGGCAAACCTCCAGCTGTTTCAAAACTACAACTCCCAGCATGAACTGACAGACCATGCAGGCTGGGAGTTGTACTTTGCAACAGCTGGAGGCACACTGGTTGGAAAACCTTCAGTTAGGTTCTGTTATCTAACTCAATATTTTCCAACCAGTGTGCCTCCAGCTGTTGCAAAACTACAACTCCCAGCATGAACTGACAGACCATGCAGGCTGGGAGTTGTACTTTGCAACAGCTGGAGGCACACTGGTTGGAAAACCTTCAGTTAGGTTCTGTTATCTAACTCAATATTTTCCAACCAGTGTGCCTCCACCTGTTGCAAAACTACAACTCCCAGCATGTACTGATCACCGAAGGGCATGCTGGGAGATGTAGTTATGCAACAGCTGGAGGGATCGTAACTACAACTCCCAGCATGTTGGGATTTGCAGTTTTGCAACATCTGGAGAGCTACAGTACAGTATAGAGACCACTGCAAACTGTGGCTCTCCAGATGCTGCAAAACTACAAATCCCAGCTTGCCCAGACAGCAAACAGTTGTGTGGGCATGCTAGGAGTTGTAGTTTTGCAAGATCTGGAGGGCTATAGTTCAGAGACTACCATATAGTGGTCTCAAACTGTAGCCCTCCAGCTGTTGCAAAACTACAACTCCCAGCATGCCCAAACAGCTGTCTGGGCATGCTGGGAGTTGTAGTTTTGCAACATCTGGAGTGCTACAGTATAGACACCACTATATAGTGGTCTCGGACTACAGCCCTCCAGATGTTGCTAGGCAACTTACCGGCTTCCGTCGGATCCAGGGAGCCTGCTGCACGACATCGCCGCCCGCAGATCTCCGACGCCAATCGTGGCCCGAAGCCTCCGCAGATCGGTAAGTGGATCTTCGGCGCCGGTCCTCTGTCGTTTCCCCGTTCTGCCCCGCCTTTTGTGGGTGGGCAGAACGGGGAAAACAAAAGTTAACCCCCCCGCCCCCGATCTGCTATTGGTGGTCGCGTCTAGACCACCAATAGCAGGGATAGGAGGGGTGGCACCCGTCTTAGTCACCCGCGATCCCCCTTATATTCCGGGTCACCATAGACCTGTAATGACCCGGAATCACGCAAATAGCAAGTGTGAATTCACTTGCGATTTGCACCGATCACCGACATGGGGGGGTCTGATGACCCCCCTGGGCATTTGCGCGGGGTGCCTGCTGATAGATACGGTCCTTAAGACCCAGGGCGCAGGGACGTACTCATACGTGCCTGGTCCTTAAGAGGTTAAATAATCAGAGAGTTACATTGTCTAAGATCTATGTACTGTCCATTTAGATTTGCACATTATTATCTCTCAATTAGTAGAAATAGAGAGAGGTGTCTTTTTGAATTCTTATGATTGACAGTTGTGAATAAGGTAGATGGCCCAGATTTATCAAACTGTGTGAGAAAAAATGAAGTTATTTCCACACATCAACCAACCACAGCTCAGCTAATGAGCTCTGGTAAAGTGAAAGCTGAGCTGTGATTGGTTGCTGTGGGAAAATCCCTCCACTTTTTCTCTCACACAGTTTGATACATCTGGGCCCATGTGTTTACCGCTATTTGGGACCTCGGTGTTCATATTGGGCTGTTCACCATACCTGACTACTATAATGGCTAGGATAATTGTATTACAGGCGCCTGGATAACTTTTAGTCAGTTACTTGTCATTATGAGATTGATGTGGAGTTTTCTCTTTTTCTGTAAATCATCCAGGCCTCTACTCTTGAGGATTTATTCTGATTTTCAATAGAGAAAAAGAAAATGATACAGACCTCTAGATATATTATATATATCAAATTGAACTAGCTTGATGTAAAAATCAAGAATTATATTTATTCTAACATGTAAATACATAAATGTATGTCCAAGCAGGGCCCTTGCTGTGGACTATACCGTAGATAAAAATGCACATATATAATAAATTAGTACAATAGAATAAAATAAGATGAATTAATATGTAGTGGAATACAGCCACCCACAGTCTTGTGATAATGTATCACTGTATAAGTAAATAATATTGTTGCTGTGTCCAGTAAGTTGTTGTATCCAATATTGTCCACTGTAAGAAAACTGTAGATAGTTGGTAGTAATAAAGTTTGGTGCTCTGCACCACTC
Organism: Hyla sarda; assembly: GCF_029499605.1. Taxonomy (NCBI): domain Eukaryota; kingdom Metazoa; phylum Chordata; class Amphibia; order Anura; family Hylidae; genus Hyla; species Hyla sarda. Next base: position 245,237,062 of record NC_079189.1, on the reverse strand, counting down.
ACCGAACCGCTGGACAGATGGGAACCTCCGGGAGATGGTATTACAGTGGTAGGCGAGCTTTGCTCCTGCAGACTGGAGGCTGTGCAACTGGCCTGAAGATGTCCTCCTGTGTCCAGCGCTAAAATGCGCGTGTCTGTACAGTGGTCCTCAAACTGGGGGGTTCAAGCAGTTGCAAGTCGGACACAGTTATTATTTGGGGTGGTCTGTATTTTTGGGGTGTATACATCTGGGCTAAATGCGTTTCGGGGTGACCCCTTCAGTAGCGATATCATTGATACCCCATCTAGGTTTTGGTCTTATATAGTCTAGTAAACTGTGGTCTGGATTTTTCTAAAAAACATTAATTGTAAAAAATGCGGAATGGATTACGTATATACAAAATATACATACACACAAATAAATACAACTGGTCATATAGGTCGGTATTTATAAATATGGATAAATGGACAAGAGTGGTATATATAATAGATTAGCATATATAAATATATGGATTTATAGATATATGATATAAAGAGGAGACAAATCGAGAGCATAGTAGCGAACAAAAATTATTGATAAGTATGAAAAATATGGAAAATTCTGGAGGGGAGTCCAAAATAACGGGAAAGTCCAAAATAACGGGAAAGTCCAAAAATGCAGTAATAATACAGTAAAAAGTTATAATGAAAATACCAATACATAGTACAGAAGATTAATGCCTGCGAGCCCACAGACATTAATCTTCTGAACTATGTATTGGTATTTTATTGGTATTTTTATTATAACTTTTTACTGTATTACGGTACTGCATTTTTTATTATCTTCGGACTTCCCCGTTATTTTGGACTCCCATCCAGAATTTTCCATATTTTTCATATAATTTTAGTTCGCTACTATGCTCTCGATTTTAGTCTCCTCTTTATATCATATCTATAAATCCATATATTTATATAATTTATATATGCAAATTTATTATATATACCACTCTTGTCCATTTATCCATATTTATAAATACTGACATATATGACTAGTTGTATTTGTGTGTATGTATATTTTGTATATACGTAATCCAGTCCGTTTTTTTTTTACAATTAATGTTATTTAGAAAAATCCAGTCCACAGTTTACTAAAAAATACAAATATATGGACTTTATAAGATCAAAACCTAGATGGGGTACCTATTATAACGCTACGGAAGAAGGGGTCACCCCTAAACGCGTTTAGCCCAGATGTATACACCCAAAAAATACAGACCACCCCAAATAAGTACTGTGTCCGACTTGCAACTGGTGGAACCCCCCAGTTTGAAGACCACTGTACAGACACGTGCCTTTTAGCGCTGGAATACAGGAGGACGCTGCCTGCATCCACCCACCGCTGGTTTGCTGTCACTGCTGGTTTACTGCAACCCTTCTTTCCCCGCAAACATCTGTCGGCCGGCCGCAAGTTTGTGCCACCCCAGACACACAGTGAGACCACCACGCGGATTTTTTTTAATTTTTCCATAAGAACATTACAAAAATTTCCTTGTTACAATATAAACATACAATTTTAACCCTTCCCCTCCCCCTCCTAACTCCCTTCCCATCCCTACCCCGTCAGCCTGGCACACTAAACACTTCATCCATTCCTTTCCAATCCTCATCTATTTTCTTACTCTTTTTTTAATTTTTATAATACATTTTTTCATACATTCTTACTTTCTTAGACAGCTCAAGCCATTCTTGTTTATTTGGAGCCTTGGGGGCTATCCACTTTCTAAGGATTATAATTTTCGCTAATCCGAACAATTGTAATATTTTTTTGTATTTAAATCCATCCAAATTCAAACCTAGCATCACTGTTCTAAGATCATACCCTATCTTTACTTGGAATCTATCATTAACAGTATCCACCACTTCTCGCCAAAATTCATGAACTTTACAGCAGTTCCATGCCATATGGAGCCAATTAGCGTTGTCACTATTACATTTGGGGCATTTTGAATCTTCCCTAAATCTTATCTTGTGCATAAGTCTTGGAGTATATGCTGTACGATATAACATCATAAAAGGTGATATTCTGTGATTCCCACTAATTGAAGCTAACTTTAAATTATTAAAAATAATTCCCCATTCTTCTTCGTTAATATCACCTGTGTCTTTTTCCCATTTTTTTCTACAGTGTGCCATCTCATGTTTACTATTAACCAAGTGATTATAAATTTTACTCAATAATTTTTTTCATTACCACTTGAGATTCAGTAATTCAATCAGTGCGTGAACCTGTGTTATAAATCTCCCCTTGTCTCCCTCTTTCCCAAATGGTTCTCTAACTTGGATGTACCTAGAAACATTATTAGAGTCTAACTTAAATTTCTCCATTATCTCGACCCAATCTATTAATTTGCCCAGTGCAAATATGTGATTTACTTCAAATATCCCTTTAATTTCCCAATCTGTGAAACTAGACATTTTTTTTAATTCTGGAAAGTATTCATTATGCCACAAGGGAGTGCACCAGATACTTCCGTTTATCCCAATTATCTTCTTTGTTTTCTCCCATACCTTGCTTATTTTAACAGAAAGAGCATTAGTTCTTTCCTCCAGCCCTTTTAATCTGCCACTTTCTAATAACTCCCATATTGATTAACTTTTAATCCCCAGTTTCAAAAATAACTTCTTTATTACCTCCTGTTCCTGTATCAAAAACAGTGCTTATGATGCTAAAAAATAGTTTTAAAAAATCCGGAATCTTAAGTCCACCCCCTTCCAAAGGAGGTGTCAAGAAGTTTAATTTAATTCCGACCCCAAATAAATTCATTTAGCTTTTTCCCTAGTAGTCAAAAAAAACTCTCTTTAATCCATATAGGAGAGGTTCTAAAAAAAATGAAGGGTCATGGGTAACAGTACCATCTTAATTAAAGTTATCCTATCTGCCATATTTAATCGCAATTTTATTCATATATTAATTTTTGTTTTTATTTTTTCCAACAAAGGTAATAGATTAAGTTTATAGAACTCCTCTACATTTTTTGAGATTTTTATACCCAAGTATTCCAAATTATCTGTTGTTTTTAATATTTTTATATTTCCTATAGGCAAAACTGATTTCCTCATCCAACGGGAGCAACCCTGATTTTTGCCAGTTTATTTTAAACCCGGATTTTGCCCCAAATTCCTCAACCTTTTGAACTACGTCCGGGACTTTTTGAGTTGGATCTCTAACATAATCACATCGTCTGCATACAGCAGGATCTTCTCTTTATCCCCCTGAGAACCAAACCCATTAAAAGCCTCTGTTTCCCGATTATTAATAGCTAATGGTTCCATAAACAGTGCGAAAAGCAATGGCGAAAGGGGGCAGCCCTGCCTTGTTCCTCTTTCCATGTGAATCCTTTCAGAGAGTACACCGTTGATATTTATTCTTGCACTAGGTAATGAATAAATTATCCTAATTACTTTTGGGAACACTTCCCCCATATCAAAATAGTCTAGTACCTTTAAAAGAAAACCCCACTCCACCCTGTCAAACGTTGACAGGATGGAGCGGGGTTCCCCCCCCCCCCCCCCCATAGACTGAATAATCAAAAAAACTATGTACATTTATTGCCATATTCCTTCCTGCTACAAATCCTCTCTGTTCTTCACCTATAATTTTAAATAAGATTTTATTAAGTCTGTTAGCCTATAACTTCGTAAATAATTTGTAATCTGTATTTAGTAATGAAATCGGGAGAAAATGTTCTATTTGGTCACTATTCCCCACTTTCTTTGGAATGAAAATAATTATTGCTTCCAGCATTGTGGGAGTTAAACTGCCTATTCTCAAGGATTCATAGTAAACTTCCATTAAGCAGGGTAGTAAAACCTTACCAAACTTCCTATATATTTCAAAGCATAAACCGTCCGATCCGGGTGCAGAATTCCCAGAAAAAGATCTTAGGGCTTCTTGTATTTCTTCTAGTGAGATACCTTTATCCAGCCTACTTCTGTCCTCTTTCCCCATCCTAGGGCCAGTTTCATTTGCTAGATACCTCGCCATTTCTTCTTCTTTCCCTTTTAATTCTGACTTATATAATGCTTGATAGTACTCTACTGCAACAGAAAATATTATCATCCCCTCTTACCAACTTGCCTTCATTATTTTTGATAACGTTAATCTCTTGTTTCTTTCTGATTTTTTTATTATATTTGCTAACCATTTACCGTATATACTCGAGTATAAGCCGACCCGAGTATAAGCCGAGGCCCCCTAATTTCAACCCAAAATCCCAGGAAAAGTTATTGACTCGAGTATAAGCCTAGGGTGGGAAATACATCACCCCCCCCTGTCATCATCCAGACCCCTGTCATTAACATCCTCATCATTATCGCCCTGTCATCATCCAGACCCTCATCATCATCACCCGTCATCATCCCCCCTTCATCATCACCTGTCATCATCCCCTTGTCATCATCCCACACCCCCCCTTCATCATCCCCTTGTCATCATCCCCACCCCCTTCATCATCCCCTTGTCATCATCCCACACCCCCCCCCTTCATCATCCCCTTGTCATCATCCCACACCCCCCCTTCATCATCATCATCCCCACCCCCCTTCATCATCCCCTTATCATCCCACCCCCCCCCCCTTATCATCCTCTTGTCATCATCCGCCCTCAGTGGTCTTCAACCTGCGGACCTCCAGAGGTTTCAAAACTACAACTCCCAGCAAGCCCGGGCAGCCATCGGCTGTCCGGGCTTGCTGGGAGTTGTAGTTTTGAAACCTCTGGAGGTCCGCAGGTTGAAGACCACTGCGGGTGGGGAGTTCACTCGAGTATAAGCCGAGGGGGGTGTTTTCAGCACGAAAAATCGTGCTGAAAAACTCGGCTTATACTCGAGTATATACGGTATTTGATTTACCACCTTCCATAAAATTTCTTTGCCCCCAAAAGAGTAATCTATGTTCAACCTTTTCCAAATTAAGCTCTTTATAATTTTGAGCTATTTCTAATTTATTCCATTTTTCCTCCCCTGGGGATTCAGCAAATTCACTCTCCCGCTTTTTAATTTCTTTTACCAAAGTTTCCTCTTTAAATTTAAGCTGTTTTTTTAACAAATGAGATATTTTTAAACAGAATGCCCCTCAAAAACGCTTTAAGGGCATCCCAGACCATAAATAGATTTGTAGAGTTTTTATTTACCTCCCAAAACCATCTAATTTCTTCTTCTACCCCATTCATAACTCCATCTATTTCTAACCAGTGAGGATTGATTTTAATATGCCTTTTATTTACCATTATTATTTTTTCCCCATAATCTAAAGAGCAGACCATGAATGCGTGGTCTGAAACCGATTTAGGTTCATAACTCATCTTACCCACCGCTCTTAACCCGGTTTCATTTGTCAAGATGAGATCTATCCTAGAGGCCGTTTTATATGTAGCACTATAGCAGGAGAATACCTCTTTAGAAGGCTTCAAACATCTCCAAACATCCTTCCAGACAGTTTCCTCACAGAATTTAGCTAATCTCGTCTTTCCGGTCCTTTATTCCCCCTCCAATCTTTCTCATTATCCATAACCGAATTAAAATCACCTGCAATGAATAGATCTTCATAACATTTCCCATTCACAAACTCCATTAAATTTATCAATACTTCAAATGAGAACGGGGGGGGGGGGGGGGGGGGTGTATACGAAAGCAAGGATTACCATTATATTTCCCCAATTAGCATATAAAAAATCTCCCTCTTATCTATTTTAGTAGCACTAATATTGATGTTAACTTTTTCATGGATCAAGACTAATTCCAGCCGCATAACTTGAACCAAAGGAGTGGTAAAAGGTATTTTGCCCATTTCTTTTCTACCAAATATACTGAGTCTTTAGTTAAATGGGATTCTATAATACAAATAATAACAGGTAGATAATTACTAATTCTATCAAAAATGGCTAATCTTTTTTTCCTGTCTTTCATGCCCCTAATATTCCAAACAATGAATTTCCCCCCCATACTCTCCTTTCCAATCTTACACCTGTGCCACTTCTACCCCTTTCAATATAGTGATTAAAAGATGTGAGTTTATTTCTCCATCCTCTCCCTCCTCTGTCACTTCTTCCTCCTGAAGTACAGTATATCTGGAACCATTAGAAGATTCACCATATTTTTGTAACCTCGTTTTAATTGAGTCACGGGGGGATTTCAGGAATTTGTCCAACTTTCCACTATTTGAGGATTCTCCACCATTCCCACCCCCGGATCTTCTGGGCTGAATTTTAGGTGCCATTTCGGGAGGTGCTTTTATTTTGGTTATCCCAGCACGTCCCATAAGTATCCAAACTCAAATTACTTGACCTCTTCTTTAGTTTTCCTTGGGTCATCCTGTGGGGATATTAATTTTTGCCATTAAAACTCATCAAACCACCCAGTTCTACCGAAAGTCAAGTCCTTTTAAATAATCTTAGAGACGGCTGGAGAGGCTTAGCTTATTAAGCCTATTACAGTGGATATTTTTTTTTTTGCCAGATCAAGAATAAACATATTTGATGGTGATGCCGAGCTAATCCTGCTAAATAGTAATTATGTGTAGACCATTTAGATGAGAAGCTGGAGAGGGTGAAAACCCACTGTAGTGGATATCCAAGGGCCTTATAGAGACTTCATTTTAGCTTCAGAAGATAAAACCGTCCATCCATGCTTTACTCATTTTAATCCTGAGTATTTTAATCACTACTTATGCCAATAGCACCACGAGGAGCTGGATATATAATAGTCCGGGGGTGCCTACAACTAGTTAATTTCCCTTATTTGACCACTTCTGCCCCCCCAATTCTCGGAGGGCACCCAAAAGTGGAGGATATCTGTGTATATTAGTGGTCTCATCCTACAGTTTAAGCAGCCTTTCATGCCCCAGAATTTTGAATACAGTCTGTATTAGCCTCCGTTCCGCAAGCTGGCCACCCCTTCTCTCGGCCGATTAGCGACGCCGGGCCCTCTCACAGCCCGCGCCGACACTGCCGTTGCTGCTGAGAACAAAGTCTTCCGGGTTCGGCGTGTGGCATCCCCACGTGATATCTCCTCCACCCGGGCACGCCTATGCAAACTTTGCAGCCACTCCCCCAGCCTTCTCTCCAGGCCCTCGCTCCCCAAGAATAACTCCAAGCCTCGGGTCTGGCCCACCCTGCATCTAGGTATGGTCCGGGGCTCCAGCTCCCCCCGTTCCCCCGGTCCTCACATTCCTCCGCCCGCTCAAGGCTATCTTACCCCGGTCACCATCTTCCAGCAGCTCCCGGCTAGCAGCGTGGAGGGAGGGAGAGGAGGAGACTGAGCCAGACGAGACTACATCCTCTCGTCACGTGTCATTCCCAGACCACCACGCGGATAACATCTTCGGGCCGGCTGCACAGCCGCCAGTCTGCAGGAGCGTGGCTTGCTACCACTGTGATACCATCTCCTGGAGGTTCCCATCTCTCCTGGAGGTTCCCATCTGTAAACTTTATTACTACCAACTATCTACAGTTTTCTTTGATTTTTACATACAACTAGTTCAATATATATATATATATATATATATATATATATATATATATATATATATATATATATATATATACATATATACATATCTCTAGTGGTCTGTGTCATTTTCTTTTTCTCTATTGCATTTTATTGGCACGAAGGGTATGTGCAACACAAGCACCTCGATATATATATTTCTATATTTAATATATAGTGTGAGCCCCCTAATTCTTTAATTCTTGTTTTAATTATTCTAATTTTCAGATTACATGTTCAATTCCTGGTACATCTATATTGATATAGGTTTATGAATAAAGTATTTGTAAATAAAATATAAAAATTACAAGCTTTTCTACGACATATAAATTATATTTATTATTATTTTTTTTTATACTGCTCATTTAACATACCAATAGTGCAAGCCAGAAAGTAGATCCTTGAAGACTGAATCAATATGTCAAATCTATGACAATAAGCCACCAAGAGACCTGCAGAAAGACGGTAAAATATATAAAATGCTCTAATATTCTTGTTTTTCTGCATCAACAATAATTGTTACCACAAATTGTATTTTTACCCATTAAAGTTACATACAGTTAAACCTGAGTAGTTCACTTTCTATTTTTTTCTTTATTATGTATAGAATAGACAATCATACAGTATTTCAATATATGGGTATTTAAAATTCTGCTCACCTTACTTTTACCGGTAGCCATGCCTTTCTAGTAAATCAAAATGCTACAGCACTCAGATTAGCCGTAGTAATTTAAGCATGTGATACACCACAAATGTCACATGACTTCTAAAACCACCAACATGGAGGCCAACTTGACACCATTCTGGCCTCTGTCAGGAAACTGTCGTCTATAGACATGAATGCATCACATGTATGTAGGGCAGAACAGTGGCTCAGTGGTTAGCTGGAGTCCTAGGTCCAAATCCCACCAAGGACAACATCTGTAGTGAGTTTGTATGACCCCCCCCCTTCCATGTTTGTGTAGGTTTCCCCTGGGTACTCATATTTCCTTGGGGACAAGAACCAATTTGAGTGAACAGTGTACAGTACAGTGTACTGCGGAATCTGTGTGCACTATATGAATAAAGAATTATTCATATTTATATTATTAGATTTGAATGATTAATATTTATATTTTTTACTGATGCATATGGAAAAGCACAAACAGGCGGTAAAAAGAGCATTATGCAGAATTTGAAAAATATCTTTCTTCCTGAAACAGCACCGCTCAGTCCATAATTTGTGTGTGTTATTGCAGCTCTGTTCCTTAGAAGTAAATAGAACAGTAATAACACACATAAGCTGAGGACAGGTACGGCACTGCTTTTAGAAGAAAGCAGCAATGTTTTTCTAATCCTAGGAAACCCCTTTTACATTAATTACAACATCTAAGATTGAGAAAACCTTATTGAGGATGAGTAATCAAGCTATACAGATACCTGGCACCAATATGTCTCCAAAGCCAAGAAGAGAGAATGGCCTGTCACAGAGAGCCAGTGGTGAGGCGTTTAATCTTGGCACTTTCAGGACCATTGGAAGCTGGAGTAGAAAAATAATTATATTATGCAGTAAGGAACATTTATGTAGCTGATAAGGTTGAAAAAAAAAGACCAGGTCAATCAAGTCCATTATATCCAGTGTTCTTACAGAGCATGACAAAGAAATGAAAGTTTAAACCATAGAGCCTTATCATTCAGTGTTAAAGACAACCTGTCACTAGGAACAAATACAGGCAGCAGGATGCTGGGGCAGTATGATTTACTCTGAAATGCTTCAGCATTTTAGAGAAATCAGAGTTTTAAAAAGCTGCCAGGTACTGTAGGAGTAGTCGAGGGAAGTGGCCCCCACACCTGCTTCTGACACTGCCGACCCCAAGTGACATGTCACCCCCTACACTGATAGGGAGAGGCATGTTGCTCAGGGTCAGTGGGTCCGGGAGCAGTAGCTGAGAACTTCCTCAATGACTAGTTAACTGGGTTCTGGTGGCTTTTTATTTATTTATTTTAAAGACTATAATTACTCTGGTGCAGTTTAGAATAAATGATAGTGTCCCGGCACCTGCTGCTTGTACCTGTTCCATGCTGTAACAATGACTACCCGAGCATACCTTCACATGGTGATCTTTCTATGAGGATTTTGGAAGCTTTTAAAACTATTTAAAGACTGCCTTTATTTTGAAAGTTTGAACAACTGAGTATCCTAGGACTAAGGACCTTGTAACTGATGGTCTCCGACATGAGCCCCCTAACCCCAGAGGCTGGCATCCGTCATTATTGAATGACAAAGAATCCAGTTGACACCACACGTAAGATTCTCCTTTTTCATCCATCAATTTAGAGAAGCCTTTACTAGGGATAAAATCACCATCTTATTTCCTAAGATAAGATTGATCCTAGACCTTTAGAAGCCGAGTCTGAATGGTTCTGGAGTGACTTTGACACCATGGAACTGCCAGTATACATGAAGTCATAATGTCCTCAAGGTCGACATTGCTTCTCTTAGCATGATGATTTTCCTTTTATTTTTCGGCTGTCAAAGTTGTATTAGGGCTTATTTTCTGCGTGAAAAGTTATTTTTTATCATTCATACCATTCAATGTATTACGAAACAAAAAAATTATACATAGGGCAAAATTGAAAAAAAAATATGGAATTGCACAATTTTATAGGGCAATAATTTTTTCAGAGTTCAAAATTCGGTAAATCTGACATGCTATCCTTATTCTATGGGTCAGTACGATTCCAATTATACCAAACTTTAATAATTATACAACGGCAACAAAATACATTTATCCCCCCCCCCCCCCCCCAGCGATCCTCTGAACAGGGCCCCCCGCGATCTCCAGAACGGGGCCCGTAATGCACGTAGCGTGGAGCTCACTGAGCTGGAAGGACACCCCCCCCCCCCCCCTCTATGGGAGAGGCGGGGGAGGCACGAACTTTGCATCTCCACCTCTCACATAGAGATACATAGAGGAGGCGTGTTGGCTGCGGCGTCATGCAATGGGACCCCACGCAGGAGATAGCAGGGGTCCCAGCGATCGGACCCCCCGCGATCAGACACATCCCCTATCCTGTGGATAGGGGATAAGTTTAATTTATTGCAGATTTCCTTTAAGGGAGAAAATATTGTCTGCGGGAAAGAGTCACTTGTTTTCGAGTCTAGAATCATACCCAGGAATTGTTTGTTTTCTAATGGAATCAAGTCTGGTTTTTAAAAATCATTTGGCAAAGCTGCTGGGAGAGAAGGTCTCGAAAATGTGCTATTATTAGAAGAACATCCAGGTACGGGATAATCGTAATCCCTTTTAAAGCTGAAGATTACTACTACTTCTGCCATTACTTTTGTGAGTATCTTTGGGCTGAGGATATCCCAAAAGTTGGTGCCCTGAAATAGTGGTTCTTGTTGTTGAGATGAACTGCAAATCTTAGATATTTTTGGCGGTTCACGCATATAAGCAGATAACAATAGATCTAAAAGATGCATATTTCTGACAACCAGGCATCTTCCGGGATGGCTTACTTAAGGGTTTCCATTTTGAACCGTCTGTAGACTATAAATTTGTTCAGGTTTTTTAAAGGGTAGCTCCCACCATCCTCTATTTTTTTTTTCTGTCCCTGCCTATTGCCCATCTATCCCTAACCCCCTCACTGCTTTTATTTATTTTTTTATTATCTTAAAAATGGCATTTTGTCTGCCTGGTAGTGTGCTCACAACCAGGCAGACTTCCCCAGCAGGCACCAAGTCACTGATGCCTGCTGGGGGCAGACTTCCGCCCTTAGTTCTCCTGACAGGGTGCCTCCAGCTGTTTCACCACTACAACTCCCAGCATGCCCTGACATCTATTTGCTGTCAGGGCATGCTGGGAGTTGTAGTGGTGAAACAACTGGAGGCACCCTGTGTTGGAAGACACCCAGCCCCGACCAATATCGCCCCTCCCCTCACCTGTGCCGGACCATGAGCGGGGGTCCGTAGCAAGCAACAAGCGTGTGCCCGGCTTCCCGTCATGCCCGTACACTCTGGAAACTGTCTATGTTTCTGGAGGATTGAAAGTCCTCCAGAACCATAGAGAGAGTTACCATAGTGTAGGAGCATGAGAGGAAGCCGGGCGCACGCTTGTTGCTCAGTGTGTGATGGGCCCTGTAAATGGCGCTCCCCCCCGGTAATGACAGGACACCGCTGCGAGGAGCAGTGAGGAGGCGTCGTATCCCCACTGGAGCAGCGGCTGTAAGGAGAGGTAAGAGCCATGTGCCTCCCTGCTGTAGGTAGAATATGCAGCAGGGAGGCGGCCAGTGTGTGTCCAGGGAGCCAATGCGCAGCCCTGGATTTCACTGTGCTCGCTCTCGCCTGTTTGATTGACAGGCGGGAGAGAGCACCGCAGTGACTGGAATTTCGGCTCATTTGCCAGGCTCAAATGAGACGAAATTCTGTAGTGACGTCACTGCCGAATGCATTCGGCCACTAGGAGGGCGACCCCTAGTGGCCGAATTTAAAAATGATTTTAAACTGGTTTAAAATCACTTTTTTTAATTAAACTATATTAGAGATATGTTGTAGTACTTAAGTACTACAACATATAAATTTTTTTATTTCATGTCAGTGCCCATTTAAATTAATAACACTTATAATGGTTCTGAAAGAACAGTTTGGCTTTGGCACTAGAAACAGGCGAGAGTAACGACCATGGCCATTTTTCATCTGAGGTAAAATCTTTAATCCCCATCAAAAGACACTTGTTTAATTTATCTGACACTAGATTTAAAATATAAAACTTTGGAGGAGGAAGGGAGACAATTCAAATCTGTACCCATACTCTGTGTTCAGAATAAAATTTCTTCTTTGGTGATAATTACCCACTGGAGACGGAATAGAGAAAGCCTTCCTCCTACCTGAAAATCGTCATTGTTTTTTGTAAGAGGGGTTGGGGTTAAGCTGGAACTCTTCATCTTTGCCCCCTTTCGAATAGCTCTATCTACCTCTATCTAAAAACTGTCACCAAGTTCACTCACACTAAACCCAATACACTGAGTTATAGTGTGGGTGAACAGGAGTCCATACATGGGTCACTTACTTTTTTTTCAATGTTTTCTTGTCGCCAAGTTGTCGTCCACTAAAGTTCCGCTGTTTGCCCTTGCTTTGGGTCCCGGAGGAAGGGCCCCTTGTTCGTATGTTCATTTTCCCCCTGAGCGCAGCATGTCGGGAGAGTGCTCTGTAACTGCGCATGCGCCGGTCCCTCGCTACACCCGGAAGTACCTCTTTCTGAAGTCTCGCTACTCCCGACTTCTGGGTGTAGCAAGGGACTTTTACACGTGCAATTACACTGCACAGAGCGCTCTCCCGATGTGCTGCACTCAGGGGGAAAAGGAATATACGAACAAGGGGGGCGGGCTAAGGTCCCTTCCTCCGGGAGCCAAAGCAAAGCTGCCGGCGGGAGACCCGCCTTTAGAGCGCAAGTGAAGGGCAAACAGCGGAACTTTAGCTGACGACAACTCGGCGACAAGAAAACATAAAAAAGTAAGTGACCTGTGTATGGACTCCATCTCCATGCAGCACTCTGGAGCACTCCCCCCCCCCCCCCCCCCCCCCCCAAAGGACGAGGGGGCACTCCCTCCGTCTGGAGAAGAAAAAGTTTAGTCTCAAGGGGCGACACGCCTTCTTTACCATGAGAACTGTGAACTTATGGAACAGTCTACCTCAGGAACTGGTCACAGCAGGAAAAATTAACAGCTTTAAAACAGGATTAGATACATTCCTGGAACAAAATAACATTAATGCTTATGAAGAAATATAAAATCCCATCCCTTCCCCAATATCACCACACACCTACCCTTTAATTCCCTGGTTGAACTTGATGGACATATGTCTTTTTTCGACCATAGTTACTAACTATATAACTATGTAACTCATGCCGCACCCGGCACTCTAAACAGTATGTTTACAACACTGGGTTTCCACAGCCAGAGACGTGACGTCACAATACGCCCCCTCAGTTCATGTCTATAGACATGAATGAAGAGGGTGTGGCATAACGTCACGTCATACTGTTTAGAGTGCCAGACGCGGTATGAGTGCTGCATGGAGATTGCAAGGGGGGACCCAGCGGCGGGATCCTCGTGATCCAAAATATTATCCCCTATCCTTTGGCTAGGGGACAAGATGTCTGTGGGAGGAAAACCTCTTACTATGTACTAGATTTTTTGCAAAGGAGCGAAAAGAAAGCTCATCTGTGCCATCCTGCAACTCTGCACCGCTGTCCTCATCTCCTGGGGATCATTTTAGTACCTGTCTTGCTAGCCTCTGTGCTGTTTATCAGCTGGGCTATGTGGAAGAGCACCCAACATCTTAGTCTGCCTGCTTGTACCTCCGCTGCTGCTGTTCACCTCCTGGGTGCTCTGGACTGCTCTCTGGCTGCTCCGCTGTGGTGCTGAGCTGCTTCTCTGCTCTCTTGCCTAAACAGTGCGTTATGGTCCTGGTCTGTTCCTTCTCTGGACCTGCTGTCACGTGGCCCTGTCGTCCTACTATGCAGTTCCCCTGCCCTGCTGCTCTTCTGATCCTCTAACTGTTCTGCTACTGTTCCTCTGGCTTTTTGGGGAGTGAAGAGTCACCAAAGTCTGCTTCCTTGTTGTCTGGGGCCTCTGGTCCCTCGCTCTGGGACTGTGTGTACTAGCAGATCCCTCTGCTACTGGGCCAGTGCTCTCTCTGTTGTGCTGCTGCTGGGCCACATTGGTCCTTTGTGGGGGCTCCTGCCTTTACTATCTGAATCTGTTCCGTTGCTGCTGTTGGACTGCTGCTCATGGGAGGTGGTGACTGAGAGCCTGCTGTGAAGAGTGCGTGGGCCCTGTAATGCTACCTGTAACCCCTGGTTATGACTGCTTTGCTGAATTATCTGTTTGCCTTTTCACATTGCCCTTTTTAGTGCTACCTGGGCCTGGTAGTGGTAGTGTTCAGAATGGGTAACCATCCCAATAAGGAGAGAGGGACTAAGGGTCAAGGGGAAAAGATGGTCAGGAAGATGCCCCAGACCCATCCCAGCCTGGGGACTTTGTTTCACAGACCAATAGAAGGAAATTGCAGCTAAACTGTGAAATTTCGATAGTGATGACAACTCTGCCTGCGATAGTGGCACGGACTGTCCTTCCTGCCCCAGATAAAATGGAGCTGCCTGGTCCATGTGTGAGAGCTGCCCGCAACCAGTGGTGAGCCACAGCAATAAGCCTCTTTCAATTAAGTTGTTTATGAAGTTTGTCTGTCTTCCCTCCCTTTAGGATGGTGCCCAAGTTATGCTGCACTAGCGTGACAGATTGAAAAAGTTTTAAATGCTAAACATATTTTACCTTTTCCTGAGTATATGAATCTGATGGCCCAGCTGCAACTTCAACCATGATACTCTCACCACTCTATAGAAAGAAGAAAAAAAAGTGTTAAAAATGCTGGATACCAAGGAGCATTTCTTATTAGATGAGCTACAGCCATGTTTCTGCAAATAATTAGCTCAAGATATTTTAAAACTCGTACCTTTGTAAAATATGGTGTGATGAACACAAAGAAGACATCATACACAAAGAGAACTGACAAAAGTAACGTGCAACTCTGAAAGAAAATAAGGAAAGTTATACATGCAATTGAAAAAAATAATGAACAATTGCTTTTAACGAGCATACAGTTTCAGGCAGGCTTCACACGCATCAAAGTGTGCCATGCACCCAATTACCAGGCAGCATAACTGTATGCGATTTATGGCAAATCACTACAGATCTGCAATGGAGTTATTGGGCGCATAGTCTTTGAAACATATTTTTCCTTTTATCCCGTCCGGCCTGCAAAATAAAAGAAAACACACTTTCTCTTACCTGCCAACGAGCCCCGGTACACTCCGGTACAGGTGTTCGGTCCCCGGGCTGTAGTCTTCTTACTTCCTGTTAGCCCGGCACGTCACACGGAGCTTCAGCCTATCACCGGCCGCAGCGATGTCCCGCCTCGGCCAGTGATAGGCTGAAGCTCCGTGTGACGTGCCGGGCTAACAGGAAGTAAGAAGAATACAGCCCGGGGACCGAACACCTGTACCAGGGTGTGTACCAGAGCTCCGGGGGCTCGTTGGCAGCTAAGAGAAAGTGTGTTTTCTTTTATTTTTCAGCCCGGACGGGATAAAAGGAAAAAAGTGCGTGCCGGAGTACTCCTTTAAAAACAAAAAATTTTACATTTAAAACTTGTGTGGCCAAAATTAGCACCACAAAATTGCAGCCTTTTGCAACAATAACTGTGTGGTAATCAGCCAGGGGGCACACTAAAAACCATGTAAACCTGGCCTAAGAGAGAACAGACATGCCTAAAAAGTCTGCCCAAAACTGCTGGCACACCTAACAATCACAAGTTCGTCTCCAGGTTCTGTGGAGACAAGTATTGGCCAGGAGAAATCTTAATGGAAGTCTAGGCCAGATGGTGAAGAAAAGGAAAAGTTAACAACTCTGAACAAAGAAGAAGTCATCTGTGAGTCAGAAGGCGTATGGAAAAAAGAAAAGAATTTACATTTGAAATAACAGCAACTATATAATTTACATACAGTCATGGCCAAAAATGTTGGCACCCCTGAAATTATTCAAGAAAATGATTGTAGTAACACAAGTTGTGCTATACACATGTTTATTGCCTTTGTGTGTATTGGAACTAAACCAAAAAAAGGGAGGAAAAAAAAGCAAATTGGACATTGTCCAATTGTCCAAGCAAATTGTCACACCGACCTCCAAAAATGGGCTGGACAAAATTATTGGCACCCTTTCAAAATTGTGATGTGATGCTCCTTTAAACTCCCCTGGGGCAAGTAACAGGTGTGGGCAATATAAAAATCACCCCTGAAAGCAGATAAAAAGGAGAGAAGTTCACTTAAGCTTTGCATTTTGTTTTGTGTATGCCACACTAAGCATGGACAACAGAAAGAGAAGAGAACTGTCTGAGGATATGAGAACCAAAATTGTGGCAAAATATCAACAATCGCAAGGTTACAAGTCCATCTCCAGAGATCTAGATTTGCCTTTGTCCACAGTGCGCAACATGATAGAGAAGTTTGCAACCCCTGGCACTGTAGCTAATCTCCCTGGGTGTGGACGGAAGAGAAAAATTGACGAAAGGTGTCAACGCAGGATAGTCCGGACGGTGGATAAGCAGCCTCAAACAAGTTCCAAAGATATTCAAGTTGTCCGGCAGGCTCAGGGAGCATCAGTGTCAGCGTGAACTATTCGTTGACATTTAAATGAAACTCTATGGCAGGAGACCCAGGAGGATCCCACTGCTGACACAGAGACATAAAAAAGCAAAAACTACATTTTGCCAAAATGAACTTGAGTAAGCCAAAATCCTTCTGGGAAAACATCTTGTGGACAGATGAGACCAAGATAGAGCTTTTTGGTGAAGTACATCATTCTACTGTTTACCGAAAACGGAATGAGGCCTATAAAGAAAAGAACACAGTACCTACAGTGAAATATGGTGGAGGTTCAATGATGTTTTGGGGTTGTTTTGCTGCCTCTGGCACTGGGTGCGTTGAATGTGTGGAAGGCATCATGAAATCTAAGGATTACCAACGGATTTTGGGTCACACTGTACAGCCCAGTGTCAGAAAGCTGGGTTTGCGTCCGGGATCTTGGGTCTTCCAGCAGGACAATGACCCCAAACATATGTCAAAAAGCACCCAGAAAAGGATGGCAACAAAGTGCTGGAGAGTTTTGAAGTGGCCAGCAATGAGTCCAGATCTAAATCCCATTGAACACCTGTGGAGAGATCTTAAAATTGCTGTTGGGAAAAGGCGCCCTTCCAATAAGAGAGACCTGGAAAAGTTTGCAAAGGAAGAGTGGTCCAACATTCCGGCTGAGAGGTGTAAGAAGCTTATTGATGGTTATAGGAAGCGACTGATTTCAGTTATTTTTTCCAAAGGGTGTGCAACCAAATATTAAGTTAAGGGTGGCAATAATTTTGTCCAGCCCATTTTTGGAGTTTGGTGTGACATCATGTCCAATTTGATTATTTTTTCTCCTCCTTTTTTGGTTTAGTTCCAATACACACAGAGGGAATAAACATGTGTATAGCAAAACATGTGTTACTGCAATCCTTTTCTGTGAGAAATTCTTAATTTTCTAGAAAAAATTCAGGGGTGCCAACATTTACTGCCATGACTGTACATGTTGAAAATATATGGGAGGTACAATTTTTGTAAATGGGCTGCTGAGGGGTACTACGCCAAATAAAGGTTGGAAACCACTGCCCTAGATACTTTAATGGAGGGTGCCATGAGATTATTTTGTGATCCACATTTGTGGATCTTAATGCCAATGTATTTTAGCAAGAAAATGGCCCAAATAAAGTCTCTAGCACTTAGTTTTACATCCATAGCTAATTACAGACATAAAACAATGACAATTAAGACGTTTTCACATTGCATTTCCCTTTTCCACATCTCAGAAAATAGCAAGACTCCACAATGTGCCTTGTCCATTAGTGCATGTCTAGCCTTTAAAACTGGCTATAGATATTTTTAGTAAAGCAGGGCAACTAGAGTTGTTTAAATATCAATCAACCTTTAGAACTTCATCAGTGTTCAAGATCTCTGCTTGCGGTCATTTAAAAAAAAAAAAAAAAAAAAGTATATTATATATATATATATCCATATATTAGAAAAGAAAGTACAGGCAACACACCACGTTGTAGTAACTTCGTGTTTATTACTGGGACATGCAGGTAAAGCGGCTCCACGCCACACCGGGATGCCGAACACTAGTGCATTAACCGATGTCCTCATATATATATATAGAAAACAATGGCGCAACACTCCAAAATTGCAAAAAAGTGTAAAAATGTATTCCTTCATGTCAAAATTCAAAGCAACGTTTCAGCTCCCCACTGGAGCTTTTTTCAAGCTTGAAAAAAGCTCCAGAGGGGAGCTGAAACGTCGCTTTGAATTTTGACATGAAGGAATACATTTTTACACTTTTTTGCAATTTTGGAGTGCTGCGCCATTGTTTTCTATTACATGGACTTTGATCAAGTCGGGGCGCTGGCATCTAATGGTGAAGTAGTGCTGCATTGTTTTTGAATATATATATATATATATATATATATATATATATATATATATTGGATAAAATCAGTCCTTGAAGTGTAATTAGGACACAATAGCAAGAGGGAGCTACAGTACAGGGTATCAAAACTGTCTTTTCTGGTACATGACCCTGTGCATTTATTTCATGACTAGGGTTTATAATTAAATCTCCACTGACTGTAGTGTCTCTGTAAAATGTATCAGTATTGGTGGCATGATTGGTAAATGTATATGCATTCTGTAGCATGCTTTACAGTATGCATGCCTAATGCATAGCTACCAAAAAAGCTGTTAGGCAACAATGACACTACTCACTTGATGGTGGGGACTTTCCAATGCAAAGTTACAGTTTAAACTCAATTCTGATATCTACCTTAAATGTGGGCAAGCGAATTGCCTTCAACATATAGAGACAGAAAGCTATGCCAAGAATATCCTGTAGTATCCAAGCCCATCTAAAAGAAATAAAAAACAGTGTTTTAGATCATCATCATCATAGCGGTTTGCCAGACATTACCTATACACTGTCATTGAAAACAACCTTTGACATGTAGTTCCGACATGTCAATAGTTGTTTATCGCACCGGTTCTCACTCAACAAGTATTAAAAGGTCTGATCAACATGTGAAATATTGTTTTTTAATGACAGTAACACACTCAAAATACTTACTGGTCTTCATTCCTATACACTCCCCATATCACACTGACAGCAATACAGAAGCAAGATAGAAGGAGTTTCCATACATGTGGGCGATTATGGAAGTAGGGCATATTATTTTCTGGGACTCTAATAAGAGGAGGAAATAAAAGATGATAAGTGTAACATTTTACAATGTTTATTGGGAATAAAATCATTCAGAATTCTTTGGATTTTCCTGTGTGGAGGAGCACATCAACACTCAACAAGTACCATTTAGAGTCCTCTGCTCACCTGCACTTCCCATATGGAATTATGCGAACAAATGGAGAAAGGCAGCTGTATAATCCAATTGACGCAGCCAAGCAGAATATTCCAATGATTATATAAACTGTGTATAAACAGAAGGAAAATTTACAGATGTAGTAAAACACAATTATTATTAAATGGGCACTGTCATTTAAACTAATTATTGCTATTGCACTCCTTTTGGTAAATAAAAAATTCTTTCTAAAGTACTTTGTTTAAAAAAAAAAAAAAAGTTTTCTATGTTTGTGTTTAAAAAAAAGCTGCCACTAGGTGTCTCCCTACTTGTCCAGAGCACATTTACCCCCATCTCTTGAACAGACTTTGGACTCCTACTGGCCTGGCAGAAGTCCAAATTCAGAAAATGTAGTCTGGAGTGCTGGGGGGGGGGGGGGGGGGAAAGACGGTCAGCCTTAGCCAATCATAACTCATCTCACACTGAACTGCTCTGGGCTGTGTGTAGCAGAGTGAGGGAGGAAGTTCTTCCCTGTATGGCTTCAGATGATGTCACACCTGCTGGGAAACGGCCCTTCCCAGTCTGCAAATCTGAGACAAAAATACAGAGCAATATCAAGATGGAAAACTCAAAAATAATAAAAATAAAGGCAGGGGCTGTTTTATCATGATAGGGACAATGAAGTGGGAGGATTATAAAATTTAACAAGATCATGACAGGTAATCTTTCAGGTATACTTTAAAGGTTATGTTCCCCATCTCAACCAATTGTATTGCTAATAAAATAAATAAATATAAAATAAAAAAGCAACTTTGCAAATAGACCGGATTTAAATATCTTACAGTTTTGTGTTAATAGCTCTTATACAGACAAATGTGATTTAGCAAAAAAAGAAAAATAGTATGACTGTACCACCAGGCTACATAAAGTTGTTTATAATCTGTTACTGCAAAGATGCATGGAAATGCTTCCAGCTCGAGGATAAGACCCAATCTTTTTGTGCAAGATTTTCAAACAGCATAGTGGAAATAAAAAGCTGTCTTTGTTTCCCATAGCAACCAAAGAGCTGCTTCATTTTAGCTAGCTGTATATAGTATAGCTGCATATAGTACTCTTGAAAAATGAAATCTGTGCAGTGATTGGTTACACAGAATGGACAACAAAGACAGTTTCCCTTTTAGGGTAGGGTCACATGTGCCATACTTTGCTGCATATTTTCCAACCCATTGAAGCCAATGGGTAGCAAAATATGCAGCTGAGCCAACTTTTTTTCTCTCCCTAGAGTCACCTTCTAGTGGTAAAGGCCTTATACCGATATTGCTGTGTCCCCCAATGCAATCCACAAGAAACATTTGCAACCCCTGACTATATAATCCTGTCCATCACCTGATATTCAATCTCAATATTAAAAAGTAAGCTCACGCCAAACTGACGATTAACCTCTTAAGGACCAATGACGTTGTGGAACGTCATGGCACCCTGGGCTTTAAGGACCAATGACGTTCCACAACGTCATGGCATTTTCCGGTCTCTGCCGCTCGCCGGGCAGAGATCGGAACTGGATGCCTGCTGAAATCCTTCAGCAGGCATCCAGGGCAAACGCCGAGGGGGGCCATGTAGGCCCCCCATGTCGGCGATCGCCGCAAATCGCAAGGGAAATCGCCCTTGCGATCTGCGGCGATACCGGGCTGATCGGGTCTCTGGGACCCGACCGCCCGGTAATTTCGCATGATCCCGGCTGTCACACACAGCCAGGACCATGCTGGAGCCTAGGAGCGAGGTGGCAAGCCTGCCACCTCCTCCGATCCCCTGCGATCTGTCGGTTAGTTAACCGACCAATCGCAGGAGGGGGGGCGGTTACTTCCTCCCGTCCTGCCCGGCCCCTTGAAGTCCGGAGAGGACGGGAGGAAGACCGGAGGACGCGGCGGGGGACGGGGGAGTGCTGGGGACCGGCCCCGGTACTTACCTCGTCCCTGAAGACCCGGATCCAGACGATGAAGATGGCGGCGGCGGAGACAGGTGAGTAGATCTTCAGCCGCGGTCGGGCCCTTTACAGCAATGCACGTCGCCGTAAAGCGACATGCATTGCTGTAAAGGGACCCTGTAAACTACAACTCCCAGCATGCCCAGACAGCCCTTGGCGTCTGGGCATGCTGGGAGTTGCAGTTTTGCGACATCTGGAGGTCCACAGTTTGGAGACCACTGTGCCCTTCCAGATGTTGCAAAACTACACATCCTCAGCATGCCCTTACTGTCCAGGCATGCTGGGAGTTGTAGTGCTGTAACATCTGGCCCTTCAGATGTTGCAGAACTACAACTCCCAGCATGCCTGGACAGTTTTGGCATACTGCGAGTTGTAGTTTTGCAACATCTGGAAGGGCACAGATTGGGAACCACTGTATTAGTGGTCTGCAAACTGTAGTCCTCCAGATGTTGCAAAACTACAACTCCAAGCATGCTGGGAGTTGTAGTTCGGCAACATCTAGCTCTAAAGATGTTGCCGAACTACTACTCCCAGCATGCCTGAGAATGCTGGGAGTTGTGGTTTTGCAACAACAGGAGGCACACTAGTTGGGAAACATTGTCTGTTTCCTAACTCAGTGTTTCCCAACCCGTGTGCCTCCAGCTGTTGCAAAACTATAACTACCAGCATGCACTGATGGACTGTGCATGCTGGGAGTTGTAGTTTTGCAACAGCTGGAGGTCCCCCACCCCCCCCCCCCCCCCACTGTGAATGTACAGGGTACATTCACATGGGCAGGGGGCTTACAGTGAGTATCAGGCTGCAAGTTTGCGATGCAGCAAATTTTGCGCGGCAGCTCAAACTCGCTGTAATCCCCCGCCCATGTGACTGTACCCTAAAAACACTACACTACCACAAAATAAAATAAAAAGTAAAAAACACTACATATACACATACCCCTACACAGCCCCCCTCCCCTCCCCAATAAAAATGAAAAACGTCTGGTACGCCACTGTTTCCAAAATGGAGCCTCCAGCTGTTGCAAAACAACAACTCCCAGTATTGCCGGACAGCCGTTGACTGTCCAGGCATGCTGGGAGTTTTGCAACAGCTGGAGGCACCCTGTTTGGGAATCACTGGCGTAGAATACCCCAATGTCCACCCCTATGCAAGTCCCTAATTTAGGCCTCAAATGCGCATGGCGCTCTCACTTTGGAGCCCTGTCGTATTTCAAGGCAACAGTTTAGGGTCACATATGGGGTATCGCCGTACTCGGGAGAAATTTCTTAACAAATTTTGGGGGGCTTTTTCTCCTTTCACCCCTCATGAAAAGGTGAAGTTGGGGTCTACACCAGCATGTTAGTGTAAAAAAAAAAATTTTTTACACCAACATGCTGGTGTTGCCCCATACTTTTCATTTTGACAAGAGGTAAAAGGGAAAAACACCCCCCAAAATTTGTAATGCAATTTCTCCCGACTACGGAGATACCCCATATGTGGGCGCAAAGTGCTCTTGGGGCGCACAACAAGGCCCA
Source organism: Hyla sarda (assembly GCF_029499605.1). NCBI lineage: Eukaryota > Metazoa > Chordata > Amphibia > Anura > Hylidae > Hyla > Hyla sarda. Next base: position 245,214,098 of record NC_079189.1, on the reverse strand, counting down.
GAAGGGAGAGTGCACCATGTACATTTGAGGCGATTTGCACAGGGCTGGCTGATTGTTACAGCGGTTTTGACAAACGCAAAAAAAAAAAACCTCACATGTGACCCCATTTCGGAAACTACACCCCTCACGGAATGTAATGAGGGGTGCAGTGAGAATTTACACCCCACTGGTGTCTGACAGATCTTTGGAACAGTGGGCTGCGCAAATTAAAAATTTTGTACAGCCCACTGTTCCAAAGATCTGACAGACACCAGTGGGGGGTAAATGCTCACTGTACCCCTTGTTACGTTCCTCAAGGGGTTTAGTTTCCAAAATGGTATGCCATGTGGGGGTTATTTTGCTGTCCTGGCACCATAGGGGCTTCCTAAATGCGACATGCCCCCCGAGCAAAATTTGCTCTCAAAAAGCCAAATATGACTCCCTCTCTTATGAGCATTGTAGTTCGCCCGTAGTGCACTTCAGGTCAATTTATGGGGTACCTTCATACTCAGAAGAGATGGGGTTACAAATTTTGGGGGGTATTTTCTGCTATTAACCCTTGCAAAAATGTGAAATTTGGGGGGGAAACACACATTTTAGTGAAATTTTTTTTTTTTTTTTTTTTACGTATGCAAAAGGCGTGAAACCCCTGCGGGGTATTAAGGCTCACTTTATTTCTTGTTACGTTCCTCAAGGGGTCTAGTTTCCAAAATGGTATGCCATGTGGGTATTTTTTGCTGTCCTGGCACCATAGGGGCTTCCTAAATGCGACATGCCCCCGAGCAAAATTTGCTCTCAAAAAGCCAAATATGACTCCTTCTCTTCTGAGCATTGTAGTTCGTCCGTAGTACACTTCAGGTCAACTTATGGGGTACCCCCATACTCAGAAGAGATGGGGTTACAAATTTTGGGGGGTATTTTCTGCTATTAACCCTTGCATACATGTGAAATTTGGGTGGAAACACACATTTTAGTGACATTTTTAAAACATTTTTTTACATATGCAAAAGTCGTGAAACACCTGTGGGGTATTAAGGCTCACTTTATTCCTTGTTACGTTCCTCAAGGGGTCTAGTTTCCAAAATGGTATGCCATGTGGGTATTTGTTCCTGTTCTGGCACCATAGGGGCTTCCTAAATGCAACATGCCCCCCAAAAACCATTTCAGAAAAACGTACTCTCCAAAATCCCCTCGTCGCTCCTTCGCTTCTGAGCCCTCTACTGTGCCCGCCGAACACTTTACATAGACATATGAGGTATGTGCTTACTCGAGAGAAATTGGGCTACAAATATAAGTATACATTTTCTCCTTTTACCCCTTGTAAAAATTCAAAAATTGGGTCTACAAGAACATGCAAGTGTAAAAAATGAAGATTGTGAATTTTCTCCTTCACTTTGCTGCTATTCCTGTGAAACACCTAAAGGGTTAAAACGCTGACTGAATGTCATTTTGAATACTTTGGGGGGTGCAGTTTTTATAATTGGGTCATTTATGGGGTATTTCTAATATGAAGACCCTTCAAATCCACTTCAAACCTGAACTGGTCCCTGAAAAATTGTGATTTTGGAAATTTTGTGAAAAATTGGAAAATTGCTGCTGAACTTTGAAGCCCTCTGGTGTCTTCCAAAAGTAAAAAATCGTAAATTTTATGATGCAAACATAAAGTGGAAATATTGTATATGTGAATAAAAAAAATAATTATTTGGAATATCCATTTTCCTTACAAGCAGAGAGCTTCAAAGTTAGAAAAATGCAAAATTTTCAATTTTTTCATCAAATTTTGGAATTTTTCACTAAGAAACGATGCAAGTATCGACAAAATTTTACCAATAACATAAAGTAGAATATGTCACGAAAAAACAATCTTGGAATCAGAATGATAGGTAAAAGCGTCTTAGAGTTATTAATGCTTAAAGTGACAGTGGTCAGATGTTCAAAAAACGCTCTGGTCCTAAGGTGTAAAATGGCCTGGTCCTTAAGGGGTTAAAGGCGCTATCCAGGAAAAAAAACTATTTTTTATATATCAACTGGTTTCAGAAAGTTAAACAGATTTGTAAATTACTTCTATTAAAAAAATCTTAATCCTTTCAGTACTTATGAGCTTCTGAAGTGGAGTTGTTATTTTCTGTCCAAGTGCTCTCTGCTGACACCTGTCCCGGGAAATCCACATAGCAAACCTATTCTACTCTGTGCAGTTCCCGAGACAGACAGAGATGTCAGCAGAGAGCACTGTTGTCAGACAGAAAAAAACAACTTCAGCAGCTGATAATTATTAGAAGGATTAAGATTTTTCTTTTTTTATAGAAGTAATTTACAAAACTGTTTAATTTTCTGGAGCCAATTGATACATAAAAATAATTTTTTTTTCTGGAATACCTCTTTAACTTGTCAGGCAAGCTATAAACCCCACATATCTCGGAAACGGGAGGGCATAATCAAGAAACTGTAAGAAGGTATGTGATTAGGGCACTCTATGCAATTTAAAGCCAATACATTCTATTTATTTGTTATATATGGGTCCTTTTTCATGGTACACCCAGGATGCAAGAGCTATAAGTTTAAAGAGCATGTACACAGTAGAAATGTGTTTGAAATAGCAAATCAAAACACATCACACATTCTTACATGTTCTCCATAAATTACTGTATTTATCGGCGTATAACACGCACTTTTAAAACTTAAATTCAAGGCAAAAAGTCTGCCTGCGTGTTATACGCCGATAAATCTTTTTGTCACTGATTTAGTGGCCACAGCAGCGGCTGCTTGTTAAGGATTTGCAGCCTGGCCGCGGCCACTTTAAATCAGTGACCAGCGCGCGGCTCTCGCTTTGTTTTTTTTCCCCTCCCTTTCCCCCCTGCTGTTTATTGTATTTTTTTTTAACTTCCTTACCTAGCCGTGCTCGCCAGGCCAGGTCCAGTGTCGGCTGCGGTCAGTGAAGCAGGATGAGTGCCGTCCTCTGCTAGCTCCGCTGCACAGAATTAGGGACGTCACTCATTCAATGCTGCTGCCACTGCTTAAACAAGCTGCCGGCTACTTAAACAAGCAGCCGGCGCTGCGGCCACACTGACCAGCGGCGGCTGCAGCGAATGATGAGTGACAACCCTGATGCTGTGCAGCCGGCAGAGGATGTCACTCATCCTGCTTCACTGACCGCAGCCCGCAAGACCCGACACCAGACCTGGCCTGCCGAGCGCGGCTAGGTAAGGAAGATGTGGGAAAAAAAAAAAAGGAGATTTTCGTTTACTTACCGTAAGATCTTTCTCGAAGGATCCATTGGGGGACACAGACCGTGGGTGTATGCTGCGGTCTCTAGGATATGCTACTGTCTCTAGGAGGTGTGACACTATGGTAATAAAAAAAAGTCAGCTCCTCCCAGCAGGATATACCCGCCTTGAGGCTCTGAGCTAGTCAGTATAAGTTCCAGAGCAATAGGAGGAGACCAACAGGTCAAAGAAAAACCCAAAACTGTCCGAGAACCAGAAGAAAAAACATAACTGAACACACCCTCAGACAGAGAAACAAAAGGAAAATCCCAAAAAAGGACGGGAGCTGTGTACCCCAATGGATCCTTCGAGAGAGATTTTACGGTAAGTAAACAAAAATCTCCTTTTCTCTATCGGCTCCATTGGGGGACATACCAAAGCAGTCCCTTGGGTGGGCAGATAAGTAATCAAGCGGACGGCCGATCCACTGCCGCCTGCAACACTTTACGACCCAGACTAGCATCAGCCGATGCGAAAGTATGAACTCGGTAAAACCTCGAGAAAGTGTGCAAAGACGACCAGGTAGCCGCATTGCAAATCTGCGAGGCCGTGGCTCTATTCTGGAGAGCCCAGGATGCCCCAACAGAACGGGTAGAATGAGTCACAACTCTGAAAGGAGGAATCTTCCCCTTACAGCGATAGGCTTCCAAAATGGCGGACCGAATCCACCGAGAAATGGTGGCCCTAGAAGCAGGTTGTCCCTTGCGACGACCTTCCGTAAGGAAGAAGAAGGAATCACACTGACGAAACGAAGAAGTGATGGAGAGATAAGACCGAACAGCCCAAACTACATCCAGCTTGTGTAGTAAGCGCTCCTTAGGATGAGAAGGAGCAGGACAAAAGGACGGGAGGACAATGTCCTCATTAAGATGAAAGGCCGAGACCACCTTAGGCAAAAAGGAAGGACCTGGCCGGAAAACCACCTTGTCCTGGTGGATCACCAGAAACAGAGAACGGCAGGAAAGAGCTGCCAGTTCAGACACCCTCCGGATGGAGGTGATAGCAACAAGAAACGCCACTTTCCAAGAACGGAGGCGAAGAGACAACACTCTAAGGGGCTCAAAGGGTGCACCCTGGAGGGCACTCAGAACCAAATTCAAGTCCCAAGGAGGAGAGGGTGACCGATAAGGAGGAACAGCATGCGCCACTCCTTGCAGGAAGGTCCGGACATGAGAATTAGAAGCCAGGGGCCGCTGGAAAAGAACAGCAGGGGCCGAAACCTGACCTTAGTCAGGGAACTGAGAGACAACCCCAGTTCCAACCCCGACTGCAAAAAGGAGAGAAGACAGGGAACCGAGAAGGGTACCAGGGAGAAGTCCTGAGCTTCACACCAACGAAAATAAGACCGCCAAGTACAGTGGTAAATTCTTGCGGAGGAGCGCTTACAAGCCTTGAGCATGGTGTGAATGACTTGGGAAGAGAATCCGCAGGCCCTCAAAACCGCGGTCTCAACTGCCACGCCGTCAAATGCAGCGACTGTAAATTGGGGTGGCAGAGAGGACCCTAAGAGAGTAGGTTCGGGCGGAGTGGAAGGCGCAGAGGAGCGTCGTCCAGGAGCCTGACTATGTCGGCGTACCACGACCTTCGGGGCCAATCTGGAGCTACCAGAATGGCGGGGACGTCCTCTGCCTTGAGCTTCCTCAGCACCCTGGGAAGGAGCGGAAGAGGAGGGAACAGATAGCGTAGGGCAAACCCTGCCCAAGGAATCACTAGGGCGTCCACGGCCAGAGCCTGAGGGTCCCGGGACTTGGACACAAACGGAAGGATCTTCCGATTGTGCCGGGACGCGAAGAGGTCCACATCCGGAACGCCCCAGAGGTCGTAGAGCTGCACGAAGACCTGCGGATGAAGAGACCACTCGCCGGGGTCGGGTGAGTACCAACTGAGGAAGCCCGCTTCCCATTTGAGCACTCCCGGAATGTGAATCGCCGAAATGGCCAGACCCTTGCTCTCCGCCCAGGGGAGAATCTTTGCCACCTCGGCCATGGCTGCCGAGCTGCGAGTGCCACCCTGTTGATTTATGTACGCCACGGCCGTGGCGTTGTCCGGACAGGACGGGACTGAAGACGGGACTCCCAATGAAGAAGACAAAGAAGAATCGCCCGTAATTCCAATATGTTTATCGGAAGAAGGGTCTCCAGGGGAGACCAGAGTCCCTGAACTGTCCAATCCCTGAACACGCCGCCCCAGCCTGACAGGCTGGCATTCGTTGTAACAACCTGCCAGTGAAGGGGAAGAAACGACCGCCCTTTGAGAAGAAGGGGGGAGCGGAGCCACCAGGAGCAGAGACTGACGGACCCTGCGAGGGAGAACAATCTGACGATCGAGGGACAGAGGAGACCTGTTCCATCGAGAGAGAATCGCCAATTGAAGGGGGCGGTAATGAAAACTGGGAAAAGTGTACGGCCTCCATAGTTGCCACCATCCGACCCAGGACTTCTATACAGGTACGGATAGAACTGATACCTGGGAGCAGACCCCCGACCGATGCGCCAAACGTTTGTCCGGCGGAAGACAAATTCGGGCAGAGGCCGTGTCAAATCAAAGTCCCAGAAAGGTTAGAGACTGGGTAGGACGGAGGACTGACTTGTCCCAGTTGACCATCCACCCGAAGCGAGTCAGAGTGTGGAGAGTGACTTCAAGATTCTCCAGAGTCTGGGCTCTGGTTGGAGCCTTGATGAGAAGGTCGTCCAGATAGGGTATCACTGAGATTCCCCTCGACCGTAACAGGCCCATCACTGGTGCAAGGATCTTTGTAAAGACCCGAGGAGCCGTGGCTAGACCAAAGGGGAGGGCTACGAATTGAAAGTGGCCCTCCGGAACCGCAAATAGGAGGTACCGATGATGGCCCGGAAATATTGGCACATGGAGGTAGGCATCCTTTATGTCCACCGATGAAAGGAACTCTCCTTGTTCCAGGGACGCCACCACCGAACGGAGAGACTCCATTCGGAAGTGTCGGATGAGAAGGTGACGGTTGAGACACTTGAGGTCTAGGATTGGTCGCACAGAACCGTCCTTCTTGGGGACCACAAAAAGATTTGAATAGAAACCCTGAAAACGTTCCCCTGGAGGAACGGGGACGATAACCCCCTGGAGAAGCAGAGACTGGAGAGCCGCTCAAAATTGCTTCGCCAGAGGAGGAGACCGGGGGGCCCGGGATAAAAAAAAAAACGATCCCTCGGAAGGGAGGCAAATTCGATCCGGTAACCGTTGGACACCACGTCCCTGACCCAAGAGTCCTGAACGTGTGAGGTCCAGATGTCTCGGAAAAACAAAAGACGACCTCCCACCTGAAAAGAAACTGCGGGTGGGGGCCTCACTTCATGCAGAAGTGGGCTTGCGGTTGCCCGATTGGGGCGCAAAACGATCGGACCGGTTGGAGTCCGAATTCCAAGATGGGCGTGCCAGGAACGAGGGAGCCTTCTTGTCCCGCAAAGGCGCCTGCCCCGACCCTTTACTGGGGCCAGAGGTCTGAAAGGACCGAAAGGAAAAGGACTTCCTTTGGGAAGTAGGGCGAGCCTTATTTTGAGGTAACAAGGAACTCTTACCTCCCGTTGCCTCAGAGATAATCTCATCAAGGCGTTTGCCAAGAAGACGGCCACCCATAAAGGGAAGCTCAGTGAAAGACCTTTTGGAAGCGGCATCCGCATTCCAAGCTTTAAGCCACATAGAGCGGCGGAGAGCCGCTAGGTGACCCACAGCAAAGGCAGAACAATGGGCTGACTGCATGGAAGCTGCGCACAGAAAGTCCCCAGCTTTAGCGCATTGGAGAGCCAGAGCAGATAGATCCTCTGGGGGGGATCCCGCTAAGATATCCTGATGGAGCTTTTGGCACCACTCTGACAGGGCCTTGGACACCCATGTCGAGGTGAAGATGGGAAGAAAAGAAGAGCCAGCTACTTCAGAAGCGAACTTCGCTAAAGATTCTACCTTCTTGGGTCAAGTCAGCCATATACTGGGTCAGGGAAGAAATCCAGGCTGGAGGAGCGGCTGAACCCACTGAGACCGAAGGGGCATCAGGGGGTACCAGGGGGTCTGGGGAAGCAGTGGAGCAGGCAGGGCAAGTGGGCTCAGCAGAGCCATACATCTTGGTATTACAGTGCTAACAGATATAATAACTCACTGAAGATCCAGGTTTCTGTTTAGACGGAGGAACAGGCCTGGGTACGGACATAATGTGGGAAAAAAGGGAGACAGGAACTTTCTCACCCTAGTCTGTGTCCCCTGTCAGCTGCAGTGAGGAGAACTCGCTCCGTGCAGCCAGAGAGACTGAACAGGCCAGCCAATAGGAAGGGGGGGTGGGCGCGTGCCTGAAGCAAGGCACACAGTAACAGTCACACTGAAAATCGCGCCCACGGCGCTGATTGGAGGCTGGTTCGCGCCTCTGAGAGCTCCCAGCCCTGTGGGCGGAGCTACAGACCGGCTGAGAAGAACTGTCATGGTGCCCGCTCCTTGTCCCGAGCGCCATGTCTAGCTGTATATGCGCTCGGGGGAAGAGAGCGGGCGGCCTAAACGCCGGCAGAGACAGCCGGCGAAAGTGAGAGCGTCGGAACCACCCGGCTGAAGCACCCGGCTCGGAGCAGCGCCGCGGCTTGTCAGCCGCGATAAGGCGCTGCTGGCAAAGCCAAAGTAAGCCGTCGTCGAGAGTGTCCGACCCGAAAACAGCGCTGCGGCTGACAGCCGCATATAAGGCGCTGGACGTAGTTGCACCAACACATACACACACATACCATAAGTAAAGTGCCCCATAATACATGCCCCATAAAGTAAAGTGCCCCATAATACATGCCGCCTCAGGTGCCACTGCTCCCCCCAGAATAAAGTGCAGCCCTTGTATAAGGTAGCCCCATAACCTGAATGTGGGCCAAAAACAGGGGGTCTCCAGAGGTTGTGAGTCCGTACCTATGGAGAAAAAAAGGGGGGTACTTACCTCAGTCAGAAGAACTTACCTAATCGAGTCTTCAGTGAAGTCTTCAGTCAGCTCTTTGTCCCTGCATCACGCCTAGCTGCTATGCGGGAGCGAGGCGAGCAGAGAAATAGGGGGAACCCGGACCCATGAGGTAGCAACCCAGACGCTGTGTCTGTGCCCCCTTATTCGCAATGGGGAAACAGGGAACCGGAGTCCCTGAGCCACCACCTGAAAACAGAAAAGAAAAAGAGACAGCAGCATATCCTAGAGACAGCAGCATACACCCACTGTCTGTGTCCCCCAATGGAGCAGATAGAGAAATATATATATCTCAAAAACGGGGGGGGGGGGAAATGTTAAGACAGTGGGGGAATGATGAGAGGGTAAGGGGGGGGGGGGATGGGTGTAAATGTGGCACAGGGGCTGATAAAAGGGGAGGATTGATGTGGCACTGGAAGGGGGGACCAAACTGAAGTTCAGGCAAAATCAAAGTTAGAGGGATGATATGGCACTTAGTCTGTCATTTATCTTATATGTATTTTTTTTTTTACTTAAATTTACCTGTTAAAATGGGGGTACGTGTTATACACCAGTGCGTGTTATACGCCGATAAATACGGTATATTATTGTTATAAATTTTATTGTGTGCAGACTACAAATGTCTTACCTAAATGGTCATAGAAGTTGAACAGAAGGACCAACATAGAGCAGCACATAATGACAAACACACAGATCATGATAGGAGTGACATCAACAGTTTCATCATCATGTTTCTTATCTGCCCCATCGTCCCGTTTATGTTTCATATAGCTCCTGAAAAAAAGACAGTTGTGCTCAATTTGCATCAGACAACTACATCAATGTAAACATGTAATATTTTACTTAGTTTTAATATGAACCTGTAAGATATGTAAGATAAAACTACCAATGCCTGTGACATATCCTGGAAGAAAGGCCGCTGAAGTACACTGGTATCAAACTTATATGTAAGGTAAATGAAACCAGAATCTGTTATGGATATACGCATATCTGGTAAGTTTTGGGATGTGTAGTTGACTTACAATACAATTGTAATGTAACTAAGTGTATATGAACGCCTATCCCTTGCCAGTGCCATGTATCAATACAGGAACACGCTAGAGTGGCTGCTTGTCCATGGGAACCAATCACAGCTCAGCTTTCATTTCTCAAATTCCTCTGGTAAAATAAAATTGGAGCTGTGTTTCAGTTCTAATTTAGTTGACAAAATACTTTTGCCATAATTTCTGTAACAAATTTTCATTAAATACTGCAGGCACATGCATCCAAGTAAGACATATTGATCTGGCATAGAAAGATGGCCACTGAGACAGTTATTTATCAGTTATATTATTAGGGGGACTCAAGCACTTGATTTTAAAATAGGTGTGTAGTTTTTAATAAAGCTTATGGGTTTTTAGTATATGGGAAACAAGGGTTCTTTTGGATCTCTGCTAGGAGTGATCTACAGGTGTTTACAATTAGTGAATTGCTGCTCCATTTGGGGGGGCACAACTGGGTGCCGTTCTTGAAATTGCAGCCGATGTGTTTTAAGTTGAAGTGCCCCTTTAATAGGCGATGCGCAAATAGCATTGAGCCACTGTTTACCTAACTGCCGAATTAAAGAAACAGCATAGCTTCCGTGCTACGCTGGTTACGCTATGCAATTTTTCTCCATAGGAGTTACATAAGCTGTGTCAAACTGCAAATTCCTCTGTTTTGGCTTCCCGACCACCTCTGGATACTGCAAGCAGGCAAAGGGGGGGGGGGGGGGGGGTGAGGGACCTGATAGCTTCATTTTATTAATGATGAATACTTAGAAGAAGCTTTATATTTTTAACTCAACTTCACTAGGTAGTTTACACAATACTATTTTCAAATCATAATAAAAAGGAAAAAAAATGAACAACAACTCCAGCAGGATTAATAGAGAACAAAGTGGTCCAGAAAGATTTTCTTTTTTTATTACAACCTCAAGTGAACAGCTTTACTTACCTCTTAACATCTCTACTTCCAGCCCAGTAGCCACCAGTAGCCACAGTTCCTACAGCCATTATAAAGATGATGACCATATTGTAGTCTACAACTGGCTCATTTGGTGCATACATTGCCACTTTTACAGAATGACCAAATGTCTGAAAGAAGTAAAACAAAAGTTACAGGTCAGAGGTTATGGTCATATTAAGAGAATTAAATAATTGTGAGGGCACAGGAGCTGACACACCATCATTTGTAGCTGCTGACAGGACATGTGATCTCTGAACAAAACCTTCAGCCTTCCCCACCCCCATGATTGCCAACATGGGGCCTTGCTTCTACCTGTGTATAAAGCATTGTGTCAGCAAGCACACCATGGACTCTCTATGGGAGCGCTGTATTCATGTATCTCTGGTACTCCCATTGATGCATTGGTGCATGGAGTATGTGCCCACACGCCGTTCCATGAACACAGAGAGAGACAGGATAAGTGTCTGATTATGGGGCGTACAACCTCTGGGACGCCCTTCCCACTTGATCAGACACTTATCCCCTTTCCTAAAGATAGGAAATACTTAAAGTAGTGAAGAAACTCGTATAAAAGACAAAAAAACTGAAAAAAAAAAAAAAAAATGTATTACAACATTATACACAATGGCCCTCATTTACTAAGCTAAAACCCCTCTAGTTTTTGTCGAGTTTTTCCAAGTTATTTTGGTGCACAGTGGCCCTCATTTACAAAGACTGGAGTGTCGGTTAGGTTTTTTTTTTTCAGTGTACTAGTCTTTTTTTTCCTTGTGATTTACTAATCTGTCGCCCAATTTCCCTTTCTTTCTGTCGCAGGTTTTTTTTCTGTCGCACAAAATATATTCCGTGCGACAGAAAAAAGTCTCTGCAAATTCTGACTACATTAGTGCTTGCACTACTACCCCCATCATGGAACAGGGTCTGTTCCATGTTGGGGGTAGTAGTACAGGGGCTGAGGGATTGATCGCACCGGGTCTCACTTCTGAGACCCGATCCGATCAAAAGTTATTAAGCAGGGGAGCGGGCGGCATGTTCCGATCCCCTGCAATGTACTGTAAACTTTCATTTTTAAATTCCCCACCAGAAGCCCTGAATGGCCAGGGCCGAGGAGCCAATCAGGGCTCCTGGCAGGGTTTTAATATAGAAGCGCTGTGGTGGGCAAAGATGTATAGAATCGCTGGGGGGGGGGGGTATATATCTGACCCCTCCAGCGTTTCTTTATATATTTCCCCCTGCTGCGCTATATCAAACTTAGGGGCCGCTGTGCTTGAATAAATGTACTGCCCCCACCCCCCGCTATTATATATCTATACTGACCCCCGCTGCGCATATTATATATATATATATATATATATATATATATATATATATATATATATATACACACACACACATATACATATATACACTGCCTCCCCCAAGCTGCGCATATTAATCTTCATCTTCTCCCTCCCCTGGCTGCCAATGAATGAAAACTATTTGCGGCGGAGCGGAAGGCTGCTAAGAGTTTGTCATTCATAGCGGGCAGCAGCTGCATATCATGCTGTGGGGGTCAGACACATTGATATATGTCTGACCCTCAAAGCATTCATATACAAATGCCGGCTCACCGCTATGAATGACAAGTAAGCTATTGGCGGCAGCAGCACGAACCTCCGCTCCCTGCACTGCTTTGTCATTCATAGCGGTGAGCCGGCACCTGTATATATAGATGCTATGAGGGTCAGACATATATCCATATGTCTGACCCCTACCGCGCATCTATATATACAGGTGCCGGCTCACCGCTATGAATGACAAGTAATGCAGTGCAGGGAGCAGAGGCTGGTGCTGCTGCTGCCAATAGCTTACTGGTCATTCATAGCGGTGAGCTGGCATTTGTATATGTATGCTGTGAGGGTCAGACATATATCCATATGTCTGACCCCCACAGCATGATATGCAGCTGCTGCCCGCTATGAATGACAAACTCTTAGCAGCGAGAGCGGGCAGCAGCCCTCCGCTCCCCCGCTAATAGAGTTTTTATTCATTGGCAGCCAGGGGAGGGAGAAGATTAAGATTAATATGTGCAGCTTGGGGGGAGGCAGTATATATATATGCGCAGCGGGGGTCAGTATATGCGCAGCGGGGGTCAGTATAGATATATAATAGCGCTGGGGGGCGCAGTACATTTATTCAAGCGCAGCGGCCACTAAGTTTGATATAGCGCAGCAGGGTGAAATATATATAGAAACACTGGAGGGGCCAGATATATACCCCCCCCCCAGCGATTCTATACATCTTTGCCCACCACAGCGCTTCTATATTAAAACCCTGCCAGGAGCCCTGATTGGCTCCTCGGCCCTGGCCATTCAGGGCTTCTGGTGGGGAATTTAAAAATGAAAGTTTACTGTACATTGCAGGGGAACGGAACATGCCACCCGCTCCCCTGCTTAATAACTTTTGATCGGATCGGGTCTCAGAAGTGAGACCCTGTGCGATCAATCCCTCAGCCCCTGTACTACTACCCCCAACATGGAACAGACCCTGTTCCATACTGGGGGTAGCAGGATTCACTCCGATGTTAGGAATTTACCGACCGCTCTGAGCTCTGTCAGTTTTCTGTGAAGCAAAACTCACAGGTTTTCCTGTGAGTTTTCTTCACACTCGGAGGGTTTTTTCTCTTTTTGTCGGGAACACGCCCCTTTTGTCGGGAAAAACGTCCCTTTAGTAGGTTTTTTTTTTTCTCACTCTGAGCGATTTTGATTTTGTCGGGTTGTGCGCCAGATTCTGGCGCAAATTCTGGCGCAGACAGAATTCTGGTGCAAAACCCGGCAAAAAGTGTCGGGATCCTGTTAGTAAATGAGGGCCAGTGTCAGACTGTCTGAAACATGTCTCAGACACTGTGCGACAGTGTGCACCAAGCAGGAAAACTCAACTAACCCGACATTGCACTGTGAAAAGCCGAAAGGGGGCGTGGTCTGTCACAAATGACTCAAAAGGGGGCATGGTTTCACAAACCAACCTATTTACTATTGAATTCACAGAAAATCCTGTGAATAAATGGATGGAAATTTCCACCTAGAAACAGCTGGTCAGAAAATGTTTCTGACTTGAAAATCTGTTATCCCTATAGTAAATAGAGAGAAATCCTACAAGTCTGAAACATTTACCACTAATAAAAACCTGACACTCTTAGTAAATGAGGCCCCATATGTGATTGAAGTGTAGACTGCCCGCTTTAATTTGTAGAGTTTAACAAAAATATTTTACTAACCATTTGAAAATGTTGGCTATTTTTTACTTATATGTTTTTTTATTGTGCAGCCATAAGCATGATAGCCATTTGTGTAAATTACATGGTTTAAAAATTCTGAGCGGTCTCATCAACAGCAGTCACATGGTCCCAGCAACTTTTAAAACACAATATGAGCTGGAGCCACCCACTGTCTCCTAGGTATCCGTAACGGTGCGAGACCCAAGGCAGTAGGAATGCAATAGCGCCTGGTCTTGTGCAGGTACGGTTACCTTTGAGACCAAGCGGGAGATTCCAGCTCATAGTTTTTAAAGTCGACCCGGTGACTGGTTTTGTGGAGACTGCCCCGATAAGGTATTTACATACCAAATTTGCTCATGGAGTCACACTATAAAAAAATGTTCACATTTTTGATTAGTCTGCGTGTTCAGATCTCCAATGATCTCTAAATATTGACCAGTGAGGCGCAAGGTCAAGGTCATGTGCATCACTCCCCAGCTCCCTGCAATCTCTGCCTAACTGCAGAATAGGTTCTGTAAAAGAGCGTCGATCAACACAGCTCAGGCCCTTTTATACAGCCTATATTTCTCCAGTGAAGAGTATTCTATTTCTTTGGTTGGTTTTGTGGCATGTTTTGGGTCCTCATCCATCTATACTGTGAAACTCTGTGGTATGATTTCTGCCGCATATAATTGAATATGAACAGAAAGTTATGTTAAAAAGATTTTTATTTTTGTGTGTAATACAGACACATAGGGGGAGATTTATCATTGCTTTTAGAGCATTTTTTTTGTCTATATTCAGGCGCAGTTCAGACGCAAGCAGCATATTTTGCGTGCCTTTTGATATAGACAGTTTTACTCTTTTTGCCTACCCGTAGAACTTTTTCTTTTTGACCATGCAGTGGTCACGTATTTATCATTTGCGACTTTTGTCAAAAGTCGCTATTTTGTGCGCAAAGGTAAATTTTTAGGCGCAAAGCTACACCACCTACCAGTAGGCGTGAGAATAATTTCTACCTTCTACAATTCAACCTTTAACCCCTTCCCGCAGAATCCCGTCTATAGACGGCGAATTGTGCAGGTCCTTCGCGCATTCCGCCATCTATAGATGGCATTCAGTTAACCCAGCGATGCGCGGCATCGCACGGGTTAACTGGCAGAAGTCCCGCTGTTACCAGCCCGATAGCTGATGAATATCGGTATAAATTATCGGCTATTTCCCCCCGAAAACCGGCCCCGCAGAAGCCATTGCAGATCAATGATTTAAAGCGGGTGCTTTAAATCAATGAACTGCAGGGGCTTTAGCGGGGCCAGAGACCGCTGCCCCCCACTTCTCTCCCCCTGCCTGTCCTGGGGTCCTCCCTAGTTCAACCACCGCCGCTGCCCCATTGCCTCCCCCATCCCCGGTTTTACAATTACCTGTTCCCGGGGTCAGCGCTACTTCTGGCTCCGGCGGCGTCCTGAGCTGTCACTGTGTGCACTGAAGGTGACATCGCGTTGAGGATGTCACTCGTCGCTGCGCAGGACCCCGCAGGCGCCAGAAGTAGCGCGGACCCCGGGAACAGGTAATTATAAAACCGGGAATGGGGGAGGCAATGGGGCAGCGGCGGTGGCGGCATCAGTGAAGATCATCACTAATCTTCGCTGCTGCTTCTAGGAGTTTCAAAACTACAACTCCCGGCATGCCCAGACAGCCTTTGGCTGTCTGGACAAGCTGGGAGTTGTAGTTTTGCAACATCTGGGAGGGTCACAGTTCCAATCTTTGCTCTTCCAGTTGTTGCAAAACTAGAACTCTCAGCATGCCCAGACAGTCCAGGCATGCTGGGAGTTGTAGTTCTGTAACATCTGGCCCTGCAGATGTTGCCGAACTACAACTCCCAGCTTGCCTAGGCAGTCTGGGCATGCTTGGAGTTGAAGTTTTGCAACATCTGGAGGGCCACAGTTTGGAGACCACTACACAGTGGTCCCCAATCTGTTCTCCTCCAGTTGTTGCAAAACTACAACTCCCAGCATGCCCTTCGGCTGTCTGGGCATGCTGGAAGTTGTAGTTTTGCAACAACTGGAGGCACACTGTCTGGCACACTTTCTAACTCAGCGTTTCCCAACCCATGTGCCTCCAGCTGTTGCAAAAACTATAACTCCCAGCATGCACTGACAGACCATGCATGCTGTGAAATTTTAGTTTTGCAACAGCTGGAGGCACACGGGTTAAGAAACACTGAGTTATGTAACAAACTGTGTTTTGCAACCAGTGTGCCTCCAGCTGTTGCATAACTACAACCCCCAGCATGCACGGACAGCCAAAGGGCATGCTGAAAGTTATAGTAGTGTGCCTCCAGCTGTTGCATAACTACAAGTCCCAGCATGCCCTTCTGCCCTTCTGTCACTGCATGCTGAGAATTGTAGTTTTGCAACAGCTGGAGGTTTGCCCGGCTATGCGCTGACAAGTACTTGCCAGTGCACGGCCAGTATTTGTTGGCGCTTTCTAATACCAATGCTCAACCCGTGGCGTACCCACGGGTTAAGAACCCAGGCTTCTGGTTGTTGGTCTGACTTTTTTAGAAAAGGTGTACGTTAGACAACTTTTCACACTAAAGGAGAGCTGCACCTTATTCATCATTACGCTGCGCATTATTGATGAATAAGGCGCATGCTAGTCAAAGTATAGACAAAAAAAAAAAAGGGAGGAAATTTGGTCTAAAAAGGAGATTTTTATGTTTCCCGTAAAATCTCTTTCTCGAAGGACTCATTGGGGGACACAGACCATGGGTATATGCTGCTGTCTCTAGGAGGTTCGACATTATGGCAACAAGAAAAGTCGGCTCCTCCCAGCAGGGTATACCTACCCACAGGCACCTGAGGTAATCAGTTTTAGTCCCAGAGCAATAGAAGACTGACAGGTCCAGAGAAAAACCACTGACTATCCGAGCAACCAGAAGAAAAGGTAACTGAACACACCCTCGGACAGATGACTGAAATAGAAACACCAGAACAGGGTGGGAGCTGTGTCTCCCAATGGATCCTTCGAGAAAGAGATTTTACGGTAAGCATAAAAATCTCCTTTTCTCTATCGGCTCCATTGGGGGACACAGACCATGGCACGTACCAAAGCCGTCCCTTGGGTGGGTAAGGAATCAGACAGGTGGACGGTTGGACCATCACTGCCTGACGTTGCGTCTTACGGCCCAGAATAGCATCAGCTGATGCGAGGGCATGAATCTGGTAGCACCTTGAAAAAGTGTGCAAAGACGACCACGTGGACGCCTCATAGACCTGCAAGGCCGAAGCCACATAGCGGAGGCCCAGGATGCCCCGAAAAAACGGATGGAATGAGCCAAAGCCCTGAAGGGTGGATCTTCCCCTTGCAGCGGTAAGCTCCAAAAATGGTTGTCTTGTCCGTTCAACGACCACAACAGGTTGTGGAATAAACGCTTCCAGGGATGAGAAGGGGCCGGACAGAAGGACGGAAGGATGATGTCCTCATTGAGATGAAAAAGTCAAAACCATATCAGGTACGAAGGACGGACCTGGACGGAAAACAAAACAACTTGTTCTGGTATACAACCAGGAAAGGAGAATTGCAGGAGAGAGCTGCCAGCTCTGACACCCTCCTAAAAGAGGGAAGAGCAATAAGGAACGCCACCTTCCGGGGAAGGAGGCGAAGAGAAATATCCCTGAGAGGTTCAAAAGGGGGGCTTTGCATGGCATCTAAGACCCAGTGCAAGTCCCAAGGGCTTAATCATCTCCTGCAGACGTGCGATCTCTGGTTCTTCCCTCGCTCCTGAGATCCCCTCACACCGGCTGGGGGGCTCTGAGCAGCGGCCCTCGGGTACTGAAATCAGCTGGGGGCCGCCACTGCCCCCTCCATACACCCTAAGCGCCGGTGTGAGGTGCAGACTTGCATCGGCTCCTGCACCTCACACCGGCATTAAAGAAAAATAAGGGAGAAGTCTATCTGTGCCTGCTTGCCCGATACAGGGCTAAATCTATAAAAAATTCACCTGCCCGGCGCCCAAAACTACTTGTCCCGGGCGTCGGGCGATAGGGAAGGCGCAGCGGTAAGTCGCTCAGGAGCCTGACCATGACGACGTACCATGCCCGCCGGGGCCAGTCTGGGCCACGAGAATGGCGGGAACGCCCTCTGCTGTGAGATGCCTCAGGACCCCAAAAGGAGGGGAAGGGGAGGAAACATAAGGAAGGGCAAAGCCCGACCAATAGAGGGGAACGGTTTGGTTGTGGTGGAACGTGCAGAGGTCCACGTCTGGAGCGCCCCAGAGGTTGCAGGTCACTGCAAGCACCTCCGGATGTAGGCACAACTTGCCTTGGACAGCTGAGGACCATCTGAGAAAGACCACATCCCAGAAACGTCCGGAATGAAGATCGCTGAGATGCCGGAACCTGAGTTCCGCCCCGAAGGGAATTTCCCAAGAAGCAAGCCAAGAAAGAATTGCCCTAGGCCCAAACATGTTGAAGGGGAACACCTCCTCAGGTCCTTGAAGACACCTCCTCAGCCCGACAAACTGGCAGGGGGGGCAGGAAGGAGTGCCCCTGTAAAGGCAGGGGGGAAACGAAGCGACCGACAAGACTGTAAAGAGAGAACGATCTTGCGGTCGAGGGTTAATGGAGACCTGTCCCACCAGTTTAAGAGGTCGGTGATGAAACTGGGCAAATGGCATGGCCTCCATGGCCACCACTAACCGATCCAGGGCATCCATGCAAAAGCGAACGGAAACTGGAGCAGGGTGACTTGTCCCGATTGAACACCCAATCGAAGTGAGACAAGGCCTGGAGGTTGAGACTAAGACTCTCAAAGATCTGGGCCCTGGCTGGAGCTCTGATCAGGAGGTTGTCCAAGTAAGGAATCACGGAAACAACTGTTGTCCAAAAAAGGGGCTATCACAGGCGCCAGGACTTTGTGAAAGGTCCGCGGAGAAGTGGTCAGACCGAAATGGAGAGACACAATAGGAAATGACCATTCGGAACTGCAAAGCGGAGCTACCTCTCATGACCGGGAAACAATGAGATGTGGAGGCAGGCATCCTTGATGTCCACCGAGGAACGAAAACTCCCCATGAACCATGGACGCCAGCACCGAACGGAGAGACACCATTCGGGATGGAAGGCAGAAGATGCTGGCTGAGATACTCGAGAACCAAGAGTGGGCGAACAGAAACGCCTTTCTTGGGGACCACAAAGAGGTTGGAATAAACCTCGAAAACATTCCCCTGACGGAACCAGGACAATTACTCCCTGGATAAAAAAGGAGCAGGGGCAGGGCCCGAACTGCTTTCGCTAGAGAGGGGAACCGGAGGGTCCAGGAAAGAAAAAGGCAATCCCAAGGAAGGGAAGCAAATTCGATCCTGTATCCGTTGACTACCACATCCCTGACCTAGGAGTCCTGAATGTGCGTAGTCCAGGCATCCCGGAAGAGTAAGAGGCGACCAACCACCCGAAAAAGGTCGGCGGGTGGGGGCGACCCTTTAGACCGAGGAAGGCCTACGGGTACCTAATGGGGCCGCAAAATGGCCAGAAAGGATAGCCGACCTCCGGGATAGGTCCGGAAGGAGGGAACCCTCTTCCTGTGAAAGCGCCTGGCTGGACTCTTTGTTGGTACCCCTTGATGGTACCAAAGGTCCGCAGAACCAGAAGGAGGACTTACAACGGAAAGCGGTTCTGTGAGGCTTATCCAGAGGTAATAAAGAACTCTTCTTCACCCGTCGCCTCACTTCCTGAAGGCGGCGTCCACATTCCAGGCTTTAAGCCATATGGAGGAACGGTAGCTACCAGGTAGCTTGTGGCAAAGGCAGCACAGTGGCTGCGCATGGAAGCAGAACACAGAAAATCTCCTGCTGCGGAGCATCGGAGAGCTAGATTAAACAAATCCTCTAGAGGGATCTTGAAAACTACCCTGGCGGAGATGGGAGACCATACTGAAAGGGCCTTTGACACCCCGGCCGAAGCAAAAGCAGGAAGAACCTGCTGTCTCAAAGGCAAGGTTTGCCAAAGACTCCACCTTCATGTCCGCTGGATCCTTAAAGGCAGCTGCATCAGCCAACAGCCGGGTAGGCGCCTTAGAGAGGCGGGAGACCGGTAGATCCACAGTTGGAGAGGAGGTCCCACAGAAAGGGAGACCTGAGCCAAGTCGATATAGACTGGGAGAGTGGTAGAAATAGCAGGGGAAGCAGTGGTGCAGGCGGAACAAGTGGGTTTAGCAGAACCAAGTATGGTAGAGTTGCTAACCCCTGCAAGAACAATAGGTGACCAGGCCCGTGGTATCTGTCCAGAAGGAGGGACAGTTCCGGGCTCGGACACATCCATTCTTATATATTTATTGAAATTATTATTATTTTTTTTTTTAAGAAACTGCTCACTCAGTGTATGTGTCCCCAATAAGGTAAGCAGCTGTGAGGAGCGCTGCACGGCTGCGGGGAGAGAGCGAGGAAGAAGAAAGCATAGCCAATGAGAAGAGAGGCCGTTCTAGCCAAAGGGCGCCACTCATTGGCCCTCAGAAACCCTCAGCACACGCGCTTAGTGCTGATTGGCAGAGAAAGGGACTGGCCGCATGCAGAGAAGGAGAGGGAGAAGGATTCCCGCGACTGAGTGGGCGGGGCTAAAGCCCGACAAGGGCCCGCGGCCAGAGAAGAAAAATGGCCAGGCTCTAATGGCGTCCTCGCTCCCATAAAGAAAAAACACCGCCGGCAGCACGCCGCTGCCGACAGGAGAGCAGGGCTGTGTTCCGGCACAGTGAGCGATATGGCTGGAGATAGGGGCCGCGCTCACTGAAAGCGCAGGAGGAGTCGGCAGTGCTCCGCTGCCGAAATGAAAGTAACTGCTGCCGACAGGAGAGCACAGGAGAGCAGGGCTGTGTTCCTGCACAGTGAGCGATATGGCCGGAGATAGGGGCCACGCTCACTGAGAGCGCAGGAGGAGTCAGCAGTGTTCCGCTGCCAAAATGAAAGTAACTGCCCGAGTAGTGTCGGCGTCTGAATGAATAGATGCCGGAGAAAAGGAAAGACTTGCACAGTCCTACTCCACTGATTTTAAGCCCCCATTGCATGAAAGGGTTCCCCACAATTCAGGAGATAACAATAAAGAGGCGTGGGCTGAAGTAGGGGGTCTGCAGAAGAGGAAGAATCCTAGGAGAAAAGGGGGAAATATACTCACCTTCAGTCAGAAGAACTTACTTAATGGAGTCTTCAGTCAAAAAATATGAGACCTGGTCTGGAGAGAACTCCAGACCGTGTCTACCTCCTTAGACACTAAGCTAAAACTGATTACCTCAGGTGCCTGTCGGTGGGTATACCCTGCTGGGAGGAGCCGACTTTTCTTGTTGCCATAGTGTCGAACCTCCTAGAGACAGCAGCATATACCCATGGTCTGTGTCCCCCAATGGAGCCGATAGAGAAATAGACATTTCTTGATAAATCTCCCCCATAAAGCTTTAAAATAATGCCACCAATGTGTGCCTTAGTGTAGTAAAACATAAAAAAAAAAATATATGCACGTGGTATGACTATGTGTTTATCATTTATACACACAAAAAATCTCCCTACACACACACACACACACGTCCTGGAGTCCAAAACTTTCTTCGGTACTGTTTATCTGGCACAACTGAAGGAATTATTCATAAGGTAATGCAGACTCTTTTGTACTTTTTCTTTGTTAGCTCAGCTTAGAACAAACAAAAAAAAAAAAAAAAAAAACTGTGAGGTCAACCACAATCTCAACCACGTTAGAATGGTTGCCCATGCTGAACTTCTTTGTGTACAAAACAATGTTACTACTTCATAGCACAGCTCTCAGATAGACACCTTCAGGTGTGTTTCAACACACTTCAAGCAATATTTACTTCACGCATCTTTAACAATTGGTGCTAAGTAAAACCTGCCTTATTTCTTACCTTGCTGATATCTAGCATATCTGTATAGCTAAGTAGTGCCACGGGAATGTCAATTTCCTCATACTGGCTATGGTTACCTCCAGGAGGGACCTAAAATATTAGAAAACAACATTCAGCGAACAGAGAGACATGAGCAGGAAAGTCCACAATGTGAAAAACAAAGAACTCCAGCATTACAGTGGAATCCTTTAACATTTTTCTAGCTTTAGTGAATAACATACAAAAATTATCTAACACAAGGAACTATATTCACATAGCTAACATGTTTTATTAAAAACCTGAATGCTGCCGTTTTGTTAGTTACATAAGCCCCTTATGAACTAGTGAGAAATACCAATCATCTTTCTCTTACTTGTGTCGTAGATTACAGCACCCTACATTGGCTCTTCATGCCCATGTATTTTAATCTAACTGGTAGGCTGTAGAGTTTACAGTTCACAACTACTATGTAAGCAGTTACCTGATATTATCTTTAACAATGCGCTAAGGGTATGTTCACACACATGCGGAATTTCAGCGGCACAAATTTAAATGTGAAACAAATAAGGAGATTTTGTTATGCTTACCGTAAAATCTCTTTCTCGGAGGATCCATTGGCAGACACAGACCATGGGTGTATGCTGCTGTCACTAGGAGGCTCGACACTATAGCAACAAGAGAAGTCAGCTCCTCCCAGCAGGGTATACCCGCCCACAGGCACCTGAGGTAATCAGTTTTAGTCCCAGAGCAATAGAAGACCGACCGGTCAAGAGAAAACCACAAACTGTCCGAGCAATCAGAAGAAAAGGCAACTGGTAGCTTGAGAAAGTGTACAAAGACGACCACACGGACGCCTTACAGTACTGCAAGGCCAAAGCCACGTAGCGGAGGGCCCAGGATGCCCCGAAAAATGGGTGGAATGAGCCAAACCCCTGAAGGGTGGGATCTTCCCCTTGCAGCGGTAAGCTCTCAAAAAGAGCAGACCGGATCCACTAAAAAATGGTGGTCGTAGAAGCAGGTTGTCCTATACAACGACCTTCCGGAAAAACAAAAAAGGGGGTCACATTGCCGAAAGGAAAGAGTGAGAGAGATAGGTCCGAACAGCCCTCACCACAACCAGGTTGTGGAACAAACGCTTCCAGGGATGAGAAGGGGCCGGACAAGAGGACGGTAGGACAAATGTTCTCATCTAGATGAAAAAGTCAAAAAACATCTCAGGTAAGAAGGACGGACCTGGACGGAAAACAACTTGTCCTGGTATACCACCAGGAAGGGAGAATGGCAGGAGAGAGCTACCAGCTCTGTCACCCTCCTAACAGAGGTAAGAGCAATAAGGAACGCCACATTCCGGGGAAGGAGGCGGAGAGAAATGTCCCTGAGAGGGTCAAAAGGGGCGTCTTGCAGAGCACCTAAGACCAAGTGTAAGTCCCAAGGGAAAAAAAAGGGACTGATAAGGAGGGGCAGCTTGTGCCACTCCATGAACTAGGTTTGGACATGATAATTGAACGCCAAAGAATGTTGAAAAAGAATGGAAACGGACGAACCTTTGACCCCTAAGGGAGCGGAAAGCCAACCATGACCGGAGAAAAAGGCAGAGTTTCACACCAACAGAAATAAGACCGCCAGGTATGGTGGTAAATCTTTGCAGAGGAAGGCTTGCGAGCCCTCAGCATGGTGTAAACCACTTGGGAAGAGAAACCGCGGGTCCTCAGAACCGCTGTCTCAACCGTCACGCCGTCAAAAGCAGACGGTAAATAGGGGTGGCACAGGAGACCTGATATAGGAGGTCAGGACGATCGGGACGGTGCAGAGGTAAGTAGTACAGGAGCCTGACCACGATGAATTACCATGCCCGCTGGGGCCAGTCTGGGCCACAAGAATGGCGGGAACGCCCTCTGCTGTGAGTTTCCTCAGGACCCCGAAAAGAGAGGAAGGGGAGGAAACAGATAACGAAGGGCAAAGCCCGACCAAGAAGAGGAACGCTTGGTTGTGGCGGCACATGCAGAGGTCCACGCCTGGAGCGCCCCAGAGGTTGCAGATCACTGCAAACACCTCCGGATGATTCTCAGAAACGCCCGGAATGAAAAGCGCTGAGATGGCCAGAAACCTGAGTTCCGCCCAGAAGGGAATTTCCCAAGAAGCAAGCTAGAGATGAGCGAAATTACAGTAAATTCGATTCGTCACGAACTTCTCGGCTCGACAGTTGATGGCTTATCCTGCATAAATGAGTTCAGTTTTCAGGTGCTCACGTGGGCTGGAAAAGGTGGATACAGTCCTAGGAGACTCTTTCCTAGGACTGTATCCACCTTTTCAAGCCCACCGGAGCACCTGAAAACTGAACTAATTTATGCAGGATAAGTCATCACTGCCGAGCCGAGAAGTTCGTGACGAATCGAATTTACTGTAAATTCGCTGATCTCTAAAGCAAGCAAAGAAAGGATTGCCCTAGACCCCAACATGTTGAAGGGGAAAAGCAGGGGGGAAACGAAGCCACCATAGAAGGGACCGACAAGACTGTCGAGTGACAATGGAGACCTGTCCCACCGGTAGAGAATCACCAATTGAAGAGGTCGATGATTAAATTGGGCAAATGGCACGGCCTCCACGGCCACCGCTAACCGACCCAGGACATCCATGCAAAAGCAAATGGAAACTGGAGCAGGGTACCGAAGTCATCGGACTCTTGATAAGAGAGTCAGCCGATTGGTTGGCGGAGTTGAAAGCGGGCAGAGGCCGCGTCGAACTGAAGCCCCAGGAAAGCGGTTGGACTTGTCCCGAATGACCATCCAACCGAAGAGAGACAAGGTCTGGAGGTTGAGACTAAGACTCTCCAGGATCTGGGCCCTGGCTGGAGTACTGATCAGAAAATTGTCCAAGTAAGGAATCACGGAAACAACTGTTGTCCGTAAAAGGGGCTATCAAAAGGTGCCAGGACTTTGTGAAAGGTCCACAGAGAAGTGGCCAGACCGAAATGGAGAGCCACAATAGAAAATGACCGTCCAAAGCGGAGGTACCACTGAATACCGGAACAATGAGATGTGGAGGCAGGCATCCTTGATGTCCACCGAGGAACGAAAATTCCCCAGGGACGCCAGCACCGAACGGAGACACTCCATTCGGGATGGGAAGCAGAAGATGCTGGCTGAGATACTCGAGAACCAAGATTGGGTGAACAGAAACTCCTTTCTTGGGGACCACAAAGAGGTTGGAATAAACCTCGAAAACGTTCCCTGAAGGAACCGGAACAATGAATGTGCGTGGTCCAGGCATCCCGGATGAGTAAGAGGTGACCAACCACCCGAGAAAGGTCGGCGGGTGGGGGCGACCCATCAGATTGAGGAAGGCCTACGGGTGCCTGATGGGGCCGCAAAACGGCCTGAACGGATAGCCGACCTCCGGGAGGGACAGGTCCGGAAGGAGGGAGCCCTCTTCCCGAGAAGGCGCCCGGCTGGACCCTTTGTTGGTACCCTGTGGTGGCACCAAAGGTCCGCAGAACCCGAAGGAGGACTTACGATGGAAAGCGGTTCTGTGAGCCGTATCCAGAGGCAATAAAGAACTCTTTTCCGCCTGACGCCTCACTTCCTGAAGGCGGCGTCCACATTCCAGGCTTTAAGCCACATGGAGGGACAGTGGCTACCAGGTAGCTTGTGGCAAAGGCAGCACAATGGCTGTTCATGGAACAGAAAATCTCCTGCTGCGGAGCATGGGGAGCTAGATTAAATAAATCCTCCAGAGGGATCTTGAAGACTACCCTGGCGGAGATGGGAGACCATACTGAAAGGGCTCTTGACCCCCAGGCCGAAGCAAAAGCAGGAAGATCCTGCTGTCTCAAAAGGCAAAGTTTGCCAAAGTCTCCACCTTCATGTCTGCTGGATCCTTGAAGGCAGCCGCATCAGCCAAAGGCACGGTAGGCACCTTAGAGAGGCGGGAGACCGGCAGATCCACAGTTGGAGAGGAGGTCCACCGAGCAATGAGGTCCTTGGCGAAGGGATACCGCGCTTAAACCTTCTATGTTTCCTGAAACTTCCTGTCAGGGTGCCTCCAGGCGGATACCAGCAGGGTGTAAAATTCAGCATGAGAGCTGAAGGTCTTGGGTGCCAGTCAGGCACGAAGAAAAGGAGACTTCTGGAGCCACGTCCGAAGTTCCTGGGTCATTTAGATGGAAAGTGTCTCTTATGGCCGAAACCAATGAGTACACCACATCAGACATTCGTGCGTTCCTTTAAGTCGGAGGCTGAATCAGAAACCTCATCCGCAAGTTCTCCAGGTGAATGGGATCGAGGTGAGGCAGCCCTGGAAGAGGTAGGGCACGATGAGAGGAAACTTCTAGACCACGTCCGAAGTTCCTGGGTCCTTAGCTGGAAGGTGTCTCTTATGGCCAAAACTAATGAGTACACCACATCAGGCATATCGGTGTGGTCCTCTGAGTCGGAGACCGAATCAGAAACCTCATCCACAAGTTCTCCGGCTGAATGGGAACGAGGTGAGGCAGCCCTGGAGGTTGGGCACGATTAAAGGAAACTTCTGGAACCACATCCGAAGTTCCTGGGTCCTCTAGATGGAAGGTGTCTCTTGTGGCCGAGACCAATGAGTGCGCCATGTCCGACATATCCGTGTGGTCCTCTGAATCAGAGGCTGAATCGGAAACTTCATCCACAAGTTCTCCAGGTGAATGGGAACGTATGAGGTGGCCCTGGAAGTGGGGGAGACTGACCAGGTACGCAGGTCTGGAGAGCCAGAGCAGCGACCATGGGAGCATCCTCTAGGGGAGCGACGCTTGCTACAGGGCGGAGTAACGGAGCGATGCCTGTGAGGGGAGCGCCCGTGCCTGCCAGAAGACTCGGAGGATGAGTCAGATGAAAAACACTCCCATGACGCTGCGAGAGCATCAGTATAGGGGAGAGCGGGAACCTCCAGAGGGCCGGGAGGGCCTCTCCAATGCAGTCACCACATAACGGGAGACCTGAGCCAAGTTGGATATAGACTGGGGGAGGGAGAGAACCCAGGCTGGAGGGGGGCTGAACCCACCGGTCTGGTAGACAACCGGGGTAGAATAGCTGGGGGGTCTGGGGGAGCAGTGGAGCAGGCAGAACAAGTGGTTCAGCAGAACCAGACATTTTTGAGATACAGCTTTTACAGATGTAATAAGTGGCTAACACTCCAGTTAACTGTTTAGAGGGAGCAAATGGGTTCAGCAGAACCAGGCATTTTGGAATTACAGCTTTTACAGACAAAATGATGAACTAATGCTCCAGTTGTCTGTGCAGCCCAAGTCTGTGACCCCAGGGCAGCTGATGTGAGGAGAACTCCATTCTAGTGTAGATAAAGAAGGGAGAAATGCCGGCCAATAGCAAAAGAGGGGCGGGGCAGGAGCAGGGGCACTGCTGATTGGCACCTGCCTCTCACAACGCGCGCACAGCACTGATTGGAGGCTAATTTGCCCCTCTTAGAAGCCCTGATAACATAGGGGGCGGAGCTATAGTGCCCTCAGCTTCTGACAAGAAGGTCAGTAATGGCGCCCATGCCCGCTCCTCTCCCCGAGCACACATGTCATTCGCATATGCGCTTGCGGGGAAGCGAGCGAGCGAGACGCCGCCGGCAGCCCACTGCTGCCGAAAGCAAAAGTAAGCCGGCGCTTCATGCGTCCGCATAGTAAAAACGCGGCGGCTGTCACCCGCTTAAAGAAACACACACACCACACACATATCGTTCAGGAAAGTGAAAAGTATGAATGAAGCTGTGCCCCAGTCCAAAAATGCTCCAGAGGTCCAAAAATGCTCCAGAGGTTGCAAGGCTGTTCCTAAGGAGAAAGGGAATATACTCACCTCAGTCAGAAGAACTTACCTAATGAAGTCTTCTAAGAGGTATTCAGTCAGCTTTCGGTCACCTGCATCACGCCGAGCTACCATGTGCGAGCAAGGCGAGCAAGGAAATAGGGGGACCCGGACCCATGAGGTACAACCCCAGGCGCTGACCGTTGGCGAGAGGGGGTTAACAGCACATATAGGCAATGTCTGTGCCCCCTCAATCGCAATGGGGAGACAGTGAGCCGCAGTTCCTGAATCCCAACACATCCCTAACTAGGAAAATAATAAAACATAAGACCTGGTCTGGAGAGAACTCCAGACCATGTCCAACTCCTTAAGACACTAAGCTAAAACTGATTACCTCAGGTGCCTGTGGGCGGGTATACCCTGCTGGGAGGAGCCGACTTCTCTTGTTGCCATAGTGTCGAGCCTCCTAGTGACAGCAGCATACATCCATGGTCTGTTTCCCTCAATGGAGCCGATAGAGAAAAACATGTTCACTCTTTCTGCTGAATTATGAGCCAACTGCACTGCTATCAATGGTGAAACTGCAGGACCAAGCGCCAAAGGTTTTTAACGGCAGCCACTCAAACAGAATTTCCGACCTGGAATACCTTCAGGCAGAGATTCCGCAGTGTGAACATACCCTAAAGAAAAGCAGCCATTTCTTTCAGCTGTGATGATATTTTGCCATGAACAAACTGCAACATTTATTAATTTGTGCCAAAACAAAGATAAGTATAAGGTTCTCTTCACGCGTGTGTCATTGCTTCTGTTTATAACAAAAACCATGGCATATGACCGTGGGGTCTGTGAAATAGTGCTGCATGCAGTCCTAATATTCCTGTCAAATACAACAGAGTTTGCAACTAATGTTATAAACAGATGTGAATGAAACATAAGTATAAAATATTTATTGTCTAAAAAATTTGTATAACCCACAATAGTTACTACTCTAGTTCATGAAATAAGTCTCTACAAATAATAAGAGTAGCAGAAGATATTCTAATTTATTACAGTATATTGTTACCAATGTGTATTAAATAATTGTCATGTGTATTGTTTTGTATATACGGTATACTGTTTTGGTTTTTGATCAACAGGATCTGATTAAGTATGAGCCCATAATTAAAGGAAAACTGTCTGCCTGATTACCCACTCTTAACCCAAAACAATGGGTTACAGAGTGGGTGACAAGGAGTCCAACGAGGGGTCACTTAATTTTTTCCAGTAGGTCTTGAGAAAACCCCCTGCTCAATTTATTGAATTGCACACAGGAGGCAGGCCTAGCTGGCTGGCTGTCCCTGCCTCCGTCTGTCAGCTCCTAATGCTGCCCCCATAATTAGCATATTTTTTTTCAGCCACCCCACGTCCTAGTGACGCGAGTCACCAGTCACATGAGCGCTGCGCTCTGTTGGTAGAGCGCACACGCTGTAAGAATACATACAGCTCTCACGTCCTGATGATGTGAGAGCTGTAACTGCTGCAAACGCTCTGCAGAGCAGCAGTGCACAAGTGTTTCTTCCAATGACTATGCTTATTACGGGGGCAGCATTAGGAGGTGACAGATGGAGGCAGGGGCAGCCAGTCGGTGAGGCCCCGCCTCCTGTGCACAATTCAGTTAATTGAGCAGCGGGATTTTGGCAGCCAATAACTCAGGACCTACTGGACAAAATTAAGTGACCCCACGTTGGACTCCTGGTCACCCACTCTATGACCCAGTGTTTTGGGTTTAGAGTGGGTTATCAGGCTGACAGTTTTCTTTAAGTTCCTTTGAGTTAGAATAAAAGACAACAAAGAATTATTTAAAATATCCAAAGGATTGGTTATTCAAAAACCACTCACCAGCCTCTCCCGACTGACGATCAGCAATCCTCGAGCACCATTGATCTGTGCCAGTCGTACCTTTTCATAGAAAGTACAATTTCCTCTCATTACCATTGGAATACTGTTACTGAATCCACCTTCGGGAACATCAGCAGGAGAACACAGCACAGATGTGGTCTGATCTTGAAGATGGAGCAAGGCCTAAAAAGAAAAAGGTCAGAGATAGTATTTAAGCCTTTGAGTTATATCACCATTTTTTTTTCTAACTCACGGTAGGTAGTTTTTTTTAAACCAGCTTTTGTATCCTGGAAAGGAGTCGTCAAACAGTAGGAGAGGTGGGGTCCACTAACTTCTGCTCTGCCTTTCTCCGACTACATCACATTGTTTATGGGCACACGGCTCGGCCAGAGCATAGCGGACCCTGTGCCAGCCTCGACAACTCCTGGCCACGATACAAAATCTGGTTTTATGAATGCTAGTAATAGTATTTAAACACGGATATGGTTGGAACAGACTTGCTAAGCCCTAATGCAATGTGCATGCATCTTAACAAATCTATCCTACTTGACAGTTGCACTTTCTAATTATTTATTTATTTAATTTATTTTTTATAACTTAGACCATGTTTAGTGATACAATGGGGGAGATTTATCAAAACCTGTGCAGAGGAAAAGTTGTCCAGTTGCCCATAGCAACCAATCAGCTTGCTTCTTTCATTTTCATGAAGGCCTGTGAAAAATGAAAGAAGCGATCTGATTGGTTGCTATGGGCAACTGGACAACTTTTCCTCTGCACAGGTTTTGATAAATCTCCCCCAATGACACTACATGTGGGTTTATAGTTTGTTCTGACAATTCAGAGAATAGCCAGATGGCCGTTAATTTCACTAATGGGAGTGAATATTAGATGATCATACAGTCAGAGGGGTTTGAATATTTTACACTGATAGGCGTGTGTGCCTATACACACCCCCTGACTGCATAATCCAATAAATCCCCTCCCCCCTCCCCAAAAAAAAAAAAAAAAAATGGCCGTGGCAGTGAGAATTTGTGGCCAGAGCTCCATTCATTCATTGTGGGGCTTCCAAATATTACTGAGAGTGGTCCTCAGTTCTTAGGACTGGTAGGGGTTTTAACTATCAAACCCTCACCAGTTAGCTAGTTATGCTGTATCCTGTGAATATCTCCTTTAAACTTGTCATTTGTTTCATGCTAACTAAACCAGGGGCAGCAAGAAAAAGGATCAGGCTCACATATTACAGAGGTCTATGACTGGCTCTAAAATACTGCAGTGTTTTAGATAAATCACAATTTAAAAACGAGCCAGGAACAGGGCTCCAATGCAATGGTGTAGTCCCAGGCAGCTTTTACCTGCTCCACCAGACTGAAGGACACATCTACTCCCAATGTGTGTATAGAAAGAAATCTATCAATCAGGCCAGGCAGGGTGGGAGGATGCTGCCAGGGACCACCTCAGTGACTTGAAGCCCTGTTCCCAGTTTTGAAACTGATTTTTTTTTTTTTTTTTTTTTTTTTTTTAACACTGCAGTAATATAGAGTAAGTTCTAAACATCAGTAAAAAGAGAGTCTGGCCTTGCTGCTTGTGGTTAAGGCAGAATGAAACTTCTGACAGTTTTCATTTAAGCAGCAGCCCTGTCAACTAGATAGGGAAGCCCCAGTCTAAACATAGGTGCAGGTCTAATCCATATTTATCAAACATTTATGGCATATTCTGTGGTTATGTCACAAATATATGTGATGGAAACAATCCAGCTTTAGGTAACTTTTCCACAGAAGCTGTCCTGTGTGTGTACATGAGGAGCAGCACTATTACTCCAGCACACAGAAGAGGGGATCCTGCTCTTCTATGTCTCCATATACACTAAGAAGCAGCAGCACTAAATACGGTAGTCTAAGCTGTGAATCAAGTGCTGGGGTGAAATATAATACTTACTATCATCATTCTGTCTGCCTCGGTGTGTGTCTCTCTCTCTCCATAGACTTTTCTGCAGCTATAACCCTAACCCCTACTTCAAGAAGCTCTACCATGGAAATTTATATCCTGTGCCCCATTAGCCACCTACATGATGTATATTTCAGTGCAGTAAATTCAGTTACCAATGTATTTATTAGCTGGTTATTGACACAGTATATTTTTCTTATTGTATTCCTCAGTAATAAACAGGGAAGTCTGTGCCAAAATAGAGAACTAATCAAACTCTTCAGGCCTCCTTTGAGTAATCCTATGAATACATTTACCATAAAAGCCAAGAAGTTCTCTGGCACAAGGGTTTCTTCAGCGTTTGGGGGTGGAAGGTAAGTTGTAAATTTGTTATTTACCCCTTTAATCTTATTGCCATTATGTGTAAGTACGGAAGATTTACTCACAGCTTTGGTAAGGTCATGAGGCAGGTGGGCCCAGTCTGAGTTGAAAAGAATACAGTAATCTTTGGCACTGCCTGCACTTTTATCTGATGTAACATGAACCATGCCATATTCACAAAGCACCTGGAAAAGATAACATAAATGGTAAATGTAAGAAAAACATGATACAAACTAGCATTTCAGACAAATTTCGTGTCTTCCAAACTTTCAATGTAGGGCGGAGTTGGCCTTTAACCCCTTAAGGACCCAGCCCAAATATACCTTAAGGACCCGGCCATTTTTTGAACATCTGACCACTGTCACTTCAAGCATTAATAACTCTGGGATGCTTTTACCTTTCATTCTGATTCCTCCGAGATTGTTTTTTTGTGACATATTCTACTTTATGTTAGTGGTAAATTTTTTTTTTTTTTTTTTGCTGGTAAAAATCCAAAGGTTCTTTTATTTGCTTGTGTCAGACACGTTTCGAGGTTTCATACCTCTTTCTTTTTTTTTTTCAAAACTTTATTTATCAGGTTTTACAGGTATATAAGGCACAAGTAAGCATAACATGCGGTCGGGTGACCTCACAGATTACAGTACAACCTATCAAATTTAGGTAAGGGAGAGAGGGAGAGGAAAGAAGCAAACAGGGGATACCGACATGGGGAGGAAGGGAGGAGGGAGGAGAAGGAGCACAACCCTTAGATTAAATGTTTTGTCACAAATGTCAACACGAACCGTAGGTAAGTGGTAGCCGACAATGTCGAACCCAGGAGCATGTTTAGTGATCAACTAACTGAGAGGGTCCTTAGTAAGAGAACACGACCTAGTAAAAGAAAAATAGGGATAAAAGGAACAAAGTAAATAAAATAAAATCATAAAGCAAGGCGGAAATTGGGTATTTCTTCATTGAGCTGCTGATTGGTTACGGGCAATATATCGCAGCCATCTGTCCCACAAATGAATAAAGGACTGTTCCTTGCCCTGTCTGCGTGCTATCATTCTCTCCATTTCACAGGCATATGTTATCTTGGCCCGCAACTGGGCAAAGTCCGGAGCATGTTTGGACTTCCATGAAGATGCAATAAGAAGACGAGCAGCTGCAAGAATGTGAAATGCGATAGTTTTGCATTGAATAGGGAGGTCAATAATGTGATTGGAGAGCAGAGCAAAGTCTGGGCCCCATTGGATAGCAACGTCCAGAACATCATGGAGTAGGTGGTGAACTCTAGACCAGAAGAGCGTTAAGGCACTGCATGTCCACCAAACATGTAGGAAGGTCCCCACTTGAGCGCCACATCTCCAGCAGGTAGGGTCTGTTCCAGGGTATATCTTAGACAGTCGTTCCGGGGTGTAATACCAACGGTATAACAGTTTTCGGGCAGATTCAACATGGTTGGTGCACTTAGAGAGCTTAAATGGGAGAGAATATAGGGATAGCCATTGGTCCCCCGAAATATCCCCACCCAAGTCTCCCTCCCACATTAGTTGAAAGGGATGGGTGTCAGAGGCTGGTAGTAATTGTAAGTGTTTATATGCTTTAGACACTCCACCTTTAATCCCTGCGGTGTCGGAAAAGTAAAAAGTGTATATCTTATCACCTGCTCCCGAGGGCCAAGAATGGGAGGAGATAAAGTGCCGCAGCTGGAGGAACTTGTAAAAGTCAGTATGGGGTATGCGATATTTAGGGGCAAATGTTGAGAAGGGGAGTAAAGAGGTAGAAGAGCATATATCACCTAAGTTTTTGACCCCCCCATTCGTCCAGTTAGTGAAATCAATGTGAGGAAGAAGATGTTGTATAACAGAGAAGGGAGTTGAGGGGAGGGTACAAGGGGAAAGGACCCCAGAAGAGAGTGCAAAGTTCCAGATGTGGAGACAGGCAGAAATGGTAGGGCTGGGAGAAGATAGGGGAGTTTTAAGGATGGCCACTCTCCAAAGTAAATGCTGTAGAGACGTGACTTTAGCAATAGCCGCTTCCATTGGAAGCCACCGGGCATCTGTATCTCTCCTCCACCACTGCTTGAGACTCACCAAGTGGGAAGCTCTGTAATAATTGATTAGATCAGGTCACCCCAAGCCCCCAAATTTAGTCGGAAGGAACAATAACTTGGCCGCAACTCTCGCCCTACCATTGTGCCAGATAAAATGCATAAGTAAGGATTGGAGTCTTTTAATAGCAGGGACAGGAAAGGTAACAGGTAAGTTGCGGAAGAGATACAGAATGTTGGGTAGAAGAAACATTTTGGAAACTGCTATGCGTCCAAACCAAGAGAGCTGGATATGAGAGAGGCGTTTGATTTCAGAAGAGAGGGTAGAGGTCAAAGCAGAGAGATTAGAGGAAACAAGTGAGGACAAGGAAGGCGTAAGAAGAACCCCTAGGTATGTAATGCCCTCAGTAGCCCACTGAAGAGGGTACCTAGATTTAAGCAGTGTAGTATCAGAGTGAGACAGAAAAAGGGGTAGAACGGTTGATTTGGTGGAATTAAGTTTATAAAGACTGGCTGCACTGAAGAGAGAGATAAGGTTTAAGACATTGGGTAAAGATTGTAGGGGAGAGGACAAGGCAATCAGGACATCATCCGCGAACAGCCCAATTTTGTGCTCTTCGCTGCCAACAGTTATGCCGGTAAAACCAGTATTGCACCTGAGATGTTCCGCAAAGGGTTCCATAACCAGAGTAAAGAGAATGGGGGATAGGGGACATCCCTGCCTAGTCCCATTCGATATGGTAAATGAGGAGGATAGAGCGTTGGATGAAAATACTTTGGCGGATGGCGAGGAATACAACGCCATCAGACTGGTAATAAGGGGAGGGGGAAAACCAAACTTGGTGAGGACCTCCCGGAGATAACCCCAATGCACCCGGTCGAACGCCTTCTCCGCATCCAAAGAAAGGAGAAGAGAAGGCGTCCGACCACGGCATGCAATGTTAATGATGTTAAGAAACCGCCTAGTGCCATCGGAGGACTGACGGCCCTTGACAAACCCCACCTGATCGGCGTGGATTAGGGATGGGAGGACAGCCGAAAGGCGAATCGCCCACAATTTGGAATATAGTTTGAGATCACAATTCAAAAGAGAGATCGGTCTAAAGTTGGGGGGTGATGTAGGTGGCTTCCCTGGCTTGGGGAGGGTGACTATGGTCGCTTCTAGCATCTCAGGTGGAATCCGGCCTGTTTGAGCCATATCGTTAAAGAGATCTGTCAAATTAGGTATTAATGTGTCAGCGTGTATTTTAAAAAATTCATTCACCAGCCCATCGGGGCCTGGTGACTTTGCTCCCTTCAATGTTCCGATTGCCTTTGAAACCTCTAAGGATGAAAAAGGTAAGGTCAGAGAGGAGATCGCCTCCGGAGACAGAGAAGGCAAGGAAACTGAGGATAGAAAGGAAGAAATGGAGTGAGGGGTAGGTACCGTTGAGGAGGGGTCAGAAGTGAGATTGTATAGGGAAGAGTAGTAGGAAGCAAAAGCATTGGCAATGGATTGGGGGTCAAAAACTTTCGTGTCATCAGGTAAGGATAAGAAAGGAATGCGGCTCTTGGCAGCTCTCACCTTAATTTGCCTAGCTAAAACTTTCCCCGGTTTATTGGCAAGCCAGTATGTCTGAAGTTGCAGACGACGTAGCGCCAGGTCGAATCTGTGTAGGTCTAGGGAATGAAGTTCAGTATTCAGCGCAGATATGCGCGATTGTATGCTTTGTGAGGGAGATATCTTATTTTGTCTGTGCAGGGTGGCGAGGTCCTGTTGGAGGGAAAGCCGTTTGGCGTTAATCTGTTTGGTATGGTGAGCTGATTGGCTGATTAAAGTACCCCTAACGTTGGCCTTAAAGGCACACCACAAAACCGCCTCAGAAGATACAGAGCCCTTGTTGATAGAAAAGAAGGATTCCATGTTGGAGCGCATAACAGGTTGGTATGTGGGGTGTTGGAGGATATATGGTTTGGCTCTCCATAATAATGATCGGCGGGTAGGGTATGACTCTTCTACAGTGATGGATACAGGGGCATGGTCCGACCATGTAATATTATGGATCTGCGATGTGGAGATAGATTGCAAAAGGGGGTCAGTAACTAGGAAGAAATCAATTCTAGAGTAGGAACTGTGTGGGTGAGAAAAAAAAGGAAAAATCGCGCTCACCAGGGTGCTGTATCCTCCAGACATCAAATAGGCTTCTGTCTGAGATCGTTCGGAAAATAGGCGTGGGCTCAGTAAGATGTGTGGGGGAAGTAGAATCCATAGAGGGCCATAGGGTGACATTAAAATCACCCACAACTAGTAAACGGTCAGCTGGAGATGACCTCGCCACCCTGGACAGGACATGTTTGATGAAAGCATGTTGTTTAGTATTGGGTGCATAGATAACAACAATAGAATACTTAATTAGGTTAAGTAGACAATGTAGGATCAAATACCTGCCGCCCTCATCCGCCTCCACTCTCACATCTGAGACTGCAATAGAATCTCTGATAGCAAGCGCAACACCTCTTTTTTTCCGGTGTGCATGAGAGAAGAAAATATGTGGGTAATTTTTATGGTGGAGACGAGTGGAATCAGCCTCCAGTAAACGGGTTTCTTGCAGACAGAGTAAATCTGCCTGCAAGCGTTTGGCTTCAGCCCACACCATCGATCGTTTGAAGGGGGAATTCAGGCCCCTCACATTAAGGGAGACAAATTGTATTACCATGGCGGAGAGGGAGGCGGATCGCTGGGCAAGAGGTTAACATAGACAGTAAAGTCACAATAAAAAGGGACATATGTTCTCAACACTGTGGGTGTTCGTGGAAGGGTTGTGCAAAACCACAAGTAAACAGACATATACCATATAAGTGTCAACAGGACACAAACTGTAAAGTAAAATGCAGAGTGACAAATTACTCCAGGAGAGAGCAATTTAGGGGGAGATACAGGAGAAACTATACCTATATCTAACATGTGCCGGACCGGCAATATAAGAACTACACCCCAACTATGGCATTTGGAAGAAAATTAAGAAGATTTCCGCTTTCCATACTGTACCACAGTCCAGTCTTCTGTCATCTTCACTGGAGATGGTTGAGGCGCAGTAGGGACCTTCGCAGGAATCTGTGGCGAATTAGGTGAAGAGGCAGCGAGGTGCCACTTGGAGCACAGCTCCAACAGATCCTCAGGAGATGCAGCCAGGTGTTTAGATCCGCTGTAGGTGACAATGATTTTGGTGGGGAATCCCCATTTGTAGGAGATTCCATTAGCTCTGAGTAGGCTAGTGCCTTTGGCAAACTCTCGTCGTCTAGCCATGGTAGCAAGTGAGAGATCAGCAAAGATAGAGAGAGAAGCAAACCTGGTCGGCAGCGCAGGCGGGTTCCTGGCTGCAAGCATAATCTTCTCCTTAACATGAAAAAAGTGCACCCGTAGAATGACATCCCTCGGCGCCGTTTGCGGGACAGATTTCGGCTTGGGTGGCCTGTGGATTCGATCTAGAAGAAGATCTGGCGAAGATGCATTTGGTAGCAAGGCAAGGCAAAGTAGTCCGTCACAAAGCCAGCCAAATCCTCCGTTTTGACCTCCTCCGGCACTCCTCTAATGCGGAGGTTGTTCCTCCGGGAGCGATCCTCCATGTCCGCCATCTTGGACCTAATAGCCGCGATCTCTTCTTCGAGGGAGGAAACCTTGTCCACTACAGCATTGTGGGCCGAGGTAAGTTCTCCCATCTTGTTCTCCACATGAGAAGTGCGGGATCCAAGCGAGTGGAGTTCCTTTTGGAGACTAGAGACAGCAGCACGTATTTCTTTCTGGATGGTGGAAGTGAGGTCTGCTGCAACTGCCATTAGCGTGGCCTCCGTGAGGGGCGAGGAAGGGCTAGGTGAGGACCCACCGGTAGGAACAGAGGGATGCCGGAGAGAGGAGCAGGCAGCGTCAGGTGAGGCCGGAGGAGAGCGGGAGGTAGAGCCACTGGAGACCGAACCCGCCGAACTCGGGGAGGAAGGTCCACGTGGATGACCGGAGCTCATAGAGGTAGGGGAGCTCCCGGCTTCTGGGGATGTTCTTGCGCTCGCAGCTGGCAGGCCGCCCGCGCCATCTTGTAAGTCAGCCACCGGGAAGAATTGGGTGAGCTTCAGTGGGCTCTTCTTGGCTTTTTTCGTCCGAGCCATCACACACCTGGTGCAGCGGGAGTTAGCAAGTTCGAGGGTAGTTAAATTAGCCGAGGTGAGCCGGTTTGAGCCGCTCTATTGCCGGAGACTAGCGGAGCACAGGGATTATGCGACCGCCACCATGCGCGTCCAGGCCACGCCTCCTCGTTAGTGGTAAAATTTTGTCGATACTTGCATCATTTCTTGGTGAAAAATTCCAAAATTTGATGAAAAAAAAATTGAAAATGTTGCACTTTTTAACTTTGAATCTCTCTGCTTATAAGGAAAATGGATATTCCAAATAAATTATACATTGATTCACATATACAATATGTCTACTTTATGATTGCATCATAAAGTTGACATGTTTTTACTTTTGGAAGGCATCAGAGGGCTTCAAAGTTCAGCAGCAATTTTCCAATTTTTCTCAAAATTTTCAAAATCGGAATTTTTCAGGGACCAGTTCAGGTTTGAAGTGGATTTGAAGGGCCTTCATATTAGAAATATGCCACAAATGACCCCATTATAAAAACTGCACCCCTCAAAGTATTCAAAATGACATTCAGTAAGTGTGTTAACCATTTAGGTGTTTCACAGGAATAGCAGCAAAGTGAAGGAGAAAATTCAAAATCTTCATTTTTTACACTCGCATGTTCTTGTAGACCCAGTTTTTGAATTTTTACAAGTGGTAATAGGAGAAAAAGCCCCCAAAATTTGTAACCCAATTTATCTCGAGTAAGGAAATACCTCATATGTGTATGTCAAGTGTTCGGCAGGCGCAGTAGAGGGCACAGAAGGGAAAGAGCGACAATGGGATTTTGGAGAGTGAATTTTGCTGAAATGGTTTTTGGGGGGCATGTCACATTTAGAAAGCCCCTATGGTGCCAGAACAGCAGAAAACACCACATGGCATACCATTTTGGAAACTACACCCCTCAAGGCACGTAACAAGGGGTCCAGTTAGCCTTAACACCCCACAGGTGTTTGACAACTTTCCGTTAAAATCGGATGTGTAAATGGAAAAAAAAAAATTCACACTAAAGTGCAGTTTTTCCCCCAAATTACATTTTCTCCCATTACATTTTTACAAAGGGTAATGGGAGAAAATGCCCCCCCCCCAAGTTTGTAACCCCATCTCTTCTGAGTATGGAAATACCCCATGTTAGGACGTAAAATGCTTTGCGGGCGAACTACAATGCTCAGAAGAGAAGGAGTTACATTTGGCTTTTTGAAAGCAACTTTTGCTGAAATGGTTTTTTGGGGGCATGTCGCATTTAGGAAGCCCCTGTGGTGCCAGAACAGCAAAAAATACCCACATGGCATACTATTTTGGAAACTACACCCCTCAAGGAACTTAACAAGGGGTCCGCTGAGCCTTAACACCCCACAGGTGTTTGACGACTTTTCGTTAAAGTTGGATGTGTAAATGAAAAACATGTTTGTTTTTTTACTGAAATGCAGTTTTTCCCCTAAATTTTACATTTTTACAAGGGGTAATAGGAGAAAATGACCCCCAAAATTTGTAACCCCATTTCTTCTGAGTATGGAAATACCCCATGTTAGGACGTAAAATGCTCTGCTGGCAAACTACAATGCTCAGAAGAGGAGGAGCGCCATTGAGCTTTTGGAAAGAGAATTCGTTTGGAATGGTAGTCAGGGGCCCATGTGTGTTTACAAAGCCCCCCGTGGTGCCAGAGCAGTGGACCCCCCACATGTGACCCCATTTTGGAAACTACATCCCTCACAGAATTTAATAAGGGGTGCAGTGAGTATTTACAACCCACAGATCTTTGGAACAGTGGGCTGTGCAAATGAAAAATAAAATTTTTCATTTTTACGGACCACTGTTCCAAAAATCTGTCAGACACCTGTGGGGCGTAAATTCTCAATGTACCCCTTATTACATTGAGGGGTGTAGTTTCCAAAATTGGGCCACATGTGTCGGGTGTCCATTGTTCTGGCACTATGGGGGCTTTGTAAACACATGTGGCCTTCAATTCCGGACAAATTTTCTCTACAAAATCCCAATGGCGCTCCTTCTCTTCTAAGCATTGTAGTTCGCCCGCAGAGCACTTTAAATTCACATATGGGGTATGTTCTTACTCAGAAGAGATGAGGTTACAAATTTGGGGGGGGTTTTTCCTATTTTCCCTTGTGAAAATGAAAAATTTTAAATAAAAAAGTATGGGGCAACACCAGCATGTTAGTGCAAACATTTTCTTTTTTTTACACTAACAGGCTGGTGTAGCCCCCAACTTTTCCTTTTCACAAGCGGTAAAAGGAAAAAAAGACCCCCAAAATTTGTAGTGCAATTTCTCCCGAGTACGGCGATACCCCATATTTGGCCCTAAACTGTTTCCTTGAAATATGACAGGGCTCCGAAGTGAGAGAGCGCCATGCGCATTTGAGGACTAAATTAGGGATTGCATAGGGGTGGACATAGGGGTATTCTACACCAGTGATTCCCAAACAGGGTGCCTCCAGCTGTTGCTAAACTCCCAGCATGCCTGGACAGTCAGTGGCTGTCCAGAAATGCTGGGAGTTGTTGTTTTGCAACAGCTGGAGGCTCTATTTTGGAAACCCTGCCGTATAAGACGTTTTAAATTTTTATTGGGGGGAGGGGGGGGAGACAGTGTAAGGGGGTGTATATGTAGTGTTTTACCCTTTATTATGTGTTAGTGTAG
This sequence comes from Hyla sarda, assembly GCF_029499605.1. Classification (NCBI taxonomy): domain Eukaryota; kingdom Metazoa; phylum Chordata; class Amphibia; order Anura; family Hylidae; genus Hyla; species Hyla sarda. Next base: position 245,174,012 of record NC_079189.1, on the reverse strand, counting down.
TGTAGTGTTTTTATGGTACATTCGCACTGGTGGGTTACGGTGAATTTCCCGCTAGGAGTTTGCGCTGCGGTGAAAAATTTGCCGCAGCCCAAACTTGAAGCAGGAAATTTACTGTAAACCTGTCCGTGTGAATGTACCCTGTTCATTCACATGGGGGGGGGGCAAACATCCAGCTGTTTCAAAACTACAACTCCCAGCATGTACTGACAGACCGTGCAAGCTGGGAGTTGTACTTTTGCAACAGCTGGAGGCACACTGGTTGGAAAACCTTCAGTTAGATTCTGTTACCTAACTCAGTATTTTCCAAGCAGTGTGCCTCCAGCTGTTGAGAAACTACAACTCCCAGCATGTACTAATCACCGAAGGGCATGCTGGGAGATGTAGTTATGCAACAGCTGGAGGCACCCAACTACAACTCCCAGCATGCAGAGACAGCTGTTTGCTTTCTGGGCATGCTGGGATTTGCAGTTTTGCAACATCTGGAGAGCTACAGTTTTTAGACCAGTGCACAGTAATCTCCAAACTGTGGACCTCCAGATGTTGCAAAACTACAACTCCCAGCATGCCCAGACAACAAACAGCTATGTGGGCATGCTAGGAGTTGTAGTTTTGCAAGATCTGGAGGGATATAGTTTAGAGAACCGAAGGGGACCGGGCGCCGACGTCCACTTACCGATCCGGAGGCTGCGGCGACGGTGATCGGCGGGCGGCGTGACCTGCGTCAGAAGAGGACGGCTCCCGGGATCCTACGGAAGCCGGTAAGTTGATCTGGAGGGCTACAGTCTGAGACTGTGGTCTCAAACTGCAGCCCTCCAGCTGTTGCAAAACTACATATTCCAGCATGCCCAAACAGCTCTCTGGGCATGCTGGGAGTTGTAGTTTTGCAACATCTGGAGGGCTACAGTTTAGAGACCACAGTCTCAGACTGTAGCCCTCCAGATCAACTTACCGGCTTCCGTAGGATCCCAGGAGCCGTCCTCTTCTGACGCAGGTCACGCCGCCCGCCGATCACCGTCGCCGCAGCCTCCGGATCGGTAAGTGGACGTCGGCGCCCGGTCCCCTTCGGTTCCCTGTTCTGCCCCGCGTTTTGTGGGTGGGCAGGACGGGGAAAACGAAAGTTAACCCCCCTGCCCCCTATTGGTCGTCGCCTCTGACGATCAATAGCAGACCAATAGCAGGGATAGGAGGGGTGGCACCACTGCCACCTCACTCCTATGCCTACAGGGGGATCGTGGGTGTCTTAGACAACCGTGATCTCCCTTATATTCCGGTCTAATGACCCCCCTGGGCATTTGCGCGGGGTGCCTGCTGATTGATATCAGCAGTCACCCCGGTCCGGTCCCCGCCGCGCCCTGGGTCCTTAAGTACCAGGACGTCAAGGCGTATCCATACGCCCTAGGTCCTTAAGTGGTAAAAAGGACTATGTCATGTCTTAAAAAGTTAAATCTTGAAATATATTAAAGGGTATTCCAGGAAAAAAACTTGATATATATATATATATATATATATATATATATCTCAACTGGCTCCAGAAAGTTAAACAGATTTGTTAATAACTTCTACTAAAAAAATCTTAATCCTTTCAGTACTTATGAGCTTCTGAAGTTAAGGTTGTTCTTATCTGTCTAAATCCTCTCTGATGACACCTGTCTCGGGAAACGCCCAGTTTAGAAGAGGTTTGCTATGGGGATTTGCTTCTAAACTGGGCGCTTCCCATACTTCTGGTATGCCAAAAAAATACCCCAAATGTTCACACTTCTTAGTGTTAAAGTAGCCTATATTGAGATAGGTGAGTCTGGCAGGCCTATGATAGCAATGCCATACACATTGAGAAGGCTCAGCATTTATCTCTGTGGTTCCTGGGCACTGTAGTAATGTTTCTGTCAGAAATCCTAAGTAATGCATATATATACTAATTAGGAATGGAATGTTAAATAGCAATGTGGGCATTATCATTGTTGTTTTAGCAATGATAACGCCACACTCTGCCTCCTATCCAACCCATCCCTTTATCAATATTCACCTACTCCTCATGTGGACGTGGCATAAAGTGCCAAGTCTGTACTTGCGTCACAGCTTCTTTTGGCGGGTGTAGCGAGTAGCGGTGCATGTGCAATGGAAGGGAAAGAAGACGTGATGTGTGTCATACCTTTGATAACACCCCCCATAGCTATTTTACCTTAATAAGCATATATGCATTACGAAGGATATTTTTTTTTCTCAGGTTAAGATTGTTGGAAACAGGGTTACCCACACTACAATCCTGTATATTCAGGTAAGTTCGGGTGATCCTCCTGTCAGTTTCTCTTTAAGGTGTATGGTCAGCTTTACTGATGATAAGCAGTAGCACATGTATACAATGGCTGGGCAGTTTTCTGCAACCACTCAATCTCTGTCTGTATGGCCACACTGAATAGTGCTGATCAGTAACAGCCCAGACATGGGGACTATGCTATGGTGTCCTCCCTAACACAATGTTTACAACAATAAAGCTGCAGATGTGACAATTCCATGTCAACAATGTGCTTTTTGAATGAAAGGCAAAGCTTCCATGTGACTAAACCCCTCTCCTGCTTGATGAAGAAAATCAGGGGAAATAAAGCAGAATGTAATGCTGGATCTGAGCCTTAGGACATTCAATCCTGTTTAACTTAATGTAATGAAAGTCATCTGTACAGCACCGTACTAAGTGTTTTTTTAGTGAACATGCCAAATTTCTTATTGCTGGAACAGTTTTCAGCCATTTAACTTCCACCTATTATACCTACTTACCGTATATTCTGCCGCAGAACGGCTGTGGATTTACTGCAGATTTGTGAAAACCTCAGTTTTTGCTTCTGCTATGTGTGACCTAACAAGTTCCTATAGTTCTATATTAGTGACCCACTGGCACTCTGTGCACTAAAATATAAAATGTTTTCTAGAGAATATTTCTAGACTAATGTGTGCAATGGAACATACATATATTTAAGTCTCATAGATAATGAATGTCTACATATGAAAATTTGAGGCATAGAGAGGTATGTACTTTGCTTAAAGATTCTCCATTACAAATCCATACAATATGGTGATACAGACCTAAATGTATTCCTACAAAAAGTAGTCTACTCTGAGAAAGTGTAACAGGAACTCTGGGGCAAAATTTATCAAAACCTGTACAGAGGAAAAGTGGAGCAGTTGCCCATAGCAACCAATCAGATCACTCCTTTCATTTTTAAGAGGGCCTCTCAAAAATGAAAGAAGCAATCTGATCGGTTGCTATGGGCAACTGATCCACTTTCCCCCTGCAAAGATTTTGATAAATCTCCCCTTATGTCTATTAGGCTTTGTACATATGTGCATCAAAACTATGTGGATTTCCCTTCCACTGTTTTTAATGTCATGGTTCACACAGTAAACTCTGATGCAGATTTTTCCCTACCCTGATCTGACACCATTACTAATGAAGATCTTTCCAAAGTACTAACCACTAGCATCTCTCTCTTTTTTTAAGGGTATGTTTACTTATGGTGTATATGCCGCAGATTTCATGCAAGGAAATCTACTGGCAGGGGTGTGGAAATTTGATAAAATACTACTTGTCCACGGGACTAAAACAGAGCAAAATCTACTTGTCCCTCATGACGATCCACTTGTCTGGACCAATTTTCGCTTTTCGGCTAAGTTTCCACTTGGCTTTTTTTCTGGCAGTTTTTGGAATACTGCCACTGCAGTTTTTGAGCCAAAGCCAGAAGTGGATTCAAAAGGAATAGGACATATAAAGAAAGGACTTACACTTCTCCTCCCTCATGGATCCACTTCTGACTTTGGCTCAAAAACTGTAGTGGCAGCATTCCAAAAACTGCCAGAAAATAAACCAAGTGGAAACTTAGCCTTACGCTCTCATTTTTTCCTCCTCGCCCTATAATAGCGATAACTAACTACTATAATGATACCTTTTAATTTTTCAATAACATATTCTCCGAACCAAAAAAACATATATATAAAAAAATTGGTGAAGTGAAATTAAAATAGTAAAAGATAATTTAGCAAATTTGGTGGTTTTCTTTTCTACACCATTTACCTTGTGGTTGAGCTAACGTGTTGTTTTGATATGATCGGCCCGATTACAGCAATACCAGATTTGTATAGTTTCCGTCATGTTTTACAAATTTTTTTAAAATTCTGAACTTTTTTGAGGGGGATATTATAAAAATAATTCTGTGGTTTGGTATTTTTTTTTTTTACATTTACATAATTTACCGTATGGGATACATAATGTTATATTTTAATAGTTCGTACAATTACAAGCGCAGCTATACTAAATATGTTTATTATTATTATGTTTACATTTTTATAGTAAAAGGAGGTGATTTGAACTTTTAACATGGAAGGGGTTAACGTGTGTCTTTTAAGCCCTTAAGGACTCAGCATTTTTCCGTTTTTGCATTTTCATTTTTTCCTCACCACCTTCTAAAAATTATAACGCTTTCAATTTTGCACATAAAATTCCATATGATGGCTTATTTTTGCGCCACCAATTCTACTTTGCAGTGACAGTCATTTTACCCAAAAATCTACAGCGAAACGGAAAAAAAAATTCATTGTGCGACAAAATTGAAGAAAAAAATTTCATTTTGTAATTTGGGGGGCTTCCGTTTCTAGGCAGTACATTTTTTGTTAAAAATGGCACCTTATCTTTATTCTGTAGGTCCATATGGTTAAAATGATACCCTACTTGTATAGGTTGGATACTGTCGTACTTCTGAAAAAAATCATAACTACATGCAGGAAAATGTATACGTTTAAAATGGTCATCTTCTGACCCCTATAACTTTTTTTATTTTTCCGCATACAGGCCGGTCTGCGGGCTCATTTTTTGCGCCATGTTCTCAAGTTTTATCGGTACCATTTTTGTATTGATCAGACTTTTTGATCGCTTTTTATTCATTTTTTAGGATATAAAAAGTGCCCAAAAATACGCTATTTTGGACTTTGCGCGTACGCCATTGATCGTGCGGTTTAATTAACAATATATTTTTATAGTTCGGACATTTATGCATGAGGCAATAACACATTTGTTTCTTTTTATTTACAGTTTTTTTTATCGGAAAAGGGGGGTGATTCAAACTTTTATTAGGGAAAGGGTTAAATGACCTTTCTTAACTTTTTTTTTCACTTTTTTTTTTTTTTGCAGCGTTATAGCTCCCATAGGGGGCTATAACATTGCACACACTGATCTTTTACCCTGATCCCTGCAAAGCCATAGCTTTGCAGGGATCAGCGTAATAGGGGCTCGATTGCTCAAGCCTGTAGCTCAGGCTTGGAGCAATCAAACGCAGATCGGACGCGACGGAGAAAGGTAAAGGGGCCTCCGCTCACGTCCTAGCTGATCGGGACTTCGCAGTTTTATAGCGATAGTCCCGATCAGCCCGACTGAGCTGCCGGGAAGCTTTTACTTTCGTTTTCAAAGCGTCTGAAGGGTTAATAGTGCGCGGCACAACGATCTGTGCCGCACGCTATTAGCTCAGGGTCCCGGGTATCAATAGCAGCCGGGACCGACCCGGTGTGAAGCGGGGTCACGGAGTTACCCAGTTTTAAACACCGGGACAGGTAAAACTTTTTTTTTTTTTTTTTTTAAACACACTATTTGACTTTTAGGATGAATCATTAGATTCCTCATACAGATCAATAAAGTTCTATTGAACTCCATTGATCTGTGTTCTCTGCTCTCCATTGATAGAGCCTAGTCCAGCCAGGCTCTAGCAATGACAGAGCCACGGGACAGAAGGGAAGAGAGGTAAGCCCACCGGCTACCTCTATAGTGGATCTCCCCCCAACCCCGCACCCCCCCCCCCCGCTTTCACGCTGCGAGGGGGGCGACCCACCCCACCAGGGAGCATTCCCATGTCCCTTTATACGCCGCTAGCCAGCCGCAGCGATTGCCGCATGCTGGCTATTAGTGGCGGCCCCCGGCTACTGAATTCAGCCGGGGGCTGCAGAGTATGGAGCAGGCAAGAGTCTGCAGCTTTTAAACAGTGAGTTTCTCTATGTAAAAGCTCACCTAATGCTATAGATTTCATACTAAGAATTTAATGCTGTGTACTATGCCTTACTGGTCGGCCCTAAGCTGATTCTTGTAGCTAAGGGCCAATATTATTAGCCGATATGCGGCGATCACCACGGCTGGCTATTACCCTTTAGATCGCTGCTTTCAAAGCTGACAGAGGTATAACGAACCCTGTAAACATTCCCTGGTGGTCCACTTCTGAGGTAGCCGGAGGGCTTACCTCTGCTCCTATGCAGGTCCCAGCTCTCGCATTGATAAAGCCTGGCTGAAACAGGCTTTATCAATCGAGCGCAGATCAATGTGGTTCTATGGAACCACATTGATCTGTATGAGGAATATAATAATTCCTCCTAAAAGGGGACTAATAAAGTGTAAAAGAAAAAAAAAAAACATTATCCCCTTCCTGTTTAAAGTGTTTGTTTGACCAATTGTCTAGGGTTATTTTCTGTGGTAAATTCTGCCACAATGAACCCTGATTCCAGGCAGTGCAGATCTGTTGATTGAATTCAGTGACAAAATTCTACATGGATTTCTGTAGTGCGCATGGGCCCTCACTCTGTGCCCTTTCTGTTTGAACTATCATCTCTCTTCCTTAGGCTGGGTTCACATCACATTTTTACCAATAAAGGGTCCGCATACGGCTGGGGGGGGGGGGGATCTAAAACCTTTCGCTCTCATATCCCTGCCGTATGCCGCCCGCATGTAATTAATTTCAATAATGAGCCGGCCGGAGTGGAACACTGACTCCGGTCCGCTCATTGAAATGAATTACATACGAGCGGCATACGGCAGGGATATGGGAGCGCAACGTTTTAGCTCCCCCCAGCCGTATGCGGACCCGTATTGGTAAAAACGTGATGTGAACCCAGCCTACGACACACTGGACTAGTTCCTACTTAGGTATTACAGGCCAAGCCCTCTCCTGGATCTCCTCATACCTTATCAACCTCAGTATTTCTCACTCAAAAACCACCTCATTTCCTTGCCTGCTCTGTCCTGTGGCGACTACTCTTCTCAATGTATACTTTTGGGCAAGAACAGCTCACAGAATCCCATGACTTTAAAAAGGTGTACTCCGGTGGAAAACTTTTGGAACACAGAGCTCTCTGCTGACATCAAGAGCACAGTGCTCTCTGCTGACATCTCTGTCCATTTTAGGAACTGACCAGAGCAGCATATGTTTTCTATGGGGGTTTTCTCCTACTCTGGACAGTTCTTAAAATTGACAGAGATGTCAGCAGAGAGCACCGTGTTCGTGATGTCAGCAGAGAGCTCTGTGTTCCAAAAAGAAAATACGTTCCTTCGTAGTATTCAGCAGCCTATAAGTACTGGAAGGATTTAATTTTTTTTTTATAGAAGTAATTTAACTTTCTGGCACCAGTTGATTAAAAAAAAAAAAGTTTTCCACCGGAGTACCCCTTTAACCCCTTAAGGACCGGGGGGTTTTCAGTTTTTGCATTTTCGTTTTTTGCTCCTTGCCTTTAAAAAATCATAACTCTTTCAATTTTGCACCTAAAAATCCATATGATGGCTTATTTTTTGCGCCACCAATTCTACTTTGTAATGACGTCAGTCATTTTGCCCAAAAATCTACGGTGAAACGGGAAAAAAAAATCATTGTGCGACAAAATTGAAAAAAAAAAACCGCCGTTTTGTAAATTTTGGGGGCTTCCGTTTTTACGTAGTACATTTTTCGGTAAAAATGACACCTTATCTTTATTCTGTAGGTCCATACGATTAAAATGATACCCTACTTATATAGGTATATATAAAGGTACTTATATAGGTACTTCTGGAAAATATCATAACTACATGCAGGAAAATTAATACGTTTAAAATTGTCATCTTCTGACCCCTATAACTTTTTAATTTTTCCGTGTATGGGGCGGTATGAGGGCTCATTTTTTGCGCCGTGATCATTTTTGCAATGATAGGACTTATTGATCGCTTTTTATTCATTTTTAAATGATATAAAAAGTGACCAAAAATGCACTATTTTGGAATTTGGAATTTTTTTTGCGCGCACGCCATTGACCGAGCGGTTTAATTAATGATATATTTTTATAATTCGGACATTTCCGCACGCGGTGATACCACATGTTTATTTTTATTTACACTGTTTTTTTTTTTATGGCAAAAGGGGGGTGATTCAAACTTTTAATAGGGGAGGGGTTAAATGATCTTTATTCACTTTTTTTTTTTTCACTTTTTTTTTGCAATGTTATAGCTCCCATAGGGACCTATAACACTGCACACACTGATTTTTATCATTGATCACTGGTTTCTCAAAGGAAACCAGTGATCGACGATTCTGCCTCTTGACTGCTCATGCCTGGATCTCAGGCACTGAGCAGTCATTCGGCGATCGGACAGCGAGGAGGCAGGTAGGGGCCATCCTGCGGTCCTGTAAGCTGTTCGGGATGCCGCGATTTCGCCTCGGCTATCCCGAACAGCCCACTGAGTTAACCGGCAGCTTTCACTTTCGGTTTTAGCGGCTCAGCTCTGAGCACGCGGCTAAAGGGTTAATAGCGCGCAGCGCCGCGCGCTATTAGCGGCGGGTCCCGGCTTCACTATGACGCCGGGCCCGCCATGATATGATGCGGTGTTATCGTGTAACCCCGCGTTATATCAGGGGAGCAGGACCAAGGACGTACCAGTACGTCCTTGGTCCTTAAGGGGTTAAAGAGTATCTGTCATTTGAAAACATTTTGACACATCCTAGCAATAGGTCAAAAGTTATTCTGCAAGGATCTAATTACTTAGGGACCTCCTAATATTTTTAATTAGAATGTTCTCTAAGTGCACCAATAAATGTGTCTTACATTGTGTGTAATGCACGGATATCCAAGTGTTTGTTTTCTATTAGAATAAGGCAGTGGTGGGCAACCTTTTTTTTTTTTTTTTTTCAACTGAGCCAAATCTCGCCAAAACCACAATTGAAATTTATTTTGAGAGCCACATTTTTAAAACCGAAAATACATAGGATGGTACACTGTTTTTAGTTTCAATAAGTTTTTATAGAGAATATTCTGCATGCAAGTATCCACGTAGGTCGGGAGGATACAAATAACACAACTAATAAAACAAAAACTTTAGAACAATATTATTTATCGATAACATTAAATTCCGTAAAATTTGCCTTACAATGTAGAGAAAATTACATCCTGACAAATTGGGATCTGTGGATGACACACTGGTATTTATCTGTGGATGACGCATATATGGCATCTTATATGTGTGTAAATAGTATTATAAAATTAGTGGGGCTCATCATGGATATTTTAAGCAGGGTTCTCCACCTTGATGGATACACCCAAACAGTAGGCAAGAAGTAAAAGTAATAAAACAGGCATGCACACATTGCACTGGCTCTGCAGTCAAGTTGAATAAAAGTAAAAAATGACAACATAAAATGAAATAAAAAAATCAAGCTACAACTAAAAAAAAACTACATATAAAAGTATGTGAAAACACACTCAAATAGTCCTCACTGGTACTGTTATATATTGACCTCAGAACCTGGCCACTAACTTATTTTGCTGGCTCCTAGATTACGATATTCCGCAATTTTATGTCCACACCCCCCTTTTTACGTCAACCCTTTTTATGTCAATCCCACAATTTTCTTTTTACCCTGCCCTGTTCACATCTCTCATTTCCATAGTTAGGCACACTTAATTCATAATCCCCCCCCCTCCCATGATGGCCATCAGTCACCCCTTTCTTTTTGCCCTGTTCACATCTCTCATATGATTACATAATTCATAATCATCCCCCCCCCCCTCCATGATGGCCATCAGTCACCCCTATCATTTGTCTCTCCCTGGCCCTGCCAACATCTCTCATTTCCAAGTTCCAGAGGTATATAGTTCATATTCATCCCCTCCCCCCCTCCATTCCCCCCCCAACCCTTCCTTTTTCTGTCACAGAAATGGAGTCCCCAGAGGCAGGCAGGCAGGCCAGGCCATTGCTACACCTACCGGATGACACGCTGCTGATTTGAGAGGATGCTGCCTCGCCACGCTACACAGAAAGTCACGCCCCCCCCTATACCACATGACCCGACTGGAGCTGTGTGGAGCCAGCCGCCGGGGCAGTACACAGGGCGCGCGCTTACAGAGGATAGCTGCAGAGTCCTGACTTTTGGGGCCGCCGCCCGAGAGGAGGGAGGGGAGCGGGCGCCCGGCACACAGAAGAGCCGCATTAAAGTGTGTAAAGAGCCGCATGTGGCTCGCGAGCCGCTGCTTGCCGACCACTGGTATAAGGTAATGGGTCACCAAGTATAAGTCTATCAGGGATTGCCACCGTCCAGTACAAGAGTGCTACAGCACATATTCGTTGTGCTGGATCTCCCCTAAAGACTCATACAGTATCATTCATCCCCATATAAAGATTCCTCCATGCCCCACAGTTTATAAAAACATAAACATAGAATCTCCCTGACATTTTGCCAAACAGGCTTTATCAAGGGCCGAGGTACTAAGCATGGGACGTCACGTCAAAGTCAAAAACCATGCAAAAGGAAATGGAACTGTGGCGTGGGAACTACCCACAGACCAGACACTACTCCACGCTTTAAAATCTTCAAACCTGAAAACCCATCACAACAGAAAACTGCTGAACTGTTCACACTGCGGAATTCAGCGTGCGTAGACTCCGTCTGGTGGCCGCCGGCGGTATGAATGTGCTCTGTCACATTGACAACTATGCAGTGCTCATGGACTTCCACGCAAAGAATGATCATGTTCTTTCTTTGCGCGGAACAATTCCACAGTGTGAACGGGTCTCGCTGAAGACCCATTCACACTGATGGTAATGTTCACTGCATGTAATTTCACTTGCGGAATTCCAGTGTGACCATACCCTAAGTACATAATCCACCATCACCTCCTGTCCTCAATGAAAGATTTATTATGTATCACACTTTGCTTAACCCCTTAATGACGCAGGTCGTAAATGTACGTCCTGGTGAGCTGGTACTTAACGCACCAAGATGTACATTTACATCCTATACATAACCACGAGCATTGGAGCGATGCTCGGGTCATGCGGGGCAGGTCCCGGCTGCTGATAGCAGCCAGCGACCCGCCGGTAATGGCGGACATCCGAGATTGTGCGGATATCTGCCATTAACCCCTCAGATGCCATGATCAATACAGATCCCGGCATCTCCAGAAGTACGGCACTTAAAGGGGTACTCCGGTGCTTACACATCTTATCCCCTATCCAAAGGATAGGGGATAAGATGCCTGATCGCGGGAGTCCCGCCGCCGGCCCTGCGGTCGACCGTAATCCGTCCCGGAGTGAGCACGCTCCGGGGACTGATTACAAACGGGGTGCCGCGTGCAGGATCACGGGCGTCCCCCTTTGGATAGGGGATAAGATGTGTAAGCACCGGAGTACCCCTTTAATGTGGACAATCGGATGGCAGACGGAGGTCCCCTCACCTTCCTCCGTCCGTCTCCCGGGGACTCCTGCTCTGGTCTGAGATCGAGCAGAAGATTGCCGATAATACTGATCAGTGCTATGTCCTATGCATAGCACTGAATAGTATTAGCAATCAAATGATTGCTATGAATAGTCCCCTATGGGGACTATTAAAGTGTAAGTAAAAAATAAAAGTAAAAAAAAAAATTGTGAAAAATCCCCTCCCCCAATAAAAATGTAAATTGCCAGTTTTTCCCCCCATTTTCCCTCTAAAAAGTGTAATTTTTTATTTTTTTTTTATAAACATATTTGCTATCTCTGCGTGCGTAAATATCCGAACTATTAAAATATATTAATTATCCTATACGGTGAACGGCATGAACATTTAAAAAAAAAATCCAAAATTGTGGTATCAAAAGAAATTACAGATCACGGCGCAAAAAATGAGCCCTCATACCGCTGCTTATACGGAAAAATGAAAAAAGTTATAGGTCAGCAGAATAGAGGGAATTTAACCCCTTAACGACGAAGGACGTATATGTACGTCCTCCGCCGACCCGCGCGATATGCCGCGGGGTGACGCGGTGTCCCCACGTCATATCGGGTCGGTCCCGGCAGCTATCAACGGCTGGGACCCGCGGCTAATACAGGACATCCCCGATCACTGATGCCCTGTATTAACCCTTCAGACGCGGCAATCAAGGCTGACCGCCGCGTCTGAAATGAAAGTAACCCGGCTGCTCAGTCGGGCTGTTCGGGACCGCCGAGGTGAAATCGCGGCGTCCCGAACAGCTGGCAGGACACCGGGAGGGCCCTTACCTGCCTCCTCGGTGTCCGATCGACGAATGACTGCTCCATGCCTGAGATCCAGGCAGGAGCAGTCAAGCGCCGATAACACTGATCACAGGCGTGTTAATACATGCCAGTGATCAGCATGAGAGATCAGTGTGTGCAGTGTTATAGGTCCCTATGGGACCTATAACACTGCAAAATAAAAAAAAAGGAAAAAAATAAAAAAAAAGTGTTAATAAAGGTCATTTAACCCCTTCCCTAATAAGTTTGAATCACCCCCCTTTTCCCATAAAAAAATAAAACAGTGTAAATAAAATAAAAATGTGGGATCGCCGCGTGCGTAAATGTCCGAACTATAAAAATATATCGTTAATTAAACCGCACGGTCAATGGTGTACACGTAAAAAAAATTCCAAAGTCCAAAAAAAGCTTATTTTTGGTAACATTTTATACCATTAAAAAAAATTAATAAAAAGTGATCAAAAAGTTTGATCAAAACAAAAATGGTACCGATAAAAACTTCCGATCACTGCGCAAAAAATGAGTCCTCATACCGCCCTGTACGTGGAAAAATAAAAATAAGTTATAGGGGGTCATAAAAAAAAAAATTCAGATTTTTAAAAGGTAAGAAGGAAAAAACTAAAGTGCAAAAACTGAAAAACCCTGCGTCCTTAAGGGGTTAAAACGCACTACTTTGGATAAAAAGTTAGCGATTTATTTTAAGCTGTTTAATAATAGAAAATTATGTAATCATGGGTATCATTTTAATCGTTTGGACCCACAGAATAAAGAAAACATGTAATTTTTACTGTAAAGTGTACAGCATGATAACAAAACCTTCCAAAATTTGCTAAATTGTGGTTTTCATATCAATCTCCCCACACAAATAGTATTTTTTTGGTTGCGCCATACATTTCATGTTAAAATGAGTGATGTCATTACAAAGGACAACTGGTCGCGCAAAAAAACAAGCCCTCATACTAGTCTGTGGATGAAAATATAAAAGAGTTATGGTTTTTTAGAAGGAGAGGAGGAAAAAACGAAAACGTTAAAATGGGCGGAGTCATTAAGGGTTAAATATAGGGCAGAAATTAAAAAGTTATGGTGGGAGATTTATCAAGACCTATACAGATGAAATGTTGACCAGTTGCCTATAGCAACCAGAGTGCTTCTTTAATTTGTGTAGTTAATAGGCATGCGATGACCTGAGGCTACTGTTTTTGCTGTACACTTGTGCTAGTCATTGCACTAGCCATTGTTTCTACCCTCTGCATGGGTCTAGAATACACTGTCATCTGCCTGTACTGTCATAGAGCTCTCTGCAGTGAGGCTGAGACTGCCAGAGGATGGAGTGTAAGGCTAGGGAGGAATATGATGAGTGATATGAGGTAATGCTATAGGGGGAGGGGGTGCAAAGATTATGCCAACCAGAGGGAGGGCACAGGTCACCCAGGAGCAGCTTACCACGGAAAGGGCATGCACAGGTAGGGAGCATACAAGGACACATGCTAAGCCAGGACCCGCACACTGAACAAGACACCTAGATACCAGCAGAAACACTGGCACGGTATCAGTACATACAGATAGGGCAGAGAGGGCGGGCGGCTCTCACCTGGGTGACTGTGGCTATCCATGACAGGAGAACGATGGGCGCCTTCATGTCTCCTTCCTGCCCGTGTCCCCGACCTGGGAAGACACACACAGAACCAACAAAAAAAAGACTGTCAGTCAGCTGGTACTCAGAGCCATGCTGTGCACATGCGCAGTGAGCGCCTGTCGTGTGACCCCGCCTTCCCCGAGTCACAACAATTGGGCATACAACATCACGGAGCGGTCAGTTATGGGGGAGGAGCTACCGAACGGTTGACCCCGCCCCCGGGCTGACGTCATCGCCGGGGTTTTGGAAGATCAACCAGGGAAACCATGCACTGTACACTTTATCCATTATGACTATAATGAGTCCAGCTGGGCTGTACGAGCTTTCCTGGGGGGGGGGTTCACACACAGCTTTCCGCTCCAGCAGGAATCCACTTCTGATTTTGGAAAACTCACAAATCTCCCTGTGTGGAAAAAGAGATTTTACTCTGTAACTCCGTGTTTTCCAAACATGGCGTCTCCAGCTGTTGTAAAACTACAACTCCCAGCATGCCCGGACAGCCGAAGGCTGTCCGAGCATGCTGGGAGTTGTAGTTTTGCAACAGCTGGAGACACACTGCCTGGAAAACACTGCTATAGCCTAAGAGTGTGTGACTGCTGAGGGACCCATCCCTGGGACCAGAACACTGCCTTAGGGTATGTTCACACAAGTTGGTGTCCAAAGTGAAATTCAATGCCGAAATCCGTGTCAGCTCTGAGTTTTTGCACCCCTCTTCACATCCAGTAGAGAGATTCTGTGTGGATTCTGGTCACAGAGAAATAGATCTGCTGCAGAAATAAGGGCCCGTTCACACTACGTATTTTCTGTGATTCCAATTATTATTATTTTTTTTAAATATTATAATGTGTTTTCTGCTGAGAATTCTGCTACGGAAAATATAAGTGCAGCAGCCTCCTATTGTTTTTAATGGGATTCTGCTGCACCATTCACACTATGGAATGTCCGTGGCGGACGTTCCGCCGCAGATATTCCGGGCCTCGCCAAAAGAATGAACATGGAGATGGTGTATATGTGATCGGTCCTAGCGCTGGTCTGTTCCGCCGGTGCCTGCTACAGATGGAATTTGGCTGAGATTCTGCAGTGTAAATAAGTCCTGATGGTGCATTCACATCTCAGATTGCAAATCCGGAAACCGGATACGTTGGTAGAATTCAAACCAGACTGGAAAGAGCAGCAGACCATGGTTTTCAGTCTGGTTCAAAAAACCCAGGAGCGCCATGTTTGATACTCAAGGCCTGTTGAATTGGCTCTTCCCGGCACCCCTGTGGCGGTGGGTATCGGGGTAATAATTGGGGGTTAGCGCTAGCTGTTAGTATTGGATTCCGTTTCTAAGACAGCTTCCACTACTAAGCCTGTAAATAAAAAATTAAAAAACACAACATGTTTAACCACTTAAGTAGACAGGGCGTACAGGTACACCCTGGCACCCAGTTACTTAAATGGGCACTGTCGTGAAAAATTATTTTTGATATGTTGTAGTGCTTAAGTACTACAACATATCTCTAATATACTTTTATAAAAAAAAAAATGCTTTTAAAACATTTTAAAAGCAATTTGAAATTCGGCCACTAGGGGGCGCCCTCCTAGTGGCCGAATGCAGTGCGGAGTGACGTCACTGCAAAATTCCGACTGATTCCGGCAGGGCATCAGTTGAAATTTTGCACAGGCGCAGCAACAGCCAGGGCTGCGCATCGGCTCCCCGCACTCGCCGACGGCCCTGCTGCAAGGTGCGGGGGGGGGGGGCTGCTGCAAGGTGAGGACACTACCAGGCAGACTTAATGCCATTTTTGAAATAGTAAAAAAAATAAAATAAAGGCAGGGAGGGTGTTCGGGATAGAAGGGCAATAGGCAGGGGAAAAAAAAAACATGATGTAGGAGCTACCCTTTAAGGACCCAGGGCATACCTGTATGCTCGTGGGAATTCCGATCCCCACCGCTCGCAGGGCCCGGGGACCGGACCGGGCGGGATGCCTGCTGAAATCATTCAGCAGGCAACCCATGACAACGCCTGGGGGGTCCTGAGACCGGCGATCTGTAGCGATTCCAGGACAATCGGGTCTCCGATGACCCGGAAAAAAAGGGTGATTAAGGCTGTCCGAGACAGATCCAATCACTCTTACCCAGCAGGAGTGAGGTGGCACAGGTGCCACCTCACAATCACCGAGCCTGCTGAGCGGCAATCGCGGCAGTGGGAGGTCCCTTACCTGTCCATCAGGGCAGGTGGGGGTCCCTGGAAGAAGCGGCGGGGTCCCTGGAAGAAGGGCTGGCGGCGGGGGGGCCCTGGCGTGGCGGCGGCAGCAGGGACTTCACTGGCGGTGGCAGGATAGAGCAGGAGGTGAGTTGCTTGCCTCCTGCTGTTGCTAAGCAACAACTCCCAGCATGCACAGCCATAGGGCATGCTTGGAGTTGAAGTTTTGCAATAGCTGGTTGCAAAACTACAACTCCCAGCATACCCTTTGGCTGTTTGTGCATGCTGAGACTTGTTGTTATGCAACAGATGGAGGTACATTTTTTATTTGAAGAAGTGTGCCTCCAGCTGTTGCATAACTGCAACTCCCAGCATGCATGGACAGCCAAAGGGCATGCTGAGAGTTGTAGTAGTGTGCCTCCAGTTGTTGCACAACTACAGCTCCCAGCATCCCCTTCGGCTGTCATTGTATGCTGAGAGTTGTAGTTTTGCAACAGCTGAAGACACACTGGTTGTGAAACACTGAGTTTGTTACCTAACTCAGGCTTTCGCAACCAGTGTGCCTCCAGCTGTTGTAAACTACAACTCTGAGCATGCACTTAAAGACCGTACATGCTGGGAGTTGTTTTGCAACAGCTGGAGGCACACTAGTTGCGAAACGCTGAGTTAAGTAACAAACTCTCAGTGTTTTGCAACCAGTGTGCCTCCAGCTGTTGCATAACTACAACTCCCAGCATGCACAAACAGCCAAAGGGCATGCTGGGAGTTGTATTTTTGCAACAGCTGGAGGTTTGCCCCGTCCCCCCATGCGAGTATACAGGGTACATTCACGCGGGCAGGTTTACAATGAGTTTCCCGCTGCAAGTTTGAGCTGCGGCAAATTTTCCGCAGCAGCTCAAACACCCAGCGGGAAACTCCCCGCCATGTAAATGTACCCTAAAAACACTACACTACACAAAATAAAAGTAAAACATTACATATACCCCCCCCCCCCCCAATAAAAATAGAAAAACATCTCGTATGGCAGTGTTTCCAAAATGGAGCCACCAGCTGTTGCAAA
This sequence comes from Hyla sarda, assembly GCF_029499605.1. NCBI lineage: Eukaryota > Metazoa > Chordata > Amphibia > Anura > Hylidae > Hyla > Hyla sarda. The sequence goes on along the minus strand of NC_079189.1, from coordinate 245,156,839 downwards.
ACAACTCCCAGCATTGCCGGACAGTCATTCACTCTCCAGGCATGCTGGGAGTCACTGGCGTAGAATATTTTTGGTATTGGACGCTTGCATACGGGTCCACCCCTATGCAAATCCCTAATTTAGGCCTCAAATGCGCATGGAGCTCTCTCTTTTCAGAGCCCTGTCGTATTTCAATAGTTTAGGGCCACATATGGGGTATTTCTGTACTCGGGAGAATTTGCCTAACACATTTTGGGGGACTTTTTCTCCTTTTACCCCTTATGAAATGGAAAAATACATTTTTTACACTAACATGCTGGTGTTGCCTCATACTTTTCATTTTCACAAGAGGAAAAAAAAGAAAAGGCCCCCAAAATTTGTAAAGCAATTTCTCCTGATTACGGAAATACCCCTACATAAAGTGCTCTGCGGGCAAACAACAGGGCTCAGGTGTGAGAGCGCACTATGTACATTTGAGGTGATTTGCACAGGGGTGGCTGATTTTACAGTGGTTCTGACATAAACAAAAAACACCCACATGTGACCCCATTTTGGAAACTACACCCCTCACTAAACGTAACAAGGGGTATAGTGAGCCTTAACACCTCACAGGTGTTTAACGAATTGTCGTTAAAGTTGGACGTAAAAATTAAAAAATTTGCTTTTTTTCACTAAAATGCTGGTGTTACCCAAATTTTTTTATTTTCACAAGGGGTAATAGGAGAAAACAGCCCTCAAAATTTGTAACCCCATTTCTTCTGAGTATGGAAATACCCCATATGTGGATATAAAGTGCTCTGCGGGCGAACTACAGGGCTCAGAAGAGAAAGAGCGCCATCGGGTTTTTGGAGAGAGAATTTAGCTGGAATTTGAAGGCCATGTGTGTTTACATAGCCCTATGGTGCCAGAACAGTGGACCCCCCATGTGACCCCATTTTGGAAACTTCACCCCTCACGGTACACAACAAGGGGTGCAGTGAACATTTAGACCCCACTGGTGTCTGACAGATTTTTTGAACATTGGCCTAAGAAAATGAAAAATGTTATTTTTCATTTGCACAGCCCACTGTTCCAAAGATCTGGGGTTTAAATGATCACTGCACCACTTATTACATTCCGTGAGGGGTGCAGTTTCCGAAATAGGGTCACATTTGGGGGGGTCCACTGTTCTGGCAGCATGGGTGTTTTGTAAACGCACATGGCCCCTGACTTCCATTCCAACCAAATTCTCTCTCCAAAAGCCCAATGGCGCTCCTTCTCTTCTGAGCCCTGTAGTGCACCCGCTGAACCCTTTACATCCACACATGGGGTATTTCCATACTCAGAAGAAAAGGGATTTCAAATTTTGAGGGGCTTTTTCTCCTATTACCCCTTGTAAAAAAAAAAATTGGGGTAACACCAGCATTTTAGTGAAATTTTTTTTATTTTTCATTTTCACATCCAACTTTAACAAAAATTTGTCAAACACCTGTGAGGTGTTAAGGCTCACTATACCCCTTGTTACGTTCCTTGAGGAGTGTTGTTGCCAAAATAGTACGCCAAAATAGTATGGGGTATTTTTTACTGTTCTGGCACCATAGCGGCATCTTAAATGCGACATGCCCCCCCAAAAAAACTATTTCAGCAAAATTCACTCTCCAAAATCCTACTGCGCCCACAGAACACTTTACTTATATATATGAGGTATTTCCTTGCTCAAGTGAAATTGGGTTACACATTTTGGGGGGCTTTTCTCCACTTACCCCTCAAAAAATAAAAAAAAATGGGTCTACAAGATCATGTGATTTTGAATTTTCTCCTTCACTTTGATGCTATTCCTGTGAAACACCTAAAGGGTTAACAAACTTTCTGAATGTCATTTTGAATACTTTGAAGGGTGTATTTTCTATAATGGGGTCATTTATGGGGTATTTCTAATATGAAGGCCCTTCAAATCGACTTCAAAAGTGAACACTGTTCCATGATGGGAGTAGTAGTACCTGTACTAATTGACAGATTACGATTCTCCTGTATAATGTACAGGGTGGGCCATTTATATGGATATACCTTAATAAAATGGGAATGGTTGGTGATATTATCTTCCTGTTTGTGGCACATTAGTATATGTGAGGGGGGAAACTTTTCAAGATGGGTGGTGACCATGGCGGCTTTTTTGAAGTCGGCCATTTTGAATCCAACTTTTGTTTTTTCAATAGGAAGAGGGTCCTGTGACACATCAAACTTATTGGGGATTTCACAAGAAAAATAATGATGTGCTTGGTTTTAACGTAACTTTATTCTTTCATGAGTTATTTACAAGTTTCTGACCACTTATAAAATGTGTTTAATGTTCTGCCCATTGTGTTGGATTGTCAATGCAACCCTCTTCTCCCACTCTTCACACACTGATAGCAACACCACAGGAGAAATGCTAGCACAGGCTTCCAGTATCCGTAGTTTCAGGTGCTGCACATCTCGTATCTTCACAGCATAGACAACTGCCTTCAGATGACCCCAAAGATAAAAGTCTAAGGGGGTCAGATCGGGAGACCTTGGGGGCCATTCAACTGGCCCACGACGACCAATCCACTTTCCAGGAAACTGTTCATCTAGGAATGCTCGGACCTGACACCCATAATGTGGTGGTGCACCATCTTGCTGGAAAAACTCGGGGAACGTGCCAGCTTCAGTGCATAACAGCCGTATGGGATTTTGTAACGTCCATTTAACGGACGATTTTCAGGTTTTTTATAACGGAACATTGAACGGATCTTAAACCTGTTAAGGATCAAGGGCGTACCTGTACGCCCTGAGTCCTCTCGCGTTCTATAACGCGGAGCCACGCCGCCATAGCGGGTCGGGCCCAGCCTCTAACAACCGAGATCCGTGGCTAATACCGCGTGGCACTGATCACGGTGCGGCGCGCTATTAACCCTTTAGACGCGGCGTTCAAAGTTGAACGCCGCATCTAAAGTGAAAGTAAATCATTGCCAGTTAGCTCAGGGGACTTTTCGGGATGTCCGCGGCAAAATTGCGACATCCCGAACAGCTGTGACACAGCAGGAGGGTCCCTTACCTTGCCTCCTGAAGTCCAATCGCCGAATGACTGCTCAGTACCTGAGATCCAGGCATGAGCAGTCAAGCAGCAGAATCATTGATCAATGGTTTCCTATGAGAAACCATTGATCAATGTAAAAGATGGGAGCTATAACATTGCAAAAAAAAAAAAAAGTTTAAAAAAAAGTGAATAAAGATCATTTAACCCCTCCCCTAATAAAAGTTTGAATCACCCCCCTTTAACCATTAAAAAAAAACAGTGTAAGTAATAAAACTAAACATGTGGTATCGCGGCATGCGGAAATGTCCAAATTATAAAAATATATAATTAATTAAACCGCACAGTCAATGGCGTACATGCAAAAAAAAAATTCCAAAGTCCAAAATAACTGTCACGATTCGGCTAGCTGGTTGTGGATCCTCTGTGTCAGCGAGGGATTGGCGTGGACCGTGCCGGTGGACCGGTTCTAAGATGCTACTGGTATTCACCAGAGGCCGCCACAAAGCGGGATGGTCTTGCTGCGGCGGTAGCAACCAGGTCGTATCCACTGGCAACGGCTCAACCTCGCTGACTGCTGAGAAGGCGTGGGACAGAAGGACTAGGCAGAGACAAGGTCAGACGTAGCAGAAGGTCGGGGCAGGTGGCAAGGTTCGTAGTCAATATGGATAGCAGGAGATCTGGAAACACAGGCTTTGGACAACACTAAACGCTTTCACTGGCACAAGGCAACAAGATCCAGCAAGGGAGTGCAGGGGAAGTGAGGTATTATAGCCAGGGAGCAGGTGGAAGCTAATTAAGCTGATTGGGCCAGGCACCAATCATTGGCGCACTGGCCCTTTAAATCTTAGAGAGCTGGCGCGCGCGCCCTAGAGAGCGGAGCAGCGCGCCAGCACATGACAGCCGGGGACCGTGACGGGTAAGTGACTTGGGATGCGATTCGCGAGCAGGCGCGTCACGCTATGCGAACCGCATCCCCGCCGGCAAAGTCAGTGCAGCGCTCCCGGTCAGCGGGGCGCTGCAGAGAGAGAGAGATGCCGTGAGTGCTCCAGGGAGGAGCAGGCACCCGGAGCGCTCGGCGTAACAATAACGTATTTTTGGTCACTTTTTATATCATGAAAGAATGAATAAAAAGCGATCAAAAAGTCCGATCAATACAAAATTGGTACCGCTAAAAACTTCAGATCACGGCGCAAAAAATGAGCCCTCATATCGCCCCATACGTGGAAAATTAAAAAGGTTCTAGGGGTCAGAAAATGACAATTTTAAACATATAAATTTTCCTGCATGTAGTTATGATTTTTTCCAGAAGTATGACAAAGTAGGGTATCATTTTAATCACATGGACCTACAGAATAAAGAGAAGGTGTCATGTGTCATTTTTACCGAAAAATGTACGGTGTAGAAACAGAAGCCCTCAAAAGTTACAAAATGGTGTTTTTTTATTTTTTTATTTTGTCTTACAATGATTTTTTTTCCTTTTCGCCGTAGATTTTTGGGTAAAATTACTGATGTCATTACAAAGTAGAATTGGTGTCGCAAAAAATAAGCTATCATGTGGATTTTTAGGTGCAAAATTGAGGTATGATTTTTTAAATGCAAGGAGGAAAAAATGAAAGTGCAAAAACGGAAAAAACCCTGGTCCTTAAGGGGTTAAACGGATACATTTTATAGTGTGAAAGCAGCCTAATGGGGGCTAAAACGTAGTGTGTTCTGACCCTAATGGGTCGTGTGATCGTACCCTTTATCCAACTCAGCACCTATTGAGGATGTTATTTAGTTTAACCCCTTAACGACCACGGACGTAAATGTACGTCCTGGTTTGGCGGGACTTCCCGCACCAGGACATACATTTACGTCCTGTGTATGACCGTGAGCATCATACACGGCAGGTTCCGGCTGCTAGCAGCAGCCGGGGACCCGCCCGTAATGGCCGACATCTGCGATCGCGCGGATGTCCGCCATTAACCCCTCCGATGCCGTGATCAATACAGATGACGGCATCTGCGGCATTTTGATTGGATGATCGGATCGGATCGCCCGCAGCGCTGCCGCGGGGATCCGATCATCCAGCATGACAGCCGGAGGTCCCCTTATCTAGCTCCGGACGTCTCCCGGGGTCTTCTGCTCTGGTCTGCGATCGAGCAGACCAGAGCAGAAGATCACCGATAATACTGAGCAGTGCTGTGTCCTATGAATAGCACTGCACAGTATTAGCAATCAAACGATTGCTATAGATAGTCCCCTATGGGGACATAAAAAGTGTAAAAAAAAGTTGAAAAATGTAAAAATAAAAAGTTAAAAAAAGTTAAAAATCTCCTCCCCCAATAAAAAAGAAAATTGTCCGTTTTTACAATTTTACTCCCAAAAAGCGTAATTTAAAAAAATAAACATATTTGGTATCACCGCGTGCGTAAATGTCCGAACTATCAAAATATAATGTTAATGATCCCGTACGGTGAATGGCGTAAACGTAAAAAATTAAAAAAGTCCACAAATGCTGCTTTTTTGTCAAATTTTATTAAAAAAAAAATTATTAAAAATTATCTAAAAGTTTTATATATGCAAATGTGGTATCTAAAAAAAGTACAGATGACGGCGCAAAAAATGAGCCCTCATACCGCCCTATATACGGAAAAATAAAAAAGTTATAGGTGGTCAAAATAGGGCGATTTTAGATTGCTGATTTTGTACAAAAAGTTTAAGATTTTTTTTAAGTGGTCCAAAAATATAAAAGTATCTAACTATGGGTATCATTTTAATCGTATTGACCCACAGAATAAAGAACACCTATCATTTTTACTGTAAAGTGTACAGTGTGAAAACTAACCCCTCCAAAATGTGCAAAATTTTGGTTTTCATTTAAATTTCCTCCCTAAAAAAATTTATTTTTGGGTTCGCCGTACATTTTATGGTAAAATGAGAGGTTTCATTACAAAGTACAATTGGTCACGCAAAAAACAAGCCCTTATATGGGTCTGTACATGGAAATATAAAGAGTTATGGATTTTAGAAGACGAGAAGGAAAAAATGAAAAACGCAAAAATAAAATTGGACTGGTCCTTAAAGGGGTACTCCGCCCCTAGACATCTTATCCCCTATCCAAAGGATAGCGGATAACATGTCAGATCGCCGGGGTCCCGCTGCTGGGGACCCCCTGGATCTACCATGCATAAAGGAGTTATGGATTTTAGAATTCTTGGAGGAAAAAACGAAAACGCAAAAATAAAATTGGCATGGTCCTTAATGTGAAAATGGGCTTGGTCATTAAGGGGTTAATTTAGTCAGATATTATGCACTAAACACATGCCAACAAAACATGTTCATTCTTCTGAGTATTTTACTGAGGGGACAGATACGTTGTGTGAACTCAAACGTATAGCTGCCATTTTTTTTTTTTTTACTGTAATAAAATAGATACTTAACCCTATAGCACAATGTATGGAGTTTGAGTGGCTCCAGGATGTCTCTTCACCGCCATTTACAAGGAGACAACATACACTAAAGTAACCGCAAATGGCTACTCCAAAATGGCTTTCCCGGCACAATCCACACAGTTTGGCCTCAGCAGTTTAAAGCGGCTTGGAGAGCGGGCTGTACCAAAATGGACAGGGGAAGGGGACTTTCTATTAACTTAATGTTAGTTTTAGCACGGTAAATAAATTGCCTGCTCTATTATACACCTAGAGGCGATATTAAACTGCATGAAAGCATTGACCTGCTGAAAAACCAACTAAAAAAGACAGGAAAAAAGAGATGCTAAAAGTAGGACGATACGGTAACCTCCCCCACGAGCCAGTTAAAGTGACAGATTCCGGACCCGGAGAAAGAGGCGCGGAAAGATGGCGGTGAGTGTTTTACGCTTTGTGAACTTGTTGAGGAGGAAAATGTATCGTTTAGCTTTATCGTAGTCATAGTGTATCTGTCATGGCGCTAGCATACTCGACGCCTTCAGGCCTCAGGATGTGGGAGAACCGGCAGCTCGACCTTGTAACGAGCTGCCGCTTCAGTATTGTCTGTACCATGTGGGGAACAATGTAGGGGGATGCTGGCTACCTCCTTATCGGTATGGCGATGCGAGGGTAGAAGGGAAGACTATCGTATGGTGAAGCCTTTCTACCTCAGTCTATGGCCGTGTACTTCAACCTGTGGCTCTCAGGCTAGTTCCAAACTACTACGTCCATCATGCCCTATGAGCCTTTGTCTGGGAGTAGTAGTTTGCAACAGTTGTAGAGCCCCATGTTGTGACGTAGACTGTAGACTGTGGACTGTAATGTTTATAGGACCCTGTTCATATCATGATTTGGGGCTATATTGCTGGGATACCAATAGAAAGATATATTTTGACATAAGTCAATGAAGCAAGTCAAGGTCATTAGTAAATCCCTAGATCAGTGTATTCCAACCAGGGTTCCTCTAGCTGTGACAAAACTACAACTCCCAGCATGCCCGAAGGCTGTCTGGACATGCTGAGAGTTGTAGTTTTGTCACAGCTAGAGGCCCCCTGGTTAGGAAACACTGCCCTAGGGAAATGAATAAACATTGTATTATATTAAGTTTTGCTAAATTCACAAACAGCAGATTTGCATTTTGCTGCTACCGTAATCTGCAGGTTTTCCACACACAAATCCTTATACAGCACGTGTAAACATACATTAACCCCTTCATGACCCGGTTGGCTTCCGTTTTTGCACTTTTTTTTTCTCCTTACCTTTAAAAAACATAACATAACTCTTTCAATTTTGCACCTAAAAATCCATATGATGGCTTATTTTTTGCGCCACCAATTCAGTGACATCAGTCATTTTACCCAAAAATCTACAGCGAAACAGGAAAAAAAATTGTGCAATGAAATTTAAGAAAAAACACAATTTTGTAATTTTTGGGGGATTCCGTTTCTACACCGTACATTTTTCCGTAAAAATGACACCTTATCATTATTCTGTAGGTCCATACGATTAAAATGATCCCCTACTTATATAGGTTTGATTTTGTCGTACTTCTGGAAAAAATCATAACTACATGCAGGAAAATGTATACGTTTAAAATTGTCATCTTCTGACCCCTATAACTTTTTTATTTTTCCGTGTACGGGGCGGTATGAGGGCAAATTTTTTTGACGAGTGATCTGAAGTTTTTAGCTTTACCATTTTTGTAATGATCGGACTTTTTGATCGCTTTTTATTCATTTTTTCTTGATATAAAGTCACCAAAAATACGCTATTTCGGACTTGGAAGTTTTTTGCGCGTACGCCATTGACCATGTGGTTTAATTATCTATGTATTTTTATTTTGGACATTTACGCATGCGGCGATACCACATATGTTTATTTTTATTTACAGTTTTTTTGTTTTTTTTATTGGAAAAGGGGGGTGATTCAAACTTTTATTAGGGAAGGGGTTAAATGACCTTTATTAACACTTTTTTTCCACTTTTTTTTGCAATGTTATAGCTCCCATACTGTGAACACACTGATCTTTTACATCGTTCAATGGTTTCTCATAGGAAACCAGTGATCGATGATTCTGCTGCTTGACTGCTCGTGCCTGGATCTCAGGCACTGAGCAGTCATTCAGCGATAGAACAGCGAGGAGGCAGGTAGGGATCCTCCTGCTGTCCTGTAAGCTGTTCAGGATGCTGTGATTTCATCGGGGTGATCCCAAATAGCTCCCTGAGCTAACCGGCATTAGTTTACTTTCACTTTAGACATGGCGTTCAACTTTGAGCGCTGCGTCTAAAGGGTTAATAGCGCGCGGCACAGCGCGTTATTAGCCACGGGTCCCGGCCATTGCTAGGTGCCGGGCCCGAGCCACTATGACCCCTTTCCCGACCCATGACATACATGTACGTCATGGGTCGGCTCCCATTCTATAACGCGGGGCCACGGTGTGGCCCTGTGTTATAGAATGGGAGCCGACCCATAACGTACATGTATGTCATGGGTCGGGAAAGGGTTAAAGTGGACGTATCAAGGTGGTAACTAGAGATTAGCGAACTTACAGTAAATTCGATTCGTCATGAACTTCTCGGCTCGGCAGTTGATGACTTTTCCTGCATAAATGAGTTTAGCTTTCAGGTGCTCCTGTGGGCTGGAGACTCTTTCCTAGGACTGTATCCATCTTTTCCAGCCCTCAGGAGCACCCAGGATAAGTCATCAACTGCCGAGCCGAGAAGTTCGTGACGAATCGAATTTACTGTAAGTTCGCTCATCTCTAGTGGTAACCCTTGAAAAAGTCTCCTCTCTTCAAAAAATAAAATAGAAAGTGATGAAAACTCTGTTCGGTCAGTGGCAAAAACTAAAAGTTTCTAGGTGCCAGTCACAATAGGCAGTTCACAGAAATGCAATCTTGCGGACTGCAGTGGTCACTCAATAGTTAAAATTAGCAGTGTAGCTCCTCTTGAATTCCCGCTCCAAATTAATGCACATCTCCTCTGCCCATTGACTATAATGTTATTTCTGCTGTCCTGTTCACACTGTGGAAATTCTGCTTGCAGAATTCCGATGCTGAATTCCTTTCCGCTTGAAGAAAGAGCATGCTGGTGGAATCCGCAAGCAGAATCCAATAGAAGTCAATGGTAAAAAAATCTGCACGATATCTTATTCGAGTGGAATTCAGAAAAGTAGATTTAAATAGCTTCCTCCTTCATTCCTCTTCATTTCCGCATGGAAATTCTGCTTGAATTCCGCTTGGAGAAGGCAACAATTTCCTTACCGAAATTATTCCTCGTGAATTCCTCTTGAATTCCTCAGCGTGAACGCACCCTTATACTGTGTGGTGAACTCTGTAAAAACAACCTCAAAATATTTATAAAGAAATACCCTTACCTTAATAAGTCCTCACATGGCAATGTTAGTTTTAAAGTTGTGGCTCTTGGATGTTTACTATGTTTACATCGCAACATTGTTCAAATCCGATATCGGGTGTGGACATTTAAAAAAAAAAAACTACTTGTCCAAGGGACTAAAGCGGAGCACAATCTACTTGTCCCTCATAAAAAAAAAATCCACTTGTCCTGGTAGACAAAATAATTTAAATCAAAATAGTATGTAAATTTGGGGGATTTCTTCTTTTTTTTTTTTCCCCACCATTCACCTTGTGGTCAAACTTACACATTACCGTAATTATCGGCGTATAACACGCATTTTTTTTTAGGCTACTTTTTTTTGCCTAAAGTCTACCTTAAAATTATACGCCGATAAGCCGCTGCAGTTCAATGATTTAAAGCAGGCGCTTTAAATCAATGCACTGCAGAGGCTTTTTCAGGTGCAGAGACCGCCACCGCTGCCAGCTTCTCTGCCCCTGCCTGCCCTGGGTTCCCTGCTGCCGCCGCTTCTCTCCCGCTGTCTATCGGTGCCGCTGCCCCTTCTCTCCCCCTGTCTATCGCTGCTGCCGCCGCTTCTCTCCCCCTGTCTATCGGTGCCGCTGCCCCTTCTCTCCCCCTGTCTATCGCTGCTGCCGCCGCTTCTCTCCCCCTGTCTATCGGTGCCGCTGCCCCTTCTCTCCCCCTGTCTATCGGTGCCGTTGCCCCATTGCCGGCGCCGATAGCCAGGGGGAGAGAAGTGGCGCCGACAGACGGGGAGAGAAGGGGCAGAGGCACCCGTTTCCTCCCCCATCCTCGGTTGTATAATTACCTGTTGCCGGGGTCGGATCCGCGATGCTTCAGGCCTCTGGTGTGCGTCCCCTGCATCGTTGCTATGCGCTGCGCGGTGCAGTGACACAGGGGACGCCACACTGGAGGGCTGAAGCAGCACTGACCCGACCACGGCAACAGGTAATTATACAACCGGGGATGAGGGAGGCAACGGGGCAGCGGCGCCGGCAATGGGTGCCGCTGCCACTTCTCTCCCCCTGTCTGTCGGCGGCGGCGCCGATAGCCAGGGGGAGAGAAGCGGCGGCAGCAGGGCTCTAGACCCCAGGAAAGGCAGGGGGGAGAGAAGCGGGCAGCGACGGCCTCTCTCGCCCTGCCTTTCCTGGGGGCTTCTGCGGGGTAAGAAACAGTGTATCGGGGTATACACACGCGCACACACGCACCCTCATTTTGCTAAGGATATTTGGGCAAAAAACTTTTTTCACCCAAATATCCTTGGTAAAATGAGGGTGCGTGTTATAGGCTGGTGCGTGGTATACCCCGATAAATACAGTATTTTAATACTTTAGGTCGGCCTGATTATACCAGTACCAAATATTTTTTCTTCCTTTAAAAAAAAATAATAATTCCTGACCCCTATAACATTTTTTCCGTATACCGGGCTGTATAAGGGCTCATTTTTGGGCCGTAATCTGCTGTATGTATCGGTACCATTTTGGTATTGATCAGAGTTTTTGAACACTTTTTACTGGGATATGATGTTATAAACATAAAAAATAAAATTCTGTGATTCGTTTTTTTTACGTTAACAACATAGACCGTATATAAATAAAATGTAATTTTTTTTTATAATTCGGACAATTACACACGCACCAATACCAAAATTTTTTATTTTTATTATGTTTACATATTACATGGAAAAGGGGGGTGATATGGAAGGGGTTAATGAGTGTTTTTTTAAATACTTTTTTTTTTTTTAAAATACACTTTATTAGGAGGAATCATTAGATTCCTCATACAGATCAATGCAGTTCTATTGAACTCCATTGATCTGTGTTCATTTGGTTGAGCCTGCTCAAGGCAGGCTCAATCAAATGCAGATCTAAGGATCGCCCTGCGGGAGGTGGGGGGGGAATGGTTATAAGAAAGCTTTAGACTCTGCTGTCAACTTTGACAGTGGTGAACTAAAAGGTTAATAGCCGGCCACGGCGAGTGCTGCATGCCGGGCTATTAGCGGTGGCCCCCGGCATCTAAAATCAGCCGGGGGCTGTCTGGTATGAAGCGGGCTCGAGTCAGGAGCCTGCTCTGTACACCCTGAGCGCTGGCCCTGCTAGCCCAATACAGGGCTAAATGTATGAAAAATTCACTTGCCCAGCACCTGGAACTACATTTCCCGGGCGTCGGGCAATAGGATTTCCACATCCCTGGATATGATATGTCCGTTATTGCCCATTTAAATTTTTGTGAGCATTCTCAGTAGCAATAACCCATGAAATAACAGAGTATATATAGTTACTTGCATCACCACTTCAACGTTAAAGTATTATATCCGGTATAACTTCTGTTACATATGACGGCAAAAAAATTCTGCATGCCTGTCCTTTCTCTGCTCAAAATAAAAGTAAATTTAACAGATATTTAAAAAAAATAAAAAACACCCCATTGACATGAACAGGATCCGTTACCTTCTTTCTCCACCTCCATTGCTCATTTCTAATATGGAGATAAAAAACGCTGATGTAAACACATCCTAAAGGATGGAGAAAACAAAAACACAGTTGCTAAAAATCGCCATGGTTTGGTCTGGTTTCACACATAAGTGGAACCACCACAGAAAAACTAATGGAAACAGTTGACCCTTCTTCTGTGCTTTGGACCCACTGTACTGTATTGTACTTTGTAATGAAACCTCTCATTTTACCATAAAATGTATGGCGAACCCAAAGAATAATTTTTTTTAGAGAGGAAATTTAAATGAAAACCACAATTTTGCACATTTTGGAGGGTTTCATTTTCACACTGTACACTTTATGGTAAAAATTAGGTGTTCTATATTCTGTGGGTCAATACAAATAAAATGATACCCATAAATAGATACTTTTCTATATTTTGTACCGCTTAAAAAAATCTCAAACTTTTTGTACAAAATCAGTAATATAAAATCACCCTATTTTGACCACCTATAACTTTTTCATTTTTCTGTATGAGGGCTAATTTTTTGCGCTGTCATCTGTACTTTTTATTGATACCACATTTGCATGTATAAAACTTTTAGATCACTTTTTATAATTTTTTTTAAATAAAATGTGACAAAAAAAGCTGCATTTTTACGCCGTTCACCGTACAGGATCATTAACATTATATTTTGATAGTTTGGACTTTTACGCATGCGTCAATACCAAATATGTTTATTTAAAAAAAAAAAGTTTTACGCTTTTTGAGGGTAAAATGGGAAAAAGGGACATTTTCATTTTTATTGGGGGAGAGGATTTTTCACTTTTTTTTTTTTCACTTTTTATTTTTGCATTTTTCAACTTTTTATGTCCCCATAAATCATTTGATTGCTAATACTGTTCAGTGCTATGCATAGGGCATAGCACTGATCAGTATTATCGGCTATCTTCTGCTCATGTCTGCTTGATCCCAGAGCAGAAGATGCTGGGAGATAGCCGGAGGCAGGTGAGGGGACCTCCGGCCACCACTACAGATGATCGGATCCCCGCGGCAGAGCTGCGGGCGATCCGATCATCTATTTTAACATGCGCATTGCAGCAGATGCCGTGATCTGTATTGATCACATCATCTGAGGTGTTAATGGCGGACATCCGCATGATCGTGGATGTCCACCGTTATTGGCGGGTCCCCTGCTCTGCGGCAAGGGGTTAGTTCATACAAACTTTGAACCCCCATTTCACCCCTTCAGGGGTGGAATTTTACAAAACATTAAAATACATGTTTCTTTATCTCTAATTGTTAGCCTAAAAACAAAGTTTCTAGCTTCAAAAATGACAGACTTCCATACAAACTTTCAACCCCTTTTTCACCCCCTTAAGGGTTGAATTTCGAAAAATCCTTTCTTATTCCTCGTCTACATGTTAATAACAACAGGTGTAAAAAAAATCAGCTTTCTAGGTCCAAGGGTTTAGGTTGGGCGATATATATATTTATTAGGGATCAACCGATTATCGGTATGGCCGATAATCATGATTTTGGGCATTATCGGCAATTACCTTGCCAATAATGCCCCGCACCGCGAACGCCCCCCCCCCCCCCCGATTCGCCGCACCGCGACCGCCCCCCGTAGTGCTGGGCGGTATACCGGTATTGATTTTGCCCATACCGCTATACCGGTCGGGCCCCTCACCCACCCTCCGAGTCAATAAAAAAAATGGGGGGTGGTCCGGGCCATCCATCCTGCAGTGTCCGGCGGCATTCCGGGTGGAGGGTGAACCGGTCCGGGCTGTCCTTCTCCGGGGGTCCTCTTCTCCACTCCGGGCAGGCTCCGGCCTAGTACGCTGCATAGACGCCGCTACGCCGTGACGTCAGGTGCGTCGCTGCGCACGGGTGTCACGGCGTAGCGGCGTCTATGCAGCGTACTAGGCCGGAGCCTGCCCGGAGTGGAGAAGAGGACCCCCGGAGAAGGACAGCCCGGACCGGTTCACCCTCCACCCGGAACGCCGCCGGACACTACAGGAAGGGAGGATGGGTGGCCCGGCTCACCCTGACAGGTAGGGGAGAGAAGCGGGTGGTGGCGGCGGCGGTCTATGGCCCTGCAAAAGCCACCGCAGTGCATTGATTTAAAGCGCCCGCTTTAAATCAATGCTCTGCAGCGGTGTCGAGGGGGGATAAATAGCCGATAACTTATACCGGAATATCCGAAACTAATACCGAAACTAATACCTAACCTCCACCGATTATCGGTATCGGCCCTAAAAAAACGATATCGGTCGATCCCTAATAAATAAATATATATATATAACTAGTGTTTAGCATGTGGGGGGTATATTATAATATAATATTAGTGTTTAGCATGTGGGGGGTAACAAGCACAAGAACTGAGTGGGCCTTTGCTAAGGCTGCTTTCACACTGTGTAATTGCTCTATTACAAATCTGTTCTTTTTTTTTTTCAACTTTGCGAGCCATTAACGTCCGTTATTTTAACGGAGCATAACGGGCAAAGAGGATCCCATTCACTTGAATGGGATTCCACTAACGTCCAATATAACTCCCGTTATTGCTCCCACTATCCTCATAACAGCCATCACACTACTGTGACTAAAGGGTAGTGTGAAAGGAGCCTTGGAGAAAGCCCTTATGCAATCACAATATACTTTATAAATGAGAAAATGGGGTGAAGTCACATAGTCTACTTTAATTTCAGTTATTTTGTTTTGTTTTATTTGTTATAAAGGATAAAGAAAAGAAGAAAAAGGAAAGTATCCTTGACCTTTCAAAATACATTGACAAGACAATTCGAGTGAAATTCCAGGGTGGTAGAGAAGGTATGTTTTGCATGTCTTATTCATTTTTAAGGAATAAATAGTTGTCTACCTATATACTATTAACACTTCATGAGATTGACAGATGTGTTCGTGAATGAAAATGCCCTACATTATGGATACTGATATCCAACATAATATTGGATAACTCAGCCAAACAATACATACCAATCACCCCCATTTAAAGGGAATCTGTCATCAGTTGTCACCCACACTAACCTGTTGGTATAGGGTTATAGCGCGGGTGACACTAATGAAAACCGATACCAAGTACTGGAGTGCCCTTTCAAGTTTGAGCATACATTCTTTCATTCATTTTCAGATCTCCTAATAAATAGTTCCTATTTCCTTTCCCACTACAAGCTAGGTGCTCTAATAACTTCTTCTGCCATGAATAAGCTTCCCTGCTTCTATGTTTGAATCTCTAACACTGCTATTATGAGAAGAAAGGGAAAGAGGATAGGCAGAGCAGATGATGTCAAGATGGACAAGTTGATTATTGGATTGTTGCAGTGATAGGTTTGTTCACAACTGCTGTGATATTTAAACTAATAAAATACCTTTTTGCTTTTACAGCCAGTGGAGTTTTAAAAGGATTTGATCCTTTACTGAATCTTGTATTGGATGGAACCATAGAATACATGAGAGGTTAGTAAAAACTAGGGATGTAAGAAAAAATCGATTCTCGCGATAATCGCGATTTTTCATTTGCCGATACAGAATCGATTCAAAATATTTTTGAATCGATTCTTTTAGGGATGTGGAATTTTTAATAAAACGCACTTTATCTTACCTGCCAACGAGCCCCCGGAGCTCCGGTACAGGTGTTCGGTCCCCGGGCTGTATTCTTCTTACTTCCTGTTAGTCCGGCATGTCACACGGAGCTTCAGCCTATCACTGGCCGCAGCGATGTCCCGCCTCCGCTGGTGATAGGCTGAAGCTCCATGTGACGTGCCGGACTAACAGGAAGTAAGAAGAATACAGCCCGGGGACCGAACACCTGTACCGGAGCTCCGCGGGCTCGTTGGCAGGTAAGATAAAGTGCGTTTTATTTTATTTTGCAGCCCGGACGGGATAACATGAGAAAAGTGAGCACCGGAGTACTAGATCGCCGCTGTCAAAGCTGACAGCGGCGTCTATTGGGATCTATGAATGCTCCCAGGTGGGCGATATATCGCGATGTATCGTCACCTAGACGGTATCGCGATATATCGGGATATATCGAATCGCCACACTGGTATCGCGATTCGAATCGAATCGCCAAATTCTTGGCGATTCACACCCCTAGTATAAACTAATGATTTATTCAACCTATTCCTTCAGTCCACCATAATTCATTTTAAAGCTGCATTGGGTTGATGGAGTAGGCGCAGAAGCTGAGCCTATTCTTCATGCGGCCCCTCCTGTGAAAATGTCCAAATGATTGCGGTGTAACATTTAGAGCTGGGCAGTATGAGCAAAAAACATGTATCACGGTATCTTTGTAAGTGATGGTGGTTCCACGATATTTAACAGTATTCCCCCCCCCCCCCCCCCCCAATGTGTCCTGGGCGCCGCTTCTCTTCCAACACCCCCCCCCCCCCAAAGAGTTATCATCAGCTGCGCTGTCCCACATCATGTCACCACAAGCGCTCCTCTGCTCCTCCTCCTATGAGTTGCGGACCGCCTGTACTACGAATGACTTTTCCCAGTCTTCACTGTCCTGCGCTGCGGTCCTCTTGCTGTTTCCTTGGGACGGGAAAGTCACAGAGCCGCCAGCCGGGGCAGGACATCGCTGCGGCCAGTGATAGGCTGAGCTCACTGTCATGTATGAAGCCGGCCTGCTCCTTACATGACAGTGGGCTCAGCCTATCAGCGGCCGAGGTGGGACATGGCTGTGGCTGGTGATAGGCTGATGGCTTTGTGAACGTCGAAAGGTGAGTTAAAGTTTATTTTGTTTTTGCAGCCCGGGCAACGTTATTTTTAGTACAGTACAGATTTCTAGCACTGGCGGCCCGCAACTCATAGGAGGATGAGCAGAGGAGCGCTTGCAGGTGACATGATGTGGGGACAGCACAGCTGATAATTCATTGGAGGGCAGAAGAAAGGCAGAACGGCATTCGCGGGTCACATATGATTAGTTCCCTGATGTGGGGACAGCGCGCTGCGGCAGATAATTCACTCATTTGAAAGGGGGGGGGGGGGAAGGCGCCCAACCGCTATTGCAGTATGGGCAAAATTCATATCGTGCAGGAAAAAAATTTCTGTATTCGGTATGAACCGGTATACCGCCTAGCACTAGTAACATTGATCCTGAACAGCAGGGGAAAAATACCAATGTCTGAATTACCAATTTTTTTTTTTGCAGTTTGTAGAATAGTAGAATTTGCAGAAGTGTGGAATAAAAGGGATCATCAAGTTCCATCTATCCCTCCAAAAAAGACAGATCACAATAAAATGTTTCTTCTTTATTCTCCAATCCGTAACCTGGTGTCCTATGGAGGAGCATGTGACATTAACGTGATGCTGCCTTGTTCAGTGTGCTGATGCTGCTTCGAGCAAAGTGTAACAATACAAAGGAAGCAGGGTGACCTAAAAATCAAGTGCTCCTCCATAGGATGCCATGTTGCAAATGGGTGATGGGGTTAGCAGAGCAGCAACATTTTACAGAGAACAAGGCTCTTGTGCAGTGTATAAGTAAGTTCTACATATAGCCTAGGTCGCTGGGTAGTACTCCCAGATAGAAGGTATTTGGGGCACTTGCACAAGCTCCCAATACCGTGCAGAATTTCCTATCGGGACATCCCTACTGTTGAAATACACAATACAGAGCTGAAAAACATGTTTGGTGACATATATATATATATATATATATATATATATATATATATATGTGTGTGTATATACACACACACACACACATATATGCAAAGTAACTCCTCACACCACCTTCTCAGTAGCGTGCCCTAAGATCAGCTCTGGCTCCAGTTACAAAGTCCCAGAAGCTGATTGGGATTTATGCCAAGCCAGAATTCTCCCCAGAAGGGAAGAGGACCCATTTCCAGACAGCTGTTTCGAGGTGCTTGCCCCTCGTCAGTACAGAGCAGGGTGTTCTGGCTTAGCTGAGGATGAGAGACCTGTGACTAGTCTAAGGGGTCAAGTATTTTCCTCAGGGAGAGGAACACCGCTTCCGGTGTAAAACGGATATTCAAAAAGGCCATTAGCACTTCGCGGGCTTTGTAAATGCTAATGGTTTTTTGAATCTCTGCTTTACACCGGAAGCGGTGTTCCTCTCCCTGAGGAAAATACTTGACCCCTTAAACTATATAATCTCTTTAACATATAATATATATATATATTTTTTTTCCCCATTAGATCCAGATGATCAATACAAACTAACGGAAGACACACGGCAACTTGGACTTGTTGTTTGTAGAGGGACATCTGTGGTTCTGATCTGTCCACAGGATGGCATGGAGGCCATTCCAAACCCTTTCATTCAGCAACAAGAGGGTTAGCTTTCTTACAGGATCTATTTAACCAAGAGATTCCATTGGGATGCACCATACTTCAAGTTGAAGATCTTTCTTTTTCAGTAATTTTTTTTTTTTTTTTTATAGAATATTAAAATTTATTTTCTTTTGTGATGGCAGATGAATGCCATTCTAAGCAAGTCGGGACTTGCTCTAAATACATTGCTTTTGTTCACATGTTGTCATTTTTTATTATGAGGAATTATGTCTTTTGTCTTTTTGGCTAATGCCTCTTTTTGAGTGTTTAAGTATGACACCTATAATCTATTGAAATAAACACTTACAAATAAGACCCATCAACTGCAACTATTTTACCCTTTGCTCATATGACTATAGTTTTACACTTACAAAATATAATGTTTTGACTTACTACTGACTTTTTTTTTTTATATACCGTATTTATCGGGGTATACCACGCACCGGCCTATAACATGCACCCTCATTTTACTAAGGATATTTGGGTAAAAAAAAGTTTTTTACCCAAATATCCATGGTAAAATGAGGGTGCGTGTATACCCCGATACACCCCCAGGAAAGGCAGGGGGAGAGAGGCCGTCGCTGCCCGCTTCTCTCCCCCTGCCTTTCTTGGGGTCTAGAGCCCTGCTGCCAGCCCTTTTCTCCCCCTGGCTATCGGCGCCGCTGCCTGTTCTGTCCCCCTGACTATCGGTCCCGGCGCCGATAGCCAGGGGAAGAGAAGCGGCGCCGACAGCCAGGGGGAGAGGAGCAGCGGCACCCATTGCCGTCGCCGCTGCCCCGTTGCCTCCCCCCATCCCCGGTGGCATAATTACCTGTTACCGGGGTCGGGTCCGCGCTGCTGCAGGCCTCTGGCGTGCGTCCCCTGCGTCGTTGCTATGCGCTGCATGGCGCGGCGCATGATGTCAGTGCGCCACGCCGTGCATAGCAACGACGCAGGGGACGCACGCCGGAGGCCTGCAGCAGCGCGGACCCGACCCCGGCGACAGGTAATTATGCCACCGGGGATGGGGGGAGAGAAGGGCCGGCAGCAGGGCTCTAGACCCCAGGAAAGGCAAGGGGAGAGAAGCGGGCAGCGACGGCCTCTCTCCCCCTGCCTTTCCTGGGGGTGTATCGGCGTATAACACGCACATAGACTTTAGGCTAAAAATTTTAGCCTAAAAAGTGCGTGTTATACGCCGATAAATACGGTATATACTTTTGTTGCTAAACAGTTCTTTTCTGAAGTAACTACCTTTCACCTATTTCACATATTCATTCAGTTTTTAGAATGGCTTGTCAAGCAGACTGCAGGTTTACCTTTTTTTTTTTTTTGTTTTTGTTTGTTTTTGTGTGTGTGTGCGCAATGCGAGTGTTGTAGATAGAATGGCTTACCCAGTGTGTAATTTATTATTAGTTGGAAGCCCAGTCTATTTCATGGCTCCTGTGCTGATAGTGGATAAACCACATATAATACACTTCCCATGATTTAAGATTGAAAACAAAACCACCCGCTGTGTGTCAGAATGCGTCTCTTTTACGGTAAGACATGAAAAATCGCATTCAAAAAATTCAGCACATCTGACCCTATCAAAAAGTGAAGGCTAAATTAGCATGAGTTGTTTACATATATTTAGCCCCTTCATGACCCAGCGATGGTTTAAAAAAAAAAAAATTTTTTTTGCTGCTCCTCACATTCCTTAATGTTACCACTGACAACGTTTTATTAGTGCTTCTTATTTGCGGGACAAGCTGTATTTTTCAATGGCATACTTTATTTTATCATGTGTATTATGGAGCCAGAAAACATTTTATGTAAGGTAAAATTGAAAAAAATTTGGAATTGCGCAATTTTGTTGGGCAATTTTCAGGGTTCACATTATGGTTCAAATGCTTTCTTTATTCTGTGGGTCAGTACAATTTTTAAAGATACCAAACTTGGTTAATTTTTGTTTCGTTTCAAATAGTACCTGTCTCTAAATAAACTTTGCTAAACTAACTCAGGCTATGTTCCCTAACTAACAATCCCCTGCCCTTTAAAACATTTTAAGAGCTTTTAAAAGCTCTATTTCTTACCTATCTTCTTGCTCACATAGAGGGGCATTTACTAAGGGGTTTAGTAATTTTTTTTCTGACTATTTTTGGCGCAAAATTGTCGCAATTGCGCCTACCCTATTTTCTGTGCGACTTTCTCTAGCAAGAGCTAGAAAGTAAAAAAAAAATTTCCCGCTTAATTTACGCAAGTTTTCATTTTTGACTTGCAGTGGTCAGGAATTTATTAACTGAGACAGTCGCAGTTGCGCAATAAATTGTCGCAACGGCCATAAAAATTGACTAAATTTACTCCAGCTCCAACATGGAGCAGGAAAAGCTACTGCCGCCCGGGCTCCGACATACTTTCTCCCCGCTACCCTCACTGCGCTACCGGGACACTGCAGTGATTTACATCCCCCCCCTCTCACCTGCCAGCGCCACACAACTCCCATCTGTCTGCTAGACTAGTCCCAGCATGCCCTTACAGTGAGGACACGCTGGGAGTTGTAGTCTTGTAGTGGGCGGGAGACAAGGGGGGGGGGGGGTGTGTATCAGTGTCCCCATAAGTGAGGGTAGCGGGGAGGCAGTATGAGTAGCCCGGGGGGCTGTGCTGTAATGTCAGCCCGGGCTCCTGCCCTGACAGCCAAAGGCTTTGGCTTTGGCTGGCCAGGCATGCTGGGAGTTGTAGTTTTGCAACATCTGGAGGCACCCTGGTTGGGAAACACTGGCCTAAAACAGTGTTTCCCAACCAGGGTGCCTCCAGATGTTGCAAAACTACAACTCCCAGGTTGGGAAACACTGTGCCCAGCCTCCGCCCCACCTTACTGTAAGGGCATGCTGGGAGTTGTAGTCCTGCAGCTGGGGGCAGGGGACAAGCTTGTCATTTGCCCACACATCTCCTGCACCACACAACTACAACTCCCAGCATGTCCTTACTGTAAGGGCATTCTGGCAGTTGTAGTCGTGCGGGGCAGGAGATGTGTGAGCAGGTGATAATAAATGTAGTAAAATATTTTTTTTTTCTTCTCATTTCAGATCCGTGTATCCTGTGGACTCCTTCAGATTCGGTGGACTACTTCGATGACCAGCGTTTTTCTTTGTTTGATTTTAATAAAATGGTTAACGAGGGCTTGTGGGGGAGTGATTTTTGTAATAAAACATTTTTTTAAAACCTGTTGTGTTTTTTCCTTACTTTACTAGACCGGCTTAGTAGTGGAAGCTGTCTTATAGACTGAGTCCATTACTAAGCTGGGCTTAGCGTTAGCCACAAAAACAGCTAGCGCTAACCCCCTTTTATTACCCCGGTACCCAACGCCACAGGGGTGCCGGGAAGAGCAGGTACCAACAGGCCTGGAGCATCAAAAATGGCGCTCCTGGGCCTAGGCGGTAACAGGCTGGCATTATTTAGGCTGGGGAGGGCCAGTAACAAAGGTCCTCGCCCACCCTGGTAATGTCAGGCTGTTACTGTTTGGTTGGTATTTGGCTGAGAATGAAAATAGGGGGGACCCTATGTGGGTTTTTTTTTTTTTTTAATAAATATTTTTAAAAACCCACATAGGGTCCCCCCTATTTTCATTCTCAGCCAAATACCAACCAAACAGTAACAGCCTGACGTTACCAGGGTGGGCGAGGACCATTGTTACTGGCCCTCCCCAGCCTAAATAACGCCAGCCTGTTACCGCCTAGGCCCAGGAGCGCCATTTTTGACGCTCCGGGCCTGTTGGTACCCTGCGGCACCCCTGTGGTGTTGGGTACCGGGGTAATAATTGGGGGTTAGCACTAGGTGTTTTTGTGGCTAACGCTAAGCCCTGCTTAGTAATGGACTCCATCTATAAGACAGCTTCCACTACTAAGCCTGTCTAGTAAAGTAAAAAAAAAATAAACACAACCGGTTTTAAAAAAAAAATTTATTACAAAAAAACACTCCCCCACAAGTCCTCGTTAACCATTTTATTAACATCAAGCAAAGAAAAAGGCTGGTCGTCGAAGTAGTCCACCGAAGGAGTCCACAGGATACACAGATCTGTAGAAGAAGTAACAAAAGAAAAAAAAAAGTTTAAGTACATTTAGGGAGAAAAAAACTGTTAAAAAATGTAATAAACACACACACTAAACGCCGTTTACCACTATTCTGAGCCATGACTACAATTTAGTTATTGAATTATTTAGATGTGGTGAAAAAGCTAAAAAAAAAAACAACTCAAAAACAAAAGATCCAGAAGGAAACCTAGCAGCCAAACCTATTCAGACAGCAGGAAAAAGGAACAGACTATTTTTTTCTACTACATGAAGTAAATTTCCCACTTTTGCCTATGTGTGCCAAATTTATTAATGCCGTGCAACAATTTAGTAAATTTGTCGCACATAGTCAAAAATGAAGTCGAAAAAACAGGGTAAAAACCAGACTACATAGTAAAAGATTAGTAAATGCCCCTCATAGTGTGAGCTGGCGTCAGGAGGATATGGGTGTGCCCCAGCCGGCACTACATCGCTGAAGCCTGCTGGGGACTATTTCCGCCCTCACTTAACGCTTGCAGAGTATGGTCCGAGGAGAGAGTCTGAATCAAGGAGGAGCAGCGGAGTAAGAAGCTGCAGGCCAGCCTGGAGAAGGTGAGATCTTCCACAGCTCTGTCTCCAGCCTGCCGGCTATGTCTGGAGCTGCAGCGGGCACAGTGCTTGCTCCCGCCTGTTTGATTGACAGACAGGAAGCAGCTCTGTGCTTATCACGTGTCCCAGCTACAGTCTGAGATTTCGGTCCGAAATCTAGAACGGACTAGCGACCGGTTCATGTAGGGGGACCCCTAGTGGTGTTTTTTTTCCAAAATGAAATTAAACATGAAAATATCTTTTTTTTTTTTTTTTGTGCATAGATTTAGGAACTTGTTAGGAATGCCTTACTGTTCAACATATTTAAAACTTTTTTTCATGACAGGTACTCCATAAATGGTGGGGGGGGGGGGGGGGAGAAGTATGTAAAACGGGGTGGGGGACCTTTTTTTTTCCATCTATGGAGTTGTTAGGGATTATTTTTTTGCGCCATGAGCTGTAGTTTTTAACGGTACCATTTTTGCGTATATATGACTTTTTTGATAACTTTTCATTATGTTTATTCATTATGTGACACCTTTTACCACGCAGCATCAGGAACATCATAATTTACTAGTTCGGACAATTACGCACGCGGCAATACCAAATAAATATATATTTTTTTGCAGTGTTTTATTTGAACAATGGGGAAAAAGGGGGTGTTTTGTACTATTTGGGGGAAGATTTTTTAGATATTTTTAAAAACTTTTTTTAACTTTACAAATTTTTTGCTCCTCGGATGACTTTTTTGCTCATTAGATGGCTTACATAGATCAATGTAATGATATTGCATTACATTGATCTATGTTTTCGGCACTCGATTCCTTAACCCCTTAAGGACTGGGGTTTTTTCCATTTTTGCATTTTCGTTTTTTCCTCCTTACCTTTAAAAAATCATAACACTTTCAATTTAGCACCTAAAAATCCATATGATGGCTTATTTTTTGCACGAGTAAAATTCTACTTTGTAATGACATCAGTCATTTTACCCCAAAATCTACGGCAAAACGGAAAAAAAAATCATTGTGAGACAAAATTGAAAAAAATACACCATGTTGTAACTTTTGGGGGTATCTGTTTCTACACAGTAAATTTTTTGGTAAAAATGACACCTTCTCTTTATTCTGTAGGTCCATACGATTAAAATGATACCTACTTATATAGGTTTGATTTTGTCGTACTTCTGGAAAAAATCATAACTACCGTATTTTTCGCCATATAAGACGCTCCGGCATATAAGACGCACCCAATTTTAAAGGAGGAAAATCTAGAAAAAAAAGATTCTGAACCAAATACTGTAGTAAAATATTTTATATCAGTATAGTTCCCCCACAATAGTTGGCAGTATAGTTCCTCCACAATAGTTGGCAGTATAGTTCCCCCACAATGGTAGGCAGCTCCTCCCCCCTCCCCCCCACAATGGTTGGCAGTATAGTTCCCCCACAATAGTTGGCTGTATAGTTCCCCCACAATGGTTGGCAGTATAGTTTCCCCACAATAGTTGGCAGTATAGTTCCCCCACAATGGTAGGCACTGGCAGCTCCCCCCCACAATAGTTGGCAGTATAGTTCCCCCACAATGGTAGGCAGCTCCCCCCCCTCCAAAATGGTAGGCAGCTCCCCCCCCCCCCTCCACAATGGTTGGCAGTATAGTTCCCCCACAATGGCTGGCAGTATAGTTCCCCCGCAATGGTTGGCAGTATAGTTCCCCCACAATGGTTGGCAGTATAGTTCCCCCACAATGGTTGGCAGTATAGTTCCCCCACAATGGTTGGCAGTAGAGTTCCCCCACAATGGTTGGCAGTATAGTTCCCCCACAATGGCTGGCAGTATAGTTCCCCCGCAATAGTAGGCAGCTCCCCCCCACAGGCATACAGCTTCCAGCCATATACAGTGTATGGCTGGAGGCTGTATCTCTGTGTGCTGCCCCCACAGTGATCCGGTCACCGCTCCTCTGGTCCAGTGTCACATCTACTGCTATGGCCTATGGACCATAGCAGTAGGTGCCGGGATCGGAGGAGCGGTGACCGGAACGCTGAAGATTACACACCGCCGGTCACTCACCAGGCCCCGGTCGGCGTGCGTCTTCCTCCGGTCCTCCGGCGCCTCTATGGTTGTACGCACGGGACGTCACTGAGGTCCCGTGCGTACAACCATAGAGAGGCAGAGGATCGCAGGAAGACCGCAGGAGGACCGGAGGAGGACGCGCATCGGCCGGGGAATGGTGAGTGACCCGCGGACATCCTTATGTCCCGAAAAGATTTTTCGGGACATAGGGATGTCCGGCATAGGAAAACCTATGATTTTATCTGCCCGGGCCGGCTCCTGTGTGCGGCTGCAGGCGGGGGCCGGCCAGAGCAGGTAAAAACTAATACTGTATATTAAAAACCAGGGGGCCTCCAGCTGTTGTGAAACTACAACTACCAGCATGCCCAGACAGCCTTTGCCGGCCCGGGCATGCTGGTAGTTGTAGTTTCAGAACAGCTGGAGGCCCCCTGGTTTTTAGTATACAGTTATTAGTAATTCACTTGCCCGGCACCCGGAACTGTATGTTCCAGGCATAGGGCAATAAACATAGCCGGTGAGAGGTGAAAAATTCACCGGCGGTCATGAGGCTGCTGCGGGTGGGGAGCGGGTAGTCAGCGCTGTACCGCACCGCCGCAGCCTCTGTACTTACCGCTGACTTCCCGCTCTCGCCCGCAGCAGCCTCGGGCGTATATTCGCCGTATAAGACGCACCAACTTTTCCCCCCACGTTTTGGGGAAGAAAAAGTGCGTCTTATACGGCGAAAAATACGGTACATGCAGGAAAATGTATGCGTTTAAAATTGTCATCTTCTGATCCCTATAACTTTTTTTATTTTTTGCGTCGTGATCTGAAGTTTTTAGCGGTACCATTTTTGTATTGATTGGACTTTTTGATCGCTTTTATTTATTTTTTCATGATATAAAAAGTGACCAAAATTTTTTGCTGCAATACCACGTTTATTTATTTATTTATTTTTATGGGAAAAGGGGGGTGATTCAAACTTTTATTAGGGAAGGGGTTAAAGGATCTTTATTCACTTTTTTTTGCAATGTTATAGCTCCCATAGGGGGCTATAACACTGCACACACTGATCTTTTACATTGATCAGTGGTTTCTCATAGGAAACCATTGATCGATGATTCTGCCACTTGACTGCTTATGCCTGGATCTCAGGCACTGAGCAGTCATTCAGCGATCGGACAGCATGGAGAAAGGTAGGGACCCTCCGGCTGTCCTGCAAGCTGTTTAGGATGCCGCGATTTCATTGCGGCGATCCCGAACGGCTCCCTGAGCTAACCGGCATTAGTTTACTTTCGTCTAAAGGGTTAATAGTGCGCGGCACTGCGATTAGCTACGGGTCCCGGCCTTGTTAGAGGCCGGGCCCATGACGCGGGGCCACGCCGCGTTATAGAACGGGAGCGGACACAGGACGTACCGGTATGTCCTGGGTCCTTAGCAGGTTAAGCAATCGTCAATCCACGGAGCCCCAGAAAGTCCTTGTTCTTCCCCGGCAACCCATCTGCAGCCCGCGATTACATTATTGAGCTGCAGATGGGTCCCCTAGACCCCAGTTATTACCTGCATTTAATATTTAAATGCCATGATTGTTATTGATCACGGCTTTTAACTATTTCATTGACTGACATCGGAGCCAGCTCCGATGTCCATCATTACCAGAAGATGTCAGCTGCATATAGCAGCAGGGATCTGCTGGTTATGATGCCTGTACTTCATAGGTCTGGAAGGGGTAAAAAAAAAAAAAGCAGTTTGCAGACTGCAAAAAATTGGTCAAATTCAGAGCACTTGCGCAAAAAGTGATTTTTGACTAAAATGACTTTGGTACACACTTTTGGTTTTTCACTTTGCACTTGTAGGAGTGGTAGCCCTCAGTTACATCACAATCATACACCGGACCTGGCTTACAAAACTGGCACAAAAGTTGCACAAGGTGAGTAAAGTCTCACAAAAGTTATAGAGAAGGAATCAAAGTGGTGTTCAGAAGTGAAATTTCACAAAATGTGTACAGCACCATATTTATCACATGCCTTGTAACATTTCATAAATTTGGTGTATGCATACCCCCAACTATACCATCAAAACTTATGTATAACATTAGTGCACCTACACTGACTTGATCAATGTCCCCCACAGTAAATATTAATGATACATTTTCCCCAGGGTGTTCCCAGTGTGGGGTCCTGTAGAACAGAGACAGCTCTAAAAAGAGTGCAAAGGAAAACAGGAGGAGTTTCCCTTAGCAGCCAAAAAGATCCCAAGACTCCAAGGCCTTGAAAATGAAAGCGGCAACCTACTAGCATTCTCAATCACATGAAATCTATTAAATGCAGTCACATAATATGTATGTACACAAATTGTTAGTCTATTGTGTTCACACAGTTTGTTTTTTTTTCAGCCATTTTTTGCTTATGGTTAATCTTTGCAGCTGTTTAATGCTCAAAAATGAGTGTGTGTGTGAACATTGTGTTACGCCGAGCGCTCCGGGTCCCCGCTCCTCCCCGGAGCGCTCACGGCGTCTCTCTCCCTGCAGTGCCCCGGTCAGTCCCGCTGACCGGGAGCGCTGCACTGACATGGCCGTCGGGGATGCGATTCGCACAGCGGGACGCGCCCGCTCGCGAATCGCATCCCAAGTCACTTACCCGTCCCGGTCCCCTGCTGTCGTGCTGGCGCGCGCGGCTCCGCTCTCTAGGGCGCGCGTGCGCCAGCTCTCTGAGACTTAAAGGGCCAGTGCACCAATGATTGGTGCCTGGCCCAATTAGCTTAATTAGCTTGCACCTGTGCACTCCCTACTTATACCTCACTTCCCCTGCACTCCCTCGCCGGATCTTGTTGCCCTTGTGCCAGAGAAAGCCTTTCCTTGTGTGTTCCTAGCCTGTGTTCCAGACCTCCTGCCGTTGCCCCTGACTACGATCCTTGCTGCCTGCCCTGACCTTCTGCTACGTCCGACCTTGCTCTTGCCTTATCCCTTGTACCATGCCTATCTCAGCAGTCAGAGAGGTTGAGCCGTTGCCGGTGGATACGACCTGGTTGCTACCGCCGCTGCAAGACCATCCCGCTTTACGGCGGGCTCTGGTGAAAACCAGTAGCTACTTAGAACCGGTCCACCGACACGGTCCTCGCCAATCCCTCTCTGACACAGAGGATCCACCTCCAGCCTGCCGAATCGTGACAGTAGATCCGGCCATGGATTCCGCTGAGGTGCCGCTGTCAAGTCTTGCCGACATTTCCACGGTGATCGCCCAGCAATCCCTAATGATCACCCAACGAAATCACCAGCTGTCATACTTGACCACCGTGACACAGCAACTTCAGTCACAGATACAGCAGCTGCTGCCGCAGATACAGCAACTTCAGTCACAGACACAGCAGCTGCAACAGCAACAACCATCTCCTCCGCCGGTTCCTGCAACTCCTCCGCAGCGACCGGCCACTCCTAACCCCCGCTTGTCCCTGCCGGACAAATTTGATGGGGACTCTAGACTCTGCCGTGGTCTCCTGCCTGGGAAGGCCCTGCCATGTGCCACATCGCTCGAAGCACCTCTCTCACAGTATCCTTTGCAATCCACCCCTGTGCCTCCCGCCGAGGAGGCTATGCAAGTGGATCAGTCTCGCCTGACCCCTGAAGAGAGGACTCGCCGCAGAAAGAAAGATTTACTTCTATACTGCACTGTGCGATTGAGCATGGAACTGTATCTCGAAAAAATTGAACTTTTTGTTTTGCCCAAATGCTCCTCTGAAGTCCTCCTCGGTCTGCCATGGCTCCAACGCCACTCCTCTACCCTTGTCTGGACCACCGGGGAGATCAAGAGCTGGGGTGCTTCTTGCCACAGAAAATGCCTCATGTCTGCTCCCAGTCCCGTCAGTCAAACCTCTGTGTCTCCTCCTTTACCTGGTCTCCCCAAGGCCTATCTGGACTATGCTGTGTCTCCTCCTCACAGCCCCCGTCCTGTTAACACTCTGCCCCATGCCAAGCTTTACCCTCTTCCCTCCCTCCCCACTCCCACGCCTTCTTGTGTGCCCGCTGTTGATGAGGTTTCCCGGGGCTTCGCCACCGTCTGGAAAAAGACTCTAAAATTCCTCATACTAGCCTCATCCCGGGTGAAGAAGCTTGCCGGAAAAAAGAGAAGAGCTCCTCCTGTTTTTGTGTGGCTCTCCGCCAAGTATATCCGCTTCCGTGTCCCCAGTTTTTATCTGGGACCACGTTACCTTGGACCCTTTGAAGTGAAATGCCTAGAGGAAGCTACTCCGGTCTCCGGGTCCTCAGACGTCTTCCGGATTAAAGAATTTTCAGGTCCCAAAAAGAGGGGGAGACCCAAGGGGGGGGGGGGTACTGTTACGCCGAGCGCTCCGGGTCCCCGCTCCTTCCCGGAGCGCTCACGGCGTCTCTCTCCCTGCAGCGCCCCGGTCAGTCCCGCTGACCGGGAGCGCTGCACTGACATGGCCGTCGGGGATGCGATTCGCACAGCGGGACGCGCCCGCTCGCGAATCGCATCCCAAGTCACTTACCCGTCCCGGTACCCTGCTGTCATGTGCTGGCGCGCGCGGCTCCGCTCTCTAGGGCGCGCGCGCGCCAGCTCTCTGAGACTTAAAGGGCCAGTGCACCAATGATTGGTGCCTGGCCCAATTAGCTTAATTAGCTTGCACCTGTGCACTCCCTACTTATACCTCACTTCCTCTGCACTCCCTCGCCGGATCTTGTTGCCCTTGTGCCAGAGAAAGCGTTTCCTTGTGTGTTCCTAGCCTGTGTTCCAGACCTCCTGCCGTTGCCCCTGACTACGATCCTTGCTGCCTGCCCTGACCTTCTGCTACGTCCGACCTTGCTCTTGCCTTATCCCTTGTACCATGCCTATCTCAGCAGTCAGAGAGGTTGAGCCGTTGCTAGTGGATACGACCTGCTTGCTACCGCCGCTGCAAGACCATCCGCTTTGCGGCGGGCTCTGGTGAAAACCAGTAGCTACTTAGAACCGGTCCACCGACACGGTCCTCGCCAATCCCTCTCTGACACAGAGGATCCACCTCCAGCCTGCCGAATCGTGACACATTGTAGTAATGGTTATTTTATAAAAATAAATAAATTATTATTTTCCGGTCGCTCTTGCCACTAGGAGGTGCTGACACTAGGAAAAAAAAAAAAGTCAGCTCCTCCCTGGCAGCATATACCCATTGACTGGAAGGGAGGTAATCGGTTTTAGCTAGTGTCAGTAGCAGGCAAGGCACAGGTCTGGGAGCTCCCCAGACCTGGTCTTTTTTAAATTATTTTCTAGTAAAGGCTGTTTATTTAGGTTCTTATCTCCCTTTTGTTTCCCTTTTTCAGGTGGGGGTGCTACCTTTTCCCCATATGCGACAAAGGGGCATGGAACATAAGTGTATGGTCCGTCAACCCCTTATCGCCAGCGACAGGAGGTTGCACCCTGGGTCCGGGTCCCCCACTGCCACTGCTCGCCCCGCTAACGTAGCCTGGTATGATGCAGCGTGGCCTAATGCTGGCTGAAGCCATCAAGGAGTGAGTATGTGGCAACTGAGGTAAGTGTGCCTCCCCAAAACCGCCCCCCCTCAGGAGTGACCTGTTGTCTACTATGGACCCATACCAGTAAGCCAGACAGTGGTTTGCCTCTGCCACCTGTCATTCATCACACAGCTGATGTATCTGTGGATGGAGTTCCAGTACCTCCCTACTAGTGCGAGGTGTCTGATAGAGTGCCCTGTTGTATACTATGGACCCATACCAGTAAGCCAGACAGTGGTCTGTGTGGTTTCCTCTGCCGCCTGTCACTCATCACATAGCTGATGTATCTGCGGCTGGAGTTCCGGTACCTCACTGATGCGTGAGGTGTATGAAGGAGTGACCCAGCGTGTCCTATGGACCCTATACATGGTGATAGGCATACCATTCACGGCTCTTTAGCCTCCCTCTTCTCAGGGTGGCGGGGATACTATCCATGGCTCCTAGGTCTCCCCTTCCTCCCACATGTGACAGAGGGGCACAGTGATTGGCTATTTGGCTGTGGCCCCCTTTTCGCCAGCTCCTGGAAATGTTCTTGTTCAGCCAGACTCTTCTCTGCCGTCGTTGTTGGTCTCCCATCTCAGGGCTGCTGCAGGCATGGCCAGGTTCCTGTACCCTACTGCCGGTATGAGGAATCTGGATGTGGGTCCCTGCAGTTACTCGGGACTGATGCCAGTCAGACAGACTTTGTGTGCTGGGCCTCCGGCACCGCCGGTTGCCCGTTAGCTCGTCCGCACTCCGGTACCACACTTTCTGTGGAAGGATTCGAAGGAGTGATTCTGTGCTTTCAAGAATCCTTTACCAGTCAGCCAGATGGTTGTCTGCATGATTTGCTGCTACGTCTGGTCAACTACCATACATTTTCAACTCCGAAAACGAATGTTCAGGTAACCCACTGCCGAGGTGTAGTTCTGAGTGAGTCACCCCATGTTTCTCCATGGGCCTTATACAATGCAACACATACTGGTCCGCAGGGTTTCCTGCTTTACCAGGTTCCTCTCTACATCTGCCGCTCTCACAGCTGAGGGCTGGTGGTCTCTTTCAATGTGTGGCACTGAATTCGGGACCCGGTGTGGCCATGGTCCCTATGCCATATAGCCAGACTGTCTCTACATGGTTTCTAATCCACCAGATCACCTCCCCGTTTCCTGCCGCTTCCGCAGCCTGGTGATTTTCTTTCCATGTGAAATTCCACACAGTGTGTCTCTGTGGGTTCATTGCTCCTGTTATACCAATCAGACTGCCTGCTTGTTTACTGTCCCAAATACCTCCTTCATCTCTTGCATCTGCGGCAGCAGTTCTGGTGTGTGCCACCATTAGGAGATGGGATGTAGATGTTTCCTACAGGTTCCATGGCCTTTCACAGCAACAGCAGCACTCTCTTTTCCCCTTTCTAAGTTCCACGTTGGCTGCTAGGGGCATGGTTGTGACACACCATTTGGTGTTGACCCTGTCTTCCACGCTGCCGGCTTTTGGATGTCTGTGGTTTATTTCGTGTTTGCAGTCTTGATACCCCACTACTATCATGAGGTCTCCATGTCCGTGTCCTTCTGTCGGTGGGGTGTGCCTCGGGCCTTCCTGCAGTTTGGTGTCCAACACCTCTGTTCTGGCATGGGGCCTGGTGGGGCGTCATCAGTTCAGCGCTCCCCCCTATGCCTCAAGGTATTTTCCTGGATTTGTGTGCAGGGTGGCTCAGGTGCCTGCTATGTTGCCTTATACACAACCAGACTGGCTCCGTTGGTGCCCATCGGGCCCAAGGTTTTCACCCGTTGGGGTGGTCTTTGCTTCTTGCCCAGCCAGTGTCCAGGATTCGGATGCCTCTGGGGACACAACTTGGCTTTTCGATATGTTCTCTCAGAGTTGCTGGGTGCTACGTCTGCCCAGTAATTTGTCTCGTTGCCGTAGGGTGGCATTCCCCTGCTCATACAGTGCCTGGTGCACTTGACAATTTCCCTTCCACTGAGGTATGGGAATCAGGGGGTTTGGCATGGTCAGTGCCTGAGTTTCATCCCGACCACCCCTGTTTTCCCCTCCACTAGGGGGATTATTATGCTGGGCGCTTTCTACCTCCGAGATGGAGCCATCTCTATCTTCCAACTATATAGGTGGGGTATCTGGCTGGGCCCTTGTTTTTCGCTGAAAGCATTTGGGAGAGCTTTGCACTGTCGGCCTGTGTTACTACGGCCCACTATTGCAGCCTTGCTCTCTTCCTGTTTCTTGGTTATCTACCGTGTTCATGCAGCCATGGTACTCTCCTGTAGGGGGTTTATTCAATCATGTATGGCTCTGCGACAGCCGGTCTAGCCACCATTGTTTGGGTTTGTTTGGGTCCTGCTATTGCTCTCCTCCCCCCTCGGCACACTCTCCCTGGTAGGGTGTGTTCCTCCTTCCCTAGACTGTGTCGGTTGCACTACACTGACCCCACGGTCTTCTGGAGTAACCTTCCTGTGTTCAGAGCCTGGGTGTCCCAGCAAGCTTCCCTTTTGTTTCCCCCTCCGTTCCCATCCAGACGGGTTATTGCTTCAGTTAGCTCTGGTCTGCTTGGACCGCTGGGGCCTAGGACCGGTTGGTCTCCTTGTCTTGGACACTATCCTGGGATGCTGTGATGTGCCTTCTTTTCTAGGTCTGCCCTCCTGAGTCTTGGGTCTTAGTAATGGTTGAGGTCTCAGACATGTGTAGCGATCCTGCCAAGACTTCTCTGCGTTCCCATTTGTGGGGCGGTCTCTGTGTGCCACATTTCTTCTTCCGTCTCGACAGGGAAGTTTGTCACCTGGAGCGTTTTGCGGACGTTGGATTTCCTTACCCTTCAGGTGTAAGTCTTCCAGGAGACTCAGGAACCTCCTTTTCCCCATGTCGGCCGCTCCGGTATTCCGCTCCTTTTATGTCAGTTTATTCTTCCGTGTCCGTCTTCAATGTTGAACCAGGAACCTCCAGTTTCTGGGCCTATCGTTCCGGTGTCCTGGGATGCCCCTTGCTGGACGTTCCGCTCCTTTTTTTTTTGGTCGTTATAACCTTCCGTCTCCTCCATCGGGGTCCATGTTCTCTCAAGATGGAGGGCGTTCCAGTCGTCCGGATTACACCAGTCAAGCTATTTCACTTCCTGGGGGCTCGTGGTGGGCCCCTGGATGGGGGTTTTGGGTCTGCAGATGTTCAGTTCGATCGATCAATCGATTGGGAAAGGGGTTACATGTCAGCCGCAGCGCAGATACAGGGTATTCAGTATACTGTGAGCCGCAGGGCTGGCTAACAGTGGGAGGAGACAACCATCCTCCCGCTGTCATCTTGTACAGAACAACACCAATTTAATGAATATTCATTATGGAGGTGTGTATAAAAGGGGAAAAACTATTTCAGGAGAAAAAAACAGCAACGCCTGCAGCACAGACGTCTTGTCCACAACAGTGAACAAACATGGCCGTGAGTGTGGACGTCAAAAGTAACCAGAAAAACTACTGAACTTCCGTCACAGAAAAGCGGTCAGGAAAAAACAGACATGCTGTGGACAAATGTATAAAATGTGAATTACAAAAGTGCTCAACTCCTTACGTACACGCTGGATTACCATAAAGCTGTGGTACCAGAGTACCCCTTTAAGGCAGTGCTGGAAAATAATGGTGGCCACACGAAAGATTGACACTATGGGCCCAATTTGTACATTTCCACTTAGGACTAAAAACTTAACACTAAATAGGACAAATGGTGTTTCTTTCCTTCTGAGCTCTGCCGTGTGGCAAAAAAATAACCTACAAATTGGGTATTGTTAAAACGAAAACATTGTTTTTGTATTATTTTTTTCTTCTGAATGTTTAGAACGTGTCATAAATTTGATAAATGCCTCCAATTGTATCAACCAAAATTCACCACTACAATACATATAATGTATCAGAAAAACAATCTCCAAATCAGATTAGTGAAAGCAAGCTAAATTAATTATCACAAAGTGATGCATGTCAGAAAAAAAAAAATGGTGCTCAGTTATAAAGGCTAAGTTTGTCCATTTCTTTTTAAAAAGGGACCTGTTAAACAGGTTTTTACCCCCCAAACCTACAGCAGTACCTGAACAATATGCAGCCATAGTTCCTAAATTGGCCTCTATCGAAAGGTTTTCTCTGTTTGCATTATACACTAGTGAGCTGTATAAAAGCTAAGTAGGTGTAGATTTAGACAGATGTTTGCACTCTAATCCTGCCAAGCCAGTCTGATTGATGACCCTGAGAAGAGGTTCCTCATAAATAGGATGCAGCCATCCTGACAGAAATTGGCAGCTTCTCTGTCTCCTGCAGTGCATAGCAGGGCTATGATGTCATGATCCTCCTGCCCTTGCATTGTCAGTTATCAGGCAAAGAGCGAAGCACCAGATGACGGGGTGCTGTAGGAGAGATCGCGGGGTTCCAAGCGGCGGGACCCCTGCGATCAAACATCTTATCCCCTATCCTTTGGATAGGGGATAAGATGTCTAGGGGCGACATACCCCTTTAAGGGTTCTATACCATTGTGAATCAATTTTTATACTATTGCTCCTTGAGTCTAGAGGTGACACTTTATGAGTCGATATGAACAACTTACACCATTGTTCAGCATCAAGGTCCTTACCCAGTTTACCCTCCTAGGCTCACATAAAGCCATTCTTAGAGTTCTCCTCTACCTCGCACAGCATCATACCATAGAGAAAACAAATTGTGAGTCAGTGTCCTGGAGGAGAGGTAAAGCTCCTCAAACAATAATAATTGCACACAAAAGTAGGAAGGAGGGGCAGTGTAGATTTGAATTGAGAGATTTCAAATTGGATCCCAACATACCATCCATCACCTGGGATAGGGAGTCCAGAGGGATGGGAAACAGCAGGAAACCAGTGACTGTTCCTAAAAAGGAGGGATAGTCTAAACAGAATCTAAAAGCCAATTTGTTCCACACAAGGCTTATGTAAAGCTTACAGGGCTTATGTAAGAAAGGAAATGAGAGAGTTCATCATTCAGAATTCTCAGGAAGCCAAAAGATCCCTTGTGTCTGGACGGGGGCCAACAATTATTCCACCTCGCCCAACAGTTTGCACCTGCATTCTAGACTTCATAATTGTACAACAAACAGTTGCCTTGTGATAGATGGCAAAGTTGGAAAGACCAATGATGCCAGTTTAAAAGTAATAAGAAAGGAATGCTTTAGGCGGGGTCTCCTGCCATACAAATGAAGAGAAATTTGGGGTGGGTGTTCATTATTAAAATGTTGACCCTGTGAAACCATGAATGCAGGAGCTAAGCCCATTTCTACAAGGCTGGTTTATAATTAAGAATGAATGCTCCATGAGGGTCTGTCTGCAACTGGATCCCTAGATAATTAATGGAATCCTTCCTGCAGTGTAACTGAAGGACTGATTGTAGACGATTTGCTTCTGAGTCCCCCAGGGATATGTTTAGTATCTCAGATATTTGTACATTAAACTTTAAATTGGGGAAGTAACATAAGCCAAGAGGTCATGAGCAAAATGCAAGAGTTAATGATCAGTTTGACCTTTGGTGAGCCCTTGTATTAAGGCATTCTGTTAAAGAGCATTGACAAGGGACACCATAACTAGAATGTAGAGGTACGGGGAATGGGACATTCTAATCCAATTTTGGATAGGAAAGGGAGCAGACTGAGTACCACTAATGCTGAATTATACCTTGGGCTTATTTTAAAGTGCCATGATCCAACTCTGCATAAGAGGACCCAGTCCAATCTTCACAAAGTCACCTCCAGGAACGCCCAGCACACCCTGTTAAAGGCTTTCTCTGCATTAACTGTAAGGAGACATTGGGGATCCCTGAGCATCAAGAAGAGATCTGATTCTGTTGTCTCTAGCCATCAATCACAGAAAATTAGATTATTTAAAACATAACTTTTCATTTCAAGCCCATAAAACAAGGGGTACCACAAAAACATAAGTAAATCCGCTCACCAAAGATAAAAGGAACCTATCAGCGAATAGACAACATTATTTTTCTTGGTATGTCTGATAAAGCATATAACACAGATCGTAACTATCCACCTACAAAATGTTTTTTTTTTCCTTTCAGTCTGTTGGATGATACTACAAACTACCAAAACAGTTATGAGATAGAAAAGTATATACAGCATGTATCTAACAAGCCCTAACCCACGATGACACAGGGAGGGTACCTAACATCTTATCTCTCTCCTGATGAACTCTGATGGGAGAAACGCGTTGAGAGTCATACCAACGCATATCTATCAGTATAAGTATACACTTTTTGTATCTGAATAGCTACAGATTTTATTGCAAACAGTGGATTTGTTGGCACCCTTCATTTGAGGGGATATATTTTAAGTATCATCATAGATACAGTATATATAGTATTATCATAGATGCAGTATTTCTATATATGTAGTTTCTATTTGCTTGCATTGCTATCCTGCCTGCTTTGTGTCTTGTCTGCACTAACATTTACCTTGCTATTGTGGCTGTATTCTGTGTTGCTATAAATAGTGTTGTGGCTATAAACAGTGTTGCATGCATTGATATCTATCTTGCGACTGTGGCCTTATGCAATATATGGAACTACTAACAAATGTTGCTGCATACATTCTATCTGTATTTTCCATATTAATTTTGTTATTAGTGTCACCATATGTGGCAGACATCTGGTATATATAAATATAGGAGTCAAATATCTGTATTAAATTGTACACAGGTTGTATCCTTATAAGAGCTTCCGTGACCATTTGTCAGCTCTTTTTATTAATTGCCACTGTATGTTTAAATTACATACCACACACTTATGTATACATCTAAGTAGGCTGTATGTCTTATTTAATAGGGACATCTTCTACTAGCTTCTATAGTTGCCGTGTACTAAACTAATAATATACTCGATAGACACTGGCAATGTGTAGTATGTGACATCTTTATTACCTACATTTAAGTTATAGGGATTTGCCCAGGTAGCTACACAGACACAAATCTAGTCAGTTAGTTATTGCTAGGGTGAGGACAGCCTATATTAGGCGGTTCCGGTCCAGGACCGTCCTTATTTGGGCGATAATTCCGCCTAGGGATAGGGCTTGAGAGTAGGACTAGTATAGGGAGTGACAGGCTCCCGGTCCCCCGCTCCTCCAGTTGTCCCTCCTGGTACCCTCCCTGTGTCATCGGGGGTTGGGGCTTGTTAGATACATACTGTGTATACTTTTCTATCTCATAACTGTTTTGGTAGTTTGTTGTATCATCCAACAGACTGAAAGTCAAAAATAATTTTTTTCTAGGTGGATAGTTACGATCTGTGCTATATGCTTTATCAGACATACCTAGAAAAATAATGTTGTCCATCCGCCGATAGGTTAGTTTTATCTTTGGTGAGCGAATGTACTTATGTTTTTGTGGTACCACTTGTTTTATGGGCTTGAAATTAAAAGTTATGTTTTAAATAGCCTAATTTTCGATAGACTTGATCACTCTTTTCTGTGATTCTACTCTGTTGTATCTACCCTCTCAACTAGGGACAGGACCGTCTTTTTTTCTAGTGGATCAAAGCAGGAATAACAGTGCTGAACCGCAGGGTCTACACCTCAGCATAAATCTTCACATCCACATTTAAAAATGGAGTGGTAGTTCCCACACTAGGATGTGTCTTTCCCTAGTTTAGTTATAACTGTGATGTGGGCCTGTAGATATTGGGGAGGAGAGGAAAGGAAGCGGCAATCGAAATGGCATTAAAGGCCTTGGGGGTGGGGGGGAGGGGTGTTGGGTGGTCCCAGAGAACTTTAAAACTTGGGAGTAAAACTGCCAGATTTATACCAGATTTGAGACCTTTAAACATCAACACCACCTCCTGCTCAAAAAATCTTGTTCCAAATCCTCGAAAAAAGAGGGCAGGACATGCAAGTGTGGACAAGAAGGATAACTGAAAGGTGGGGAGGGCCAAGTGGCTGAAGGTAAAGTAAGACTCACCGCCTGGGCGTAAGAAAATTCTGGATTGTCTGGTAAGAAGTCTGGAAAGGAAGCGGTCTGTCCTGGCTCACCAGGTAATGTAGTGTGACTGGAGGCTGTCTGCGAGTTACACAGGTGGGTCACTAACAAGGGAAGCACAAGCACCAGGCAAGCTGGGTATGTCAGTGAGCCCACAGAGGTGCCAATGAAGAAGGCGGCACTGCAGGAAGGGTATGTGCAGATGTATGAGGTTCAAAAACTTGATCAATAGGCTCCAGAGCCAAAGAGGAGGAAGCTTGAAAGGCTGTAGAGTGCTTAACACATTTTGCCATGAGCTGATGAGGTGTTGAGAACTG
Organism: Hyla sarda; assembly: GCF_029499605.1. Lineage (NCBI taxonomy): Eukaryota > Metazoa > Chordata > Amphibia > Anura > Hylidae > Hyla > Hyla sarda. The sequence continues at coordinate 245,117,826 of NC_079189.1, read as the reverse complement.
CCATCTGCATTTAGAATTCAGTCATGTTTGATGTGTTAAAGCATCTCCGTGCATGAAGTGAACAGCAGGCCGTTGTAAAAAGAATTTAATGCCATGCAACTGAAAACCAGGAAGTGGCAATGAGGGACGGGATTGGCATAAGTCACTATGCTTACTTTTCTCCTTTATGCTTTAAACATTGCACAACATACAATTTGTCCACTAGATGGTGGTATGTGGCAAAATGTAGGGCTTTATACAGGTGTAGCAATAATACTGATGACAATAGTATGATGTAAGGCCCTCGAGAACAATAGCCAAACAGATGAACCATAGGTAATAAAATCCTGGGTTTACAGTAGAAGTATGTAAGAATTTTCAGTCCCTTTATGGTCAGAAAACACTGTAAATGGGGTAAATACTAATACAGGGTCCCCACAAAGCTCATGTGTTTTAACAAGGAAGTACAAGCCAGAGGTGCAGCCTAAGCTTACCACTAGATGAGCTGCAGATAGTCCTTGCTCTACAGCAGTGTTCCCCAACCTTTTTCGGGTCGGGGTACACCTCGGAATTTTTTTTTTAGCGGGGCACCGCTACCGAGGTTGACGAGCAAAAAAACAAAAAGGGAAAAAACGCACTGCACTATATCTATTTATCTGTCTCACTGTCACTCAGTACTTACTGCACTTGTCTCCTTGGAGGACCAGACTATAGTTAAAAAAAAAAAATATATATATATATATATATATATATGAACAAATTCCTATGCACACTGCATATATCTTATCTTGCATATATCTTATTTTCCCCCACATTAGGTTGCAGTTCTCCCACATTAGGTTGGCAGTATAGTCCCCCCACATTAGGTTGGCAGTATAGTCCCCCCCACATTAGGTTGGCAGTATAGTCCCCCCCACATTAGGTTGGCAGTATAGTCCCCCCACATTAGGTTGGCAGTATAGTCCCCCCACATTAGGTTGGCAGTATAGTCTCCCCACATTAGGTTGGCAGTATAGTCTCCCCACATTAGGTTGGCAGTATAGTCTCCCCACATTAGGTTGGCAGTATAGTCCCCCCCACATTAGGTTGGCAGTATAGTCCCCCCCACATTAGGTTGGCAGTATAGTCCCCCCACATTAGGTTGGCAGTATAGTCCCCCCACATTAGGTTGGCAGTATAGTCTCCCCACATTAGGTTGGCAGTATAGTCTCCCCACATTAGGTTGGCAGTATAGTCTCCCCACATTAGGTTGGCAGTATAGTCCCCCCACATTAGGCCCCGCATAGTCCCCCCACATTAGGCCCCGCATAGTCCCCCCACATTAGGCCCCCGCATAGTCCCCCCACATTAGGCCCCCGCATAGTCCCCCCACATTAGGCCCCCGCATAGTCCCCCCACATTAGGCCCCGCATAGCCCCCCCACATTAGGCCCCGCATAGTCCCCCCACATTAGGCCCCGCATAGTCCCCCCACATTAGGCCCAGTATAGTCCCCCCACATTAGGCCCAGTATAGTCCCCCCACATTAGGCCCAGTATAGCCCCCCCACATTAGGCCCAGTATAGTCCCCCCCACATTAGGCCCAGTATAGTCCCCCCCCCCCCACATTAGGCCCAGTATAGTCCCCCCACATTAGGTGCAGTTCCCCCACAGACATACAGCCTTCAGCCATACAGTGTATTACTGAAGGCTGTATGCCTGTGTACTGCCCCACTTCGGTGTTCCGAGCACCACTCCTCCGGTCCGGCTATAGAAGTAGGTCCCGGGACCGGAGGAGCGGTGCTCGGAACACCAAAGGAGACGCGCCGCTGGTAACACTTACCAAGTTGAAATGCGCGTCTTCCTCGCTGCTCCGGTCCTCTGCGATTGTTGCTATGGGCGCACGCATGGGACATCAGTGAAGTCCCTGCGTGTGCTACCTCCCGGCGGTCCCCGCGTTTTTAAAGTAAACGCGGGGCCGCAGGAACTTAGAGGCATCCCTGTGTCCCGAAAGCAACTTTCGGGACACAGAGATGTCCCGTGGCAAAAACACCCGGCGGGTGTTTTTCCCACGGCACACCTTACACTATGTCACGGCACACTAGTGTGCCGTGGCACAGTGGTTGAAAAACACTGCTCTACAGCAAGCATGACTGCAGGAACAAATCCAGGGTCAGTGGCAAGTTCAAGGAGAAGCTGAATGCTAGGAGCCTGTGCTGGCAGTGAGCCTCTGCACATTGTGCCCTAAATTGTGCAGTAGATGTGTGCCACACAGATTGGTCAGCCTGTGAGAACAAAAAGGATGATGGCTGCACTTCTGTGGTCCTCGGATGTCTTGAGTACTTCCAGTCGGCTGCAACTGCCAAAGGGCATGGAGCAGCCAGGCACTTCTGCTTGAAAAGACCACTAGTGCCACAGACTGCAGATAGCAAGGCTTGTCACCAGCATGGATCCCAACCCTCAATGGTTTTCTGAAAGCTAAATGGGAATATGTTGTTTGCAGCGACCTAACATGGCAGAGGGGGATACGTCAGAGTGGGAAAGCTCTCCAGAGTAGGAGCTCAAGCTGGCCATGCCCCCCTGCGTATCTTTTTCAACTCTGATACTTTATATTTAAACTCTTATATTATCTAATGAGAGAGTTGTACCAAAAAAAAGCCCTATACAGCCATAATCTTAATTTAAAGTTCAAAAAGATGGAGGGCGGCACTCAAGTGTAGTGGGTGGCGCCGGTCCGACTAGGGATAGGAGCCACGGACTGTGTGGCATGGAGTGGGGTTAATTAGGGGTTAATATTCCTCCCCCCCTCACCCCTCTTGTGGATGGGAGCAGATATGGGAGGAGTAGGGAGTCACATGGGCCTCTGGGGGCTGGGTTGGCACCCTCCTCATCATAAGGGGAGGTCCCTCCCCCCCCCCCTAGTTCAATTTTCTCTAACCAGCGGAGACAGCTTCCCGCCCCTTTTTTGTGGTGTTTTATGTTTTTCCTTTGTTTTTTCCTTTTTGTAACCCCCTATTTAAAAATAAATAAATAATAATAGTAATCATAATTAAAAATAAATAAATATATAAAATGTATAAAAGTTTAAGCAATATCTAAAAAAAATATATTGAACTTTTTATGTACCTTATTTGTTTTCCTGGTACTCCGTTTTGGGAGGTTGGTTTACTTTCTTTCTGTTTAGTCACAGCGGGCGGTAAAACAAGTTAAATACATGGAGAAGCGGAGGTGGAAGGCTTTCAGGCCCGTCGGCTGAGCCCGGCGGCTGGCTGTGGGCTTCCCCTGGTTGGGCAACCTCATGGGAGGTTGGAAGAGTTGTGGTTAAGTGTGTTTTAACTAAATAAAGCTGTGGCCGACCCCCACGTCCACTTAACAGTTAACGGTTGTCTTGCGTTATTATTATATCAGTAAGTTAACAATACGATGGGGGGGGGGGGGGGAGAGCAGTGAGAGAAAGGAAAGGAGTTTATTGCACACAGTCCGTGGTGTACGAGGATGGTAAATCCAAGTGTAGAGAAATGAATCCCGGCACTCACTGTTTCTTTTTCAATGCTGAACTGTGTTTATTAAGCACAAGATGTGTTTTGGCTATGCAGCCTTTCTCAATTGCATAGAATAACCAAAGAAATAACACTGAGGCAAAAGATAAAGTACAAAAGGTGTATAAGCTTTATTCTTAGTGATGATAAAATCAAGTAAAATGGAACAACAGCAGACAGACTACTATGGCAACTGGAGGGGGGCCAGGTAAAAAATGGGACTGCAATATATAAGAGAAGATGGGATTACCATAGAAACCTCAAATCTGTTGTATACATACTGAAAGGAGTATAGCTGTACAAATATATACTAGCAACTTAAGCCTATACATGTGAACGTATACACACAGAAGATAATACAAAAATATAATTGATCAAAATATTGCACACTGCCCTAAAGAGATGTAACCACATAAAAAATCATATATGTAGTTATGGTAGTGGGAGGTATGGGACGAGCGAGACCACGGCCCCAGGAACCGGGATACAAATGCTGATGAAAAAAGACACAGCCAACCCCTTAGTCCTGGAAAAATGGCTCACAAGGCTCCAAAACCCCCATCACCCATCATAAGTGCATATTGTGGACATCTTACGCTCGTCCAGAGCGCCAACCCCAACAACGTTTCGCAACAAGCTTCCTCAGGGAATATATGGTTAGACTGGTATAGACATTATTTATATACATATGCAGCCTTTTCTCTCTTCCTTTTTCTTTGTGTTTTTCTTTCCCCTCTCCCCTTCTCTACTCTTTTTTTCGTTCTCTCTTTTCTTTTCTATGACCTATCTTATCTTTCAGGGCACCTGGATTGACCATATATGATGAAGAATTGTTCTGGAGACTATGTGGACAGCAAGAAAGGAATGACTGTCCACATCTATATTTATTGCACTTTATAAACATCTGTTTCGCTGCTCAGCCTATCAGTGTTTTTATTATATATATAGTTTTTATATTGCCTGTATATATTCATCACACATCACATATATTATATATTTTTTCACTTTACACTTGAGTTATACTTGCAAGTGATTATAAGTATCACCTATGCGTATCACCATTGACATACAACTTACACAATTTATATATTATCATTTATATTTTTCTTATTTTCTGTTGCATAAATCTCTCTGCATGGCACTGTGTGTTGTTCACGTTCACCTGCATGCTTTTGGCACTTTTGCACTATTTTTCACGTTTTTGTGTCACTACTCACCTTTGGTTCATGAAATGATCAAATACTGGGTTTCCAGCTTCCAATATGGCCACCGCGAGACCTTTGGGTATGATGCGCATGCGTGCGATCCCCCGTTAGGTCACGCGAGAGTTTTGTAGCTCTCCTCCACTTAGGAACTGCGATCCCTATGCGATGACGCAGTGGACGCACTGCATTATCGTCACGTCGGGCATGCGAAGGAGCTAGTGTAATGACGTCCGGATGCCGCATTAGTGGCGAACTTCACTTCAGGTGTGTTTTTATGTTTTGTCTGTGTCCATTGGCTGCATATGTATATAAATAATGTCTATACCAGTCTAACCATATATTCCCTGAGGAAGCTTGTTGCGAAACAACGTTGTTGGGGTTGGCGTTCTGGACGAGGGTAAGATGTCCACAAGTTGCACTTATGATGGGTGAACGGGGTTTTGGAGCCTTTTGAGCCGTTTTTCCAGGACTAAGGGGTTGGTTGTGTCTTTTTTCATCAGCATTTGTATCCCGGTTCCTGGGGCCGTGGTCTCGCTCCTCCCATACCTCCCACTACCATAACTGCATATATGATTTTTTTATGTGGTTACATCTCTTTAGGGCAGTGTGCAATATTTTGATCAATTATATTTTTGTATTATCTTCTGTGTGAATACGTTCACATGTATAGGCTTAAGTTTGTACAGCTAATATTTGTACAGCTATACTCCTTTCAGTATGTATACAACAGATTTGAGGTTTCTATGGTAAACCCATCTTCTCTTATATATTGCAGTCCCATTTTTTACCTGGCCCCCCTCCAGTTGCCATAGTAGTCTGTCTGCTGTTGTTCCATTTTACTTGATTTTATCATCACTAAGAATAAAGCTTATACACCTTTTGTACTTTATCTTTTGTCTCAGTGTTATTTCTTTGGTTATTCTATGCATGGTAATATATGACACTGGGGACTATGGGGGAGATTTATCAAAACCTGTCCAGAGGAAAAGTTGCCCAGTTGCCCATAGCAACCAATCAGATCGCTTCTTTTATTTTTAACAAGGCCCCTTCAAAATGAAAGAAGCGATCTGATTGGTTGCTATGGGCAACTGGGCAACTTTTTCCTTGGACAGGTTTTGATAAATCTCCCCCTTTGTTTCCAAAAATTTATACTATAGTCTCATTTGCATACAAAATAAAGCAAAATCAAACACACACATATATGTAATTTCCGTTTGTTAATTGGTACATCAGCTGACATTCATTCCTGATTTAAACTTGCTGTAATCATGGTAACAAGAATTAACAAAAACAAAGCAACATACTCCAGCGTGGGACAACCAAAACATAAACAATAACAATAGCCATGTGCTTTTTCCTTGCGAGTAGATCCGGACAGTCTCCAAGCCATTTAGTTCACATGTATCGGAATGTTATGTATCTGAAAGGAAGAGCATGATATACAGTAGCAAATCTGTAAGCATAATGTAACCATAGATGATAGTTAGAAAAAGAACGAGATCAATTACGGAGCTCATGAAGGAAGTAGGAAGAAATACTTGTAAACATGATCTTGATCATAATAATCTGCTTCATTTTACGAGTGCGCACCCGCCTGCAGTCAAAAAAGCGATCCCTCACTCACAAAATAAGAAAATCGAAAGGATTGTCACTGACAGTGCTACCAGAGAGTTGAGACTAAAGGAATTAGAAAATAAATTCATTGATAGTGGTTACCCTGATAAGATTTTGAGAGAAGCCAGACAGGAGAACAGACTACATACAGAACCAGGCAAACGCATACTATTTGTGAGAACGTACCATCCTTCACAACACAAGTTAAAGGAGAACTCCAGACCATGAATATTGTCCCCCATAGTGCCGGCAGTAAAAAAAAATACCTTCCTCCGCTCCCCCGGGGCCTCCGGTAACCGGCTCTGGTCTCCGCTGCAATCCACTTCCTGGTTGCCGGTGGTCGGATGAATCAGCCAATCACCAGCCACAGCGCAGTCCGACTCGGCCGTCGATAGGCTGAGCGGCAGTGTGAAAACGCTTCAGGACACAAAATTCTTCACTACACCGTCACCTGCGGCCGGGGCAGAAAACATCACACTGCCGCTCAGCCTATCAACGGCCGAGTCGGACTGTGCTGCGGCTGGTGATTGGCTGATTCATCCGACCACCGGCAACAAGGAAGAGGATTGCGGCGGAGACCGGAGCCGGTTACCGGATGCGGAGGAAGGTATGTACATCTTCATTTTTTTTACTGCCGGCACTATGGGGGACAATTTTTATGGTCTGGAGTTCTCCTTTAAAGTTATACTAGTTAAAGAACACTGGCCCATATTAACTAAGTCATTCCCTACCATAGAGGAATTCAGAGAAGCCCCATAGATTTATAACAAGCGTCCCCCCCCCCCCCAAACCTTAGGGATAGGTTAATAAGAGCTGATGTGGGCACTAACCTGAAAATGACAAAACAACAATTCTTAATGACAAGGAAACAGGGAACCTTCCCTTGCTTGCAGTGTGCACAGTGCAGCAATATAATTAAAGGGGTACTCCCATGGAAAACTTTTTTTTTAAATCAACTGGTGCCAGAAAGTTAAACAGATTTGTAAATTACTTCTATTAAAAAATCTTAATCCTTCCAGTACTTTTTAGGGGCTATATACTACAGAGGAAATGCTTTACATTTTAGATTTCTCTGATGTCATGACCACAGTGCTCTCTGCTAACCTCTGCTGTCAATTTTAGGAACTGTCCAGAGCAGCATATGTTTGCTATGGGGATTTTCTCCTGCTCTGGACAGTTCCTAAAATGGACAGCAGAGGTCAGCAGAGAGCACTGTGGTCATGACATCAGAGAAATCTAAAAAGTAAAGCATTTCCTCTGTAGTTTATAGCCCCTAAAAAGTACTGGAAGGATTAAGATTTTTTAATAGAAGTAATTTACAAATCTGTTTAACTTTCTGGCACCAGTTGATTTAAAAAAAAAAAAAAAAAAAAAAGTTTTCCACAGAAGTACCACTTTAAAGGTAACATGATCTCTCATCCACACAAGGGGCAACCCATACCAATAAACGTTTTTTTCACTTGTAAAAGTAGGAATGTCATCTACCTTATTAAATGCCCTTTATACGTTAGCGAGACTAGTCAGCATATAGGAGACCGCATCAATTGCCATGAGTCCACAATTAGATGTGAAAACCTGTTCTTTCCTATCCCTCATCATTGCCATGCACACCATCATTCGGTATCACAAATGAGATTCCAAGTAATTGAACAGGTACACTTACCTAGGAGAGGGGGCAATTTAAAGAAATTTTTTAGGAAAAGAGAGGCTTACTGGATACACTAGAGCCACGGGGTCTCTATAGAGGCTATTTTCGCAAGTTCATGTTTACAAGTTCTTCCTACTTCATTCATGAGCTCTGTAATTGATCTCGTCCTTTTTCTATTTCTATCATCTAAGGTTACATTATGCTTACAGATTTGCTACTGTATATCATGCTCTTCTTTTCAGATACATAACATTCCGATACATGGCTTTTGTTATTGTTTATGTTTTGGATCTCCCAAGCTGCAGTTTTTTGGTTTGTTTTTGTTTATTCTTGTTACCATGATTACAGCAAGTGTCAATCAGGACTGAATGTCAGCTGATGTACCAATTAACAAACGGAAATTACGTGTGTGTGTGTGTGTATATATATATATATATATATATATATATAGACACACATATATATATATATATATATATATAGATATATATTTGTTTGATTTTGTTTGATTTTGCTTTATTTTTGTATGGAATTGAGAAAGGCTGCATAACCCAAATGCGTCTTGTGTTTAATAAACACAGTTCAGCATTGAAAAAGAAACAGTGAGTGCCTGGATTCATTTCTCTACATAATCTTAATTTATATCCTATAAACATGCTGAACCGTAACTCATTTATAGCTATAAGGCTACATTTACATCTGCATTGAAGTTACATTTGTAGTGAATGTCAAATGTGACACAACTTGTGTGCATTAACTAATATTAATATTCTTTCCCTTAGTCCTGATAGCTGTAACACTCACGTTTCAGTAGACAGGAACACTGGTGGAAGTGGATCCGCTGGACCTGTGAGGCAGATGACATGGACTGTACCAGGGTGCAGATTCTAAGGTGCCGCTGGTTTTCACCAGAGCCCGCCGCAAAGCGGGATAGACTTGCTGCGGCAGGCGGCACCCAGGTCGCTACCCTTGGCACAGCTCGACCACACAGACGGCTGAGATAGGATACGGCAACTCATGGTCAGGATAGCAGAAGGTCAGGACAGACGGCACAGTAGCGTAGTCAGGAATGTAGCAAGTGGTTAGTAGGCAGGCGGCAAAGGAGCAAGGTCAGGTCACGGAGCAAAGGGTATGATACATGGCAAGGCAATACACAGGAACACTTTCTCTCAGGCACTAGGGCAACAAAGATCTGGCAGGGAAGTGTGAAAGGAGGAGGAATCTATTAACGGAGCCACAGGTGATTATTTAATTAATGGGTGCACTGGCCCTTTAAATCTCAGAGCTCGAGCGCGTCTGCCCTAGGGGATGGTGACACGAGCGCCAGAGCACAGAGGCAGAGGAAGAGACAGGAGGGGCAGGGGGTGAGTGATGGGCTGGGATTCGCATTCGGGCGTGTCCCGCGATGTGAATCCCAGCCCCACCGGCAGCAGAGATAAGCAGGGCCATGTGCTCACGGCCAGTGTGTGCAACTGGAGCACTGGGCATAACAACAGCAGCTCAGATGGGGTTAATCTACTCTCCTTAAACTGGTAAGACCGGTGGAAATTTTTTGAAAAACAAAGTCAACAAGTACTTAACTTTTAATACGAATTAACAGGCCCCTATAAACAGGGAGGCCACCCCCAGTCCAGTGTGTACTAACAAGTATGTACAAGAGAACTGGGAGGGAAATTTGTGTGCTTTTAGGACAAAGGGAAAACAAGCTATTATAAGGGAAATCAACAATTCCCTTATGTCTACCAGCAGCACAGATGGTATTTAGCAAGCAGAAACCCTACATGGGGGGGGGGGGGGGGGTTCTTATGCAGGGTCAAACTTAAAACTGTTTGCCCACAGGCTGAGTACTGTGGAACTCTGACATCCAAACTATAGAGGGAAATAAAAGTAAAGCTCCAAGAGTCAGCATTGGAGATTCGGTTCCTTGGTACAAATCATCTTTCCGCATAGTAAGTGCGGACTGCCCTGGTTGAATAGGCTTTGACAAAGGCAGAAGTATCCAAATCTTGAGCAAGGAAAGATCCTCTTATTGCCTACCTAATCCAATTTGTTAGAGTAGGCCTGGAGGCTTTAAAAACTTTGTGATCTCCAGCAAAAAGGATAGGAAGATTTTCATCTCCATGGATTTTCAACTCCATGGTCCTATCCACATAGACCTTGAGACATTTTGCTATATCAAGGGAACATTGTGCCCTTTCTTCAGGCGAGAAAGGATTTGGAGCAAGTATCAGTAAAGAAATTAGAGGATTAATTTTCTTGAAGGAAGGAACTTTGGGTGTAAAAGTAGGGCAATTTTAGAAGAGCCTGAACTTGCAGTTGCTATAAGGTTCGAATGCAGAAAAAGCTTGTTGCTCGCCCACTCTTTTTACCAAAGTAACTTCCAGAAGGAACATAATTTTCAAGACTAGAAATCTCCAATTAACTTGCTGCAAGGATTCAAAGGGGTTTGATGATAAGCCTCTAAGAACCACCGATAAGTCCTATTCGGGAATCGAGTCATAGAAAAAAGTGTTTATTGTATGTTTTGTCGTCCATCACTGGCAGGCATGTATACCTGGCTTTTGCTGCTTAATGTTCATCACTTTCCAATATGTTGTGCTTTAATTTGCTTTGGTGGAATGTTAGTGGACTTGGAGATTCCTTTAAACGCTATGCTGTGTTTAAAGGGGTATTCCAGGATTTTTTTTTTATTTGATTATGCTACAGGGGCTGTAAAGTTAGTGTAATTCATAATATAGTGTCTGTACCTGTGTGTGACGGTTTTCTCACAATTCTCATGCGATTTTTCACCCCAATATTTATTTTTAACAGCATACAAAATGACTGCTGTCTCAGATTTTTCCCAGCTTGCAATGCGGTCGAGACCTGACTAACTAGTCAGCTGATGACGGGGAGCCTGTCTGCTTCAATGGTTGGAGGGATCAATCTGCAAGTAATGCAACACCTGTAGGCATCCTGATTGAAGACCACAGGTCTGCAGCTCATTTATGTTTCAATGGGTGGGGTGGCTGATGTGTGGGAAGGAGGAAAATGGTATCATTGGATTTGTAAGCAAACAAGAAAACTGAAAACAGGAAATACAAGTTCACAGAAAGCTAGCCACAGTGTTATGGTAATCTCACAGCATAGCCATTTAGCCTAAGACAAGCGCAGATCCTTCCTAAGCATGTCCATTACTGTCTGCCAGGTATGTACTAAAATCACCTTATGCTGGATAACCCCTTTAACTCAGTGGGATAGTTCCACCCCAGCATTCTATGTCTTACAGAGACCAATTTCACGGATGATCCCATCTCCCTTCTACACAGAGCATGGGTTGGTCATTCGTTTCACTCCACTTTTTCCTCTAAAAATAAACAATTCCAGCTGCTCAGTGAGGCTGATAGGGATCACCAAGGTGTCCCTATCAACGTAGGGGGCAGCGGAAGGTCCCTTACCTGCCTCGCTGTCAGATCGGTGCTCCTGTGCTCAGTCAGCCATGGCAGGCTGAAGCAATCGAGCACCAATAACACTGATCAATGATATGATATGGCATAGTATAGGATAGTTTATGCAATCTGAAGTCCACAAAGTCCTTAAAACGGCCATCAAAGAATCCCATTAATTTCAATTTGACCACCCTTCATCATCATTTACAGCCTGTTATGACTAACATCCTTTATTTTTGAGGGGCAAAATAACGTTGCATGCACAAATTTTTGTCCTGTCAAAAATAACGGTGGAATAACGGACGTCAAAATTGTCTATGAGTGACGGATGTTCACAGATTACATCAGTTATTGCCCATAATTCTTATATTCCATTATGATCCATTATTGCTACTGAGCATGCTCAGTAAAGCCTCTCAACCAGGAAGTCAAAAATGGGTTAAAATTAGTGGACAATAATGTATCATAACAGATAAAATAATGGATTATAACAGATGGCCAATGTCTTTTTTTTAACAGAATGTCCATTAAAATAACAAATGAAAATACAGAAGTTGGCTTCAATGGAGGTAACTGGCTCAAACAGCACTGACTGAGCAGGACACAGCGAGGAGGATAAAAATGGACTTTAATACCAAGATGCAATGCATAACAAGGCATAACAAGGTGGAGACATCAGCACACTTATAAAAGTAAAAATAAACCCCTTAAGTAACAGAATAAAATGAAGGGATTACTAGGATGCATGCAGTGAATCCCCAGAGGAGGGCGCTGATCCACTGCACACATGTAGCAAAAGAATAAAAGACAGATACCAATATATCCTTAGTACCAAATACTTAAAATATAATACATATATAGTATAAAATGAATACAAAATATAACTTAACACCTTAATGACCATGGACATCTATACTCATCCATGTGCCGTTAAGGTGTTATGACGTGGGCTCCCGACTCGAGCCCGCGTCATACCGGCCGGCCCCCAGCTGATTCCCATAGCTGGGGGCCGGTGTTAATAGCCTGGTATTAACCCTTCAGATGCGGCTATCAAAGTTGATCACCGTGTCTAAAGTAAAAAAAAAAGCATTCCCGGCAGTTCAGCCAGGCTGATCTGGATCACCTCGGTGAAACTGCGGTGTCGCGATCAGCTGTTAGGACACGAGGAGGGTCCCTACCTGCCTCCTCGTTGTCCGATCATCGATTCACTGCTCCGTGAGATCCAGGCAGGATCAGTGGAGCACCGATAACACTGATCAGTGCTATGCTATGGCATAGCATTGATCAGTGCCTGCAAGCAATGTACTGCATGTTATAGTCCCCTATGGGGGGGACTATGGAAGGGGGGGCAAAAAAAAAAGTGTAAAACAAAACTATGTAAATAAAGAATATACACATATGTGGTATCGCCGCGTGCGTAAATGTCCGTACTATAAAAATCTATCATTAATTAAACCGCATGTTCAATGGCGTACACGTAAAAATATCGTATTATTGGTCACTTTTTATACCATAAAAAAATGAATAAAAAGCGATCAAAAAGTCAGATCAAAACAAAAATGGTACCGATAAAAACTTCAGATCATGGGTTAAAAAATTAGCCCTCATACATCCCTGTATGTGGAAAAATAAAAAAAAGTTATAGCGGTCAGAAGAAGACATTTTTAAACGTTAAAATTTTCGTCCATGTAGTTATAATTTTTTCCAAAAGTAAAACAAAATAAAACCTATATAAGTAGGGTATCATTTTAATTGTATGGATCTACAGAATAAAGAAAAGGTGTCATTCTTACAAAAAAATGCACTGTGTAGAAACGGAAGCCTCCAAAATTTACAAAATGGCGTGTTTTTTTTCAGTTTTGTCCCACAAATATTTTTTTTTGTTTAGCCATAGATTTTTGGGTAGAATGACTGGTGTAATTACAAAGTAGAATTGGTGTCGCAAAAAACAAGCCATCATATGGGCCTGTAGGTGCAAAATTAAAAAAGTAAGGAGGAAAAAACAAAAGTACAAAAATTGAAAAAGGTTTAAAGGGGTACTCCTGCATTAAACATCTTATCCCCTATCAAAAGGATAGGGCATAAGATGTTTGATTGCGGGGATCCCGCCGATGGGGACCCCCGCAATCTCTCCTGCAGCAACGGGCGGATGACGGGCGGAGCAGGCGATGGAGTATCGTAACATCACGGCTCTGCACCCTCGTGACGTCACGCCCCACCCACTCAATGCAAGTCTACGGGAGGGGGCGTGGCGGCAATCAGCCACAGAACAATCTTTGCTCTGTGCAGCTGAAAATGGGGGTGCTGCACGAGAGATTGTGGGGGTCCCCAGCGGCAGGATCCCCGTGATCTAACATCTTATCCCCTAGCCTTTTCATAGGGGAGAAGATGTTTAGTGCCAGAGTATCCCTTTAAGAGTCCTTAAGGGGTTAAACCTTTGGCTTGCTTGGTGAGGTTGTCTATGGGTATTGTGGGGTTTGGTTAAAGTGGCATTAAAGAGCACATTATATGCAGGCGATATGTTACTGTTTCTGGGTGATACTGCCAATCCCTGGTCCCTTTTACCCGATTAATTTCTGTCTTTGACTACTTTTCTGGCTTGCGGGTTAATTGGGATAAATCGATCCTGATGTCCCTGGAGCCACTACCTCTAATCCCTCAGATAATGGAGTCTTGTATACAGCTTTTCACTAGTTTTAAATATTTGGGAATAAAGATAACCCCTTATATTCATGACTTTGTCTTCTTTAATTTATTGCCTCTACTAGATAAGAGTTTAAAAAAGATACCTATATGGTGCATATTGCCTTTGCCGATTGTTGGCCGTGCTAACCTGATAAAGATGGTGCTGTTGCCCTAATTGTTGTATATTCTGTATATTCTCCAGAGTGGACTGCAATGGCGTACTTTCAGAGGATGCAGCATCTGTTCAGACAGCTTGTATGCTTGGATTTGGTTAGAGACATTGCAGCGGGCTAAGGTGTCCAGTAGGTTGGCTTTACTTAAAGCATACCTGTCATAGTGCAAAAAAAAGAAAAAAAGTGATATGTTACTCAGGACCCAATCCTGATCATGTGCATATAATTGTTGTGTGTCTCGGACCTATATATCCAGAGATATAAGCATATAAACTGGTGAGTTACTTTTTCATTGTGCAGGCTGGAGGGGGCGTGTCAGTCTGTCTCCCTCACAGGAGCAAGCTTGGGTAGTCAGCCAATCAGTACTCTCTACTCTGTAACCCTTTCCTCTCTGGTTTTATGCTGTGTCATGGGTCAGAGGAAGATACTTGGAGCTTGCCTGCAGTAATCAAAAGACATTATGGTGAATTCATAACAGGATAAAATGTATAAATATAAGAATAGATCTATATAAAATTAGTGCAATGATTTTTTAGATAAAAGTACAGCATTTTTATGAATACATGTTCTATCTGTTTTATCTTCTTCTAGTAAAGCTGGATGCTAATCAGCATAGCTGTCACTATGTGTGTCATTCAGCTTTCACAGACTCCTGAATGTCTGATCAACTTCTTTGTCATTCAGGAGTCCGAGAAAGCTTTGACTATTTCAGCATGCTGGGAGTTGTAGTTTACTAACAACTGAAGCTGCAATGTTTGTAAATAACTGTGTTAGAGCAGTGTTGACTCTAGCTGTTGTAAAACTACAGCTCCCAGCATGTCCACACATCCTTTATCTGTAGTTTTGCATACACAATAGAAATCGCCTATACTGGATACCGGTATGCTTTACGGCCGGTATCCAGTATGCTGTAAAATCTAGACTAGTCTGTCTGGCTAAAAGACAGGTGACCCCTAGTGGTGGCTATTTTGAGCTTGAATTTCAGGTGAAAATGTAAACATTTTTAACAGGTGTATATTGTGAAATGTCCTACAATATATGAAAAGTTTTTAACAATGACAGTGCCTCCGGATTCTATTTCCAGAGTCTGTTCTTCATAGTGGTGAGCTGACCTGCGTCTCTTCTGTGTTCTTATTCTCCCCACGGATAAACTGTTTACTCAACATAATGGTCGTATGCATCCTCTTACTATGTAAAGTCTGGGAAAGGGCCAAGACTATGCTCTGTTTAACAGGATGAACTAAATTTACACCTCTGTGGCACAACCTTAGTCTGCCTGATTTTCTCTTTCATTGATGCTGGCTTTTTGGATAGGAGAGGGATATGCAGATTTGAACAGCTGTACATGAATGGTGTACTCAAATTGTTTCGGGATCTCCAGGCAGAGTTCAAGCTGCCGCTTTTTTGATTATGAGATGCAGGGTAGGTCGAGATCACTGGAGATCCATGCCAATGCTACTTTGGAGTCACTTGTAACCTCATCAGATTCTGGGGGTGTTATCTCATGGCTCTATAAAGAACTTTTACACTTCTATCATGAGAAATATCCCTTGTTGGTCCGCAGTAAATAATAGGCCGATCTAGGACTTCTGTCAGGTGAGAAGTGGTCTACAGTTTTGTCACGTTTCTATGTCTTTCTGAGGCCAATTGTCTGTCACAGCTGTTCATTAAGTACAGAGGATATAAAACACCTGTGCTCCTGCATAGGTTTGGGCGTAGAGCGGCCATTCAGGGTCCCACTTGTTTTATATGGTGTGGGACTGCATTCTTTTAGTTCCTTACTAGAGGAAAGGGATCTTGCTCATATGCATAGTGTATGCAAGGTTTATGTTACCTTTGAGCCTTTACCATGGTTGTTGGGTCTTATAGGATGTGGGGAGGAGCCCTCTGGGGTATAACTTGTTGTTCTTTGTATATTGTATCAGGCCAAGAAGCTCATTGCTTAAAGGGGTACTCCGCTGAAAACATCTTATCCTCTATCCAAAGGGGATAAGCGGCAGAACCCCAGAAGCAGGTCCCCTGCATTCTCTGGGCCGGCAGCGGCGGCGTCTGGAACACAGAAGCTTGGAGCTTTCACATTTGTGATGTCACACCACGCCCCTCCATTCATGTCTATGGGAGAAGGCGTGACAGCTGACGTAGCCATCACGCCTCCTCCCATAAACATGAATGGAGGGGGCGTGGTGTCCATGTTTGTGGGTAATTGGGCACGGAGCAGAGTTTGCTCTGTGCACCAAATAATAGGGGTGCCATTAGACATCTTATCCCCTATTCTTTGAATAGTGGATACGATGTCTTCAGCGGAGTACCCCTTTAATACTGTATAAGAGACCACCATGCTATGGTGGCAGATCTAACTATTTGGGTCTCTCTTATTGGTCATTTGGAGAGTGGCATTTATGAAAAGTATAAAGCAATGTCTAAGTTTCAACTAGATGGGGCTCCAGGGTACAAGCATACAAATTTGACTCTAACAAATCTGAAAGGGTTTTTCTGTTTTACTTGGTGGGGTCTGTGTTGGTGGTGGGGGTAAATGGTCTCTCAGTTCTCTCCCATTCTTTCCCAAGCACATTAAAGTTGTCTGTATTGCTATTTTTTTTCTTTCTTTAATTATGACTGTCCCAGTCGCTTCCACTATAAATGATATTTCATTACATGTAATGGTTATTCCTACCCTGATGTATTGATTTACTGTTATGTACTACCTTACTTGTAGTCTTTTTTACGCTATATCTGGTTATGCCTAATATTACGTGCTATTTCTGTTGCCATGTTTTTGATTACATTGACAGTGAATACATATGGACTTAGACTTTTGGTGGACTTTTGTTCATGGGTAAGGTGGGGGTAGGTGGGTGGTATTACTGGGGAGGTAGGGAGGTTTCCGGAGAGTTTTCTTTTCTCTTTGTATTTTTATATATCTTTATATCTTTAATTGTAAAAACACAATAAAAATTATCTAATTAAAAACAAAAAGAGTATTTTATGCTCTGAAGAATCTGGCCTTCTCTTCACTACATGGACAGCCATTTATTTTCAGCGAGAACTGTACAACAGGGGTGGACATTACATCAGAACATTAGTAATTTCCAATTTCATGACTTTAGCCCTTTACCTTTTCTGTTTTGTTTGGCACACATGGTGTCAGGTTTTTACAATTACAAACAAATCTATCCTGTAAATGCAATGGTTTGGTTTGTTGTAGATTAATGACTAAATATCTTATGACGATTACACTGACTACAAGTGCAGTTTAATTTGTTATATTCATTGTTAGCCTTCCACAGTTACTTCTTCTTTCATATAATTCTTTTTGAGATTGAAGGACAGGAGCAGAAGTTACAGAAACAAAAGTTATTTTTGGAACAGCTTAGTAGTCAATATTCAAACTTAGCCACAGGCTACATGCATCTTCAGTATGTACAAGTCACTGCGTTTTGGAAGCTTTCTCAAGGAAAAGTAGGACATGTGGATTGAAAACATGCAGAACAAGTGGACAAAATTCTGTGGTTTTGAGCAGTGAGTTATGCGACCAGAAAATCTCTCATTTTCTCTTTGTTTAACAACAGTTATTGTTATTATTTTCCTGTTCAGTAGCATGCCATAAGCATCATCGTCAAAACATGGATGAGATGAATGAGATTATTCTTGAAGTTGATGGACAACTCTTCCATGTGGAGAAATCTGTGTTGGCGGCAGAAAGTAATTATTTCCAAATAATGTTTTATGGAGGATTTAAAGAGAGTACTTTACGTAAAATTCAGCTTAAAGGGGTAAGCAAGGAATGTTTTCAGACTCTGTTAGACTTTGTAAAAAATGGGAGTATGGAATTAAACCAAGAAAATGTCACAGATATCCTGGAAGCAGCAAATTTTCTAGATTTGCGGCAAGCTAAGAAGATATGCATTGCATTTTTAGCACAAGAATTAAAAGTGTCCAACTGCTTAGGTATGATGTCCTACTCAGAGCAATATGGATATAAAGATCTTTATAAAGCTGCTGTTAACGTTGCCATCACTCACTTTTCTGAGCTTATGAATGACTATAAAGATGAATTTAGTCAGGTAGATCAGAAAACTCTAGAAGTGTTGTTGCAAACTGATGACTTATATGTTCCGACTGAAGATCTTGTGTTTGATGCTGTTATGAAATGGGTCATGATGGAAACCATAAGAGAGAAGAATTTCAAGGAGCTAGTTGCACTAGTGAGACCTGCATTCCTGAGCCTTACTTTCCTAAATGTTCTTGTCAAGCGAATTCAAAGATCAAAAGGGCAAGATACTTACTTAAGGCTTTTAGAAAATTTGAATAGCAACCCACCCAATACATGGCGCACCATGGGTAATGTGGTGTCAGCCGGCAGATGGTATGAGACCTTGTATGCAATTGGTGGAAAACATGAAAAAGAAGAGCAAGAACTCTACGTCTATTTGCCTAAAACCAATACATGGAGATCCTGCCCCTCTTTACAACGGAAAAGCCTTACGCATTATGCAGTGGCCACAGTAGGTAACTCTCTCTATATAATTCTCATCCATATCATGTACTGTAGTTAGAATTTTTCATGTTATGGGGATAGAATCATAGGTAGTTCATTGTATGACACAGTGCTGGCATTGATTTGTGATGTTTATTTACAAGTTTAGTGCTCTTTATTAAGTCAAACTTAACCCCTTCCCGCCCTAGGATGTATGCATACATCCAAGTAGCTAGCTAGTTGGTGCAACTGGATGTATGCATACGTCCTAGCGATCTCATTCACATCGTGATGCGCTGCAGGAGATCCCCGGCAGGAACCAGCTGTCAATCACAGCCTGGATCCCGCCGCAGCTGCCGAGAGTGGGATCACGTGGGTCTCGTCAGCATTAACCCCATAGATGCCGTGATCATTCCTGATCACGGAATCTATGGGGTGACAGGAGGCTCCCCCTGTCCCCCAATGACGATCCCGGGATCCCATTGTTGCCATGGCATAACCAATAAAAAGTGAAGAGTAAAAACTAAAAGGTTTTTAAATAAATGAATAAAGTTTAAAAAAATAAAATATGCCCCTTTTCCAATAAAACCCTAAATGATCACCCAAAAAATAAAAAAAAGCCCAAACCTATACATAATAGGTATTGCCACGTCCACAATGACTTGTACAATAAAACAATAATGGTATTTATCCTGCACAGTGAACGCTGTAAAAAACAACAACAACAAAAAAACACACAAAAAATGCAAATTTTGGTAAAAAATATGTAATAAAAAAAGATCAAAAGGTAGCATGAACCTCAAAAATGGTACCAATAAAAAGTACACATTGTCCTACAAAAAATAAGCTCTCACACAAAGAAAAAAAATGCTGCATGACTCAACAAAGGTTTAGCACTAATTTAAAGTACAATATGTCACGAAAAAAATATCTCAAAATCACATCACTATGTAAAAACATGTCAGAGGTATTACCACTTAAACAGACACATGTCAGATAAAAAAAATTGGGCTAGGTCATAAAAGTAAAAACAGGCAACATACTTAAGGAGTTAAAATTTGAGACATAACTTTACATTTTTATTAACTTGCTGGAAAATTCTATCCAAATATAAGAAATACCCATGCCACCTTTAAAGGGGTACTCCGCCCCTAGACATCTTATCCCCTATCCAAAGGATAGGGGATAAGATGTCAGATCGCCGCGGTCCCGCTGCTGCCCCCCCCCCATTGAGGGGCGGGGTCGTGACGTCATGATCTTCCGTCCCGGTGGTCGAGATGGACTCAGTCTGAGGGCCTCCAGTGGTTGCAGAATCTGCAACAGGTGGGTGCTGCATGGTAGATCCAGGGGGTCCCCAGCAGCGGGACCCCGGTGATCTGACATCTTATCCCCTATCCTTTGGATAGGGGATAAGATATCTAGGGGCGGAGTACCCCTTTAAGATCACTTTCATATTAAGAGACCACTGCCACAGCTGGACTCTCGTCCATGAAGATTCATTTAACATCTGGACATAGCAATAAAAACTGTAGAGTTTAAAGGGGTTATCCAGGAATAGAAAAACACAGCTACTTTCTTTCAAAAACAGCTCCACGTCTGTCTCCAGCTTGGGTGTGGTATTACAACACGGCTCCATTCACTTCAATGGAACAGAGCTGCAGAACCACACCCAACCTGGAGACAGACGGGGAGCTGTTTTTGAAAGAAAGAAGCTCTGTTTTCTATTGCCGGATAACCCCTTTAAAATTGTAGTAAACCGATAAATAAGATTAGCATCAAATGATGTTTGAATAAAAAAAAATGCTATTTCTGAAATCCCTCAACATTTTAAATTGAATTTATTATATGATGAGGGAGGTTTTATTATATAGTTACCATATGATGCTGGCACTGGAAACCCACAGGATCACTCCAAAAGGTCCATAAATGATGTGGATTTATTCAACCCATGTCACAGCAACAACGTTTCAAATCATCATTAGACTCAATTTGAGCACACTTTTCAAAATTGCCTGACGAGGAGTAAAAGGTTTGTAAAACAGATGATCAATTTGGTAAATTATATGTATACCAGTTTTTCATCCAATTTAATTCTGCTATTTTTTTCTTAAAATCATCCATTTCACCCACTGTGCTGTAAAATGCACAGTAAAAAGTTACAAAATAAGATGAAAGCATAGGAGCATCAGTTTCACAGCAGATGATCACTGGATGATCATCTGATGTAGACTGTATGATAGGGTGTAACTAAGGGTGGTTTTACAAATAGCATTTAGTTAGTTTTTCAGTCAGTTCTTTGAGCCAAAGGCAGAAGTGCCTATGAAAGGAATAAAAATATAACTTCTCCTTCCTGCTGGATCCACTTCTGACTTTGGCTAAAAAAAAAAAACCTAAATGAAAAACTGCCACATAACGCTGTGTGTGAAACTCCATGAGGACAATAAAAAATAAATAAAATAAAAAACCTTAAGAATTATTCATTGATAACAGCTTGGCATTTATTGGTAATTCATAAGGGCCCAATTCATGAGCAATTATTAGGAGAACAGGCCTATTTTGCTTGTTTGCCGGCTGATCAGATCATTTTAACCTGTGATAATAGCAACTGATGGCTGATTGCAGAAAAAGGGCCGCACGATCGATCCAGTAAACATTTGTGCAGCCCCCCACAGATGCTAGAACCATATAAGGGCTCTGTATTGGTCAGGATAATGCTAAGCAATTGGGCCCTTAATGGCTAGAGAAAGGGCCATAGGAGTGAAAATAAGTAAGCTATATGCTATTCTTAGTATTTATAAAAACACGGGTAAGATTTTTTTTTTCCTGTACGTTCAAGGTTTGGCTAGTATATTCTTTTGTATGGAATGGTATCTGGCAAAACAGCTCTTATTTTGATGGAGTCTGCAACAGAGGCTAATAACAGTAGTGACATAAAAAAAACACATAGAAATAGCCAACAACAACCAAATACATGGGTGTATGCCACCATGGCAAATGCAGAACACATATAAGAAAAATTGCAGCAGCGCTCTATTTGATCACAAAAGTTGAGGCTCTTAGCGCACGTTTAAATTAATAAGTGTCCCACATCCACCATGCGGAGGTGGTCATTTTCAGATGGAACCCAGAGTATTATTATTGTGTTCAAATATAGAGTGCTGTTGCAACCTTTTTTTTGTACATTTTGTATTTGCCATGTCAGCATGCACCTGTTTGTTTAGTTATTGTGCTAGGTAACTCCATGTTTTTTGTGTTACATGTGAGGGGGAGTGGAAACCCCTCTTAGCCATACACCCCTCCCTGCCCACATGGAGGTTTTTAAAATGACAGTGGATCTTGCATACACCCAGTAAGTGAGTGTGTTAGTGTTCCATCTGAAAATGAGACCACCTCCATGTGGTGGATGGGGGACACATTATGATCAAAAAGTGTGATAAGCACCTCAATTTTACTTTTGAGATCAAATATAGGTGCTTCCCTGGAGCATGATGAGCTCCTTTCCCCCTCCCTCTCCCCTGTCATGAGATATGCACAAACATTTTTAGATTTGCAAATCTTTGTGCCTAAAGTGCATGTTCTATATAACTGTAATGCAGCTATGTTAAACTATATGTGCAAGTACATAAGAAGAACCTGCATTTTGTGCCAAAAATGCAGGTTTGCACAGCTTTATGCCCAAAGTGCATGCTTTTTTTTATAACCCTAAAGCAGCCATGTGGAACCTATATGTTGCAAATACATAAGAAATTAGTTCATAAAATGACCAAAGAGAAATAATGTTGCATACAAATAATAATTTAGCACCTTGTATTGCTTGTCAGTGAGCATGAAAATGCTTCTCTGTCTGCATCTCACAGGTGTTCAGCTCCTGCTGGTGAAAGATGGGTTATACACTGCTCTGAGGCACAGTAGGGAGATAACCACACCTCCCTCCCCTCAGAGAAAATGGACTAGAAAAAGACAAAGAAGGAGCGCTCCATAGTGTAATAACGTCAGATCATACAAAACGCTCAATGTAAAGTAGCGCTTACTAAAGCAAGTTGTGCATAAGAACAAAACAACGTAGTCTCAAGGTGATAACAGGTGCTCAACCCCAAGTGCAATTGTGCACACATACAATGGGGTAGAGGACCCGCACCTATGGACAAAAGTGGGGTTTCAATCCTGTGGTAAATATATACAATGATATTAGCCAATTCTCAAAACTGATGTAAAAATGAGACATTAGCCAGTATATCCTTATATGAAGGACATACCTGAGCCCGCATACCACGCCAAGGTTTCTCATGTGATGCGGGACCTAACCACTAACCTTTTTTGCCTGGCCAGATGCATAGAACCAGGAACCAGATATACAGCAGCCTAAGGTCCAACTTGCAGACTGCTCCCCAGTCGCCTCCAGTGTGAACTCAGCACACATACAATGGGAGGGGGGAGACAGGTTACAAGCCCCACCCTTGCTGGTTTATATATAGCAGGCCTCACAGGTGAAACCCCCAACGCTACCCAATAAGATAAAAGGGTGCATTGGTATAAGCCTTAAAAGACGCTTGCCGGCTTATATTTGCATGGACATGGCTATAGCAGGAAACTCAACCCCAAGTGCAATTGTGCACCTTCGCTGGGGTGGAGGCCCTGCACTTGTCAACCGTTGCTAAGGGCGATGTCCCCAGCAAAAATTGCATACAATGGAGAATGCCTGCAAACGGTCACAAGTACCACAATCACATCCTGACACCTGATAAACGTGTATATGGATGCAAACAACATGACTAACTTTAAACAGAAAAACAAAACAACGTAGTCTCAAGGTGATAACAGGTGCTCAACCCCAAGTGCAATTGTGCACACATACAATGGGGTAGAGGACCCGCACCTATGGACAAAAGTGGGGTTTCAATCCTGTGGTAAATATATACAATGATATTAGCTAATCCTCAAAACTGATGTAAAAATGAGACATTAGCCAGTATATCCTTATATGAAGGACATACCTGAGCCCGCACACCAACGCCAAGGTTTCTCATGTGATGCGGGACCTAACCACTAACCTTTTTTGCCTGGCCAGATGCATAGAACCAGGAACCAGATATACAGCAGCCTAAGGTCCAACTTGCAGACTGCTCCCCAGTCGCCTCCAGTGTGAACTCAGCACACATACAATGGGAGGGGGGAGACAGGTTACAAGCCCCACCCTTGCTGGTTTATATATAGCAGGCCTCACAGGTGAAACCCCCAACGCTACCCAATAAGATAAAAGGGTGCATTGGTATAAGCCTTAAGGCATAAGCCAGCACAACATGGAGAAGGGTGTATATGGTGATCCACTGCTACCGCTCCACAAATTAGGCACAAGAAAAAAACAATCACCTCCAAGGAAGGGTGGAGCTCAGGCGCTGAAGGACCAGGCAAGTCTCAGGACTCAGGACAACAATACGTTTATTCCCAGTATGCAACACGTTTCGCGCATATGCGCTTCATCAGGCATCATGAATGAAGCGCATATGCGCGAAACGCGTTGCATACTGGGAATAAACGTATTGTTGTCCTGAGTCCTGAGACTTGCCTGGTCCTTCAGCGCCTCGGCTCCACCCTTCCTTGGAGGTGATTGTTTTTTTCTCAGAGAAAATGGTCCTAGACCAAAAAGACTTAATTTCCAGGGTTTATTTGCAAAATTAAAGAGACAAAGACCCCTAGTGGCCATTTATTTCAACCATTTTTTCACATCTTTAGCAATCACATTTTTTATTGAGGTGTATTAGGAAAATGTGGATGCAAAAATGAAGGAGAAGCGGGATGGCTCTCTGATCCTGATAAAACAATGTGAAGACCGAGCAGCTAGTGAGACACTAAACTGTAAGTGTAAAAGTAAAATCTTAGGAAATAAAAAAGAACTAGCGCTCAAGGTCTATAAATATAAGGCACATGTAATATTGAAACAAGATGACATTTATTAGTATATTTATGCATTTTTATACATATACAGGGGTCCCTCAACATACGATGGTAATTCGTTCCAAACGAGCCATAGCACTTAATGCGATGGCCCCGACATAAAAAGCATCGTATGTCGAAGCTGACATCGACATGCGATGGCCTCTGAGAGGCCATCGTATGTCGATTTGATCATATGTCGGGGCCATCGTAGGTCGGGGGGTCACTGTACTAATACATTTCATCTTGTTTCAATATTACATGTGCCTTATATTTATAGACCTTGAGCGCTAGTTCTTTTGTGTTTCTTACTATAGTAGGAAAATGCTTAGTTTTTAAGGAAGTATAAAATGGAAAAAAGTTGTTTCTAACAACAGTAATATTTTACTATTCATCCATGATTTTTATTATTTTCCCATTTGTTTTGGATGATTACAGGAAACCTGGTGATTGTGACTGGTGGATATTTTCGTGGAGATTTTGTATGGTACAGCATAGACTGGACACTCATTTATGATACTACCGATAACTGTTGGAGAGATGGGCCACCAATGAAGATTTCGCGAAACTGTCATTGTGCAGTGGGAATAGGGCTGCACCTTTATGTCATTGGTGGAAGCACAGACGAGAGTGTTGTTGCCGATGTAGAGAGGTTGAATCTAGCAGAGATGACATGGGAGACACGGAGCCCTCTCATCAGAGCTGTTGAAAGAGCAGCAGCTGTCAGTGTTGATGACAAACTTTACGTTATATGTGGCCGTGATGAGAATGGTGATGTCTATAGTGGGATACAGAGGATGAACACAGAGACGGATGTGTGGGATGTAATCACTTATTCTCCTATGCCCAGGTAGAGTGTAATGTCTATAATATCTATTATT
Organism: Hyla sarda; assembly: GCF_029499605.1. NCBI lineage: Eukaryota > Metazoa > Chordata > Amphibia > Anura > Hylidae > Hyla > Hyla sarda. The sequence goes on along the minus strand of NC_079189.1, from coordinate 245,092,285 downwards.
TCCTCCATTTGGATATATTCATGAAATAATAAAAATATCATTAACCCCATAAAGACCAAGCTAACTAGGTCTGTAGTTGATGACCCAGCCTGTTTTTTTATTTTATTTATTTATTTTTTATCTTAAATGTGTAACTGTATAAGGCTAAGTTTCCACTTTGGTTTTTTTCTGGCAGTTTTTGAGCCATAGCCAGAAGTGTATTTAAAAGGAACAGGACATATAAAGGACCCTTATGGATCCACTTCTGACTTTGGCTCAACAACTGTCAGAAAAAAAAACAAGTGGAAACTTAGCCTTAGAAAAGAACTGGGCTTTGCGAATCCTAACAAATTCTCACATTGTTCTTTTAATTTTTTTTGTTACAAGTTGTCCTACATTTACATAGTAAAAAGTAGGCTGATATAACTAGTTGTTTGTTTTTTAAATAGATTTTTTTTTCTTATTTAAACACTAATATGTTGCATACACACACACACACACACATATATATATATATATATATATATATATATATATATATATATATATACATATATATAGTGCAAATAGGTTATGTTATAGGTTTTATTTTCATATGTCTATTTTGACATCAAATAAAGAAATAAATGTGTTAGAAGGCTAACAGTTTTAACCGAAAAGTAAATTTTATTGTTATGCACTGAGCAAGGTTTCGACTCCCCCCCCCCCAACTTACCCCATTTAAAAAACTATACCCCTCAAGATATTTTTTGTGCCATTTTTTTTCTTTTTTGCAGGAATTAATACAAATTCAGTGTAAACATTTTAAATTAGTTTCTTTTTTTTTTATCATAAATGCATAATATCTGGAAAAAATGTTGAACATATGGAGAAAATGCACTCTGAACGTTATTATGCTGTTTGTCCAGTGTTAGACCTTCTTTTGATGCTTGGTCACATGGTGGGACCCAGAAGAAGGGAGCTCCCTTTGGCTTTCAGTACATTTTAGGTTGGATAAATTATAGTCCCCACTCTATGCCTGCAAAGGATTGGAGCTGGCAGAACAATACCGCACCCCCAGAAGTGACCCCATTAGAAAAATTAAACCCCCCTTCAGTTTTTCCCACGCCAGTATAAAGTACTTCTGAGTTCTTACTGTTGATGCTACCACCACCATGTTTCACTGTATTGAGTAGGAACAACTCAATTATTAGGTACCCTCCAAATAAAAAAATGTATGTCAATGTCACCAGTATGTGACAGTTCTAATAAACAAAAGTTACTACTTTGTGAGACAAGGCATAGTTAAAGTGGTACTCCGGTGAAAACCTTTTTTATTATAAATCAACTGGTGGCAGAAAGTTAAACATATTTGTAAATTACTTCTATTAAAAAATCTTAATCCTTCCTGTACTTATTAGCTGCTGAATACTACAGAGGAAATTCTTTTCTTTTTGGAATGCTCTCTGATGACATCACGAGCACAGTTCTCTCTGCTGACATTATTATAATAATAATACGCTTTATTTATTGTTGTCCTTAGTGGGATTTGAACCCAATTCCCCAGCACTGCAAGGCAGCAGTGCTAACCACTGAGCCACCATGCTGCCCTTAGCATACATCTGCTATGCATGGTTGCTTAAATGGACAGAGATGTCAGCAGAGAGCACTGTGCTCGTGATGTCATCAGTGTTCCAAAAAGAAAGGAATTTCCTCTGTAGCATTCAGCAGCTAATAAGTACTGGAAGGATTAAGATTTTTTAATAGAAGTAATTTACAAATATGTTTAACTTTCTGCCACCAGTTGATTTAAAAGAAAAAAGGTTTTTCAGCGGAGTACCCCTTTAACCCCTTAACCCCTTAAGGACTCAGGGTTTTTCCGTTTTTGCACTTTCGTTTTTTCCTCCTTACCTTTTAAAAATCATAACCCTTTCAATTTTTCACCTAAAAATCCATATTATGGCTTATTTTTTGCGTCGCCAATTCTACTTTGCAGTGACATTAGTCATTTTACCCAAAAATGCACGGCGAAACGGAAAAAAAAATCATTGTGCGACAAAATCGAAAAAAAAAACGCCATTTTGTAACTTTTGGGGGCTTCCGTTTATACGCAGTGCATATATCGGTAAAAATGACACCTGATATTTATTCTGTAGGTCCATACCGTTAAAATGATACCCTACTTATATAGGTTTGATTTTGTCGCACTTCTGGAAAAAATCATAACTACATGCAGGAAAATTTATACGTTTAAAAATGTCATCTTCTGACCCCTATAACTTTTTTATTTTTCCATGAACGGGGCGGTATGAGGACTCATTTTTTGCGCCGTGATCTGAAGTTTTTATCGGTATGATTTTTGTTTTGATCGGACTTTTTGATCACTTTTTATTCATTTTTTAATGTTATAAAAAGTGATCAAAATACGCTTTTTTGGACTTTGGAATTTTTTTGCGCGTACGCCATTGACCGTACGGCTTAATTAATGATATATTTTTATAGTTCGGACATTTACGCACGCGGCGATACCACATATGTTTATTTATTTATTTCTTTACACTGTTTTATTTTTTTTATGGGAAAAGGGGGGTGATTCAAACTTTTATTAGGGAAGGGGTTAAATGACCTTTATTAACACCTTTTTTTAAACTTTTTTTTTGCAGTGTTATAGGTCCCATAGGGACCTATAACACTGCACACACTGATCTCTCATCCTGATCACAGCCGTGTATTAACACGCCTGTGATCAGCATTATCGGCGCTTGACTGCTCCTGCCTGGATCTCAGGCACGGAGCAGTCATTCGTCGATCGGACACCGAGGAGGCAGGTAAGAGCCCTCCCGGTGTCCGATCAGCTGTTCGGGACGCCGCGATTTCACCGCGGCGGTCCCGAACAGCCCGACTGAGCAGCCGGGATACTTTCAGTTTCACTTTAGAAGCGGCGGTCAGCTTTGACCGCCGCTTCTAAAGGGTTAATACCGCACATCGCCACGATCGGCGATGTGTGGTATTAGCCGCGGGTCCCGGACGTTGATTAGCGCCGGGACCGACGCGATATGATGCGGGATCGCGGCGCGATCCCGCTTCATATCGCGGGAGCCGGCGCAGGACGTAAATATACGTCCTGTGTCATTAAGGGCTTAAGGACCAGGCCATTTTACACCTTAGGACCGGAGCGTTTTTTGAAAATCTGACCACTGTCACTTTAAGCATTAATAACTCTAAGACGCTTTTACCTATCATTCTGATTCCAAGATTGTTTTTTCGTGACATATTCTACTTTATGTTATTGGTAAAATTTTGTCGATACTTGCATCGTTTCTTAGTGAAAAATTCCAAAATTTGCTGAAAAAATTTACAATTTAGCATTATTCTAACTTTGAAGCTCTCTGCTTGTAAGGAAAATGGATATTCCAAATTAAAAAAACATTTATTCACATATACAATATGTCTACTTTATGTTTGCATCATAAAATTGACGTGTTTTTACTTTTGGAAGACACCAGAGGGCTTCAAAGTTCCGCAGCAATTTTCCAATTTTTCACAAAATTTTAAAACTCACTATTTTTCAGGGACCAGTTCAGGTTTGAAGTGGATTTGCAGGGTCTTCATATTAGAAATACCCCACAAATGACCCCATTATAAAAACTGCACCCCCCAAAGTATTCAAAATGACATTCAGTCAGCGTTTTAACCCTTTAGGTGTTTCACAGGAATAGCAGCAAAGTGAAGGAGAAAATTCACCATCTTCATTTTTTACACTCGCATGTTCTTGTAGACCCAATTTTGGAATTTTTACAAGGGGTAAAAGGAGAAAATGTATACTTATATTTGCAGCCCAATTTCTCTCGAGTAAGGATATACCTCATATGTTCATGAAAAGTGTTCGGCGGGCGCAGTAGAGGGCTCAGAAGCGAAGGAGCGACAAGGGGATTTTGGAGAGTATGTTTTTCTGAAATGGTTTTTGGGGGGCATGTTGCATTTAGGAAGCCCCTATGGTACCAGAACAGCAAAAAATCCCCACATGGCATACCATTTTGGAAACTAGACCCCTTGGGGAACGTCACAAGGGGTAAAGTGAACCTTAATACCCCACAGGTGTTTCACGACTTTTGCATATGTAAAAAAAAATATATATTTTTTCACTAAAATGTGTGTTTCCCCCCAAATTTCACATTTTTGCAAGGGTTAATAGCAGAAAATACCCCCCAATATTTGTAACCCCATCTCTTCTGAGTATGAAGGTACCCCATAAGTGGACCTGAAGTGCACTACGGGCGAACTACAATGCTCAGAAGAGAAGGAGTCATATTTGGCTTTTGGAGAGCAAATTTTGGTCGGGGGGCATGTCGCATTTAGGAAGCCCTATGGTGCCACAACAGCAAAAAACCCTCACATGGCATACCATTTTGGAAACTAGACCCTTTGAGGAACGTAACAAGGAATAAAGTGAGCCTTAATACCCCACAGGGGTTTTACGACTTTTGCATATGTAAAAAAATATATATATTTTTTCACTAAAATGTGTGTTTCCCCCCAAATTTCACATTTTTGCAAGGGTTAATAGCAGAAAATACCCCCTAAAATTTGTAACCCCATCTCTTCTGAGTATGAAGGTACGCCATAAGTGGACCTGAAGTGCACTACGGACAAACTACAATGCTCAGAAGAGAAGGAGTCATATTTGGCTTTTGGAGAGCAAATTTTGCTCGGGGGGCATGTCGCATTTAGGAAGCCCCTATGGTGCCAGGACAGCAAAATAACTCCCACATGGCATACCATTTTGGAAACTAGACCCCTTGAGGAACGTAACAAGGGGTACAGTGAGCATTTACCCCCCACTGGTGTCTGTCAGAACTTTGGAACAGTGGGCTGTACAAATTTTTTTTATTTGCACAGCCCACTGTTCCAAAGATCTGTCAGACACCAGTGGGGTGTAATTTCTCACTGCACCCCTCATTACATTCTGTGAGGGGTGTAGTTTCCGAAATGTGGTCACATGTGGTTTTTTTTTTTTGCGTTTGTCAAAACCGCTGTAACAATCAGCCACCCCTGTGCAAATCACCTCAAATGTACATGGTGCACTCTCCCTTCTGGGCCTTGTTGTGCGCCCCCAGAGCACTTTGCGCCCACTTATGGGGTATCTCCGTAGTCGGGAGAAATTGCATTACAAATTTTGGGGGGCCTTTTTCCCTTTTACCTCTTGTCAAAATGAAAAGTATAGGGCAACACCAGCGTGTTAGTGTAAAAAATTTATTTTTTTACACTAACATGCTGTTGTAGACCCCAACTTCACCTTTTCATAAGGGGTTAAAGGAGAAAAAGCCCCCCAAAATTTGTAACACAATTTCTCCCGAGTACGGCGATACCCCATATGTGACCCTAAACTGTTGCCTTGAAATACGACAGGGCTCCGAAGTGAGAGCGCCATGCGCATTTGAAGCCTGAATTAGGGATTTGCATAGGGGTGGACATAGGGGTAATCTACGCCAGTGATTCCCAAACAGGGTGCCTCCAGCTGTTGCAAAACTCCCAGCATGCTTGGACAGTCAACGGCTGTCCGGCAATACTGGGAGTTGTTGTTTTGCAACAGCTGGAGGCTCCATTTTGGAAACAGTGGCATACCGGACGTTTTTCATTTTTATTGGGGAGGGGAGGGGGGCTGAGTAGGGGTATGTGTATATGTAGTGTTTTTTTTACTTTTTATTTTATTTTGTGTTGTGTAGTGTTTTTAGGGTACAGTCACATGGGTGGGGGATTACAGCGAGTTCCCGCTGCGAGTTTGAGCTGCCGCGCAAAATTTGCTGCATCGCAAACTTGCAGCCTGATACTCACTGTAAGCCCCCTGCCCATGTGAATGTACCCTGTACATTCGCAGGGGGGAGGGGACCTCCAGCTGTTACAAAACTACAACTCCCAGCATGCACAGTTTATCAGTGCATGCTGGTAGTTATAGTTTTGCAACAGCTGGAGGCACACGGTTGGGAAACACTGAGTTAGGAAACAGACAATGTTTCCCAACCAGTGTGCCTCCTGTTGTTGCAAAACCACAACTCCCAGCATTCTCAGGCATGCTGGGAGTAGTAGTTCGGCAACATCTTTAGAGCCAGATGTTGCCGAACTACAACTCCCAGCATGCTGGGAGTTGTAGTTTTGCAACATCTGGAGGACTAGTTTGCAGACCACTAATATAGTGGTTCCCAATCTGTGCCCTTCCAGATGTTGCAAAACTACAACTCCCAGTATGCCCTTACTGTCCAGGCATGCTGGGAGTTCTAGTTCTGCAACATCTGAAGGGCCAGATGCTACAGAACTACAACTCCCAGCATGCCTGGACAGTAAGGGCATGCTGAGGATGTGTAGTTTTGCAACATCTGGAAGGGCACAGTGGTCTCCAAACTGTGGACCTCCAGATGTTGCAAAACAGCAACTCCCAGCATGCCCAGACGCCAAGGGCTGTCTGGGCATGCTGGGAGTTGTAGTATACAGGGTCCCATTACAGCAATGCATGTCGCTTTACGGCGACGTGCATTGCTGTAAAGGGCCCGACCGCGGCTGAAGATCTACTCACCTGTCGCCGCCGCCGCCATCTTCCTCGCCGGGATCCGGGTCTTCAGGGACGAGGTAAGTACCGGGGCTGGTCCCCAGCACTCCCCCCGTCCCCCGCCGCGTCCTCCGGTCTTCCTCCCGTCCTCTCCGGACTTCCAGGGGCCGGGCAGGACGGGAGGAAGTAACCGCCCCCCCCCTCCTGCGATTGGTCGGTTAGTAAACTCGTTTATAAAAAGAACCCCAAGGTAGCTGTCATATGTATATACCAGGTTTCAGGAGGTGCATAGCTCATCTAGGTAAAACTAGAGGACACATGGGAAATACAGGAAATAGTTAATTCCCTGTCAAGATTCAGAGAACTTGGTAAGCCCTTTTATCAGACTTGGATTAGTATGGGAAGACAGGCAGGCTTGGTAATAGGGTATTTCATCCCCTTACTGGACCTCTCCAGGTTTTTAGACTGGCCCAGATCAGTACAGATCAGCTTATCACTGGGCCTCAAAACTAGGCAACACTCAGTCTGACTTGAGAGGCTGTGTGAGGAACTTGACCTAAAGTCCTGAGGTGCTTTGTGCTGAACAAGCGGATTTTGTTTAGTTTTGAGTTTGAAGGATGTATTTTTGTTTTCAATAAAATAAAAACAGGAGAAGTCCTGTTTAACCCTATAAGGACAATTTTGCACTTTTGTTTTTTCCTCCTCACCTTCTAAAATCCATAACTCTTTTATATTTCCATCTACAGACCCATATAAGGGGTTGTTTTTTGCATGACCAATTGCACTTTGTATTGAAATCTCTCATTTTAAAATAAAATGTACGGCGAACCCCACAAAATATTTTAGGGAGGAAATTTAAAGGAAAACCACAATTTTGCACATTTTGGAGGGTTTTGTTTTCACACTGTACAATTTATGGTAAAAATTACATATGTTCTTTATTCTGTGGGTCAATACGATTAAAATGACACCCATGGCTACATCATTTTATATTTTTGTACCGCTTAAAAAAAAATCTAAACTTTTTGTACAAAATCAGTAATCTAAAATCACCCTATTTTGACCAACTATAACTTTGACATTTTTCCGTATATAGGGTGGTATGAGGACTCATTTTTGTGCCGTCATCTGTACTTTTTTTCGGTACCACATTTGCATATATAAAACTTTTATATCATATTTTATAAAAAAAAAAATTTTTATAAAATGTGACAAAAAAGCAGCATTTTTGGACTTTTTTAATTTTTTTACGTTTACGCCGTTCACCGTACGGGATCATTAACATTATATTTTGATAGTTCGGACATTTACGCATGTGGTGATACCAAATATGTTTATAAAAAAAAATATATGCTTTTTGGGGGTAAAATGGGAAAAACTGACAATTTTCATTTTTATTGGGGGAGGGGATTTTTCACTTTTTTTATTTTTTATTTTTACATTTTTTACACTTTTTATGTCATTTGATTGCTAATACTGTTCAGTGCAATGCATAGGACATAGCACTGATCAATTTTATCGGCTATCTCATGCTCCGGTCTGCTCGATCTCAGACCAGAGCAGGAGACGCCGAAAGATGGACGGAGGCAGGTGAGGGGCCATTACAGATGATCGAATCACTGCGGCATCTATTTTATCGTGCGTATTGCCGCAGATGCCGTGATCTGTACAGATCACGACATCTGAGGGGTTAATGGCGGACATCCGCGAGATTGCGGATGTTGGCCATTACCGGCGGGTCCCCAGCTGCTACACGGTGCCGTGTATGATGCGAGCACCGCTCCAATGCTCGCGGTCATACACAGGACGTAGATGTACATCCTGGTGCGCGAAGTACTGCCAAACCAGGATGTATATTTACATCCGTGGTCGTTAAGGGGTTAATAGTTTGGACATTTACGCACACAGTGGTACCACATATGATAATTTTTATTTTCTATTACATTATTTTATTAAAAAATGGGGGGCAATTCAAACATTTATTAGGGGAGGGGCTTATTCACATTTATTAACTTTTTTTTTACACTTTTTACTTTTTTTTTTTTTTTGCCCCCATAATGTGTGTGTGTGTGTTTTTACCTCATGGTATACAAGTAGAGGAACAGTAAGTATAGCTTTGACTGGCAACAGAGCGACATATAAAACCTTGGTACCACTCTCACAGTATCAGGCCAATAATGAATCTCTTTTGAACAACATGTCAGAGAGAGTCAACACCATCCTCAATATGATATCTCTTAAATGGGCAGGGTAGCTACTTTCAAGACGTCTTTATTGCCAAAGTTTCTATACTTGTATCATATTTTACCCATCTGTCTACCCACTAGTTATTTTCAGGGGAAAAGACCAAAGGTGGCATCTACTCTTCTTCATTGCATATTAAAGGGGTACTACGGCCCTAAGGCATCTTATCCCTTATCCAAAGGTCTCCATGGCTGAAGCCTCATGACCACGGGGCCAGCGTATCATGACATCACGACTTCGCCCCCTTGTGACGTCACGCCCCACCCCCTCAATGCAAGTCTATGGGAGGGGGCGTGACAGCCGTGCTGCATGAAAGATTGCGGGACCCCCACGATCAGACATCCCCTATGCTTTGGATAGGGGATAAGATGTCTTAGGGCTGGAGTACCCCTTTAAGAACTGTGATGCACAAACCTGATAAACTTGAAGATCTGCCGTATATACATTTTTGGCATAATATACAACCTGTGATCCTGAACCCAATGGCATCAACGTTGATGAGGGTCTGTTCCCCATGACTAGCGCAAAGCAAATGTGGTCCATAATCTTACCTTCACTATATGTAAATTGTGTAAGGGCATTAAAAAAATTGCCATATTGGAGTATCTCAATTACAGAAATGTATAACTCCATATCTGCGTGGATGTATAAAGAATCGGTCCTGTGAAACTATCAGCTTTTGTTAAGATGTGAGCCCAAGACTGGACTGGGGAGGGGGAGGAGGATTGCTGGATATCATATATCTTGATTTTTCGAAAGCATTTGATACTGTGCCACATAAAAGGTTTGTTGTTTCATTGAGTTTAGGAAAAATGTGTGTAAGAGGGTAAGTAACTAGCTCAGTGATAGGCAATGGAGGGTATATACTGATTTGGTGACTAGTGGGCTACCACTGGGGCCAGTTTTGGGCCCTATTCTCTTTACTATATTTATTAATGACCTTGTTAAGGGATCTCACAGTAAATGATTAGTCTTTGCAGATAATACAAAGCATAGTGAAATATAGTCTGGGAATATGCATTGCATTGAAAACTTTTGCGTCGACTGACATGGAAAAGGATTTTTAATTGTTTTGGGTATTCTTCTTAATTTCAGCGTATAGTGCCAGAGAAAGGCTTCAGAATAGGTATACACTGGAGTAATAGTTATTAGTGTACAGATGGTAACGCTTATCAAAAAGGGGTATAAAGACTACCAAACTATTTTCCCTGCTATATTGAGGGAGGTTGGACATTTGGAGGGGAAAGGCAATTTGCCCATCTTTTCCCTCAGAAATACAAAATTTTTGAGTATAACTGACTCCCTTTTACACAGTATGTAGATTTTCATTCCATGTGTTGGACACATATTGGCAAAAACTCAAACGCCCTAAAATAAGGACAAGATACTCATCCTGGCAGATATTTTTCTCTGATGTACAGAATTCTAAATATTAACCACAGAGAGACTGGGAGGCGAGGGCGAGTGGGCAGGTGTGCCAGGATGTGGCGCTTGAGCAGCTAAGCCCCCTCCACCTGGACACTTGGCTGGAAAAAAAGGCAACTTATACGTCTGACCACCACCATCAGTTTCAGGAAAAGTATTGTTAGCTTTTATCCAAAGGGTTCAAAATGCTTTTGTGTGAACATAGCTTAACCCCTTAAGGACCAAGGACGTACAGGTACGTCCTTGGTCCTGCTCCCGTTATATAACACGGGGTTACACGGTAACCCCGCATCATATCACGGCGAGCCCGGCGCCATAGTGAAGCCGGGAACCCTTTAGCCGCGCGCTCAGAGCTGAAAGCTAAAAGTGAAAATAAAAGCTGCCAGTTAACTCAGTGGGCTGTTCGGGATAGCCGCGGCGAAATCGCGGCATCCCGAACAGCTTACAGGACAGCGGGAGGGCCCCTACCTGCCTCCTCGCCGTCCGATCGCCGAATGACTGCTCAGTGCCTGAGATCCAGGCATGAGCAGTCAAGCGGCAGAATCATCGATCACTGGTTTCCTATGAGAAACCAGTGATCAATGATAAAGATCAGTGTGTGCAGTGTTATAGGTCCCTATGGGAGCTATAACACTGCAAAAAAAAAAGTGGAAAAAAAAGTGAATGAATATCATTTAACTCCTCCCCTATTAAAAGTTTGAATCACCCCCCTTTTCCCATAAAGAAAATAACACAGTGTAAATGAAAATAAAAATAAACATATATGGTATCACTGCGTGCGGAAATGTCCGAATTCTAAAAATATATCGTTAATTAAACCGCTCGGTCAATGGCGTACGCGCAAAAAAATTCCAAAGTCCAAAATAGTGCATTTTTGGTCACTTTTTATATCATTTAAAAATGAATAAAAAATCAATAAGTCCTATCAATGCAAAAATGGTACTGTTAAAAACTTCAGATCACAGCGCAAAAAATGAGCCCTCATACCGCCCCATACACGGAAAAATAAAAAAGTTATAGGGGTCAGAAGATGACAATTTTAAACGTATTAATTTTCCTGCATGTAGTTATGATTTTTTCCAGAAGTACGACAAAATCAAACCTATATAAGTAGGGTATCATTTTAATCGTATGGACCTACAGAATAAAGATAAGGTGTCATTTTTACCGAAAAATGTACTACATAGAAACGGAAGCCCCCAAAAGTTACAAAATTGCGTTTTTTTTTCAATTTTGTCACACAATGATTTTTTTTTCCGTTTCATCGTAGATCTTTGGGCAAAATGACTGACGTCATTACAAAGTAGAATTGGTGGCGCAAAAAATAAGCCATCATATGGATTTTTAGGTGCAAAATTGAAAGAGTTATGATTTTTTAAAGGCAAGGAGCAAAAAACGAAAATGCAAAAAAGGAAAAACCCCCGGTCCTTAAGGGGTTAAGAAGAAACTGTCTACACGATTTAGTGGCAATGTTGTTGTAATCACATGATTTTGTTTAATAGCCAGCTCCCTTTACAGACACAAACAGATACAGATAGAAACTAATAGTAAGATTGCCCATCATATAATTATTTGCATTGATTAATGTAATTGTTATCACCCTTTCTCTTATTTATGTATTTTAACTGATTGGTTTATCAGCTTGTTCCCTAATATCAAGGGGTGAAGTCCTAACCATACCCTCAGCCAAACCCAATCTTCTTCTACCTTATTCAATATTCTCTCACTGTTGTTTATTAACACACCACATATGTGCGGCCAACACTCCATTCATTATTTATGGATGAATGGATGGTCAAATACATGGCTGTGCCAGATGCATGGCTGTATAGATTGCAATGTATTATAAGCAATAAGTAGATTGCTGATGAATGTTCCCTTGTGGGTGTAGTTTATTTTATTTTACTAAAGCAGTATGAACAATTTCAATATCCAACACTTTTAATATATAGATTCCCCATCCTACCCTACCCTCCCCAAACCCACATTGCCCACTATAATTAGGTGGCGGGGAGCTGGGGGTCACGATTATCTACTCATGTGCTTTTTAATTGCCCAACCTATAACAAATTCACCCCTTCTATATTAAACCTCCCTTCAAGTGATTCCATTTAATTCGAATAAAAATTTTGTGTCCCCCTATTTCTCCGCCCCTTCACATTTTCTAAGGAAACAAAACATCACCCTAATTTTCCATTATAATCAATCCCCCCCTTCCCTATCCCCTCCTTAAAAAAAAAAAAAAAAAAAACTCTTTCCCCCTTCTTCCTTTACTTAATGTTTTCTAATGCTGCTTTCACCACTTCTCACCATTCTTCTATATCTGGTGCGTTTGGGGCCAACCATCTCCTGATTATCAACAGGAGCCTCACCAGTAACCTTCTTCTCTCCCTTCTTGGTAAATTTACCTTACTATCATCACCCAAAAGTATCAATGTTATATTGTCCTCTACTTTATATATATATATATATATATATATATATATATATATATATATATATATATATATATAAAACTCAACGTGTGTGTGTGTATGTTCCACAAAAACTTCCAAACTGCTAAAGGTATTAACATGAAACTTGGCACACATGTTACTTATATGTCAACAACAAACATAGGATAGGTAATTTAACCCTTACTCACCCCCATTTGCCAGGGGTGGGGTTTATGTTTAAAGTCCCATACAAGTCAATGGTAAATATATGTTACTGCATAACTTCCAAACGGCTGGAGATATTTCGATAATACTTGGTCACATGTTACTTATATGTCCACTTCAAATATAGGATAGTTAATTTAACCCTTAACTACCCCCATTTGTGAGTGTTGGGGTTTTTGTTTAAAGTCCCATGCAAATCAATGGGAAATGTATGTCCCCACATAACTTCTGTACGGCTGGACATATTTCAATACCTGGTACACATATTACGGGTCGGGATAGGAAATCAGGATAGGAGGTCGGGATAGGAGGTCGAGATAGGAGGTCGGGATAGGAGGACAGGATAGGAGGACCGGGATAGGAGGACGGGATAGGAGGTCGGGATATGAGGACGGGATAGGAGGACGGGATAGGAGGTTGGGATAGATGGACGGGATAGGAGGTTGAGATAGGAGGTTGAGATAGGAGGACGGGATAGGAGGCCGTGATAGGAGGTCGAAATAGGAGGACGGGATAGGAGGACGGGATAGGAAGTCAGGATAGGAGGTCGGGATGGAGGTCGAGATAGGAGGTCGAGATAGGAGGTCGAGATAGGAGGACGGGATAGGAGGTTGGGATAGGAGGTCGGGATATGAGGACGGGATATGGGGTTGGGATATGACAACAATATATGAGGACGGAATATGAAGTCAAAAGCTTCCTCCTTTGTTTATTTTCCTCCCCAACAAGGATTAGGAAGGAAAAACTGGGCAACGCCGGGTATTCAGCTAGTACTTTATATTTTCCTCTATCTTTTTTATTATTTTTCTCCAGTATTCCTGAATCTTCTCACATTCCTATATTATATGCAGAAAACCCGCATCTTCAAAACTACATCTTGGACAATTACTGCCCCTTCTTTTCCCAATTTAAAATAAAAATTTTTGGTGTGTAGTAGATTCTATAGACAATATTCCATTGTATCAATTAGTGGTCTATATTTGGAGATCAAAGTTTTATGTTAAATATATTTGGCCAATTACACTCATTAGTTTCACCTAACTCTACCTGCCAAGAACAAAAACATTTATGTTTCAGATTCCCCTCTTTACTTCTCCTTATTATATTATATATTTTTGACATAACCTTCCTTCCTATTTTACCTTCTTCTATATTCTTTATTATTTCTGTTCTTTCTACTGTTTTCCTATTTCCTTCTCTGAGTGATCCAATAATAGCGTTTTTTAAACTTTCAAATTCCAACCACAGACCTTCTCTCATATTAAACTCCTCCCTTACCTCATTCCAGCTTTTCATCTTTCCATTCTTCCACACATGTTTAATTTTTTTTACACCCGCATATAGACAACCTATTTGTTTCTAATTTGGCCACTTCCTTCAAGTTTATGTTATGCTTAGATCGGCGCCGCATCCAGCATCCCATACACTCTTTTTTTCCACTTTAATGGTCTATTCACACGTACAGTATTCTGCACAGATTTTATTCACAGATTTGATGCGTAGGATTTTCTGCTGTAGATTTCAATGTAAACTGAATTACTGAACACCGCTTGAAATCCAGCGTATCAAATCTGCGCATCAAATCTGTACAGGATACTGTACGTGTGAATAGACCCTAAATCTTTCCCATGTCTTACAAATCCCTTACAAATGACCATTAGATTTTTTTCCCATTCTCTCTTTTAATTGTCCCGACTCCAGAGCTTGAAATATGTTTTTATAGTTCCCTTTAATTTTTCTTAAAATGTTCTTAAAGATCCCAAATTTTTTCCACTACACTAAATAATACATCTGACTTGCCAAAAAATACCCTTAAATATCAGGGAATTTAATACCTCCTTTCTCTCTCACTTGGCAAATATAGTCTATCTTGATCCGTTTCCTTTTTCTCCCCCATGTGAGTGCATTAAACATGGATATAATTTTACTAAAAACACTTTCTCGCACCACACTGGCGATACCTGGAACACATATAAGAATTTTGGTAGAATTACTGATTTAATAATGGGTATTCTGTCGGCCCTTGAAAATTTCAACTCATTCCAGACTCTCACCTTATTTTCCATCCTTTTTATCAAAGATTTGGTGTTTAATTTATGGAAATCTGCCATTTTACCAGATATCTGAATACCTAAGTAAGAATTTTTTTCCCCTCTGTCCAGAACTTTAAGGTCCTGTACTGGTCCAATCTCCCCTTTTCCAATAGGTAAGAGTATTTTGTCCAGTTGTCCAGTTGATTGCCAAACCAGCAAATATCCCGTATTCGCCAATTACATTCATCACTGCTTACTGCTAGGGTTTTGGCTAATATTTTTGTATCTGTCATATAGGTGTATATGATTCCATTTCAGTTTTATCTTTATTTGGCTTCAACAGTAAAATTATTTTGGCCTCTCTCATGGATTTTGGGAGCTTTCCTTCCGCTAATGAGTTATTTATTATTCTCAGTAATCCTGGGAGCAAATCCTTCCTGAATTTTCTATAAATTTCAAATGGAAACCCATCTCCGCCAGGAGACGTGTTCCCCTTAATCCCATTTAATACTACCTCTAATTCATTCAGTATTACTGAGTTTTTCTACGCATTGCTCGGGTATCTTGGGCAAGTCTATGCCTTCCAGATATTTTGTAATCTCCTCTTTTTTGTTTGCATCGCTTCTGAGGTATATTACTTTCTAAAATAATGTACAAATTCATCTTCAATATCATTCGTTTCCCTACATATTTTCCCTTTTCTACCTTTTATTTCTCAAATATAAGACTTACTCTGTTGACTTTGTATTATATTCATTAACCTCTTAAGGACGCAGGGCGTACCTGTACTCCCTGCGCCCGGTCCCGGTATTTAAAACGGGGTCACGCTGCTAATGATAGCCAGGACCCTGGGCTAATAGCGCGGCACAGATAGTTGTGCCGCGCTATTAACCCTACAGACATGGCGATCAAAGTTGATCGCCTTGTCCAAAACGAAAGTAAAAGCTTCCCGGCAGCTCAGTCGGGCTGATCGGGACTATCGCGATAAAATCGCGACGTCCCGATCAGCTAGGACGCGAGCGGAGGCCCCCTTACCTTGTTCCTTAGCGTCCAAGCTACAGGCTTGAGCAATCGAGCTCCTAGAATGCTGATCTGTGCAAAGCTATGGCTTTAACATCTTAAATTGGGTTTCCTTATATGCTGTACAAATGGAAGCCTTAGAAGCTTGTTGACAAATTATCCGCCATTGGGGTAGGGTGATAGGGGTGTTGAAGTCCTCCTCCCAACGGCTCATGTAGCGCTGTGATGGGGCAGGCCCGTAATAGTAGAGTAGATGTCAGAGAGGAGCCCTTTCGTCTGCGGCCCCGATGGCAAGTGGTTTTTAATGACCCCCATGATAGCTAACCTCTTTCCTCTGTCTCCCAACCCCCTAATATTCCATGTGAATATGTGTGTACTCATCATAAAACATGAATACCTGAATTCCTGTGTATAACATATATTTATCATATCAATATACCACCAAACCAGTTTTTTCTCTTTTTTTCCCCTTTTCATTGATATGATAATAATGAAGGGAAAGAAAAAAAAAAACAACAACTTTGGCCTTAACTGTTTGCATATCATCCTCTGTTGACTAAATCATTGATTCCATTTCTGAGCATCTCTCTCTCTGATGCTTTTTAAATCATCTCTTATCATTGTTATGTCCCCTCCTATTGCACAAACCTGGCCAGCCAGGGTATCTGTAGAATGATTACATTTATTTATTGCCTCTAAAATGGTTTCCAAAGTGGTTGTAGAGGTTTCCTTACCAGCCTTTCTATCAATCTCTACAGTTGTTTCTTCAGTTATATTACTCTTCCCTTGCCACGGTTTCTAGGTACTGCCCCCGGCGAGGCGAAAAATTTTCCATTTTCACTGAACTTTTATCTTTGACCGGACTGGTCGATTTTCTTGCCCTAGGGCCCATCTTGCAGCTATATTTTTACCTTAAATTCTACTATACGATACAAGGCACTATATTCCGGTTTCAGAGTATTTTGTTCTTATAGAATTCTATCTGCCCTTTACCAGACAGTTAACCAATGCAAAAATACCATATTCTAATTTTCATCTAGCTAGCCAATACAATATGCGTTAAACCCGCTGTTGGGTATATAATTAACAAAAAATTGCTATATGCCAGGTACCCATAAATTCGTCAATGAGATATACCAATGGCCAATTAGTTGGTTTGGAAAAAATTTGGTACATCAGCTACCAGTTAATTAGCCAACACAAAGTACCAATTACCAGCTAATTAGTCAGCAAGAGATACTATACAATAACTCCCATTGGTTTCTCTGTTACTGAACTATCAAATAATCAAGTTTACCAATTAATTACTGGAAAAACTGTGCACCGACTTTCACACTAAGACATAATAAGTGGCAATTATGGGTTT
The DNA here is from genome assembly GCF_029499605.1 of Hyla sarda. Lineage (NCBI taxonomy): Eukaryota > Metazoa > Chordata > Amphibia > Anura > Hylidae > Hyla > Hyla sarda. Next base: position 245,075,035 of record NC_079189.1, on the reverse strand, counting down.
ATGCTACTATCTATTTTGCTATGTACCTGTTACCAGTTAAATAACTGATGAAAGCTACATTAAACCAATTACCGGATATGTAGTTAGTAAAAGTTTACCATATACCAAATACCAATTGCCAGTTAGTTAATCAGTAAGAGATTATTTGGTTAATTCAGTAAACTCCCCTTTGTTCATCCGTTACTAGGCAGTCAGGCATTCAGGTTTACCAGTCCATTACTAGAGAGGCTGTATACCAGTTTTCGCACTGGAAGATGGTGTGTATCAATTACTAGTTAGTACTATAATCTATTTTGCTGTGTACCAAAACCGGTTAACTAGCTTATAGAAAATGCAATCTACCTGTCACCAGTGTATTACAAGAAATTACAGATTATCAGCTAGTAGTTAGTTAGTTCACAGATATTTCTTGCTATATACCAGTTACTAATTAGTTAAATAGTTGGTTAGTGAAGTAAGCTCTTGTTAGTTCGTTAGTTAGAAGGAGATACCTCATATGCCGAATCCACCGCACAGCGGAGTCACGTGTAGCGGCACGCTCCCCCGTCTTCCCGAGTGGCCCCGGCAAGAGCCACCTGCTCGTTCAGGCAAACCGGCTCCTCCCCATAGCCAGCATGGAGCGAAGGTGAGTGATGGAAACGGCAGCAGCACCCGCTTCATCCTTGCCCCAGCTTCAGCGCTCCAACATCCAAGGCCCTCAGCAAAGGTTCAGCCACGGGACATCAAGGTCAGGAGGAGGAGCTAGCTTCCACTTTCTCCCATCATGCTCCTGCCAGCCTGGGTGTAGTGATAAAGTAAAAATATAAAGTGTTCCTGTTCCTACTAGGTTCAGGAGAGAGATTCTCAGGGGTTCCCTTGAATCCCTGTAAAATTATCGCTGTAACCCAATTGGAGGGGCTGGGGATCTGTCCTTTAGGGGGTTCCTTCTCCCGGCTTAGAGTTTAAGTTGTAGGGGTTCTCTTACTCCTGACTCAATACTGAATCTAAGTAACTGTGCTCCGAGGAAGGGAGGGCTTCAACTTCCCTCACCTGTCTGCGTCTCTGGTTAGTAGTATTTGCTGCCTGGTTCAATACAGAGTGTTCTGTTCCCTGTGAGGACCTCCATGACTGAAGATGGCTGCAGCATCCAGACTACTCAGAGTAGCGCCGGCTCTTTGCACGGCTCAGCTACTTCCAGGTATTGCGGAGGTGATGGTGGCTGGGAAGTAAAGTCAACCAGCATCAAAATTCCAAAGGATATAAGGATTCAGTGTTTTTTTTATATGTCTGTGTACTGCTGATGCTCCAACATGGATTCACAAGATTCCTCCTGGTCTTAACCAGTAGAGCAGCTTGTTGCTAAAGCTTCTGTAAGTGAAGCTTCTTATACGCCAGCAAATTAAGGCAGGGTTGAATGTTGAGTTATCAGCCACAGTTAGGCAGGCCCTTGCTACCTTAACCCTTGCTCTAGCAATAATACTTGCTTTGGCTACATTAAGCCAGGCTCCTACCATGTTAAGCCTTGCTCCAGCTTTAGCAAGTCAGCCTCCAGTGACTACCCAAGCTTCAGCCGACATTAGTCAAATGCCGGTTACTGTAGCTTCAACTGTGATGAGCTGAATTTCTGCTCCTGCTTCTAAATGACCGAGACTGTTTAACTCAAATTCTGAAGAAAAGCATTTTGCCTTGCCATCAGATATAGAAGGCATGGAAGAGGCAAAGTCTTTCCCCATCCTTTAAGAAGAGAACATACTAAATACTTATATTCTGCTGAAGATACAACCTCCTAGATCCATAAAGGACAAAATGTTCGGTGGTCTGAAGGCGAAAAGGAAGAGAGTTTTCCCAATCCATAAAAATGTGAAAAATATTGTTCCGGATCAATGGAAAGATTCAGAAAGGAAATTAGTTATTCCAAGAGAAGTTAAAAACAGATTGCCCTTTGAGAAACAGGAAATGAGCGTCTGGAGCGAAATACCAAAAGGTGGACATGCAAGTCACCAAGGTAGCAAAGTAAAACTCACAAACCTTTGGGGACTCACCCCAACTGCGCAATCTGATGGACTACAAAATGGATGGTCCCCTGAGGAGAACATGTGAATACTATAAGTAGAAAAAACAAAAGACAGAGCTTCCCATTGAGTAGTATGTTTGTTGTTGCAGGTGTGCAGGGTGAGTGTTAAAAAATGTCGCTCACTTGTAAGGTTGTGTTTGGCACACAACAACCTTATATGCCTTTAAACATAATAGGATTACAGTGCAGCCTCCTGGAATTCTTCGAGTAAGAAGATGATTCTACTCGATTCATAAAAACTCCAAAGTGGTAGATGTAAAAAAAAATTCTCCGGGCTAGTGGCGCGTGCTGCTTGGAATAATGACTTCAATAGACTTGTATAAATTCTGGAATTTATACAAGTCTATTGAAGTCATTATTCCAAGAAGCTCGAGCCACTAGCCCGAAGAATTTTTTTTTACATCTACCACTCTGAGGAGAACATGGGAAGCCCCGTTAGCCATCCTGAACCCATATATTGCAGCCACAAGTATGGCACAATCACTCTACTTCTGGCTATTGCAGCTTGAGTAACATTGAGAACAAGACTCTTAGAGTGGACCTGTTTATTTTCATCCCCATGTTGAAAATAGCAAAAGCTTTCCTTGCGGACACCTCAGCTGGATCTGTAAGAATGGCGACCAATTTGGTGGTGCTCTCTAACTCGTCTAGAAGAGCACTATGGCTCAAATATTGGCAGGGGGATACATTTTTTAAGTCAAACTGTTTTATTTCTTGGTCCTGTATTGGACAACATCTTGTAGAAAGCAGCAGATACAAATAAAGGTTTTCCAGAGGAAAAATCTAAGAAACAAGTGAAGAATTTTCCCCCCCGAAGCAACAGAGCTGGAAACTACAGAGGAAAGGGAAAGCAAGGAAGATGACATTTTCCTAAAAGAGAAAGAAATATGGATTTCCTTCTCAATCCCAGTCAAGGCCCCAAAAACAATGTTATGAGGTTGGAGGAAGACTCAAGGGTTTCCTTCCTCAATGGGAAGAGATGATATCTAATCCTTGGATTCTGAGAATCATAAAAGGATGGATACAATATTTAATTTTCACAAACACCAAGAGATTGAGGATCCGGCACTGACAGCACTAAAGGCAGTAAGCACTAAATACATGGTAGCAGCAGCACGGCTAGCTAGAGGATTGATTGCAGCGGTGCGTAACTCCATAAATAGACAAGGCAAGAATTCAAATGAAGAAAGAAGTCATGGATCGCACTCACCTAGATATCAATTCTTTATTCCGTCACCAAAACCACAGGTAGGTACATAGGTGGAGGCGGGGGGAACAGGAGCTCCGGAACAAGTTGTTTCACGCCTATTCGGCGCTTCCTCAAGCCGGTGAATGGATTCCGTCTCCGGGGCGGCACCTAAAAAAGCGTCACTTCCGGAAACGTCATCCTCTCACGTGATACATGTAAACAAAACAAGTCATGTGACTCCCGTAGGTAAGTTCTGGCCCCGATCATTAGTAAACATAGGAAAAAGACCCCAAAACCTAAACATAACAAATAATCTATACTGAACATAGCTACATATGATGACATGAATATCTAAATGTGGAAATAAAGCATTTATAGTAAGGGTGCTAGTTCTACCCGGTCATTGAGACCTAAAGCACCCGTAGCTTCCACTTTAATAATCCAATGGGCCTCACGGCGTAAAAGGAAAGCTTGACGATTGCCGCCTCCTGGAAGATCCCTAACCCTCTCCAGTCCAGCAAATCTTAGGACACTGGGATCGTTGTGATGGGCTTCTTCCATGTGGGCAATAAACCTAGGCTCCCCAACTCCAGTCCTAATAGAGCGTAAATGCTCTTGAAATCTCACATGGAGGGGTCGGATGGTCTTGCCCACATAGAAGAAGCCACACGGGCAGAAAATGCTGTAAACTACAAAAGGGGTACGTCACGTGATCAGGGCTGTGATTTCGTGTGTAAATCCCCTAAACGTAAATGTGTAGTAGACAAAAACTGGGAACAAAAAGAGCAACTTCCACACGGGAAATTGCCCTTAGGTGCCTGTATCACATGAGAGGATGACGTTTCCGGAAGTGATGCTTTTTTAGGTGCCGCCCCGGAGACGGAATCCATTCACCTGCTTGAGGAAGCTCTGAATAGGCATGAAACAACTTGTTCCAGAGCTCCTGTTCCCCTCCACCTATGTACCTACCTGTGGTTTTGGTGACGGAATAAGGCGAATAATAATGAGTGCGATCCATGACTTCTTTCTTCAATATTTAATTTTCCTCTCTTCCTCCTTCAAGATTCTTTATTTCAAATCAGCCATCCCCTATTCATGAGAAAGGAATTTTAGAAGGTGTAAACAATCTGCTTCAATTAGGGGCTATCATCCAAGTTTTATCTCCACTGCTAGGCCTGGGTCACTACTCATCCCTATTACTTGTTCCAAAGCCAAACAGCTTATTCAAAACAATTATGAACCTAAAATTCCTAAACAAGTTCATCATCTACAACAAATTCTAAATGGAGTCAATCAAATCTGCTATTCCGTGGTCTCCGAAAATGCAGTGATGGTAACACTGGACCTAAAAGACACATACTTCCATGTGCCCATTCATCTGGACTATCAAAAATGTCTATACCAAGACTGTTCTCATCTGCACCAAATGGCTCACAAAAAATCATGGTGGAGGTAATATTTTTTTCTAAGATTCCAAGGTATATCAAGAATCCCCTACTTGGACGATCTATTAATATCTGCAAGCAATCAAGACCAGCTTTATATACACTTGGACCAGGTGGTCAGGTGTCTTCAAAATCTAGACTGGGCAACAAATGCTGAAAATTCAGATCTTCAACCCAGTCACAGAAATGTTTTTTTAGGAATGCTCCTGCTCCAAGAGTACATATAAAATCTATTCAGTCCAAGATTAGGCAAATACTAAAATCTAAATCTGATAAGAGAAGCAATGTTTGTCCTTGGGACAATGAAGTCTTGCATACCAGCTGTCCAGTGGGGTCAGTTCCACTCAAGGCAAATACAAAAGCACAAACTCTAACAATATGGGACAAATCTCAGTTTACCCCAGAAAAGAAATTCCATCTGTCTTTCAGAGTACTCAGCTGGTGTACTTCCTGCGGTGAAGTGCTGTTAAAGCTTGCCTTAGCAGACTCTAAGCAGATAACCGATCTAACCTAGCAATGCTATGTAACAGCATAGCATTGCTCAGTAAATGCAATCCATTGATTGTTTATTATACTACAAAGTACAGTGGTCCCTCAAGATACAATATTAATTGGTTCCAGGAGGACCATTGTATGCGATGGCCCCGACACACAGCAGCATCGTATGTTGATGCTTCCTTCAACATATGATGGGCTCTGAGAGGCCAATTACTTTGATTAAAAAAATCTTAATCCTACCAGTACTTATCAGCTGCTAAAGTTGCATTGTTCTTTTCTGTCTGACAACAGTGCTCTCTGCTGACACCGCTGTCTCAGGAACTGTCCAGAGTAGCAGCATATCCCCATAGCAAACCTCTTCTGCTCTGGACAGTTCCTGAGACAGACAGAGGTGTCAGCAGAGACCACTGTTGTCAGACAGAAAAGAACAACTCAACTTCAGCATAGTTACATAGTTACATAGTTACATAGTTAGTACGGTCGAAAAAAGACATATGTCCATCAAGTTCAACCAGGGAAATAAGGGGTAGGGGTGTGGCGCGATATTGGGGAAGGGATGAGATTTTATATTTCTTCATAAGCATTAATCTTATTTTGTTCCAGGAATGTATCTAATCCTGTTTTAAAGCTGTTAATTGTTCCTGCTGTGACCAGTTCCTGAGGTAGACCGTTCCATAAATTCACAGTCCTCATGGTAAAGAAGGCGTGTCGCCCCTTGAGACTAAACTTTTTCTTCTCCAGACGGAGGGAGTGCCCCCTCGTCCTTTGGGGGGGTTTAACCTGGAACAGTTTTTCTCCATATTTTTTGTATGGGCCATTTATATACTTATATACGTTTATCATATCCCCCCTTAAACGTCTCTTCTCAAGACTAAACAATTGTAACTCCTTTAATCGCTCCTCATAGCTAAGATGTTCCATGCCCCATATTAGTTTAGTCGCGCGTCTCTGCACCCTTTCCAACTCCGCAGTGTCCCTTTTATGGACAGGTGACCAAAACTGAACAGCATATTCCAGGTGAGGCCGTACCAATGCTTTATAAAGGGGGAGTATTATGTCCCTGTCCCTTGAGTCCATGCCTCTTTTGATACATGACAATATCCTGCCGGCTTTGGAAGCAGCAGCCTGACATTGCATGCTATTCTGTAGTCTGTGATCTACAAGTACACCCAGATCCTTCTCTACCAGTGACTCTGCCAGTTTAATCCCCCCTAAGACATACGATGCATGCAGGTTATTAGTACCCAGATGCATAACTTTACATTTATCCACATTGAACCTCATTTGCCAAGTGGATGCCCAGACACTTAGTCTATCCAAGTCATCTTGTAACTTATGCACATCCTCTATAGACTGTACTGTGCTACAAAGCTTGGTGTCATCTGCAAAGATAGAAACAGAGCTGTTAATACCATCCTCTATATCATTGATAAATAAATTAAACAACAGCGGTCCCAGTACTGAACCTTGGGGTACACCACTAATAACCGGGGACCAATCAGAGTACGAATCATTGACCACCACTCTCTGGGTACGATCCATGAGCCAATGTTCAATCCAGTTACAAACTAAAATTTCCAAACCCAAAGACCTTAACTTACCTGTCAGACGTCTATGAGGGACAGTATCAAATGCTTTAGCAAAATCCAGAAACACTATATCCACAGCCATTCCTCTGTCAAGGCTTCTACTCACCTCTTCATAAAAGCAAATTAGATTGGTTTGACAACTTCTATCCTTAGTAAACCCATGCTGGCTATCACTTATAATACAATTATCCCCTATGTATTCCTGTATGTAATCCCTTATAAGTCCTTCAAACAATTTACCCACAATGCACGTTAAACTTACCGGTCTATAGTTTTCTGGGGAAGACCTAGAGCCCTTTTTGAAGATTGGCACCACATTCGCCTTGCGCCAGTCCCTTGGCACAATACCAGACACCAGAGAATCTCTAAATATCATGAACAGGGGTACAGATATTACTGAACTTACCTCTCTAAGAACTCTTGGGTGTAGTCCATCCGGTCCTGGGGATTTGCTTACATTTATATCACTTAACTTACCTTGTACCATCTCTACATTAAGCCAGTTCAGTACATTACATGATGTGTTACCAGCACTGACCTGGCCAATGTCAGCTCCTTCTTCCATAGTGTATACAGAACTAAAGAACCCATTCAGTAGCTCCGCCTTCTCTTGATCGCCTGTGACAACCTCCCCATTATCATTATTAAGGGGTCCTACATGCTCTGTCCTTGGTTTTTTTGCATTTATATATCTAAAAAAATATTTAGGATTAGTTTTGCTTTCTTTGGCCACCTGTCTCTCATTTTGAATTTTTGCTGTTTTTATTAAATTTTTACAGATTTTATTAAGCTCCTTGTACTGTTTAAATGTTATAGCTGACCCATCAGATTTGTATTTTTTGAAGGCTATTTTTTTGTTGTTTATTGCTCTTTTAACATCATGTGTCAGCCATGTAGGATTTAGTTTTAATCGTTTATATTTGTTCCCCTTTGGTATATATTTAGCTGTATAGTTATTTAGAGTTGATTTAAAGATGTCCCATTTACCTTCTGTATCAGTATTTGACAACACCTCCCCCCAGTCTATGTCCTGTAGTGCAGCCCTCAGCCCAGGGAAATTTGCCTTTTTAAAGTTATATGTTTTTGCCTTCCCCGCCTGTCTTTGTTTTCTACATTTTAAGTCAAAAGTAACTATATTGTGGTCGCTATTACCAAGGTTTTCCCGCACAGTTACATTACCAACCAGCTCTGCGTTGTTGGAAATGATCAGATCCAACAAGGCATCACTTCTTGTTGGGTCCTCCACAAACTGGCCCATAAAATTATCCTGCAATAAATTTAGGAATTGTCGCCCCTTTGTAGTTTTAGCCAACCCCGGACCCCAATCTATATCTGGATAGTTAAAATCTCCCATTATTACCACTGTACCTGCCCGGGCAGCCCTCTCTATTTGTTTATGCAGCCGAACTTCTATCTCTTCAGTGATATTAGGGGGTCTGTAGATTACACCAAATACTATTTTTTCAGTATTTCCCTCCTTTTGTAATTCTACCCACAATGATTCCACATCCTCAGAATCATCACATACTATGGCATCGTTCACACTGACTTTCATACCACTTCTTACATACAGACAGACTCCACCACCTTTTCTGTTCATTCTATCCTTGCGAAACAATGTAAACCCCTGCAGATTGACAGCCCAGTCATGCGAGGAGTCCAGCCATGTCTCAGTGACCCCAACTATATCAATATGTTCCTCCAGTATCAAGGCTTCAAGCTCCCCCATTTTATTTGCTAGGCTTCTGGCATTTGTGAACATACACTTTACATTTCCATCCTTTATGTTATTGGGGTTAATGGGATTCAAGGGTGTAAGTTTTATTTTCCTATGAAGCCTAATCCTATTAACTATTCTAACCCCTCCCTCCGCTCCACCCCCAGGTACATTTATAATTCCCACCTCTCTATCTACACTATCTTCCCCCTCTTTGCTGTAGGTTCCCTCCCCCCAAGTCCCTAGTTTAAACACTCCTCCACCCTTCTAGCCATCTTCTCCCCAAGCAAAGCTGCACCCTCCCCATTGAGGTGCAGCCCGTCCCTACGGTAGAGCCGGTAACCGACAGCGAAGTCAGCCCAGTTCTCCATGAACCCAAACCCTTCCTTCCTACACCAGCTTCTGAGCCACTTGTTTACCTCCCTGATCTCCCGCTGCCTCTCTGGTGCGGCTCGTGGTACTGGTAGTATTTCAGAAAAGACTACCTTGGAGGTCCTTGCCTTAAGCTTGCGGCCTAAGTCCCTGAAATCATTTTTAAGGACACTCCACCTACCTCTTACTTTGTCATTGGTGCCAATATGTACCATGACTGCTGGGTCCTCTCCAGCCCCGCCCAACAACCTGTCAACCCGATCCGCGATGTGCCGAACTCGTGCGCCAGGCAGACAACACACTGTTCGGCAATCCCGGTCTTTGTGACAGATTGCCCTGTCTGTCCCCCTAATAATTGAGTCCCCCACCACTAGTACCTGTCTGGCCTGCCCTGTACTCCTCCCTCCCTCCTTACTGGAGCAGACACCCCCCTGGCGGTCAGAGGCGGTATCCTGCTGCAGTTCTGCTAGCTCTGTAATGGCATCCCCCTCATCTGCCAAGCGGGCAAACTTGTTGGGGTGTGCCAGTTCAGGACTAGCCTCCCTGACACTTTTTCCCCTACCCCTCTTTCTAACTGTAACCCAGCTAACTGCCTGACTGTCCTGCAACTCCGTCCCACTGTCCTCCCCCACCTCTATTCCCGAGAGTGCCTGCTCAGTGAGCAGGAGACTCCTCTCCATGTTGTTAATGCTTCTCATTGTTGCCAGTCGCCCCTCTAGATGCAGGATCTGGGCTTCCAAACGGACAACTAGCACACATCTCGCACAACAATATGCACCCTCAAACTGTTGTTCAAGGATTGCATACATTGAACAGGATGTACATTGGACTGCATTTTCCAACATGGAGGCCATCTAGTTATGGGGATTTCAGCAGATGATAAGTACTGGTAATATTAATATGTTTTAATAAAAGCAATTTACTAATCTGCTTAACTTTCAAGAGCCAGTTGATATGAGAAAAAAAAATGTTTTTTTCATGGAATACCCCTTTAATATAACGTTAATGTTCCTGTATGGTCAAAACAAGAATGGTACCTATAAAAGCAACAAATTGCGGCACAAAAAATAAGCCTCATACAGCACCATATACAGAAAATAAAAAATTATAGGGGTCAGAATAGGGCAATTTTAAGAATACTTATTTTGTTTAAAAAAAATTACTTTTTTTTTTTAAGTAGTACCCTAAAATAAAAATAAGTAAATATGGGTATTGTTCTAATTGTATTGAACCACAGACTAAAAATAACATTAGTCATACCTAGTCCAGTCCAACTTCTCCCAAACATCCCTGTTAGGTTAAAGTGAGGTAACTGTAGAGTTTATTTGAACTATCTAGCACTCAATCACACAAACATGTGTAAGAGCTGTGTTGGGGGTTTATTTTCCTGTTGATATCAGTGTGTGTCCAAACTTTTATTGATAACATGTGCCCATGATATGTCATGATTGTGCATGGAAATAGTTCTATATATACACTGATAATTAGCATGATATTAAATCATACTTATCTTTTTTTGAAGGTATGACCTGGGAGCTGCTGTACTTAATGGGATTCTATACACCATTGGTGGAAAGGCTCTCCGCTATGATTTTTGTACTAAAATGTGGTCAGTAATTGAAGAAGAATGCCTCAACCACAAGTTCTTTATGGGATGCTGTTCTGCAAATGGCCGAATTTATTTACTTGGACAGAGAAGAGCTAATATAACTAATGATATTCCCAATATTGTCTTGTTTGATCCATATCTGAATATTTGCCAGGTAATAGACGTAAAGCTACCCTGTCCATTGCCCATAAGAGGCAGTGTGAGCATGAGGCGCTGTGATGTTTGGCCTTAATAGGCATATCTAGTGAAAATTGTTTTGCCATTAGCACATATTAGAAAATGACAGTGGTATGTTTGTTTTCTCAGACCTCCACTAATGTAAAAAAAAGGCTCTTTAGTGCTTTTGAGAGATTTCTGTTACCAAAAATCTATGTAATACAAGATTACAGACTTCTTGAAGAGTTCATTTAAACTGGATTTTACCTTTAACCCATTAAGGACGAAGGGCGTACAGGTACGTCCTTGTGTCCTGGTACTTAAAGGGGTACTACGCCCCTAGACATCATATCGCCTATCCAAAGGATAGAGGATAAAATGTCTGATTGCGGGGGTCCCACCACTGGGGACCCCGGCGATCTCGGCTGCACCACCCCCTTCTTCAGCTGCACAGAGCAAGATCGCTCCGTGGCTGATGATGGGCGATACAGAGGCTGTAGTATCATAACATTGCAGCCCCGCCCCCTTGTGACATCACAGTGCCGCAACGTCACAATAATGCGCGGCTGGGGACCTCCATGATCAGACATCTTATCCCCTATCATTTTTTGTCTGTTTTCTTGTGCTGTTCCTTTTAAATGTTTTTAATCATGTATGTCTAATAAAGATTGAAATTATTTGCATTTATTTGTCCTGGTGTGTTTATGAGGATTTGTTTAAGCTAGTTGCACACCAGATGGTGATTTGTATTTTCATAGCCGTACTTTGGATCTTGATGCTGAGTTGGTAGCAATGATCGGGCAACCAGGGGGATTTTCCAGAGATTTGTGAATCTTGAGTAAATAATAAAAATTAGGTGTATTGTTATTTTTTTTAAGTAGATATTAACGATCATCTTTGTTGAGAATTTTTTGCAGCTTCGATGATAAGGTTATTGAGTTAAAAAGGGTCAGTCATAATTTTCTCATAATATAGGGAGTCTGATAGAATACGCAAAGCCTCCTGTTAATATTAAGTGTAATCCATGATTACTAATCCCCCTTCCCTTATCAGCAGCGCAAAACACAATAACTTCCTTCTTTTGAAGATATCTTAAAGCTTTCTGTTCACCGACTCAGATTACAATTTAATCTATGTGATTTTTTGGAGGGTTTGGATTTCAATAGTTCATTGAAATCCTTCATCACTAGTTCTTGAAAGACTTAAAGCGTACCTGTCATAGTGCAAAAAAAAGAAAAAAAGTGATATGTTACTCAGGACCCAATCCTGATCATGTGCATATAATGTTTATGTGTCTCGGACCTATATATCCAGAGATATAAGCATTTATCTGCTGGTGAGTTACTTTTTCATTGTGCTGGCTGGAGGGGGCGTGTCAGTCTGTCTCCCTCACAGTGATGACTCATCTGCTCTGAGTCTAAGCGAGCCCGAGCTGTCAGCCAATCACTGCACTCTACTCTGTAACCCTTTTGCAGAGTAAGATGCTTGGAGCTTGCCTGCAGTATTCCTAAGACATTATGGTGTGTTCATAACAGGATAAAATGTATAAATATACATTTTTATAAAATTAGTGCAAGGATTTTTTAGATAAAATCAGAAATCATATAATAATCCGGGCAATGGCAATCGTGCAGTTGAGCTTTCCCAAGCTCCTGGCATATTCAGGAGCTTGGGAAAGCTTTAGGACAGCGCGGAAGGTTTTTTTTTTGCAGCCAAAGTGTTTTTTTTATTGGATAAATGTTAGTGGGTGTAGGTAGCAATGTACACACATGTGGTAGAGGGCAGAAGTTAAACACATACATTGAAGCGGACAGGAATTGTCCGAAACCTTGGACCCTCCAGCTAGATCAAAACTACAACTCTTTAATGCCCAAGCAGTCTGTAGATGCATGATGGGAGTTGTAGTTCTGAAGCTGCTGGAGTGCCCAAAGTAGCGGAGACAATGCCTACAGCCCCTGGAGGTCAAACCTGTCATCTAATTGCTGGCACTCTGTACTGTACAAAGAATAGCCCGGTGCGGTACTGATTTCTCAATCCCACTTCCACCCATTCCCAATGATTTTTTTTGACCAATCCTGCCCACTCCCGCCCGCTCCTGCTTAAATGTTTTTCCAATCCCCCCAGCTCCCATTAACATAGGAATGTGCAGACACTAGGGTGCTATACATGGAAGGTATGTGCTGAGCATTACACCCTTGTCTGTAGTACATTATTTTTTTTACACTTTTTGTTATAGCTCCCATAAGGTATGTGCAGACTGCAGAACATTGCACCCATCGCAGCAGGGGCCGGGGATGCAGCAGGAGCCACAGGAGAGAGGCACAGGAGTTCACACAGTGGAGGCTGCTGCAGGATTTTGTGGCATTCGCATGATCCGAAGGCATAGTGCCTGACCGCCCGTGCCCACCCACAGCAACAGCAGCCTCGGGAATGCCCGCATATTTTGAATTGTGCCCGCGCCCGTCCGCAGCAGCCTCCTGACATAATTGGGAATGTGTCCTTCACAGCATGCAAGGCAAGGCCTCTCAGTGCTCTGTAGGGGCTGAATTAACAACTTACCTTGGTGCTTGTCAGGATGCAGTGGAGGAGAGGGGGGCCTGAGTGACTGCCTGTGTGTGCCCGTGCATACACTCTATAAGGATCTCCTATACTGGATACCGGCATGCTTTACGGCCGGTATCTAATATGCTGCAAAATCTAAACGGGTTTGTCTGGCTAAAAGACAGGCGACCCCTAGTGGCAGCTATTTTGAGCTTTAATTTCTGGTGAAAATCTACTTTTTTTTAATAGTTGTATATTGTGAAATGGCATATTATAATGAGTCCTGCAATATATGAAAAATTTTCAACAATGACTGTGCCTCTTTAAATCTGTGACCCTTGCATGTGTATAGAGTAAAAAGTCCACAGCACTTTAACAGGTTGATGTTTGATACCATCTGATATTATCCCATCAATGTTATTATCATTATCTGCAGGGATCACACATGGGATGTCTCATAAGGGTTAAGTTTATATTTTGACAGATTGAAGATCTGCACAGTGTCCCCTTAATGCATATTTTCAATAATCCCTCTTTCCCACCTGGATTGCGCCCTTCTAACTTCCGTTGGTGAACAGACAACAAACTCACATTTGTTTTTCCTTTTTTGGCCACCTCTGGTTCCCCTCTTTCTGTATTTTTTCTTTTTTGGTCCTTCGGTGGAAAGTTTTGCTTAATTTGATAATTCCTCTCCTGGTCCTTGGCTAAAAAAGAAGCAGACTATAATGCTAGCTCCTCTTATCCGAGATGGCTTACTCTAGAAAATGATCAACTGTCTCCTCATGCTCCCTTATGTGGGTGTCAGGGTCTGTCACTTCATATCTTCCACCCCCAGCCTTACACTTGTGTCTTTACTCTCACCTGCTCTGCATATTTTCCATAATCCCTCTTTTCCACCCGGATTGCGCCCTTCCACCTTCCGTTGGTGGACAGACAACAAACTCACACATATACACATTACCTTATGGGAAAAAATTATCAACACTGAGGACACTTTCTTAATGAGATTCCAACCTCCACCTGCTGACCATTACAGACTACAGATCTTTTCCTTTTTCTCTTCTTTACCTTATTCTTTATCCCTGATTCACTCCACCTTCTTTGAGGCTATGGCCATATACACTCCGGTACATCCAGGGTCCTTATATCTTATTTATCCGGCGACACAGTGGGAAGAGGATCTCCAGGTGACCATGACCCTCCCTGAATGGCATGAATGCTGTAATCAATTGAGTAAGGGAAGCAGGCAAGTCACCCTTGCTGAAACAGCCCTTAAAATCTTACACAGGACATATTATGTTCCAACACGCCTTCACGTTATCTTCCCAGAGGTGTTTCCCTTATGTTTCCGCGGCTGCTCTGAGGCGAGATCCATGCTTCAAATTTGGTGAACATGTCCACTAATTGTCGCTTTTTGGCGATCTTATCTTATCAGTAACGGGAAGACAACTCACATTGACACACTCCGAAAGCCTCCTAGGGAAGAAGCCTGATGGAGTCCCTTTTTTTTACTTTCAAATTGATCCAATTTATTCTCCTGGCGGCATGCAAACATGTTGCTTCCAAGTGGCGCTCGGACTGATACGGTCGATCTCTTTAATAAGGTGTGGAAACCCTGGATGTCCTCTTCCTGTGCCCTATTATTTTACATGTCCTATTATTTGTCTTTGTAACCATTCTTTGCAATTAAGTTTTGCACAGTTGTATCTTATAGTTCCATGTTCTTTGAGCACAGACTGTTAGTGCTTGAAGATGGACATTGCTGTTTATCCTTCTCCCATATCTCCCCCCCCTCCCTTCCCTGTTAGGATAGATGGTTTATTTTGTGTTCTTAAATGTGCACTTATGTATGTGTACTTTGCTGTCTTTCTTGTGTTGCCAAGGTACTTTTTCTATTTTGTTCAATAGCCATATCTTTTTGACACTAAAAAAGAAGTAGACTGTTTGCCCTCTGTGCCACCATCCCCTCTCGACGACACATAATTTTATATTATCAATATAAATTACTTCTATTAAAAATCCTTCATGCTTTCAGTACTTATGAGCTGCTGAAGTTGAGTTGTTCTTTTCTGTCTAAGTGCTCTCTGATGACACCTGTCTCGGGAAGCAAATCCCCATAGCAAACCTCTTCTACTCTGTGCAGTTCCCGAGACAAGCAGAGATGTCAGCAGAGAGCACTGTTGCCTGACATAAAAGAACAACTTAACTTCAGCAGCTGAAGTTTTGGAAGCATTAAGATTGTTTAATATAAGTAATTTATAAATCTGTCTAACTTTAAAAAGTTTTAAATGTTTTTTCCTGGAATACCCCTTTAACATTAATGCTGGCATTTTTGCTCAGAGGCTCGGGATTCACCGTAGTTTTTTAGTGATGTTCTCCACAATGACTTGATCTAGTAGAGATTGTTGAGGGTCCTGTACTTTATCAGGGTTAGCTGTTTGTAGGAATGGTACTAATAATGAACTACTTGGTATTATCAATGGTGAGGATATCCAAACTTAGGAACTCCCTCAGTTCCTTAGTACTGTAATTTAATGCCAATTCAGCACCTTCATGGATGGTGAGAGTTGATAGGTCTAAGGTATCCATAGAGTCCTAGGTTACGGGTCTTTGTATCCTGGATCCATAGATGCCAATTGCATAGCTAGTGAATTTTAAAGATCCGTCCTCTGTTGGATGGTTCTTTTTAACATACCCCTACTAGCTTGAAGAAATAGAGTTTCAGGTGTTTGCATAAGAGGTACTGAGGTGGACATCACAGGTGGACTGTTAAATCACTTTGGTTTCCCAGCTGGGGAGTTATTTTTCTCCTTTACTTCAACGACAGGACGTCCAGATCCAGTACTCAGTTTTACCCTCTGTATTGAAATTGTCCTTATTGGTTATTAATTTCTTTTTGTTAGTTTGTTTAAAATTCATATTGAAATATTGTTTCTGATTATGATTGAGTTCCCGTTGGAGTTTTATGGGCTATCCCATTTTGGGGGTTGTACCGTGATTTTTTGTGCACAGTGGCTCCATTACTATGTTCAGGATTATCATTAGTTACATTATTGTCAGGTATATATATATATATATATATATATATATATATATATATTCTTATTCTACTGTGTGAGCCATGCACAGGGGTCTCCAGAGAGGTAATCCTCTCTATCTCTGGCTAATTTGTTCACTTTTTTCTCAGTTAATTCGGTTTCAGCTCTGATTAGTTTGCTAGCAATAGTATGGTTAATTTTGTAAAAGTCAGTGACCTGGAATACAATAGCCGCTGCAAATCACCACCCCGGAGGGACGAAAGATCCTTTCAAATGCAACATAAGAGAAGGACTGGAGATCACCCCCACGGATGGGGATAAAATGGCTTGTTGCTCCTGAAGCATTAATTGAACTTGATATATCCAATGTGCTCCGCTATTCTGGTCCTAATTTTCCTGGAAGTGCAACTGGCGTGAAAAACATTACATGGTGTGCATATAACTTGGTAAATTACATTATCTGTATCACAATTAATAAATGTCTTGATTGAAAAATAATTATTGTCACATGAACAAAAAAACAGATGTTTTAATAGCAAATTTACACCTATTGCATCTTCGACCTCCGCAGGGGAAAAAAAAACCTTGGTGGACAACCAATGGTCACTTCAAAAATTCACTGGGGGATCAAATATTACCCAAGGTTTTAGCACATTTAGCAACACAGTTGCATCCCTTATCCACAATTTTACCCAGTGCCTCATCTGAGTACAAAATGGGCAAATATTAGTAAAAAATATTCCTTATGGCATTGAACGCTCTACTGTATGGTGTAGAGAAAACCATGCCATCTTTCCTATCTTTGGAAAAGGATTTATTTAAACATGATGATAATTTATTAGACTTGCTTTGGGTTAAATTCAATGGAATCAACAGGGTAAAGAAGGAGAGTGTAAGAAAAACCACAATAAGAGGACATTGTTTTAAATTATAGGGACAAAGGTTTATTCATATCAGAAAGTATTACTTTACTGAGTGTAGTGCATGCATGAGATAGCCTTCTTGCAGAAGTAGTAGCTGCAAATACAGTGAAGCAAGAAGCATGCATTTGATAAGCATTAGACTATCAATCATATAAAATAGAGCCAAGAAAAATGTATACTATTCAGAATATCTGGTTCTTATCTGCAAACACATTCTGTTTCATCCATTTTTGTAACCTCCTTTCTGTACTTTCCTACTTTAATAAACTAGTCTGTGGTAGAACATGCTCTTTTTAACTTGACAAATTCTCCTTTGGGACTTGCCGTGATGGTATGGGGAGAATGGCATGATGAAGCTTCTAAAAAGTATAACCTGATGTGGGCTTCCTGAAAAAGGGATGTCAGGACTTCAGAATATATCCTGTTATGGTGAGGCCAAGAAAAATACCAGTAATATCTACATCAGAAAGAACAAAGGACAAGTTTGCATAGTTCCCAAAGTGTGGTACGAGCGTGACATCTCTATTCAAGATTATATTAAAATCGTCTATGTGACGTCTGTACGCATCATACGATCCCTATTCAGATTTCCTTCAGAAAAAATGTATCAATATTCCCAATGTGCTATGAAGAGGTTTGCCAGAGATGTTGCGAACCGAACATCAAATTTGAAATAATTCTTCCAAAGAAGAAGATCAATGGCAGAAAATTTACATAAATTATGGGAAAATGAAGAAAACCTCTCCATGGCCCGCTGGATTGACACTGAATCCTGACTATGTGGAGTTCAGGAATAGAGTATACCACATTCAGGGTTAACAAAAAGTGGCTGTCCTTTGAAAAAATTGGTTTATCAAAACTATATTACAACTGTTAACTGTCTCTAAGGAAACCTAGGGAACATGAAATAAGTGGTTGGAGAGGACTATCAACCCAGACCATCACAAAGGGAACCAATGCCTGAGAAACCACAAAGGAGGGGGATACATGTTGAATTATTTTTTTATTCAGAATACCTAAAGCTTTCCGTTCTTCAAAATATTTGAATAATTATTTTTGAAAAACATTAGTGGGACCTAAACATAATTTCACATATGAGCGAACATCTGTCAAAATATTCGAAACCAGAGAGGAATACAATAATGCATCCATAATGCCTACCGATCCTCCTGTGTCCGTCTGGCAATTAGCAACATTTTTATAGTACCTATAAGTTTCCAATGTTTGAAAATCTTATTTTGAAAAATTACTCCTGGTAGAAACTGTATCTGAGTTGCCGATGTTGTTATGGAGCTCAGTAAGATCCCATTCTAACAAAAATTGCCACCGCAGTTTTCCAGCCAAAGCCAGAAGTGTATTCAAAAGGCTTATGAACTATAAAGGAAGGGCATATTCTTCTCCATCCTACTGGATCCACTTCTGACTTTGGCTCAGAAACTGCAGTGGCAGTTTTCCTGAAAATGCAAAAAAAAAAAAAAAAAAAAAAAAAAACCTGTGTGGAAATATAGCCTAAAGGAGAAGCTGCCGAAATGACACTGCCTTCTTTGTAACAACTCGGTGCTCCGCTACAACTGGCTGCAGCTGCACCTTACATGTCTGAAAAAGAAAGTAGATAAAACAGAGCAAAGAAGAAAAAAATACCAGATGTAGCTGTGAATAATTGAATAATTAATTATCTAAATAATTCAATACACACAATTATATAATACTGTAATCCAATAGAATCACTGTGCAAAATATATTTTATCTAGCTGTAAAATTTTAACCTGTTGGGGACGAAGGGCGTATGCATACGCCCTTGCGTCCTGGTACTTAAGGACGAAGGGCATATCCATACGCCCGTGGGAATTTCGGTCCCCGCCATGTGCCGGACAGGGACCGGACCGGGGTGAATGCTGTTATCAATCAGCAGGCACCCAGCGCAAATGCCTAGGGGGATCATCAGACCGCCCCATGTCGACGATCGGCGCAAATCGCAAGTGAATTCACCCACAATCCCCCTGAAGAGATAGGAGTGAGGTGGCAGGGGTGCCACCCCTCCTATCCCTGCTATTGGTGGTCTAGACCCAATAGCAGATCGGTGGGTGGGGGTTTACTTTAGTTTTCCCCATCCTGCCCACCCACAATAGGCGGGGCAGAATGGGGAAAACGAAGAGGACAGGGCGCCGACGTCCACGTACCCGTCCGGAGGCAGCGGAGCGACGGTGATCGGCGGGCGGCAGAAGAGGACGGCTCCCTGGATCCGACGGAAGCCGGTAAGTTTCCTAGCAACATCTGGGGGGCTACAGTCTGAGACCATTATACGGTGGACTCTAGTTTGTAGTTTTGTAGTTTGTAGTTTTGCAACATCTGGAGGGTCACAGTTTGGAGATCACTGGGCAGTGGTCTATAAACTGTAGCCCTCAGATGTTGCAAAACTGCAAATCCCAGCATGCCCAAACAGCTGTCTCGGCATGCTGGGAGTTGTAGTTGCGTACCACCAGCTATTGCATAACTACATCTCCCAGCATGCCCTTTGGCAATCAGTACATGCTGGGAGTTGTAGTTTTGCAACAGCTGGAGGCACACTGGTTGCAAAATACTGAGTTAGGTAACAGAACCTAACTGAATGTTTTCCAACCAGTGTGCCTCCAGCTGTTGCAAAAGTACAACTCCCAGCATGCACAGTCTGTCAGTACATGCTGGGAGTTGTAGTTTTGCAACAGCTGGAGGCACACTGGTTGGAAAATACTGAGTTAGGTAACAGAACCTAACTGAAGATTTTCCAACCAGTGTGCCTCCAGCTGTTGCAAAAGTACAACTCCTCAGTCAGTACATGCCGGGAGTTGTAGTTTTGAAACAGCTTGAGGTTTACCCTCCCCATGTGAACGTACAGGGTACATTCACATGGGCAGGTTTACAGTAAGTTTCCTTTTTCAAGTTTGGGATGCGGTAAATTTTTCGCCGCAGCGCAAATGCCTAGCGGGAAACTCACCGTAACCCGCCAGTGCGAATGTACCCTAAAAACACTACACTACACTAACACATAATAAAGAGTAAAACACTACATATACACCCCCTTACACTGTCCCGCACCAATAAAAATGAAAAACGTATCGTGCGGCAGTGTTTCCAAAACGGAGCCTCCAGCTGTTGCAAAAGTATAACTCCTCAGTCAGTACATGCTTGGAGTTGTAGTTTTGAAACAGCTGGAGGTTTGCCCTCCCCATGTGAACGTACAGGGTACATTCACACGGCAGGTTTACAGTAACTTTCCTTCTTCAAGTTTGTGCTGCAGTAAATTTTTCGCCGCAGCGCAAACGCCTAGCGGGAAACTCACCGTAACCCGCCAGTGCGAATGTACCCTAAAAACACTACACTAACACATAATAAAGAGTAAAACACTACATATACACCCCCTTACACTGTCCCCCACCAATAAAAATGAAAAACGTATCGTGCGGCAGTGTTTCCAAAACGGAGCCTCCAGCTGTTGCAAAACAACGACTCCCAGCATTTCTGGACAGCCACTGACTGTCCAGGCATGCTGGGAATTTAGCAACAGCTGGAGGCACCCTGTTTGGGAATCACTGGTGTAGAATACCCCGTATGTCCACCCCTATGCAATCCCAAATTTAGTCCTCAAATGCGCATGGTGCTCTCTCACTTCAGAGCCCTGTCGTATTTCAAGGAAACAGTTTAGGGCCACATATGGGGTATTTCCGTACTCGGGATAAATTGCGCTACAAATTTTGGGGGGCTTTTTGTCCTTTTACTCCTTATGAAAAGGAAAAGTTGGGGGCCACACCAGCCTGTTAGTGTAAAAAAAAAAAATTTTTACACTAACATCCTGGTGGTGCCCCATACTTTTTATTTTCACAAGCAGTAAAAGGAAAAAAAGACCCCCAAAATTTGTAACACAATTTCTCCTGAGTACGGAAATACCCCATGTGTGGGCGTAAAATGCTCTGTGGGTGCACAACAAGGCTCAGGAGTGAGAGCACACCATGTACATTTTAGGCCTAAATTGGTGATTTGCACAGGGGTGGCTGATTTTACAGCGGTTCTGACATAAAGGCAAAAACATAAATACCCACATGTGACCCCATTTTGGAAACTACACCCCTCATGTAATGTATTAAGGGGTGCAGTGAGCATTTACGCCCCACAGGTGTCTGACAGATTTTTGGAACAGTGGTCCGTGAAAATGAAAAATTAAATTTTTCATTTGCACAGCCCACTGTTCCAAAGATCTGTCAAACGCTAGTGGGGTGTAAATACTCACTGCACCCCTTATTAAATTCTGTGAGGGGTGTAGTTTCCAAAATGGGGTCACATGTGGGGGGGGTCCACTGTTCTGGCACCACGGGGGGCTTTGTAAACGCACATGGCCCCTGACTACCATTCCAAACAAATTCGCTTTCCAAAAGCCCAATGGTGCTCCTTCTCTTTTGAGCATTGTAGTGCGCCAGCAGAGCATTTTACGTCCTAACATGGGGTATTTCCATACTCAGAAGAGATGGGGTTACAAATTTTGGGGGGCATTTTCTCCCATTACCTTTTGTAAAAATTGTAAATTTGGGGAAAAAACACATCTGATTTTAACGAAAAGTCGTCAAACACCTGAGGTGTTAAGGCTCACTGGACCCTTTGTTACGTGCCTTGAGGGGTGTAGTTTCCAAAATAGTATGCCATGTGTTTTTTTTTCTGCTTTTCTGGCACCATAGGAGCTTCCTAAAGGTGACATGCCCCCCAAAAACCATTTCTGCAAAATTCACCCTCCAAAATCCCATTGTCGCTCCTTCCCTTCTGTGCCCTCTACTGCGCCCGCTGAACACTTTACATACACATGTGAGGTATTTCCTTAATCAAGAGAAATTGGGTTACAAATTTTAGGGGGCTTTTTCTCCTGTTACCACTTGTAAAAATGTAAAAACTGGATCTACAAGAACATGCGAGTGTAAAAAATGACGATTTTGAATTTTCTCCTTCACTTTGCTGCTATTCCTGTGAAACACCTAAAGGGTTAAAAAACTTACTGAATGTCATTTTGGATACTTTGAGGGGTGCAGTTTTTATAATGGGGTCATTTGTGGGGTATTTCTAATTTGAAGGCCCTTCAAATCCACTTCAAAACTGAACTGGTCCCTGAAAAATTCCGATTTTGAAATTTTTTTGAAAAATTGGAAAATTGCTGCTGAACTTTGAAGCCCTCTGATGTCTTCCAAAAGTAAAAACATGTCAACTTTATGATGCAAACATAAAGTAGACATATTGTATTTGTGAATCAATATATCATTTATTTGGAATGTCTATTTTCCTTACAAGCAGAGAGCTTCAAAGTTAGAAAAATGTAAAATTTTTAAAATTTTTATCAAATTTTTGAATGTTTCACCAAGAAATGATGCAAGTATCGACGAAAATTTTCCAATACCATAAAGTAGAATATGTCACTAAAAAACATTCTCGGAATCAAATTTATAAGTAAAACCATCCCAGAGTTATTGACCTCTTAAGGACCCAGGACGTACGGGGACGTCCCCGCACCCTGGGCTTTAAGGACCCAGGACGTCCCCGTACGCCCTGGCGTTTTCCGGTCCCTGCCACGTGCCGGGCAGAGATCGGAAGCGGATACCTGCTGAAATGCTTCAGCAGGCATCCAGGGCAAACGCCGAGGGGGCCATGTAGGCCACCCATGTCGGCGATCGTCGCAAATTGCGAGGGAAATCGCCCCTGCGATCTGCGGCGATACCGGGCTGATCGGGTCTCTGGGACCCGACCGCTCTGTAATTTTGCATGATCCCGGTTGTCACGGACAGCCAGGACCATGCATAAGTATAAGAGCGAGGTGGCAAGCCTCCACCTCCTCCTATCCCCTGCGATTCCTCGGTTAGCTAACCGACCAATCGCAGGGGGGGTGGGCGGGGGGGGGCGGCTAATTCCTCCCGCCCTGCCCGGCCCCTGGAAGTCCGGAGAGAACGGGAGGAAGACCGGAGAACGCGGCGGGGGACGGGGGAGTGCTGGGGAGTGCTGGGGCCCGGCCCCGGTACTTACTTCGTCCCTAAAGACCCGGATCCCGGAGGCGGAGGCGGCGGCGGTAGCGACAGGTGAGTTGATCTTCGGCGGCGTCGCGGGACCTTTGCAGCAGTCCAGACCGCCGTAAAGCGATCTGGACTGCTCCATCTGGTCCCCTTACACTAAAACTCCCAGCATGCCCAGACAGCCCTTGGCATCTGGGCATGCTGGGAGTTGCAGTTTTGCAACATCTGGAGGTCCACAGTTTGGCGACCACTGTGCCCTTCCAGATGTTGCAAAACTACACATCCTCAGCATGCCCTTACTGTCCAGGCATGCTGGGAGTTGTAGTTCTGTAACATCTGGCCCTTCAGATGTTGCAGAACTACAACTCCCAGCATGCCTGGACAGTTTTGGCATACTGGGAGTTGTAGTTTTGCAACATCTGGAAGGGCACAGATTGGGAACAGATTGCAAACTGTAGTCCTCCAGATGTTGCAAAAGTACAACTCCAAGCATGCTGGGAGTTGTAGTTCGGCAACATCTGGCTCTAAAGATGTTGCCGAACTACTACTTCCAGCATGCCTGAGAATGTTTGGGAGTTGTGGTTTTGCAACAACTGGAGGCACACTGGTTGGGAAACATTGTCTGTTTCCTAACTCAGTGTTTCCCAACCCGTGTGCCTCCAGCTGTTGCAAAACTATAACTACCAGCATGCACTGATAGACTGTGCATGCAGGGAGTTGTAGTTTTGCAACAGCTGGAGGTTCCCCCCCCCCCCCATGAATGTACAGGGTACATTCACATGGGCAGGGGGCTTACAGTGAGTATCAGGCTGCAAGTTTGCGATGCAGCAAATTTTGTGTGGAAGCTCAAACTCGCTGTAATCCCCCGCCCGTGTGACTGTATCCTAAAAACACTACACTACACTACACTACCACAAAATAAAATAAAAAGTAAAAAACACTACATATACACATACCCCTACACAGCCCCCCTCCCCAATAAAAATGAAAAACGTCTGGTACGCCACTGTTTCCAAAACGGAGCCTCCAGCTGTTCCAAAACAACAACTCCCAGTATTGCCGGACAGCCGTTGACTGTCCAAGCATTCTGGGAGTTTTGCAACAGCTGGAGGCACCCTGTTTGGGAATCACTGGCGTAGAATACCCCTATGTCCACCCCTATGCAAATCCCTAATTCAGGCCTCAAATGTGCATGGCGCTCTCACTTTGGAGCCCTGTCGTATTTCAAGGCAACAGTTTAGGGCCACATATTGGGTATCGCCGTACTCGGGAGAAATTGCCTAACAAATTTTGGATGGCTTTTTCTCCTTTAACCCCTATGAAAAGGTGAGCGAACTTACAGTAAATTCGATTCGTCACGAACTTCTCGGCTCGGCAGTTGATGACTTTTCCTGCATAAATTAGTTCAGCTTTCAGGTGCTCCCGTAGGCTGGAAAAGGTGGATACAGTCCTAGGAGACTCTTTCCTAGGACTGTATCCACCTTTTCCAGCCCACCGGAGCACCGGAAAGCTGAACTAATTTATGCAGGAAAAGTTATCAACTGCCGAGCCGAGAAGTTAATGATGAATCGAATTTACTGTAAGTTGGTTCATCTCTAGTCCTGATATGAATGTCGGGATCAGCTGTTCTCAAGGCTACAGAGCCGGGAGAACAGCTGACGCTGAGTCGTAGGTATACATCGTATTGTATTGTGCTGAGAATGAAAATACTGGGAACCCTGTGCGTTTTTTTATTTTTTATTTAAATAAATAAATAAAAAAAAAACGCATAGGGTTCCCCGTATTTTCATTCTCAGCACAATACCAACCAAACAGCAACAGCCTGACGTTACCAGGGTGGGCGAGGTCCATTGTTACTGGCCCTCCCCAGCCTAAATAACGCCAGCCTGTTACTGCCTAGGCCCAGGAGTGTCATTTTTGACGCTCCGGGCCTGTTGTTATTGGCTCTTCCCGGCACCCCTGTGGCGGTGGGTACCGGGGTAATAATTGGGGGTTAGCGCTAGCTGTTTTTGGGGCTAGCACTAAGCCCTGGCTTAGTAATCGATTCAGTCAATAAGACCAGCTTCCACTACTAAGCCTGAAAATTCAATTTAAAAAAAAACACAACACTGAAAAAACACTCCCCCACAGCCCTCGTTAACCATTTTATTAAAAGAAAAAATAATAATCCGCCGCAATCCATCGAATCCGCAGTAATCCTCTTCATACACGGATATGAAATGAGAAGAAAAAAAACACAAAAAATTGGTTATGACATTTTTGGCGCTGTCCGCTGGGGAGAGCACCCATTATGCAATGTCTACCCAAACAGGGAGCCACCAATTGGTGCAAAACTACAACTCCCAGCATGCCCAGACAGCCTTTGGCTGTCTGGGAATGCTGGGAGTTGTAGTTTAGCAACAGCTGGAGTCTCCCTGTCTGGGTAGACACTGCCAGAAGGGTCTGTTCACATTATACAACAGAGCTTCAGATTAACTAGCCTAGTTCCCTTCTGTAGCTCCACCCCACAATTACGTCATCACTAGGGGGTGGAGCTACACAGACCTGCCCAGTACTCGAGGGAAGTAAGCAGACTTCGTCTTCTGTATACACTATATACAGCTATCTATAGATAGCTGTATATAGTGTATACCGCCCAAAGGGTTAACCTATACTGTCCAGCAGTGTAAGTTAACTCTTTCCTTGCTGGGCTTGCGCCTAGCGCCCAGCTCAGCAAAAGGTTAAGTGAGCCAGCAATGTGTATACTGTATACACATTGCGGGCTCACTGTAAGTTCTTGCTGGGCAGTAGATATATGATGTATACCTACGGCTCAGCGTCAGCTGTTCTCCCGGCTCTGTAGCCTTGAGAACAGCTGATCCCGACATTCACATAAGGACGATCGCAGCGGGTGTCAGGAGGAGTGACATCCGCTGGGATCTGTCCCTTACTGCAGGTACTAATACTCCCAACATGGAGCACACTCTGCTCCATGCTGGGAGCTGTAGTACCTGCATAAATAGATATATCGCAGCAAGTGTAACTTCTGACACCCGCTGCGATCTGTCTATTAATGCAGGTACTACAGCTCCCAGCATGTAGCAGAGTGTACTCCATGATGGGAGTAGTAGTACTTGTAGTAAAGGAAAGATCACTGCGGGTATCACTCCTGACACCCGCTGTGATGCTCCTGTATAATGTATGGATGCAGCGGCTGCTCTTCTATGGTCCCCTGCACGGCAGTATATATACACATATTCCTATTTCTCATAGAGAGCTGTGATTGGCTGGAACCATCTGGCCAATCACAGCTCTGCGGGAAATATGAATATATGTATATATACGTGAGTGCAGGGGACCATAGAAGAGCGGCCGCCGCATCTATACATTATACAAGAGGATTGCAAGGGACCCCGACGATCTGTCAATTAGTACACGTAGCTACTACTCCCATCATGGAACAGTGTGTTCCATGCTGGGAGTAGTAGTACTACCTAAAAAATGTTTAAAAAAAAGTGAAAAACACGCGCACACTACATTTTTATTATTGTCGGCTACATTTTTAGTGCTTTACCCGCTCACATAAATTGATCCCTGTTTAAAAATTAACAAACATTTCATAATAAAAAAGATACATTTCGTTAGATACAACTTTTTCCACCACTACTGTATCTTTTTTATTATTTTTTTGTTATTAGAATGAATTCTTTACGTTCGTTTACGGATAACGAATGCATTCTTATTTACCGCATGCATTCGGTAAATAACGAATGCATTCGTTACTTTGCTATTCGTATTATCGTGGCTATTCGGGAATGTTCAAAATACAGTGACCCCCCGACCTACGATGGCCCCGACAAATGATCGAATCGACATACGACGGCCTCTCAGAGGCCATCGCATGTCGATGTCAGCATCGACATACAATGCTTTTTTTATGTCGGGGCCATCGCATTAAGTGCTATTCGGCAGAGCAAAATGCTTAAGCTGCTGCCGGATAAAAGCGTAATGTTCCCCGTGTGGTGCGGTAAGTATTACTTACCCCTCCACGATGCTCCGGGGTGCCCTCCGAGTCCAGCGCTGGTCTTCAGGTGTCTTCTCGGCCCTCTCCGATGACGTCAATACGCTGCTGCGCACGTCATCCAACAGGAATGGCGTACGCAGCGGCGTAATGACGTCTCTACGCAGGCCCAGTAAGGCCTTGCGGAAGACAGCAGAGGACCGGAGAAGACAGCGGAGGACTGGATAAGATAGTGGAGAGCCCAGCGGAGGCCCGGGGTCACCATCGGGAGCGGCGGGGGCACCATCGCAACATACGATGGATTCGACAAACGATGGCTCGTTTGGAACGAATTACCATTGTATGTTGAGGGACCACTGTATGTTTTCGTGCATTCGGATCGGTCCGAATGCCCGAAAACGGTAAAATTCGGTAAATTAGACATTCGTGCCGAACCGAATTGCACATGTCTAGAAAGCACCACTGGCATTCAAAAGTGACCAAAACATCAGCCAGGAAGCATATGAACTGAGAAGTGGACTGTGGTCACCACCTGGAGAACCACTCCTTTATTGAGGATGTCTTGCTAATTGCCTATAATTTCCACCTGTTGTCTGTTCCATTTGCATAACAGCATGTGAAATTGATTGTCAATCAGTGTTGCTTCCTGAGTGGACAGTGTGATTTCACAGAAGTGTTATTGACTTGGAGTTACATTGTGTTGTTTGTGTTCCCTTTATTTTTTTTGAACACTGTACTTTTCTTGGCCAAAAAAAAAGCAGATGGAACAATGCAAACTGGTGCCATGCAATAAAAAAAACTTCAAAGGGGTTATCTGGCGGGAGGAGGGTGGTGTTTAAAAAATTGTGTGATATATAAAAATAATACATCTCTACTCACCTCCAGCACTCCCGTGGTGCTTTCAGTGTCCTGGTCCAACCGCTTGTGCAATCTTCTTCCTGCTTCTGGAACCCGACACGTCACGCCCCAGTTTAGCTAATCGCTGGTTACAGTGATGTGCCGCTTGGCCAGTAATTGGCTGAGTGGTAATATGATGGATTCGGCCAGTAATTGGCCGAGCGATAATGTGACAAATTGGGCCCGTGCCCTGGTCCTCTTCTTGGTTCCCAGGCCCAATTTGTCACACTGCAGCTCATCCAATCACTGGCCAAGGTGGCACACAGCTACAACCAGCGAATAGCTGAACTGCAGCTTCAGAAACGGGGTCAGAACACCAGAGGCACCGCAGGAGTGCTGGAGATGAGGAAAGATGAATTTTTTAAAATATATCCCACAATGGCCATAGTTTTGAACACCCCCCCTCCTGCCAGATAACCCTTTTAACTACAACATGCTTTACCAGAATGGTATGTTGGGGGATTAAGTGTCTCTCCTTTGACTGTTTATAGGTGGATCCCCAATTGTCGGACCAGTCAACTTTATTCCATCATTTATATACTGATCCAGACTCAGATGTGAGGGAGAAATAGAAAGGATTTAAACTGGTACACAACTTTAAAAGGGAGTCTTTTATCAATATAACCCACACTAACCTGTTGGTACAGGCTTATAGTGTGGGTGACACTGATGAAAATCATACTTACCACCAACCTGTCCGTTGGTTAGTTTCGCCCATTATGCTTCTTATTAGATTGATGGAGCGGCGCTCCAGGAAAACGCTGAAGTCACAGCTGCTGCTTCTTGAGGCCGAGAGAGGAAGATGAAGCTGTGATGTCAGCATGCTCCTGCAGCACCACTCATACACCAAGCTGCTAATTACCATCAACCCAATAAGAAGCATAAAAAGCGAAACTAACCGATGGGATAGGTTTGTGGTAAGTATGATAATCATCAGTGTCACCTGCACTATTAGCCTGTACCAACAGGTTAGTGTGGGTGATACTGATGACAGGTTCCCTTTAACCCCTTAAAGACGCAGGGTTTTTCCGTTTTGCAGTTTCATTTTTTCCTCATCACCTTGTAAAAATCATAGTTTTCAATTTTGCACATAAAATTCCATATTATGGCTGATTTTTTGTGTCACCAATTCTACTTTGCAGTGACATTAGTCATTTTACCAAAATATGCACAGCGAAGCGGAAAAAAAATATATTGTGCGACAAAATTAAAGAAAAAAATGCAATTTTATAAATTTTGGGGGCTTCCGTTTCTACGCAGTGCATTTTTTGGTAAAAATTACCTTATTATTATTCTGTATGTCCATACGGTTAAAATGATACCCTACTTATATAGGTTTGATTTTGTATTATTTCTAAAAAAAAATCATAACTACATGCAGGAAAATGTATGTGTTACTCCGAGCGCTCCGGGTCCCTGCTCCTCCCCGGAGCGCTCGCGGCGTTCTGACCGGGAGCGTTCAGACCCGCTGACCGGGAGCGCTGCACTGTTATCACCGGCGGGGATGCGATCCGAATCTCCTCACCTGCCCCGTCCTCCTGCTGTTCTGTCCCGGCGCGCACGCCGGCTCTCTGAAATTTAAAGGGCCAGTGCACCATTAATTGGTGCCTGGCCCAATCAGTACCTACACCTGCTAACACATAAAAACCCACTTCCCCTTCCTGTCCTTGCCGGATCTTGTTGCCTTAGTGCCCTGTGAAAGCTTAGTGTGTTCCCAAGCCTGTGTACCCAGACCTTCTGCTGTTGCCCCTGACCACGACTCTTGCTGCCTGCCCTTACCTTCTGCTACGTCCGACCTTGCTCTTGCCTTGTCCCTGTGTACCACGCCTGTCTCAGCTGTCAGTTGGAGTTGAGTCGCTATCGGTTGGAACGACCTGGGGGTTACCTGCCGCTGCAAGTCCATCCCGCTTTGCGGCGGGCTCTGGTGAAAACCAGTAACCCCTTAGACTCCGTTCCCCTGGTACGGCCCACGCCATCACCTCACTGACACAGAGGATCCACCACCAGTGTCCTCTCCGCATACCAGTCCGGATCCTGACAGTAGATCCGGCCATGGATCCCGCTGAGGTCCCGCTGCCTAGTGTCGCTGACCTAACCACGGTGGTCCCCAGCAATCACAACAGATCGCGCAACAAGGACAGTAGCTGACTCAACTGACCGTCGTGCTGCAACAGCTTCTGCCGCAACTTCAGCAATCATCTCCTCCGCCAGCTCCTACATCTCCTCCGCAGCGAGTGGCTTCTCCCAGCTTCTTCCTGTCTCTACCGGACAAGTTTGATGGGGGCTCTAAACAGTGCCGTGGATTCCTGTCCCAGTGTTCCCTTCACCTGGAGATGATGTTGGACCAATTCCCAACCGAACGGTCTAAGGTGGCTTTCGTGGTCAGTCTCCTGTCTGGAAAGGCCTTGTTATGGGCCACACCGCTCTGGAACGATCCCGCCACCGCTACTATCCAGTCCTTCTTCTCCGAAGTACGTAGTGTTTTTGAGGAGCCAGCCCGGGCCTCCTCAGCCGAGACTGCTTTGCTGAACCTCGTCCAAGGGAGTTCTTCTGTAGGCGAATACGCCATCCAGTTCCGTACCCTCGCCTCTGAGCTATCCTGGAACAATGAGGCCCTCTGCGCGACCTTCAAGAAAGGCTTATCCAGTAACATCAAAGATGTCCTGGCCGCACGAGAAATTCCTGCAAATCTGCCTGAACTTATCCATTTGGCTACCCGCATCGACATGCGTTTCTCTGAAAGATGCCAGGAACTTTGACAGGAAAAGGATCTTGTTCGCACCAGGCGATTTCTCTCCCCGGCTCCTCCCTTCCAAGGTCCTTTGCAATCTGTTACTGTGCCTTCCGCTGAGGAGGCTATGCAAGTGGATCGGTCCCGCCTGACCCTAAAAGAGAGGACACGCCGCCGTAATGAGAATCTGTGCCTGTACTGTGCTGGTACCGAACACTTCCTAAAAGACTGTCCTATCCTCCCTACGCGTCAGGAGAAACGCACTCAATTACTTCACAAGGGTGAGACGACTCTTGGTGTGAATTCTGCCTCTCCACGTCTGACTGTGCCTGTGCGTATTTCTCCTTCCACCAATTCCTCCTTCTCAGCAGTGGCCTTCTTGGACTCAGGTTCTGCAGGAAACTTTATTTAGGCCTCTTTTGTTAATAGGTTCAGCATCCCAGTAACCCGTTTCGTCAAACCGCTCTATATCTCTTCTGTTAACGGAGAGAAATTGGACTGCACTGTGTGCTACCGCACAGAACCCCTGCCTATGAGCATTGGACTGCACCATGAAACAATTGAATTTTTTGTTCTGCCCAACTGCACCTCTGAAGTACTTCTCGGCCTGCCGTGGCTCCAATGTCATGCTCCTACCCTCGACTGGACCACCGGGGAGATCAAAAGTTGGGGTCCTTCTTGTCACAAACGATGCCTCACATCTGCTCCCACTTGTCAAACCCCTGAGGCTCCACCTATACCGGGCATTCCCAAGGCCTACAAGGACTTTTCAGATGTTTTCTGCAAAAAGCAAGCAGAGATCTTACCACCTCATAGGCCTTATGATTGTCCCATTGACCTCCTTCCTGGTACCACTCCACCCCGTGGCAGGATCTACCCTCTGTCTGCCCCAGAGACTCAAGCCATGTCTGAGTATATCCAAGAGAACCTAAAGAGAGGTTTTATTCGGAAGTCCTAATCCCCTGCTGGAGCGGGGTTCTTCTTTGTTTCTAAAAAGGATGGATCCTTACGACCATGTATTGACTACCGCGGTTTAAATAAAATTACCATCAAAAACCGCTATCCCCTGCCTTTGATCTCTGAACTCTTTGACCGGCTTTGCGGAGCTAATATATACACTAAATTGGACTTAAGGGGCGCGTATAATCTTATTCGCATCAGGAAAGGTGATGAGTGGAAGACCGCGTTCAATACCAGAGATGGACATTTTGAATATTTAGTTATGCCCTTTGGGCTCTGCAACGCCCCTGCAGTCTTCCAGGACTTCGTTAATGAGATATTTCGGGACTTATTGTATACCTGGGATGTGGTTTACTTGGACGACATCTTGATTTTTCCCTCTAACTTAGAGGAACACCGTCCTCATGTCCGTCTAGTGCTCCAAAGACTTCGTGAAAACCACCTGTATGCTAAATTTGAAAAATGTCTCTTTGAATGCAAACGTCTTCCTTTCCTAGGTTACCTAGTCTCTGGCCAATGGCTTCAAATGGATCCAGATAAACTGTCAGCGGTTTTGGATTGGCCACGCCCTTCTGGACTTCGCGCTATCCAACGCTCACTGGGATTTGCCAACTATTACCGACAGTTTATTCCCCACTTCTCCACCATTGTGGCCCCTATTGTGGCCCTGACCAGGAAGAATGCTAATCCTAAATCATGGCCTCCTCAAGCAGATGAGGCCTTCAATCGTCTCAAAACTGCCTTCGCTTCTGCACCAGTGCTGTCCAGACCAGATCCATTGAAGCCTTTCTTCCTGGAAGTTGACGCTTCCTCAGTCGGAGCCGGAGCCATACTTCTTCAAAAAAACGCTACCGGACGTAACATTACTTGTGGTTTTTTCTCAAAAACTTTTTCTCCGGCAGAGAAGAATTACTCCATTGGAGATCGTGAACTTCTGGCCATCAAGTTAGCACTCGATGAGTGGAGGCATCTATTGGAGGGTTCCAAACACCCCAATGTCATTTACACTGACCACAAGAATCTCTCGTACCTCCAGTCTGCTCAGCGTCTGAATCCTTGCCAGGCTAGATGGTCGTTGTTTTTTGCCTGATTTAACTTCGATGTACACTTCCGTCCCGCTGACAAAAATGTCAGAGCTGACGCCCTTTCTCGTTCCTCTGATGCCTCCGAATCTGAAACCCCTCTGCAGCATATCGTACCGCCTGAGTGCCTGGTCTCCTCTGCTCCAGCCTCACTGGGACAAACCCCCCCTGGAAAGACTTTTGTTCCTCCATGCCTTCGCCTCAAGATCCTCAAATGGGGGCATTCCTCTCACCTGGCTGGTCATGCTGGCATTAAAAAGTCCATCCAGCTCATTTCCCATCTGTATTGGTGGTCTACACTAGAGACTGACGTTACTGATTTCGTTCGGGCCTGTACTATTTGTGCCCGGGATAAAACCCCTCACCAGAAGCCTGCTGGACTCCTCCTTCCTTTGCCCGTCCCTGAACAACCATGGTCC
This sequence comes from Hyla sarda, assembly GCF_029499605.1. NCBI lineage: Eukaryota > Metazoa > Chordata > Amphibia > Anura > Hylidae > Hyla > Hyla sarda. The sequence continues at coordinate 245,041,796 of NC_079189.1, read as the reverse complement.
CAAATTGCCATGGATTTCATTACTGATCTTCCCGTATCCCATGGCAATACCGTCATCTGGGTGGTCATTGATCGTTTTTCCAAAATGGCTCACTTCATTCCGCTTCCAGGTCTTCCTTCTGCGCCACAGTTGGCAAAGCTATTTTTTCTGCACATTTTTCGCCTTCATGGGCTTCCCACGCATATCGTCTCGGATAGAGGCGTTCAATTTGTGTCGAAATTTTGGAGAGCTCTCTCTAACCAATTGAAAATCAAGTTAAATTTCTCGTCCTCCTATCACCCCCAATCCAATGGACAAGTAGAGAGAGTAAACCAGATTCTTGGTGACTACTTGCGACATTTTGTCTCCTCCCGCCAAGAAGATTGGGTCGACCTTCTGCCCTGGGCTGAATTCTCGTACAATTTCAAAAATTCGGAATCCTCTGCCAAATCCCCATTCTTTGTGGTGTACGGCCGTCACCCTCTGCCCCCCCTCCCCATTCCCACTTCTTCTGGAGTTCCTGCTGTAGATGAAGTAACCCGGGATTTCTCTGTTATCTGGAAGGAGACTCAAAAGTCGCTCTTACTGGCCTTGTCTCGTATGAAGAGACATGCAGATAAGAAGAGAAGAACTCCTCCTGTCTTCGCTCCTGGGGACAAAGTGTGGCTCTCTGCCAAATACATACGCTTTCGTGTCCCTAGTTACAAGTTAGGTCCTCGCTACCTCGGTCCTTTTAAAATCAAGAATCAAATTAATTCTGTCTCTTACAAGCTTCATCTTCCCTCTTCTCTTCGCATTCCTAACTCTTTCCATGTGTCTCTTCTAAAACCTCTTGTGCTTAACCGCTTTACATGCAAGGTTACTGTTCCTGCTCCTGTTTCTGGCGCCTCTGATGTCTTCGCTGTCAAAGAGATCCTTGCTTCCAAGATCGTCCGAGGTAAAAGATTTTTTTTAATTGATTGGGAGAATTGTGGCCCTGAAGAAAGGTCCTGGGAACCTGAGGCCAACATTTTTGCCAAGGAGCTTGTCCGCAGATTCCTGGGCTCCAAAAAGAGGGGGAGACCAAAGGGGGGGGGGGTACTGTTACCCCGAGCGCTCCGGGTCCCTGCTCCTCCCCGGAGCGCTCGTGACGTTCTTCTGTGTGCAGCGCCCTGGTCAGACCCGCTGACTGGGAGCGCTGCACTGTTATCACCGGCGGGGATGCGATCTGCGTAGCGGGACGCGCCCGCCCGCGGGTCGCATCCCAATCTCCTCACCATCCCCGTCTTCCTGCTGTTCTGTCCCGGTGCGCGTGGTCCCGCTCTCTAGGGCATGCGCACGCCGGCTCTCTGAAATTTAAAGGGCCAGTGCACCATTAATTGGTGCCTGGCCCAATCAGTACCTACACCTGCTAACACATAAAAACCCACTTCCCCTTCCTGTCCTTGCCGGATCTTGTTGCCTTAGTGCCCTGTGAAAGCGTTTAGTGTGTTCCCAAGCCTGTGTACCCAGACCTTCTGCTGTTGCCCCTGACTACGACTCTTGCTGGCTGCCCTGACCTTCTGCTATGTCCGACCTTGCTCTTGTCCCTGTGTACCGTGCCTGTCTCAGCTGTCAGTTGGGGTTGAGTCGCTATCGGGTGGAACGACCTGGGGGTTACCTGCTGCTGCACGTCCATCCCGCTTTGCGGCGGGCTCTGGTGAAAACCAGTAACCCCTTAGACTCCGTTCCCCTGGTACTGCCCATGCCATCACCTCACTGACACAGAGGATCCACCACTAGTGACCTCTCCGCATACCAGTCCGGATCCTGACAGTATGTTTAAAATTGTCATCTTCTGACCCCTATTAGTTTAGTATTTTTCCGCCTATGGGCTGGTATGAGGGCTCATTTTTTGTGCTGTGATCTGAAATACTTATTGGTACCATTTTTATGTTGATCAGACTTTTTGATCGCTTTTTATACATTTTTTCATGATATAAAAAGTGACCAAAAATACGTTATTTTGGACTTTGGAATTTTTTTTGCACATAGGCCATTGACCGTGCAGTTTAATTAACAATATATTTTTATAGTTTGGACATTTCCACACACGGTGATACCACATATGTTTATTTTTATTTACACAGTTTTTTTTTTTAAATGGGAAAAGTGGGGGTGATTATTACTTCTATTAGTGAAGGGCTTAAATGAACTTGTTTAACTTTTTTTTACACTTTTTTTTTGTAGTGTTATAGCCCCCCCTGGTGGCTATTTTACTGCACATACCGATCTCATACACAGATTATTGCCGTGCATTGACACAGCAAAGATCAGTGTAATCACCAATCGGACATGACGGAGGCAGGTGAGGGGACATACGCTCGCGTTCTAGCTGATCGGGAAATCGCGATTTCACTGTGATGGCCCCGATCAGCCCGACTGAGCTGCTGGGAAGCTTTTACTTTCATTTTAGATGCGGCGATCAACTTTGATCGCCGCGCCTAAAGGGTTAATGGTGCGCGGCACAACGATCGGTGCCGCACGCTATTAGCCCAGGGTCCCGGCTGTCATTAGCCGCTGGGACCGACCTGCTATGACGTGGGGTCTTGCATTTTATACTGGGACCGGGCACAGGGCATACAGGTACACCCTGCATTCTTAAGAGGTTAAAGAGTAGGTTTCTGTTCCTTCTGTTACTAATATGTGGCGTCTCGGTACAGGACATGGTCCTGTACCATCTCTAGGTCCCTTCTCTAGGTCTCTTCCAAGAGTCCCTGCAGTCCATAGGGCTCTCCTGCAGGGTTCACCCCTTTGCTCCCCTTCTGTAGTCTCGTTTAAATGCATTGTATATATTGTGTATGCATTGTCAATATGTATAAAGTTTGTACAAATGTGTACAGAAGTGTTAGTCATGTGAAGCACTATCATGTGACCAGGGCCGGCCTTAGATGTTCAGGCGCCCTCTACGAACTAACCTTGTGGCGCCACCTCCCCCCCCCCCCCTTATTACCCCATAAACATACATAAAGAGGGAAAAAATCTTTGTAACAAATATTTTCACCAGTCCCCCGTGAGCAGACTCAGACCCCCCCACCTTCGCCAGTCCCATGTTCTTGTGGTGTCCCGGTACCGTATTGCATACCGCACCTTGGTAGAGGTCCCCAAAGTCAGAGTTCCTAGGAACGGTGGGGTCCCTTTTTTCTAGTTAGCCCCTCGTCACCCCTCAGTTAGCTAATATTCATATAAATAGCAATGTAAATATGTATATTTAAATGCCTACCTGTTAGCGTTGCAGGACCTTAGGTCATGTGACTCAGTGTTCAGAACTCTATGGTTTGTTGAAGGACCTTCGGTGGTTCTTGTGTCAGGTGCTCACCCACAATGCCGTGTAACGGTGAGTGACAGCTGTTATGGACCAATCCAAAACCGCTCAGCCCTTGCCCATATAGGGGAGCTGCAGCCAATAATCTCTCTCTTGGGTTGCTGACTCTGGATGAGGTAGGACCTCCGCAACTTCCAAAGACAATTACTAGACCTAAGCCTTGCGGCCTCGGCCTACGCTAAAGACTGTGAGTTCTTACAATTCCCCGCTAACTCCGCAAGATCACTGGACCTAACCCTAAATCCAGCGGATTTATGCTACAAAATCCTCTTAAACTAAAGAGAACTTACAAGGTCCCAACCACCTGTCAATCGCTGCTTCAGCTGTATATAGACTCTGTTATCTGGACTGTTGTTATTGCTGCATGTTACAGAAAATCTTCAGTAAAGTTTCTGCAAGTTTTCAGCTAAGCCCTGGTTGTGGACAATCCGTTTTTCTGCACTCACCTATCGCTCGTGGGAAGGGTGTCGATAGGCCCAATGTTACCTCAGCATTTAACCCTCACCCTGGCGTCACGAGTGACAAGGGTTAATAAACCCCTGTTACCTGCTCAGCAACACCCCAGCTACCCTACACCCCCCGAGGCTTATCACATTCTTATTACTCAGTCCCCTGTCATTCATAATCAGACCATCGCCCCCCTTCACCCCTTAATCAGACCCTCCCCCCTTCACCAGTCCCCCTTAATCAGACTTAGGTTGGCAGTATAAGTCCCCGCACCTTAGGTTGGCAGTACAGTTCCCCACATTAGGTGTGCAGTACAGTTTCCCCACATTATGTTGGCAGTATAGTTCCCCCACATTAGGTGCAGTATAGTTCCCCACATTAGGTGCAATATATTCCCCACATTAGGTGCAGTATAGTTTCCCACATTAGGTGCAGTATGTTCCCCCACATTAGGTGCAGTATAGTCCCCCACATTAGGTGCAGTATAGTTCCCCACATTAGGTGCAGTATAGTTCCCCACATTAGGTGCAGCATATTTCCCCCCACATTAGGTGCAACATATTTCCCCCACGTTAGGTGCAGCATATTTCCCCCCACATTAGGTGCAACATATTTCCCCCACGTTAGGTGCAGCATAGTTCTCCACATTAGGTGCAGTATAGTTCTCCCACATTAGGTGGGGGGGAAATATGCTGCACCTAATGTGGGGAACTATACTGCACCTAACGTGGGAGAACTAAACTGCACCTAATGTGGGGGAACTGCACTGCACCTAATGTGGGGGAACTGCACTGCACCTAATGTGGGGGAACTGCACTGCACCTAATGTGGGGAGCAACACTGCACCTAATGTGGGGGAACTATAATGCACCTAATGTGGGGAACTATACTGCACCTAATGTGGGAAAATTATACTGCACCTAATGTGGAGAACTATGCTGCACCTAACGTGTGGGAAATATGTTGCACCTAATGTGGGGGGAAATATGCTGCACCTAATGTGGGGAACTGTACCTAATGTGGGGAGCTATACTGTACCTAACGTGGGGGACTATACTGCATCTAATGTGGGGGAACTATACTGCACCTAATGTGGGGAACTATACTGCACCAAATGTGGGGGACTATACTGCACCAAATGTGGGGGAACTGCACTGCACCTAATGTGGGGGAACTGCACTGCACCTAATTTGGGGGAACTGCACTACACCTAATGTGGGGGAACTGCACTGCACCTAATGTGGGGGAACTGCACTGCACCTAATGTGGGGAGCAAGTCTGCACCTAATGTGGGGGAACTATAATGCACCAAATGTGGGGGAACTATACTGCACCTAACGTGGGGGAACTAAACTGCACCTAATGTGGGGGAACTGCACTGCACATAATGTGGGGGAACTGCACTGCACCTAATGTGGGGAGCAATACTGCACCTAATGTGGGGGAACTATAATGCACCTAATGTGGGGAACTATACTGCACCTAATGTGGGAAAATTATACTGCACCTAATGTGGAGAACTATGCTGCACCTAACGTGTGGGAAATATGTTGCACCTAATGTGTGGGGAAATATGCTGCACCTAATGTGGGGAACTATACTGCACCTAATGTGGGCAACTATACTGCACCTAATGTGGGGGACTATACTGCACCTAATGTGGGGGAACATACTGCACCTAATGTGGGAAACTATACTGCACCTAATGTGAGGAATATACTGCACCTAATGTGGGGAACTATACTGCACCTAATGTGGGGGAACTATACTGCCCCTAATGTGGCGGAACTATACTGCACCTAATGTGGGGGAACTATACTGCACCTAATGTGGGGGAACTATACTGCACCTAATGTGGGGAACTATACTGCACCTAAAGTGGGGAGCTATACTGTACCTAATGTGGGGAGCTATACTGTACCTAATGTGGGAAGCTATACTGTACCTAATGTGGGGAACTATACTGCACCTAATGTGGGAAAATTATACTGCACCTAATGTGGAGAACTATGCTGCACCTAACGTGTGGGAAATATGTTGCACCTAATGTGGGGGGAATATGCTGCACCTAATGTGGGTAGTTCCCCACATTAGGTGCATTATAGTTCCCCCACATTAGATGCAGTATAGTTCCCCAACATTAAGCGCAGTATAGCTCCCCACATTAGGTGCAGTGCAGTTCCCCCACATTAGGTGCAGTATAGTTCCCCCACATTAGGTGCAGTATAGTTCCCCCACATTTGGTGCAGTATAGTTCCCCCACATTTGATGCAGTATAGTTCCCCACATTAGATGCAGTATAGTTCCCCCACATTAGGTGCAGTATATATCCCCACATTAGGTGCAGTATAATCCCCCACATTAGGTACAGTATAGCTCCCCACATTAGGTACAGTATAGCTCCCCACATTAGGTACAGTATAGCTCCCCACTTTAGGTGCAGTATAGTTCCCCACATTAGGTGCAGTATAGTTCCGCCACATTAGGGGCAGTATAGTTCCCCCACATTAGGTGCAGTATAGTTCCCCACATTAGGTGCAGTATATTCCCCACATTAGGTGCAGTATAGTTTCCCACATTAGGTGCAGTATGTTCCCCCACATTAGGTGCAGTATAGTCCCCCACATTAGGTGCAGTATAGTTGCCCACATTAGGTGCAGTATAGTTCCCCACATTAGGTGCAGCATATTTCCCCCCACATTAGGTGCAACATATTTCCCCCACGTTAGGTGCAGTATATTTCCCCCCACATTAGGTGCAACATATTTCCCCCACGTTAGGTGCAGCATAGTTCTCCACATTAGGTGCAGTATAGTTCTCCCACATTAGGTGCAGTATAGTTCCCAACATTAGGTGCATTATAGTTCCCCCACATTGGGTGCAGTATAGTTCCCCAACATTAAGTGCAGTATAGCTCCCCACATTAGGTGCAGTGCAGTTCCCCCACATTAGGTGCAGTGCAGTTCCCCCACATTAGGTGCAGTATAGTTCCCCCACATTAGGTGCAGTATAGTTCCCCCACATTTGGTGCAGTATAGTTCCCCCACATTTGATGCAGTATAGTTGCCCACATTAGATGCAGTATAGTTCCCCCACATTAGGTGCAGTATATATCCCCACATTAGGTGCAGTATAGTCCCCCACATTAGGTACAGTATAGCTCCCCACATTAGGTACAGTATAGCTCCCCACATTAGGTAAAGTATAGCTCCCCACTTTAGGTGCAGTATAGTTCCCCACATTAGGTGCAGTATAGTTCCCCCACATTAGGTGCAGTATAGTTCCCCCACATTAGGTGCAGTATAGTTCCGCCACATTAGGGGCAGTATAGTTCCCCCACATTAGGTGCAGTATAGTTCCCCACATTAGGTGCAGTATATTCCCCACATTAGGTGCAGTATAGTTTCCCACATTAGGTGCAGTATGTTCCCCCACATTAGGTGCAGTATATTCCCCACATTAGGTGCAGTATAGTTGCCCACATTAGGTGCAGTATAGTTCCCCACATTAGGTGCAGCATATTTCCCCCCACATTAGGTGCAACATATTTCCCCCACGTTAGGTGCAGCATATTTCCCCCCACATTAGGTGCAACATATTTCCCCCACGTTAGGTGCAGCATAGTTCTCCACATTAGGTGCAGTATAGTTCTCCCACATTAGGTGCAGTATAGTTCCCCACATTAGGTGCATTATAGTTCCCCCACATTAGGTGCAGTATAGTTCCCCAACATTAAGTGCAGTATAGCTCCCCACATTAGGTGCAGTGCAGTTCCCCACATTAGGTGCAGTGCAGTTCCCCCACATTAGGTGCAGTATAGTTCCCCCACATTAGGTGCAGTATAGTTCCCCCACATTTGGTGCAGTATAGTTCCCCCACATTTGATGCAGTATAGTTCCCCACATTAGATGCAGTATAGTTCCCCCACATTAGGTGCAGTATATATCCCCACATTAGGTACAGTATAGCTCCCCACTTTAGGTGCAGTATAGTTCCCCACATTAGGTGCAGTATAGTTCCCCCACATTAGGTGCAGTATAGTTCCCCCACATTAGGAGCAGTATAGTTCCGCCACATTAGGGGCAGTATAGTTCCCCCACATTAGGTGCAGTATAGTTCCCCACATTAGGTGCAGTATATTCCCCACATTAGGTGCAGTATAGTTTCCCACATTAGGTGCAGTATGTCCCCCACATTAGGTGCAGTATAGTCCCCCACATTAGGTGCAGTATAGTTGCCCACATTAGGTGCAGTATAGTTCCCCACATTAGGTGCAGCATATTTCCCCCCACATTAGGTGCAACATATTTCCCACACGTTAGGTGCAGCATAGTTCTCCACATTAGGTGCAGTATAATTTTCCCACATTAGGTGCAGTATAGTTCCCCACATTAGGTGCATTATAGTTCCCCCACATTAGGTGCAGTATTGCTCCCCACATTAGGTGCAGTGCAGTTCCCCCACATTAGGTGCAGTGCAGTTCCCCCACATTAGGTGCAGTGCAGTTCCCCCACATTAGGTGCAGTTTAGTTCCCCCACGTTAGGTGCAGTATAGTTCCCCCACATTTGGTGCAGTATAGTCCCCCACATTTGGTGCAGTATAGTTCCCCACATTAGGTGCAGTATAGTTCCCCCACATTAGATGCAGTATAGTCCCCCACATTAGGTACAGTATAGCTCTCCACATTAGGTACAGCTCCACACATTAGGTGCAGCATATTTCCCCCCACATTAGGTGCAGTATAGTCCCCCACATTAGGTTCAGTATAGTTTCCCACATTAGGAGCAGTATAGTTCCCCACATTAGGTGCAGTACAGTTCCCCACATTAGGTGCAGCATATTTCCCCCCAAATTAGGTGCAGCATAGTTCCCCACATTAGGTGCACTATAGTTCTCCACATTAGGTGCAGCATAGTTCCCCACATTAGGTGCAGTATAGTTCCCCCACATTAGGTGCAGTATAGTTCCCCACATTACATAGTTACATAGTTAGTATGGTTGAAAAAAGACATACGTCCCACATTAGGTGCAGCATATTTCCCCCCACATTAGGTGCAGCATATTTCCCCCCACATTAGGTGCAGCATACTTCCCCACATTAGGTGCATTATAGTTCCCCCACATTAGGTGCAGTATAGTCCCCCCACATTAGGTGCAGTATAGTTCCCCCACGTTAGGTGCAGTATAGTTCCCCCACATTAGGTGCAGTATAGTTCCCCACATTAGGTGCAGTATAGTCCCCCACATTAGGTACAGTATAGCTCCCCACATTAGGTACACTATAGCTCCCCACATTAGGTGCAGTATAGTTCCCCCCACATTAGGTGCAGTATAGTTCCCCCCACATAAGGTGCAGTATAGTCCCCCCCCCACATTAGGTGCAGAATAGTCTTCCCCCACATTAGGTGCAGTATAGTTCCCCCCCACATTAGGTGCGGTATAGTTCTCCACATTAGGTGCAGTATAGTTCCCCTATATTAGGTGCAGTGTAGTTCCACCACATTAGGTGCAGTATAGCTCCCCATATTAGGTGCAGTATAGTTCCCTCACATTAGGTGCAGTATGTTCCCCCACAGACATACAACCTCCAGCCATATACAGTGCATGGCTGGAGGCTGTATGCCTGTGAACTGCCCCACTTCATTGTTCCGACCACCACCCCTCCGGTCCAGGGTCACAATCTACTGCTATGGCCTACAGGCCATAGCAGTAGGTCCCGGGATCGGAGGAGTGGTGCTTGGAACACTGAAGATGATGTACAACATACAGGTAACTTACCATGCGCGCGCGTCCTCCTCCTCGCTGCTCCGCTCTGCTGTTGCCATGGGAGCACGCAAGGGACATCAGTGATGTCCCTGCGTGTGCTACCTCCCGGTAGCCCCTGCGTATTTAAATTTTACCAGGGGGCCGCCGCAGAGAGGTAACTGCCGGGACATCCTTGTGTCCCGAAAGGATCTTTCGGGACGCAGGGATGTCCAGAGCTGCGAGAGTAGAGAAGATTTAAACTCTGTTCTCTCGCAGTCTTGCAGCGTGAGTGGCTCCGCTCCTCAGCGGCCTTTTTGTCGGCCGGCTGGGCCTATTTTACTGTAGGGGCCTGGAGCTGCAGCTCCATCAGCCCCTAAGTTAATCCGCCCCTGGGCCAAGTATCAAGAGGTGAAGACACCTCAGGGTCACAACTATACGAGGCACAACGTACCTTGGGTCTTAATCTACTTAAAGGAGTACTGTGATGCATGACAACTTATCCCCTATCCAGGTGATGCCTTATCACATGGGGGTCCGACCGCTCCCTGTTTCCTTTTATTAATTCACTAGCTGAGTACCCGGCGTTGCCCGGTTTTTCCTTCCTAATCCTTATTGTGGAGGAAAATCTACAGAGGAAGCTTTTGATTTCATATCCGTCCTCATATATTGTTGTCATATCCCGTCCTCCTATTCCATCCTCATATCTCGGTTACCTCTCTGCGGCGTCCCCTGCGTTAACTTTAAAAACGCAGAGGCTGCTGGGAGGTAGCGCACGCAGGGACATCACTGACGTCCCGTGTGTGCGCCCATGGCAACAGAAGAGCGGAGCAGCGAGGAGGAGGACGCGCATGGTAAGTTACCTGTAAGTTGTACGTCATCTTCAGTGTTCCGACCACCACTCCTCCGATCCTGGGACCTACTGCTATGGCCTACAGGATTGTGACCCCGGACCAGAGGGGTGGTGATCGGAAAACTGAAGTGGGGCAGTACACAGGCATACAGCCTTCAGCCATACACTGTACATGGCTGGAGGTTGTATGTCTGTGGGGGAACATACTGCACCTAATATGAGGGAACTATACTGCACCTAATGTGGGGAACTATACTGCACCTAATGTGGGGGAACTATACTGCACCTAATGTGGGGAGCTATACTGCACCTAATGTGGGGGACTATACTGCACCTAATGTAAGGAACTATTCTGCACCTAATGTTGGGGAACTATACTGCACCTAATGTGGGGGAGCTATACTGCACCTAATGTGGTGAATTATACTGCACCTAATGTGGTGAATTATACTGCACCTAATGTGGGGGAACTATACTGCACCTAATGTGGGGGAACTATTCTGCACCTAATGTGGGGAACTACACTGTCATAATTCATAATCCCCGCTGCCGGGAGAGGGGAGCTCTGATTGGTCAATAGCTATTCACCAATCAGAGCTCCCGTGTTCCGGCGGCGGGGATTATGAATTATGACAGTGTATATAGAAGTGGGTGGGCAGCACAGTGGAGACGCATGTACTGCCGGCTTGTATAGTTAATAAATGCGGACCGCAGCGGATCTCCAGAGAATGATCTGCTGCAATCCGCATTTAAATTAAAAAGCCGGCGGTACATGCGTGTTCACTGCGGTACATGCGTGAACTCTGGAACTTGATATTACTTACCCACAGGTGGATTACCTGAGACCATTACTGACATTGGATCCCTGGCTTGGACCTTTGTTCATTTCATGGATTAAATGCCCAGAATACCTATTCGTATTTGTGGCATCCCTATGGATTCTGGATTTTGAATATGTCATTATTTGCTATTTTTGCAGGAAGTGACATGGGTCTTTGGGGAAGTGGCTCCATGGCGATATGATTTCTTTCCCATGGGGGTAACCTCCAATTACCACTGGCATTTTACTTGATTTATTATTGTTATACCTCCACAATTTTGTGTAGGGCATTTTTCTTCATGCTGCCTTTCGGCCTTACCTTACCAGTCTATGCCAGGACACGTTTGAGCCAACAAACTGTATATATGATTACATTTTTTTTGTATGTATTAACCCTATGTAACATCTTTACAAACATACCCAATCTTTCCTCCATCAGATGTGTGCCCAGACATGGCGGGTTCGATGGTCTAGTTTTTACTAATTTACTCACATGGGCCTCTGAGATATTGGCTAAGTAGGGCATATATGGCATTTTATTCCATGTGAGTCTAGGTAGGTGGTGCCATTTATGTGCATCGCACATTTCTTTCATCTTGGGACTTCTCTCCTTATTGTCTAGTCTTTTTAATTTCACTCACATGGGCTTTAGAGGTATTGGTTAAATAGGGCATATATGGCATCTATTCCATGTGAGTTTAGGTAGGTGGTCTATTTATGTATATTGCACATTTTTTATGGATTTGGGGACTTCTCTCCTTATTTTGACAATAAATGCACATTTAATTGATTCAGGTTTTGTATATATGTGTGTATATATATATATATGTTGGGGTGATCTAACACTTAGCACATTTTGTTTAGTATTTTGCATTATATGTATTTGATAATTATTAATAATATCTATCTATTCACATATGGTCTTTGTAGGTCACACATACGTTTAGTATTAACAATCTTCTTATGATTATACATGCCTTATTTATGTTTGCCTGTACAAGTCTCTAGATCATGTGATCGGGTCGGTGGATCACATGACTAGAGCAAGCTCCATATTAACTACACTCCTTTGTCAGCTGAGTATTAGTATGCATGCACCCGCCTACCTTTTGGTTTGACGTTGATGTCGGCGGCACGTCACCAGTGACGTCTCCATCACGTGACCGGCGAGGGGAGCATGTGATAGGGCCAGTCCAGATACACTTAGTGTGCCTGTGTAGTGGCTGCCGACCCATTTACTATTATTTTTTCCATCGCATCTCTGTATCACATGTGAGTACCTTCATCTTAGCCATATGATCTGGTTTCCTATTGGTTTGCAATACAGCTCATTGTTTAATTATGTATACATCACATGACATACCGGTCATGTGATGCGGTCACTTGACCGACTCACCGGAAGTCGGTCAGGACATTGAGCCCGGCGTCCTACACACGCCGGCCTCTGACTTGTAGCCATACTGGCAGCTACAAACTATGGACCTGCCTGGCCTCCGTCACACATCTGATTGGCATGTGTACAATTACTAGGGTATTTAAAGACACTAATTTCTGGGGGCGTGGCCTGGCCGTGAGACGAGATGGCCGCTTAATCGCACAGCTCTGCAGCAGACTCCTGGGGAAGCGCCATTATACCTTGCTAGCGACTCTAACAGCAGTTCTTTTGAGCCACTTAGGCATCATGGCGACTTCGAGCAGGAAGAGAGTTAACAAACCGGGAGACCACAGAACTCTACAACACTTTTTCGGCCCGAGCTCGGGTGCAACGAGCGCGGGCAAAGATGGCGCCGGCTCTTCTCGCTCTGGAGACACAGTGAGTCCTACCTCCGTTCCCTCTCCTGAACGTACCGCTTACCTCCAGTCTGGCGGGCAATCCAGTGTAGCCCAGTCCCCCTCGAGAGCTGGCCCTGTCTGCCTTCTGCCGGCTGACTGGGCTTCTCAGACCGCCGCTTGTGGCCCTGATACTGCGCCCGGAGAAGACGGTGATGACACGCTACCGCTGCAACCGAGTGACGAGTCAGGCCTCCTGGAAGGAGACGCTCCATCTTCGCATCGCTACTCCTTGTCCCCCCACGTCAGCCCAGTAAAGCAAAAACTGAGGCTCTCTGATGCCACAGATGAACGCTGGGATGCGGATCCTGCTGGGGCCTTAGATGTGGGTGAAGACAGGAGAGATGTATCTGCCTCCTATCAAGCATCTGATAGAACAGTGTCAGAGGCGACACTGAAGGAAATGCTTCAGCTGCTGCGTGCCTCCCTCCATATGGAGGGAGGCATATGGAGTTAATGCCACAGTTAAAGCTCTGGAACGCAAGGTATCTCATGCTGAATCTAAAATGGTGTCCTTCGCTGTAGCACACAATGGCCTTGTAGATGCCCATAATGCATTAGACGACAAAGTAAGCGTGATCCAGGAGAAGCTAACCGACTCTGAAGATCGGAATAGAAGAAATAATATAAAATTCAGAGGAATCCCAGAGTCTATCCCGAATTCGCAGCTGGGGAAATATGTGAACGAACTGACCCGCCACTGTCTACCGGACTTGGAGGTGTTTGAGTACAGTATAGACCGAGCTCACAGGGTAGCTAAACCCAAATCGATGCCGGATGATGTACCGAGGGATGTCTTAGCACGCTACATTTCTTTAAAACAAAAGATTCTCTCCTACAATTCTCTAGAAGGCGTAAATCCCTGCCACCCCCTTACGAGGGGATTCAGCTAAGATAAGATTGTGGACTTATCCGCTGCCACCCTCCAAGCGAGGAGAAGCCTTCACTCCGTCACTCAGGAGCTGAGACTACTTGAGATCTCCTACAGGTGGGGCTTCCCCACGAAGCTTCTAGTACACTTTAACAACAAGCTCCATGCCATCTCTTCAGTTTGGGAGGGACTGGACACTATCCGGAATTGGGGGTCGCGATCCCCCAGACGTCCTGGTTCACCTCCTACCCTTCTGGACTCAGACTCGTCTGCACCACCTTGAGCCCGGCTGTACATCGCTTGCCCAAAGTGGATACTGTTGAATTTGTTGTTGATATATTTAGCGTTAGACCCCCCGCATAGTCTGCTGTCTAGTGCTTCTAATTGTTGACTTCCCACGTTCCAAAGAGTCAGGTGTCTATTGATATCTATCTCACTGTTTTGTATTGAATATGCACTCTTTCTCTCTCCCTCTTTTATATGTCATTTTTGCTCTACTTACCTGGTTTGTGGTGGACCCTGCTGCATCGAATCTGCTTTAACTGCAATATATTTCTGGTAAGGTGGTGCATCCTCTCCCTCTCCATCTCTCAGTGCTTTTTGTGCTTTTCTCTCCGTTTTCTTTTCTCTACTCCCTACTTATCTGTCGCTCCCTTTTCCTTTTCTCTAAAGATTAGCTGCTCTAGGCTAAGCATGGGTATTGACATCCTCTCTTTAAATGTCAATGGGCTGAATAGCCCGCAGAGACGTAGCTTTCTGTGGCGCGAGGTGGCGCGCTGCCCTGTAGACGTTTTGTGTCTCCAGGAGACGCACCTGTCATCCAGGCACCCTCCGATCCTGCGACACAGACGGTTCCCTCTCATTATCTCCTCAATGTATACAACAACAAAAAAAGGGGTGTTTCCATTGCCTTCGGTGATCAAATAGCTGTGACCATCCATGAACAATTTATTGATCCTCAGGACGGTACGTTAGCATAGTGGGCCTACTAGATAATGTGCGAATGTTTATGCCCCTAATGTAGGCCACAGACATTTTTTGACCAGAGTACTGAAGAAACTAGAGGCGGTCAAGAGGGGCTCCCTGGTGATATGCGGAGACTTCAACTCAGTTGGATCTCCCCGCTTAGATTGTTCGTCCTCTGTCTCCACGCGCACTTTTACATTAGAGAACTTTTTGCCTAACTATGACCTTTTCGACATTTGGCGGTTACAACACGCACTAGAGAGGGACTACACGCACTGTTCAGCTAGATTTCACTCCTTCTCACGAATTGATATGATCTTAGTTGATAGATCTCTCATTGAGAGGGTCTCGAGCTCTACCATAGGAATTCGGACGTGGTCTGACCACGCACCAGTCCGAATATCCATTACTCCCAATTTCCCGAAACACAATGATTTTGTGTGGCGGGCTAATACTCATTTGTTAGCTAATGACACCCATGCAGCTTTTTTGGAGCAGACACTCACTGAATACTTCGCTATGAATGCTACTCCTAATGTCAGCCCTACCACTGTCTGGATGGCTCACAAAGCGGTGATGCGAGGCAATTTCATACAGCTGGGGGCTACCTTGAAGAAAAAAAGGACCCTCGCACTTAATGAGTCCCTCAATAAAATTGCAGCTTTGGAAGCCATCCAGAAGATATCTTACACGTCCGATACTGAGGGTCATTTGAGAGCAGAGCAGCTGCACATGAGGAGACTACTCTTACATGATTATGAGAAGTCTCTTAGAAAGTCAAAGTCTTAGCAAACAAAGTGAAGCCGGAGTACCTCCGTCACCGTATACCGTCTGTGTTACATCCCTATACCAATCAACCTAGATATTCTCCCCGCCAAATTGCAGACGCTTTCAGGGATTACTAAGAGTCATTGTACAATCTCCGGTCCGATCCTCTGTGTCCACAGCCATTACTCTCTGATATCGATGCTTTTCTTGCTTCTCTACGTCTTCCTCAACTTACCTCTTCTGCACTTTCTACTTTGAATCAACCTATCACGGCCCAGGAAATCGCTGACGCTGTCAAATCTATGCCCTCCAATAAGACCCCTGGACCGGATGGTCTGCCTGGAGAGTACTATAAGAGATTTTTGCCTACCCTCCTTCCCCATCTACTCCCGGTGTTTGCATCGGCTATGGAGTCCGGTTCATTACCGTCTGACATGTTGGAAGCCTTGATAACCACCATCCCCAAACCAGGGAAGCCCACTGACCTCACTACTAGCTACCGCTCTATATCACTCCTTAACGGAGATGTTAAGCTGTATGCGAAAATACTGGCGACTCGTTTACAGTCTCTCTTACCTGCCCTACTGGATGGTGAGCAAGTGGGCTTCACACTAGGCCGCCAAGCCCCAGATAACACGAGACGTGTCATCTCCTTGATACAACATTGTGAGCACCATAACACCCCTGCCGTTTTTTTGACCTTAGACGCAGAAAAGGCCTTTGACAGGGTG
This sequence comes from Hyla sarda, assembly GCF_029499605.1. Lineage (NCBI taxonomy): Eukaryota > Metazoa > Chordata > Amphibia > Anura > Hylidae > Hyla > Hyla sarda. The sequence continues at coordinate 245,025,445 of NC_079189.1, read as the reverse complement.
AGCTGGCCCTATGATTTTTCTTCCCTGAAGGCCTTTGGCTTTGACGGACCTATCGTTTCGGCTATTCGAGCTTTATACTCCAACCTGGTGGCGAGGGTGTTCACCAACGGAGCGCTCTCGGGTCAGTTCTCCCTGTCAAATGGCACGCGGCAGGGGTGTCTTCTGTCCCCCCTAATCTTCCTCCTCACAATTGAGCCATTGGCCCAAGCGAATCGTTTATGTTCTGACATTTCGGGTGTTAGTGTAGGGGGTCTGGAACATAAACTAGCGTTATTCGCTGATGATGTTCTCCTCTCCCTGACGAACCCCGCCTTCTCACTTACCTCCCTTTTTACTGTCTTGTATTCTTTCAGCAAACTTTCCTACTATGAGCTTAACGTTTTGAAATCCCAGGCTCTCCCAGTAGGACTCCCCACTGCACTTTTAGAATCCCTGCACCCTCAATTTCCTCTAGATTGGCAGCGTCACTCGATCACCTATTTGGGTATACAAATTACCTCCCCATCTTCTTCTCTCTTCAAACCTAACTTTCTGCCGTTTCTGACTACCCTTTCTACTTTCCTCTGTACATATGAGAATCGCCTGCTGTCCTGGTTTGGTCGCCTCTCGGCCTTTAAAATTATGCTTTTGCCGAAACTGCTCTACCTGTTTCGTACTCTCCCCATAGCTATTCCCTCCTCTTTCTTTGTTTCAGCTAATAAGCTAGTGGACGAGTTTCTATGGCAACATAAAAGGCCAAGGGTACCCAGAAGAGTTATGGTTCATCACAGGGGGGCGGGGGGATTGGGCAGGCCGGACCTGGAAGATTACTATAAAGCTGCCATTTTAGACCAGATGTACTATTGGTGGTCCGGTAATCCTCAAAAGATGTGGGTGTCGCTGGAGTCAGCTCACAGCTTAGATTGCTCACTGAAGTCTAGGATCCTAGCCCCTCTATCCAACACACCCCTGTCACCTACCTCTTTATCTGCAATTAACGTTACTGATAAAATTTGGAGGTCATGTATCTCCAAATTCCCTTCCCTCCTACAGTGCCCCGCCAAACTAATCCCTCTGGAACATTTGCTCCTTTATATTCCTGACCTAGACCTCTCCCTATGGAAATCGGCTGGCATCTATAGTGTTCAAGACATCTTGGATGACTCGGGCCATGTCCACGTTTTGACCTCCCTCACAGGGAATTTAACAAAAGTTTACAGATCAGGAGTCTACTTCATTCAGGATGGCTGCAATCCTTTCGGCTGCCACCGAGGATGTTGGGCTCTTGGAACTCCTCACTTCCTCCTACGAAAGGTATCACCTTGTTTTATGATCTCCTGGGGGACAAGACATCTATTGCTTCTTTTCCATTTATGTCCAGATGGGAAAAGGATCTAGGAGTCCCGATCACATTGGAACAGTGGCAGGAGGCCTTTAGGTCCATTAGAGACACCTTCAAATGTGCAAACCATCAGGAAACGATGTTCAAGACTATCCATAGGTGGTATTTCACACCTTACAGATTACATAAAATTGATGCCTCCTGTTCCTCCACTTGTTGGAGGGGATGCCATAGAGAAGGTACTCTTGTACATACCCTGTGGGATTGCCCTGCGCTCACTGAGCTGTGGAAGGGGATAGAACTGGTAATTTCGAGACTAATGGGAATGGCCTTAAATTAACCCCTGCATTAGCCCTCCTACTCATTGATCTGAATGAGCTGCCCTTCCCGTTTCGCACGGTGGTAGCTCACCTCCTGATGTCCACCAAGTTGTTTATAACTAGGCGTTGGAAAACCCCGACTGTCCCCACTTTGTCTGAAATTTTAGCCTATGTCAATCTTTCATGTGATTATGAGAGGACCTTTGCTTTAGCTAATAACAGGGACCATGTCTTTCAGAGGAAGTGGGAGGTATGGAAACGTAGTGCTCATTATGTATCCCTAGGTATGCATACTTACTAATTCAGAACTACCCTCTTTTTTTTTCGCTACATTTTCCTTTCTTTGCTTTCCTTTTATTCTACGGAGAGGATGCGCCACGCAATTGTTTATATCACTAGTGCCACCAAGTAAATTTAACCTACATCTGCCGCTAGGCTACTGGATATCTCCCCTAACTAATTATAGTGGATTGACCTCCTGTACCTATATCGTGCCACCTATAGACCTAATCAGGCTGGTGTTCTGTACGTTCTTGTGTCTGTGCACTGTGTTTGTTCTCACTGTTGTCTCCCACCGTCTATAACAATATTATTATTAAGTAGAGGATTGAGTTAATTGGTCTGCTTCCGGCTCCTTCTGGGCCGACCCAGAGCCAAGCAACAGGCACTAGGACAGCTGGGTCTGCAGCTACTACTATTAATGCTGTCACTTCGTTAACTGCCTCTAACAGCTTATTGTTATAGTATGGACCGAAGCCAAGAAGAGGTGTCCTAGTGGTCATGGTTGGCTTTCTGTGCCCCTCTTTATTTATCCCCTGCGAGGGATTTATGTTAGTCCTGCAGGACGTTGTGGTTTGTTTCTATATTTGTGAAGTTTGTAACCCTTTCTCTATGGAAAACTCAATAAAATGTTTAAAATAAAAAATAAAATAAAAAAAGACACTAATTTCTCAGTTTAGTACTACACCCCTGAGGAAGTCACATCTAGTGACGGAACGCGTGGGGTTTGTTCCTGCCGACATGTAGGTTACCTGGCATAGGTAACCCTGACTGCAGGTGGCTAAAGGGGTTAAAAAACATATAGAGGTAGGAATCCCTCCCACTCTGGTCCCTAGGGAGGGGTTTTGGGGATAGATACGCCCTTAGTTTATATCAGGTCTGCCTCCCCGGATGCTCTCCCTCTTGTTCTCCAGCATCTTGAGGTGAGAGCATCCCCCGAGATGGCTGACGAACAGTTTTGGTAGAACTTCCGGGAGCGGGAGTTGGCTGATGCCTCCCTTGTCCCCCGTATACTAGCTGAGCTCGGGGACACTGCTGCTGTGCGTTCCCTGGCTCCTGGTAACCCGTCGGCAATCTAACTGCAGCAGCAGCCGTCAGGGTAGGGACATAGTGCGCACGCCGGCGGCTGCCCGGGCCTCTCACAGTAGTGGCGCAGCGTGGCGCAGAGTGAGGTGTCGGGCAATAGCTCCGCCCCTTCCGGCCGCCGGAGTTTCCACTTCCCGGCGCGTTCTTAGTACTAACGGCCGCAGTACTGTTTCTCTCCCCCAGGTAATGGGCACCCAGGCTTCCCACATGTCCCAGGCGTCCTCGTCGGCTGATGAGGTGCCTGGTACACCTCCCACGGCATTAGGCCCAATTAGTTTGCCAGTGTTTGCCACATAGTGCCCCCATGCTGCCTTCATGTTCCAGCTCACTGGACCAGGGTAGTGTACCTTTATTTGAGGAGGCTAATGATGATGTTGGGGGGAGCAGGGCCTGTTGTTATCCCCTGCTCAGTCACAATTTTTAACTCCTGCACTGCCTTTGCTCTCAGCTCCCAGCTTAGGACCAAACACCATACCACCTCCCCCACCCCCATTATTGCCTGCTGTTGCACTAATGCCGGCACCTGTAGTCGGCCAACCACCACGTGACCGTGTAGATTCTGGGTCTGTGAGACGGTCTCGGGGACGTTATTCTAGATCATCCTCCCGGGGTTCTGGCCTCTCCCGCAGGAGTGCAGGAAACGTTGTCGCCGGGAGTCTAGGAGCAGGGCTAGGTCCCGCAGGTCCCGATCCTCCTGCTGGCGTTCTCCCTCTTCCTCAGGGGAGAGTTCCTGGAGCTCCATCAGCCCGGACAGGAGGTCACATAGACGGTCGGGCCGGAGGGGCAAGTCCAGACCTGCCCGTCGGTCGTCCCGTGAAGTGGATCAGCCCAGTGCTGTGGCTCCCCCTGCTCCTGTGGAGCGTGTGGATCCAGTTCCTGTGCCGCAGAGCGGCCCCTCTTCAACTCCGCTGGTAGTTCCTGCGCAGACGGGTGAGTTCAACTTTGCTGGGGTTTGGGGTGATGCGGGTTCAGAATTGTTGCCTACCCTGAAAGCGGTTTTGGCCAAGTTGGAGGGTTCGCAGGCTAGTCCAGCGACCTCGGGCAGGAAGGTTTCCCTGGTTAGGGCGGGTTTGCATAAGGAGTCGTTTTTCTGTGGTGTTAGTCCCTTGGATCTCATGTTGAATTGTCTGTAAAAGAGAAGATTTGGGGGAACCAGTATGTGGATTTATGGTCTTTAGTGTCGGTGGATCAGCATACCATCGATAAGGAACGTAGGCCTCAGCCTGAAAAAGTGTTTCCTGCTAGGTCAAAGGTGGCTAAGACTATGAATGGACTCAGTTTACAATGCGTACAAGTCGCATGGGGGTACGGCCTGGTGGCGTTATGACGAAGAGTTTCGTCGCCGTCTGGCTTTAACCCCTGACGTTGGCTGGGGTGTGAAGGCGACCGATGTATGGTTGCGATTGATGATGGCCCAGAAGGGGTCCGCCTTTCAGTCCGGAGCCGCTGGTCCAGCTGGGACCTCAGGGTCAGTGGCCGTGCGGCGACCCGGCGCCTGCTGGCTGTTCAATGAGGGACACTGTAAGTTCCTCAATCTGTGCAAATACAAGCAAGAGTGCTCCGCTTGCGGAGGTGGTCACGCTGCAGCGCGTTGTCCGCGGGCTTCTAAGCACCAGGGGCGCCCCGCTGCCTCGGCCGAGGGGAAGGACGCCGGTGAGCGTGTCCGGATGTCCCCGTGGTTAGAGCGGTACCCCAATAAGGAGTGTTCTCGGTTTTTAAGGGACGGTTTTACTGACAGGTTTTTTATCCCTTTTGTTTTGGGTTCAGCGGTTGGGGAATTTCCAGATAATTTGAAATCTGCTAAAGAACATCTGGAAGTGTTGAGGGATAAGATTGGAAAGGAGGTGGCTTTGGGGCGATTCATGGGCCCGTTTAGTTCACCCCCCCTTGCTATGTTTAGGGTTTCCCCATTGGGGGTTGTGCCTAAGAAGGAGGCCGGAAAATTTCGGCTCATTCATCATCTGTCTTACCCTAAGGGCTCTTCTGTTAATAACGGGATTCCGAAGGAGGATTCCTCGGTTTCCTATGTGTCTTTTGACAGGGCAGTGGCCCTTGTGCCTTCGGCCTTGATGGTGAAGTCCGATATTGAATCGGCTTTTCGGCTGTTGCCAGTGCACCCGGAGTGTTTTCATTTGTTGGGATGTCGTGTGTATGGTAAATTCTATTACGATGTGTGCTTGCCCATGGGTTGTTCAATTTCGTGCCACTACTTTGAGATGTTTAGCACATTCTTGGAGTTGGTGGTGCGTCTTGAGACGGGGTACTTTTCAGTGATTCATTATCTGGATGATTTTTTGTTTGTTGCCCCTGCCGGTTCTTCCAGGTGTGGTTTTTTGTTGGACACTTTTAGATTTCTGTTGCAGCGTTTTGGTGTGCCGTTGTCAGTGGATAAGACTGAGGGGCCAACCACTGTCATGTCTTTTTTAGGCATTGAAATAGACTCTGTGGCCATGGAGTTTCGCTTGCCCTCTGCCAAGTTAGAGATTATGTTGCAGTGGGTTGAATGTTTTTGTGAGGCGAAAAAGGTTACACTCCGACAGATGCAGGGGCTGTTGGGTCATTTAGTTTTTAGTGATGCCGATGTGTAGAGTTTTTTCATTGTCATTGTCCACGAGGGGGGTTGTCCTCCCTGGTCACCGCATCCGTATATCTCGTTGTCTGAGATCGGATCTTCTGGTTTGGCGGGAATTTCTTCGGTGTTACAACGGCCATACTTGTTGGCAGGCGGAGGAAGTGTGTAGCGGCGAACTGCAGCTATTTACTGATGCTGCGGGGTCCGCCGGGTTTGGAGCTTTCTTTGCTGGTGAGTGGTGTGCGGAGGCGTGGCCATCAGATTGGGAGGAGAAGGGCTGGTGTCGCAATTTGGCCCTGTTGGAGTTGTTTCCCATCATAGTTGCTGTGGAATTGTGGGGCAGTCGTTTTCGTAACCAGAGGGTTTGTTTTTGGACTGACAATTCTAGTGTGGTACATTGCATTAACGGTCTGTCTTCTTCCTCTCTGCCTGTGTTGTCTCTTTTACTACATTTGGTTCTTCGTTGTTTGGAATATAATATTTGGTTCCAGGCACGACATGTCCCGGGTGTTGATAACGTCATTGCTGATGCTTTGTCTCGTTTTCAGTTCCAGGACTTCAGGAGATTGTGCCCGACGGCAGAGCTGGAGGGTCGGTTGTGCCCTCCTTTGGTTTGGGGCCTAGTGACCGGAGATTGATGCCGCTGCTGGAGTCCTCGGTGGCGGCCTCCACATGGACCGGGCACTGTAAGGCGTGGAATGAGTGGTGTTTGTTGGTGTCTGGTCGAAATGTGGCCGCGTTTGAGATTAGAGGTTACTGTGGACTACTTACTTTCATTACGCTCTGCTAACTTTTCTGCTCTAGTGGCGCGGCGCAGGCTGGCGGGGGTCAGTTTTCATTTTCGGCTACTGGGTTGGGAAGATATTACCAAACGTTTTTTGATTCAACAGTCGTTGAAGGGTTGGCAGCGAACGCAGGTTTGCAAGGACCTGCGTTGCCCGGTTTCGTACCCCTTGCTTGTTTTGCTGCTGCAGGCGTCGGTCAGTTGCTGTTCTTCCAATTTTGAGGCTACACTTTAGTCTACCGCTTTTTGTGTTGCCTTTTTCGGGGCTTTGCGGGTTGGGGAATTGGTTCCTTCCTCTAAACGGGGTCCTGGCGGGTTGCTTTTTGATGATGTAGTCTGCTCTACTGGGGTTTTACAGCTGCGTATCTGCCGTTCGAAAACCGATCAGGTGGGTCAGGGAGCCTGGATTCGTCTGCAATCGGTGGATGGCCCTGCCTGCCCAGTGCGGGCGGTCACAGAGTATTTATTGGTTCGGGTGTCAGGTGTACAATTTTTTATGCATTCTGATGGTTTGCCTTTATCCCGCTACCAATTCCAGGCTATTTTTAAGTGGTGTCTGCAGTGTGCTGGGGCCCCCCCTTCCGAATTTAGAACGCATTCCTTTCGGATTGGGGCGGCTACTGAGGCGTCGCGGGCTGGCTTGTCCGTGTCCGATATTCGGCGCATTGGACGGTGGCGCTCAGCTTGTTATGCTGGTTATGTGCGTCCAGAATTGCTGCTCTAATATGTTTTTCTTTCAGATCCTTTGGTGCCTACGGTGGTGTTCCTGGGCCATTCTTATATCCACCGGGCGGCGCAGCGGGCGGCTTGCCGTCGGGGAGGGAGATCGCTGGGTTTTCATCAGGTCGATGCCCAATGGTGGGGTATTCCGGGTATGAAGTGGCCTCAAGTGCTGTCGGAAGCAGTGAATATTTCCGGTAGGATGCGATCTGGTGTGGTTTTGGTGGTCCACGCAGGTGGCAATGATCTGTGTTTTACCAGGGTGCCTGAATTGATCACCATCATGAAGGCGGATGTGGAGAGGCTCGGGTTTTTTTCTCCGAGATGGTGTTGGTCTGGTCAGAGATTGTCCCGAGGGTCAAGTGGCAGGGTGCTAGGGATTCAGAGGCCATTGAGCGGTCTCGCCGTCTGGTTAACTCGCGTATGGCGAGGTTTGTCCGGTCCAAGGGTGGGGTGGTGGTCAGACACATGGAGCTGGAGGGGGACAACCGGAGGTTTATGATTAGCGATGGTGTCCACCTTAATGACATTGGGCTGGACATCTTCCTTTCTGGCCTTCAAGATGGGGTTGAGCAGGCCCTGTTTGTTTTGAGTGGGGGTCGGAGCACCATGTAGGAGTACACGGGCTCCTTCTGTGGCGTGAGATATAACGTGGTTGGGATTTTTAGGTCCCGAAGGCATTGCATGCACGCTGTGGAGACGGCGGGGCATACTGCTTCGGCTGAAGCAGTACTTCGGCAAGTTGCTGAGTTCACGGTTGCTGCTATGCAGTTTTATATTTATTACAGTTTTGGATATATGTTTAAATGTTTAAATAAATGAGCTGTGACCACCACCCAGCCCACTTAAAAGGTTAATTATGTGTTGTGTCGTTATTTCAGAGTGGGAAAAGGTATGATAAGAAACTCAGGTTACAGGTTTGTCCAGGCAGTCTGTAGGTTACCTGGCCGCATAGGTAACCCTGACTGCAGGCGGCTAAAGGGGTTAAAAAACATATAGAGGTAGGAATCCCTCCCACTCTGGTCCCTAGGGAGGGGTTTTGGGGATAGATACGCCCTTAGTTTATGTCAGGTCTGCCTTCCTGGATGCTCTCCCTCTTGTTCTCCAGCATCTTGAGGTCCCGCCCTCCCTCCCATGTTTTTTCTTTCTTTGTGTTTCTGTTTGTTTTGGCCGTGCGTCTTGTTGTGGGACGTGCGGTTTTTTGTTACCCCCTTTTATATTTAAAAAATAAAATAAAAAAATTATAATAAATAAATAAATAAATAAAAAATATATAAAAGAAAAAAAATATTTTTTTACATATTCCTGATTTTGAAAACTTGACTTTAAAAAAAAAAAAAAAAAAATGTTGGAGCCACAGGGATTTTGGATTCCCCGCTGGTTGTGGTGCTGATTTTCTTTTGTATCTGGTCCTTTGAAGTCACAGCTGGCGTGAGATATAACGTGGTTGGGATTTTTAGGTGCCGAAGGCATTGCATGCACGCTGTGGAGACGGCGGGGCATACTGCTTCGGCTCAAGCAGTACTTCGGCAAGTTGCTGAGTTCACGGTTGCTGCTATGCAGTTTTATATTTATTACAGTTTTGGATATATATTTAAATGTTTAAATAAATGAGCTGTGACCACCACCCAGCCCACTTAAAAGGTTAATTATGTGTTGTGTCGTTATTTCAGAGTGGGAGAAGGTATGATAAGAAACTTTGGCACCTTTCTTTATGCGCTTTATTGTATGCTATTTATGCTGCTATTGTGTTCTATCATGTTGCCATTGCATTAAGCTGTGTATTTGATTTTTGGTGTATACACTGTATATTCTAGGCCACCTGGTACGGTCAGTCTAGGGGGAACCCCTGGATGTTTCACCCCATGTCCAGTAGTGATCCCTACAGGTCCCACTGATGTAGTACAGCTCTTTGTAGCTTTTTAAATGTTTTTATTGTGTCTTTGTTTGTTACAGATTTATGGTGTTAATAAATAAATTGATAATTTTCTACACATTATTTTCTGACTTTTGGGTGTGCTTCTATTGTGGCATTTAGCCTTTTTTTCTTGTTTCACATTTGTGCATCTCTAATGTCGGATAGCACCCCGCCATTAATTGATACATATCTGCTTGAGCCCCCCTTTCTTCTTTTTGAGTTTCCATATTCTACGGAGAACGGGAGCTCAGATTGGTGAATAACTATTGACCAATCAGAGCTCCCCTCTCCCGGCGGTGGGGATTATGAATCATGACAGTGTGTACAAGAGTCGGTGGCAGGGCGATGTAGCCGCATGTACTGCTGGCTTGTTAACTTAAATGCGGATCGCAGCAGGTCTCTGCAGAATGACCCGGTGTGATCTGCACCTCAGCCCCTGGACTACAACTCCCATCATGGGCAGAGTCTGTCCACGATGGGATTAGTAGTCCTATAAAGTCCCGCAGCCGGGGGATGTGCAAGTGCCATCTTTCAGCACTGCTGTACTACAACTACTCCCATCATGGGACAGACTCTGTCCCATGATGGGAGTTGTAGTCCAAGGGCAGAGGGGCAGATCACAGTAGATCATTCTCCAGTGACCTGCTGTGATCCACATTTAACTATACAAGGCGGCGGCCCATGCGGCTACACTGCACTGCCTGCCTGCGCCTATGTACAGTTCTTATAATCCCCGCCGGGAGACGGGAGCTCTGATTGGTTGATATCTTTTTACCAATCAGAGCTCCCGTATTCCGGCGACGGGGATTATGAATTATGACAGTGTTTATAAGAGCCAGCGGCACCGCAGTGTAGCCGCATGTACCGCCGGCTTTTACAGTTCATAAATGCGGATCGCAGCGGGTCTCTGGAGAATGACCTGCTGTGATCTGCACCTCAGCCCCTGGACTACGACTCCCAATCATGTACAGAGTTTGTCCATGATGGGAGTAGCAGTCCTTACTGTGCCAAAATAGACACTTTGGTGGGTGTCCTCCGGGGTGGTGTATATTTGCGCAAGAAAATGCAGTTTTCCGCAGAAAAAAAAAAACAGTTAGTAAATTTGATTGTACAGTAGAAAATGCTCTATGGTAAACTTAACCGTAGACAAGGCGATGAATAATTCTATAAAAATTTGCGCAAAAAAAGCACTTGCGCATATTTTTGTGCAAAAAAATAGACACAAAACAGCTCTATATACAATGATAAATTCCCCCCAATGTGTGTATGTGTGTGTGTATGTGTGTATGGTCCAGCATCACGTCCAAAGATATTAACATGAAACTTGGCACACATGTTACTTATATGCCAACAACAAACATAGGATAGTTCATTTAACCCTTACTCACCCCCATTTGCCAGGAACAGGGTTTTTGTTTAAAGTCCTATACAAGTCTATGGGAAATATATGTTACTGCATAACTTCCAAACGGCTGGAGATATTTTGATAATACCTTTTTTATAGCAATCATTTGATTGCTAATACTGTTCAGTGCTATGCATAGGCATCTTCTTTACTGGTGTGCTTGACGTCAGACCAGAGGAGAAGACCCCAAGAGAGTGGCAGAGGCAGGTAAGGGGACCTCCGTCCGCCATTTTGGATGATCACTGGATAACCGCATTGCCACAGATGCCGTGATCTATATTGATCATGGCATCCGAAAAGTTAATGACGGACATAAGTGCGCTCGTTGATTTCCACCATTACTAGCGGGTCAATGGCTGCTGATAGCAGCCAGGACCTGCCGTGCGTGACAGAGGCGGCTCTCTAATTAGGCGATATAGGCGGCCGCCTAAGGCCTCGCGCTAAAAGGGGCCTCGCATTCGCCTAAATCGTGTAGTTAGAGCAGTGATTTTGGCGAGATTTTAATTTTTTTTTTAAATGTCCCGCAACGGCTTGCGCGCAGGGGGGAAGGGAAGCCTGCGTGTGCACTGGCACACAGCGTCCCCCTGCGTCCACTGTACACCCTCTGTACACTCCTCTACACCCCTCTGTCACCCATGTACACTCCTCTATACCCCTCTGTTACCCATGTACACTCCTCTACACCCCTCTGTCACCCATGTACCCTCCTCTATACCTCTCTGTCACCCATGTACACTTCTCTACACCCCTCTGTCACCCATGTACACTCCTCTACACCCCTCTGTCACCCATGTACACTCCTCTATACCCCTCTGTCACCCATGTACACTCCTCTACACCTCTCTGTCACCCATGTACACTCCTCTACACCCCTCTGTCACCCATGTACACTCCTCTACACCCCTCTGTCACCCATGTACACTCCTCTACATCCCTCTGTCACCCATGTACACTCCTCTACATCCCTCTGTCACCCATGTACACTCCTCTATACCCCTCTGTCATCCATGTACACTCCTCTACACCCCTCTGTCACCCATGTACACTCCTCTACACCCATCTGTCACCCATGTACACTCCTCTACACCCCTCTGTCACCCATGTACACTCCTCTATATCCCTCTGTCACCCATGTACACTCCTCTATACCTCTCTGTCACCCATATACACTCCTCTACACCCCTCTGTCACCCATGTACACTCCTCTACACCCCTCTGTCACCCATGTACACTCCTCTACATCCCTCTGTCACCCATGTACACTCCTCTACATCCCTCTGTCACCCATGTACACTCCTCTATACCCCTCTGTCATCCATGTACACTCCTCTACACCCCTCTGTCACCCATGTACACTCCTCTACACCCATCTGTCACCCATGTACACTCCTCTACACCCCTCTGTCACCCATGTACACTCCTCTATATCCCTCTGTCACCCATGTACACTCCTCTATACCTCTCTGTCACCCATATACACTCCTCTACACCCCTCTGTCACCCATGTACACTCCTCTACACCCCTCTGTCACCCATGTACATTCCTCTATACCTCTGTCACCCATGTACACTCCTCTACACCCCTCTGTCACCCATGTACACTCCTCTACACCCCTCTGTCACCCATGTACACTCCTCTACATCCCTCTGTCACCCATGTACACTCCTCTATACCCCTCTGTCACCCATGTACACTCCTCTACACCCCTCTGTCACCCATGTACACTCCTCTACACCCCTCTGTCACCCATGTACACTCCTCTACATCCCTCTGTCACCCATGTACACTCCTCTACATCCCTCTGTCACCCATGTACACTCCTCTATACCCCTCTGTCATCCATGTACACTCCTCTACACCCCTCTGTCACCCATGTACACTCCTCTACACCCATCTGTCACCCATGTACACTCCTCTACACCCCTCTGTCACCCATGTACACTCCTCTATATCCCTCTGTCACCCATGTACACTCCTCTATACCTCTCTGTCACCCATATACACTCCTCTACACCCCTCTGTCACCCATGTACACTCCTCTACACCCCTCTGTCACCCATGTACATTCCTCTATACCTCTGTCACCCATGTACACTCCTCTACACCCCTCTGTCACCCATGTACACTCCTCTACACCCCTCTGTCACCCATGTACACTCCTCTACATCCCTCTGTCACCCATGTACACTCCTCTATACCCCTCTGTCACCCATGTACACTCCTCTACACCCCTCTGTCACTCATGTACACTACTCTACACCCCTCTGTCACCCATGTACACTCCTCTACACCCCTCTATACACTCCTCTACACCCCTCTTTAATCCATGTACACTCCTCCACACCCCTCTGTCACTCATGGAAAAAAAAGTGCAGAGCTGGAGCCTAATAGGTTTGTTTTGCAGGTTTAACGGTGAAGAATTGATGGAGAAGAGAAGGCAACGACTCAAATTAGAGATGTCAGATGTGAGTTGCTGTATAAAGCAGCACTTTAAACTACATACCCACTGATCGATAGATATAATGCATTGCGTTTTTTTTTTTTTTTTTTACCATTTTTTCTTTTTTGCTCGTCAACCTCGGTAGGTGAGCCCCGCGGGAAATCTTATTTTTTAAATTTTTTTTACTTTTTTTTAATCGCACTTGGGGGGCCTAAGATTTATTTTTGCCTAAGGCCTCAAAAAGTCTAGAGCCGCCTCTGGTGCATGATACGAGCATCAGTCCGGTGCTCACATCATGTACAGGATGTAAATATACATCCTGGTGCGTTAAGTCCAATGGCTTCAGGACACACATTTGTATCCATTGTCCTTAAGGGGTTAACAGGCATGCCTGGAATGGCAGTCGCAGACAGTCCCTCTCTCGCAAAGTCTCCCACAGGCTCCAATAGCAGCAATCTTTTATCTGAGCTGCTGCTTGCTGAGTCAGCCTGTCTGTAGGGTGTAACTACTTGGCGATGATTGTAAGGCTATGTTCACACTGCCGAATGTCCACACAGAAAATGCATGTGCGGATGTTCTGCAGGTAGTGGAGCAGTGGCAGAACGTTCCATCAATAGGACTGCTTGGAAATTCGTCATCTCATAGACGGCTATGTATTTCTGAGCAGAATACACAGGAGAAACAGACATGTCTATTCTTTAGCCAGAAAGCCGGGATGCAAAGGGTGAGTGCCAAAGGTGAAGAGTGCGTGGTGCAGTGCTTCCACTCAGTGAGCTATTACACCCATTGAGTTTTGGCACCTCAGGGTCACCACTCCCCGAGGCACAGAAGTACCTCGGCCTTCAACCGCCTCAGCCTCATGGTGAGACCTGGAGCGAACAGGTCACATCAGAGCAGCCGTCGAGCTGATTCCTCAGAACCAGCCCCGTAATGCCCCGGGCACCTGCCCCCTCCATGCAGCATCCATCCTACATCAATGGCAGAGACTAGACCACTGATAAGAACAGATACTACACTTGATCTTAGCCAAAAGGCCAAAAGCCATATATGTCATCAGAACGCAGCCGCATAAATGCGACACATGCTGTATGCCGCAACGATGCAAATATATAGCACAGCCTGCAGCCTGTCCCAACTTATTGTGAAAAACACTAATTTCGGCTGGGATTACACTTGGCATGTTTGACAGAAAAAAACACCATGCTCGCTGCGGGCACATGTTATGTTGGAATCAATAGGGTAATATGAAATGCCAGACACTAATGGGGTTTTCTTCATTCTTTTTAGGCTATCAACTCTGTGGGATGTCGAGAGCATGTTGTTTTTTTTATGAAGTTTTGGTGATTTTCTTCCCAATGTTTTTAATAGAAATCCTTGAGTCACATGATGAAAGAATCTGAGAAAAGCCAGGGGGAAAATAATAATAATAATTATACACATTGGGGGAGATGTATGAAAACCTGTGCAGAGGTAAAGTTGACCAGTTGCCCATAGCAACCAATCAGATCACTTCTTTCACGTTTCAGAGGACTTTTAAAAAATGAAAGAAGCGATCTGAATGGTTCCTATGGGCAACTGGTCCACTTTTCCTCTTCACAGGTTTTAATAAATCACCCCCCCTCCCCCCCCCCCCCAGTGTTTTTAGCAAAAATTCCAGAGAAAAGAAATGAGGGAGGGGGGGGGGCAGTTTTTGGTGTGTTCTTTTTGCAAATAAAACAAAAAACAACAAACAAGAATTGCATCTGTTCCTAGGCTTAGGCCACATTAAACACGACTTGTGTGGTGTTTATCAAAGCCCACATTGCTTTATTTTTGGTGTCCCCCCCCCCCCCCCTTTCGACAGACGTCTGTCCAGCTGTTGCAAAGCTACAACTCCATGCTGGGAGTTGTAGTTTTGCAATAGATGGACAGCCACAGGGGATAAGTGGTGATGTATGTCAATCTAGGACCATGGTGTCTGATTTTGAACTGGCAGCAGGAGCCACGACCACTTTAAATCAATGGTTGCCGGTATGTTTGGCGAGTGACAGCCTTCGCTCCAGACCACAACGTCAGGGATGTCACTCGTCAGACGTCCCGGCAGCCAGCGCTGCTCAATGAGCCTGCTGGAGCCGCACTGATCTGTGTAAGAAACCTATGGGCCCAGGCTGTTGGGGCCACCAAATTATATTACAAATACTGAGTGTCTGGTTAGGAGAAACAAGTATAATGCACCCACTGGGAGTAGCGCCATTTTAATAAAAAATTGCCCAAAATCCCTTAGATAACAGTCATACAGAATATATTAGAAAGTTTTTTGATTTTCAGCCAATCAGAGAGCAGCACTACTGAAATAGAACTCTCAGGAGGTAACAGCGTGTCACACATGTGATGTCATAGCCATTGTCCACCAGAGAGCAGCACTGAGCAGATATAACACTGCTCCTGCTCATTCTTCATCAGTGAAGGGCTGATGCTGGACACTGTAGGGACCGAGAATGCAAAGTCATATACACTACTGTGACTGGTAAGTGTCACATTGTTGTGACCAAAAGGTCTTTAGTGCAGTTCAATGTGCTTTTCTATAATAAACATGTAGATAATCTATCTTTAATTTTCCTATCTTAGATGCACTATTTCCAGGATGTGGAGTAGCATTTCCGGACCTACAGCAAGACGTTGGATGAAGACGTAGATTTCCAGACCTACAGCAAGAATTTGGATGAAGGCACAGCCCCTCAAATCACGCACATACACGGACACATTTGCCCAAATTCTAGAGGTAACCTCCTTTAGTATGCCCAGAGGAAGGGCAATACAGTAGCCATGGATTCCCTACAGGTTTCCTCCCCTCTGGAGGTTTTTCCTGTCCTGAGTTAGTTACTGTACGCTCTTTGGGGGAGATTTATCAAAACCTGTGCAGAGGAAAAGTGGTGCAGTTGCCCATAGCAACCAATCAGATTGATTCTTTCATTTTCCACAGGCCTCTAAAGAGGCCTGTGGAAAATGAAAGAAGCAATCTGATTGGTTGCTATGGGCAACTGCACCACTCTTCTTCTGCACAGGTTTTGATAAATCTCCCCCTTTGTGAGTGATGGAGGTTACATAAAATCCCTACACAAACATTTTAATATATAATAAATAAAGTTCCCCTTTTTAAACCATTCTTTAACTTGTTTGACTCATTTATTTTATTTGTGTGTGACAAATAGTGTTAGCAAAACGTGGATGACATGTTTTTTTTTTTTTAAGTGTCCAAAGCTGCTCTCCTGCACGATCTGCATAATGCGGTGCGGAGAGGGGCAACTGATGCTGGGTGGTACAGTTGCCGAGGCAACCATAGGACACCCACGGGACCCTAGGAGAGCGGGGAAAGCAGGTGAGAGGACCTCCATCCACCATTTTGAATGATCACCAGATCGCCACAGGTGATTCGATCCTCGAATATAATGCCCGCATTGCCGCACCTGCCGAAATCTGCTTTGATCACAGCATCTGAGGGGTTAATGACAAACATTAGAGCGATCGTTGATGATTGCCACTACTGGCAGGTCCCAGGCTGCCAGGACCTGCCATACATGATGCAAGCACCGGTCCATTGTTCACATCATGTACAGGGTGTAAATATACATCCAATCGCATCAGGATGTACTTTTACAGGCCGACTCCTACTCAGTTTTGATTGTAAAGCTATGTTCACATGGTCGAATGTCCACACAGAAAATTTATGTGCGGATAACCTGAAGATAGTGAAGCGGTGTCAGAATATGCTAGCATTAAGATTGCTCAGAAATTCGCTGTCTCATACACGACAATGTATTTCTGAGCAGAATACGCTGATAGAACAGACATGTCTACTCTTTCTGCGGATGCCAGAATTTCCGTACGGTATATTCCTGTGCAATTCTGCATAGAAAACCTAACGTGTGAACATAGTCTAACAATCATTAAAAAGGGGGGCGGTGCAAATAAGGGAGAGACAGGCAAAGGGCCAGAGACAAAGGGGCGGCAAAATGAGGTTTTGTTTAGGGTGACAAAAATCCTTGCACCAGCCCTGGCGGCCATGGCCCGAGCTGCCAAACAGGAAGGGTCCCTGTGCCATCTCAATCCTCTGCATATGAATTTTATATCTTCTATCACTTCCTGTGATGTCACGCATACATCAAATAATTATGCAAATTAACATGGATGGTATTTTTTTTTTTTGCAAGAAAGGTGGCAACCCTAGCAGGCATCCCATTGCATTCTGTCAGTGACTGGCACCTTCTGTAGGACACAGGCAAACAATGTGCCCGTTACTTTCAATGAACATAACGGATGTCACAGAAAGAATGCCAGGGCTCGAGTCCTGCAGGTACTCATAGGAACGGCGTCCCTGCACTTTTATCACAGCAGGAACGCCGTTCCCTTTAGCAATTCACCTGCAGGACCAACCCTGTGCCCGAATCTTTTGGCTGCTGGACTGGACTGTGTCTGCTCTTCCTTGTCTTTCCCTGCACAGTCGGGTAGTACAGCCAATGCACTGTGCAGGGGAAGAGGCCGCAGTTATATGGAGCAGTTTAGGAGGAAGATCACTCACCACCATTAGGCCCGTAGCTCCTGGAATGGCATCATATTAGGGGTAGGGCCTTTATTGGGAAGGGGCTGTGCCTCCTGGGCTGCACTATTATATAGTATTACAGCGTACAGGAAGCAAGTGGTAAGTGTGTTAGGAGGCAGTGATATTATTTACATGGGACTGTGTGTTAGAGAGGAGGTGGTGTTATTTACATGGGACTGTTTGTTAGAGAAAGGGGAGTAGTCTAATTTACATGAGACTATATGTTGAAGAGAGGGAAGTGTTATTTACATGGGACTGCATGTTGGAGGGAGAGGGCGGTGTTATTTACATGGGACTGTATAGTGGAGGGGGGTGGTGTTATTTATCTAGGACTGTATGTTGGAGAAGGCCGTAGTGTTATTTACATGGGACTGTATAGTGGAGGGGGTTGTGTTATTTATATAGGACTATATGTAGGAGAGTGGAGTAGTGGTATTTACATGGGACTGTATGTAGGAGAGGGGAGTTGTGTTATTTATATAGTACTATATGCAGGAGAGGGGAGTAGTGTTATTGTGGTGTCCCGGTACCGTATTGCATACCGTACCTAGTGTGGTGGTCCCCAAAGTCAGAGTAACTACGCTCAGGTAGGGTCCCTCAGGTGGGACAGCCCCTAATCGCCTCTCCTCTACTCTAATTCTATAATGTTGATATATGTATATATTTAGTAATAATATATATTTAATATGATGTATAGTATACTTACCTTGTTTGGCGTCGCAGGACCTTCGGTCATGTGACTATGTTAATATCCTCTATGGTATGATGGAGGACCTTTGGAGGTCCTTGGGTCACATGTTGCCCATAATTCTTTGTAATCGTGATGGACACAAGTATTAGACCAAATAGCTCTAGTCCAGCCCCTGCCCATATACGGGAGCTGTAGTCAATTATCGCTTTCTTGGGTTGCTGCTCTCGTGGTTGCCTGACTAGCAGGATGGATCTGCGCAACTTGCAAAGACACGCTAGGCCTTGTTACGCCGAGCGCTCCGGGTCCCCGCTCCTCCCCGGAGCGCTCGCAGCGTTCTCCTGTTCGCAGCGCCCCGGTCAGACCTGCTGACCGGGAGCGCTGCGATAATGTCCCTAGCCGGGATGCGATTCGCGATGCGGGACGCGCCCGCTCGCAGTGCGCATCCCGACCCGCTTACCAGACTCGTTACCCGTCTGTGCTGTCCCGGCGCGCGCGGCCCCGCTCCCTAGGGCGCGCGCGCGACGGCTCTCTGCGATTTAAAGGGCCAGTGCGCCACTGATTGGTGCATGGTTTTAATTAGTGTGTTCACCTGTGCACTTTCCTATATTACCTCACTTCCCCTTCACTTCCTTGCCGGATCTTGTTGCCATTGTGCCAGTGAAAGCGTTCCTTGTGTATCCCTAGCCAGTGTTCCAGACCTCTTGCCGTTGCCCCTGACTACGATCCTTGCTGCCTGCCCTGACCTTCTGCTACGTCCGACCTTGCTCTTGCCTTATCCCTTGTACTGCGCCTATCTCAGCAGTCAGAGAGGTTGAGCCATTGCCGGTGGATACGACCTGGTTGCTACCGCCGCTGCAAGACCATCCCGCTTTGCCACGGGCTCTGGTGAAAACCAGTAGCAACTTAGAACCGGTCCGCCGGCACGGTCCACGCCAATCCCTCTCTGACACAGAGGATCCACCTACAGCCTGCCGAATCCTGACAGTAGATTCGGCCATGGATCCAGCTGAGGTCCCGCTGCCAGTTGTCGCTGACCTTACCACGGTGGTCGCCCAGCAGGCGCAACAAGGCCATCAGCTGTCTCAACTGACTGTTATGCTACAGCAGCTTCTACCACAGCTTCAGCAACCATCTCCTCCGCCAGCTCCTGCACCTCCTCCGCAGCGAGTGGCCGCATCCAGCCTCCGTTTATCGTTGCCGGACAAGTTTGATGGGGACTCTAGACTTTGCCGTGGTTTTCTCTCGCAATGTTCCCTGCATTTGGAGATGATGTCGGACCAATTTCCAACTGAATGGTCAAAGGTGGCTTTCGTGGTTAGTCTCCTGTCTGGGAAGGCCCTGTCATGGGCCACACCGCTCTGAGAACGCACCGCAATGATCCTGTCACTGCCTCCGTACACTCTTTCTTCGCTGAGATTCGAAGTGTCTTCGAGGAACCAGCCCGAGCCTCTTCTGCCAAGACTGCCCTGCTGAACCTGGTCCAGGGTAATTCTTCAGTAGGCAAGTACGCCATCCAATTTCGTACTCTCGCCTCCGAATTATCTTGGAATAACGAGGCCCTCTGCGCGACCTTCAAAAAAGGCCTATCCAGTAACATCAAAGATGTGCTGGCCGCACGAGAAATCCCTGCCAACCTGCATGAATTTATTCATTTGGCCACCCGCATTGACATGCGTTTTTCCGAAAGACGCCAGGAGCTCCGCCAGGATATGGACTTTGTTCGCACTAGGCGGTCTCTCTCCCCGGCTCCTCTCTTCTCTGGTCCGCTGCAATCTTTTCCTGTGCCTTCCGCCTTGGAGGCTATGCAAGTAGACCGGTCTCGCCTGACACCACAAGAGAGGACACGCCGTCGCAATGAGAACCTATGCCTGTACTGTGCCCGTACCGAGCACTTCTTGAAGGATTGTCCTATCCGTCCTCCACGTCAGGAAAGACGCACTCCGATTCCGCACAAAGGTGAGACAGCTCTAGGTGTGAACTCTGCTTCTCCATGTCTTACTGTGCCTGTGCAGATTTCTTCTTCTAACTCCTCCTTCTCAGCTGTGGCCTTCTTGGATTCTGGATCTGCAGGAAATTTTATTTTGGCCTCTTTCGTTAACAGGTTCAACATCCCAGTGACCAGTCTCGCCAGACCTCTCTACATCGCCTCAGTTAATGGTGAAAGATTGGACTGTACTGTGCGTTACCGCACAGAACCCCTGTTAATGTGCATTGGACCCCATCACGAAAAGATTGAATTTCTGGTACTTTCTAACTGCACTTCTGAAATTCTTCTCGGACTGCCTTGGCTTCAACGCCATTCCCCTACCCTTGACTGGACCACCGGGGAAATCAAGAACTGGGGTACTTCTTGCTACAAAAAATGCCTTATGTCTGCTCCCAGTCCTGCTAGTCAAAACCCTATGGCTCCTCTGATACCAGGTCTCCCCAAGGCCTATCTGGACTATGCTGATGTTTTTTGCAAAAAACAAGCAGAGACTTTGCCTCCTCACAGGCCTTATGACTGTCCTATTGATCTCCTTCCTGGTACTACTCCACCCCGGGGCAGAATCTATCCCCTGTCAGCTCCTGAAACACAAGCCATGACGGAGTACATCCAAGAAAATTTAAAAAGGGGATTTATCCGCAAGTCTTCCTCCCCTGCCGGAGTAGGGTTCTTCTTTATCTCCAAAAAAGACGGTTCCTTACGACCATGCATTGATTACCGTGGTCTTAATAAAATCACTATAAAAAACGCTATCCCTTGCCTCTTATCTCGGAACTCTTTGACCGCCTACGTGGCGCCAACATCTTTACCAAATTAGATTTAAGAGGTGCATATAATCTCATCCGCATCAGGGAAGGGGACGAGTGGAAGACCGCATTTAACACCAGAGACGGACACTTTGAATATCTGGTTATGCCCTTTGGGCTTTGCAACGCCCATGCTGTCTTCCAGGACTTTGTAAATGAAATTTTTCATGATTTATTATATACCTGTGTTGTGGTCTACTTGGATGACATTTTGATTTTCTCTTCTAACCTCAAAGAACACCGCTGTCATGTCCGCCTGGTTCTTCAGAGACTCCGGGACAATCAATTATATGCCAAGATGGAGAAATGTCTCTTTGAATGCCAATCTCTTCCCTTCCTAGGATATTTAGTCTCTGGCCAGGGACTTCACATGGACCCGGACAAACTGTCGGCCGTGTTGGATTGGCCACGCCCCTCCGGACTCCGAGCTATCCAACGTTTCTTGAGGTTTGCCAATTACTACAGACAATTTATTCCACATTTTTCCACCATTGTGCCCCCAATTGTGGCCCTAACCATGAAAAACGCCAACCCTAAGTCCTGGCCTCCTCAAGCGGACGAGGCGTTCAACCGTCTCAAAACTGCCTTTTCTTCTGCTCCCGTACTCTCCAGACCTGATCCATCTAAACCCTTCTCACTGGAGGTAGACGCCTCCTCAGTGGGAGCCGGAGCTGTACTCCTACAAAAAAACACTTCTGGACATAACGTTACTTGTGGTTTCTTTTCTAGGACCTTCTCTCCGGTGGAGAAAAATTACTCCATTGGTGATCGAGAACTTCTGGCCATAAAACTAGCCCTCGAGGAATGGAGGCACCTGCTGGAGGGGTCCAAATACCCAATTATTATATACACTGATCACAAGAATCTCTCTTATCTTCAGTCTGCCCAACGGCTGAACCCACGCCAGGCTAGTTGGTTGTTGTTTTTTACCCGTTTTAACTTTGAGATTCATTTTCACCCTGCTGACAAGAACATCAGGGCTGACGCCCTCTCTCGTTCCTGGGAAGCCTCTGAAATGGAGGCCTCCATGCAACACATTATTCATCCTGAGTGTCTGATCTCCGCTTCCCCAGCTTCCATCAGACAAACCCCTCCTGGAAAGACCTTTGTCCCTCCACGCCAGCGCCTCAGGATCCTCAGGTGGGGACACTCCTCACACCTCGCCGGCCATGCTGGCGTCAAAAAGTCCATCCAGCTCTCGTTTTTATTGGTGGCCTACCCTGGAAGCAGATGTTGCTGATTTTGTTCGGGCTTGTACAGTCTGAGCCCGGGACAAAACTCCTCGTCAGAAGCCTGCCGGCCTCCTTCATCCTCTACCTGTTCCTGAGCTACCATGGTCTCAGATTGCTATGGACTTTATAACAGACCTGCCTTTATCCCATAGCAACACAGTCATTTGGGTGGTCGTTGATCGTTTCTCCAAGATGGCACATTTTATTCCACTTCCAGGTCTTCCTTCTGCGCCACAGTTGGCGAAACAATTCTTTGTGCACATTTTTCGCCTTCACGGGCTTCCCACGCATATCGTCTCGGATAGAGGCGTTCAATTTCTATCGAAATTCTGGAGGGCCCTCTGTAATCAGCTTAAAATCAAATTAAACATCTCGTCTTCCTATCATCCCCAATCCAATGGGCAAGTGGAAAGAGTTAACCAGGTTCTTGTTGACTATTTGCGACATTTTGTTTCCTCCCGCCAGGATGATTGGGCCGATCTTCTACCATGGGCCGAATTCTCGTACAATTTCAAAGTCTCTGAGTCCTCCGCTAAATCCCCGTTCTTTGTGGTGTACGGCCGTCACCCTCTTCCCCCCCCCCTCCCCACTCCCATGCCTTCTGGTTTGCCCGCTGTTGATGAGGTTACCCGGGACTTCTCCACCATCTGGAAAGAGACTCAAAAATCCCTCATACAGGCCTCATCCCGGATGAAGAAGCATGCCGACAAAAAAAGAAGAACTCCTCCTGTCTTTGCTCCTGGAGACAAAGTGTGGCTCTGTGTCCCCAGTTATAAACTGGGACCACGTTATCTTGGACCCTTTAAAATCAAGTGCCAAATCAATCCTGTCTCCTACAAACTCCTTCTTCCCCCTTCTCTCTGTATTCCCAATGCTTTTCATGTCTCTCTCCTTAAGCCGCTTATCCTTAACCGCTTCTCTCCCAAGGTTGTTGCTCCTACTCCTGTCTCCGGGTCCTCAGATGTCTTCTCGGTTAAAGAAATTCTCGCATCTAAGACGGTCAGAGGTAAAAAAAAAAATTCTTGTAGATTGGGAGAATTGCGGTCCTGAGGAGAGGTCATGGGAACCCAAGGATAACATTCTCGACAAGGACCTTATTCACAAATTTTCAGGTTCAAAAAAGAGGGGGAGACCCAAGGGGGGGGGGGAATACTGTTACGCCGAGCGCTCCGGGTCCCCGCTCCTCCCCGGAGCGCTCGCAGCGTTCTCCTGTTCACAGTGCCCCTGTCAGACCCGCTGACCGGGAGCGCTGCGATAATGTCCCTAGCCGGGATGCGATTCGCGATGCGGGACGCGCCCGCTCGCGGTGCGCATCCCGATCCGCTTACCAGACTCGTTCCCCATCTGTGCTGTCCCTAGGGAGCGGAGCCGCGCGCGCGCCGGCTCTCTGCAATTTAAGGGGCCAGTGCACCACTGATTGGCGCATGGTTTTAATTAGTGTGTTCACCTGTGCACTTTCCTATATTACCTCACTTCCCCTTCACTTCCTTGCCGGATCTCGTTGCCATTGTGCCAGTGAATGCTTTCCTTGTGTATCCCTAGCCAGTGTTCCAGACCTCTTGCCGTTGCCCCTGACTACGATCCTTGCTGCCTGCCCTGACTTTCTGCTATGTCCAACCTTGCTCTTGCCTTATCCCTTGTACCGCGCCTATCTCAGCAGTCAGAGAGGTTGAGCCGCTGCCGGTGGATACGAACTGGTTGCTACCGCCGCTGCAAGACCATCCCGCTTTGCGGCGGGCTCTGGTGAAAACCAGTAGCAACTTAGAACTGGTCCGCCGGCACGGTCCACGCCAATCCCTCCCTGACACAGAGTATCCACCTCCAGCCTGTCGAATCCTGACAGGCCCGAAAACCTACCGGCCTCAGCTGAACTAAACCGTGAGTTCCAAACTACTCCCCGCTAAAGCTAGCGTGACTACTGGACCGCAACTAAATTCCCTAAATTGATTGGAAGAGCGCACAATACTTAGAGACTCAAAATTGCAAAAGTCCCAACCTCCAAGGAAAGCAGTTGTATGCATAGAGACTGTTCTTGAAGTATTCTGACTCGGATTGTTGTGATAGTGATCTAACCCTTGTGAGACCTCTAGCCTGGCCTGTATAAGAAGACAATCCTCCTCAGATAGCTGAACTCACCAATACTGGTTTCATCCAAAAGCTGGTTTATTCTGAACATCACACAACAGGAATACAGCAGAATGAATGGATTTCAGTATTATGCGGTCAAAAGATGATGCTTTCCTTAGCTTATCATGTGGAGTACAAGAGTCCCTCTTACATGTGGCAGATGCAAGCAGCCATGACACAGGAAGTACAGGAAGAGCAGGGGAGGAGTTTACATACAAGGAAATGATGAATCATGCTCACAGGAGGAACAAGAGCATTATCTAAAAAGGGCCAGAAGGTGAGGAGTTTACATACAAGGAAATGATGAATAATGCTCACAGGAGGAACAAGAGCATTACCTAAAAAGGCCAGAAGGTGAGGAGTTTACATACAAGGAAATGATGAATCATGCTCACAGGAGGAACAAGAGCATTACCAAAATAGTCCAGATGGTGGCAGCAAATATCTACCCATAGAAAAATACATGCATCTACAATAATGAGAATATTAACTGTGTAACAACACATGAAGCTTGCAGAAAATCTTCAGTAAAAGTTAATCCTGTTTCAGAAAACTCTCCGGTTGTGGACAATCTATTATTATCTACCGCCCTATCGCTCTTGGGAAGGGTGGTGGTAGAACAAGCATTACTGAGGAACCCTCACCCTGGTGTCACGAATAGCAAGGGTTAACAAACACCCTTCAATCACCGCACAGCTACACTCCCCATACCCTACATCCCCCAGGCCATCACAGTACCCTGCTGTCTCAGCTCATATCTACAGTGCTTGCAATATCTTCATACTACTGAGGCACTATAACATACAACAGACTGCCTATATCTGAGACTACCCTGCTGCCTCAGCTCATATCTAAAGTGCTTGCAATATCTCCATACTACTGAGGCACAGTGGCGGATCCAGGGGGGGGCAACGGGGCAATTGCCCCCCCCGAGATTGCTGCCCCCCCCGCTCCCTAGCATGGTGGAGCTGTAAGCTCCGGCTCCACCATTCACTAAACTTACACACACGCTGTGAGTACACAGCGTGTGTGCTGCGGGGATGAGATCCACTAAAGGCCGGCGCGATGACGTCACATCATCGCGCCGGCGCCTGGAGGACCCGTCCCCGCGGCCTGCATAGTGTAAGTAAGGTTATGCTCAGGGCCCAGGGGATTAGGGAAACAGGATATGCGCCACTGTTAGGAGGAGGAGGGGGGGGGGGGGTCAGAGAAAAGGAAATATTTAATGAGAGTCTGCAGCGCAAAGCACAGGGGGCATTATATGTGAAGAGCGCATGACAGGGGGGCCCCCTGTCCGGTGCCCTTCACATATAATGCCCTCTGTGCTGTGCCCCTCACATAATGCCCCCTGTGCTGTGCCACACATAAATTATATGTGTGGGGCACACAGCACAGGGGGCATTATATGTGTGGGGCACAGCACAGGGGGGCATTATATGATATAATGCCCCCCTGTCCTATGCCCCTCACATATAATGTCCCATATGCTGTGCCCCTCACATAATGCCCCCTGTGCTGTGCCACACATATAAATTATATGTGTGGGGCACAGCACAGGGGGCATTATATGTGTGGGGCACAGCACAAGGGGGCATTATATGATATAATGCCCCCTGTTCTGTGCCCCACACTTATAATGCCCCCTGTCCTGTGCCCTTCACATATAATGTCCCCTGTGCTGTGCCCCTCACATAATGCCCACTGTGCTGTGCCACACATATAAATTATATGTGTGGGGCACACAGCCAGCACAGGGGGCATTATATGTGTGGGGCACAGCACAGGGGGGCATTATATGATATAATGCCCCCCTGTCCTATGCCCCTCACATATAATGTCCCATGTGCTGTGCCCCTCACATAACGCCCCCTGTGCTGTGCCACACATATAAATTATATGTGGGGGGCACACAGCACAGGGGGTATTATATTTGTGGGGCACAGCACAGGGGGGCATTATATGATATAATGCCCCCCTGTCCTGTGCCCCTCACATATAATGTCCCCTGTGCTGTGCCCCTCACATGCCCCCTGTGCTGTGCCACACATATAAATTATATGTGTGGGGCACAGGGGGCATTATATGTGTGGGGCACAGCACAGGGGGGCATTATATGATATAATGCCCCCCCTGTCCTGTGCCCCTCACATATAATGCCCCCTGTGCTGTGCCCCTCACATATAATGCCCCCTGTGCTGTGCCCCTCACATATAAATTATATATGTGGGGCACAGCACAGGGGGCATTATATGTGTGGTGCACAGCACAGGGGGCATTATATGATATAATGCCCCCTGCTCTGTGCCCCACACTTATAATGCCCCCTGTGCTGTGCCCTCACATATATTTCCCCCTGTGTTGTTCCCCTCACATATATTGCCCCCTGTGCTGTGTCCCACACATATAATGCCTCCTGTGCTGTGCCCCTCACATATAATTCCCCATCATGCGCCCCTCATATATAATGCCCCCATCATGCGCCCCTCTCATATAATGCCCTCTGTGCTGTGCCCCTCACATATAATGCTCCTGTCATGTGCCCCTCACATATAATGCCCCCATTCTTTGCCCCTCACATATAATGCCCCCATCATGCGCCCCTCATATATAATGCCCCCTGTGCTGTGCCCTTCACATATAATGCCCCTATCATGCGCCCCTCACATATAATGCCCCCTGTGCTGTGCCCCTCACATATAATGTTCCTGTCATGTGCTCCAAACATATAATGCCCCCTGTGCTGTGCCCCTCACATATAATGCCCCCTGAGGGGACTGGACATGGGGCTTTATATGTGAAGGGCACAGCACAGGGGGCATTATATGTGAGGGGCGCATGATGGGGGCATTATATGTGAGGGGCACAGCACAGGGGGCATTATATGTGCGGGACGCATGATGGGGGCTTTATATATGAGGGGCGCATGATGGAGGCATTATATGTGAGGGGCAAAGAATGGGGGCATTATATGGGAAGGGCACAGCACAGGGGGCATTAAATGTGTGGGGCACATGACAGGAGCATTATATGTGAAGGGCACAGCACAGAGGGCATTATTATGTGGGGGGAACAGGACGGGTCATAATTATTATATGTAGGGGCACAAGATGGGGCATTATTACTATATGTGAAGGCACAGAGTGTTTTGCCTTTCAGAAGTATAGTGTATATTATGAGGAATTTCTGGGGTGGTACGTTTTTTAGGGGCCACAATACATTACGGTATTTTACTCAGGGGGTGCACTGCACAGCAAGTTATATTCAGAGAATGCACTTTGTGGTAGTATTAGATTTAGAGGGCACAGTGTGTGTTAGTATTATATTCAGTGGGTACAGTGTGTGATAGTATTATATTTAGAGGGTGCAGTGTGTGAAAGTATTATATTTAGAGGGTGCAGTGTGTGATAGTATTATATTCAGAGAGTGCAGTGTTTGGTAGTATTAAATTTAGAGGGCACAGTGTGTGGTAGTATTATATTCAGAGGGTGCAGTGTGTGGTAGTTTTATATTCAGAGAGTACAGTGTGTGGTAGTATTATATTCAGAGAGTGCAGTGTGTGGTAGTATTATATTCAGAGAGTACAGTGTGTGGTAGTATTATATTTAGAGGGCACAGTGTGTGATAGTATTATATTCAGAGGGTGCAGTGTGTGATAGTATTATATTCAGAGGGTACAGTGTATGGCGTTATTATATTCAGAGGGTACAGTGTGTTGTATATTCAGGGGGTACAGTGTGTCAGTATTATATTCAAAGAATACAGTGTTTGGCAGTATTATAATAATTATTGTTTTCATATAGAGGATCAGAATGCGCTGACATAGTGAGGAGACGTCTGGGCATCAAGTTCTGTAGAGAGAAGCTTTAGCTGGAACAAATCCTGGCGGTATGTACCAGCTGAATTAGATAAGGAAAGACTATAGAGAAGACGTCACCTGTAATCACTGATATCATTGTGTATTCTCCTCACTATAGAGAAGACGTCACCTGTAATCACTGATCTCTATAGTGAGGAGAATACACAATGATATCAGTGATTACAGGTGACGTCTTCTCTATAGTGAGGAGAATACACAATGATATCAGTGATTACAGGTGACGTCTTCTCTATAGTGAGGAGAATACACAATGATATCAGTGACTACAGGTGACATCTTCTCTATAGTGAGGAGAATACACAATGATATCAGTGACTACAGGTGACGTCTTCTCTATAGTGAGGAGAATACACAATGATATCAGTGACTACAGGTGACATCTTCTCTATAGTGAGGATAATACACAATGATAGCAGTGATTACAGGTGACGTCTTCTCTATAGTGAGGAGAATACACAATGATATCAGTGACTACAGGTGACGTCTTCTCTATAGTGAGGAGAATACACAATGATATCAGTGATTACAGGTGACGTCTTCTCTATAGTGAGGAGAATACACAATGATAAGACGTCACCTGTAGTCACTGATATCACTGTGTATTCTCCTCACTATAGAGGAGACGTCACCTGTAATCACTGATATCATTGTGTATTCTCCTTACTATAGAAAAGAGGTCATCTGGAGTCACTGATATCATTCTGTATTCTCCTCACTATGTCCCATCAGAGCTGTAGTCACTTGTAAGTTCTGCAGTTATGATGGGTGAAACAACAACTCCCAGCATCCCCTTACCACTGCTTAGGTCATACTGGGAGCTGTAGTTTTTCATGGTAAAAATTTCTTTAGCACTTTCCCATTCTGTGGCAATTGGTATATTTGATTATTATTCTGACATATGAGCATGGCCTAAGAGTCTTAAACAAGAACTGTATGATACATTTAATAATATTATAAGTTCCGTAATCTTATTTTCTGTCTGCCAACACAAAATACTCTAATAGTGCCCCTCCTGAGACTCGACTCTGGATCCACCCCTGCTGAGGCACTATAACATACAACAGACTGCCTATATCTGAGACTACCCTGCTGCCTCAGCTCATATCTACAGTGCTTGCAATATCTCCATACTACTGAGGCACTATAACATACAACAGACTGCCTATATCCAGTGGCGTTGCGACCCGGGTGCGGGGGGTGCGGCCCGCACCGGGTGACACCAACCTAATGGGGTGACACCAAGACGCTCCGCAGCACCCGCACCCCCTCCCCAGCTACACTGAAACCCCCCCTATGTGCCCGACCGGCCTCCCATCCGTCAGCACACCCCCCCCTGTGCTGTGTGTGCGGTGCGCCCGTCTGTTAGCAACCCCCCCCCCCTTTCAGTGCGCCCGTCCGTCCGTCATCACGCCCCCCCCCCCTCACCTTCACCAGTACTGTGCCCGGCCTCCGCTCCCACGTCTGCGCCGGCCTGACGTCACACCGCATGGCCGCGCAGGGGGACGTCAGTTACGTCACTCGCTTTGCGCCCGGTGAGAAGGATCGCTGCGCTGGATGGGTGAGTGTGCGTGTCTGTCTCTATCTATGTTTGTGTGTGTGACTCTGTGTGTGTGTGACTCTGTGTGTGACTCTGTGTGTGACTCTGTGTATTTGTGTGACTCTGTGTGTGACTGTGTGTTTGTGTGACTCTGTGTGTGTGTGTGTGACTCTGTGTGTGTGTGACTGTGTGACTCTGTGTGTCTCTCTGACTGTGTGTGTTTGTGTGTGTGTCTCTCTGTGTTGTATGTGTTTTTTTTTTGTGTGTGTGTGCATGTGTGTGTGTGTGTGTGTGTGTGAGACTTTGACGCATTGTGGGGAACCTGCGGCCTAATGTGGGGAGTCTATGCGGCCTAATGTGGGGAGTCTATGCTATCTAATGTGCGGAGTCTATGATACCTAATGTGCGGAGTCTATGATACCTAATGTGCGGAGTCTATGCTACCTAATGTGGGGAGTCTATGCTAGCTAATGTGGGGAATCTGTGCTACCGAATGTGGGGAAACTGCTACCTAATGTGGGGAATCTGTGCTACCTAATATGGGGAAATTGCTACCTAATGTGGGGTAACTGGTACCTACCTAATGTGGGGAAACTGGTACCAAATGTGGGGAATCTATGCTGCCTAATGTGGGGAAAAGATGCTACCTAATGTGGGGAAACTGCTACCTACCTAATGTGGGGGAACTGCTGCCTACCTAATGCTCCCCCCCCTGGCAGTAGCACCCTCATCATCCGCCAGCAACTACCCCCCCCCCCCCCAGCAGCACCTCCATCAGCAGATCCTGATGGTGGATGATGGCGGTGCTCCTGCCAGGAGGATGATCCTGCCGATGGATGATGGGGGTGATACTGCCAGGGGGGATGGCCAGTAGCACCCTCATCATCCTTCAGCAACACCCCCCCCCCAGTAGTAGCACCCCGATCATCCACTAGCAACACCACCAATACCCCCCTCCCGTGGTAATAGCATCAGCTAACGGATGTTGAGGGGTGTTACTGCGGTTGTGGTATTATATTCAGAGGGTGCACTGTATGGCAACGTTATATTCAGAGGGCGCAGTTTGTGGTAGTGTTATATTCAGAGGGCACAGTGGGTGGTAGTATTATGAACAGAGGGCGCAGTTTGTGGTAGTATTATTAGAGATGAGCGAACTTACAGTAAATTCGATTCGTCACGAACTTGTCGGCTCAGCAGTTGATGACTTATCCTGCGTAAATTAGTTCAGCCTTCAGGTGCTCTGGTGGGCTGGAAAAGGTGGATACATTCATAGGAAAGATTCTCCTCGGACAATATCCACCTTTTCCAGCCCACGGGAGCACCTGAAAGCTGAACTAATTTATGCAGGAAAAGCTATCAACTGCCGAGCCGAGAAGTTTGTGACGAGTTGAATTTACTGTAGTTTGCTCATCTCTAAGTATTATATTCAGAGGGCGCAGTGGGTGGTAGTAATATATTCAGAGTGTACTGTATGTGTTGGTATTATATTCAGAGGGTACAGTATGTGATAGTATTATATTCAGGGGTACAGTATGTGATAGTATTATATTCAGAGGGTACAGTATGTGATAGTATTATATTCAGGGGTACAGTATGTGATAGTATTATATTCAGGGGTACAGTATGTGATAGTATTATATTCAGGGGTACAGTATGTGGCAGATTTATATTCAGAGGGTACAGTATATGGTAGTATTATATTCAGAGGGTACAGTATGTGATAGTATTATTCAGGGGTACAGTATGTGGCAGATTTATATTCAGAGCGTACAGTATGTGTTGGTATTATATTCAGAATGTACAGTGTGTGGTATTATTATATTCAGTGGGTATGGTGTATGGAAGGTTTATAATCAAAGAGTATAGTGTATAGTAGTATTATATTTAGAGGATACAGTGTCTGGCAGGTTTATAATAATAATTGTTTTCATATAGAGGATGAGAATGCGCTGACATAGAGAGGAGACGTCTGGGCGTCACATTCTACAGACAGAAGTTTTAGCTCTACCAGGCGGTATGTACCATCTGAATTAGATAAGGGAAGACTATAGAGAAGACATCACCTGTAGTCACTGATATCATTGTATATTCTCCTCTCTGTGTCCTATCAGAGCTGTAGTCGCTTGTCAGTTCTACAGTTATGGTCAGTGAAACTACAACTCCCAGCATAACCTCACCACTGCATAAAGGGGTACTCTACTGGAAAACATTTTTTTTAATCAACTGGTGCTACAAAGTTAAACAGATTTGTAAATTACTTCTATTTAAAAATCTTAATCCTTCCAGTACTTATTAGCTGCTGTATAAGCGATTCACAGGAAGTTATTTTCTTTTTTAATTTCTTTTCTGTCTGACCACAGTGCTCTATGCTGACACCTCTGTCCATGTCAAGAACTGTCCATAGTAGGAGCAAATCCCCATAGCAAACCTATCCTGCTCTGGACAGTTCCTGACATGGACAGAGGTGTCAGCAAATAGCACTGTGGTCAGATTGGAAAGAACTACGCAACTTCCTGTGGAGCATACACCAGCTTTTAAGTACTGTAAGTATTAAGATTTTAAATAGAAGTAATTTAAAAATCTGTTTAACTTTCTGGCACCAGTTGATATAAAAGTAAATGTTTTCCAGTGGAGTACCCCTTTAAGTAATTCTGGGAGCTGTATATTTAAATGGTGAAAACTTCTTTAACACTTTCCCATTCTGTGGCAACTGGTATATCTGATTATTATACTGGAATTTCTCACAATGCGCTACAACAGTGGTGTCTGTCACAACAGGCTAAAAACTTACTGGGGGGAGGGGGTAGGTATGGGGGTGACACAATTTTCTACCGCACCGGGTGACACCAACCCTAGCAACGCCACTGCCTATATCTGAGACTACCCTGCTGCCTCAGCTCATATCTACAGTGCTTGCAATATCTCCATACTACTGAGGCACTATAACATACAACAGACTGCCTATATCTGAGACTACCCTGCTGCCTCAGCTCATATCTACAGTGCTTGTAATATCTCCATACTACTGAGGCACTATAACATACAACAGACTGCCTATATCTGAGACTACCCTGCTGCCTCAGCTTATATCTAAAGTGCTTGCAATATCTCCATACTACTGAGGCACTATAACATACAACAGACTACCTATATCTGAAACTACCCTGCTGCCTCAGCTTATATCTACAGTGCTTGCAATATCTCCATCCTACTTTGGCACTATAACATACAACAGACTGCCTATATCTGAGACTACCCTGCTGCCTCAGCTCATATCTAAAGTGCTTGCAATATCTCCATACTACTGAGGCACTATAACATACAACAGACTGCCTATATCTGAGACTACCCTGCTGCCTCAGCTCATATCTACAGTGCTTGGAATATATACATACTACTGAGGCACTATAACACAACAGACTGCCTATATCTGAGACTACCCTGCTGCCTCAGCTCTTATCTACAGTGCTTGCAATATCTCCATCCTACTGAGGCACTATAACATACAACAGACTGCCTATATCTGAGACTACCCTGCTGCCTCAGCTCATATCTAAAGTGCTTGCAATATATTCATACTACTGAGGCACTATAACATACAACAGTCTGCCTATATCTGAGACTACCCTGCTGCCTCAGATCATATCTACAGTGCTTGCAATATCTCCATACTACTGAGGCACTATAACATACAACAGACTGCCTACATCTGAGACTACCCTGCTGCCTCAGCTCATAGCCAAAGTGCTTGCAATACTTCCATACTACTGAGGCACTATAACATACAACAGACTGCCTATATCTGAGACTACCCTGCTGCCTCAGCTCATATCCAAAGTGCTTGCAATATCTCCATACTACTGAGGCACTATGACATACAACAGACTGCCTATATCTGAGACTACCCTGCTGCCTCAGCTCATATCTACAGTGCTTGTGTGGTAGCCTGGGGTTGTAGGGTATATGGGGTGTAGCTGTGCAGTAACTAAAGGGTGCTTGCTTAACCCTTTCTATTCGTGACGCCAGGGTGGGGGCTATTCTCTGCATGCTTGTCCTACCGCCACCTGCCCCAAGAGTGATAAAGAGATAGGAAGTAATTGATTGTCCACAATCGGAGATTTGCAGAAACTTGTTGGAACTTTTACTGAAGATTTTATGCAATAATGAACAGGAAGAGTCTCTTTACAAGCAAAGTCTCTTAGATATTGACAGTGGTTGGGACCTTGTGAGTCTATTGAGCTTAGGAAGGTAATTGTTGCGCTGATCCACTGGATTTAGGGGTTTAGATTCGGTCCAGTAATCACGCTAGCTTTAGCGGGGATTTAGTTTAGGACTCACGGTTTAGTTCAGGCTGAGGCCGGCAGGCTTCAGGCCTAGCTTGTCTCTGTAAGTTGCGCAGATCCGTCCTGATAGTCCGGCATCCACGAGAGCAGCAACCCAAGAAAGCGATCATTGGCTGCAGCTCCCTTATATGGGCAGGGGCTGGCCTTAAGCTCACTGGACCAAAACTTCTGTCACTTATCTGTACAAAGAGTTATGGGTAAACATGTGACCCAAGGACCTCCAAAGGTCTTCCAACATACCATAGAGGAATCAACATAGTCACATGACCAAAGGTCCTGCGACGCTATAAAGGCAATTATATTGATATACATTATAAAATATATACACATAAACATTATAAAATTAGAGAAGAACCTGAACGTAGTAACTCTGACTTTGGGGACCACCATACAAGGTACGGTATGCAATACGGTACCGGGACACCACAAACCCCCTTACTGAAGATAAGTCGGCCTCGACGTCTGTCCCCTAAGGCAGAGGGAAAAAGTGCAACAAACGTTTTTAACAGTCCTAGGCATAGTCTTTCAAATGTCCATTATTCAGGCTGTATGAACATAATAAGAGAGTCCTTGCATATAATGAGAGTCCTTGCAAGCTCTGAAGAATTTTTGGTTAGCTACTACATATTAGTTTTTTTTTCTAAACAAACTTTATATATACTTTGATACTGATAAACTCACGAACAGGATTATGCTGTTTACGAATTTTGTAACAGGATGACATTATAAGCATGAGATACATCCTAACACTTATACTTACTGTGTTTTCTATTGACTGACTAGAAACATGATATAACAAATTATAAATCTCACTTGACATTGTTATTACCATGTTTGTTACCTGTCTAGTACACTGAAGTTATATGGGCTTGCCTGTGGCTAACTACCAATAACTAGCTACTAGGGTCCATTGGCTACACGCACTTATCCCTAGAGCTCAACAGATAAACCTTACCTAGGTTACCTTAATGAATACTTGTATATACTTAGGCTTGCAGGTGCGCCTTCTGGCCAGGAAGAGCATCCTGAACACGTAAAGAGAACAAAGTTAGTGTACACAACAGTGGCAGGAATTGAATAATGACATGGTTACAATCCCTTAAATTTTGTTTTTTTGTTTACTTAGAATGTGAGATATATTTTTGTTTTGTTTAGTGTATTAAGTTATAGTGAGGTAGTTACACTAAAGTGATTATTTGATGTACTATGTGTACATGAATTATGTGAAGAGTCAGTCTTGGTATCTTAAGGGTAGGTTACCCTGAGTAGACCTTTGAGATCATCACAACACCATCTCTGGACTATTCGGAACCTCGTCAATCAACAACTCTCTGACGACTTCAGTCCCTGAGGGACCAGCTTGAGGGCTGGAAGCAGGAGTAAGATCCCTTTCTGGACTGAGAGAACCCCTTGGAATAGGCATAGACGGCTCTAGGTTGCTTGGAGTTGTCAGTGGAGATGGACTAAAGCTGGGCGAGGAGACTAAAGATGGCTGGACAGGGGTTGGCCACGGTACACCACAGAACATTGCAGGCTGATGAGGGGAGAACATTGGAATGTCCATTGATGGATGAATTCCTTCTCCTGGGACATATTCTCTCACTGGCCTTGTAGTTGGGGGAGTAGGAGCAGGTGGCTGTGGTAATTCTTCTTTTAGACATAGTTTAATCCTGTTTCTATGGACCACCTGGGGTTCAAATCCCTCCTTTTGGATCTCATAGACATCCGTATCAGGGTACGGCACTGCAGTAATAGTGTAGGGTTCCGTTTCCCATAGGGAATCCAACTTATGTGACCTGGGGAATTTTCTGAGCCACACTCTGTCTCCAAGCTGCAATGGTTTGGCTGAAGCATGCCGATTGTAATCTCTTTGCTGTCGGTCCTGAGCTTGACCCATCTTCATTTCCACAATCTTTTTAGCCTCTTCAATCCTTCTTTGCTGTTCAGTGACCCAATCTTGTGAGGTCTGAGGGGAGTTATTAAAAGGGGCTTGTAATCCAAAAGCCCTATCCTTTGGCAGCTGACCATGTCGTCCCATCATGAGGAAAAACAGAGTGTACCCTGTGGAGCAGTGGATAGTGTTATTGTAGATTTCCAGCAGCTCAGGCAGGACTCGGGGCCACTCTTCGTGTTTAGAGACAGATGCTGCTCTCAGCATATGAATGAACACCTGATTGATCCTTCCACACAATCCATTCCCCTGAGGATGATAGGCCGTGGTCCGGAGTTTCTTGCAATCATGGAACTGGTAGAGTTCTTTAAATAGCTGAGCTTCAAAGGCAGTCCCTCGATCCGTGAGGACTGACTCTGGACATCCCAAAGGCTGAACCCAATGGTTGTAGAACATTTGAGCAGCGGTCCTGGCAATAAGGTCTTTGACAAGGACGACCACCACCCACTTAGAGTAATGGTCCACCATGGTCAGAACATATGTATGGCCAGATCGAGTGGGCGACAGCTTCACATGGTCCAAGGCAACCAACTGATTAGGCCTCTCAGTGTGGATGGGGTGTAGAGGTGCTCTCGCATCCTTACAAAGATTCTTAGTAACATTGCAGACAGTGCATTCGGCGCACCACTTTTCAATATCTCCACGCATCCCCACCCAGTAAAACCTTCGTCTGATGGTGGCTTCAGTCTTGTGAACTCCAAAATGTCCTGACTGGTTGTGGTATGCATTCAGGACCATGGCTGCGTCCCTTCGGGGAACTAGAATTTGATGCAGATGCTCCCCTGAAACTGGATCCAAGGAATTTCGGTACAGTAATCCCTTGTGGATGAACAGGCGATTTCTTTGTCTCCACAATCGTTTCAATTCAAAATCTCCTTGTGACTTGCGCAGGTGAGTGGGTACCCTCTTCTGGAGTAAGTAGTCTACAAGATCCCCCATGGTTCGGCTCTCATCCTGGAGAGTCTTCCAAGTATACAGATCTTCCGGAATCTTGGAAGGTCCAGGCTCTTCTCCCTCCTTGGTAGCCTGAGTATTTTGACTCACAAACCTTTGATAGAAGAGCGGCATCTCCACATCTTCCCACACGTCTTCTATGGGCGGTTCTTCACCAGGAGCCATACAGGATAGTACATCAACGTTGATGTTGCTTTTACCACTCTTATACTTGAAACGGAAGTCATAGTTGGCCAGTCGGGAGGCCCAACGCTGTTCAATGGCTCCCAATTTTGCAGTATTCAGGTGTGCCAACGGATTGTTGTCGGTGTAGACTGTGAAGGGAGTGGCTGCCAGGTAGTCCTTGAACTTCTCAGTGAACGCCCAGACCAAAGGAAGAAGCTCTAACTTGAAAGAACTGTAATTGGCATAATTCTTCTCGGCTCCTCGCAGGTGTCTGCTTGCATAGGCGATCACTCTCTTCTTACCCTCTTGCACCTGGGATAGTATAACTCCCAGTCCTTCAAAGCTGGCATCGGTATACAGCCGAAAGGGCTGACCATAGTCAGGATATGCCAGGATGGGAGGTTCAATGAGAAAGCTGGAACTGTTACTGGAAAGCTGTCTCTTGTTCTTCTGCCCATTGTATCGGGAGTCTTCCATTGTAATTCTCCTTCGCAGTACCCCGCAGGAGGGCAGTAAGGGGTCCTGCGATCTGGGTGAAATGAAGCGTCTGTAGTAGCTGGCAAATTCCAGAAATCTTCTAATACCTCGCACCGTGCGAGGTGTGGGCCAATTCTTTTTCCGGGTTGGGCTGCACACCCTCGGCACTGACAATGTGTCCCAGATAGTGAACTCGTGGCTTCAGCAGGTGATACTTAGATGGCTTGACCTTCAGTCCATGCCGTATGAGAACTTGGAAGACTTCCTTCAAATGGTCCAAGTGCTCCTGGTAAGTCCTGGAATAGACAATGACATTGTCTAGATACAGAAGCACACTCTGGAAGTTAAGGTGCCCAAGGCATCGTTCCATCAGGCATTGAAAGGTGGCAGGTGCGTTGCACAGTCCAAAGGGCATGCTCTTAAATTCAAAGAGCCCCATCGGGGTCACAAACGCCGTCTTCTCACGGTCCTCCTTCGCCATCAGCACCTGCCAGTACCCATTGGTCAGGTCTAAGGGGGGAAAAGTAGGCAGCTGAGCCCAAAGCAGTCAACGATTCTTCTATCCTGGGGAGAGGGTAGGCATCTTTGTGGGTGACATCATTTAATTTTCTATAATCCACACAGAAGCGAATGGTCCCATCTTTTTTTTTGACCAAAGGAGCAGTCCAGGGACTCTGGCTCTCCTGAATGACGTCAGCCTCCTTCATCTCCAGTAACATCATCTTTACAATCTGATACATTCCCAGGGCCACAGGGCGATGTCTTTCTTTGATTGGGGGGCTATCAGTAGTCAGAATCCGATGCTGGATCATCGTGGTCCCGTGTCTCGTGTCATCCCGTATCCATTTCCGCCATGCATCGAAGAGAGCATCTGAGTAGGCCACTTTCAAGAACCTGTCCCTCAATGCCCAATACAGGTCGGAGATGGATGCTTTATGGGGTGTCAAGCTTATGATGTTATCTAGGCTGTGTGTGGGGGCTTCCTTGCTGATATTTCGTTAGCATGTGTGGCAAAAGGAGAGAATCTGATTAACCGCTAGTGTGTGGGAGGAGGGCAAGTCAAAGCGATCCAAGATTGCCCTGACAGGGTACCATCGTCTAGTAGAGAGATCCATAGGATCTCCCGCTACCAGAAGGCCTTTGTCACACCACAAGGAGTGCCCGGGAAATACTGTGCCCCTAGAGAGTTCATGGTGGTCTGCTAGGGGCATGTGTTTGGAGAGGAGAACGGGCAACTGGAATAGCTTACGAATTTCCTTCAATGTGACAATCGTGTCATGGAGCAAGACTGAGCACTTGACCAGGGGTGGTAAGAGTGAGTATGATGTGTGTAATGTTCCACGGGGCCGCCAATGCCCTCTCTAAGGAGACATTGGCATAACAAGAGGTGCCATGGATCCAATCTATGACATTACGAAATAAACAGACTAAATTGTATCCCCTGATGTTTGGTAAATTCAGACCACCCGCTAATTTGCCTAACATTAATTTGTGCAGTGCGATGCAAGGCCGTTTGCCCGCCCAAATAAAAGAGGTAAACGCCAAATTCAGAGAGCGCACATCTGTATGCTTTAACAATAGCGGTAGAGTTTGTAAGGGGTAAAGTAAGCGGGCAAAGCTCACCATTTTTATGAGATGACAGTGACCCATGAACGTTATCGGCAGATTATGCCATTCTTTATCGGCAGATTATGACATTCAGTCCTTCCTTATTTTAGAAAATAAAGGGGGATAATTTAAAGTGTATAAGGAGGTTTTCCTATTTTTATGCCCAGATAAGTGATCACTGTGTTTGCAAGCTTGAGACCTAAGTGAGCAATGTCAGAAAGGCACCGTGGGGGGGACCTGCCGATAGGTGGCAATTCGTTTGTATCCACATTAATGTTATAACCCGAGAAGGTATCGTAGGAATGTAATACGTCTAAAAGGGCAGGTAACACTGCTATGGGGTTGCTGAGGAAATCAGCACATCATCAGCAAACATTGCCAATTTGACTGATTCCACTCCCACCTGTATGCCACAGTATGTTGGGGAATGCAAAAGATGTTAGGTCAAAGGCTCCAATGCCAAATCGAATAGGAGTGGCTAGAGGGGACAACCTTGCCTGGTCCCCTTAAAAAGAGTAAAGGGAGAAGACAAGATTCCCGGTGTGTATACGGGCCCTAGGGGAAGAATATAATCCTGACAAGTAAGTCCGGAAGGCCCCTGTGATGCTGAACCTGTCCAGCACCAAATCAAGCCACGCCCAATTAACGTTATCAAAAGCCTTTTTGGCATCTAACGCTAGGAGGGACGGTTGAGACATGGGCATGGGTTGATGCTGCACGG
Source organism: Hyla sarda (assembly GCF_029499605.1). Classification (NCBI taxonomy): domain Eukaryota; kingdom Metazoa; phylum Chordata; class Amphibia; order Anura; family Hylidae; genus Hyla; species Hyla sarda. Next base: position 244,985,544 of record NC_079189.1, on the reverse strand, counting down.
AATCCAGCACCAACAGGAACCTGCGGATATTAGAGGTGTCAGAGCGGTTACGGATGAAATCAACCTGGTGGGACCCCACAAGTCCCGGGAGAAATCTTGCTAAGCGGTTAGATAAAAGTTTAGAGAACAATTTCACATCTTGATCAATAAATGATATTGGTCTATAGGAGCTAGGACTCAAAGGGTCCTTGCCCGGTTTAGACACACTTTGATGTAGGCCATAGATGCCATATCTGGGAGTCTACCCATGTGTAGAAAGTCATTAAAGACTTCCGTTAAGCAAGGGACTACTTGGTCTTCCAGGGACTTGTAGAATTCTCCAGGATACCCATCCGGACCTGGGGCCTTACCATTGTGAAGCTCTCTTATGGTGGAGCGAACCTCCTCCTTGGTGACATCAGTATTCAGCTCAGATCGTTGAGTGTCAGTAAGTGATGAAAGGGATAGGTGGTTCAAGAAGTCTGTACCTGCAGATAAATCCGCAGAGGAGTGAGCATATAATGAGTCATAAAAGTCAGCGAATGTACCATTTATTCTATGAGGGTCCGTTTGCACCACTCCAGAACCATCTCGTCGTGCTGAGATTGTTGGGGGAAGGAAGCGACCCTTGGCCAAATGGGCCAATAGCCTTCCCGCTTTGTTATCGTGCCGGAATAGGTCCGTGACAAAATATGAGCGGTGCAAACGTTCTCTCCTGTCTAGCCACATTTCAAACATGGTCCTAGCTGCGGACCAAGCTAATCTATGTGTTTCTGTGGGGGTGTCTAGATAAGTGGCATACGTGGTGTGTAAATCAGCACTAGCTCGCTTAAAGTTGGTCTGGGCCGTGCGTTTTAGGGACGACACATGAGCAATGATTTTGCCCCGCATGACCACCTTGGCAGTGTTCCAGTAGAGTTGCGGGTCTGTTCTATGGGCTCGATTATCCGTGTCGAACTCCAGCCCCAATGCCCGAAGCAATTCCAGAAAGGCCTCATCCTTAACCAAGAAGGAGGGAAAGCACCAGATATAATCAGTGCCAGCAGGACACGATGGCTGGATCTCGAGGAGGAACGGGGCATGATCTGATATTACCAGATTCATAATTTCCACTCTGGATACTCTACCGTCTAAGGAAGGACTAAGTAGAATATAGTCTATGCGCGACCACGCTAGGTGGGCGTTGGAATAATGTGTAAATTCACGGGAATCCGGGTTCCTCGTACGCCAGCTATCCTGTAGTCCTATATCCTCCAGAAATGCCAGAAGGACCATGTCATGGGATCTGACTAATGGTGTTGGGTTAGTGGAGTTCTTTCTGTCAACTAGTGGGTCATGTACTGTATTGAGGTCACCACCCACAATCATGTAATTCACTCTTACCCCCTGAAGAGACCGTGACAGGGATTGGAAGAACTCAGTATTCGTTCCATTAGGGGCATAGACATTGTGAATGCTGTAATGCTCCCCCAATGATCTATAAGTAGGTGTGAGATCCTCCCTTCCTCGTCAGCAGTGTGCGAGAGTAGACTATGAGAAAAAGATTTATGCACTAGGGTAAGAACCCCTGCTTTACCCTTCAGAGATGGTGAACCATAGACCTGACCCACCCATTGTTGTTGCATTCTAGCAAAATCTCCCAAGGTTAAGTGGGTTTCCTGTAACAAGACTACATCAGGTTTAAGGTGTTTGAGATTGCATAACACCAGGCGGCGTTTGTGGGGGGCCTAAGACCCTTTACATTCCAGGTAATTACATTTATCATAATTGATAGAGGTATGTTGGGGTATGATAGAGGTATGTTGGAAAAGGTGAGTATGAGTACCAAGGCGTGTGAGGATAGATATTAGGTGGGACACGTAAACTAACATTGGAATTGGTGCGGATAAGGTCAGATTAGACTTGTGCAGAAGAAAAATTTTCGTTTCGTTTCGGTTTTTCGTTTTGGATAACATTTTCGGTTGGGGAATATTTTTGGTTTTATTTTTCGGATACATTCGGTATTCGGGTGTTCGGTTTGATTTTTTGGATACTTTCGGTATTCAGGTTTTTATTTTCTTTCGGATACATTTGATATTCGGGTAAATCTGTTTATTCTTTTTTGGACTTTAGCGATCCTAAAAAAATATGGAGATACTTTTTCATAAAAATTTCGTAGGGTATCATAAAAAAAATTATAAAAAAGATACAGTAGTGATGGAAAAAATTGTATCTAACAAAATGTATCTTTTTTATTATGAAATGTTTATTAATTTTTAAACAGGGATCAATTTATGTGAGAGGGTAAAGCACTAAAAATGTAGCCGACAATAATAAAAATGTAGTGTGTGCGTGTTTTTCACTTCATTTTTTTTGTTTTTTTTTTACATTTATTAGGTAGTACTACTACTCCCAGCATGGAACACGCTGTTTCATGATGGTAGTAGTATCTGTACTAATTGACAGATTGCTGGGGTCCCTTGCGATCCTCTTGTATAATGTATAGATGCGGCGGCCGCTCTTCTATGCTCCCCTGCACTGACGTATATATACACCTATTCATATTTCCCGCAGAGCTGTGATTGGCGAGATGGTTCCAGCGTATCAGAGCTCTCTGTGAGAAATAGGAATATGTGTATATATACAGCAGTGCAGGGGACCATAGGAGAGCAGCCGCTGCATCTATACATTATACAGGAAGATCACAGCAGGTGTCAGGAGTGATACCCGCAGTGATCTTTCCTTAACTACAAGTACTACTACTCCCAACATGGAGTACACTCTGCTCCATGCTGGGAGCTGTAGTACCTGCATTAATAGACAGATCGCAGCGGGTGTCAGAAGTTACACTCGCTGCGATATGTCTATTTATGCAGGTACTACAGCTCCCAGCATGGAGCAGAGTGTACTCCATGTTGGGAGTAGTAGTACCTGCAGTAAGGGACAGATCACAGCGGATGTCACTCCTCCTGACACCCGCTGCGATCCTACTGATTAGAGATGAGCAAACTTACAGTAAATTAGATTCGTCACGAACTTCTCAGCTCGGCAGTTGATGACTTTTCCTGCATAAATTAGTTCAGCTTTCAGGTGCTCCCGTGGGCTGAAAAAGGTGGATACAGTCCTAGGAGACACCGGAGCACCGGAAAGCTGAACTAATTTATGCAGGAAAAGTTATCAACTGCCGAGCCGAGAAGTTTGTGACGAATCGAATTTACTGTAAATTCGCTCATCTCTACTCCTGATGTGAATGTCGGGATCAGCTGTTCTCAAGGCTACAGAGAAGAGAACAGCTGACGCTGAGCCATAGGTATACATCGTATTGTATTGTGCTGAGAATGAAAATACGGGGAACCCTATGCGTTTTTTTATTTTTTATTTAAATAAATTTTAAAAAAAATGCATAGGGTTCCCCGTATTTTCATTCTCAGCACAATACCAACCAAACAGCAACAGCCTGACGTTACCAGGGTGGGCGAGGACCAATGTTACTGGCCCTCCCCAGCCTAAATAATGCCAACCTGTTACTGCCTAGGCCCAGGAGTGCCATTTTTGACGCTCCGGGCCTGCTGGTATTGGCTCTTCCCGGCACCCCTGTTCCCACGGCGGTGGGTACCGGGGTAATAATTGTGGGTTAGCGCTAGCTGTTTTTGGGGCTAGCACTAAGCCCTGGCTTAGTAATGGATTCAGTCAATAAGACCAGCTTCCACTACTAAGCCTGAAACACATTGGAAAAATTATTTTATTTAAAAAAACACTCCCCCACAGCCCTCGTTAACCATTTTATTAAAAGAAAAAAAAAATAATCCGCCGTAATCCATCAAATCCGCAGTAATCCTCTTTATACACTGATGAAGGGGCGGAGCTACACAGACCTGGCCGGTACTCGAGGGAAGTAAGCGGACTTCGTCTTCTGTATACACTATATACAGCTATCTATAGATAGCTGTATATAGTGTATACCACCCAAAGGGTTAACTTATACTGTCCATCAGTGTAAGTTAACTCTTTCCTTGCTAGGCTTACGCATAGCGCCCAGCTCAGCAAGAGGTTAAGTGAGCCAGCAATGTTTATACTGTATACACATTGCGGGCTCACTGTAAGTTCTTGCTGGGCAGTAGATATACGATGTATACCTATGGCTCAGCGTCAGCTGTTCTCCCGGCTCTGTAGCCCTGAGAACAGCTGATCCCGACATTCACATAAGGACGATCGCAGCGGGTGTCAGGAGGAGTGACATCCGCTGGGATCTGTCCCTTACTGCAGGTACTAATACTCCAAACATGGAGCACACTCTGCTCCATGCTGGGAGCTGTAGTACCTGCATAAATAGACAAATCGCAGCGAGTGTAACTTCTGACACCCGCTGTGATCTGTCTATTAATGCAGGTACTACAGCTCCCAGCATGGAGCAGAGTGTACTCCATGATGGGAGTAGTAGTACTTGTAGTAAAGGAAAGATCACTGCGGGTATCCCTCCTGACACCCGCTGTGATGCTCCTGTAAAATGTATGGATGCAGCGGCTGCTCTTCTATGGTCCCCTGCATGGCCGTATATATACACATATTCCTATTTCTCATAGAGAGCTGTGATTGGCTGGAACCATCTGGCCAATCACAGCTCTGCGGGAAATATGAATATGTGTATATATACGTGAGTGCAGGGGACCATAGAAGAGCGGCCGCCGCATCTATACATTATACAAGAGGATAGCAAGGGACCCCGGCGATCTGTCAATTAGTACACGTAACTACTACTCCCATCATGGAACAGTGTGTTCCATGCTGGGAGTAGTAGTACTACCTAAAAAATGTAAAAAAAAAAAAAAGTGAAAAACACGCACACACTACATTTTTATTATTGTCGGCTACATTTTTAGTGCTTTACCCGCTCACATAAATTAATCCCTGTTTAAAAATTAACAAACATTTCATAATAAAAAAGATACATTTCGTTAGATACAACTTTTTCCACCACTACTGTATCTTTTTTATTATTTTTTTGTTATTAGAATGAATTCTTTACGTTCGTTTACGGATAACGAATGCATTCTTATTTACCGCATGCATTCGGTAAATAACGAATGCATTCGTTACTTTGCTATTCGTATTATCGTGGCTATTCGGGAATGTTCAAAATACAGTGACCACCCGACCTACGATGGCCCCGACATATGATTAAATCGACATACGATGGCCTCTCAGAGGCCATCGCATGTCGATGTCAGCATCGACATACGATGCTTTTTTATGTCGGGGCCATCGCATTAAGTGCTATCCGGCAGCGCAAAATGCTTAAGCTGCTGCCGGATAGCAGCTTAATGTTCCCCGTGTGGTGCGGTAAGTATTACTTACCCCTCCATGATGCTCCGGGGTGCCCTCCGAGTCCAGCGCTGGTCTTCCGGTGTCTTCTCGGCCCTCTCCGATGACGTCAATACTCTGCTGCGCACGTCATCCAATAGGAATGGCGTACGCAGCGGCGTAATGACGTCGCTACGCAGGCCCAGTAAGGCCTTGCGGAGGACAGCAGAGGACCGGAGAAGACAGCGGAGGACCGGAGAAGATAGCGGAGAGCCCAGCGGAGGCCCGGGGTCACCATCGGGAGCGGCGGGGACACCATCGCGAGCGACGGGGACAGGTGAGTACAGCTTCCTATACTTTACATTGCACGAATCCCTCAACATACGATGGATTCGACAAACGATGGCTCGTTTGGAACGAATTACCATCGTATGTTGAGGGACCACTGTATGTTTTCGTGCATTCGGATCGGTCCGAATGCCCGAAAACGGTAAAATTCGGTAAATTAGACATTCGTGACGAACCGAATTGCACATGTCTAGAAAGCACCGCTGGCATTCAAAAGTGACCAAAACATCAGCCAGGAAGCATATGAACTGAGAAGTGGACTGTGGTCATCACCTGGAGAACCACTCCTTTATTGAGGATGTCTTGCTAATTGCCTATAATTTCCGCCTGTTGTCTGTTCCATTTGCATAACAGCATGTGAAATTGATTTTCAATCAGTGTTGCTTCCTGAGTGGACAGTGTGATTTCACAGAAGTGTTATTGACTTGGAGTTACATTGTGTTGATTGTGTTCCCTTTATTTTTTTTGAACACTGTACTTTTCTTGGCCCAAAAAAAAAGCAGATGGAACAATGCAAACTGGTGCCATGCAATAAAAAAACTTCAAAGGGGTTATCTGGCGGGAGGAGGGTGGTGTTTAAAAAATTGTGTGATATATAAAAATAATACATCTCTACTCGCCTCCAGCACTCCCGTGGTGCTTTCAGTGTCCTGATCCAACCGCTTGTGCAATCTTCTTCCTGCTTCTGGAACCCGACACGTCATGCCCCAGTTTAGCTAATCGCTGGTTACAGTGATGTGCCGCTTGGCCAGTAATTGGCTGAGTGGTAATATGACGGATTCGGCCAGTAATTGGCCGAGCGATAATGTGACAAATTGGGCCCGTGCCCTGGTCCTCTTCTTGGTTCCCAGGCCCAATTTGTCACACTGCAGCTCACCCAATCACTGGCCAAGGTGGCACACAACTACAATCAGTGAATAGCTGAACTGCAGCTTGACATGAAGAGCTTCAGAAACGGGGTCAGAACACCAGAGGCACCGCAGGAGTGCTGGAGATGAGGAAAGATGAATTTTTTTAAATATATCCCACAATGGCCATAGTTTTGAACACCCCCCTCCTGCCAGATAACCCTTTTAACTACAACATGCTTTACCAGAATGGTATGTTGGGGGATTAAGTGGCTGTTTATAGGTGGATCCCCAATTGTCGGACCAGTCAACTTTATTCCATCATTTATATACTGATCCAGACTCAGATGTGAGGGAGAAATAGAAAGGATTTAAACTGGTACACAACTTTAAAAGGGAGTCTTTTATCAATATAACCCACACTAACCTGTTGGTACAGGCTTATAGTGTGGGTGACACTGATGAAAATCATACTTACCACCAACCTGTCCGTTGGTTAGTTTCGCCCATTATGCTTCTAATTAGATTGATGGAGCGGCGCTCCAGGAAAACGCTGAAGTCACAGCTGCTGCTTCTTGAGGCCGAGAGAGGAAGATGAAGCTGTAATGTCAACATGCTCCTGCAGCGCCACTCATACACCAAGCTGCTAATTACCATTAACCCAATAAGAAGCATAAAAAGCGAAACTAACCGATGGGATAGGTTGGTGGTAAGTATGATAATCATCAGTGTCACCTGCACTATTAGCCTGTACCAACAGGTTAGTGTGGGTGATACTGATGACAGGTTCCCTTTAACCCCTTAAGGACGCAGGATTTTTCCGTTTTGCATTTTCATTTTTTCCTCATCACCTTGTAAAAATCATAGTTTTCAATTTTGCACATAAAATTCCATATTATGGCTGATTTTTTGTGTCACCAATTCTACTTTGCAGTGACATTAGTCATTTTACTAAAATATGCACAGCGACACGGGAAAAAAATTCATTGTGCGACAAAATTGAAGAAAAAAATGCCATTTTATAAATTTTGGGGGTTTCCGTTTCTACGCAGTGCATTTTTCGGTAAAAATGACACCTTATCATTATTCTGTATGTCCATACAGTTAAAATGATACCCTACTTGATTTTGTATTATTTAAAAAAAAAAATCATAACTACATGCAGGAAAATGTATGTGTTACGCCGAGCGCTCCGGGTCCCTGCTCCTCCCCGGAGCGCTCGCAGCGTTCTTCTGTGTGCAGCGCCCCACTCAGACCCGCTGACCGGGAGCGCTGCACTGTTATCACCGCCGGGGATGCGATCCCAATCTCCTCACCTGCCCCGTCCTCCTGCTGTTCTGTCCCGGCGCGCGTGCCGGCTCGCTGAAATTTAAAGGGCCAGTGCACCATTAATTGGTGCCTGGCCCAATCAGTACCTACACCTGCTAACACATAAAAACCCACTTCCCCTTCCTGTCCTTGCCGGATCTTGTTGCATTAGGGCCCTGTGAAAGCGTTTAGTGTGTTCCCAAGCCTGTGTACCCAGACCTTCTGCTGTTGTCCCTGACTACGACTCTTGCTGCCTGCCCTGACCTTCTGCTACGTCCGACCTTGCTCTTGCCTTGTCCCTGTGTACCGCGCCTGTCTCAGCTGTCAGTTGGGGTTGAGTCGCTATCGGGTGGAACGACCTGGGGGTTACCTGCTGCTGCAAGTCCATCCCGCTTTGCGGCGGGCTCTGGTGAAAACCAGTAACCCCTTAGACTCCGTTCCCCTGGTACGGCCCACGCCATCACCTCACTGACACAGAGGATCCACCACCAGTGTCCTCTCCGCATACCAGTCCGGATCCTGACAGTAGATCCGGCCATGGATCCCGCTGAGGTCCCGCTGCCTAGTGTCGCTGACCTAACCACGGTGGTCCCCAGCAATCACAACAGATCGCGCAACAAGGACAGCAGCTGACTCAACTGACCGTCGTGCTGCAACAGCTTCTGCCGCAACTTCAGCAATCATCTCCTCCGCCAGCTCCTGCATCTCCTCCGCAGCGAGTGGCTGCTCCCAGCTTCTGTCTGTCTCTACCGGACAAGTTTGATGGGGGCTCTAAACAGTGCCGTGGATTCCTGTCCCAGTGTTCCCTACACCTGGAGATGATGATGGACCAATTCCCAACCGAACAGTCTAAGGTGGCTTTCGTGGTAAGTCTCCTGTCTGGAAAGGCCTTGTTATGGGCCACACCGCTCTGCAACGATCCCGCCACCGCTACTATCCAGTCCTTCTTGTCAGAAGTACGTAGTGTCTTTGAGGAGCCAGCCCGGGCCTCCTCAGCCGAGACTGCTTTGCTGAACCTCGTCCAAGGGAGTTCTTCTGTAGGCGAATACGCCATCCAGTTCCGTACCCTCGCCTCTGAGCTATCCTGGAACAATGAGGCCCTCTGCGCGACCTTCAAGAAAGGCTTATCCAATAACATCAAAGATGTACTGGCCGCACAAGAAATTCCTGCAAATCTGTCTGAACTTATCCATTTGGCCACCCGCATCGACATGCGTTTCTCTGAAAGACGCCAGGAACTTCGGCAGGAAAAGGATCTTGTTCGCACCAGGCGATTTCTCTCCCCGGCTCCTCCCTTCCAAGGTCCTTTTCAATCTGTTCCTGTGCCTTCCGCCGAGGAGGCTATGCAAGTGGATCGGTCCCGCCTGACCCTAAAAGAGAGGACGCGCCGCCGTAATGAGAATCTGTGCCTGTACTGTGCTGGTACCTAACACTTCCTAAAAGACTGTCCTATCCGCCCTCCGCATCAGGAGTTAACGCACTCAATTACTTCACAAGGGTGAGACGACTCTTGGTGTGAATTCTGCCTCTCCACGTCTGACTGTGCCTGTGCGGATTTCTCCTTCCGCCAATTCCTCCTTCTCAGCAGTGGCCTTCTTGGACTCAGGTTCTGCAGGAAACTTTATTTAGGCCTCTTTTGTTAATAGGTTCAGCATCCCAGTAACCCGTCTCGTCAAACCGTTCTATATCTCTTCTGTTAACGGAGAGAAATTGGACTGCACTGTGCGCTACCGCACAGAACCCCTGCCTATGAGCATTGGACTGCACCATGAAACAATTGAATTTTTTGTTCTGCCCAACTGCACCTCTGAAGTTCTTCTCGGCCTGCCGTGGCTCCAATGTCATGCTCCTACCCTCGACTGGACCACCGGGGAGATCAAAAGTTGGGGTCCTTCTTGTCACAAACGATGCTTCACATCTGCTCCCACTTGTCAAACCCCTGAGGCTCCACCTATTCCGGGCCTTCCCAAGGCCTACAAGGACTTTTCAGATGTTTTCTGCAAAAAGCAAGCAGAGATCTTACCACCTCATAGGCCTTATGATTGTCCCATTGACCTTCTTCCTGGTACCACTCCGCCCCGTGGCAGGATCTACCTTCTGTCTGCCCCAGAGACTCAAGACATGTCTGAGTATATCCAAGAGAACCTAAAGAGAGGTTTTATTTGGAAGTCCTAATCCCCTGCTGGAGCGGTTCTTCTTTGTTTCTAAAAAGGATGGATCCTTACGACCATGTATTGACTACCGCGGTTTAAATAAAATTACCATCAAAAACCGCTATCCCCTGCCTTTGATCTCTGAACTCTTTGACCGTCTTCGCGGAGCTAATATATTCACTAAATTGGACTTAAGGGGCGCGTATAATCTTACTCGCATCAGGAAAGGTGATGAGTGGAAGACCGCGTTCAATACCAGAGATGGACATTTTGAATATTTAGTTATGCCCTTTGGGCTCTGCAACGCCACTGCAGTCTTCCAGGACTTCGTTAATGAGATCTTTCGGGACTTATTGTATACCTGTGTTGTGGTTTACTTGGACGACATCTTGATTTTTTCCTCTAACTTAGAGGAACACCGTCGTCATGTCCGTCTAGTGCTCCAAAGACTTCGTGAAAACCACCTGTACGCTAAATTTGAAAAATGTCTCTTTGAATGCAACAGTCTTCCTTTCCTAGGTTACCTAGTCTCTGGCCAAGGGCTTCAAATGGATCCAGATAAACTGTCAGCGGTTTTGGATTGGCCACGCCCTTCTGGACTCCGCGCTATCCAACGCTTCCTGGGATTTGCCAACTATTACCGACAGTTTATTCCCCACTTCTCCACCATTGTGGCCCCTATTGTGGCCCTGACCAGGAAGAATGCTAATCCTAAGTCATGGCCTCCTCAAGCAGATGAGGCCTTCAATCGTCTCAAAACTGCCTTCGCTTCTGCACCAGTGCTGAATCTGAATCTGAATCACCAATCTGAAATCCCTCTGCAGCATATCGTACCGCCTGAGTGCCTGGTCTCCTCTGCTCCAGCCTCACTGGGACAAACCCCCCCCCCTGGAAAATCTTTTGTTCCTCCACGCCTTCGCCTCAAGATCCTCAAATGGGGGCATTCCTCTCACCTGGCTGGTCATGCTGGCATTAAAAAGTCCATCCAGCTCATTTCCCGTCTGTTTTGGTGGTCTACACTAGAGACTGACATTACTGATTTCGTTCGGGCCTGTACTATTTGTGCCCGAGATAAAACCCCTCACCAGAAACCTGCTGGACTCCTCCTTCCTTTTCCTGTCCCTAAACAACCATGGTCCCAAATTGCCATGGATTTCATTACTGATCTTCCCGTTTGCCATGGCAATACCGTCATCTGGGTGGTCGTTGATCGTTTTTCCAAAATGGCTCACTTCATTCCGCTTCCAGGTCTTCCTTCTGCGCCACAGTTGGCAAAGCAATTTTTTCTTCACATTTTTCGCCTTCACGGGCTTCCCACGCATATCGTCTCGGATAGAGGCGTTCAATTTGTGTCGAAATTTTGGAGCGCTCTCTCTAACCAATTTAAAATCAAGTTAAATTTCTCGTCCTCCTATCACCCCCAATCCAATGGACAAGTAGAGAGAGTAAACCAGATTCTTGGTGACTACTTGCGACATTTTGTCTCCTCCCGCCAAGACGATTGGGTCGACCTTCTGCCCTGGGCTGAATTTTTGTACAATTTCAAAAATTCGGAATCCTCTGCCAAATCCCCATTCTTTGTGGTGTACTGCCATCACCCTCTGCCCCCCCTCCCCATTCCCACTTCTTCTGGAGTTCCTGCTGTAGATGAAGTAACCTGGGATTTCTCTGTTATCTGGAAGGAGACTCAAAAGTCGCTCCTACTGGCCTTGTCTCGTATGAAGAGACATGCAGATAAGAAGAGAAAAACTCCTCCTGTCTTCGCTCCTGGGGACAAAGTGTGGCTCTCTGCCAAATACATACGCTTTCGTGTCCCTAGTTACAAGTTAGGTCCTCGCTACCTCGGTCCTTTTAAAATCAAGAATCAAATTAATTCTGTCTCTTACAAGCTTCATCTTCCCTCTTCTCTTCGCATTCCTAACTCTTTCCATGTGTCTCTTCTCAAACCTTCTGTGCTTAACCGCTTTTCTCCCAAGGTTACTGTTCCTGCTCCTGTTTCTGGCTCCTCTGATGTCTTCGCTGTCAAAAAGATCCTTGCTTCCAAGATCGTCCGAGGTAAAAGATTTTTTTTAATTGATTGGGAGAATTGTGGCCCTGAAGAAAGGTCCTGGGAACCTGAGGCCAACGTTTTTGACAAGGAGCTTGTCCGCAGATTCCTGGGCTCCAAAAAGAGGGGGAGACCAAATGGGGGGGGGGGGTTACTGTTACTGTGGCGCTCTTCTGTGTGCAGCGCCCCGGTCAGACCCACTGACCAAGCGCGCTGCACTGTTATCACCGGCGGGGATGCGATCCGCGTAGCGGGACGCGCCCGTCCGCGGGTCGCATCCCAATCTCCTCACCTGCCCCGTCCTCCTGCTGTTCTGTCCCGGCGCGCGCTGGCCCCGCTCTCTAGGGCATGCGCATGCCGGCTCTCTGAAATTTAAAGGGCCAGTGCACCATTAATTGGTGCCTTGCCCAATCAGTACCTACACCTGCTAACACATAAAAACCCACTTCCCCTTCCTGTCCTTGCCGGATCTTGTTGCCTTAGTGCCCTGTGAAAGCGTTTAGTGTGTTCCCAAGCCTGTGTACCCAGACCTTCTGCTGTTGCCCCTGACTACGACTCTTGCTGCCTGCCCTGACCTTCTGCTACATCCGACCTTGCTCTTGCCTTGTCCCTGTGTACCGCGCCTGTCTCAGCTGTCAGTTGGGGTTGAGTCGCTATCGGGTGGAACTACCTGGGGGTTACCTGCCGCTGCAAGTCCATCCCACTTTGCGGCGGGCTCTGATGAAAACCAGTAACCCCTTAGACTCCATTCCCCTGGTACGGCCCATGCCATCACCTCACTGACACAGAGGATCCTCCACCAGTGACCTCTCCGCATACCAGTCCGGATCCTGACAGTATGTTTAAAATTGTCATCTTCTGACCCCTATAACTTTAGTATTTTTCCGCCTATGGGCCGGTATGAGGGCTCATTTTTTGTGCCGTGATCTGAAATATTTATCGGTACCATTTTTATGTTGATCAGACTTTTTGATCGCTTTTTATACATTTTTTCATGATATAAAAAGTGACCAAAAAGACGCTATTTTGGACTTTGGAATTTTTTTTACACATAGGCCATTGACCGTGCGGTTTAATTAATAATATATTTTTATAGTTTGGACATTTCCGCACACGGTGATACCACATATGTTTATTTTTATTTACACAGTTTTTTGTTTTTTTTTTAAATGGGAAAAGTGGGGTGATTCTTACTTCTATTAGGGAAGGGGTTAAATGATCTTGCTTAACTTTTTTTTATACTTTTTTTGTAGTGTTATAGCCCCCCCTTGGTGGCTATTTTACTGCACATACCGATCTCATACACAGATTATTGCCGTGCATTGACACAGCAAAGATCAGTGTAATCACCAATCGGACATGACGGAGGCAGGTGAGGGGACATACGCTCGCGTTCTAGCAGATCGGGACATCGCGATTTCACTGTGATGGCCCCGATCAGCCCGACTGAGCTGCTGGGAAGCTTTTACTTTCATTTTAGATGCGGCGATCAACTTTGAACGCCGCGCCTAAAGGGTTAATGGTGTGCGGCACAACGATCGGTGCCGCATGCTATTAGCCCAGGGTCCCGGCTGTCATTAGCCGCTGGGACCGACCTGCTATGACGTGGGGTCTTGCGTTTTACACTGGGACCGGGCGCAGGGCATACAGGTACACCCTTCATTCTTAAGAGGTTAAAGAGTAGGTTTCTGTTCCTTCTGTTACTAATATGTGGTGTCTTGGTACAGGACATGGTCCTGTACCATCTCTAGGTCCCCTCTCTAGGTCTCTTCCAAGAGTCCCTGCAGTCCATAGGGCTTTCCTGCAGGGTTCACCCCTTTGCTCCCCTTCTGTAGACTTGTTTAAATGCATTGTATATATTGTGTATGCATTGTCAATATGTATAAAGTTTGTACAAATGTGTACAGAAGTGTTAGTCATGTGAAGCACTATCATGTGACCAGGGCCGGCCTTAGGTGTTCAGGCGCCCTGTACGAGCTAACCTTGTGGCGCCACCTCCCCCCCCCCCCCCCCCCGTTATTACCCCATAAACATACATAAAGAGGGAAAAAATCTTTGTAACAAATATTTTCACCAGTCCCCCGTGAGCAGACTCAGACCCCCCCCCCTTTACCAGTCCCATGTTCTTGTGGTGTCCCGGTACCGTATTGCATACCGTACCTTGGTAGAGGTCCCCAAAGTCATAGTTCCTAGGAACGGTGGGGTCCCTCTTTTATTGTTAGCCCCTCGTCACCCCTCAGTTAGCTAATATTCATATAAATAGCAATGTAAATATGTATATTTAAATGCCTACCTGTTAGCGTTGCAGGACCTTAGGTCATGTGACTCAGTGTTCAGAACTCTATGGTTTGTTGAAGGACCTTCGGTGGTTCTTGTGTCAGGTGTTCACCCACAATGCCGTGTAACGGTGAGTTACAGCTGTTATGGACCAATCCAAAACCGCTCAGCCCCTGCCCATATCAAGGAGCTGCAGCCAATAATCTCTCTCTTAGGTTGCTGACTCTGGATGAGGTAGGACCTCCGCAACTTCTAAAGACAATTACTAGGCCTAAGCCTTGCGGCCTCGGCCTACGCTAAAGACTGTGAGTTCTTACAATTCCCCGCTAACTCCGCAAGATCACTGGACCTACCCCTAAATCCAGCGGATCTATGCTACAAAATCCTCCTAAACTAAAAGAACTTACAAGGTCCCAACCACCTGTCAATCGCTGCTTCAGCTGTATATAGACTCTGTTATCTGGTCTGTTGTTATTGCTGCATGTTACAGAAAATCTTCAGTAAAGTTTCTACAAGTTTTCAGCTAAGCACTGGTTGTGGACAATCCGTTATTCTGCACTCACCTATCGCTCTTGGGAAGGGTGTCGATAGGCCCAATGTTACCTCAGCATTTAACCCTCACCCTGGCGTCACGAGTGACAAGGGTTAATAAACCCCTGTTATCTGCTCAGCAACACCCCAGCTACCCTACACCCCCTGAGGCTTATCACATTCTTATTACTCAGTCCCCTTTCACTCATAATCAGACCATCGCCCCCTTCACCCCTTAATCAGACCCTCCCCCCTTCACCAGTCCCCCTTAATCAGACTTAGGTTGGCAGTATAAGTCCCCGCACCTTAGGTTGGCAGTACAGTTCCCCACATTAGGTGTGCAGTACAGTTTCCCCACATTTTGTTGGCAGTACAGTTCCCTCATATTAGTTTGGCAGTACAGTTCTCCCACATTAGGTTGGCAGTACAGTTCCCTCACATTAGGTGCGGTATAGCTCCCCACATTAGGTGCAGTATAGTTCCCCCACATTAGGTGCAGTATAGTTCCCCCACATTAGGTGCAGTATAGTTCCCCCACATTAGGTGCAGTATAGTTCCCCACATTAGGTGCAGTATAGTTCCCCACATTAGGTGCAATATATTCCCCACATTAGGTGCAGTATAGTTTCCCACATTAGGTGCAGTATGTTCCCCCACATTAGGTGCAGTATAGTCCCCCACATTAGGTGCAGTATAGTTCCCCACGTTAGATGCAGTATAGTTCCCCCACATTTGGTGCAGTATAGTCCCCCACATTTGGTGCAGTATAATTCCCCATATTAGGTGCAGTATAGTTCCCCCACATTAGATGCAGTATAGTCCCCCACATTAGGTACAGTATAGCTCCCCACATTAGGTACAGTATAGCTCCCCACATTAGGTGCAGTATAGTTCCAAACATTAGGTGCAGCATATTTCCCCCCACATTAGGTGCAGTATAGTCCCCCACATTAGGTTCAGTATAGTTCCCCACATTAGGAGCAGTATAGTTCCCCACATTAGGTGCAGTACAGTTCCCCACATTAGGTGCAGCATATTTCCCCCCACATTAGGTGCAGCATATTTCCCCCCACATTAGGTGCAGCATAGTTCCCCACATTAGGTGCATTATAGTTCCCCCACGTTAGGTGCAGTATAGTTCCCCCACATTAGGTGCAGTATAGTTCCCCACATTAGGTGCAGTATATAGTCCCCCACATTAGGTACAGTATAGCTCCCCACATTAGGTACACTATAGCTCCCTACATTAGGTGCAGTATAGTCCCCCCCACATTAGGTGCAGTATAGTTCCCCCCACATTAGGTGCAGTATATTCCCCCCCCCCCCCACATTAGGTGCAGTATAGTCCCCCCCCCACATTAGGTGCAGTATAGTTCCCCCCCACATTAGGTGCAGTATAGTTCTCCACATTAGGTGCAGTATAGTTCCCCTACATTAGGTGCAGTGTAGTTCCCCCACATTAGATGCAGTATAGCTCCCCATATTAGGTGCAGTATAGTTCCCTCACATTAGGTGCAGTATGTTCCCCCACATATATACAACCTCCAGCCATATACAGTGTATGGCTGAAGGCTGTATGCCTGTGTACTGCCCCACGTCATTGTTCCCACCACCACCCCTCCGGTCCAGGGTCACAATCCCGGGTCCCGGGATCGGAGGAGTGGTGCTTGGAACGCTGAAGATGATGTACAACATACAAGTAACTTACCATGGGCGCGCGCGTCCTCCTCCTCGCTGCTCCGCTCTGCTGTTGCCATGGGAGCACGCAAGGGACATCAGTGATGTCCCTGCATGTGCTACCTCCCAGTAGCCCCTGCATGTTTAAATTTAACGAGGGGGCCAACGCAGAGAGGTAACTGCCGGGACATCCTTGTGTCCCGAAAGGATCTTTCGGGACAAAGGGATGTCCAGAGTTGCGAGAGTAGAGAAGATTTAAACTCTGTTCTCTTGCAGTCTTGCAGCGTGAGTGGCTCCGCTCCTCAGCAGCCTTTTTGTTGGCCGGCTGGGCCTATTTTACTGTAGGGGCCTGGAGCTGCAGCTCCATCAGCCCCTAAGTTAATCCGCCCCTGGGCCAAGTATCAAGAGGTGAAGACACCTCAGGGTCACCACTATACGAGGCACAACGTGCCTTGGGTCTTAATCTACTTAAAGGAGTACTGTGATGCATGACAACTTATCCCCTAGGATACACCGCCAATCACCTCCTGTTGCTGGGGAGCGGTGACAATACTGTCACCGCCCCAGCAACGCTGCTATTGGCCGGCGATCGTCGGCCAATAGCAGTGCAGCAGAGGAGGGGTTAACGGTCCCCTCACGCAGCTTTGCCCGCTCGCTGAGTTCAGTCAGCGGGCAGAGCTGTGTGAAGAGGACCGGGATCCCCCCCTCAGAGTGCCAGAGCCCCCTCAGAAAGAAGAGGAGCCCCTAGATCAGGGTCAGCTTGTTGCAGGGAAAGGTAGGGTAAAACAAAAGAGAAAGTAAAAGTAAAAAAAAAAAAAAAAAAGTAACCCCCCCCTGACCCCCTAATAGGTCCCCAAGGGTCCGCCGTCACCTGATCTGTGTGACTCCAGGCCCTATTAGGGGTTCAGGGCGCTGCTTGTGCCACCACTTTTTTATTTTATTTTGGCCCTAGCTTTTTTTTTTCTGTTACAGTTACACCAAGCACCACACACTACATACTTCCCTGCCTCCCCTCCCCCCCCCCCCCCCCGCACACACACCCTCCCCACCCCGCCACCGTCCCACCCCCGCCACCGTAGAAAAAAGGTGATGGCCCGCCAGGCATTTTCGGTAGCGGAGGCTTACGCTTTTTTAGCCTCCGACTCCAAATCTGCCAGTGAGGACGATGAAGATCCAACATTTTTGTGTTCTTCATCGCTCTCCTCATCATCTAGTAGGGATGATGAGTCCCCTGTACGGCGGCGGAGACGCCGTCAAGCGAGGCCACGCACCCCCCATAATAGTGACCCAGTGGCCGACACTAGTACGGGTGGCAATGCCGCTCGTAATAGGAGTCCGGCCCCCCAGACAAGTGCACCGGAGCCCCCTTCCGATGACCCTGTCTGGAGCCCCCCAGAGGATTATCAGCCATGGATTCCTGAGTATGTTGGCGACTCAGGAATCCGGATTGACACGGCTGGGTTCACTGATCTGGACTTTTTAACGTTTTTTTTCAGTGACAGCCTGGTCAATCTAATGGTGGAGCAAACGAACTTGTACGCCCAGCAGTTCATTGCCCACCACCCCGATTCCTTTTTGGCCAGGTTCAATGAATGGCGCGCCATTGATGCAGCGGAAATGAGGACATTTTGGGGCCTCACGCTGCATATGGGCCTGGGCAAAAAACCAAGTGTCCGTCATTACTGGAGCGGGGACGTCCTCTACCAGAGCCCGCTGTACAGTATGGCGATGACACGGAAGCGGTACGAGGCGATTTGGAAATGCCTGCATTATGCAGATAATGAGGCATGTCCGCCCCGAGGTGATCCCACCTATGACCGGCTTTACAAAGTGAGGGCCAAATTTTTGGAGGCCTACGTACCGCTCAGGGACCTCTCGGTTGATGAGTCTCTCATCAGTTTTAAGGGGAGACTCAGCTTCCGCCAGTATATTCCCTCGAAGCTGGCGCAGTATGGCGTGAAGCTCTATAAACTTTGTGAGAGTACCTCCGGGTACACTTGCAAGTTTAGAGTGTATGAGGGACGATATTCCCGTATTGAAGCCCCAGAATGTCCCCCCACTCTGGGTGTTAGCGGGAAAATCGTTTGGGATCTTATGAACCCATTGCTGGATAAGGGTTTACACGTGTACGTGGACAACTTTTATACCAGCATCCCTCTCTTCACATCCCTTGTCGCCAGATCCACGTCCGCTTGTGGGACCGTGCGGAAGAACCAGAGAGGCCTCCCTCTAAATTTTGTTAAGACGCCTATTCCCAAGGGTGAGTCCCGTGCCATCACCCATGATAACCTGTTGTTGGTCCGGTATAAGAATAAGAGGGATGTCCTTATACTCACCACTATTCATGGGAACGGCAGCACGCCTATCCCTGTGCGAGGTACCGTGGGACCGGTCCTCAAGCCCGATTGTATTCTGGACTACAATCGGTATATAGGGGGAGTTGATCTCTCAGATCAAGTCCTCAAGCCATATAACGCCATGCGGAAAACAGGGGCATGGTACAAAAAAGTTGCGGTCTACATGGTACAGGTTTTGTACTATCCCGGTACGCTGGCAACACAGGGACATTCCTCCAGTACCAAGAAGAAGACCTAAGGTTCCTGATCTTTGCTGACTGGGAAAGATCAGGCCGGACTTCCCAAGGGTCTGGAGTTATAGGCACCAGGATCGTCCCTGGCCAGCACTTTCCAGGTGTGACCCCCCCCCCCACTGGAAAGATGGGACGATCCCAGAAAAAATGCAGAGTGTGTCGCAGGAAGGGGAGACGGAAGGACACCACGTATCACTGCGACACTTGCCCAGATAATCCGAGCCTCTGCATAGGCTGCTTCAGGGAGTATCACACTTCCATGGAGCACTACATTTTCCCTTTTCATTTTAATTTTCCATAATTTGACCAATGTAAAAATCAGAAAAAAATCCTGATAAGACCTCTGGGGGTGTTTTTTCAGAAATGGGTCATAGGTCACTGAGTCACTATCATCGGGGACTTTTTATGTTGCCTCAAATGCGCAGCGCTCTCTCTCCACCTGAGTGGGTGCGTATTTGAGGCAACAGGTTAGGGACGGCCACACACATCACATTCCCAGAATGATGATTCAGAACATAGGGTTTGGGGCGGGCATATTTTTTTCCCGTTTTGGCTATGCTCTGGGTCATCATTCTGGGAACATATCCTGTTTAATTATTTTATGATTTATAGTTTTCTGGCCCACTGTACCCCATATTACGGGCCTCTGTACCCCACCTGTCTACCCCAGTTACGGCCCGTTGTCCCCCATAGTGTTCCCCTATTTTAGGGCTCAGTGCTCCCCCCCATTAACGCTCCTTGAGGGGGGGTCCCACATCCTGGCTGCTATAATAAGCTCAAGGCCCCTGACTGACCTCCCACTCCAAGACCTGCTGTGCACCCACAGAGCGAAAATCATCAGAAATTAAGGTATGTCCATACTCCCAAAAAATGTATTTACAAATTTTGGGGGTCTTTTCTGCTATTAACCCTTGTAAAAATGAAAAATTTTGGAAAAAACCCACATTTTAGTGAAAAAATAAATGTTTTTTAACATATGCAAAAGTCGTGAAACCCCTATGGGGTATTAAGGCTCACTTAATTCCTTGTTACGTTCCTCAAGGGGTCTAGTTTCCAAAATGGTATGCCATGTGGGTTTTTCTTGCTGTCCTGGCATCATAGGGGCTTCCTAAATGCGACATGCCCCCCCCCTGAGCAAAATTTGCTCTCAAAAAGCCAAATATTACTCCTTCTCTTCTGAGCATTGTAGTTCGCCCATAGTGCACTTCAGGTCCACTTATGGGGTACCTCCATACTCGGAAGAGATGGGGTTACAAATTTTGGGGGGTCTTTTCTGCTATTAACCCTTGCAAAAATGTGAAATTTGGGGGGAAACACACATTTTAGTGAAAAAAAAATAAAACATTTTTACATTTGCAAAAGTCGTGAAACCCCTGTGGGGTATTAAGGTTCACTTAATTACTTGTTACGTTCCTCAAGGGGTCTAGTTTCCAAAATGGTATGCCATGTGGGTTTTTCTTGCTGTCCTGGCACCATAGGGGCTTCCTAAATGCAACATGCCCCCCGAGCAAAATTTGCTCTCAAAAAGCCAAATATTATTCCTTCTCTTCTGAGCATTGTAGTTCGCCCATAGTGCACTTCAGGTCCACTTATGGGGTACCTCCATACTCGGAAGAGATGGGGTTACAAATTTTGGGGTGTCTTTTCTGCTATTAACCCTTGCAAAAATGTGACATTTGGGGGAAAACACACATTTTAGTGAAAAAAAAAATTTTTTTTTTACATATGCAAAAGTCGTGAAACCCCTGTGGGGTATTAAGGCTCACTTAATTCCTTGTTACGTTCCTCAAGGGGTCTAGTTTGTAAAATGGTATGCCATGTGGATTTTTCTTGCTGTCCTGGCACCATAGGGGCTTCCTAAATGCGACATGCCCCCCGAGCAAAATTTGCTCTCAAAAAGCCAAATATTACTCCTTCTCTTCTGAGCATTGTAGTTTGTTCGTAGTGCACTTCAGGTCCACTTATGGGGTACCTCCATACTCGGAAGAGATGGGGTTACAAATTTTGGGGGGTCTTTTCTGCTATTAACCCTTGCAAAAATGTGACATTTGGGGGGAAACACCCATTTTAGTGAAAACATTTTTTTTTCACATATGCAAAAGTCGTGAAACCCCTGTGGGGTATTAAGGCTCACTTAATTCCTTGTTATGTTCCTCAAGGGGTCTAGTTTCCAAAATGGTATGGCATGTGTTTTTTTTTAGCTGTTCTGGCACCATAGGGGCTTCCTAAATGCAACATGCCCCCCAAAAACCATTTCAGAAAAGCGTACTCTCCAAAATCCCCTTGTCGCTCCTTCCCTTCTGAGCCCTCTACTGCGCCCGCCGAACAATTTACATGGACATATGAGGTATGTGCTTACTCGAGAGAAATTGGGCTACAAAGATAACTATAAATTTTCTCCTTTTACCCCTTGTAAAAATGCAAAAATTGGATCTACAAGAACATGCGAGTGTAAAAAATGAAGATTGTGAATTTTCTCCTTCATTTTGCTGCTATTCCTGTGAAACACCTAAAGGGTTAAAATGCTGACTGAATGTCCTTTTGAATACTTTGGGGGGTGCAGTTTTTATAATGGGGTAATTTGTGGGGTATTTCTAAGATGAAGACCCTTCAAATCCACTTCAAATCTGAACTGCCCCTGAAAAATAGTGAGTTTGAAAATTTTGTGAAAAATTGGAAAATTGCTGCTGAACTTTGAAGCCCTCTGGTGTCTTCCAAAAATAAAAACTCATCAATTTTATGAGGCCAACATAAAATAGACATATTGTATATGTGAAGAATTTTTTTTTTATTTGGAATATCCATTTTCCTTACAAGCAGAGAGCTTCAAAGTTAGAAAAATGCAAAATTTTTAAATTTTTCATAAAATTTGGGGATTTTTCACCATGAAAGGATGCAAGTTACCACAAAATTTTACCACTATGTTAAAGTAGAATATGTCACGAAAAAACAATCTCGGAATCAGAATGATAAATGAAAGCATTCCAGAGTTATTAATGTTTAAAATGACAGTGGTCAGATGTTCAAAAAAATGGCCGGGTCCGAAGGTGTAAAATGGCTGGGTCCTTAAGAGGTTAGTTATGTATACATCACATGACATACCGGTCATGTGATGCGGTCACCTGACCGACTCACCTGAAGTCGGTCAGGACATTGAGCCCGGCGTCCTACACACGCCGGCCTCTGACTTATAGCCATACTGGCAGCTACAAACTATGGACCTGCCTGGCCTCTGTCACACATCTGATTGGTATGTGTACAATTACAAGGGTATTTAAAGACACTAATTTCTCAGTTTAGTACTACACCCCTGAGGAAGTTACATCTAGTGACGGAACGAGTGGAGTTTGTTCCTGCCGATATGGGCTGACTGGGTTATTGTTTTCGTTTCCCCTTTCCTCCGTCTGTGGCCGGCACATTGTGGTGATCTCTTTTCAGTATATTATTTCTTGTTGTATTGATTTTTCAGACACATTGCTTCCATTGCAAGCTTTGGCACTTTTCTTTATGCACTTTATTGTATGCTATTTATGCTGCTATTGTGTTCTATCATGTTGCCATTGCATTAAGCTGTGTATTTGATTTTTGGTGTATACACTGTATATTCTAGGCCCACTGGTATGGTCAGCCTAGGGGGAACCCCTGGATGTTTCACCCATGTCCAGTAGTGATCCCTACAGGTCCCACTGATGTAGTACAGCTCTTTGTAGCTTTTTAAATATTTTTATTGTGTCTTTGTTTGTTACAGATTTATGGTGTTAATAAATAAATTGATAATTTCTACACATAATTTTGTTTTGGGTGTGCTTCTATTGTGGCATTTAGCCTTTTTTTTCTTGTTTCACATTTGTGCATCTCTAATGTCGGATAGCACCCCGCCATTAATTGATACATATCTGCTTGAGCCCCCCTTTCTTCTCTTTGAGTTTCCATATTCTACGGAGAACGGGAGCTCAGATTGGTGAATAGCTATTGACCAATCAGAGCTCCCCTCTCCCAGCGGTGGGGATTATGAATCATGACAGTGTGTACAAGAGTCGGTGGCAGCGCGATGTAGCCGCATGTACTGCTGGCTTGTTAAATTAACCCCTTAAGGACCAATACAAATAAACCTGTACGCCCCTGAAAGACCAGGCCTGTTTTTTCAAATCGGGGATGTCTGTCTTTATTAGAGAATAACTCTGGTAATGTTTTGCCAATCACGATAATTTTGACATTGTTTTTTTTGTCACAAGTTGTCCTTCATGTACATAGTAAAAGTAAGCCGATATAATTTGTAGTTTTTTTTTACAATGCAAAAAATCATGAAATTTTTATAAAAAAATTACGATTTTTTGCTATTTTAACACTAATAGGATGCATATATTTATACATACTGACCAAATAGTTTATGAAACTTATACTTTTAGATGTCTACTTTATTTTGACGTCTTTTTTTGTTTTTAATTAACATTTTAAATTAATTAGAAGCCTAACAATTTAACTTGAAATTTAGAAAATTTAGAAAATTTGAAAAGTACATCTTTTTTTGTGTGCTATGCAAGGTTTGCAGAAATTAAAAGGCAGTAGAACATAGGAACACCCCCCCCCCCAAATGACCCCATTTTAAAAACTAGACCCCTCAAGGTATTCGCTAGGGGGTACAGCGAGTATTTTAACACCATCGTTTTTTGGCAGGAATTATTACAAAGTCAGTGTTAAAAATTCAAAATTTGCAATTTTTCACAAATGCATCATTGGGGGGGGGGGGGGGCACATTTTTTGTA